>NC_135548.1:61954517-63154517 GCF_045843805.1 Urocitellus parryii | reverse complement strand
GACTTTCGCAGCTGTGGGCATCTTGACAACCATCAACTCCCTGTAAGCACAGACAACTCTATAAGAACCTGAGGATAAATTTCCCTGTGCAAGTCCCCTTGTGAAACTGCTTAAGCACCGCCTGGTTTACACACAGGTGGAATTTCTAGGTCAAAGTGTGCATGTTTACTTCTTTGACTAAGCACTGCCAGGTGGCTCTTCTGCATAGCTCTACCTGTGGCCAGGATTGTATTATCTAGCTTTCTAACTTTTGCAGGTTGAGTAGATACATAGTGGGAGCACACTGTTTTTGTTGGTATTTTTCTTGGTATCTATTCTGATGCTTTTCACTGGGGGATTTTTTCCTGTGAAAATGGGCTTCCTCTACTTGACCTTATTTTCTTCTTTTTAAAATTTTTTCAATGTGACTTTTTAATTTTAGTTTTATTAAAGACATTGCCCCTTGCTTGCATAGTCTATATCTAAAGCACTAGTCCTTGCTCCAAGGCCCAGCTTGCTCTCAGCTGCCCCAGGAGGGGAACAGTCTTTGGCGGTAGACAAGAGACGCCCCTGCAGGGGGCACAAGTGCTTTGGCCCTCTGGTGTCTTGCCAGCAGTGCTTCTCATGCTCACAGAGGGTTTCAGACACTGAGTCAATGGTCCAGGTGGTCTTTTGTTCAGTCTGATCTCAAATTGAGCTCCTCTGAGAGGTCATATTGAAGTCCTTGTGTGTACCTGACCCATCATTTTAAACAATATTCCAAGTTCACTTTTTGTGTGTACGTGGGTTCTGGGGATTGAACCCAGGGCCTTGAGCCTGTGAGGCAAGTGACCTACCTGAGCTACACCCTCAGAGACCCCTGTAAAAGTATTTCCCCTTTGCCTCGGGGTCTAAGTTGCCAAGGCTGACCTCAAACGTTCCTCTTGCCTCAGCCTCCCTGGTGGCTGGCATGACAGGCATGAACCTGGGACTGTCACACTCGAGCCTGTGATGGGAACTCATGTGCATCTGTCCAGGGCTGAGCATGGTTAGGCAGAGCTGTGCTCCAGGCTCCCTGCAGGGCTGTGGAGGCTTCTGCTGCCCAGCAGCCCTGGTGCCATGGCCAGGGCTCCTCCCAGCCGAGGGCAGGCAGCTGCCCATTGCTGTAGGCTGACCTTATTTTCTTCTTATGGCACTCGTCCGTTCTCTGGAGTATGTTGTATGGTTTGTCCATTAGGAGTCTAACAGGTCCTCTAGAACCTTCAAACAATTAGTAAAATTCCTGAACAGTAAGTGAGCGCGCGCAGAAATTGGGCTAATATTTTGGGAAGAACAATGTTGGATGATATATTCATGGCTTGAATATATCATCCAACATGAAGTTATATTTTATTACTTACAAAATAATAAAATAATGAAGCAATACCATGGGCTGAGCTAAAATAGATCCTTAGGATCTTAGGCATTCTGTAATAAATCTGTGTCACTTGAAGTATAGAGTTGATCGACTCTGAGTAATGAAACAGAAGTAAAGGTATCAAAGCCAATGATCATCTGTTTCCAATTTTCTGTGATTTGGTTCAAGTGGTAAAGTGGTGATATTTATTAATAATGGATCGAATAGGTTCATAATTGTTTTAGAGTACAATGAGATGCCTTCAAACTTTAGGCTACATGGGCACATTTGAGAACGGTTCCAGCCATTCTCTCATCCTTTGGGTCATTCCCCTCCTATGTCCTGTGAGACATTTTCTATTAGAGGCTTTAAGAAGAAGAAGAGAATATTCTGTAAAGAAAACCTTGTGATCTGTGCAGTATGAAGTTGAATGGATTCATTCAGAAATCAGAAATTCTATTGAAAGATATTTATTGGCATGAGCCAAATAAAACCTATTTTTAGGCATCCTGGTGAAGACAAGGTTTTATCTTTATGTCTCATTTTCTATGTTTTGTTGTTGTTGTTGTTGTTAGAATGAAATTCATATGTTGCCAGACCATTCTATCAGATGTGTAACTAGATGCCATTTAAATTACCCACTTTTACATGGTAGACAGTTTTTAATGAACACTGCCTGTCTGCACCTTTTTTAAAAACAGGACTGGGATCAGAAGCCCAAATACCAATGGTTAGCTGGAGCATATTTTTCATTTGGCCTATCTGTCAGTATTCCCTGAGGTCATCTGTGCAATCAGCTTCGTTACTCCTGCTCCCTCACTGGATTTCATAGAAACCATATGCTATGTATGAATCAGGGACACCAATCCCACAACATAGCATTCTTGGAATATCCAAAGTCCCACTTTTCACTTCGCCATGCCTGAGATCAGCAGTAATATTTATCAGCAAATGTGAGATTTTCAAAGATCCAATTCTATGTGCTCCTTTCTCATAGAGCCTTAGGCAGGGATATAGCATACATAAATATTAAGTAAAGTCCATAGTTTTTAAAATGTCATCCATTGAATAGTTGACACATGTCTGAGATACTTTTTATTTTGGAGGAGGTATTATTTAATAGGGAATTCCAACAGCTACCTAATAGTGAAATGAGAAGTCTTGCATCCATTTTATTTTGTTTCTGATGATTTTTATGAGTAAGGGTAAGATACTTCCTTGTTCTGATGCAGATGTTGCCCACTTTTGTGAATGGATGCGGGGTGTCACCTACTACTTGCATATCTGCATATTGGGCTTGACACTGCTATCGTACTTGGTAGTTGGCAAAAAGTCAATACTGAAGTTAAGCTCTTGTGTTCTAGCAGCAGAGCTGAAGATCCTTGATGTGCCACCTTCTGCAATCCATGCTGCTCTCTTCATGTTCCTTATTGACTTCCTGGTGATGAGCATCATGGTCTCCTGGCCTTGAGAATGGCCAAGCATTGCTCTGTGAATGTGGAAGATGGGCATGTGGAAGGCTCCAGGGAGGAGGGATCATTGAACATGTACTCGAATCCATGTGCCTGTTGAATGACCTGTTTTTTTATTTTTGGGTTTTAAGGGAGACACTGCCCTAAAACACTTCTGTGCAGCTGGGGATGCAGGCTTCTGCTTCACCTTGCAGGAAGCATTAACGAATCCTTTCCAGAAGACATGAGAAGAGAGAAGTGAGCCTCTGGTATCATGCAGGTTCCTTGCATTGCCCATGGGCTAGAAGAGAGAAGAGTTGCTTCATGAGATTTGATCCCCTTTTTCCTGAAAAGTTCCACACAGAGGTGAGTCCCCAGCATGTTTAGAAATCATTTCAGACACCTTTCTGGACGGAATTGAATCAGAGCCCCTGATGATGTGGAAGAGCTAAAGATGGGTTTGCTATGAATTTTCTATTTCATTCATCAGGGCCTGAGTCAAGTCAGTCATTGTGCTGTCAACACATGAGCTGCTGGTCAAATGTGAGGAAGTGGTCTTGCTTTATGAAAACACCACCCTGATTCAGTGAGCCAGAGGCAGCCTGCAGTCCCTGTTTTCCTGTAAAGGCAGATTGCTGTGGATGGCCTCTGGCCTCGTCATGCAGCCCTGCTCAGAGTAGGGGATTGAGGGACCAGGCAGATCCCTAGTTCCTTTTGACCTTTATTGCCATTGGGCCACCCCAGGGTCCTTGGACTCTACCTGGTCTTCTGGCCTGGGTCAGGGGATGTGAGGTTTGGAATCCCCCTCTGTGGCAGGATCCCAGCCCCCCAGCCACTTGAGGTCAGCACATCCTTCCCTAATTGTGTTAGAGTTGGAGACTTCTCCCACCCATCCTCATCCATGCTCATCCCACATTTTGTAGCTTGGCACCTGAGGACCTTTATTCATTGACTTAGTTGTTAGTGATGATGGTTACTAAGACTAAGTGACTCTTTCAAGTCACATCACTTGCATGGTAGGGCTAGAGCATGGATCTTCCTAATTGATTTCATGGGACTCTCTCATGGAAACTGTGACTGCTTCCTAAACACACACTCTACATTTGGAGTGTCAAAATTCTTGCCACTGCCTCCTTGGCAAGTGTATCTTGTCTTCTACGTGGGAATTTCACAAATATTTTCCTTTGGTTTGTGGAGGTCATGCAGAAGGGATTTCATTTGAAATAGCCCAAACAAGAAATACCAGTTGTCTTTTTCGCACATGGATGTGTGTAGTGAACACCCCTTTCTGTGTGCTTGCATGAGTTACTCCTTTGAATTTGTTGAAGAATGGTTGGCTGGGGAGCAAGTTAACGAGAGATGGATATCAATGGTTGTCAAGTATTCTGACGTGAAGAATGTATTGAGGATGTGAAGGCTTTTCTAGCCAGTTCCTATGGCTCAGTCAGGGATCAGTCAGAGGATTCTGTCTGGTAGACTCTTTGGCACAGATGTCAAAGTGGCCTGGTCTTACCCTGTCCAGGACTGAATGCTGAGCTTGAGTGGGAGCTTCTTGTCATTTCAAGCATTTCCATGAGTCTGTCCTCTGTTCTCTTGTATCCAAGTGGTTTCTAATAGGAAAGCAGAACAAAAATTGAAAGTATGGTGATTGATTATTTTTACCAATGTTATTTCAATCCACTTTGTTTAATACGAAATTACCTTTATGCTAGTAAGATTTCATATGTGAGGAAATAATGAAAATATTGGGGTTAGGGGATGAGAATATGCAAATCAAACATTTTTGAGCACCAAGACCCGTTTTTTTTTTTTTTTTTTAACTTAAATAATATTAAGTGCCAGAGGACCACCGCTGCCATTCAGCCTCAACAACCTCCAGGTCCAGCCTCCAGGTGGCCCATTTCACCAGGGTGTGTGGGACCACACTGTCCTGGGATGAGAGAACAGTACCCACGGATGTTGACATCTCACAGAGTAGATATTGCCAGTGACAGTAGGGAGCTATTGGCACATGAGGAAGGGAAGAGCTCTCAGGATGGGAAGAGGGGGCCGCTTCGAGACTCATTGGGTATGGCACGAGGCTGCTGGGTGTGGTGTTGGCCTGGGCCCACTGAGTGGGGCAGATCCGTGGTCTGTGTTTCTGTACCCTCCTCTGTAGCCTGTGTTGGCAGCAGATCAGGGAATTGCGATCAGAAGTGCTCCCAGTAACACAGGCACCAGCCCCCAGAGTGTGTGCCTATCCGTTTCACCACCTGGCCTGACTTAGTGCCTGTCTTGCCTCAGGGCTGAGACCCTACAATCTCTGATGAGGGTGTCTGTGGTCCAGATCCAACCTGCATGGCCAACATGCTCAGACCTTCAGCTGGGTCCTAGGCTGCTGCAACCAAAGTCTGTTAACTGGGTGGCCGACAACAGAGGAAGTGTCTTCCGTTGAGCTCCAGAGGCTCAACACAGTAGGTGTTGGGCTGTCCCAGTGCCATAACCCCTCCCAGGTTTCAAGGGGACTGTCTCCCCAACTCTCCCAGCCCTTGCCCACTCTCCTATTGCTGCCCACGATCTGTGGTTCCCATATGGGCATCCCGCCCTGGCTCCAACCTCACATATCCGGTATCCCCCAGTCTCCCTGGTATCTGGGTCCAGACTCTCCTCTTCCTACAAGAATATCAGATATTGGATTTGGTCCCAGTTGATGCTGTGTTCCATCATGTGAGCTCTTAGCTTCATCACTGTGCAAAGACTCTTTTCCCACACAAGTTCGCACGACTTTTGGCTGGCTAAGAATTTTCAGGCGACACTTTTCTAATGAGTACACTTTCCTTCCTTCCGATCTCCCACCAGTGAGCATTCCTCGCACCCTTGTCCTAGTTCCTTTATGGCAGTTTCCCTCCTTATGGCTGAGAGGACCTAGTGACCCCTGAATTCACACGTTCTCCTTAATCACCAACACACTGCAGAATTCTCCAGGGGGCCATATATGCTCCTGGAAGTTGGTGTTGGAAATAGTTCTCCATCCATTAATCACTCCCTCACTCACTAATGTCCTTGTGTCCTTGAGAAAGGCTCTCCCTTTCCTGGTTTTCCTGAATAGAAATCCTCTTGCCTCTTGGGTGAATAGGGTTATGGGTTGTGCAGAGGGTGTTGGTCCACTGAGCATCTTAGAGACTGTCCTTTATGGAGCCTAATGATCCTCACTGGGGAATGAGGCCAGGGTCCTAACTGTGGTTAGTTAGAGAGGGAAAGAAGGACGAGGGAAACTCAGATGTCCCTTCATGGCCCCTGGAGTTAGAGGACTTACCCCTTTGCACCTGGGATCAGGAGACCTCATTTCCTCGAGGACACGCACACTCAGACGTTAATCTTGAGTGTGGGTTCCTTTCTGGGGTCCAGGGCTGTTGTTAGCCACCAGGAATGACAGTGCTCTCCATGCTGAGTGGAGCCATTTTTGCCAGGAAAGAGAGCCCATGGTCACGCCTTGTGCAAAGCATCCCACGCCAGGGGCTCCCATGCCTACATTCCTGTCCTGAAAGGAAGCCACTAAGAGGCAAGGTGGGTCCAACCACCTCCCATGTGTTCACTCATCACTGTGTTCCAGCAGTCACCCCAGTGAACAGTCCTGATGGGATTGGATGTGGCTCAGAATGTCACCCTCATGAGCTCTACCCTGCCACAGCTGCAGTTCTGCAGTGGGAGAAACTCAAAACCTCAAAACACATGCACATGAAAGAAAAGAGCAAGAGCCAGAGCCCAAACAGGCCAGGAGTGGCAAAGACAGCTGGAGTGCCTAGGTTGGGACTCAGAATTATGTCAGTGGGGTGGCATTGCTGCTGGCACCAGCATGATAACCGAGAGCCAGCCCTGCTCATTTTGGGGAGCAGTGTGTTGGGGAAGGCAGCAGAAATTGAGAGGCAGGATTGAGTTTGGCCCTAGGAGGAGGTTGGGTAAGAGGCCAGTGTGGGTTGGAGAGCCTGGGCAGATAGACAGAGGCCAGGGCACACCCCAAAGCCTGGAGACTGCACTTGATGTCCAGGGTTGTGAAACACCACTTCCCCTCTTACTCACAACTGAGAGCAAGGGGCATTGATGAGTTCAGTTTGTGTGCGGCTGCATCCAAGGTGGCTCGGCTAGGAACCTCTGTTTCCTTGACTCAGGAGGCTGGGAGTCCAGGCTCCACTGAGGCTCGGCTGGGAGGATCGGAGTCTGAGTTTATGCCTGTGTTCCCTGTAGGATCCATGTTGGCTGAGCCTCAGTGTTTTTGTAATGAGAGGATGGGTGACCGTCATGTCTTTATCACAGGACACACTTGCTAAATGGATTTGTTTGCTCTGAGGAGGAAAGAGAGAGGGGGGAGTGGTGCTGGAGACAGGGATGCAGACAGGGGTCATGGACTTGGCATAACTCAGTCTTGGAGGTGATATCCCATCACCTGTACCCACTTCAATTCCCATGAATCCAGAGGCTGAGCCCCCTTGAGGTGAGGGGTGAACCGGTTCTGGGCAGCAGGATGCTGTGGTACCTCGGAGTCTCTGTGAGACCCCAACACTAGACACACTTGGCCCTTTTGAAATCTTAGGAGAAGCCTTGGGAAGTTGTATGGCAGAGGGGAGCAGCCTCTGCATCTCAGTCCCCTCCAACTTGCCATGGTGTAGAGAGGGAACTGCAGCCACGATGGGACGGACATTGGCCATGTCCCTGTGTGGGACACAGGCCTGATTGAGTTAGGGTGCATTCTTTGTCTCTCCCTTTCTTGTGATTATCCCATCTCTACATTTGTGCTTTAGCCACCTGTGAGTCCCATCTCTGGTTTCAGAGAGAACAGAGGGTGTTATGGGCCAATAGACACAATAAACCCTAGAGATTAGATGCTACCCTACTTTCCAGAAAAGTCTGGGCACACCATGAGTTGCACAATGATGGGACCAGGGTCCAAAAGCTGCTGAGAGGGAAGGACTGGTTGTGAATGCATTTTTGAAGGCTCCAAGCTGGAACTCTAGTGGCACCAAGCAGGGCAGATGCTGGTGGGGATGTTTGGGTAGTTGTTGGTGAACACCTGCGCACCTGAGATGGGTAGGCATGGAGGAGAAATCGGCAGCCCATAGGGCTGTTGAAAGTGGTCTTATGTGAAAAGAGGCTCAGGTATGGGCACAGGAAATGACATCATTGCCTTGACAATGGATCAAACAGAACATGGAACCCTGGTATCCAGGCACCCACTTCACTGACCAAGCCATCCGAGCTCACTTGGTTGGAGCCACTGGAGGGAGAAGGATGTTCTCCTGTGGTTGCAGACAATGCCGAGCCTCAGGCTCCCAGGAATCTCAGGGGGGCCAACTAGCCCTTTTGTGGATACACTGGGTGAGGCTTCATCTTAGACGCCAGAGCCTCTGGCGATTGTCGCAGAGGAGCTCAAGAGTAACAGTGAGTAGCACAGGGCAGGTGAGCCCAGCAGGCCCTCTAGTCTGATCCCTGATGAATGGCCCAGGACTCCTATTCTGACTCTGTGTGTGTGTGTGTGTGTGTGTGTGTGTGTGTGTGTGTGTGTTTGTACTGATGGGAACTGTCCCATTGTGCTTTGACTCTAGTGTATTGGCACAAGTCATTTTTCTGTTTGTCACCATTTCCATTTTGAACCCACCATTCTTGGTCCCAACCCAGGGTGAAAATGATCAGAACACGGAGGAGCCCTTCAGGGTTCAGAGCCTTGAACCTTACAGGCAGGACCAGCTTAGGAATGAGCTCCTGCCTGTCATTTGTGGGAGGAACCTACATTTCAGCAGCAACATGGGGTTAATCTCCTGGGATTTCATCCCCACCCAGCAGGTGCTGGATCTCTTGTTCCCAAAACAGCCACCTTCTTCAGTCTTTACTCCTGGTGCCACTCCACATCCTCCAAGGGGACAAGAACCTCAGGTTCTGGATGGATGTTGTAGAATGCCCACAGAGCCAACTGCCAGGCTGGGTGGGGTGCAGTTGCTGGGCTTTGCTGATGTTGTCATCCCCCACAGTTCTTGGAACCTTCTGTGGCAGTGGCATCCAGGACCCCAGCAGCTGTGAGTAGCAGCTCCTCACTGCTTCACTCCAGCGAGCAGGTGGAAGACAGCCGCGTTGTTCACGTCCTCCTAGAGGGACAGAGCCTGAGGGAGACAAAGCGCATCCCGGTAAGCCCGACAGCAGGGCTGCCTCCTGGGTGTCCACACAGTGGAAGGCAGGAGACACAGCCAACCCCAGGCTATGGTGGGAAATAAAGAAGAGAGAGGTCCGTCTTAAGGGCTTGACCTGAGGAGGGAGAGCATCAGCATGCCCAGCTTCAGTGGTGAGTGGGCCTGTGTATTGTGGGTTTTGCAGGCCAGAAGTGCAGACGGAAGTGCTGTGGACAGATGAAGGCAGAGATATGTCCAGGGTGCAGGCTGCAGTGCCTAGAACTTGGTATTCTCAATGAGTGAAGTTGGAGCAGAGGAGGTGGCAGTGACTTGTCACATGTGTAGGAGGGGATGTGTTCCTGGTGGCAGGGAAGAGAACCTCCTTAGCATGACTAGGTGTAGGAATTTGGGGTCAGGATCACCTGGGGGGTCATGCCAAAGCTTCGGAATGTTAGGCTTTGCATGTATGTAAATACGGAGCTAAAGGGGTTCTTGGCAGAATTTCTATGGATGTGCAGTAGACACGCTAATGCTGCAGGTGTCCAGCTGCAGAGGAGACATGTTCAGTGACTGCCAGTGCTGAGTCAAGTACATCATTACAACCAGACCCGAACCGAGCTTCCAGAGGCCAGGGCCTCTCAAAGCTATCATGAAGCACTCAAGTGCACACTCTTGTATCTGAGTCTGTTTTGTGTCGTGGCAGTCAGGACCCAAGTTTTCAGTGCATCTGCCTCTTCCACCCACAAAGGCAGCCTGCATCCCAGATCACACTTGGTGCACAGATCCCTGGCCCATTGCTCTCATCTCAGTGAGATGAGAGTGTGTCTGTGCATAGGCAGTTTGGTCCTTTGACATGAGTGGAATGTGGCTCCCCAGGGGGAGGGGAGATGGCAGGTACAGGCAGATATTTGTACCAGGATTGTTCTAGTAGCACATTGCAAGAACCCAGGTGGTATATGGAGGACACACTCAGGTAGCAGGATAACAAGATTGTGCCCTTGTATATGTAGCTGAGATTTCTCCTGAATGTTTGACCACAGTCTTCTGGGTAGCTCTTCTAAAAGCCATTCTCTGATGACATTTGTCCCACCCTGATCCAGGTGACCTTTCAGGAGACGGTGACAAGCCTCATCCGCAGGGCCTTGGACCAAAATTTGTTGCAGCATGAGGATGTGGACAACTTTGAGCTGCTGTATATGATGTCTGAGGATGAGAGTAAGTAGGACAATCAGACAGTGGGGAGACATGATCCACAGTGGGCTCAGGATAACTGACAGCCAAGAGAAAGAGGGCCTTGGCCCCAAAATACCAAAGTGTGATGGGCCTGGGGGAGACTCACAGGGGTTGTGGGTGTTTTGTGGTATAATCCTTGAGTGCCACCTAACAATTCTCTCCACTTCGCTCTGCAGAAATCAAGGTCTCTGACCACTCACTCGTGTGTCTGTCCATGAATCTGGGAATACAATCTTTCATCGTGAGGAAACGCCCCCAGGTCAAGGGAAAGGAGGTAAACACCTACCTTATTCAAGCTGTGCATGTGCTGCCATTCCACTCCGACCTGAGGAAATAAGAAGCCTCAGCACCTGGACATATTTGCTGGAAGCCCATAGAGCCAACTGACAGTCTGGGGTGGCTTTCTGTTTCTGGGTTTGCTGATGTTCCATCCCCCACAGTTCTCAGAATCAACCTGCAAGTCCTCCAGGCCGCTTTCCCACAAGCAGGTGGGAGACACCTGCTTAATTCGTGTCCACTTAGAAACACAAAGTCCAGAGATGGCCAAGAGTGTTCTGGTAAGCCTGGGAGCAGGGGTGTCCCGTGGTGCTTACACCTGGGTGGGGAGCAGACACTGGTCCAATACCATGGACTACTCATGCCCTCTTGAATTTGGAGCTTCTGGATGATCAGGAGGATAGATGGGAATCAAGAAGGGAGAGGTCAGTGTGAAGGGCTGGAGCTGAGATGAGCGAGTGCAGCAGCTTGTCCACTGCCATGTCTGAGGGAGTCTGTGTGTCAGGTGGCAGCATGCAGTCCAGAAGGGCAGGGACAGGTATGGGTGACAGATGAGAATAGGACAGGAAGTAGGTTGCAGGTTCCCATGTATGGGATGCTGACGTCTATGGAGGAGGACAGCAGTGTGAGGTTCTCCATGTTCCTTGAACAAGGAGCTGAGAGAGTCTCTCTGCAGAGTCGATATGGATGTGGAGCAAGCACACTAAATGTCCAGGTAACCCAATGACCACCCTTGCCGGATGAGGTGCCCTCCTACATCCCAGCCAGCACTGAGCCTCTGGAGGCCAGGAGCTCTCGTGGCTATCTTTCAGCTCTCCTGTGTGTGGTCATGTTCCTGGGTCTGTTTTTGGCCCTGGCAATCCAGACCAAAGCCTCTAGGTTTTGTGCCTAGGCCATTCCCAATGCCGCCTGCATCCTCGGGCAGACCTGGGATCTTGGAGGCTATTGTCCCATTCCTCCCAACTTGTGGGATGAGATTGCATCTGTATGCAGGTAGTGGGGTCCTTTCACTCCGAGAGGAGTGCAGCTCCACAAAGAGCAATGGCAGGCCCAGGAAGTCCTATGTACAAGGATTGGGCTAGTAGCCTGTGGGAAGAGCCCACACGATGAGCAGGAGGTCAGCCTCGGGTAGTAGGGTCATGGATGTTGCCCTTGTATTTAGAGTGGAGGTGCCTCCAGAATGCCCCTGCCCACTGTCCTTGAGTAGTCACTTCAAGGCCCATTTCCTGAAGGCCTGTCTCCCATGCTTCTCCAGGTGACCTGCCACGATAGGGCTCCTGTCGTCATCCGCAGCGCCCTCGACCTACACTTCCTTACTGAGGAGAATCCAGAGGATTATGAGCTGGGCCAAATCATCTCTCGCCGTCAGAGTAAGTGAGACAATCAGATAGCAGAGAGCAAGGGTCAGGATGTGGACTCAGGTCAACTCTTAGCAACAAAGAGTAGTCTCTGACCCCCAAGAACACTCCAACAGGTGTGTTGGGTTCGTGCACAAAGCCAACTGCACTTCTGCTGGTGGAAGGTCTTGAGGTCCAATGGTATACCCCGGTGGATATTGCGGCTCCCCACCAGGTGCCCTCCCCTGGACATGAACAGGCATCCAAAGCTGACATCTTTGAGGAGTGAGGAGGAAAGCCTCTCTCCAGGAGCAGTATGTTTTCATGGTCTGGGATAGGAGTGGTTTCAAAGGAACATGGGAATGCATGGGCTAAAGAGGGAACTGGCATTTTGTGGACTGAAGCAGTACTATTGAAAGCCTTCTGTGTGACCAAAAAACCACTGCCTGGGCAGAGCATTGCCAGGATTCTAGCAAGCAGTAACAGGATGAAATTGGGAAGAAAACACAGCCTGGGAGACAGCCTGAATCATCTGTTTTTGCATAAATTCCATGGTCTTACGCACCTGAGTCCACTAGGCAAGGAGTGATCACAATAGCCAGGTTGTGATCCCTAACTAAAGTCAGATGAGGGCTTCCTGAGCACGTAGCCACAGAGCTCATCTGATAATAATGCCAGCGCTTTTTCGTTGGTTGGTTGGTTGGTTTTTGTGAGCCAAACACCACAGCAGCCATTATCCCAGCCTATGTACCCTGAAGACCACCATCCCTATGAGTTCTAGGATCACTTGTCTCCTATCTTAACCTACTGTTAGGTTAGTAGAGTCTATGGAAGAGGAAGTCTGTCTGAAGCCTTGGTAGCCTAAGAAATTCATAGCAGAGATCTCCACATCCAACCCAGAAGGGATGGAGAACAGGCTCTAGGTTAGAGGAGGGCGACAGGAAACACATGTTCAGAGGAAGGAGAAGCGGCTGTTGTATTCCCCCACTCAGGGTCATCGCACCACTGGGCCATACACCATGTTGGAGGGAAGCAGTCCCTTTGCTGGTCTTTGGAACCATTGTTCTCAGTAGGGCAGTATTTGGAATGTGGCCTCCATTCTCAGAAGCCTGGTTCACATGGAGGCGGGCTCCACCAATGCAGAAGCATGGCTCTAACGTGGTATCCGCGCTGGTCAGCCTGTCCTCACTGTGGCCATACTTGAGGAAAATAACTCAGAGGAGGAATCCTAGGCCTTTTTTCTCTGGGTTTCATAGCTTTCTCTTTGGTTGTGCACTGAGGCTGTCCATAAAGCTCTAGTGTGTGGCAGTGGAGAGCTCCTCAGCCCTTGCCACAAAGGCATAGACTGGGAGAGAGAGAACGAGGCTGGCAGAGAGGGAGAGAGAGAAAGATGGAGAGGGAGGACCTCTCCTTGGAGAATGAGGATTCAGTGGAGCCAACAGGAACAAGGTACTGTTGCCCAGGGCACAACCCTGTTTAGGTCTTACTCCAACCATGCTCAACCTTTCTTCCAGTCCCTCCCACCCCCCAGTAGTGTATTCATCTTGAATGAGAATTTCATGTTGACATCAGAGCACTCACCATCCAATGCTTCCCTCCAAACCCACCTATGAAGATGGCTCATGTGGGGACTGAATCTTCGGCACAGGAGCCTTTTGTGGGAGATTTCAGATGCAAACCCTAGTGGTGTGCTTTGGCAGATGCAAGAGGACCTGAGATATTCTGGAGTCCAAAGCCTTCGGTAGGAACAGACATTAGGTCTGTTGAAGTGCTCTGCCTAGTTCTTCCTCAGGGAGGACTGTGGAGGCTGTCTTTGTTGGTATTTTTGCTGAATTGGAGAGCTCTCAGGTGTGTGGCTCTGGCCTTTTCTGGCACAGGCTCTCAGATGTTGGCGTGTCCTAGGGAGCACCTCCTGAGTGCCACCTTCTTTTTGTACACCCCTCTCTCCCCAGAGCTGAGGATTCCAGCAGAGGCCAACGTATTTTATGCCAAGAATCCTCACAAAAAATCCAACTTTGTGCTGAGGAAAAGGAGCCTCTCCCAAAAGAATGATGGGTGGATCGAGCCTCAACCTCCCTCTCGTCCTGCAAAGAAGGCTCCTGCCCTCCTGAGGATGCTTGCAAAACCATTCTGTTGCTGTGTGCCTGGGCGGGGCTGAGGCAGCCCAGGAATATTTACATTGATTACTATTTTCTTCAAAGTTTGAATCTATAGTTTGCCATTGTCCTTGACCTTGTTTAGTAACACAGTTGTTACTCTATCCTGTATTTGTTGTTTCCATTAATATATTATTATTATTTTAAAATATATATGTTTTTGTTACCTGATCTACTGTGATGATTTGAGTATACTAAATGTAGCAGTGATTCCTAAAGGACACATCCAAACCAACAGGAAGGAATGTTTCATTCTATCAGCAAGAACTTTGGTTTTTAGGAGTTTGGCAGATGGCATTATCTGAGTCAGTTTTCCAATGGGGGCAATGAAGTATCAGCTGTGATGGTACAAACACAAACAAAGACACACAAACACACACAAGAGCACACACACTCACTGAGAGATAGATAGACAGATGGAGTTGGTCTCTGCTGAAATACTTTGGAGACATGGTTCTGATTTCTCCCCTTTTGGAGTATTTTCAATTGCACAAGGTGTCTTGCAAATGAACCCATGTCTGAGGAAGACATGCATGTGTACTTCACATGCCACTTTTCACATAGCAGGAAGGTCATGTAATATTTTTCATGCAGCTGTCTTTTGACTGTGAACCATCCCATGAGGTCAGCTGTGGAATTTTCAACTTGTAGCATCACAATGGGGATCCACTCTTTGGATTTGGGGATATTTCCGATTTTCTTGATTCAGATTGGAATGATATATATATATATTAGTTTTTGATGAAAATTCTGCATTTGATGGTAATGAATGTCGTGCATCTAGGAATCTGTAGAGTGCAGACAATGAATGGATGCCTACTGTTGTCTGGACTGGTCTGAAAAGTCCTGTAGCATCTGAGCATGTGTGAGGGCTGTACAGGTCTTGCCAAAAGTCCAGGTCAGATGATCCTGCACAAAGCTGAACTCCTAGTGGTCTCCACAACAGTGTAAGGGCCAAGGAGAAACACACTTCCACACAGAAGTTGGGAAGCTACCTTATGAAGGTGATCATAGATACGGGATTATTAATATATCCAGGTTGGCATCTATTATTTTTTTAGCTTTTGACTTTCGCAGCTGTGGGCATCTTGACAACCATCAACTCCCTGTAAGCACAGACAACTCTATAAGAACCTGAGGATAAATTTCCCTGTGCATGTCCCCTTGTGAAACTGCTTAAGCACCGCCTGGTTTACACACAGGTGGAATTTCTAGGTCAAAGTGTGCATGTTTACTTCTTTGACTAAGCACTGCCAGGTGGCTCTTCTGCATAGCTCTACCTGTGGCCAGGATTGTATTATCTAGCTTTCTAACTTTTGCAGGTTGAGTAGATACATAGTGGGAGCACACTGTTTTTGTTGGTATTTTTCTTGGTATCTATTCTGATGCTTTTCACTGGGGGATTTTTTCCTGTGAAAATGGGCTTCCTCTACTTGACCTTATTTTCTTCTTTTTAAAATTTTTTCAATGTGACTTTTTAATTTTAGTTTTATTAAAGACATTGCCCCTTGCTTGCATAGTCTATATCTAAAGCACTAGTCCTTGCTCCAAGGCCCAGCTTGCTCTCAGCTGCCCCAGGAGGGGAACAGTCTTTGGCGGTAGACAAGAGACACCCCTGCAGGGGGCACAAGTGCTTTGGCCCTCTGGTGTCTTGCCAGCAGTGCTTCCCATGCTCACAGAGGGTTGCAGACACTGAGTCAATGGTCCAGGTGGTCTTTTGTTCAGTCTGATCTCAAATTGAGCTCCTCTGAGAGGTCATATTGAAGTCCTTGTGTGTACCTGATCCCTCATTTTAAACAATATTCCAAGTTCACTTTTTGTGTGTACGTGGGTTCTGGGGATTGAACCCAGGGCCTTGAGCCTGTGAGGCAAGTGACCTACCTGAGCTACACCCTCAGAGACCCCTGTAAAAGTATTTCCCCTTTGCCTCGGGGTCTAAGTTGCCAAGGCTGACCTCAAACGTTCCTCTTGCCTCAGCCTCCCTGGTGGCTGGCATGACAGGCATGCACCTGGGACTGTCACACTCGAGCCTGTGATGGGAACTCATGTGCATCTGTCCAGGGCTGAGCATGGTTAGGCAGAGCTGTGCTCCAGGCTCCCTGCAGGGCTGTGGAGGCTTCTGCTGCCCAGCAGCCCTGGTGCCATGGCCAGGGCTCCTCCCAGCCGAGGGCAGGCAGCTGCCCATTGCTGTAGGCTGACCTTATTTTCTTCTTATGGCACTCGTCCGTTCTCTGGAGTATGTTGTATGGTTTGTCCATTAGGAGTCTAACAGGTCCTCTAGAACCTTCAAACAATTAGTAAAATTCCTGAACAGTAAGTGAGCACGCGCAGAAATTGGGCTAATATTTTGGGAAGAACAATGTTGGATGATATATTCATGGCTTGAATATATCATCCAACATGAAGTTATATTTTATTACTTACAAAATAATAAAATAATGAAGCAATACCATGGGCTGAGCTAAAATAGATCCTTAGGATCTTAGGCATTCTGTAATAAATCTGTGTCACTTGAAGTATAGAGTTGATCGACTCTGAGTAATGAAACAGAAGTAAAGGTATCAAAGCCAATGATCATCTGTTTCCAATTTTCTGTGATTTGGTTCAAGTGGTAAAGTGGTGATATTTATTAATAATGGATCGAATAGGTTCATAATTGTTTTAGAGTACAATTAGATGCCTTCAAACTTTAGGCTACATGGGCACATTTGAGAACGGTTCCAGCCATTCTCTCATCCTTTGGGTCATTCCCCTCCTATGTCCTGTGAGACATTTTCTATGTGAGGCTTTAAGAAGAAGAAGAGAATATTCTGTAAAGAAAACCTTGTGATCTGTGCAGTATGAAGTTGAATGGATTCATTCAGAAATCAGAAATTCTATTGAAAGATATTTATTGGCATGAGCCAAATAAAACCTATTTTTAGGCATCCTGGTGAAGACAAGGTTTTATCTTTATGTCTCATTTTCTATGTTTTGTTGTTGTTGTTGTTGTTAGAATGAAATTCATATGTTGCCAGACCATTCTATCAGATGTGTAACTAGATGCCATTTAAATTACCCACTTTTACATGGTAGACAGTTTTTAATGAACACTGCCTGTCTGCACCTTTTTTAAAAACAGGACTGGGATCAGAAGCCCAAATACCAATGGTTAGCTGGAGCATATTTTTCATTTGGCCTATCTGTCAGTATTCCCTGAGGTCATCTGTGCAATCAGCTTCGTTACTCCTGCTCCCTCACTGGATTTCATAGAAACCATAGGCTATGTATGAATCAGGGACACCAATCCCACAACATAGCATTCTTGGAATATCCAAAGTCCCACTTTTCACTTCGCCATGCCTGAGATCAGCAGTAATATTTATCAGCAAATGTGAGATTTTCAAAGATCCAATTCTATGTGCTCCTTTCTCATAGAGCCTTAGGCAGGGATATAGCATACATAAATATTAAGTAAAGTCCATAGTTTTTAAAATGTCATCCATTGAATAGTAGACACATGTCTGAGATACTTTTTATTTTGGAGGAGGTATTATTTAATAGGGAATTCCAACAGCTACCTAATAGTGAAATGAGAAGTCTTGCATCCATTTTATTTTGTTTCTGATGATTTTTATGAGTAAGGGTAAGATACTTCCTTGTTCTGATGCAGATGTTGCCCACTTTTGTGAATGGATGCGGGGTGTCACCTACTACTTGCATATCTGCATATTGGGCTTGACACTGCTATCGTACTTGGTAGTTGGCAAAAAGTCAATACTGAAGTTAAGCTCTTGTGTTCTAGCAGCAGAGCTGAAGATCCTTGATGTGCCACCTTCTGCAATCCATGCTGCTCTCTTCATGTTCCTTATTGACTTCCTGGTGATGAGCATCATGGTCTCCTGGTCTTGAGAATGGCCAAGCATTGCTCTGTGAATGTGGAAGATGGGCATGTGGAAGGCTCCAGGGAGGAGGGATCATTGAACATGTACTCGAATCCATGTGCCTGTTGAATGACCTGTTTTTTTATTTTTGGGTTTTAAGGGAGACACTGCCCTAAAACACTTCTGTGCAGCTGGGGATGCAGGCTTCTGCTTCACCTTGCAGGAAGCATTAACGAATCCTTTCCAGAAGACATGAGAAGAGAGAAGTGAGCCTCTGGTATCATGCAGGTTCCTTGCATTGCCCATGGGCTAGAAGAGAGAAGAGATGCTTCATGAGATTTGATCCCCTTTTTCCTGAAAAGTTCCACAGAGAGGTGAGTCCCCAGCATGTTTAGAAATCATTTCAGACACCTTTCTGGACGGAATTGAATCAGAGCCCCTGATGATGTGGAAGAGCTAAAGATGGGTTTGCTATGAATTTTCTATTTCATTCATCAGGGCCTGAGTCAAGTCAGTCATTGTGCTGTCAACACATGAGCTGCTGGTCAAATGTGAGGAAGTGGTCTTGCTTTATGAAAACACCACCCTGATTCAGTGAGCCAGAGGCAGCCTGCAGTCCCTGTTTTCCTGTAAAGGCAGATTGCTGTGGATGGCCTCTGGCCTCGTCATGCAGCCCTGCTCAGAGTAGGGGATTGAGGGACCAGGCAGATCCCTAGTTCCTTTTGACCTTTATTGCCATTGGGCCACCCCAGGGTCCTTGGACTCTACCTGGTCTTCTGGCCTGGGTCAGGGGATGTGAGGTTTGGAATCCCCCTCTGTGGCAGGATCCCAGCCCCCCAGCCACTTGAGGTCAGCACATCCTTCCCTAATTGTGTTAGAGTTGGAGACTTCTCCCACCCATCCTCATCCATGCTCATCCCACATTTTGTAGCTTGGCACCTGAGGACCTTTATTCATTGACTTAGTTGTTAGTGATGATGGTTACTAAGACTAAGTGACTCTTTCAAGTCACATCACTTGCATGGTAGGGCTAGAGCATGGATCTTCCTAATTGATTTCATGGGACTCTCTCATGGAAACTGTGACTGCTTCCTAAACACACACTCTACATTTGGAGTGTCAAAATTCTTGCCACTGCCTCCTTGGCAAGTGTATCTTGTCTTCTACGTGGGAATTTCACAAATATTTTCCTTTGGTTTGTGGAGGTCATGCAGAAGGGATTTCATTTGAAATAGCCCAAACAAGAAATACCAGTTGTCTTTTTCGCACATGGATGTGTGTAGTGAACACCCCTTTCTGTGTGCTTGCATGAGTTACTCCTTTGAATTTGTTGAAGAATGGTTGGCTGGGGAGCAAGTTAACGAGAGATGGATATCAATGGTTGTCAAGTATTCTGACGTGAAGAATGTATTGAGGATGTGAAGGCTTTTCTAGCCAGTTCCTATGGCTCAGTCAGGGATCAGTCAGAGGATTCTGTCTGGTAGACTCTTTGGCACAGATGTCAAAGTGGCCTGGTCTTACCCTGTCCAGGACTGAATGCTGAGCTTGAGTGGGAGCTTCTTGTCATTTCAAGCATTTCCATGAGTCTGTCCTCTGTTCTCTTGTATCCAAGTGGTTTCAAATAGGAAAGCAGAACAAAAATTGAAAGTATGGTGATTGATTATTTTTACCAATGTTATTTCAATCCACTTTGTTTAATACGAAATTACCTTTATGCTAGTAAGACTTCATATGTGAGGAAATAATGAAAATATTGGGGTTAGGGGATGAGAATATGCAAATCAAACATTTTTGAGCACCAAGACCCGTTTATTGTTTTTGTTTTTTTTTTTTTTTAACTTAAATAATATTAAGTGCCAGAGGACCACCGCTGCCATTCAGCCTCAACAACCTCCAGGTCCAGCCTCCAGGTGGCCCATTTCACCAGGGTGTGTGGGACCACACTGTCCTGGGATGAGAGAACAGTACCCACGGATGCTGACATCTCACAGAGTAGATATTGCCAGTGACAGTAGGGAGCTATTGGCACATGAGGAAGGGAAGAGCTCTCAGGATGGGAAGAGGGGGCCGCTTCGAGACTCATTGGGTATGGCACGAGGCTGCTGGGTGTGGTGTTGGCCCGGGCCCACTGAGTGGGGCAGATCCGTGGTCTGTGTTTCTGTACCCTCCTCTGTAGCCTGTGTTGGCAGCAGATCAGGGAATTGCGATCAGAAGTGCTCCCAGTAACACAGGCACCAGCCCCCAGAGTGTGTGCCTATCCGTTTCCCCACCTGGCCTGACTTAGTGCCTGTCTTGCCTCAGGGCTGAGACCCTACAATCTCTGATGAGGGTGTCTGTGGTCCAGATCCAACCTGCATGGCCAACATGCTCAGACCTTCAGCTGGGTCCTAGGCTGCTGCAACCAAACTCTGTTAACTGGGTGGCCGACAACAGAGGAAGTGTCTTCCGTTGAGCTCCAGAGGCTCAACACAGTAGGTGTTGGGCTGTCCCAGTGCCATAACCCCTCCCAGGTTTCAAGGGGACTGTCTCCCCAACTCTCCCAGCCCTTGCCCACTCTCCTATTGCTGCCCACGATCTGTGGTTCCCATATGGGCATCCCGCCCTGGCTCCAACCTCACATATCCGGTATCCCCCAGTCTCCCTGGTATCTGGGTCCAGACTCTCCTCTTCCTACAAGAATATCAGATATTGGATTTGGTCCCAGTTGATGCTGTGTTCCATCATGTGAGCTCTTAGCTTCATCACTGTGCAAAGACTCTTTTCCCACACAAGTTCGCACGACTTTTGGCTGGCTAAGAATTTTCAGGCGACACTTTTCTAATGAGTACACTTTCCTTCCTTCCGATCTCCCACCAGTGAGCATTCCTCGCACCCTTGTCCTAGTTCCTTTATGGCAGTTTCCCTCCTTATGGCTGAGAGGACCTAGTGACCCCTGAATTCACACGTTCTCCTTAATCACCAACACACTGCAGAATTCTCCAGGGGGCCATATATGCTCCTGGAAGTTGGTGTTGGAAATAGTTCTCCATCCATTAATCACTCCCTCACTCACTAATGTCTTTGTGTCCTTGAGAAAGGCTCTCCCTTTCCTGGTTTTCCTGAATAGAAATCCTCTTGCCTCTTGGGTGAATAGGGTTATGGGTTGTGCAGAGGGTGTTGGTCCACTGAGCATCTTAGAGACTGTCCTTTATGGAGCCTAATGATCCTCACTGGGGAATGAGGCCAGGGTCCTAACTGTGGTTAGTTAGAGAGGGAAAGAAGGACGAGGGAAACTCAGATGTCCCTTCATGGCCCCTGGAGTTAGAGGACTTACCCCTTTGCACCTGGGATCAGGAGACCTCATTTCCTCGAGGACACGCACACTCAGACGTTAATCTTGAGTGTGGGTTCCTTTCTGGGGTCCAGGGCTGTTGTTAGCCACCAGGAATGACAGTGCTCTCCATGCTGAGTGGAGCCATTTTTGCCAGGAAAGAGAGCCCATGGTCACGCCTTGTGCAAAGCATCCCACGCCAGGGGCTCCCATGCCTACATTCCTGTCCTGAAAGGAAGCCACTCAGAGGCAAGGTGGGTCCAACCACCTCCCATGTGTTCACTCATCACTGTGTTCCAGCAGTCACCCCAGTGAACAGTCCTGATGGGATTGGATGTGGCTCAGAATGTCACCCTCATGAGCTCTACCCTGCCACAGCTGCAGTTCTGCAGTGGGAGAAACTCAAAACCTCAAAACACATGCACATGAAAGAAAAGAGCAAGAGCCAGAGCCCAAACAGGCCAGGAGTGGCAAAGACAGCTGGAGTGCCTAGGTTGGGACTCAGAATTATGTCAGTGGGGTGGCATTGCTGCTGGCACCAGCATGATAACCGAGAGCCAGCCCTGCTCATTTTGGGGAGCAGTGTGTTGGGGAAGGCAGCAGAAATTGAGAGGCAGGATTGAGTTTGGCCCTAGGAGGAGGTTGGGTAAGAGGCCAGTGTGGGTTGGAGAGCCTGGGCAGATAGACAGAGGCCAGGGCACACCCCAAAGCCTGGAGACTGCACTTGATGTCCAGGGTTGTGAAACACCACTTCCCCTCTTACTCACAACTGAGAGCAAGGGGCATTGATGAGTTCAGTTTGTGTGCGGCTGCATCCAAGGTGGCTCGGCTAGGAACCTCTGTTTCCTTGACTCAGGAGGCTGGGAGTCCAGGCTCCACTGAGGCTCGGCTGGGAGGATCGGAGTCTGAGTTTATGCCTGTGTTCCCTGTAGGATCCATGTTGGCTGAGCCTCAGTGTTTTTGTAATGAGAGGATGGGTGACCGTCATGTCTTTATCACAGGACACACTTGCTAAATGGATTTGTTTGCTCTGAGGAGGAAAGAGAGAGGGGGGAGTGGTGCTGGAGACAGGGATGCAGACAGGGGTCATGGACTTGGCATAACTCAGTCTTGGAGGTGATATCCCATCACCTGTACCCACTTCAATTCCCATGAATCCAGAGGCTGAGCCCCCTTGAGGTGAGGGGTGAACCGGTTCTGGGCAGCAGGATGCTGTGGTACCTCGGAGTCTCTGTGAGACCCCAACACTAGACACACTTGGCCCTTTTGAAATCTTAGGAGAAGCCTTGGGAAGTTGTATGGCAGAGGGGAGCAGCCTCTGCATCTCAGTCCCCTCCAACTTGCCATGGTGTAGAGAGGGAACTGCAGCCACGATGGGATGGACATTGGCCATGTCCCTGTGTGGGACACAGGCCTGATTGAGTTAGGGTGCATTCTTTGTCTCTCCCTTTCTTGTGATTATCCCATCTCTACATTTGTGCTTTAGCCACCTGTGAGTCCCATCTCTGGTTTCAGAGAGAACAGAGGGTGTTATGGGCCAATAGACACAATAAACCCTAGAGATTAGATGCTACCCTACTTTCCAGAAAAGACTGGGCACACCATGAGTTGCACAATGATGGGACCAGGGTCCAAAAGCTGCTGAGAGGGAAGGACTGGTTGTGAATGCATTTTTGAAGGCTCCAAGCTGGAACTCTAGTGGCACCAAGCAGGGCAGATGCTGGTGGGGATGTTTGAGTAGTTGTTGGTGAACACCTGCGCACCTGAGATGGGTAGGCATGGAGGAGAAATCGGCAGCCCATAGGGCTGTTGAAAGTGGTCTTATGTGAAAAGAGGCTCAGGTATGGGCACAGGAAATGACATCATTGCCTTGACAATGGATCAAACAGAACATGGAACCCTGGTATCCAGGCACCCACTTCACTGACCAAGCCATCCGAGCTCACTTGGTTGGAGCCACTGGAGGGAGAAGGATGTTCTCCTGTGGTTGCAGACAATGCCGAGCCTCAGGCTCCCAGGAATCTCAGGGGGGCCAACTAGCCCTTTTGTGGATACACTGGGTGAGGCTTCATCTTAGACGCCAGAGCCTCTGGCGATTGTCGCAGAGGAGCTCAAGAGTAACAGTGAGTAGCACAGGGCAGGTGAGCCCAGCAGGCCCTCTAGTCTGATCCCTGATGAATGGCCCAGGACTCCTATTCTGACTCTGTGTGTGTGTGTGTGTTTGTGTGTGTGTGTGTGTGTGTGTGTGTGTGTGTTTGTACTGATGGGAACTGTCCCATTGTGCTTTGACTCTAGTGTATTGGCACAAGTCATTTTTCTGTTTGTCACCATTTCCATTTTGAACCCACCATTCTTGGTCCCAACCCAGGGTGAAAATGATCAGAACACGGAGGAGCCCTTCAGGGTTCAGAGCCTTGAACCTTACAGGCAGGACCAGCTTAGGAATGAGCTCCTGCCTGTCATTTGTGGGAGGAACCTACATTTCAGCAGCAACATGGGGTTAATCTCCTGGGATTTCATCCCCACCCAGCAGGTGCTGGATCTCTTGTTCCCAAAACAGCCACCTTCTTCAGTCTTTACTCCTGGTGCCACTCCACATCCTCCAAGGGGACAAGAACCTCAGGTTCTGGATGGATGTTGTAGAATGCCCACAGAGCCAACTGCCAGGCTGGGTGGGGTGCAGTTGCTGGGCTTTGCTGATGTTGTCATCCCCCACAGTTCTTGGAACCTTCTGTGGCAGTGGCATCCAGGACCCCAGCAGCTGTGAGTAGCAGCTCCTCACTGCTTCACTCCAGCGAGCAGGTGGAAGACAGCCGCGTTGTTCACGTCCTCCTAGAGGGACAGAGCCTGAGGGAGACAAAGCGCATCCCGGTAAGCCCGACAGCAGGGCTGCCTCCTGGGTGTCCACACAGTGGAAGGCAGGAGACACAGCCAACCCCAGGGCTATGGTGGGAAATAAAGAAGAGAGAGGTCCGTCTTAAGGGCTTGACCTGAGGAGGGAGAGCATCAGCATGCCCAGCTTCAGTGGTGAGTGGGCCTGTGTATTGTGGGTTTTGCAGGCCAGAAGTGCAGACGGAAGTGCTGTGGACAGATGAAGGCAGAGATATGTCCAGGGTGCAGGCTGCAGTGCCTAGAGCTTGGTATTCTCAATGAGTGAAGTTGGAGCAGAGGAGGTGGCAGTGACTTGTCACATGTGTAGGAGGGGATGTGTTCCTGGTGGCAGGGAAGAGAACCTCCTTAGCATGACTAGGTGTAGGAATTTGGGGTCGGGATCACCTGGGGGGTCATGCCAAAGCTTCGGAATGTTAGGCTTTGCATGTATGTAAATACGGAGCTAAAGGGGTTCTTGGCAGAATTTCTATGGATGTGCAGTAGACACGCTAATGCTGCAGGTGTCCAGCTGCAGAGGAGACATGTTCAGTGACTGCCAGTGCTGAGTCAAGTACATCATTACAACCAGACCCTCACCGAGCTTCCAGAGGCCAGGGCCTCTCAAAGCTATCATGAAGCACTCAAGTGCACACTCTTGTATCTGAGTCTGTTTTGTGTCGTGGCAGTCAGGACCCAAATTTTCAGTGCATCTGACTCTTGCACCCACAAAGGCAGCCTGCATCCCAGATCACACTTGGTGCGCAGATCCCTGGCCCATTGCTCTCATCTCAGTGAGATGAGAGTGTGTCTGTGCATAGGCAGTTTGGTCCTTTGACATGAGTGGAATGTGGCTCCCCAGGGGGAGGGGAGATGGCAGGTACAGGCAGATATTTGTACCAGGATTGTTCTAGTAGCACATTGCAAGAACCCAGGTGGTATATGGAGGACACACTCAGGTAGCAGGATAACAAGATTGTGCCCTTGTATATGTAGCTGAGATTTCTCCTGAATGTTTGACCACAGTCTTCTGGGTAGCTCTTCTAAAAGCCATTCTCTGATGACATTTGTCCCACCCTGATCCAGGTGACCTTTCAGGAGACGGTGACAAGCCTCATCCGCAGGGCCTTGGACCAAAATTCGTTGCAGCATGAGGATGTGGACAACTTTGAGCTGCTGTATATGATGTCTGAGGATGAGAGTAAGTAGGACAATCAGACAGTGGGGAGACATGATCCACAGTGGGCTCAGGATAACTGACAGCCAAGAGAAAGTGGGCCTTGGCCCCAAAATACCAAAGTGTGATGGGCCTGGCGGAGACTCTCAGGGGTTGTGGGTGTTTTGTGGTATAATCCTTGAGTGCCACCTAACAATTCTCTCCACTTCGCTCTGCAGAAATCAAGGTCTCTGACCACTCACTCGTGTGTCTGTCCATGAATCTGGGAATACAATATTTCATGGTGAGGAAACGCCCCCAGGTCAAGGGAAAGGAGGTAAACACCTACCTTATTCAAGCTGTGCATGTGCTGCCATTCCACTCCGACCTGAGGAAATAAGAAGCCTCAGCACCTGGACATATTTGCTGGAAGCCCATAGAGCCAACTGACAGTCTGGGGTGGCTTTCTGTTTCTGGGTTTGCTGATGTTCCATCCCCCACAGTTCTCAGAATCAACCTGCAAGTCCTCCAGGCCGCTTTCCCACAAGCAGGTGGGAGACACCTGCTTAATTCGTGTCCACTTAGAAACACAAAGTCCAGAGATGGCTAAGAGTGTTCTGGTAAGCCTGGGAGCAGGGGTGTCCCGTGGTGCTTACACCTGGGTGGGGAGCAGACACTGGTCCAATACCATGGACTACTCATGCCCTCTTGAATTTGGAGCTTCTGGGTGATCAGGAGGATAGATGGGAATCAAGAAGGGAGAGGTCAGTGTGAAGGGCTGGAGCTGAGATGAGCGAGTGCAGCAGCTTGTCCACTGCCATGTCTGAGGGAGTCTGTGTGTCAGGTGGCAGCATGCAGTCCAGAAGGGCAGGGACAGGTATGGGTGACAGATGAGAATAGGACAGGAACTAGGTTGCAGGTTCCCTTGTATGGGATGCTGACGTCTATGGAGGAGGACAGCAGTGTGAGGTTCTCCATGTTCCTTGAACAAGGAGCTGAGAGAGTCTCTCTGCAGAGTCGATATGGATGTGGAGCAAGCACACTAAATGTCCAGGTAACCCAATGACCACCCTTGCCGGATGAGGTGCCCTCCTACATCCCAGCCAGCACTGAGCCTCTGGAGGCCAGGAGCTCTCGTGGCTATCTTTCAGCTCTCCTGTGTGTGGTCATGTTCCTGGGTCTGTTTTTGGCCCTGGCAATCCAGACCAAAGCCTCTAGGTTTTGTGCCTAGGCCATTCCCAATGCCGCCTGCATCCTCGGGCAGACCTGGGATCTTGGAGGCTATTGTCCCATTCCTCCCAACTTGTGGGATGAGATTGCATCTGTATGCAGGTAGTGGGGTCCTTTCACTCCGAGAGGAGTGCAGCTCCACAAAGAGCAATGGCAGGCCCAGGAAGTCCTATGTACAAGGATTGGGCTAGTAGCCTGTGGGAAGAGCCCACACGATGAGCAGGAGGTCAGCCTCGGGTAGTAGGGTCATGGATGTTGCCCTTGTATTTAGAGTGGAGGTGCCTCCAGAATGCCCCTGCCCACTGTCCTTGAGTAGTCACTTCAAGGCCCATTTCCTGAAGGCCTGTCTCCCATGCTGCTCCAGGTGACCTGCCACGATAGGGCTCCTGTCGTCATCCGCAGCGCCCTCGACCTACACTTCCTTACTGAGGAGAATCCAGAGGATTATGAGCTGGGCCAAATCATCTCTCGCCGTCAGAGTAAGTGAGACAATCAGATAGCAGAGAGCAAGGGTCAGGATGTGGACTCAGGTCAACTCTTAGCAACAAAGAGTAGTCTCTGACCCCCAAGAACACTCCAACAGGTGTGTTGGGTTCGTGCACAAAGCCAACTGCACTTCTGCTGGTGGAAGGTCTTGAGGTCCAATGGTATACCCCGGTGGATATTGCGGCTCCCCACCAGGTGCCCTCCCCTGGACATGAACAGGCATCCAAAGCTGACATCTTTGAGGAGTGAGGAGGAAAGCCTCTCTCCAGGAGCAGTATGTTTTCATGGTCTGGGATAGGAGTGGTTTCAAAGGAACATGGGAATGCATGGGCTAAAGAGGGAACTGGCATTTTGTGGACTGAAGCAGTACTATTGAAAGCCTTCTGTGTGACCAAAAAACCACTGCCTGGGCAGAGCATTGCCAGGATTCTAGCAAGCAGAAACAGGATGAAATTGGGAAGAAAACACAGCCTGGGAGACAGCCTGAATCATCTGTTTTTGCATAAATTCCATGGTCTTACGCACCTGAGTCCACTAGGCAAGGAGTGATCACAATAGCCAGGTTGTGATCCCTAACTAAAGTCAGATGAGGGCTTCCTGAGCACGTAGCCACAGAGCTCATCTGATAATAATGCCAGCGCTTTTTCGTTGGTTGGTTGGTTGGTTTTTGTGAGCCAAACACCACAGCAGCCATTATCCCAGCCTATGTACCCTGAAGACCACCATCCCTATGAGTTCTAGGATCACTTGTCTCCTATCTTAACCTACTGTTAGGTTAGTAGAGTCTATGGAAGAGGAAGTCTGTCTGGGGCCTTGGTAGCCTAAGAAATTCATAGCAGAGATCTCCACATCCAACCCAGAAGGGATGGAGAACAGGCTCTAGGTTAGAGGAGGGCGACAGGAAACACATGTTCAGAGGAAGGAGAAGCGGCTGTTGTATTCCCCCACTCGGGGTCATGGCACCACTGGGCCATACACCATGTTGGAGGGAAGCAGTCCCTTTGCTGGTCTTTGGAACCATTGTTCTCAGTAGGGCAGTATTTGGAATGTGGCCTCCATTCTCAGAAGCCTGGTTCACATGGAGGCGGGCTCCACCAACGCAGAAGCATGGCTCTAACGTGGTATCCGTGCTGGTCAGCCTGTCCTCACTGTGGCCATACTTGAGGAAAATAACTCAGAGGAGGAATCCTAGGCCTTTTTTCTCTGGGTTTCATAGCTTTCTCTTTGGTTGTGCACTGAGGCTGTCCATAAAGCTCTAGTGTGTGGCAGTGGAGAGCTCCTCAGCCCTTGCCACAAAGGCATAGACTGGGAGAGAGAGAACGAGGCTGGCAGAGAGGGAGAGAGAGAAAGATGGAGAGGGAGGACCTCTCCTTGGAGAATGAGGATTCAGTGGAGCCAACAGGAACAAGGTACTGTTGCCCAGGGCACAACCCTGTTTAGGTCTTACTCCAACCATGCTCAACCTTTCTTCCAGTCCCTCCCACCCCCCAGTAGTGTATTCATCTTGAATGAGAATTTCATGTTGACATCAGAGCACTCACCATCCAATGCTTCCCTCCAAACCCACCTATGAAGATGGCTCATGTGGGGACTGAATCTTCGGCACAGGAGCCTTTTGTGGGAGATTTCAGATGCAAACCCTAGTGGTGTGCTTTGGCAGATGCAAGAGGACCTGAGATATTCTGGAGTCCAAAGCCTTCGGTAGGAACAGACATTAGGTCTGTTGAAGTGCTCTGCCTAGTTCTTCCTCAGGGAGGACTGTGGAGGCTGTCTTTGTTGGTATTGGTGCTGAATTGGAGAGCTCTCAGGTGTGTGGCTCTGGCCTTTTCTGGCACAGGCTCTCAGATGTTGGCGTGTCCTAGGGAGCACCTCCTGAGTGCCACCTTCTTTTTGTACACCCCTCTCTCCCCAGAGCTGAGGATTCCAGCAGAGGCCAACGTATTTTATGCCAAGAATCCTCACAAAAAATCCAACTTTGTGCTGAGGAAAAGGAGCCTCTCCCAAAAGAATGATGGGTGGATCGAGCCTCAACCTCCCTCTCGTCCTGCAAAGAAGGCTCCTGCCCTCCTGAGGATGCTTGCAAAACCATTCTGTTGCTGTGTGCCTGGGCGGGGCTGAGGCAGCCCAGGAATATTTACATTGATTACTATTTTCTTCAAAGTTTGAATCTATAGTTTGCCATTGTCCTTGACCTTGTTTAGTAACACAGTTGTTACTCTATCCTGTATTTGTTGTTTCCATTAATATATTATTATTATTTTAAAATATATATGTTTTTGTTACCTGATCTACTGTGATGATTTGAGTATACTAAATGTAGCAGTGATTCCTAAAGGACACATCCAAACCAACAGGAAGGAATGTTTCATTCTGTCAGCAAGAACTTTGGTTTTTAGGAGTTTGGCAGATGGCATTATCTGAGTCAGTTTTCCAATGGGGGCAATGAAGTATCAGCTGTGATGGTACAAACACAAACAAAGACACACAAACACACACAAGAGCACACACACTCACTGAGAGATAGATAGACAGATGGAGTTGGTCTCTGCTGAAATACTTTGGAGACATGGTTCTGATTTCTCCCCTTTTGGAGTATTTTCAATTGCACAAGGTGTCTTGCAAATGAACCCATGTCTGAGGAAGACATGCATGTGTACTTCACATGCCACTTTTCACATAGCAGGAAGGTCATGTAATATTTTTCATGCAGCTGTCTTTTGACTGTGAACCATCCCATGAGGTCAGCTGTGGAATTTTCAACTTGTAGCATCACAATGGGGATCCACTCTTTGGATTTGGGGATATTTCTGATTTTCCTGATTCAGATTGGAATGATATATATATATATATATATATATATATATATATATATATATATATATATATATATATATATATATATATGTATATATATATATATATATATATATATTAGTTTTTGATGAAAATTCTGCATTTGATGGTAATGAATGTCGTGCATCTAGGAATCTGTAGAGTGCAGACAATGAATGGATGCCTACTGTTGTCTGGACTGGTCTGAAAAGTCCTGTAGCATCTGAGCATGTGTGAGGGCTGTACAGGTCTTGCCAAAAGTCCAGGTCAGATGATCCTGCACAAAGCTGAACTCCTAGTGGTCTCCACAACAGTGTAAGGGCCAAGGAGAAACACACTTCCACACAGAAGTTGGGAAGCTACCTTATGAAGGTGATCATAGATACGGGATTATTAATATATCCAGGTTGGCATCTATTATTTTTTTAGCTTTTGACTTTCGCAGCTGTGGGCATCTTGACAACCATCAACTCCCTGTAAGCACAGACAACTCTATAAGAACCTGAGGATAAATTTCCCTGTGCATGTCCCCTTGTGAAACTGCTTAAGCACCGCCTGGTTTACACACAGGTGGAATTTCTAGGTCAAAGTGTGCATGTTTACTTCTTTGACTAAGCACTGCCAGGTGGCTCTTCTGCATAGCTCTACCTGTGGCCAGGATTGTATTATCTAGCTTTCTAACTTTTGCATGTTGAGTAGATACATAGTGGGAGCACACTGTTTTTGTTGGTATTTTTCTTGGTATCTATTCTGATGCTTTTCACTGGGGGATTTTTTCCTGTGAAAATGGGCTTCCTCTACTTGACCTTATTTTCTTCTTTTTAAAATTTTTTCAATGTGACTTTTTAATTTTAGTTTTATTAAAGACATTGCCCCTTGCTTGCATAGTCTATATCTAAAGCACTAGTCCTTGCTCCAAGGCCCAGCTTGCTCTCAGCTGCCCCAGGAGGGGAACAGTCTTTGGCGGTAGACAAGAGACGCCCCTGCAGGGGGCACAAGTGCTTTGGCCCTCTGGTGTCTTGCCAGCAGTGCTTCCCATGCTCACAGAGGGTTTCAGACACTGAGTCAATGGTCCAGGTGGTCTTTTGTTCAGTCTGATCTCAAATTGAGCTCCTCTGAGAGGTCATATTGAAGTCCTTGTGTGTACCTGACCCATCATTTTAAACAATATTCCAAGTTCACTTTTTGTGTGTACGTGGGTTCTGGGGATTGAACCCAGGGCCTTGAGCCTGTGAGGCAAGTGACCTACCTGAGCTACACCCTCAGAGACCCCTGTAAAAGTATTTCCCCTTTGCCTCGGGGTCTAAGTTGCCAAGGCTGACCTCAAACGTTCCTCTTGCCTCAGCCTCCCTGGTGGCTGGCATGACAGGCATGCACCTGGGACTGTCACACTCGAGCCTGTGATGGGAACTCATGTGCATCTGTCCAGGGCTGAGCATGGTTAGGCAGAGCTGTGCTCCAGGCTCCCTGCAGGGCTGTGGAGGCTTCTGCTGCCCAGCAGCCCTGGTGCCATGGCCAGGGCTCCTCCCAGCCGAGGGCAGGCAGCTGCCCATTGCTGTAGGCTGACCTTATTTTCTTCTTATGGCACTCGTCCGTTCTCTGGAGTATGTTGTATGGTTTGTCCATTAGGAGTCTAACAGGTCCTCTAGAACCTTCAAACAATTAGTAAAATTCCTGAACAGTAAGTGAGCGCGCGCAGAAATTGGGCTAATATTTTGGGAAGAACAATGTTGGATGATATATTCATGGCTTGAATATATCATCCAACATGAAGTTATATTTTATTACTTACAAAATAATAAAATAATGAAGCAATACCATGGGCTGAGCTAAAATAGATCCTTAGGATCTTAGGCATTCTGTAATAAATCTGTGTCACTTGAAGTATAGAGTTGATCGACTCTGAGTAATGAAACAGAAGTAAAGGTATCAAAGCCAATGATCATCTGTTTCCAATTTTCTGTGATTTGGTTCAAGTGGTAAAGTGGTGATATTTATTAATAATGGATCGAATAGGTTCATAATTGTTTTAGAGTACAATTAGATGCCTTCAAACTTTAGGCTACATGGGAACATTTGTGAACGGTTCCAGCCATTCTCTCATCCTTTGGGTCATTCCCCTCCTATGTCCTGTGAGACATTTTCTATGTGAGGCTTTAAGAAGAAGAAGAGAATATTCTGTAAAGAAAACCTTGTGATCTGTGCAGTATGAAGTTGAATGGATTCATTCAGAAATCAGAAATTCTATTGAAAGATATTTATTGGCATGAGCCAAATAAAACCTATTTTTAGGCATCCTGGTGAAGACAAGGTTTTATCTTTATGTCTCATTTTCTATGTTTTGTTGTTGTTGTTGTTGTTAGAATGAAATTCATATGTTGCCAGACCATTCTATCAGATGTGTAACTAGATGCCATTTAAATTACCCACTTTTACATGGTAGACAGTTTTTAATGAACACTGCCTGTCTGCACCTTTTTTAAAAACAGGACTGGGATCAGAAGCCCAAATACCAATGGTTAGCTGGAGCATATTTTTCATTTGGCCTATCTGTCAGTATTCCCTGAGGTCATCTGTGCAATCAGCTTCGTTACTCCTGCTCCCTCACTGGATTTCATAGAAACCATATGCTATGTATGAATCAGGGACACCAATCCCACAACATAGCATTCTTGGAATATCCAAAGTCCCACTTTTCACTTCGCCATGCCTGAGATCAGCAGTAATATTTATCAGCAAATGTGAGATTTTCAAAGATCCAATTCTATGTGCTCCTTTCTCATAGAGCCTTAGGCAGGGATATAGCATACATAAATATTAAGTAAAGTCCATAGTTTTTAAAATGTCATCCATTGAATAGTTGACACATGTCTGAGATACTTTTTATTTTGGAGGAGGTATTATTTAATAGGGAATTCCAACAGCTACCTAATAGTGAAATGAGAAGTCTTGCATCCATTTTATTTTGTTTCTGATGATTTTTATGAGTAAGGGTAAGATACTTCCTTGTTCTGATGCAGATGTTGCCCACTTTTGTGAATGGATGCGGGGTGTCACCTACTACTTGCATATCTGCATATTGGGCTTGACACTGCTATCGTACTTGGTAGTTGGCAAAAAGTCAATACTGAAGTTAAGCTCTTGTGTTCTAGCAGCAGAGCTGAAGATCCTTGATGTGCCACCTTCTGCAATCCATGCTGCTCTCTTCATGTTCCTTATTGACTTCCTGGTGAGGAGCATCATGGTCTCCTGGTCTTGAGAATGGCCAAGCATTGCTCTGTGAATGTGGAAGATGGGCATGTGGAAGGCTCCAGGGAGGAGGGATCATTGAACATGTACTCGAATCCATGTGCCTGTTGAATGACCTGTTTTTTTTTATTTTTGGGTTTTAAGGGAGACACTGCCCTAAAACACTTCTGTGCAGCTGGGGATGCAGGCTTCTGCTTCACCTTGCAGGAAGCATTAACGAATCCTTTCCAGAAGACATGAGAAGAGAGAAGTGAGCCTCTGGTATCATGCAGGTTCCTTGCATTGCCCATGGGCTAGAAGAGAGAAGAGTTGCTTCATGAGATTTGATCCCCTTTTTCCTGAAAAGTTCCACACAGAGGTGAGTCCCCAGCATGTTTAGAAATCATTTCAGACACCTTTCTGGACGGAATTGAATCAGAGCCCCTGATGATGTGGAAGAGCTAAAGATGGGTTTGCTATGAATTTTCTATTTCATTCATCAGGGCCTGAGTCAAGTCAGTCATTGTGCTGTCAACACATGAGCTGCTGGTCAAATGTGAGGAAGTGGTCTTGCTTTATGAAAACACCACCCTGATTCAGTGAGCCAGAGGCAGCCTGCAGTCCCTGTTTTCCTGTAAAGGCAGATTGCTGTGGATGGCCTCTGGCCTCGTCATGCAGCCCTGCTCAGAGTAGGGGATTGAGGGACCAGGCAGATCCCTAGTTCCTTTTGACCTTTATTGCCATTGGGCCACCCCAGGGTCCTTGGACTCTACCTGGTCTTCTGGCCTGGGTCAGGGGATGTGAGGTTTGGAATCCCCCTCTGTGGCAGGATCCCAGCCCCCCAGCCACTTGAGGTCAGCACATCCTTCCCTAATTGTGTTAGAGTTGGAGACTTCTCCCACCCATCCTCATCCATGCTCATCCCACATTTTGTAGCTTGGCACCTGAGGACCTTTATTCATTGACTTAGTTGTTAGTGATGATGGTTACTAAGACTAAGTGACTCTTTCAAGTCACATCACTTGCATGGTAGGGCTAGAGCATGGATCTTCCTAATTGATTTCATGAGACTCTCTCTTGGAAACTGTGACTGCTTCCTAAACACACACTCTACATTTGGAGTGTCAAAATTCTTGCCACTGCCTCCTTGGCAAGTGTATCTTGTCTTCTACGTGGGAATTTCACAAATATTTTCCTTTGGTTTGTGGAGGTCATGCAGAAGGGATTTCATTTGAAATAGCCCAAACAAGAAATACCAGTTGTCTTTTTCGCACATGGATGTGTGTAGTGAACACCCCTTTCTGTGTGCTTGCATGAGTTACTCCTTTGAATTTGTTGAAGAATGGTTGGCTGGGGAGCAAGTTAACGAGAGATGGATATCAATGGTTGTCAAGTATTCTGACGTGAAGAATGTATTGAGGATGTGAAGGCTTTTCTAGCCAGTTCCTATGGCTCAGTCAGGGATCAGTCAGAGGATTCTGTTGGTAGACTCTTTGGCACAGATGTCAAAGTGGCCTGGTCTTACCCTGTCCAGGACTGAATGCTGAGCTTGAGTGGGAGCTTCTTGTCATTTCAAGCATTTCCATGAGTCTGTCCTCTGTTCTCTTGTATCCAAGTGGTTTCTAATAGGAAAGCAGAACAAAAATTGAAAGTATGGTGATTGATTATTTTTACCAATGTTATTTCAATCCACTTTGTTTAATACGAAATTACCTTTATGCTAGTAAGATTTCATATGTGAGGAAATAATGAAAATATTGGGGTTAGGGGATGAGAATATGCAAATCAAACATTTTTGAGCACCAAGACCCGTTTTTTGTTTTTGTTTTTGTTTTTTTTTTAACTTAAATAATATTAAGTGCCAGAGGACCACCGCTGCCATTCAGCCTCAACAACCTCCAGGTCCAGCCTCCAGGTGGCCCATTTCACCAGGGTGTGTGGGACCACACTGTCCTGGGATGAGAGAACAGTACCCACGGATGTTGACATCTCACAGAGTAGATATTGCCAGTGACAGTAGGGAGCTATTGGCACATGAGGAAGGGAAGAGCTCTCAGGATGGGAAGAGGGGGCCGCTTCGAGACTCATTGGGTATGGCACGAGGCTGCTGGGTGTGGTGTTGGCCTGGGCCCACTGAGTGGGGCAGATCCGTGGTCTGTGTTTCTGTACGCTCCTCTGTAGCCTGTGTTGGCAGCAGATCAGGGAATTGCGATCAGAAGTGCTCCCAGTAACACAGGCACCAGCCCCCAGAGTGTGTGCCTATCCGTTTCCCCACCTGGCCTGACTTAGTGCCTGTCTTGCCTCAGGGCTGAGACCCTACAATCTCTGATGAGGGTGTCTGTGGTCCAGATCCAACCTGCATGGCCAACATGCTCAGACCTTCAGCTGGGTCCTAGGCTGCTGCAACCAAACTCTGTTAACTGGGTGGCCGACAACAGAGGAAGTGTCTTCCGTTGAGCTCCAGAGGCTCAACACAGTAGGTGTTGGGCTGTCCCAGTGCCATAACCCCTCCCAGGTTTCAAGGGGACTGTCTCCCCAACTCTCCCAGCCCTTGCCCACTCTCCTATTGCTGCCCACGATCTGTGGTTCCCATATGGGCATCCCGCCCTGGCTCCAACCTCACATATCCGGTATCCCCCAGTCTCCCTGGTATCTGGGTCCAGACTCTCCTCTTCCTACAAGAATATCAGATATTGGATTTGGTCCCAGTTGATGCTGTGTTCCATCATGTGAGCTCTTAGCTTCATCACTGTGCAAAGACTCTTTTCCCACACAAGTTCGCACGACTTTTGGCTGGCTAAGAATTTTCAGGCGACACTTTTCTAATGAGTACACTTTCCTTCCTTCCGATCTCCCACCAGTGAGCATTCCTCGCACCCTTGTCCTAGTTCCTTTATGGCAGTTTCCCTCCTTATGGCTGAGAGGACCTAGTGACCCCTGAATTCACACGTTCTCCTTAATCACCAACACACTGCAGAATTCTCCAGGGGGCCATATATGCTCCTGGAAGTTGGTGTTGGAAATAGTTCTCCATCCATTAATCAATCCCTCACTCACTAATGTCCTTGTGTCCTTGAGAAAGGCTCTCCCTTTCCTGGTTTTCCTGAATAGAAATCCTCTTGCCTCTTGGGTGAATAGGGTTATGGGTTGTGCAGAGGGTGTTGGTCCACTGAGCATCTTAGAGACTGTCCTTTATGGAGCCTAATGATCCTCACTGGGGAATGAGGCCAGGGTCCTAACTGTGGTTAGTTAGAGAGGGAAAGAAGGACAAGGGAAACTCAGATGTCCCTTCATGGCCCCTGGAGTTAGAGGACTTACCCCTTTGCACCTGGGATCAGGAGACCTCATTTCCTCGAGGACACGCACACTCAGACGTTAATCTTGAGTGTGGGTTCCTTTCTGGGGTCCAGGGCTGTTGTTAGCCACCAGGAATGACAGTGCTCTCCATGCTGAGTGGAGCCATTTTTGCCAGGAAAGAGAGCCCATGGTCACGCCTTGTGCAAAGCATCCCACGCCAGGGGCTCCCATGCCTACATTCCTGTCCTGAAAGGAAGCCACTCAGAGGCAAGGTGGGTCCAACCACCTCCCATGTGTTCACTCATCACTGTGTTCCAGCAGTCACCCCAGTGAACAGTCCTGATGGGATTGGATGTGGCTCAGAATGTCACCCTCATGAGCTCTACCCTGCCACAGCTGCAGTTCTGCAGTGGGAGAAACTCAAAACCTCAAAACACATGCACATGAAAGAAAAGAGCAAGAGCCAGAGCCCAAACAGGCCAGGTGTGGCAAAGACAGCTGGAGTGCCTAGGTTGGGACTCAGAATTATGTCAGTGGGGTGGCATTGCTGCTGGCACCAGCATGATAACCTAGAGCCAGCCCTGCTCATTTTGGGGAGCAGTGTGTTGGGGAAGGCAGCAGAAATTGAGAGGCAGGATTGAGTTTGGCCCTAGGAGGAGGTTGGGTAAGAGGCCAGTGTGGGTTGGAGAGCCTGGGCAGATAGACAGAGGCCAGGGCACACCCCAAAGCCTGGAGACTGCACTTGATGTCCAGGGTTGTGAAACACCACTTCCCCTCTTACTCACAACTGAGAGCAAGGGGCATTGATGAGTTCAGTTTGTGTGCGGCTGCATCCAAGGTGGCTCGGCTAGGAACCTCTGTTTCCTTGACTCAGGAGGCTGGGAGTCCAGGCTCCACTGAGGCTCGGCTGGGAGGATCGGAGTCTGAGTTTATGCCTGTGTTCCCTGTAGGATCCATGTTGGCTGAGCCTCAGTGTTTTTGTAATGAGAGGATGGGTGACCGTCATGTCTTTATCACAGGACACACTTGCTAAATGGATTTGTTTGCTCTGAGGAGGAAAGAGAGAGGGGGGAGTGGTGCTGGAGACAGGGATGCAGACAGGGGTCATGGACTTGGCATAACTCAGTCTTGGAGGTGATATCCCATCACCTGTACCCACTTCAATTCCCATGAATCCAGAGGCTGAGCCCCCTTGAGGTGAGGGGTGAACCGGTTCTGGGCAGCAGGATGCTGTGGTACCTCGGAGTCTCTGTGAGACCCCAACACTAGACACACTTGGCCCTTTTGAAATCTTAGGAGAAGCCTTGGGAAGTTGTATGGCAGAGGGGAGCAGCCTCTGCATCTCAGTCCCCTCCAACTTGCCATGGTGTAGAGAGGGAACTGCAGCCACGATGGGACGGACATTGGCCATGTCCCTGTGTGGGACACAGGCCTGATGGAGTTAGGGTGCATTCTTTGTCTCTCCCTTTCTTGTGATTATCCCATCTCTACATTTGTGCTTTAGCCACCTGTGAGTCCCATCTCTGGTTTCAGAGAGAACAGAGGGTGTTATGGGCCAATAGACACAATAAACCCTAGAGATTAGATGCTACCCTACTTTCCAGAAAAGACTGGGCACACCATGAGTTGCACAATGATGGGACCAGGGTCCAAAAGCTGCTGAGAGGGAACGACTGGTTGTGAATGCATTTTTGAAGGCTCCAAGCTGGAACTCTAGTGGCACCAAGCAGGGCAGATGCTGGTGGGGATGTTTGGGTAGTTGTTGGTGAACACCTTCGCACCTGAGATGGGTAGGCATGGAGGAGAAATCGGCAGCCCATAGGGCTGTTGAAAGTGGTCTTATGTGAAAAGAGGCTCAGGTATGGGCACAGGAAATGACATCATTGCCTTGACAATGGATCAAACAGAACATGGAACCCTGGTATCCAGGCACCCACTTCACTGACCAAGCCATCCGAGCTCACTTGGTTGGAGCCACTGGAGGGAGAAGGATGTTCTCCTGTGGTTGCAGACAATGCCGAGCCTCAGGCTCCCAGGAATCTCAGGGGGGCCAACTAGCCCTTTTGTGGATACACTGGGTGAGGCTTCATCTTAGACGCCAGAGCCTCTGGCGATTGTCGCAGAGGAGCTCAAGAGTAACAGTGAGTAGCACAGGGCAGGTGAGCCCAGCAGGCCCTCTAGTCTGATCCCTGATGAATGGCCCAGGACTCCTATTCTGACTCTGTGTGTGTGTGTGTGTGTGTGTGTGTGTGTGTGTGTGTGTGTGTGTTTGTACTGATGGGAACTGTCCCATTGTGCTTTGACTCTAGTGTATTGGCACAAGTCATTTTTCTGTTTGTCACCATTTCCATTTTGAACCCACCATTCTTGGTCCCAACCCAGGGTGAAAATGATCAGAACACGGAGGAGCCCTTCAGTGTTCAGAGCCTTGAACCTTACAGGCAGGACCAGCTTAGGAATGAGCTCCTGCCTGTCATTTGTGGGAGGAACCTACATTTCAGCAGCAACATGGGGTTAATCTCCTGGGATTTCATCCCCACCCAGCAGGTGCTGGATCTCTTGTTCCCAAAACAGCCACCTTCTTCAGTCTTTACTCCTGGTGCCACTCCACATCCTCCAAGGGGACAAGAACCTCAGGTTCTGGATGGATGTTGTAGAATGCCCACAGAGCCAACTGCCAGGCTGGGTGGGGTGCAGTTGCTGGGCTTTGCTGATGTTGTCATCCCCCACAGTTCTTGGAACCTTCTGTGGCAGTGGCATCCAGGACCCCAGCAGCTGTGAGTAGCAGCTCCTCACTGCTTCACTCCAGCGAGCAGGTGGAAGACAGCAGCGTTGTTCACGTCCTCCTAGAGGGACAGAGCCTGAGGGAGACAAAGCGCATCCCGGTAAGCCCGACAGCAGGGCTGCCTCCTGGGTGTCCACACAGTGGAAGGCAGGAGACACAGCCAACCCCAGGGCTATGGTGGGAAATAAAGAAGAGAGAGGTCCGTCTTAAGGGCTTGACCTGAGGAGGGAGAGCATCAGCATGCCCAGCTTCAGTGGTGAGTGGGCCTGTGTATTGTGGGTTTTGCAGGCCAGAAGTGCAGACGGAAGTGCTGTGGACAGATGAAGGCAGAGATATGTCCAGGGTGCAGGCTGCAGTGCCTAGAACTTGGTATTCTCAATGAGTGAAGTTGGAGCAGAGGAGGTGGCAGTGACTTGTCACATGTGTAGGAGGGGATGTGTTCCTGGTGGCAGGGAAGAGAACCTCCTTAGCATGACTAGGTGTAGGAATTTGGGGTCGGGATCACCTGGGGGGTCATGCCAAAGCTTCGGAATGTTAGGCTTTGCATGTATGTAAATACGGAGCTAAAGGGGTTCTTGGCAGAATTTCTATGGATGTGCAGTAGACACGCTAATGCTGCAGGTGTCCAGCTGCAGAGGAGACATGTTCAGTGACTGCCAGTGCTGAGTCAAGTACATCATTACAACCAGACCCGCACCGAGCTTCCAGAGGCCAGGGCCTCTCAACGCTATCATGAAGCACTCAAGTGCACACTCTTGTATCTGAGTCTGTTTTGTGTCGTGGCAGTCAGGACCCAAATTTTCAGTGCATCTGCCTCTTCCACCCACAAAGGCAGCCTGCATCCCAGATCACACTTGGTGCGCAGATCCCTGGCCCATTGCTCTCATCTCAGTGAGATGAGAGTGTGTCTGTGCATAGGCAGTTTGGTCCTTTGACATGAGTGGAATGTGGCTCCCCAGGGGGAGGGGAGATGGCAGGTACAGGCAGATATTTGTACCAGGATTGTTCTAGTAGCACATTGCAAGAACCCAGGTGGTATATGGAGGACACACTCAGGGAGCAGGATAACAAGATTGTGCCCTTGTATATGTAGCTGAGATTTCTCCTGAATGTTTGACCACAGTCTTCTGGGTAGCTCTTCTAAAAGCCATTCTCTGATGACATTTGTCCCACCCTGATCCAGGTGACCTTTCAGGAGACAGTGACAAGCCTCATCCGCAGGGCCTTGGACCAAAATTCGTTGCAGCATGAGGATGTGGACAACTTTGAGCTGCTGTATATGATGTCTGAGGATGAGAGTAAGTAGGACAATCAGACAGTGGGGAGACATGATCCACAGTGGGCTCAGGATAACTGACAGCCAAGAGAAAGTGGGCCTTGGCCCCAAAATACCAAAGTGTGATGGGCCTGGCGGAGACTCTCAGGGGTTGTGGGTGTTTTGTGGTATAATCCTTGAGTGCCACCTAACAATTCTCTCCACTTCGCTCTGCAGAAATCAAGGTCTCTGACCACTCACTCGTGTGTCTGTCCATGAATCTGGGAATACAATATTTCATGGTGAGGAAACGCCCCCAGGTCAAGGGAAAGGAGGTAAACACCTACCTTATTCAAGCTGTGCATGTGCTGCCATTCCACTCCGACCTGAGGAAATAAGAAGCCTCCGCACCTGGACATATTTGCTGGAAGCCCATAGAGCCAACTGACAGTCTCGGGTGGCTTTCTGTTTCTGGGTTTGCTGATGTTCCATCCCCCACAGTTCTCAGAATCAACCTGCAAGTCCTCCAGGCCGCTTTCCCACAAGCAGGTGGGAGACACCTGCTTAATTCGTGTCCACTTAGAAACACAAAGTCCAGAGATGGCCAAGAGTGTTCTGGTAAGCCTGGGAGCAGGGGTGTCCCGTGGTGCTTACACCTGGGTGGGGAGCAGACACTGGTCCAATACCATGGACTACTCATGCCCTCTTGAATTTGGAGCTTCTGGATGATCAGGAGGATAGATGGGAATCAAGAAGGGAGAGGTCAGTGTGAAGGGCTGGAGCTGAGATGAGCGAGTGCAGCAGCTTGTCCACTGCCATGTCTGAGGGAGTCTGTGTGTCAGGTGGCAGCATGCAGTCCAGAAGGGCAGGGACAGGTATGGGTGACAGATGAGAATAGGACAGGAACTAGGTTGCAGGTTCCCTTGTATGGGATGCTGACGTCTATGGAGGAGGACAGCAGTGTGAGGTTCTCCATGTTCCTTGAACAAGGAGCTGAGAGAGTCTCTCTGCAGAGTCGATATGGATGTGGAGCAAGCACACTAAATGTCCAGGTAACCCAATGACCACCCTTGCCGGATGAGGTGCCCTCCTACATCCCAGCCAGCACTGAGCCTCTGGAGGCCAGGAGCTCTCGTGGCTATCTTTCAGCTCTCCTGTGTGTGGTCATGTTCCTGGGTCTGTTTTTGGCCCTGGCAATCCAGACCAAAGCCTCTAGGTTTTGTGCCTAGGCCATTCCCAATGCCGCCTGCATCCTCGGGCAGACCTGGGATCTTGGAGGCTATTGTCCCATTCCTCCCAACTTGTGGGATGAGATTGCATCTGTATGCAGGTAGTGGGGTCCTTTCACTCCGAGAGGAGTGCAGCTCCACAAAGAGCAATGGCAGGCCCAGGAAGTCCTATGAACAAGGATAGGGCTAGTAGCCTGTGGGAAGAGCCCACACGATGAGCAGGAGGTCAGCCTCGGGTAGTAGTGTCATGGATGTTGCCCTTGTATTTAGAGTGGAGGTGCCTCCAGAATGCCCCTGCCCACTGTCCTTGAGTAGTCACTTCAAGGCCCATTTCCTGAAGGCCTGTCTCCCATGCTGCTCCAGGTGACCTGCCACGATAGGGCTCCTGTCGTCATCCGCAGCGCCCTCGACCTACACTTCCTTACTGAGGAGAATCCAGAGGATTATGAGCTGGGCCAAATCATCTCTCGCCGTCAGAGTAAGTGAGACAATCAGATAGCAGAGAGCAAGGGTCAGGATGTGGACTCAGGTCAACTCTTAGCAACAAAGAGTAGTCTCTGACCCCCAAGAACACTCCAACAGGTGTGTTGGGTTCGTGCACAAAGCCAACTGCACTTCTGCTGGTGGAAGGTCTTGAGGTCCAATGGTATACCCCGGTGGATATTGCGGCTCCCCACCAGGTGCCCTCCCCTGGACATGAACAGGCATCCAAAGCTGACATCTTTGAGGAGTGAGGAGGAAAGCCTCTCTCCAGGAGCAGTATGTTTTCATGGTCTGGGATAGGAGTGGTTTCAAAGGAACATGGGAATGCATGGGCTAAAGAGGGAACTGGCATTTTGTGGACTGAAGCAGTACTATTGAAAGCCTTCTGTGTGACCAAAAAACCACTGCCTGGGCAGAGCATTGCCAGGATTCTAGCAAGCAGTAACAGGATGAAATTGGGAAGAAAACACAGCCTGGGAGACAGCCTGAATCATCTGTTTTTGCATAAATTCCATGGTCTTACGCACCTGAGTCCACTAGGCAAGGAGTGATCACAATAGCCAGGTTGTGATCCCTAACTAAAGTCAGATGAGGGCTTCCTGAGCACGTAGCCACAGAGCTCATCTGATAATAATGCCAGCGCTTTTTCGTTGGTTGGTTGGTTGGTTTTTGTGAGCCAAACACCACAGCAGCCATTATCCCAGCCTATGTACCCTGAAGACCACCATCCCTATGAGTTCTAGGATCACTTGTCTCCTATCTTAACCTACTGTTAGGTTAGTAGAGTCTATGGAAGAGGAAGTCTGTCTGGGGCCTTGGTAGCCTAAGAAATTCATAGCAGAGATCTCCACATCCAACCCAGAAGGGATGGAGAACAGGCTCTAGGTTAGAGGAGGGCGACAGGAAACACATGTTCAGAGGAAGGAGAAGCGGCTGTTGTATTCCCCCACTCGGGGTCATGGCACCACTGGGCCATACACCATGTTGGAGGGAAGCAGTCCCTTTGCTGGTCTTTGGAACCATTGTTCTCAGTAGGGCAGTATTTGGAATGTGGCCTCCATTCTCAGAAGCCTGGTTCACATGGAGGCGGGCTCCACCAACGCAGAAGCATGGCTCTAACGTGGTATCCGTGCTGGTCAGCCTGTCCTCACTGTGGCCATACTTGAGGAAAATAACTCAGAGGAGGAATCCTAGGCCTTTTTTCTCTGGGTTTCATAGCTTTCTCTTTGGTTGTGCACTGAGGCTGTCCATAAAGCTCTAGTGTGTGGCAGTGGAGAGCTCCTCAGCCCTTGCCACAAAGGCATAGACTGGGAGAGAGAGAACGAGGCTGGCAGAGAGGGAGAGAGAGAAAGATGGAGAGGGAGGACCTCTCCTTGGAGAATGAGGATTCAGTGGAGCCAACAGGAACAAGGTACTGTTGCCCAGGGCACAACCCTGTTTAGGTCTTACTCCAACCATGCTCAACCTTTCTTCCAGTCCCTCCCACCCCCCAGTAGTGTATTCATCTTGAATGAGAATTTCATGTTGACATCAGAGCACTCACCATCCAATGCTTCCCTCCAAACCCACCTATGAAGATGGCTCATGTGGGGACTGAATCTTCGGCACAGGAGCCTTTTGTGGGAGATTTCAGATGCAAACCCTAGTGGTGTGCTTTGGCAGATGCAAGAGGACCTGAGATATTCTGGAGTCCAAAGCCTTCGGTAGGAACAGACATTAGGTCTGTTGAAGTGCTCTGCCTAGTTCTTCCTCAGGGAGGACTGTGGAGGCTGTCTTTGTTGGTATTGGTGCTGAATTGGAGAGCTCTCAGGTGTGTGGCTCTGGCCTTTTCTGGCACAGGCTCTCAGTGTTAGCGTGTCCTAGGGAGCACCTCCTGAGTGCCACCTTCTTTTTGTACACCCCTCTCTCCCCAGAGCTGAGGATTCCAGCAGAGGCCAACGTATTTTATGCCAAGAATCCTCACAAAAAATCCAACTTTGTGCTGGGGAAAAGGAGCCTCTCCCAAAAGAATGATGGGAGGATCCAGCCTCAACCTCCCTCTCGTCCTGGAAAGAAGGCTCCAGCCCTCCTGAGGATGCTTGCAAAACCATTCTGTTGCTGTGTGCCTGGGCGGGGCTGAGGCAGCCCAGGAATATTTACATTGATTACTATTTTCTTCAAAGTTTGAATCTATAGTTTGCCATTGTCCTTGACCTTGTTTAGTAACACAGTTGTTACTCTATCCTGTATTTGTTGTTTCCATTAATATATTATTATTTTAAAATATATATGTTTTTGTTACCTGATCTACTGTGATGATTTGAGTATACTAAATGTAGCAGTGATTCCTAAAGGACACATCCAAACCAACAGGAAGGAATGTTTCATTCTGTCAGCAAGAACTTTGGTTTTTAGGAGTTTGGCAGATGGCATTATGTGAGTCAGTTTTCCAATGGGGGCAATGAAGTATCAGCTGTGATGGTACAAACACAAACAAAGACACACAAACACACACAAGAGCACACACACTCACTGAGAGATAGATAGACAGATGGAGTTGGTCTCTGCTGAAATACTTTGGAGACATGGTTCTGATTTCTCCCCTTTTGGAGTATTTTCAATTGCACAAGGTGTCTTGCAAATGAACCCATGTCTGAGGAAGACATGCATGTGTACTTCACATGCCACTTTCACATAGCAGGAAGGTCATGTAATATTTTTCATGCAGCTGTCTTTTGACTGTGAACCATCCCATGAGGTCAGCTGTGGAATTTTCAACTTGTAGCATCACAATGGGGATCCACTCTTTGGATTTGGGGATATTTCTGATTTTCCTGATTCAGATTGGAATGATATATATATATATATATATATATATATATATATATATATATATTAGTTTTTGATGAAAATTCTGCATTTGATGGTAATGAATGTCGTGCATCTAGGAATCTGTAGAGTGCAGACAATGAATGGATGCCTACTGTTGTCTGGACTGGTCTGAAAAGTCCTGTAGCATCTGAGCATGTGTGAGGGCTGTACAGGTCTTGCCAAAAGTCCAGGTCAGATGATCCTGCACAAAGCTGAACTCCTAGTGGTCTCCACAACAGTGTAAGGGCCAAGGAGAAACACACTTCCACACAGAAGTTGGGAAGCTACCTTATGAAGGTGATCATAGATACGGGATTATTAATATATCCAGGTTGGCATCTATTATTTTTTTAGCTTTTGACTTTCGCAGCTGTGGGCATCTTGACAACCATCAACTCCCTGTAAGCACAGACAACTCTATAAGAACCTGAGGATAAATTTCCCTGTGCATGTCCCCTTGTGAAACTGCTTAAGCACCGCCTGGTTTACACACAGGTGGAATTTCTAGGTCAAAGTGTGTATGTTTACTTCTTTGACTAAGCACTGCCAGGTGGCTCTTCTGCATAGCTCTACCTGTGGCCAGGATTGTATTATCTAGCTTTCTAACTTTTGCATGTTGAGTAGATACATAGTGGGAGCACACTGTTTTTGTTGGTATTTTTCTTGGTATCTATTCTGATGCTTTTCACTGGGGGATTTTTTCCTGTGAAAATGGGCTTCCTCTACTTGACCTTATTTTCTTCTTTTTAAAATTTTTTCAATGTGACTTTTTAATTTTAGTTTTATTAAAGACATTGCCCCTTGCTTGCATAGTCTATATCTAAAGCACTAGTCCTTGCTCCAAGGCCCAGCTTGCTCTCAGCTGCCCCAGGAGGGGAACAGTCTTTGGCGGTAGACAAGAGACACCCCTGCAGGGGGCACAAGTGCTTTGGCCCTCTGGTGTCTTGCCAGCAGTGCTTCCCATGCTCACAGAGGGTTTCAGACACTGAGTCAATGGTCCAGGTGGTCTTTTGTTCAGTCTGATCTCAAATTGAGCTCCTCTGAGAGGTCATATTGAAGTCCTTGTGTGTACCTGACCCATCATTTTAAACAATATTCCAAGTTCACTTTTTGTGTGTACGTGGGTTCTGGGGATTGAACCCAGGGCCTTGAGCCTGTGAGGCAAGTGACCTACCTGAGCTACACCCTCAGAGACCCCTGTAAAAGTATTTCCCCTTTACCTCGGGGTCTAAGTTGCCAAGGCTGACCTCAAACGTTCCTCTTGCCTCAGCCTCCCTGGTGGCTGGCATGACAGGCATGCACCTGGGACTGTCACACTCGAGCCTGTGATGGGAACTCATGTGCATCTGTCCAGGGCTGAGCATGGTTAGGCAGAGCTGTGCTCCAGGCTCCCTGCAGGGCTGTGGAGGCTTCTGCTGCCCAGCAGCCCTGGTGCCATGGCCAGGGCTCCTCCCAGCCAAGGGCAGGCAGCTGCCCATTGCTGTAGGCTGACCTTATTTTCTTCTTATGGCACTCGTCCGTTCTCTGGAGTATGTTGTATGGTTTGTCCATTAGGAGTCTAACAGGTCCTCTAGAACCTTCAAACAATTAGTAAAATTCCTGAACAGTAAGTGAGCGCGCGCAGAAATTGGGCTAATATTTTGGGAAGAACAATGTTGGATGATATATTCATGGCTTGAATATATCATCCAACATGAAGTTATATTTTATTACTTACAAAATAATAAAATAATGAAGCAATACCATGGGCTGAGCTAAAATAGATCCTTAGGATCTTAGGCATTCTGAAATAAATCTGTGTCACTTGAAGTATAGAGTTGATCGACTCTGAGTAATGAAACAGAAGTAAAGGTATCAAAGCCAATGATCATCTGTTTCCAATTTTCTGTGATTTGGTTCAAGTGGTAAAGTGGTGATATTTATTAATAATGGATCGAATAGGTTCATAATTGTTTTAGAGTACAATTAGATGCCTTCAAACTTTAGGCTACATGGGCACATTTGAGAACGGTTCCAGCCATTCTCTCATCCTTTGGGTCATTCCCCTCCTATGTCCTGTGAGACATTTTCTATGTGAGGCTTTAAGAAGAAGAAGAGAATATTCTGTAAAGAAAACCTTGTGATCTGTGCAGTATGAAGTTGAATGGATTCATTCAGAAATCAGAAATTCTATTGAAAGATATTTATTGGCATGAGCCAAATAAAACCTATTTTTAGGCATCCTGGTGAAGACAAGGTTTTATCTTTATGTCTCATTTTCTATGTTTTGTTGTTGTTGTTGTTGTTAGAATGAAATTCATATGTTGCCAGACCATTCTATCAGATGTGTAACTAGATGCCATTTAAATTACCCACTTTTACATGGTAGACAGTTTTTAATGAACACTGCCTGTCTGCACCTTTTTTAAAAACAGGACTGGGATCAGAAGCCCAAATACCAATGGTTAGCTGGAGCATATTTTTCATTTGGCCTATCTGTCAGTATTCCCTGAGGTCATCTGTGCAATCAGCTTCGTTACTCCTGCTCCCTCACTGGATTTCATAGAAACCATAGGCTATGTATGAATCAGGGACACCAATCCCACAACATAGCATTCTTGGAATATCCAAAGTCCCACTTTTCACTTCGCCATGCCTGAGATCAGCAGTAATATTTATCAGCAAATGTGAGATTTTCAAAGATCCAATTCTATGTGCTCCTTTCTCATAGAGCCTTAGGCAGGGATATAGCATACATAAATATTAAGTAAAGTCCATAGTTTTTAAAATGTCATCCATTGAATAGTTGACACATGTCTGAGATACTTTTTATTTTGGAGGAGGTATTATTTAATAGGGAATTCCAACAGCTACCTAATAGTGAAATGAGAAGTCTTGCATCCATTTTATTTTGTTTCTGATGATTTTTATGAGTAAGGGTAAGATACTTCCTTGTTCTGATGCAGATGTTGCCCACTTTTGTGAATGGATGCGGGGTGTCACCTACTACTTGCATATCTGCATATTGGGCTTGACACTGCTATCGTACTTGGTAGTTGGCAAAAAGTCAATACTGAAGTTAAGCTCTTGTGTTCTAGCAGCAGAGCTGAAGATCCTTGATGTGCCACCTTCTGCAATCCATGCTGCTCTCTTCATGTTCCTTATTGACTTCCTGGTGAGGAGCATCATGGTCTCCTGGTCTTGAGAATGGCCAAGCATTGCTCTGTGAATGTGGAAGATGGGCATGTGGAAGGCTCCAGGGAGGAGGGATCATTGAACATGTACTCGAATCCATGTGCCTGTTGAATGACCTGTTTTTTTATTTTTGGGTTTTAAGGGAGACACTGCCCTAAAACACTTCTGTGCAGCTGGGGATGCAGGCTTCTGCTTCACCTTGCAGGAAGCATTAACGAATCCTTTCCAGAAGACATGAGAAGAGAGAAGTGAGCCTCTGGTATCATGCAGGTTCCTTGCATTGCCCATGGGCTAGAAGAGAGAAGAGTTGCTTCATGAGATTTGATCCCCTTTTTCCTGAAAAGTTCCACACAGAGGTGAGTCCCCAGCATGTTTAGAAATCATTTCAGACACCTTTCTGGACGGAATTGAATCAGAGCCCCTGATGATGTGGAAGAGCTAAAGATGGGTTTGCTATGAATTTTCTATTTCATTCATCAGGGCCTGAGTCAAGTCAGTCATTGTGCTGTCAACACATGAGCTGCTGGTCAAATGTGAGGAAGTGGTCTTGCTTTATGAAAACACCACCCTGATTCAGTGAGCCAGAGGCAGCCTGCAGTCCCTGTTTTCCTGTAAAGGCAGATTGCTGTGGATGGCCTCTGGCCTCGTCATGCAGCCCTGCTCAGAGTAGGGGATTGAGGGACCAGGCAGATCCCTAGTTCCTTTTGACCTTTATTGCCATTGGGCCACCCCAGGGTCCTTGGACTCTACCTGGTCTTCTGGCCTGGGTCAGGGGATGTGAGGTTTGGAATCCCCCTCTGTGGCAGGATCCCAGCCCCCCAGCCACTTGAGGTCAGCACATCCTTCCCTAATTGTGTTAGAGTTGGAGACTTCTCCCACCCATCCTCATCCATGCTCATCCCACATTTTGTAGCTTGGCACCTGAGGACCTTTATTCATTGACTTAGTTGTTAGTGATGATGGTTACTAAGACTAAGTGACTCTTTCAAGTCACATCACTTGCATGGTAGGGCTAGAGCATGGATCTTCCTAATTGATTTCATGGGACTCTCTCATGGAAACTGTGACTGCTTCCTAAACACACACTCTACATTTGGAGTGTCAAAATTCTTGCCACTGCCTCCTTGGCAAGTGTATCTTGTCTTCTACGTGGGAATTTCACAAATATTTTCCTTTGGTTTGTGGAGGTCATGCAGAAGGGATTTCATTTGAAATAGCCCAAACAAGAAATACCAGTTGTCTTTTTCGCACATGGATGTGTGTAGTGAACACCCCTTTCTGTGTGCTTGCATGAGTTACTCCTTTGAATTTGTTGAAGAATGGTTGGCTGGGGAGCAAGTTAACGAGAGATGGATATCAATGGTTGTCAAGTATTCTGACGTGAAGAATGTATTGAGGATGTGAAGGCTTTTCTAGCCAGTTCCTATGGCTCAGTCAGGGATCAGTCAGAGGATTCTGTCTGGTAGACTCTTTGGCACAGATGTCAAAGTGGCCTGGTCTTACCCTGTCCAGGACTGAATGCTGAGCTTGAGTGGGAGCTTCTTGTCATTTCAAGCATTTCCATGAGTCTGTCCTCTGTTCTCTTGTATCCAAGTGGTTTCTAATAGGAAAGCAGAACAAAAATTGAAAGTATGGTGATTGATTATTTTTACCAATGTTATTTCAATCCACTTTGTTTAATACGAAATTACCTTTATGCTAGTAAGATTTCATATGTGAGGAAATAATGAAAATATTGGGGTTAGGGGATGAGAATATGCAAATCAAACATTTTTGAGCACCAAGACCCGTTTTTTGTTTTTGTTTTTGTTTTTTATTAACTTAAATAATATTAAGTGCCAGAGGACCACCGCTGCCATTCAGCCTCAACAACCTCCAGGTCCAGCCTCCAGGTGGCCCATTTCACCAGGGTGTGTGGGACCACACTGTCCTGGGATGAGAGAACAGTACCCACGGATGTTGACATCTCACAGAGTAGATATTGCCAGTGACAGTAGGGAGCTATTGGCACATGAGGAAGGGAAGAGCTCTCAGGATGGGAAGAGGGGGCCGCTTCGAGACTCATTGGGTATGGCACGAGGCTGCTGGGTGTGGTGTTGGCCTGGGCCCACTGAGTGGGGCAGATCCGTGGTCTGTGTTTCTGTACCCTCCTCTGTAGCCTGTGTTGGCAGCAGATCAGGGAATTGCGATCAGAAGTGCTCCCAGTAACACAGGCACCAGCCCCCAGAGTGTGTGCCTATCCGTTTCCCCACCTGGCCTGACTTAGTGCCTGTCTTGCCTCAGGGCTGAGACCCTACAATCTCTGATGAGGGTGTCTGTGGTCCAGATCCAACCTGCATGGCCAACATGCTCAGACCTTCAGCTGGGTCCTAGGCTGCTGCAACCAAACTCTGTTAACTGGGTGGCCGACAACAGAGGAAGTGTCTTCCGTTGAGCTCCAGAGGCTCAACACAGTAGGTGTTGGGCTGTCCCAGTGCCATAACCCCTCCCAGGTTTCAAGGGGACTGTCTCCCCAACTCTCCCAGCCCTTGCCCACTCTCCTATTGCTGCCCACGATCTGTGGTTCCCATATGGGCATCCCGCCCTGGCTCCAACCTCACATATCAGGTATCCCCCAGTCTCCCTGGTATCTGGGTCCAGACTCTCCTCTTCCTACAAGAATATCAGATATTGGATTTGGTCCCAGTTGATGCTGTGTTCCATCATGTGAGCTCTTAGCTTCATCACTGTGCAAAGACTCTTTTCCCACACAAGTTCGCACGACTTTTGGCTGGCTAAGAATTTTCAGGCGACACTTTTCTAATGAGTACACTTTCCTTCCTTCCGATCTCCCACCAGTGAGCATTCCTCGCACCCTTGTCCTAGTTCCTTTATGGCAGTTTCCCTCCTTATGGCTGAGAGGACCTAGTGACCCCTGAATTCACACGTTCTCCTTAATCACCAACACACTGCAGAATTCTCCAGGGGGCCATATATGCTCCTGGAAGTTGGTGTTGGAAATAGTTCTCCATCCATTAATCACTCCCTCACTCACTAATGTCCTTGTGTCCTTGAGAAAGGCTCTCCCTTTCCTGGTTTTCCTGAATAGAAATCCTCTTGCCTCTTGGGTGAATAGGGTTATGGGTTGTGCAGAGGGTGTTGGTCCACTGAGCATCTTAGAGACTGTCCTTTATGGAGCCTAATGATCCTCACTGGGGAATGAGGCCAGGGTCCTAACTGTGGTTAGTTAGAGAGGGAAAGAAGGACAAGGGAAACTCAGATGTCCCTTCATGGGCCCTGGAGTTAGAGGACTTACCCCTTTGCACCTGGGATCAGGAGACCTCATTTCCTCGAGGACACGCACACTCAGACGTTAATCTTGAGTGTGGGTTCCTTTCTGGGGTCCAGGGCTGTTGTTAGCCACCAGGAATGACAGTGCTCTCCATGCTGAGTGGAGCCATTTTTGCCAGGAAAGAGAGCCCATGGTCACGCCTTGTGCAAAGCATCCCACGCCAGGGGCTCCCATGCCTACATTCCTGTCCTGAAAGGAAGCCACTCAGAGGCAAGGTGGGTCCAACCACCTCCCATGTGTTCACTCATCACTGTGTTCCAGCAGTCACCCCAGTGAACAGTCCTGATGGGATTGGATGTGGCTCAGAATGTCACCCTCATGAGCTCTACCATGCCACAGCTGCAGTTCTGCAGTGGGAGAAACTCAAAACCTCAAAACACATGCACATGAAAGAAAAGAGCAAGAGCCAGAGCCCAAACAGGCCAGGTGTGGCAAAGACAGCTGGAGTGCCTAGGTTGGGACTCAGAATTATGTCAGTGGGGTGGCATTGCTGCTGGCACCAGCATGATAACCGAGAGCCAGCCCTGCTCATTTTGGGGAGCAATGTGTTGGGGAAGGCAGCAGAAATTGAGAGGCAGGATTGAGTTTGGCCCTAGGAGGAGGTTGGGTAAGAGGCCAGTGTGGGTTGGAGAGCCTGGGCAGATCGACAGAGGCCAGGGCACACCCCAACGCCTGGAGACTGCACTTGATGTCCAGGGTTGTGAAACACCACTTCCCCTCTTACTCACAACTGAGAGCAAGGGGCATTGATGAGTTCAGTTTGTGTGCGGCTGCATCCAAGGTGGCTCGGCTAGGAACCTCTGTTTCCTTGACTCAGGAGGCTGGGAGTCCAGGCTCCACTGAGGCTCGGCTGGGAGGATCGGAGTCTGAGTTTATGCCTGTGTTCCCTGTAGGATCCATGTTGGCTGAGCCTCAGTGTTTTTGTAATGAGAGGATGGGTGACCGTCATGTCTTTATCACAGGACACACTTGCTAAATGGATTTGTTTGCTCTGAGGAGGAAAGAGAGAGGGGGGAGTGGTGCTGGAGACAGGGATGCAGACAGGGGTCATGGACTTGGCATAACTCAGTCTTGGAGGTGATATCCCATCACCTGTACCCACTTCAATTCCCATGAATCCAGAGGCTGAGCCCCCTTGAGGTGAGGGGTGAACCGGTTCTGGGCAGCAGGATGCTGTGGTACCTCGGAGTCTCTGTGAGACCCCAACACTAGACACACTTGGCCCTTTTGAAATCTTAGGAGAAGCCTTGGGAAGTTGTATGGCAGAGGGGAGCAGCCTCTGCATCTCAGTCCCCTCCAACTTGCCATGGTGTAGAGAGGGAACTGCAGCCACGATGGGATGGACATTGGCCATGTCCCTGTGTGGGACACAGGCCTGATTGAGTTAGGGTGCATTCTTTGTCTCTCCCTTTCTTGTGATTATCCCATCTCTACATTTGTGCTTTAGCCACCTGTGAGTCCCATCTCTGGTTTCAGAGAGAACAGAGGGTGTTATGGGCCAATAGACACAATAAACCCTAGAGATTAGATGCTACCCTACTTTCCAGAAAAGACTGGGCACACCATGAGTTGCACAATGATGGGACCAGGGTCCAAAAGCTGCTGAGAGGGAAGGACTGGTTGTGAATGCATTTTTGAAGGCTCCAAGCTGGAACTCTAGTGGCACCAAGCAGGGCAGATGCTGGTGGGGATGTTTGGGTAGTTGTTGGTGAACACCTGCGCACCTGAGATGGGTAGGCATGGAGGAGAAATCGGCAGCCCATAGGGCTGTTGAAAGTGGTCTTATGTGAAAAGAGGCTCAGGTATGGGCACAGGAAATGACATCATTGCCTTGACAATGGATCAAACAGAACATGGAACCCTGGTATCCAGGCACCCACTTCACTGACCAAGCCATCCGAGCTCACTTGGTTGGAGCCACTGGAGGGAGAAGGATGTTCTCCTGTGGTTGCAGACAATGCCGAGCCTCAGGCTCCCAGGAATCTCAGGGGGGCCAACTAGCCCTTTTGTGGATACACTGGGTGAGGCTTCATCTTAGACGCCAGAGCCTCTGGCGATTGTCGCAGAGGAGCTCAAGAGTAACAGTGAGTAGCACAGGGCAGGTGAGCCCAGCAGGCCCTCTAGTCTGATCCCTGATGAATGGCCCAGGACTCCTATTCTGACTCTGTCTGTGTGTGTGTGTGTGTGTGTGTGTGTGTGTGTGTGTGTTTGTACTGATGGGAACTGTCCCATTGTGCTTTGACTCTAGTGTATTGGCACAAGTCATTTTTCTGTTTGTCACCATTTCCATTTTGAACCCACCATTCTTGGTCCCAACCCAGGGTGAAAATGATCAGAACACGGAGGAGCCCTTCAGGGTTCAGAGCCTTGAACCTTACAGGCAGGACCAGCTTAGGAATGAGCTCCTGCCTGTCATTTGTGGGAGGAACCTACATTTCAGCAGCAACATGGGGTTAATCTCCTGGGATTTCATCCCCACCCAGCAGGTGCTGGATCTCTTGTTCCCAAAACAGCCACCTTCTTCAGTCTTTACTCCTGGTGCCACTCCACATCCTCCAAGGGGACAAGAACCTCAGGTTCTGGATGGATGTTGTAGAATGCCCACAGAGCCAACTGCCAGGCTGGGTGGGGTGCAGTTGCTGGGCTTTGCTGATGTTGTCATCCCCCACAGTTCTTGGAACCTTCTGTGGCAGTGGCATCCAGGACCCCAGCAGCTGTGAGTAGCAGCTCCTCACTGCTTCACTCCAGCGAGCAGGTGGAAGACAGCCGCGTTGTTCACGTCCTCCTAGAGGGACAGAGCCTGAGGGAGACAAAGCGCATCCCGGTAAGCCCGACAGCAGGGCTGCCTCCTGGGTGTCCACACAGTGGAAGGCAGGAGACACAGCCAACCCCAGGGCTATGGTGGGAAATAAAGAAGAGAGAGGTCCGTCTTAAGGGCTTGACCTGAGGAGGGAGAGCATCAGCATGCCCAGCTTCAGTGGTGAGTGGGCCTGTGTATTGTGGGTTTTGCAGGCCAGAAGTGCAGACGGAAGTGCTGTGGACAGATGAAGGCAGAGATATGTCCAGGGTGCAGGCTGCAGTGCCTAGAACTTGGTATTCTCAATGAGTGAAGTTGGAGCAGAGGAGGTGGCAGTGACTTGTCACATGTGTAGGAGGGGATGTGTTCCTGGTGGCAGGGAAGAGAACCTCCTTAGCATGACTAGGTGTAGGAATTTGGGGTCGGGATCACCTGGGGGGTCATGCCAAAGCTTCGGAATGTTAGGCTTTGCATGTATGTAAATACGGAGCTAAAGGGGTTCTTGGCAGAATTTCTATGGATGTGCAGTAGACACGCTAATGCTGCAGGTGTCCAGCTGCAGAGGAGACATGTTCAGTGACTGCCAGTGCTGAGTCAAGTACATCATTACAACCAGACCCGCACCGAGCTTCCAGAGGCCAGGGCCTCTCAACGCTATCATGAAGCACTCAAGTGCACACTCTTGTATCTGAGTCTGTTTTGTGTCGTGGCAGTCAGGACCCAAATTTTCAGTGCATCTGCCTCTTCCACCCACAAAGGCAGCCTGCATCCCAGATCACACTTGGTGCGCAGATCCCTGGCCCATTGCTCTCATCTCAGTGAGATGAGAGTGTGTCTGTGCATAGGCAGTTTGGTCCTTTGACATGAGTGGAATGTGGCTCCCCAGGGGGAGGGGAGATGGCAGGTACAGGCAGATATTTGTACCAGGATTGTTCTAGTAGCACATTGCAAGAACCCAGGTGGTATATGGAGGACACACTCAGGTAGCAGGATAACAAGATTGTGCCCTTGTATATGTAGCTGAGATTTCTCCTGAGTGTTTGACCACAGTCTTCTGGGTAGCTCTTCTAAAAGCCATTCTCTGATGACATTTGTCCCACCCTGATCCAGGTGACCTTTCAGGAAACGGTGACAAGCCTCATCTGCAGGGCCTTGGACCAAAATTTGTTGCAGCATGAGGATGTGGACAACTTTGAGCTGCTGTATATGATGTCTGAGGATGAGAGTAAGTAGGACAATCAGACAGTGGGGAGACATGATCCACAGTGTGCTCAGGATAACGGACAGCCAAGAGAAAGTGGGCCTTGGCCCCAAAATACCAAAGTGTGATGGGCCTGGCGGAGACTCTCAGGGGTTGTGGGTGTTTTGTGGTATAATCCTTGAGTGCCACCTAACAATTCTCTCCACTTCGCTCTGCAGAAATCAAGGTCTCTGACCACTCACTCGTGTGTCTGTCCATGAATCTGGGAATACAATATTTCATGGTGAGGAAACGCCCCCAGGTCAAGGGAAAGGAGGTAAACACCTACCTTATTCAAGCTGTGCATGTGCTGCCATTCCACTCCGACCTGAGGAAATAAGAAGCCTCAGCACCTGGACATATTTGCTGGAAGCCCATAGAGCCAACTGACAGTCTGGGGTGGCTTTCTGTTTCTGGGTTTGCTGATGTTCCATCCCCCACAGTTCTCAGAATCAACCTGCAAGTCCTCCAGGCCGCTTTCCCACAAGCAGGTGGGAGACACCTGCTTAATTCGTGTCCACTTAGAAACACAAAGTCCAGAGATGGCCAAGAGTGTTCTGGTAAGCCAGGGAGCAGGGGTGTCCCGTGGTGCTTACACCTGGGTGGGGAGCAGACACTGGTCCAATACCATGGACTACTCATGCCCTCTTGAATTTGGAGCTTCTGGATGATCAGGAGGATAGATGGGAATCAAGAAGGGAGAGGTCAGTGTTAAGGGCTGGAGCTGAGATGAGCGAGTGCAGCAGCTTGTCCACTGCCATGTCTGAGGGAGTCTGTGTGTCAGGTGGCAGCATGCAGTCCAGAAGGGCAGGGACAGGTATGGGTGACAGATGAGAATAGGACAGGAACTAGGTTGCAGGTTCCCTTGTATGGGATGCTGACGTCTATGGAGGAGGACAGCAGTGTGAGGTTCTCCATGTTCCTTGAACAAGGAGCTGAGAGAGTCTCTCTGCAGAGTCGATATGGATGTGGAGCAAGCACACTAAATGTCCAGGTAACCCAATGACCACCCTTGCCGGATGAGGTGGCCTCCTACATCCCAGCCAGCACTGAGCCTCTGGAGGCCAGGAGCTCTCGTGGCTATCTTTCAGCTCTCCTGTGTGTGGTCATGTTCCTGGGTCTGTTTTTGGCCCTGGCAATCCAGACCAAAGCCTCTAGGTTTTGTGCCTAGGCCATTCCCAATGCCGCCTGCATCCTCGGGCAGACCTGGGATCTTGGAGGCTATTGTCCCATTCCTCCCAACTTGTGGGATGAGATTGCATCTGTATGCAGGTAGTGGGGTCCTTTCACTCCGAGAGGAGTGCAGCTCCACAAAGAGCAATGGCAGGCCCAGGAAGTCCTATGTACAAGGATTGGGCTAGTAGCCTGTGGGAAGAGCCCACACGATGAGCAGGAGGTCAGCCTCGGGTAGTAGGGTCATGGATGTTGCCCTTGTATTTAGAGTGGAGGTGCCTCCAGAATGCCCCTGCCCACTGTCCTTGAGTAGTCACTTCAAGGCCCATTTCCTGAAGGCCTGTCTCCCATGCTGCTCCAGGTGACCTGCCACGATAGGGATCCTGTCGTCATCCGCAGCGCCCTCGACCTACACTTCCTTACTGAGGAGAATCCAGAGGATTATGAGCTGGGCCAAATCATCTCTCGCCGTCAGAGTAAGTGAGACAATCAGATAGCAGAGAGCAAGGGTCAGGATGTGGACTCAGGTCAACTCTTAGCAACAAAGAGTAGTCTCTGACCCCCAAGAACACTCCAACAGGTGTGTTGGGTTCGTACACAAAGCCAACTGCACTTCTGCTGGTGGAAGGTCTTGAGGTCCAATGGTATACCCCGGTGGATATTGCGGCTCCCCACCAGGTGCCCTCCCCTGGACATGAACAGGCATCCAAAGCTGACATCTTTGAGGAGTGAGGAGGAAAGCCTCTCTCCAGGAGCAGTATGTTTTCATGGTCTGGGATAGGAGTGGTTTCAAAGGAACATGGGAATGCATGGGCTAAAGAGGGAACTGGCATTTTGTGGACTGAAGCAGTACTATTGAAAGCCTTCTGTGTGACCAAAAAACCACTGCCTGGGCAGAGCATTGCCAGGATTCTAGCAAGCAGTAACAGGATGAAATTGGGAAGAAAACACAGCCTGGGAGACAGCCTGAATCATCTGTTTTTGCATAAATTCCATGGTCTTACGCACCTGAGTCCACTAGGCAAGGAGTGATCACAATAGCCAGGTTGTGATCCCTAACTAAAGTCAGATGAGGGCTTCCTGAGCACGTAGCCACAGAGCTCATCTGATAATAATGCCAGCGCTTTTTCGTTGGTTGGTTGGTTGGTTTTTGTGAGCCAAACACCACAGCAGCCATTATCCCAGCCTATGTACCCTGAAGACCACCATCCCTATGAGTTCTAGGATCACTTGTCTCCTATCTTAACCTACTGTTAGGTTAGTAGAGTCTATGGAAGAGGAAGTCTGTCTGGGGCCTTGGTAGCCTAAGAAATTCATAGCAGAGATCTCCACATCCAACCCAGAAGGGATGGAGAACAGGCTCTAGGTTAGAGGAGGGCGACAGGAAACACATGTTCAGAGTAAGGAGAAGCGGCTGTTGTATTCCCACACTCGGGGTCATGGCACCACTGGGCCATACACCATGTTGGAGGGAAGCAGTCCCTTTGCTGGTCTTTGGAACCATTGTTCTCAGTAGGGCAGTATTTGGAATGTGGCCTCCATTCTCAGAAGCCTGGTTCACATGGAGGCGGGCTCCACCAACGCAGAAGCATGGCTCTAACGTGGTATCCGTGCTGGTCAGCCTGTCCTCACTGTGGCCATACTTGAGGAAAATAACTCAGAGGAGGAATCCTAGGCCTTTTTTCTCTGGGTTTCATAGCTTTCTCTTTGGTTGTGCACTGAGGCTGTCCATAAAGCTCTAGTGTGTGGCAGTGGAGAGCTCCTCAGCCCTTGCCACAAAGGCATAGACTGGGAGAGAGAGAACGAGGCTGGCAGAGAGGGAGAGAGAGAAAGATGGAGAGGGAGGACCTCTCCTTGGAGAATGAGGATTCAGTGGAGCCAACAGGAACAAGGTACGGTTGCCCAGGGCACAACCCTATTTAGGTCTTACTCCAACCATGCTCAACCTTTCTTCCAGTCCCTCCCACCCCCCAGTAGTGTATTCATCTTGAATGAGAATTTCATGTTGACATCAGAGCACTCACCATCCAATGCTTCCCTCCAAACCCACCTATGAAGATGACTCATGTGGGGACTGAATCTTCGGCACAGGAGCCTTTTGTGGGAGATTTCAGATGCAAACCCTAGTGGTGTGCTTTGGCAGATGCAAGAGGACCTGAGATATTCTGGAGTCCAAAGCCTTCGGTAGGAACAGACATTAGGTCTGTTGAAGTGCTCTGCCTAGTTCTTCCTCAGGGAGGACTGTGGAGGCTGTCTTTGTTGGTATTGGTGCTGAATTGGAGAGCTCTCAGGTGTGTGGCTCTGGCCTTTTCTGGCACAGGCTCTCAGATGTTGGCGTGTCCTAGGGAGCACCTCCTGAGTGCCACCTTCTTTTTGTACACCCCTCTCTCCCCAGAGCTGAGGATTCCAGCAGAGGCCAACGTATTTGATGCCAAGAATCCTCACAAAAAATCCAACTTTGTGCTGAGGAAAAGGAGCCTCTCCCAAAAGAATGATGGGTGGATCGAGCCTCAACCTCCCTCTCGTCCTGCAAAGAAGGCTCCAGCCCTCCTGAGGATGCTTGCAAAACCATTCTGGGGCTGTGTGCCTGGGCGGGGCTGAGGCAGCCCAGGAATATTTACATTGATTACTATTTTCTTCAAAGTTTGAATCTATAGTTTGCCATTGTCCTTGACCTTGTTTAGTAACACAGTTGTTACTCTATCCTGTATTTGTTGTTTCCATTAATATATTATTATTATTTTAAAATATATATGTTTTTGTTACCTGATCTGCTGTGATGATTTGAGTATACTAAATGTAGCAGTGATTCCTAGAGGACACATCCAAACCAACAGGAAGGAATGTTTCATTCTATCAGCAAGAACTTTGGTTTTTAGGAGTTTGGCAGATGGCATTATCTGAGTCAGTTTTCCAATGGGGGCAATGAAATATCAGCTGTGATGGTACAAACACAAACAAAGACACACAAACACACACAAGAGCACACACACTCACTGAGAGATAGATAGACAGATGGAGTTGGTCTCTGCTGAAATACTTTGGAGACATGGTTCTGATTTCTCCCCTTTTGGAGTATTTTCAATTGCACAAGGTGTCTTGCAAATGAACCCATGTCTGAGGAAGACATGCATGTGTACTTCACATGCCACTTTTCACATAGCAGGAAGGTCATGTAATCTTTTTCATGCAGCTGTCTTTTGACTGTGAACCATCCCATGAGGTCAGCTGTGGAATTTTCAACTTGTAGCATCACAATGGGGATCCACTCTTTGGATTTGGGGATATTTCCGATTTTCTTGATTCAGATTGGAATGATATATATATTAGTTTTTGATGAAAATTCTGCATTTGATGGTAATGAATGTCGTGCATCTAGGAATCTGTAGAGTGCAGACAATGAATGGATGCCTACTGTTGTCTGGACTGGTCTGAAAAGTCCTGTAGCATCTGAGCATGTGTGAGGGCTGTACAGGTCTTGCCAAAAGTCCAGGTCAGATGATCCTGCACAAAGCTGAACTCCTAGTGGTCTCCACAACAGTGTAAGGGCCAAGGAGAAACACACTTCCACACAGAAGTTGGGAAGCTACCTTATGAAGGTGATCATAGATACGGGATTATTAATATATCCAGGTTGGCATCTATTATTTTTTTAGCTTTTGACTTTCGCAGCTGTGGGCATCTTGACAACCATCAACTCCCTGTAAGCACAGACAACTCTATAAGAACCTGAGGATAAATTTCCCTGTGCATGTCCCCTTGTGAAACTGCTTAAGCACCGCCTGGTTTACACACAGGTGGAATTTCTAGGTCAAAGTGTGCATGTTTACTTCTTTGACTAAGCACTGCCAGGTGGCTCTTCTGCATAGCTCTACCTGTGGCCAGGATTGTATTATCTAGCTTTCTAACTTTTGCAGGTTGAGTAGATACATAGTGGGAGCACACTGTTTTTGTTGGTATTTTTCTTGGTATCTATTCTGATGCTTTTCACTGGGGGATTTTTTCCTGTGAAAATGGGCTTCCTCTACTTGACCTTATTTTCTTCTTTTTAAAATTTTTTCAATGTGACTTTTTAATTTTAGTTTTATTAAAGACATTGCCCCTTGCTTGCATAGTCTATATCTAAAGCACTAGTCCTTGCTCCAAGGCCCAGCTTGCTCTCAGCTGCCCCAGGAGGGGAACAGTCTTTGGCGGTAGACAAGAGACGCCCCTGCAGGGGGCACAAGTGCTTTGGCCCTCTGGTGTCTTGCCAGCAGTGCTTCCCATGCTCACAGAGGGTTTCAGACACTGAGTCAATGGTCCAGGTGGTCTTTTGTTCAGTCTGATCTCAAATTGAGCTCCTCTGAGAGGTCATATTGAAGTCCTTGTGTGTACCTGATCCATCATTTTAAACAATATTCCAAGTTCACTTTTTGTGTGTACGTGGGTTCTGGGGATTGAACCCAGGGCCTTGAGCCTGTGAGGCAAGTGACCTACCTGAGCTACACCCTCAGAGACCCCTGTAAAAGTATTTCCCCTTTGCCTCGGGGTCTAAGTTGCCAAGGCTGACCTCAAACGTTCCTCTTGCCTCAGCCTCCCTGGTGGCTGGCATGACAGGCATGCACCTGGGACTGTCACACTCGAGCCTGTGATGGGAACTCATGTGCATCTGTCCAGGGCTGAGCATGGTTAGGCAGAGCTGTGCTCCAGGCTCCCTGCAGGGCTGTGGAGGCTTCTGCTGCCCAGCAGCCCTGGTGCCATGGCCAGGGCTCCTCCCAGCCGAGGGCAGGCAGCTGCCCATTGCTGTAGGCTGACCTTATTTTCTTCTTATGGCACTCGTCCGTTCTCTGGAGTATGTTGTATGGTTTGTCCATTAGGAGTCTAACAGGTCCTCTAGAACCTTCAAACAATTAGTAAAATTCCTGAACATTAAGTGAGCGCGCACAGAAATTGGGCTAATATTTTGGGAAGAACAATGTTGGATGATATATTCATGGCTTGAATATATCATCCAACATGAAGTTATATTTTATTACTTACAAAATAATAAAATAATGAAGCAATACCATGGGCTGAGCTAAAATAGATCCTTAGGATCTTAGGCATTCTGTAATAAATCTGTGTCACTTGAAGTATAGAGTTGATCGACTCTGAGTAATGAAACAGAAGTAAAGGTATCAAAGCCAATGATCATCTGTTTCCAATTTTCTGTGATTTGGTTCAAGTGGTAAAGTGGTGATATTTATTAATAATGGATCGAATAGGTTCATAATTGTTTTAGAGTACAATTAGATGCCTTCAAACTTTAGCCCTCCTATGTCCTCTGAGACATTTTCTATGTGAGGCTTTAAGAAGAAGAAGAGAATATTCTGTAAAGAAAACCTTGTGATCTGTGCAGTATGAAGTTGAATGGATTCATTCAGAAATCAGAAATTCTATTGAAAGATATTTATTGGCATGAGCCAAATAAAACCTATTTTTAGGCATCCTGGTGAAGACAAGGTTTTATCTTTATGTCTCATTTTCTATGTTTTGTTGTTGTTGTTGTTAGAATGAAATTCATATGTTGCCCGACCATTCTATCAGATGTGTAACTAGATGCCATTTAAATTACCCACTTTTACATGGTAGACAGTTTTTAATGAACACTGCCTGTCTGCACCTTTTTTAAAAACAGGACTGGGATCAGAAGCCCAAATACCAATGGTTAGCTGGAGCATATTTTTCATTTGGCCTATCTGTCAGTATTCCCTGAGGTCATCTGTGCAATCAGCTTCGTTACTCCTGCTCCCTCACTGGATTTCATAGAAACCATTTGCTATGTATGAATCAGGGACACCAATCCCACAACATAGCATTCTTGGAATATCCAAAGTCCCACTTTTCACTTCGCCATGCCTGAGATCAGCAGTAATATTTATCAGCAAATGTGAGATTTTCAAAGATCCAATTCTATGTGCTCCTTTCTCATAGAGCCTTAGGCAGGGATATAGCATACATAAATATTAAGTAAAGTCCATAGTTTTTAAAATGTCATCCATTGAATAGTTGACACATGTCTGAGATACTTTTTATTTTGGAGGAGGTATTATTTAATAGGGAATTCCAACAGCTACCTAATAGTGAAATGAGAAGTCTTGCATCCATTTTATTTTGTTTCTGATGATTTTTATGAGTAAGGGTAAGATACTTCCTTGTTCTGATGCAGATGTTGCCCACTTTTGTGAATGGATGCGGGGTGTCACCTACTACTTGCATATCTGCATATTGGGCTTGACACTGTTATCGTACTTGGTAGCTGGCAAAAAGTCAATACTGAAGTTAAGCTCTTGTGTTCTAGCAGCAGAGCTGAAGATCCTTGATGTGCCACCTTCTGCAATCCATGCTGCTCTCTTCATGTTCCTTATTGACTTCCTGGTGAGGAGCATCATGGTCTCCTGGTCTTGAGAATGGCCAAGCATTGCTCTGTGAATGTGGAAGATGGGCATGTGGAAGGCTCCAGGGAGGAGGGATCATTGAACATGTACTCGAATCCATGTGCCTGTTGAATGACCTGTTTTTTTATTTTTGGGTTTTAAGGGAGACACTGCCCTAAAACACTTCTGTGCAGCTGGGGATGCAGGCTTCTGCTTCACCTTGCAGGAAGCATTAACGAATCCTTTCCAGAAGACATGAGAAGAGAGAAGTGAGCCTCTGGTATCATGCAGGTTCCTTGCATTGCCCATGGGCTAGAAGAGAGAAGAGTTGCTTCATGAGATTTGATCCCCTTTTTCCTGAAAAGTTCCACACAGAGGTGAGTCCCCAGCATGTTTAGAAATCATTTCAGACACCTTTCTGGACGGAATTGAATCAGAGCCCCTGATGATGTGGAAGAGCTAAAGATGGGTTTGCTATGAATTTTCTATTTCATTCATCAGGGCCTGAGTCAAGTCAGTCATTGTGCTGTCAACACATGAGCTGCTGGTCAAATGTGAGGAAGTGGTCTTGCTTTATGAAAACACCACCCTGATTCAGTGAGCCAGAGGCAGCCTGCAGTCCCTGTTTTCCTGTAAAGGCAGATTGCTGTGGATGGCCTCTGGCCTCGTCATGCAGCCCTGCTCAGAGTAGGGGATTGAGGGACCAGGCAGATCCCTAGTTCCTTTTGACCTTTATTGCCATTGGGCCACCCCAGGGTCCTTGGACTCTACCTGGTCTTCTGGCCTGGGTCAGGGGATGTGAGGTTTGGAATCCCCCTCTGTGGCAGGATCCCAGCCCCCCAGCCACTTGAGGTCAGCACATCCTTCCCTAATTGTGTTAGAGTTGGAGACTTCTCCCACCCATCCTCATCCATGCTCATCCCACATTTTGTAGCTTGGCACCTGAGGACCTTTATTCATTGACTTAGTTGTTAGTGATGATGGTTACTAAGACTAAGTGACTCTTTCGAGTCACATCACTTGCATGGTAGGGCTAGAGCATGGATCTTCCTAATTGATTTCATGGGACTCTCTCATGGAAACTGTGACTGCTTCCTAAACACACACTCTACATTTGGAGTGTCAAAATTCTTGCCACTGCCTCCTTGGCAAGTGTATCTTGTCTTCTACGTGGGAATTTCACAAATATTTTCCTTTGGTTTGTGGAGGTCATGCAGAAGGGATTTCATTTGAAATAGCCCAAACAAGAAATACCAGTTGTCTTTTTCGCACATGGATGTGTGTAGTGAACACCCCTTTCTGTGTGCTTGCATGAGTTACTCCTTTGAATTTGTTGAAGAATGGTTGGCTGGGGAGCAAGTTAACGAGAGATGGATATCAATGGTTGTCAAGTATTCTGACGTGAAGAACGTATTGAGGATGTGAAGGCTTTTCTAGCCAGTTCCTATGGCTCAGTCAGGGATCAGTCAGAGGATTCTGTCTGGTAGACTCTTTGGCACAGATGTCAAAGTGGCCTGGTCTTACCCTGTCCAGGACTGAATGCTGAGCTTGAGTGGGAGCTTCTTGTCATTTCAAGCATTTCCATGAGTCTGTCCTCTGTTCTCTTGTATCCAAGTGGTTTCTAATAGGAAAGCAGAACAAAAATTGAAAGTATGGTGATTGATTATTTTTACCAATGTTATTTCAATCCACTTTGTTTAATACGAAATTACCTTTATGCTAGTAAGATTTCATATGTGAGGAAATAATGAAAATATTGGGGTTAGGGGATGAGAATATGCAAATCAAACATTTTTGAGCACCAAGACCCGTTTTTTGTTTTTTTTTTTTTTTTTTTTTTTTTAACTTAAATAATATTAAGTGCCAGAGGACCACCGCTGCCATTCAGCCTCAACAACCTCCAGGTCCAGCCTCCAGGTGGCCCATTTCACCAGGGTGTGTGGGACCACACTGTCCTGGGATGAGAGAACAGTACCCACGGATGTTGACATCTCACAGAGTAGATATTGCCAGTGACAGTAGGGAGCTATTGGCACATGAGGAAGGGAAGAGCTCTCGGGATGGGAAGAGGGGGCCGCTTCGAGACTCATTGGGTATGGCACGAGGCTGCTGGGTGTGGTGTTGGCCTGGGCCCACTGAGTGGGGCAGATCCGTGGTCTGTGTTTCTGTACCCTCCTCTGTAGCCTGTGTTGGCAGCAGATCAGGGAATTGCGATCAGAAGTGCTCCCAGTAACACAGGCACCAGCCCCCAGAGTGTGTGCCTATCCGTTTCCCCACCTGGCCTGACTTAGTGCCTGTCTTGCCTCAGGGCTGAGACCCTACAATCTCTGATGAGGGTGTCTGTGGTCCAGATCCAACCTGCATGGCCAACATGCTCAGACCTTCAGCTGGGTCCTAGGCTGCTGCAACCAAACTCTGTTAACTGGGTGGCCGACAACAGAGGAAGTGTCTTCCGTTGAGCTCCAGAGGCTCAACACAGTAGGTGTTGGGCTGTCCCAGTGCCATAACCCCTCCCAGGTTTCAAGGGGACTGTCTCCCCAACTCTCCCAGCCCTTGCCCACTCTCCTATTGCTGCCCACGATCTGTCTTTCCCATATGGGCATCCCGCCCTGGCTCCAACCTCACGTATCCGGTATCCCCCAGTCTCCCTGGTATCTGGGTCCAGACTCTCCTCTTCCTACAAGAATATCAGATATTGGATTTGGTCCCAGTTGATGCTGTGTTCCATCATGTGAGCTCTTAGCTTCATCACTGTGCAAAGACTCTTTTCCCACACAAGTTCGCACGACTTTTGGCTGGCTAAGAATTTTCAGGCGACACTTTTCTAATGAGTACACTTTCCTTCCTTCCGATCTCCCACCAGTGAGCATTCCTCGCACCCTTGTCCTAGTTCCTTTATGGCAGTTTCCCTCCTTATGGCTGAGAGGACCTAGTGACCCCTGAATTCACACGTTCTCCTTAATCACCAACACACTGCAGAATTCTCCAGGGGGCCATATATGCTCCTGGAAGTTGGTGTTGGAAATAGTTCTCCATCCATTAATCACTCCCTCACTCACTAATGTCCTTGTGTCCTTGAGAAAGGCTCTCCCTTTCCTGGTTTTCCTGAATAGAAATCCTCTTGCCTCTTGGGTGAATAGGGTTATGGGTTGTGCAGAGGGTGTTGGTCCACTGAGCATCTTAGAGACTGTCCTTTATGGAGCCTAATGATCCTCACTGGGGAATGAGGCCAGGGTCCTAACTGTGGTTAGTTAGAGAGGGAAAGAAGGACAAGGGAAACTCAGATGTCCCTTCATGGCCCCTGGAGTTAGAGGACTTACCCCTTTGCACCTGGGATCAGGAGACCTCATTTCCTCGAGGACACGCACACTCAGACGTTAATCTTGAGTGTGGGTTCCTTTCTGGGGTCCAGGGCTGTTGTTAGCCACCAGGAATGACAGTGCTCTCCATGCTGAGTGGAGCCATTTTTGCCAGGAAAGAGAGCCCATGGTCACGCCTTGTGCAAAGCATCCCACGCCAGGGGCTCCCATGCCTACATTCCTGTCCTGAAAGGAAGCCACTCAGAGGCAAGGTGGGTCCAACCACCTCCCATGTGTTCACTCATCACTGTGTTCCAGCAGTCACCCCAGTGAACAGTCCTGATGGGATTGGATGTGGCTCAGAATGTCACCCTCATGAGCTCTACCCTGCCACAGCTGCAGTTCTGCAGTGGGAGAAACTCAAAACCTCAAAACACATGCACATGAAAGAAAAGAGCAAGAGCCAGAGCCCAAACAGGCCAGGTGTGGCAAAGACAGCTGGAGTGCCTAGGTTGGGACTCAGAATTATGTCAGTGGGGTGGCATTGCTGCTGGCACCAGCATGATAACCGAGAGCCAGCCCTGCTCATTTTGGGGAGCAGTGTTTTGGGGAAGGCAGCAGAAATTGAGAGGCAGGATTGAGTTTGGCCCTAGGAGGAGGTTGGGTAAGAGGCCAGTGTGGGTTGGAGAGCCTGGGCAGATAGACAGAGGCCAGGGCACACCCCAAAGCCTGGAGACTGCACTTGATGTCCAGGGTTGTGAAACACCACTTCCCCTCTTACTCACAACTGAGAGCAAGGGGCATTGATGAGTTCAGTTTGTGTGCGGCTGCATCCAAGGTGGCTCGGCTAGGAACCTCTGTTTCCTTGACTCAGGAGGCTGGGAGTCCAGGCTCCACTGAGGCTCGGCTGGGAGGATCGGAGTCTGAGTTTATGCCTGTGTTCCCTGTAGGATCCATGTTGGCTGAGCCTCAGTGTTTTTGTAATGAGAGGATGGGTGACCGTCATGTCTTTATCACAGGACACACTTGCTAAATGGATTTGTTTGCTCTGAGGAGGAAAGAGAGAGGGGGGAGTGGTGCTGGAGACAGGGATGCAGACAGGGGTCATGGACTTGGCATAACTCAGTCTTGGAGGTGATATCCCATCACCTGTACCCACTTCAATTCCCATGAATCCAGAGGCTGAGCCCCCTTGAGGTGAGGGGTGAACCGGTTCTGGGCAGCAGGATGCTGTGGTACCTCGGAGTCTCTGTGAGACCCCAACACTAGACACACTTGGCCCTTTTGAAATCTTAGGAGAAGCCTTGGGAAGTTGTATGGCAGAGGGGAGCAGCCTCTGCATCTCAGTCCCCTCCAACTTGCCATGGTGTAGAGAGGGAACTGCAGCCACGATGGGACGGACATTGGCCATGTCCCTGTGTGGGACACAGGCCTGATTGAGTTAGGGTGCATTCTTTGTCTCTCCCTTTCTTGTGATTATCCCATCTCTACATTTGTGCTTTAGCCACCTGTGAGTCCCATCTCTGGTTTCAGAGAGAACAGAGGGTGTTATGGGCCAATAGACACAATAAACCCTAGAGATTAGATGCTACCCTACTTTCCAGAAAAGACTGGGCACACCATGAGTTGCACAATGATGGGACCAGGGTCCAAAAGCTGCTGAGAGGGAAGGACTGGTTGTGAATGCATTTTTGAAGGCTCCAAGCTGGAACTCTAGTGGCACCAAGCAGGGCAGATGCTGGTGGGGATGCTTGGGTAGTTGTTGGTGAACACCTGCGCACCTGAGATGGGTAGGCATGGAGGAGAAATCGGCAGCCCATAGGGCTGTTGAAAGTGGTCTTATGTGAAAAGAGGCTCAGGTATGGGCACAGGAAATGACATCATTGCCTTGACAATGGATCAAACAGAACATGGAACCCTGGTATCCAGGCACCCACTTCACTGACCAAGCCATCCGAGCTCACTTGGTTGGAGCCACTGGAGGGAGAAGGATGTTCTCCTGTGGTTGCAGACAATGCCGAGCCTCAGGCTCCCAGGAATCTCAGGGGGGCCAACTAGCCCTTTTGTGGATACACTGGGTGAGGCTTCATCTTAGACGCCAGAGCCTCTGGCGATTGTCGCAGAGGAGCTCAAGAGTAACAGTGAGTAGCACAGGGCAGGTGAGCCCAGCAGGCCCTCTAGTCTGATCCCTGATGAATGGCCCAGGACTCCTATTCTGACTCTGTCTGTGTGTGTGTGTGTGTGTGTGTGTGTGTGTGTTTGTACTGATGGGAACTGTCCCATTGTGCTTTGACTCTAGTGTATTGGCACAAGTCATTTTTCTGTTTGTCACCATTTCCATTTTGAACCCACCATTCTTGGTCCCAACCCAGGGTGAAAATGATCAGAACACGGAGGAGCCCTTCAGTGTTCAGAGCCTTGAACCTTACAGGCAGGACCAGCTTAGGAATGAGCTCCTGCCTGTCATTTGTGGGAGGAACCTACATTTCAGCAGCAACATGGGGTTAATCTCCTGGGATTTCATCCCCACCCAGCAGGTGCTGGATCTCTTGTTCCCAAAACAGCCACCTTCTTCAGTCTTTACTCCTGGTGCCACTCCACATCCTCCAAGGGGACAAGAACCTCAGGTTCTGGATGGATGTTGTAGAATGCCCACAGAGCCAACTGCCAGGCTGGGTGGGGTGCAGTTGCTGGGCTTTGCTGATGTTGTCATCCCCCACAGTTCTTGGAACCTTCTGTGGCAGTGGCATCCAGGACCCCAGCAGCTGTGAGTAGCAGCTCCTCACTGCTTCACTCCAGCGAGCAGGTGGAAGACAGCCGCGTTGTTCACGTCCTCCTAGAGGGACAGAGCCTGAGGGAGACAAAGCGCATCCCGGTAAGCCCGACAGCAGGGCTGCCTCCTGGGTGTCCACACAGTGGAAGGCAGGAGACACAGCCAACCCCAGGGCTATGGTGGGAAATAAAGAAGAGAGAGGTCCGTCTTAAGGGCTTGACCTGAGGAGGGAGAGCATCAGCATGCCCAGCTTCAGTGGTGAGTGGGCCTGTGTATTGTGGGTTTTGCAGGCCAGAAGTGCAGACGGAAGTGCTGTGGACAGATGAAGGCAGAGATATGTCCAGGGTGCAGGCTGCAGTGCCTAGAACTTGGTATTCTCAATGAGTGAAGTTGGAGCAGAGGAGGTGGCAGTGACTTGTCACATGTGTAGGAGGGGATGTGTTCCTGGTGGCAGGGAAGAGAACCTCCTTAGCATGACTAGGTGTAGGAATTTGGGGTCGGGATCACCTGGGGGGTCATGCCAAAGCTTCGGAATGTTAGGCTTTGCATGTATGTAAATACGGAGCTAAAGGGGTTCTTGGCAGAATTTCTATGGATGTGCAGTAGACACGCTAATGCTGCAGGTGTCCAGCTGCAGAGGAGACATGTTCAGTGACTGCCAGTGCTGAGTCAAGTACATCATGACAACCAGACCCGCACCGAGCTTCCAGAGGCCAGGGCCTCTCAAAGCTATCATGAAGCACTCAAGTGGACACTCTTGCATCTGAGTCTGTTTTGTGTCGTGGCAGTCAGGACCCAAATTTTCAGTGCATCTGCCTCTTGCACCCACAAAGGCAGCCTGCATCCCAGATCACACTTGGTGCGCAGATCCCTGGCCCATTGCTCTCATCTCAGTGAGATGAGAGTGTGTCTGTGCATAGGCAGTTTGGTCCTTTGACATGAGTGGAATGTGGCTCCCCAGGGGGAGGGGAGATGGCAGGTACAGGCAGATATTTGTACCAGGATTGTTCTAGTAGCACATTGCAAGAACCCAGGTGGTATATGGAGGACACACTCAGGTAGCAGGATAACAAGATTGTGCCCTTGTATATGTAGCTGAGATTTCTCCTGAATGTTTGACCACAGTCTTCTGGGTAGCTCTTCTAAAAGCCATTCTCTGATGACATTTGTCCCACCCTGATCCAGGTGACCTTTCAGGAGACGGTGACAAGCCTCATCCGCAGGGCCTTGGACCAAAATTTGTTGCAGCATGAGGATGTGGACAACTTTGAGCTGCTGTATATGATGTCTGAGGATGAGAGTAAGTAGGACAATCAGACAGTGGGGAGACATGATCCACAGTGGGCTCAGGATAACTGACAGCCAAGAGAAAGTGGGCCTTGGCCCCAAAATACCAAAGTGTGATGGGCCTGGCGGAGACTCTCAGGGGTTGTGGGTGTTTTGTGGTATAATCCTTGAGTGCCACCTAACAATTCTCTCCACTTCGCTCTGCAGAAATCAAGGTCTCTGACCACTCACTCGTGTGTCTGTCCATGAATCTGGGAATACAATATTTCATGGTGAGGAAACGCCCCCAGGTCAAGGGAAAGGAGGTAAACACCTACCTTATTCAAGCTGTGCATGTGCTGCCATTCCACTCCGACCTGAGGAAATAAGAAGCCTCAGCACCTGGACATATTTGCTGGAAGCCCATAGAGCCAACTGACAGTCTCGGGTGGCTTTCTGTTTCTGGGTTTGCTGATGTTCCATCCCCCACAGTTCTCAGAATCAACCTGCAAGTCCTCCAGGCCGCTTTCCCACAAGCAGGTGGGAGACACCTGCTTAATTCGTGTCCACTTAGAAACACAAAGTCCAGAGATGGCCAAGAGTGTTCTGGTAAGCCTGGGAGCAGGGGTGTCCCGTGGTGCTTACACCTGGGTGGGGAGCAGACACTGGTCCAATACCATGGACTACTCATGCCCTCTTGAATTTGGAGCTTCTGGATGATCAGGAGGATAGATGGGAATCAAGAAGGGAGAGGTCAGTGTGAAGGGCTGGAGCTGAGATGAGCGAGTGCAGCAGCTTGTCCACTGCCATGTCTGAGGGAGTCTGTGTGTCAGGTGGCAGCATGCAGTCCAGAAGGGCAGGGACAGGTATGGGTGACAGATGAGAATAGGACAGGAACTAGGTTGCAGGTTCCCTTGTATGGGATGCTGACGTCTATGGAGGAGGACAGCAGTGTGAGGTTCTCCATGTTCCTTGAACAAGGAGCTGAGAGAGTCTCTCTGCAGAGTCGATATGGATGTGGAGCAAGCACACTAAATGTCCAGGTAACCCAATGACCACCCTTGCCGGATGAGGTGCCCTCCTACATCCCAGCCAGCACTGAGCCTCTGGAGGCCAGGAGCTCTCGTGGCTATCTTTCAGCTCTCCTGTGTGTGGTCATGTTCCTGGGTCTGTTTTTGGCCCTGGCAATCCAGACCAAAGCCTCTAGGTTTTGTGCCTAGGCCATTCCCAATGCCGCCTGCATCCTCGGGCAGACCTGGGATCTTGGAGGCTATTGTCCCATTCCTCCCAACTTGTGGGATGAGATTGCATCTGTATGCAGGTAGTGGGGTCCTTTCACTCCGAGAGGAGTGCAGCTCCACAAAGAGCAATGGCAGGCCCAGGAAGTCCTATGTACAAGGATTGGGCTAGTAGCCTGTGGGAAGAGCCCACACGATGAGCAGGAGGTCAGCCTCGGGTAGTAGGGTCATGGATGTTGCCCTTGTATTTAGAGTGGAGGTGCCTCCAGAATGCCCCTGCCCACTGTCCTTGAGTAGTCACTTCAAGGCCCATTTCCTGAAGGCCTGTCTCCCATGCTGCTCCAGGTGACCTGCCACGATAGGGCTCCTGTCGTCATCCGCAGCGCCCTCGACCTACACTTCCTTACTGAGGAGAATCCAGAGGATTATGAGCTGGGCCAAATCATCTCTCGCCGTCAGAGTAAGTGAGACAATCAGATAGCAGAGAGCAAGGGTCAGGATGTGGACTCAGGTCAACTCTTAGCAACAAAGAGTAGTCTCTGACCCCCAAGAACACTCCAACAGGTGTGTTGGGTTCGTGCACAAAGCCAACTGCACTTCTGCTGGTGGAAGGTCTTGAGGTCCAATGGTATACCCCGGTGGATATTGCGGCTCCCCACCAGGTGCCCTCCCCTGGACATGAACAGGCATCCAAAGCTGACATCTTTGAGGAGTGAGGAGGAAAGCCTCTCTCCAGGAGCAGTATGTTTTCATGGTCTGGGATAGGAGTGGTTTCAAAGGAACATGGGAATGCATGGGCTAAAGAGGGAACTGGCATTTTGTGGACTGAAGCAGTACTATTGAAAGCCTTCTGTGTGACCAAAAAACCACTGCCTGGGCAGAGCATTGCCAGGATTCTAGCAAGCAGTAACAGGATGAAATTGGGAAGAAAACACAGCCTGGGAGACAGCCTGAATCATCTGTTTTTGCATAAATTCCATGGTCTTACGCACCTGAGTCCACTAGGCAAGGAGTGATCACAATAGCCAGGTTGTGATCCCTAACTAAAGTCAGATGAGGGCTTCCTGAGCACGTAGCCACAGAGCTCATCTGATAATAATGCCAGCGCTTTTTCGTTGGTTGGTTGGTTGGTTTTTGTGAGCCAAACACCACAGCAGCCATTATCCCAGCCTATGTACCCTGAAGACCACCATCCCTATGAGTTCTAGGATCACTTGTCTCCTATCTTAACCTACTGTTAGGTTAGTAGAGTCTATGGAAGAGGAAGTCTGTCTGGGGCCTTGGTAGCCTAAGAAATTCATAGCAGAGATCTCCACATCCAACCCAGAAGGGATGGAGAACAGGCTCTAGGTTAGAGGAGGGCGACAGGAAACACATGTTCAGAGGAAGGAGAAGCGGCTGTTGTATTCCCCCACTCGGGGTCATGGCACCACTGGGCCATACACCATGTTGGAGGGAAGCAGTCCCTTTGCTGGTCTTTGGAACCATTGTTCTCAGTAGGGCAGTATTTGGAATGTGGCCTCCATTCTCAGAAGCCTGGTTCACATGGAGGCGGGCTCCACCAACGCAGAAGCATGGCTCTAATGTGGTATCCGTGCTGGTCAGCCTGTCCTCACTGTGGCCATACTTGAGGAAAATAACTCAGAGGAGGAATCCTAGGCCTTTTTTCTCTGGGTTTCATAGCTTTCTCTTTGGTTGTGCACTGAGGCTGTCCATAAAGCTCTAGTGTGTGGCAGTGGAGAGCTCCTCAGCCCTTGCCACAAAGGCATAGACTGGGAGAGAGAGAACGAGGCTGGCAGAGAGGGAGAGAGAGAAAGATGGAGAGGGAGGACCTCTCCTTGGAGAATGAGGATTCAGTGGAGCCAACAGGAACAAGGTACTGTTGCCCATGGCACAACCCTGTTTAGGTCTTACTCCAACCATGCTCAACCTTTCTTCCAGTCCCTCCCACCCCCCAGTAGTGTATTCATCTTGAATGAGAATTTCATGTTGACATCAGAGCACTCACCATCCAGTGCTTCCCTCCAAACCCACCTATGAAGATGGCTCATGTGGGGACTGAATCTTCGGCACAGGAGCCTTTTGTGGGAGATTTCAGATGCAAACCCTAGTGGTGTGCTTTGGCAGATGCAAGAGGACCTGAGATATTCTGGAGTCCAAAGCCTTCGGTAGGAACAGACATTAGGTCTGTTGAAGTGCTCTGCCTAGTTCTTCCTCAGGGAGGACTGTGGAGGCTGTCTTTGTTGGTATTGGTGCTGAATTGGAGAGCTCTCAGGTGTGTGGCTCTGGCCTTTTCTGGCACAGGCTCTCAGATGTTGGCGTGTCCTAGGGAGCACCTCCTGAGTGCCACCTTCTTTTTGTACACCCCTCTCTCCCCAGAGCTGAGGATTCCAGCAGAGGCCAACGTATTTTATGCCAAGAATCCTCACAAAAAATCCAACTTTGTGCTGAGGAAAAGGAGTCTCTCCCAAAAGAATGATGGGTGGATCGAGCCTCAACCTCCCTCTCGTCCTGCAAAGAAGGCTCCAGCCCTCCTGAGGATGCTTGCAAAACCATTCTGGGGCTGTGTGCCTGGGCGGGGCTGAGGCAGCCCAGGAATATTTACATTGATTACTATTTTCTTCAAAGTTTGAATCTATAGTTTGCCATTGTCCTTGACCTTGTTTAGTAACACAGTTGTTACTCTATCCTGTATTTGTTGTTTCCATTAATATATTATAATTATTTTAAAATATATATGTTTTTGTTACCTGATCTGCTGTGATGATTTGAGTATACTAAATGTAGCAGTGATTCCTAGAGGACACATCCAAACCAACAGGAAGGAATGTTTCATTCTATCAGCAAGAACTTTGGTTTTTAGGAGTTTGGCAGATGGCATTATCTGAGTCAGTTTTCCAATGGGGGCAATGAAGTATCAGCTGTGATGGTACAAACACAAACAAAGACACACAAACACACACAAGAGCACACACACTCACTGAGAGATAGATAGACAGATGGAGTTGGTCTCTGCTGAAATACTTTGGAGACATGGTTCTGATTTCTCCCCTTTTGGAGTATTTTCAATTGCACAAGGTGTCTTGCAAATGAACCCATGTCTGAGGAAGACATGCATGTGTACTTCACATGCCACTTTTCACATAGCAGGAAGGTCATGTAATATTTTTCATGCAGCTGTCTTTTGACTGTGAACCATCCCATGAGGTCAGCTGTGGAATTTTCAACTTGTAGCATCACAATGGGGATCCACTCTATGGATTTGGGGATATTTCCGATTTTCTTGATTCAGATTGGAATGATATATATATTAGTTTTTGATGAAAATTCTGCATTTGATGGTAATGAATGTCGTGCATCTAGGAATCTGTAGAGTGCAGACAATGAATGGATGCCTACTGTTGTCTGGACTGGTCTGAAAAGTCCTGTAGCATCTGAGCATGTGTGAGGGCTGTACAGGTCTTGCCAAAAGTCCAGGTCAGATGATCCTGCACAAAGCTGAACTCCTAGTGGTCTCCACAACAGTGTAAGGGCCAAGGAGAAACACACTTCCACACAGAAGTTGGGAAGCTACCTTATGAAGGTGATCATAGATACGGGATTATTAATATATCCAGGTTGGCATCTATTATTTTTTTAGCTTTTGACTTTCGCAGCTGTGGGCATCTTGACAACCATCAACTCCCTGTAAGCACAGACAACTCTATAAGAACCTGAGGATAAATTTCCCTGTGCATGTCCCCTTGTGAAACTGCTTAAGCACCGCCTGGTTTACACACAGGTGGAATTTCTAGGTCAAAGTGTGCATGTTTACTTCTTTGACTAAGCACTGCCAGGTGGCTCTTCTGCATAGCTCTACCTGTGGCCAGGATTGCATTATCTAGCTTTCTAACTTTTGCATGTTGAGTAGATACATAGTGGGAGCACACTGTTTTTGTTGGTATTTTTCTTGGTATCTATTCTGATGCTTTTCACTGGGGGATTTTTTCCTGTGAAAATGGGCTTCCTCTACTTGACCTTATTTTCTTCTTTTTAAAATATTTTCAATGTGACTTTTTAATTTTAGTTTTATTAAAGACATTGCCCCTTGCTTGCATAGTCTATATCTAAAGCACTAGTCCTTGCTCCAAGGCCCAGCTTGCTCTCAGCTGCCCCAGGAGGGGAACAGTCTTTGGCGGTAGACAAGAGACGCCCCTGCAGGGGGCACAAGTGCTTTGGCCCTCTGGTGTCTTGCCAGCAGTGCTTCCCATGCTCACAGAGGGTTTCAGACACTGAGTCAATGGTCCAGGTGGTCTTTTGTTCAGTCTGATCTCAAATTGAGCTCCTCTGAGAGGTCATATTGAAGTCCTTGTGTGTACCTGACCCATCATTTTAAACAATATTCCAAGTTCACTTTTTGTGTGTACGTGGGTTCTGGGGATTGAGCCCTGGGCCTTGAGCCTGTGAGGCAAGTGACCTACCTGAGCTACACCCTCAGAGACCCCTGTAAAAGTATTTCCCCTTTGCCTCGGGGTCTAAGTTGCCAAGGCTGACCTCAAACGTTCCTCTTGCCTCAGCCTCCCTGGTGGCTGGCATGACAGGCATGCACCTGGGACTGTAACACTCGAGCCTGTGATGGGAACTCATGTGCATCTGTCCAGGGCTGAGCATGGTTAGGCAGAGCTGTGCTCCAGGCTCCCTGCAGGGCTGTGGAGGCTTCTGCTGCCCAGCAGCCCTGGTGCCATGGCCAGGGCTCCTCCCAGCCGAGGGCAGGCAGCTGCCCATTGCTGTAGGCTGACCTTATTTTCTTCTTATGGCACTCGTCCGTTCTCTGGAGTATGTTGTATGGTTTGTCCATTAGGAGTCTAACAGGTCCTCTAGAACCTTCAAACAATTAGTAAAATTCCTGAACAGTAAGTGAGCGCGCACAGAAATTGGGCTAATATTTTGGGAAGAACAATGTTGGATGATATATTCATGGCTTGAATATATCATCCAACATGAAGTTATATTTTATTACTTACAAAATAATAAAATAATGAAGCAATACCATGGGCTGAGCTAAAATAGATCCTTAGGATCTTAGGCATTCTGTAATAAATCTGTGTCACTTGAAGTATAGAGTTGATCGACTCTGAGTAATGAAACAGAAGTAAAGGTATCAAAGCCAATGATCATCTGTTTCCAATTTTCTGTGATTTGGTTCAAGTGGTAAAGTGGTGATATTTATTAATAATGGATCGAATAGGTTCATAATTGTTTTAGAGTACAATTAGATGCCTTCAAACTTTAGCCCTCCTATGTCCTCTGAGACATTTTCTATGTGAGGCTTTAAGAAGAAGAAGAGAATATTCTGTAATGAAAACCTTGTGATCTGTGCAGTATGAAGTTGAATGGATTCATTCAGAAATCAGAAATTCTATTGAAAGATATTTATTGGCATGAGCCAAATAAAACCTATTTTTAGGCATCCTGGTGAAGACAAGGTTTTATCTTTATGTCTCATTTTCTATGTTTTGTTGTTGTTGTTGTTGTTAGAATGAAATTCATATGTTGCCCGACCATTCTATCAGATGTGTAACTAGATGCCATTTAAATTACCCACTTTTACATGGTAGACAGTTTTTAATGAACACTGCCTGTCTGCACCTTTTTTAAAAACAGGACTGGGATCAGAAGCCCAAATACCAATGGTTAGCTGGAGCATATTTTTCATTTGGCCTATCTGTCAGTATTCCCTGAGGTCATCTGTGCAATCAGCTTCGTTACTCCTGCTCCCTCACTGGATTTCATAGAAACCATATGCTATGTATGAATCAGGGACACCAATCCCACAACATAGCATTCTTGGAATATCCAAAGTCCCACTTTTCACTTCGCCATGCCTGAGATCAGCAGTAATATTTATCAGCAAATGTGAGATTTTCAAAGATCCAATTCTATGTGCTCCTTTCTCATAGAGCCTTAGGCAGGGATATAGCATACATAAATATTAAGTAAAGTCCATAGTTTTTAAAATGTCATCCATTGAATAGTTGACACATGTCTGAGATACTTTTTATTTTGGAGGAGGTATTATTTAATAGGGAATTCCAACAGCTACCTAATAGTGAAATGAGAAGTCTTGCATCCATTTTATTTTGTTTCTGATGATTTTTATGAGTAAGGGTAAGATACTTCCTTGTTCTGATGCAGATGTTGCCCACTTTTGTGAATGGATGCGGGGTGTCACCTACTACTTGCATATCTGCATATTGGGCTTGACACTGCTATCGTACTTGGTAGCTGGCAAAAAGTCAATACTGAAGTTAAGCTCTTGTGTTCTAGCAGCAGAGCTGAAGATCCTTGATGTGCCACCTTCTGCAATCCATGCTGCTCTCTTCATGTTCCTTATTGACTTCCTGGTGAGGAGCATCATGGTCTCCTGGTCTTGAGAATGGCCAAGCATTGCTCTGTGAATGTGGAAGATGGGCATGTGGAAGGCTCCAGGGAGGAGGGATCATTGAACATGTACTCGAATCCATGTGCCTGTTGAATGACCTGTTTTTTTTATTTTTGGGTTTTAAGGGAGACACTGCCCTAAAACACTTCTGTGCAGCTGGGGATGCAGGCTTCTGCTTCACCTTGCAGGAAGCATTAACGAATCCTTTCCAGAAGACATGAGAAGAGAGAAGTGAGCCTCTGGTATCATGCAGGTTCCTTGCATTGCCCATGGGCTAGAAGAGAGAAGAGTTGCTTCATGAGATTTGATCCCCTTTTTCCTGAAAAGTTCCACACAGAGGTGAGTCCCCAGCATGTTTAGAAATCATTTCAGACACCTTTCTGGACGGAATTGAATCAGAGCCCCTGATGATGTGGAAGAGCTAAAGATGGGTTTGCTATGAATTTTCTATTTCATTCATCAGGGCCTGAGTCAAGTCAGTCATTGTGCTGTCAACACATGAGCTGCTGGTCAAATGTGAGGAAGTGGTCTTGCTTTATGAAAACACCACCCTGATTCAGTGAGCCAGAGGCAGCCTGCAGTCCCTGTTTTCCTGTAAAGGCAGATTGCTGTGGATGGCCTCTGGCCTCGTCATGCAGCCCTGCTCAGAGTAGGGGATTGAGGGACCAGGCAGATCCCTAGTTCCTTTTGACCTTTATTGCCATTGGGCCACCCCAGGGTCCTTGGACTCTACCTGGTCTTCTGGCCTGGGTCAGGGGATGTGAGGTTTGGAATCCCCCTCTGTGGCAGGATCCCAGCCCCCCAGCCACTTGAGGTCAGCACATCCTTCCCTAATTGTGTTAGAGTTGGAGACTTCTCCCACCCATCCTCATCCATGCTCATCCCACATTTTGTAGCTTGGCACCTGAGGACCTTTATTCATTGACTTAGTTGTTAGTGATGATGGTTACTAAGACTAAGTGACTCTTTCGAGTCACATCACTTGCATGGTAGGGCTAGAGCATGGATCTTCCTAATTGATTTCATGGGACTCTCTCATGGAAACTGTGACTGCTTCCTAAACACACACTCTACATTTGGAGTGTCAAAATTCTTGCCACTGCCTCCTTGGCAAGTGTATCTTGTCTTCTACGTGGGAATTTCACAAATATTTTCCTTTGGTTTGTGGAGGTCATGCAGAAGGGATTTCATTTGAAATAGCCCAAACAAGAAATACCAGTTGTCTTTTTCGCACATGGATGTGTGTAGTGAACACCCCTTTCTGTGTGCTTGCATGAGTTACTCCTTTGAATTTGTTGAAGAATGGTTGGCTGGGGAGCAAGTTAACGAGAGATGGATATCAATGGTTGTCAAGTATTCTGACGTGAAGAATGTATTGAGGATGTGAAGGCTTTTCTAGCCAGTTCCTATGGCTCAGTCAGGGATCAGTCAGAGGATTCTGTCTGGTAGACTCTTTGGCACAGATGTCAAAGTGGCCTGGTCTTACCCTGTCCAGGACTGAATGCTGAGCTTGAGTGGGAGCTTCTTGTCATTTCAAGCATTTCCATGAGTCTGTCCTCTGTTCTCTTGTATCCAAGTGGTTTCTAATAGGAAAGCAGAACAAAAATTGAAAGTATGGTGATTGATTATTTTTACCAATGTTATTTCAATCCACTTTGTTTAATACGAAATTACCTTTATGCTAGTAAGATTTCATATGTGAGGAAATAATGAAAATATTGGGGTTAGGGGATGAGAATATGCAAATCAAACATTTTTGAGCACCAAGACCCGTTTTTTGTTTTTGTTTTTTTTTTTTAACTTAAATAATATTAAGTGCCAGAGGACCACCGCTGCCATTCAGCCTCAACAACCTCCAGGTCCAGCCTCCAGGTGGCCCATTTCACCAGGGTGTGTGGGACCACACTGTCCTGGGATGAGAGAACAGTACCCACGGATGTTGACATCTCACAGAGTAGATATTGCCAGTGACAGTAGGGAGCTATTGGCACATGAGGAAGGGAAGAGCTCTCGGGATGGGAAGAGGGGGCCGCTTCGAGACTCATTGGGTATGGCACGAGGCTGCTGGGTGTGGTGTTGGCCTGGGCCCACTGAGTGGGGCAGATCCGTGGTCTGTGTTTCTGTACCCTCCTCTGTAGCCTGTGTTGGCAGCAGATCAGGGAATTGCGATCAGAAGTGCTCCCAGTAACACAGGCACCAGCCCCCAGAGTGTGTGCCTATCCGTTTCCCCACCTGGCCTGACTTAGTGCCTGTCTTGCCTCAGGGCTGAGACCCTACAATCTCTGATGAGGGTGTCTGTGGTCCAGATCCAACCTGCATGGCCAACATGCTCAGACCTTCAGCTGGGTCCTAGGCTGCTGCAACCAAACTCTGTTAACTGGGTGGCCGACAACAGAGGAAGTGTCTTCCGTTGAGCTCCAGAGGCTCAACACAGTAGGTGTTGGGCTGTCCCAGTGCCATAACCCCTCCCAGGTTTCAAGGGGACTGTCTCCCCAACTCTCCCAGCCCTTGCCCACTCTCCTATTGCTGCCCACGATCTGTGGTTCCCATATGGGCATCCCGCCCTGGCTCCAACCTCACATATCCGGTATCCCCCAGTCTCCCTGGTATCTGGGTCCAGACTCTCCTCTTCCTACAAGAATATCAGATATTGGATTTGGTCCCAGTTGATGCTGTGTTCCATCATGTGAGCTCTTAGCTTCATCACTGTGCAAAGACTCTTTTCCCACACAAGTTCGCACGGCTTTTGGCTGGCTAAGAATTTTCAGGCGACACTTTTCTAATGAGTACACTTTCCTTCCTTCCGATCTCCCACCAGTGAGCATTCCTCAGCTCTCCATGCTGAGTGGAGCCATTTTTGCCAGAAAAGAGAGCCCATGGTCACGCCTTGTGCAAAGCATCCCACGCCAGGGGGTCCCATGCCTACATTCCTGTCCTGAAAGGAAGCCACTCAGAAGCAAGGTGGGTCCAACCACCTCCCATGTGTTCACTCATCACTGTGTTCCAGCAGTCACCCCAGTGAACAGTCCTGATGGGATTGGATGTGGCTCAGAATGTCACCCTCATGAGCTCTACCCTGCCACAGCTGCAGTTCTGCAGTGGGAGAAACTCAAAACCTCAAAACACATGCACATGAAAGAAAAGAGCAAGAGCCAGAGCCCAAACAGGCCAGGTGTGGCAAAGACAGCTGGAGTGCCTAGGTTGGGACTCAGAATTATGTCAGTGGGGTGGCATTGCTGCTGGCACCAGCATGATAACCGAGAGCCAGCCCTGCTCATTTTGGGGAGCAGTGTGTTGGGGAAGGCAGCAGAAATTGAGAGGCAGGATTGAGTTTGGCCCTAGGAGGAGGTTGGGTAAGAGGCCAGTGTGGGTTGGAGAGCCTGGGCAGATAGACAGAGGCCAGGGCACACCCCAACGCCTGGAGACTGCACTTGATGTCCAGGGTTGTGAAACACCACTTTCCCTCTTACTCACAACTGAGAGCAAGGGGCATTGATGAGTTCAGTTTGTGTGCGGCTGCATCCAAGGTGGCTCGGCTAGGAACCTCTGTTTCCTTGACTCAGGAGGCTGGGAGTCCAGGCTCCACTGAGGCTCGGCTGGGAGGATCGGAGTCTGAGTTTATGCCTGTGTTCCCTGTAGGATCCATGTTGGCTGAGCCTCAGTGTTTTTGTAATGAGAGGATGGGTGACCGTCATGTCTTTATCACAGGACACACTTGCTAAATGGATTTGTTTGCTCTGAGGAGGAAAGAGAGAGGGGGGAGTGGTGCTGGAGACAGGGATGCAGACAGGGGTCATGGACTTGGCATAACTCAGTCTTGGAGGTGATATCCCATCACCTGTACCCACTTCAATTCCCATGAATCCAGAGGCTGAGCCCCCTTGAGGTGAGGGGTGAACCGGTTCTGGGCAGCAGGATGCTGTGGTACCTCGGAGTCTCTGTGAGACCCCAACACTAGACACACTTGGCCCTTTTGAAATCTTAGGAGAAGCCTTGGGAAGTTGTATGGCAGAGGGGAGCAGCCTCTGCATCTCAGTCCCCTCCAACTTGCCATGGTGTAGAGAGGGAACTGCAGCCACGATGGGACAGACATTGGCCATGTCCCTGTGTGGGACACAGGCCTGATTGAGTTAGGGTGCATTCTTTGTCTCTCCCTTTCTTGTGATTATCCCATCTCTACATTTGTGCTTTAGCCACCTGTGAGTCCCATCTCTGGTTTCAGAGAGAACAGAGGGTGTTATGGGCCAATAGACACAATAAACCCTAGAGATTAGATGCTACCCTACTTTCCAGAAAAGACTGGGCACACCATGAGTTGCACAATGATGGGACCAGGGTCCAAAAGCTGCTGAGAGGGAAGGACTGGTTGTGAATGCATTTTTGAAGGCTCCAAGCTGGAACTCTAGTGGCACCAAGCAGGGCAGATGCTGGTGGGGTTGTTTGGGTAGTTGTTGGTGAACACCTGCGCACCTGAGATGGGTAGGCATGGAGGAGAAATCGGCAGCCCATAGGGCTGTTGAAAGTGGTCTTATGTGAAAAGAGGCTCAGGTATGGGCACAGGAAATGACATCATTGCCTTGACAATGGATCAAACAGAACATGGAACCCTGGTATCCAGGCACCCACTTCACTGACCAAGCCATCCGAGCTCACTTGGTTGGAGCCACTGGAGGGAGAAGGATGTTCTCCTGTGGTTGCAGACAATGCCGAGCCTCAGGCTCCCAGGAATCTCAGGGGGGCCAACTAGCCCTTTTGTGGATACACTGGGTGAGGCTTCATCTTAGACGCCAGAGCCTCTGGCGATTGTCGCAGAGGAGCTCAAGAGTAACAGTGAGTAGCACAGGGCAGGTGAGCCCAGCAGGCCCTCTAGTCTGATCCCTGATGAATGGCCCAGGACTCCTATTCTGACTCTGTCTGTGTGTGTGTGTGTGTGTGTGTGTGTGTGTGTGTGTGTGTTTGTACTGATGGGAACTGTCCCATTGTGCTTTGACTCTAGTGTATTGGCACAAGTCATTTTTCTGTTTGTCACCATTTCCATTTTGAACCCACCATTCTTGGTCCCAACCCAGGGTGAAAATGATCAGAACACGGAGGAGCCCTTCAGGGTTCAGAGCCTTGAACCTTACAGGCAGGACCAGCTTAGGAATGAGCTCCTGCCTGTCATTTGTGGGAGGAACCTACATTTCAGCAGCAACATGGGGTTAATCTCCTGGGATTTCATCCCCACCCAGCAGGTGCTGGATCTCTTGTTCCCAAAACAGCCACCTTCTTCAGTCTTTACTCCTGGTGCCACTCCACATCCTCCAAGGGGACAAGAACCTCAGGTTCTGGATGGATGTTGTAGAATGCCCACAGAGCCAACTGCCAGGCTGGGTGGGGTGCAGTTGCTGGGCTTTGCTGATGTTGTCATCCCCCACAGTTCTTGGAACCTTCTGTGGCAGTGGCATCCAGGACCCCAGCAGCTGTGAGTAGCAGCTCCTCACTGCTTCACTCCAGCGAGCAGGTGGAAGACAGCCGCGTTGTTCACGTCCTCCTAGAGGGACAGAGCCTGAGGGAGACAAAGCGCATCCCGGTAAGCCCGACAGCAGGGCTGCCTCCTGGGTGTCCACACAGTGGAAGGCAGGAGACACAGCCAACCCCAGGGCTATGGTGGGAAATAAAGAAGAGAGAGGTCCGTCTTAAGGGCTTGACCTGAGGAGGGAGAGCATCAGCATGCCCAGCTTCAGTGGTGAGTGGGCCTGTGTATTGTGGGTTTTGCAGGCCAGAAGTGCAGACGGAAGTGCTGTGGACAGATGAAGGCAGAGATATGTCCAGGGTGCAGGCTGCAGTGCCTAGAACTTGGTATTCTCAATGAGTGAAGTTGGAGCAGAGGAGGTGGCAGTGACTTGTCACATGTGTAGGAGGGGATGTGTTCCTGGTGGCAGGGAAGAGAACCTCCTTAGCATGACTAGGTGTAGGAATTTGGGGTCGGGATCACCTGGGGGGTCATGCCAAAGCTTCGGAATGTTAGGCTTTGCATGTATGTAAATACGGAGCTAAAGGGGTTCTTGGCAGAATTTCTATGGATGTGCAGTAGACACGCTAATGCTGCAGGTGTCCAGCTGCAGAGGAGACATGTTCAGTGACTGCCAGTGCTGAGTCAAGTACATCATGACAACCAGACCCGCACCGAGCTTCCAGAGGCCAGGGCCTCTCAAAGCTATCATGAAGCACTCAAGTGCACACTCTTGTATCTGAGTCTGTTTTGTGTCGTGGCAGTCAGGACCCAAATTTTCAGTGCATCTGCCTCTTCCACCCACAAAGGCAGCCTGCATCCCAGATCACACTTGGTGCGCAGATCCCTGGCCCATTGCTCTCATCTCAGTGAGATGAGAGTGTGTCTGTGCATAGGCAGTTTGGTCCTTTGACATGAGTGGAATGTGGCTCCCCAGGGGGAGGGGAGATGGCAGGTACAGGCAGATATTTGTACCAGGATTGTTCTAGTAGCACATTGCAAGAACCCAGGTGGTATATGGAGGACACACTCAGGTAGCAGGATAACAAGATTGTGCCCTTGTATATGTAGCTGAGATTTCTCCTGAATGTTTGACCACAGTCTTCTGGGTAGCTCTTCTAAAAGCCATTCTCTGATGACATTTGTCCCACCCTGATCCAGGTGACCTTTCAGGAGACGGTGACAAGCCTCATCCGCAGGGCCTTGGCCCAAAATTTGTTGCAGCATGAGGATGTGGACAACTTTGAGCTGCTGTATATGATGTCTGAGGATGAGAGTAAGTAGGACAATCAGACAGTGGGGAGACATGATCCACAGTGGGCTCAGGATAACTGACAGCCAAGAGAAAGTGGGCCTTGGCCCCAAAATACCAAAGTGTGATGGGCCTGGCGGAGACTCTCAGGGGTTGTGGGTGTTTTGTGGTATAATCCTTGAGTGCCACCTAACAATTCTCTCCACTTCGCTCTGCAGAAATCAAGGTCTCTGACCACTCACTCGTGTGTCTGTCCATGAATCTGGGAATACAATATTTCATGGTGAGGAAACGCCCCCAGGTCAAGGGAAAGGAGGTAAACACCTACCTTATTCAAGCTGTGCATGTGCTGCCATTCCACTCCGACCTGAGGAAATAAGAAGCCTCAGCACCTGGACATATTTGCTGGAAGCCCATAGAGCCAACTGACAGTCTGGGGTGGCTTTCTGTTTCTGGGTTTGCTGATGTTCCATCCCCCACAGTTCTCAGAATCAACCTGCAAGTCCTCCAGGCCGCTTTCCCACAAGTAGGTGGGAGACACCTGCTTAATTCGTGTCCACTTAGAAACACAAAGTCCAGAGATGGCCAAGAGTGTTCTGGTAAGCCTGGGAGCAGGGGTGTCCCGTGGTGCTTACACCTGGGTGGGGAGCAGACACTGGTCCAATACCATGGACTACTCATGCCCTCTTGAATTTGGAGCTTCTGGATGATCAGGAGGATAGATGGGAATCAAGAAGGGAGAGGTCAGTGTGAAGGGCTGGAGCTGAGATGAGCGAGTGCAGCAGCTTGTCCACTGCCATGTCTGAGGGAGTCTGTGTGTCAGGTGGCAGCATGCAGTCCAGAAGGGCAGGGACAGGTATGGGTGACAGATGAGAATAGGACAGGAACTAGGTTGCAGGTTCCCTTGTATGGGATGCTGACGTCTATGGAGGAGGACAGCAGTGTGAGGTTCTCCATGTTCCTTGAACAAGGAGCTGAGAGAGTCTCTCTGCAGAGTCGATATGGATGTGGAGCAAGCACACTAAATGTCCAGGTAACCCAATGACCACCCTTGCCGGATGAGGTGGCCTCCTACATCCCAGCCAGCACTGAGCCTCTGGAGGCCAGGAGCTCTCGTGGCTATCTTTCAGCTCTCCTGTGTGTGGTCATGTTCCTGGGTCTGTTTTTGGCCCTGGCAATCCAGACCAAAGCCTCTAGGTTTTGTGCCTAGGCCATTCCCAATGCCGCCTGCATCCTCGGGCAGACCTGGGATCTTGGAGGCTATTGTCCCATTCCTCCCAACTTGTGGGATGAGATTGCATCTGTATGCAGGTAGTGGGGTCCTTTCACTCCGAGAGGAGTGCAGCTCCACAAAGAGCAATGGCAGGCCCAGGAAGTCCTATGTACAAGGATTGGGCTAGTAGCCTGTGGGAAGAGCCCACACGATGAGCAGGAGGTCAGCCTCGGGTAGTATGGTCATGGATGTTGCCCTTGTATTTAGAGTGGAGGTGCCTCCAGAATGCCCCTGCCCACTGTCCTTGAGTAGTCACTTCAAGGCCCATTTCCTGAAGGCCTGTCTCCCATGCTGCTCCAGGTGACCTGCCACGATAGGGCTCCTGTCGTCATCCGCAGCGCCCTCGACCTACACTTCCTTACTGAGGAGAATCCAGAGGATTATGAGCTGGGCCAAATCATCTCTCGCCGTCAGAGTAAGTGAGACCATCAGATAGCAGAGAGCAAGGGTCAGGATGTGGACTCAGGTCAACTCTTAGCAACAAAGAGTAGTCTCTGACCCCCAAGAACACTCCAACAGGTGTGTTGGGTTCGTGCACAAAGCCAACTGCACTTCTGCTGGTGGAAGGTCTTGAGGTCCAATGGTATACCCCGGTGGATATTGCAGCTCCCCACCAGGTGCCCTCCCCTGGACATGAACAGGCATCCAAAGCTGACATCTTTGAGGAGTGAGGAGGAAAGCCTCTCTCCAGGAGCAGTATGTTTTCATGGTCTGGGATAGGAGTGGTTTCAAAGGAACATGGGAATGCATGGGCTAAAGAGGGAACTGGCATTTTGTGGACTGAAGCAGTACTATTGAAAGCCTTCTGTGTGACCAAAAAACCACTGCCTGGGCAGAGCATTGCCAGGATTCTAGCAAGCAGTAACAGGATGAAATTGGGAAGAAAACACAGCCTGGGAGACAGCCTGAATCATCTGTTTTTGCATAAATTCCATGGTCTTACGCAGCTGAGTCCACTAGGCAAGGAGTGATCACAATAGCCAGGTTGTGATCCCTAACTAAAGTCAGATGAGGGCTTCCTGAGCACGTAGCCACAGAGCTCATCTGATAATAATGCCAGCGCTTTTTCGTTGGTTGGTTGGTTGGTTTTTGTGAGCCAAACACCACAGCAGCCATTATCCCAGCCTATGTACCCTGAAGACCACCATCCCTATGAGTTCTAGGATCACTTGTCTCCTATCTTAACCTACTGTTAGGTTAGTAGAGTCTATGGAAGAGGAAGTCTGTCTGGGGCCTTGGTAGCCTAAGAAATTCATAGCAGAGATCTCCACATCCAACCCAGAAGGGATGGAGAACAGGCTCTAGGTTAGAGGAGGGCGACAGGAAACACATGTTCAGAGGAAGGAGAAGCGGCTGTTGTATTCCCCCACTCGGGGTCATGGCACCACTGGGCCATACGCCATGTTGGAGGTAAGCAGTCCCTTTGCTGGTCTTTGGAACCATTGTTCTCAGTAGGGCAGTATTTGGAATGTGGCCTCCATTCTCAGAAGCCTGGTTCACATGGAGGCGGGCTCCACCAACACAGAAGCATGGCTCTAACGTGGTATCCGCGCTGGTCAGCCTGTCCTCACTGTGGCCATACTTGAGGAAAATAACTCAGAGGAGGAATCCTAGGCCTTTTTTCTCTGGGTTTCATAGCTTTCTCTATGGTTGTGCACTGAGGCTGTCCATAAAGCTCTAGTGTGTGGCAGTGGAGAGCTCCTCAGCCCTTGCCACAAAGGCATAGACTGGGAGAGAGAGAACGAGGCTGGCAGAGAGGGAGAGAGAGAAAGATGGAGAGGGAGGACCTCTCCTTGGAGAATGAGGATTCAGTGGAGCCAACAGGAACAAGGTACTGTTGCCCAGGGCACAACCCTGTTTAGGTCTTACTCCAACCATGCTCAACCTTTCTTCCAGTCCCTCCCACCCCCCAGTAGTGTATTCATCTTGAATGAGAATTTCATGTTGACATCAGAGCACTCACCATCCAGTGCTTCCCTCCAAACCCACCTATGAAGATGGCTCATGTGGGGACTGAATCTTCGGCACAGGAACCTTTTGTGGGAGATTTCAGATGCAAACCCTAGTGGTGTGCTTTGGCAGATGCAAGAGGACCTGAGATATTCTGGAGTCCAAAGCCTTCGGTAGGAACAGACATTAGGTCTGTTGAAGTGCTCTGCCTAGTTCTTCCTCAGGGAGGACTGTGGAGGCTGTCTTTGTTGGTATTGGTGCTGAATTGGAGAGCTCTCAGGTGTGTGGCTCTGGCCTTTTCTGGCACAGGCTCTCAGATGTTGGCGTGTCCTAGGGAGCACCTCCTGAGTGCCACCTTCTTTTTGTACACCCCTCTCTCCCCAGAGCTGAGGATTCCAGCAGAGGCCAACGTATTTTATGCCAAGAATCCTCACAAAAAATCCAACTTTGTGCTGGGGAAAAGGAGCCTCTCCCAAAAGAATGATGGGTGGATCCAGCCTCAACCTTCCTCTCGTCCTGGAAAGAAGGCTCCAGCCCTCCTGAGGATGCTTGCAAAACCATTCTGGGGCTGTGTGCCTGGGCGGGGCTGAGGCAGCCCAGGAATATTTACATTGATTACTATTTTCTTCAAAGTTTGAATCTATAGTTTGCCATTGTCCTTGACCTTGTTTAGTAACACAGTTGTTACTCTATCCTGTATTTGTTGTTTCCATTAATATATTATTATTTTAAAATATATATGTTTTTGTTACCTGATCTACTGTGATGATTTGAGTATACTAAATGTAGCAGTGATTCCTAAAGGACACATCCAAACCAACAGGAAGGAATGTTTCATTCTATCAGCAAGAACTTTGGTTTTTAGGAGTTTGGCAGATGGCATTATCTGAGTCAGTTTTCCAATGGGGGCAATGAAGTATCAGCTATGATGGTACAAACACAAACAAAGACACACAAACACACACAAGAGCACACACACTCACTGAGAGATAGATAGACAGATGGAGTTGGTCTCTGCTGAAATACTTTGGAGACATGGTTCTGATTTCTCCCCTTTTGGAGTATTTTCAATTGCACAAGGTGTCTTGCAAATGAACCCATGTCTGAGGAAGACATGCATGTGTACTTCACATGCCACTTTTCACATAGCAGGAAGGTCATGTAATATTTTTCATGCAGCTGTCTTTTGACTGTGAACCATCCCATGAGGTCAGCTGTGGAATTTTCAACTTGTAGCATCACAATGGGGATCCACTCTTTGGATTTGGGGATATTTCCGATTTTCTTGATTCAGATTGGAATGATATATATATTAGTTTTTGATGAAAATTCTGCATTTGATGGTAATGAATGTCGTGCATCTAGGAATCTGTAGAGTGCAGACAATGAATGGATGCCTACTGTTGTCTGGACTGGTCTGAAAAGTCCTGTAGCATCTGAGCATGTGTGAGGGCTGTACAGGTCTTGCCAAAAGTCCAGGTCAGATGATCCTGCACAAAGCTGAACTCCTAGTGGTCTCCACAACAGTGTAAGGGCCAAGGAGAAACACACTTCCACACAGAAGTTGGGAAGCTACCTTATGAAGGTGATCATAGATACGGGATTATTAATATATCCAGGTTGGCATCTATTATTTTTTTAGCTTTTGACTTTCGCAGCTGTGGGCATCTTGACAACCATCAACTCCCTGTAAGCACAGACAACTCTATAAGAACCTGAGGATAAATTTCCCTGTGCATGTCCCCTTGTGAAACTGCTTAAGCACCGCCTGGTTTACACACAGGTGGAATTTCTAGGTCAAAGTGTGCATGTTTACTTCTTTGACTAAGCACTGCCAGGTGGCTCTTCTGCATAGCTCTACCTGTGGCCATGATTGTATTATCTAGCTTTCTAACTTTTGCATGTTGAGTAGATACATAGTGGGAGCACACTGTTTTTGTTGGTATTTTTCTTGGTATCTATTCTGATGCTTTTCACTGGGGGATTTTTTCCTGTGAAAATGGGCTTCCTCTACTTGACCTTATTTTCTTCTTTTTAAAATTTTTTCAATGTGACTTTTTAATTTTAGTTTTATTAAAGACATTGCCCCTTGCTTGCATAGTCTATATCTAAAGCACTAGTCCTTGCTCCAAGGCCCAGCTTGCTCTCAGCTGCCCCAGGAGGGGAACAGTCTTTGGCGGTAGACAAGAGACGCCCCTGCAGGGGGCACAAGTGCTTTGGCCCTCTGGTGTCTTGCCAGCAGTGCTTCCCATGCTCACAGAGGGTTTCAGACACTGAGTCAATGGTCCAGGTGGTCTTTTGTTCAGTCTGATCTCAAATTGAGCTCCTCTGAGAGGTCATATTGAAGTCCTTGTGTGTACCTGATCCATCATTTTAAACAATATTCCAAGTTCACTTTTTGTGTGTACGTGGGTTCTGGGGATTGAACCCAGGGCCTTGAGCCTGTGAGGCAAGTGACCTACCTGAGCTACACCCTCAGAGACCCCTGTAAAAGTATTTCCCCTTTGCCTCGGGGTCTAAGTTGCCAAGGCTGACCTCAAACGTTCCTCTTGCCTCAGCCTCCCTGGTGGCTGGCATGACAGGCATGCACCTGGGACTGTCACACTCGAGCCTGTGATGGGAACTCATGTGCATCTGTCCAGGGCTGAGCATGGTTAGGCAGAGCTGTGCTCCAGGCTCCCTGCAGGGCTGTGGAGGCTTCTGCTGCCCAGCAGCCCTGGTGCCATGGCCAGGGCTCCTCCCAGCCGAGGGCAGGCAGCTGCCCATTGCTGTAGGCTGACCTTATTTTCTTCTTATGGCACTCGTCCGTTCTCTGGAGTATGTTGTATGGTTTGTCCATTAGGAGTCTAACAGGTCCTCTAGAACCTTCAAACAATTAGTAAAATTCCTGAACATTAAGTGAGCGCGCACAGAAATTGGGCTAATATTTTGGGAAGAACAATGTTGGATGATATATTCATGGCTTGAATATATCATCCAACATGAAGTTATATTTTATTACTTACAAAATAATAAAATAATGAAGCAATACCATGGGCTGAGCTAAAATAGATCCTTAGGATCTTAGGCATTCTGTAATAAATCTGTGTCACTTGAAGTATAGAGTTGATCGACTCTGAGTAATGAAACAGAAGTAAAGGTATCAAAGCCAATGATCATCTGTTTCCAATTTTCTGTGATTTGGTTCAAGTGGTAAAGTGGTGATATTTATTAATAATGGATCGAATAGGTTCATAATTGTTTTAGAGTACAATTAGATGCCTTCAAACTTTAGGCTACATGGGCACATTTGAGAACGGTTCCAGCCATTCTCTCATCCTTTGGGTCATTCCCCTCCTATGTCCTGTGAGACATTTTCTATGTGAGGCTTTAAGAAGAAGAAGAGAATATTCTGTAAAGAAAACCTTGTGATCTGTGCAGTATGAAGTTGAATGGATTCATTCAGAAATCAGAAATTCTATTGAAAGATATTTATTGGCATGAGCCAAATAAAACCTATTTTTAGGCATCCTGGTGAAGACAAGGTTTTATCTTTATGTCTCATTTTCTATGTTGTTGTTGTTGTTGTTGTTGTTAGAATGAAATTCATATGTTGCCAGACCATTCTATCAGATGTGTAACTAGATGCCATTTAAATTACCCACTTTTACATGGTAGACAGTTTTTAATGAACACTGCCTGTCTGCACCTTTTTTAAAAACAGGACTGGGATCAGAAGCCCAAATACCAATGGTTAGCTGGAGCATATTTTTCATTTGGCCTATCTGTCAGTATTCCCTGAGGTCATCTGTGCAATCAGCTTCGTTACTCCTGCTCCCTCACTGGATTTCATAGAAACCATAGGCTATGTATGAATCAGGGACACCAATCCCACAACATAGCATTCTTGGAATATCCAAAGTCCCACTTCTCACTTCGCCATGCCTGAGATCAGCAGTAATATTTATCAGCAAATGTGAGATTTTCAAAGATCCAATTCTATGTGCTCCTTTCTCATAGAGCCTTAGGCAGGGATATAGCATACATAAATATTAAGTAAAGTCCATAGTTTTTAAAATGTCATCCATTGAATAGTTGACACATGTCTGAGATACTTTTTATTTTGGAGGAGGTATTATTTAATAGGGAATTCCAACAGCTACCTAATAGTGAAATGAGAAGTCTTGCATCCATTTTATTTTGTTTCTGATGATTTTTATGAGTAAGGGTAAGATACTTCCTTGTTCTGATGCAGATGTTGCCCACTTTTGTGAATGGATGCGGGGTGTCACCTACTACTTGCATATCTGCATATTGGGCTTGACACTGCTATCGTACTTGGTAGTTGGCAAAAAGTCAATACTGAAGTTAAGCTCTTGTGTTCTAGCAGCAGAGCTGAAGATCCTTGATGTGCCACCTTCTGCAATCCATGCTGCTCTCTTCATGTTCCTTATTGACTTCCTGGTGAGGAGCATCATGGTCTCCTGGTCTTGAGAATGGCCAAGCATTGCTCTGTGAATGTGGAAGATGGGCATGTGGAAGGCTCCAGGGAGGAGGGATCATTGAACATGTACTCGAATCCATGTGCCTGTTGAATGACCTGTTTTTTTATTTTTGGGGTTTAAGGTAGACACTGCCCTAAAACACTTCTGTGCAGCTGGGGATGCAGGCTTCTGCTTCACCTTGCAGGAAGCATTAACGAATCCTTTCCAGAAGACATGAGAAGAGAGAAGTGAGCCTCTGGTATCATGCAGGTTCCTTGCATTGCCCATGGGCTAGAAGAGAGAAGAGTTGCTTCATGAGATTTGATCCCCTTTTTCCTGAAAAGTTCCACACAGAGGTGAGTCCCCAGCATGTTTAGAAATCATTTCAGACACCTTTCTGGACGGAATTGAATCAGAGCCCCTGATGATGTGGAAGAGCTAAAGATGGGTTTGCTATGAATTTTCTATTTCATTCATCAGGGCCTGAGTCAAGTCAGTCATTGTGCTGTCAACACATGAGCTGCTGGTCAAATGTGAGGAAGTGGTCTTGCTTTATGAAAACACCACCCTGATTCAGTGAGCCAGAGGCAGCCTGCAGTCCCTGTTTTCCTGTAAAGGCAGATTGCTGTGGATGGCCTCTGGCCTCGTCATGCAGCCCTGCTCAGAGTAGGGGATTGAGGGACCAGGCAGATCCCTAGTTCCTTTTGACCTTTATTGCCATTGGGCCACCCCAGGGTCCTTGGACTCTACCTGGTCTTCTGGCCTGGGTCAGGGGATGTGAGGTTTGGAATCCCCCTCTGTGGCAGGATCCCAGCCCCCCAGCCACTTGAGGTCAGCACATCCTTCCCTAATTGTGTTAGAGTTGGAGACTTCTCCCACCCATCCTCATCCATGCTCATCCCACATTTTGTAGCTTGGCACCTGAGGACCTTTATTCATTGACTTAGTTGTTAGTGATGATGGTTACTAAGACTAAATGACTCTTTCAAGTCACATCACTTGCATGGTAGGGCTAGAGCATGGATCTTCCTAATTGATTTCATTGGACTCTCTCATGGAAACTGTGACTGCTTCCTAAACACACACTCTACATTTGGAGTGTCAAAATTCTTGCCACTGCCTCCTTGGCAAGTGTATCTTGTCTTCTACGTGGGAATTTCACAAATATTTTCCTTTGGTTTGTGGAGGTCATGCAGAAGGGATTTCATTTGAAATAGCCCAAACAAGAAATACCAGTTGTCTTTTTCGCACATGGATGTGTGTAGTGAACACCCCTTTCTGTGTGCTTGCATGAGTTACTCCTTTGAATTTGTTGAAGAATGGTTGGCTGGGGAGCAAGTTAACGAGAGATGGATATCAATGGTTGTCAAGTATTCTGACGTGAAGAATGTATTGAGGATGTGAAGGCTTTTCTAGCCAGTTCCTATGGCTCAGTCAGGGATCAGTCAGAGGATTCTGTCTGGTAGACTCTTTGGCACAGATGTCAAAGTGGCCTGGTCTTACCCTGTCCAGGACTGAATGCTGAGCTTGAGTGGGAGCTTCTTGTCATTTCAAGCATTTCCATGAGTCTGTCCTCTGTTCTCTTGTATCCAAGTGGTTTCTAATAGGAAAGCAGAACAAAAATTGAAAGTATGGTGATTGATTATTTTTACCAATGTTATTTCAATCCACTTTGTTTAATACGAAATTACCTTTATGCTAGTAAGATTTCATATGTGAGGAAATAATGAAAATATTGGGGTTAGGGGATGAGAATATGCAAATCAAACATTTTTGAGCACCAAGACCCGTTTTTTGTTTTTGTTTTTTTTTTTTAACTTAAATAATATTAAGTGCCAGAGGACCACCGCTGCCATTCAGCCTCAACAACCTCCAGGTCCAGCCTCCAGGTGGCCCATTTCACCAGGGTGTGTGGGACCACACTGTCCTGGGATGAGAGAACAGTACCCACGGATGTTGACATCTCACAGAGTAGATATTGCCAGTGACAGTAGGGAGCTATTGGCACATGAGGAAGGGAAGAGCTCTCGGGATGGGAAGAGGGGGCCGCTTCGAGACTCATTGGGTATGGCACGAGGCTGCTGGGTGTGGTGTTGGCCTGGGCCCACTGAGTGGGGCAGATCCGTGGTCTGTGTTTCTGTACCCTCCTCTGTAGCCTGTGTTGGCAGCAGATCAGGGAATTGCGATCAGAAGTGCTCCCAGTAACACAGGCACCAGCCCCCAGAGTGTGTGCCTATCCGTTTCCCCACCTGGCCTGACTTAGTGCCTGTCTTGCCTCAGGGCTGAGACCCTACAATCTCTGATGAGGGTGTCTGTGGTCCAGATCCAACCTGCATGGCCAACATGCTCAGACCTTCAGCTGGGTCCTAGGCTGCTGCAACCAAACTCTGTTAACTGGGTGGCCGACAACAGAGGAAGTGTCTTCCGTTGAGCTCCAGAGGCTCAACACAGTAGGTGTTGGGCTGTCCCAGTGCCATAACCCCTCCCAGGTTTCAAGGGGACTGTCTCCCCAACTCTCCCAGCCCTTGCCCACTCTCCTATTGCTGCCCACGATCTGTCTTTCCCATATGGGCATCCCGCCCTGGCTCCAACCTCACATATCCAGTATCCCCCAGTCTCCCTGGTATCTGGGTCCAGACTCTCCTCTTCCTACAAGAATATCAGATATTGGATTTGGTCCCAGTTGATGCTGTGTTCCATCATGTGAGCTCTTAGCTTCATCACTGTGCAAAGACTCTTTTCCCACACAAGTTCGCACGACTTTTGGCTGGCTAAGAATTTTCAGGCGACACTTTTCTAATGAGTACACTTTCCTTCCTTCCGATCTCCCACCAGTGAGCATTCCTCGCACCCTTGTCCTAGTTCCTTTATGGCAGTTTCCCTCCTTATGGCTGAGAGGACCTAGTGACCCCTGAATTCACACGTTCTCCTTAATCACCAACACACTGCAGAATTCTCCAGGGGGCCATATATGCTCCTGGAAGTTGGTGTTGGAAATAGTTCTCCATCCATTAATCACTCCCTCACTCACTAATGTCCTTGTGTCCTTGAGAAAGGCTCTCCCTTTCCTGGTTTTCCTGAATAGAAATCCTCTTGCCTCTTGGGTGAATAGGGTTATGGGTTGTGCAGAGGGTGTTGGTCCACTGAGCATCTTAGAGACTGTCCTTTATGGAGCCTAATGATCCTCACTGGGGAATGAGGCCAGGGTCCTAACTGTGGTTAGTTAGAGAGGGAAAGAAGGACGAGGGAAACTCAGATGTCCCTTCATGGCCCCTGGAGTTAGAGGACTTACCCCTTTGCACCTGGGATCAGGAGACCTCATTTCCTCGAGGACACGCACACTCAGACGTTAATCTTGAGTGTGGGTTCCTTTCTGGGGTCCAGGGCTGTTGTTAGCCACCAGGAATGACAGTGCTCTCCATGCTGAGTGGAGCCATTTTTGCCAGGAAAGAGAGCCCATGGTCACGCCTTGTGCAAAGCATCCCACGCCAGGGGCTCCCATGCCTACATTCCTGTCCTGAAAGGAAGCCACTCAGAGGCAAGGTGGGTCCAACCACCTCCCATGTGTTCACTCATCACTGTGTTCCAGCAGTCACCCCAGTGAACAGTCCTGATGGGATTGGATGTGGCTCAGAATGTCACCCTCATGAGCTCTACCCTGCCACAGCTGCAGTTCTGCAGTGGGAGAAACTCAAAACCTCAAAACACATGCACATGAAAGAAAAGAGCAAGAGCCAGAGCCCAAACAGGCCAGGTGTGGCAAAGACAGCTGGAGTGCCTAGGTTGGGACTCAGAATTATGTCAGTGGGGTGGCATTGCTGCTGGCACCAGCATGATAACCGAGAGCCAGCCCTGCTCATTTTGGGGAGCAGTGTGTTGGGGAAGGCAGCAGAAATTGAGAGGCAGGATTGAGTTTGGCCCTAGGAGGAGGTTGGGTAAGAGGCCAGTGTGGGTTGGAGAGCCTGGGCAGATAGACAGAGGCCAGGGCACACCCCAAAGCCTGGAGACTGCACTTGATGTCCAGGGTTGTGAAACACCACTTCCCCTCTTACTCACAACTGAGAGCAAGGGGCATTGATGAGTTCAGTTTGTGTGCGGCTGCATCCAAGGTGGCTCGGCTAGGAACCTCTGTTTCCTTGACTCAGGAGGCTGGGAGTCCAGGCTCCACTGAGGCTCGGCTGGGAGGATCGGAGTCTGAGTTTATGCCTGTGTTCCCTGTAGGATCCATGTTGGCTGAGCCTCAGTGTTTTTGTAATGAGAGGATGGGTGACCGTCATGTCTTTATCACAGGACACACTTGCTAAATGGATTTGTTTGCTCTGAGGAGGAAAGAGAGAGGGGGGAGTGGTGCTGGAGACAGGGATGCAGACAGGGGTCATGGACTTGGCATAACTCAGTCTTGGAGGTGATATCCCATCACCTGTACCCACTTCAATTCCCATGAATCCAGAGGCTGAGCCCCCTTGAGGTGAGGGGTGAACCGGTTCTGGGCAGCAGGATGCTGTGGTACCTCGGAGTCTCTGTGAGACCCCAACACTAGACACACTTGGCCCTTTTGAAATCTTAGGAGAAGCCTTGGGAAGTTGTATGGCAGAGGGGAGCAGCCTCTGCATCTCAGTCCCCTCCAACTTGCCATGGTGTAGAGAGGGAACTGCAGCCACGATGGGACGGACATTGGCCATGTCCCTGTGTGGGACACAGGCCTGATTGAGTTAGGGTGCATTCTTTGTCTCTCCCTTTCTTGTGATTATCCCATCTCTACATTTGTGCTTTAGCCACCTGTGAGTCCCATCTCTGGTTTCAGAGAGAACAGAGGGTGTTATGGGCCAATAGACACAATAAACCCTAGAGATTAGATGCTACCCTACTTTCCAGAAAAGACTGGGCACACCATGAGTTGCACAATGATGGGACCAGGGTCCAAAAGCTGCTGAGAGGGAAGGACTGGTTGTGAATGCATTTTTGAAGGCTCCAAGCTGGAACTCTAGTGGCACCAAGCAGGGCAGATGCTGGTGGGGATGTTTGGGTAGTTGTTGGTGAACACCTGCGCACCTGAGATGGGTAGGCATGGAGGAGAAATCGGCAGCCCATAGGGCTGTTGAAAGTGGTCTTATGTGAAAAGAGGCTCAGGTATGGGCACAGGAAATGACATCATTGCCTTGACAATGGATCAAACAGAACATGGAACCCTGGTATCCAGGCACCCACTTCACTGACCAAGCCATCAGAGCTCACTTGGTTGGAGCCACTGGAGGGAGAAGGATGTTCTCCTGTGGTTGCAGACAATGCCGAGCCTCAGGCTCCCAGGAATCTCAGGGGGCCCAACTAGCCCTTTTGTGGATACACTGGGTGAGGCTTCATCTTAGACGCCAGAGCCTCTGGCGATTGTCGCAGAGGAGCTCAAGAGTAACAGTGAGTAGCACAGGGCAGGTGAGCCCAGCAGGCCCTCTAGTCTGATCCCTGATGAATGGCCCAGGACTCCTATTCTGACTCTGTGTGTGTGTGTGTGTGTGTGTGTGTGTGTGTGTGTGTGTTTGTACTGATGGGAACTGTCCCATTGTGCTTTGACTCTAGTGTATTGGCACAAGTCATTTTTCTGTTTGTCACCATTTCCATTTTGAACCCACCATTCTTGGTCCCAACCCAGGGTGAAAATGATCAGAACACGGAGGAGCCCTTCAGGGTTCAGAGCCTTGAACCTTACAGGCAGGACCAGCTTAGGAATGAGCTCCTGCCTGTCATTTGTGGGAGGAACCTACATTTCAGCAGCAACATGGGGTTAATCTCCTGGGATTTCATCCCCACCCAGCAGGTGCTGGATCTCTTGTTCCCAAAACAGCCACCTTCTTCAGTCTTTACTCCTGGTGCCACTCCACATCCTCCAAGGGGACAAGAACCTCAGGTTCTGGATGGATGTTGTAGAATGCCCACAGAGCCAACTGCCAGGCTGGGTGGGGTGCAGTTGCTGGGCTTTGCTGATGTTGTCATCCCCCACAGTTCTTGGAACCTTCTGTGGCAGTGGCATCCAGGACCCCAGCAGCTGTGAGTAGCAGCTCCTCACTGCTTCACTCCAGCGAGCAGGTGGAAGACAGCCGAGTTGTTCACCTCCTTCTAGAGGGACAGAGCCTGAGGGAGACAAAGCGCATACCGGTAAGCCCGACAGCAGGGCTGCCTCCTGGGTGTCCACACAGTGGAAGGCAGGAGACACAGCCAACCCCAGGGCTATGGTGGGAAATAAAGAAGAGAGAGGTCCGTCTTAAGGGCTTGACCTGAGGAGGGAGAGCATCAGCATGCCCAGCTTCAGTGGTGAGTGGGCCTGTGTATTGTGGGTTTTGCAGGCCAGAAGTGCAGACGGAAGTGCTGTGGACAGATGAAGGCAGAGATATGTCCAGGGTGCAGGCTGCAGTGCCTAGAACTTGGTATTCTCAATGAGTGAAGTTGGAGCAGAGGAGGTGGCAGTGACTTGTCACATGTGTAGGAGGGGATGTGTTCCTGGTGGCAGGGAAGAGAACCTCCTTAGCATGACTAGGTGTAGGAATTTGGGGTCGGGATCACCTGGGGGGTCATGCCAAAGCTTCGGAATGTTAGGCTTTGCATGTATGTAAATACGGAGCTAAAGGGGTTCTTGGCAGAATTTCTATGGATGTGCAGTAGACACGCTAATGCTGCAGGTGTCCAGCTGCAGAGGAGACATGTTCAGTGACTGCCAGTGCTGAGTCAAGTACATCATGACAACCAGACCCGCACCGAGCTTCCAGAGGCCAGGGCCTCTCAAAGCTATCATGAAGCACTCAAGTGCACACTCTTGTATCTGAGTCTGTTTTGTGTCGTGGCAGTCAGGACCCAAATTTTCAGTGCATCTGCCTCTTCCACCCACAAAGGCAGCCTGCATCCCAGATCACACTTGGTGCGCAGATCCCTGGCCCATTGCTCTCATCTCAGTGAGATGAGAGTGTGTCTGTGCATAGGCAGTTTGGTCCTTTGACATGAGTGGAATGTGGCTCCCCAGGGGGAGGGGAGATGGCAGGTACAGGCAGATATTTGTACCAGGATTGTTCTAGTAGCACATTGCAAGAACCCAGGTGGTATATAGAGGACACACTCAGGTAGCAGGACAACAAGATTGTGCCCTTGTATATGTAGCTGAGATTTCTCCTGAATGTTTGACCACAGTCTTCTGGGTAGCTCTTCTAAAAGCCATTCTCTGATGACATTTGTCCCACCCTGATCCAGGTGACCTTTCAGGAGACGGTGACAAGCCTCATCTGCAGGGCCTTGGACCAAAATTTGTTGCAGCATGAGGATGTGGACAACTTTGAGCTGCTGTATATGATGTCTGAGGATGAGAGTAAGTAGGACAATCAGACAGTGGGGAGACATGATCCACAGTGGGCTCAGGATAACGGACAGCCAAGAGAAAGTGGGCCTTGGCCCCAAAATACCAAAGTGTGATGGGCCTGGCGGAGACTCTCAGGGGTTGTGGGTGTTTTGTGGTATAATCCTTGAGTGCCACCTAACAATTCTCTCCACTTCGCTCTGCAGAAATCAAGGTCTCTGACCACTCACTCGTGTGTCTGTCCATGAATCTGGGAATACAATATTTCATCGTGAGGAAACGCCCCCAGGTCAAGGGAAAGGAGGTAAACACCTACCTTATTCAAGCTGTGCATGTGCTGCCATTCCACTCCGACCTGAGGAAATAAGAAGCCTCAGCACCTGGACATATTTGCTGGAAGCCCATAGAGCCAACTGACAGTCTGGGGTGGCTTTCTGTTTCTGGGTTTGCTGATGTTCCATCCCCCACAGTTCTCAGAATCAACCTGCAAGTCCTCCAGGCCGCTTTCCCACAAGCAGGTGGGAGACACCTGCTTAATTCGTGTCCACTTAGAAACACAAAGTCCAGAGATGGCCAAGAGTGTTCTGGTAAGCCTGGGAGCAGGGGTGTCCCGTGGTGCTTACACCTGGGTGGGGAGCAGACACTGGTCCAATACCATGGACTACTCATGCCCTCTTGAATTTGGAGCTTCTGGATGATCAGGAGGATAGATGGGAATCAAGAAGGGAGAGGTCAGTGTTAAGGGCTGGAGCTGAGATGAGCGAGTGCAGCAGCTTGTCCACTGCCATGTCTGAGGGAGTCTGTGTGTCAGGTGGCAGCATGCAGTCCAGAAAGGCAGGGACAGGTATGGGTGACAGATGAGAATAGGACAGGAACTAGGTTGCAGGTTCCCTTGTATGGGATGCTGACGTCTATGGAGGAGGACAGCAGTGTGAGGTTCTCCATGTTCCTTGAACAAGGAGCTGAGAGAGTCTCTCTGCAGAGTCGATATGGATGTGGAGCAAGCACACTAAATGTCCAGGTAACCCAATGACCACCCTTGCCGGATGAGGTGGCCTCCTACATCCCAGCCAGCACTGAGCCTCTGGAGGCCAGGAGCTCTCGTGGCTATCTTTCAGCTCTCCTGTGTGTGGTCATGTTCCTGGGTCTGTTTTTGGCCCTGGCAATCCAGACCAAAGCCTCTAGGTTTTGTGCCTAGGCCATTCCCAATGCCGCCTGCATCCTCGGGCAGACCTGGGATCTTGGAGGCTATTGTCCCATTCCTCCCAACTTGTGGGATGAGATTGCATCTGTATGCAGGTAGTGGGGTCCTTTCACTCCGAGAGGAGTGCAGCTCCACAAAGAGCAATGGCAGGCCCAGGAAGTCCTATGTACAAGGATTGGGCTAGTAGCCTGTGGGAAGAGCCCACACGATGAGCAGGAGGTCAGCCTCGGGTAGTAGGGTCATGGATGTTGCCCTTGTATTTAGAGTGGAGGTGCCTCCAGAATGCCCCTGCCCACTGTCCTTGAGTAGTCACTTCAAGGCCCATTTCCTGAAGGCCTGTCTCCCATGCTGCTCCAGGTGACCTGCCACGATAGGGCTCCTGTCGTCATCCGCAGCGCCCTCGACCTACACTTCCTTACTGAGGAGAATCCAGAGGATTATGAGCTGGGCCAAATCATCTCTCGCCGTCAGAGTAAGTGAGACAATCAGATAGCAGAGAGCAAGGGTCAGGATGTGGACTCAGGTCAACTCTTAGCAACAAAGAGTAGTCTCTGACCCCCAAGAACACTCCAACAGGTGTGTTGGGTTCGTGCACAAAGCCAACTGCACTTCTGCTGGTGGAAGGTCTTGAGGTCCAATGGTATACCCCGGTGGATATTGCGGCTCCCCACCAGGTGCCCTCCCCTGGACATGAACAGGCATCCAAAGCTGACATCTTTGAGGAGTGAGGAGGAAAGCCTCTCTCCAGGAGCAGTATGTTTTCATGGTCTGGGATAGGAGTGGTTTCAAAGGAACATGGGAATGCATGGGCTAAAGAGGGAACTGGCATTTTGTGGACTGAAGCAGTACTATTGAAAGCCTTCTGTGTGACCAAAAAACCACTGCCTGGGCAGAGCATTGCCAGGATTCTAGCAAGCAGTAACAGGATGAAATTGGGAAGAAAACACAGCCTGGGAGACAGCCTGAATCATCTGTTTTTGCATAAATTCCATGGTCTTACGCACCTGAGTCCACTAGGCAAGGAGTGATCACAATAGCCAGGTTGTGATCCCTAACTAAAGTCAGATGAGGGCTTCCTGAGCACGTAGCCACAGAGCTCATCTGATAATAATGCCAGCGCTTTTTCGTTGGTTGGTTGGTTGGTTTTTGTGAGCCAAACACCACAGCAGCCATTATCCCAGCCTATGTACCCTGAAGACCACCATCCCTATGAGTTCTAGGATCACTTGTCTCCTATCTTAACCTACTGTTAGGTTAGTAGAGTCTATGGAAGAGGAAGTCTGTCTGGGGCCTTGGTAGCCTAAGAAATTCATAGCAGAGATCTCCACATCCAACCCAGAAGGGATGGAGAACAGGCTCTAGGTTAGAGGAGGGCGACAGGAAACACATGTTCAGAGGAAGGAGAAGCGGCTGTTGTATTCCCCCACTCGGGGTCATGGCACCACTGGGCCATACACCATGTTGGAGGGAAGCAGTCCCTTTGCTGGTCTTTGGAACCATTGTTCTCAGTAGGGCAGTATTTGGAATGTGGCCTCCATTCTCAGAAGCCTGGTTCACATGGAGGCGGGCTCCACCAACGCAGAAGCATGGCTCTAATGTGGTATCCGTGCTGGTCAGCCTGTCCTCACTGTGGCCATACTTGAGGAAAATAACTCAGAGGAGGAATCCTAGGCCTTTTTTCTCTGGGTTTCATAGCTTTCTCTTTGGTTGTGCACTGAGGCTGTCCATAAAGCTCTAGTGTGTGGCAGTGGAGAGCTCCTCAGCCCTTGCCACAAAGGCATAGACTGGGAGAGAGAGAACGAGGCTGGCAGAGAGGGAGAGAGAGAAAGATGGAGAGGGAGGACCTCTCCTTGGAGAATGAGGATTCAGTGGAGCCAACAGGAACAAGGTACTGTTGCCCATGGCACAACCCTGTTTAGGTCTTACTCCAACCATGCTCAACCTTTCTTCCAGTCCCTCCCACCCCCCAGTAGTGTATTCATCTTGAATGAGAATTTCATGTTGACATCAGAGCACTCACCATCCAGTGCTTCCCTCCAAACCCACCTATGAAGATGGCTCATGTGGGGACTGAATCTTCGGCACAGGAGCCTTTTGTGGGAGATTTCAGATGCAAACCCTAGTGGTGTGCTTTGGCAGATGCAAGAGGACCTGAGATATTCTGGAGTCCAAAGCCTTCGGTAGGAACAGACATTAGGTCTGTTGAAGTGCTCTGCCTAGTTCTTCCTCAGGGAGGACTGTGGAGGCTGTCTTTGTTGGTATTGGTGCTGAATTGGAGAGCTCTCAGGTGTGTGGCTCTGGCCTTTTCTGGCACAGGCTCTCAGATGTTGGCGTGTCCTAGGGAGCACCTCCTGAGTGCCACCTTCTTTTTGTACACCCCTCTCTCCCCAGAGCTGAGGATTCCAGCAGAGGCCAACGTATTTTATGCCAAGAATCCTCACAAAAAATCCAACTTTGTGCTGAGGAAAAGGAGTCTCTCCCAAAAGAATGATGGGTGGATCGAGCCTCAACCTCCCTCTCGTCCTGCAAAGAAGGCTCCAGCCCTCCTGAGGATGCTTGCAAAACCATTCTGGGGCTGTGTGCCTGGGCGGGGCTGAGGCAGCCCAGGAATATTTACATTGATTACTATTTTCTTCAAAGTTTGAATCTATAGTTTGCCATTGTCCTTGACCTTGTTTAGTAACACAGTTGTTACTCTATCCTGTATTTGTTGTTTCCATTAATATATTATTATTATTTTAAAATATATATGTTTTTGTTACCTGATCTGCTGTGATGATTTGAGTATACTAAATGTAGCAGTGATTCCTAGAGGACACATCCAAACCAACAGGAAGGAATGTTTCATTCTATCAGCAAGAACTTTGGTTTTTAGGAGTTTGGCAGATGGCATTATCTGAGTCAGTTTTCCAATGGGGGCAATGAAGTATCAGCTGTGATGGTACAAACACAAACAAAGACACACAAACACACACAAGAGCACACACACTCACTGAGAGATAGATAGACAGATGGAGTTGGTCTCTGCTGAAATACTTTGGAGACATGGTTCTGATTTCTCCCCTTTTGGAGTATTTTCAATTGCACAAGGTGTCTTGCAAATGAACCCATGTCTGAGGAAGGCATGCATGTGTACTTCACATGCCACTTTTCACATAGCAGGAAGGTCATGTAATATTTTTCATGCAGCTGTCTTTTGACTGTGAACCATCCCATGAGGTCAGCTGTGGAATTTTCAACTTGTAGCATCACAATGGGGATCCACTCTTTGGATTTGGGGATATTTCCGATTTTCTTGATTCAGATTGGAATGATATATATATTAGTTTTTGATGAAAATTCTGCATTTGATGGTAATGAATGTCGTGCATCTAGGAATCTGTAGAGTGCAGACAATGAATGGATGCCTACTGTTGTCTGGACTGGTCTGAAAAGTCCTGTAGCATCTGAGCATGTGTGAGGGCTGTACAGGTCTTGCCAAAAGTCCAGGTCAGATGATCCTGCACAAAGCTGAACTCCTAGTGGTCTCCACAACAGTGTAAGGGCCAAGGAGAAACACACTTCCACACAGAAGTTGGGAAGCTACCTTATGAAGGTGATCATAGATACGGGATTATTAATATATCCAGGTTGGCATCTATTATTTTTTTAGCTTTTGACTTTCGCAGCTGTGGGCATCTTGACAACCATCAACTCCCTGTAAGCACAGACAACTCTATAAGAACCTGAGGATAAATTTCCCTGTGCATGTCCCCTTGTGAAACTGCTTAAGCACCGCCTGGTTTACACACAGGTGGAATTTCTAGGTCAAAGTGTGCATGTTTACTTCTTTGACTAAGCACTGCCAGGTGGCTCTTCTGCATAGCTCTACCTGTGGCCAGGATTGTATTATCTAGCTTTCTAACTTTTGCAGGTTGAGTAGATACATAGTGGGAGCACACTGTTTTTGTTGGTATTTTTCTTGGTATCTATTCTGATGCTTTTCACTGGGGGATTTTTTCCTGTGAAAATGGGCTTCCTCTACTTGACCTTATTTTCTTCTTTTTAAAATTTTTTCAATGTGACTTTTTAATTTTAGTTTTATTAAAGACATTGCCCCTTGCTTGCATAGTCTATATCTAAAGCACTAGTCCTTGCTCCAAGGCCCAGCTTGCTCTCAGCTGCCCCAGGAGGGGAACAGTCTTTGGCGGTAGACAAGAGACACCCCTGCAGGGGGCACAAGTGCTTTGGCCCTCTGGTGTCTTGCCAGCAATGCTTCCCATACTCACAGAGGGTTGCAGACACTGATTCAATGGTCCAGGTGGTCTTTTGTTCAGTCTGATCTCAAATTGAGCTCCTCTGAGAGGTCATATTGAAGTCCTTGTGTGTACCTGACCCATCATTTTAAACAATATTCCAAGTTCACTTTTTGTGTGTACGTGGGTTCGGGGGATTGAACCCAGGGCCTTGAGCCTGTGAGGCAAGTGACCTACCTGAGCTACACCCTCAGAGACCCCTGTAAAAGTATTTCCCCTTTGCCTCGGGGTCTAAGTTGCCAAGGCTGACCTCAAACGTTCCTCTTGCCTCAGCCTCCCTGGTGGCTGGCATGACAGGCATGCACCTGGGACTGTCACACTCGAGCCTGTGATGGGAACTCATGTGCATCTGTCCAGGGCTGAGCATGGTTAGGCAGAGCTGTGCTCCAGGCTCCCTGCAGGGCTGTGGAGGCTTCTGCTGCCCAGCAGCCCTGGTGCCATGGCCAGGGCTCCTCCCAGCCGAGGGCAGGCAGCTGCCCATTGCTGTAGGCTGACCTTATTTTCTTCTTATGGCACTCGTCCGTTCTCTGGACTATGTTGTATGGTTTGTCCATTAGGAGTCTAACAGGTCCTCTAGAACCTTCAAACAATTAGTAAAATTCCTGAACAGTAAGTGAGCGCGCGCAGAAATTGGGCTAATATTTTGGGAAGAACAATGTTGGATGATATATTCATGGCTTGAATATATCATCCAACATGAAGTTATATTTTATTACTTACAAAATAATAAAATAATGAAGCAATACCATGGGCTGAGCTAAAATAGATCCTTCGGATCTTAGGCATTCTGTAATAAATCTGTGTCACTTGAAGTATAGAGTTGATCGACTCTGAGTAATGAAACAGAAGTAAAGGTATCAAAGCCAATGATCATCTGTTTCCAATTTTCTGTGATTTGGTTCAAGAGGTAAAGTGTTGATATTTATTAATAATGGATCGAATAGGTTCATAATTGTTTTAGAGTACAATTAGATGCCTTCAAACTTTAGCCCTCCTATGTCCTGTGAGACATTTTCTATGTGAGGCTTTAAGAAGAAGAAGAGAATATTCTGTAAAGAAAACCTTGTGATCTGTGCAGTATGAAGTTGAATGGATTCATTCAGAAATCAGAAATTCTATTGAAAGATATTTATTGGCATGAGCCAAATAAAACCTATTTTTAGGCATCCTGGTGAAGACAAGGTTTTATCTTTATGTCTCATTTTCTATGTTTTGTTGTTGTTGTTAGAATGAAATTCATATGTTGCCAGACCATTCTATCAGATGTGTAACTAGATGCCATTTAAATTACCCACTTTTACATGGTAGACATTTTTTAATGAACACTGCCTGTCTGCAGCTTTTTTAAAAACAGGACTGGGATCAGAAGCCCAAATACCAATGGTTAGCTGGAGCATATTTTTCATTTGGCCTATCTGTCAGTATTCCCTGAGGTCATCTGTGCAATCAGCTTCGTTACTCCTGCTCCCTCACTGGATTTCATAGAAACCATATGCTATGTATGAATCAGGGACACCAATCCCACAACATAGCATTCTTGGAATATCCAAAGTCCCACTTTTCACTTCGCCATGCCTGAGATCAGCAGTAATATTTATCAGCAAATGTGAGATTTTCAAAGATCCAATTCTATGTGCTCCTTTCTCATAGAGCCTTAGGCAGGGATATAGCATACATAAATATTAAGTAAAGTCCATAGTTTTTAAAATGTCATCCATTGAATAGTTGACACATGTCTGAGATACTTTTTATTTTGGAGGAGGTATTATTTAATAGGGAATTCCAACAGCTACCTAATAGTGAAATGAGAAGTCTTGCATCCATTTTATTTTGTTTCTGATGATTTTTATGAGTAAGGGTAAGATACTTCCTTGTTCTGATGCAGATGTTGCCCACTTTTGTGAATGGATGCGGGGTGTCACCTACTACTTGCATATCTGCATATTGGGCTTGACACTGCTATCGTACTTGGTAGCTGGCAAAAAGTCAATACTGAAGTTAAGCTCTTGTGTTCTAGCAGCAGAGCTGAAGATCCTTGATGTGCCACCTTCTGCAATCCATGCTGCTCTCTTCATGTTCCTTATTGACTTCCTGGTGATGAGCATCATGGTCTCCTGGTCTTGAGAATGGCCAAGCATTGCTCTGTGAATGTGGAAGATGGGCATGTGGAAGGCTCCAGGGAGGAGGGATCATTGAACATGTACTCGAATCCATGTGCCTGTTGAATGACCTGTTTTTTTATTTTTGGGTTTTAAGGGAGACACTGCCCTAAAACACTTCTGTGCAGCTGGGGATGCAGGCTTCTGCTTCACCTTGCAGGAAGCATTAACGAATCCTTTCCAGAAGACATGAGAAGAGAGAAGTGAGCCTCTGGTATCATGCAGGTTCCTTGCATTGCCCATGGGCTAGAAGAGAGAAGAGTTGCTTCATGAGATTTGATCCCCTTTTTCCTGAAAAGTTCCACACAGAGGTGAGTCCCCAGCATGTTTAGAAATCATTTCAGACACCTTTCTGGACGGAATTGAATCAGAGCCCCTGATGATGTGGAAGAGCTAAAGATGGGTTTGCTATGAATTTTCTATTTCATTCATCAGGGCCTGAGTCAAGTCAGTCATTGTGCTGTCAACACATGAGCTGCTGGTCAAATGTGAGGAAGTGGTCTTGCTTTATGAAAACACCACCCTGATTCAGTGAGCCAGAGGCAGCCTGCAGTCCATGTTTTCCTGTAAAGGCAGATTGCTGTGGATGGCCTCTGGCCTCGTCATGCAGCCCTGCTCAGAGTAGGGGATTGAGGGACCAGGCAGATCCCTAATTCCTTTTGACCTTTATTGCCACTGGGCCACCCCAGGGTCCTTGGACTCTACCTGGTCTTCTGGCCTGGGTCAGGGGATGTGAGGTTTGGAATCCCCCTCTGTGGCAGGATCCCAGCCCCCCAGCCACTTGAGGTCAGCACATCCTTCCCTAATTGTGTTAGAGTTGGAGACTTCTCCCACCCATCCTCATCCATGCTCATCCCACATTTTGTAGCTTGGCACCTGAGGACCTTTATTCATTGACTTAGTTGTTAGTGATGATGGTTACTAAGACTAAGTGACTCTTTCAAGTCACATCACTTGCATGGTAGGGCTAGAGCATGGATCTTCCTAATTGATTTCATGGGACTCTCTCATGGAAACTGTGACTGCTTCCTAAACACACACTCTACATTTGGAGTGTCAAAATTCTTGCCACTGCCTCCTTGGCAAGTGTATCTTGTCTTCTACGTGGGAATTTCACAAATATTTTCCTTTGGTTTGTGGAGGTCATGCAGAAGGGATTTCATTTGAAATAGCCCAAACAAGAAATACCAGTTGTCTTTTTCGCACATGGATGTGTGTAGTGAACACCCCTTTCTGTGTGCTTGCATGAGTTACTCCTTTGAATTTGTTGAAGAATGGTTGGCTGGGGAGCAAGTTAACGAGAGATGGATATCAATGGTTGTCAAGTATTCTGACGTGAAGAATGTATTGAGGATGTGAAGGCTTTTCTAGCCAGTTCCTATGGCTCAGTCAGGGATCAGTCAGAGGATTCTGTCTGGTAGACTCTTTGGCACAGATGTCAAAGTGGCCTGGTCTTACCTTGTCCAGGACTGAATGCTGAGCTTGAGTGGGAGCTTCTTGTCATTTCAAGCATTTCCATGAGTCTGTCCTCTGTTCTCTTGTATCCAAGTGGTTTCTAATAGGAAAGCAGAACAAAAATTGAAAGTATGGTGATTGATTATTTTTACCAATGTTATTTCAATCCACTTTGTTTAATACGAAATTACCTTTATGCTAGTAAGATTTCATATGTGAGGAAATAATGAAAATATTGGGGTTAGGGGATGAGAATATGCAAATCAAACATTTTTGAGCACCAAGACCCGTTTTTTGTTTTTGTTTTTGTTTTTTATTAACTTAAATAATATTAAGTGCCAGAGGACCACCGCTGCCATTCAGCCTCAACAACCTCCAGGTCCAGCCTCCAGGTGGCCCATTTCACCAGGGTGTGTGGGACCACACTGTCCTGGGATGAGAGAACAGTACCCACGGATGTTGACATCTCACAGAGTAGATATTGCCAGTGACAGTAGGGAGCTATTGGCACATGAGGAAGGGAAGAGCTCTCAGGATGGGAAGAGGGGGCCGCTTCGAGACTCATTGGGTATGGCACGAGGCTGCTGGGTGTGGTGTTGGCCTGGGCCCACTGAGTGGGGCAGATCCGTGGTCTGTGTTTCTGTACCCTCCTCTGTAGCCTGTGTTGGCAGCAGATCAGGGAATTGCGATCAGAAGTGCTCCCAGTAACACAGGCACCAGCCCCCAGAGTGTGTGCCTATCCGTTTCCCCACCTGGCCTGACTTAGTGCCTGTCTTGCCTCAGGGCTGAGACCCTACAATCTCTGATGAGGGTGTCTGTGGTCCAGATCCAACCTGCATGGCCAACATGCTCAGACCTTCAGCTGGGTCCTAGGCTGCTGCAACCAAACTCTGTTAACTGGGTGGCCGACAACAGAGGAAGTGTCTTCCGTTGAGCTCCAGAGGCTCAACACAGTAGGTGTTGGGCTGTCCCAGTGCCATAACCCCTCCCAGGTTTCAAGGGGACTGTCTCCCCAACTCTCCCAGCCCTTGCCCACTCTCCTATTGCTGCCCACGATCTGTGGTTCCCATATGGGCATCCCGCCCTGGCTCCAACCTCACATATCCGGTATCCCCCAGTCTCCCTGGTATCTGGGTCCAGACTCTCCTCTTCCTACAAGAATATCAGATATTGGATTTGGTCCCAGTTGATGCTGTGTTCCATCATGTGAGCTCTTAGCTTCATCACTGTGCAAAGACTCTTTTCCCACGCAAGTTCGCATGGCTTTTGGCTGGCTAAGAATTTTCAGGCGACACTTTTCTAATGAGTACACTTTCCTTCCTTCCGATCTCCCACCAGTGAGCATTCCTCGCACCCTTGTCCTAGTTCCTTTATGGCAGTTTCCCTCCTTATGGCTGAGAGGACCTAGTGACCCCTGAATTCACACGTTCTCCTTAATCACCAACACACTGCAGAATTCTCCAGGGGGCCATATATGCTCCTGGAAGTTGGTGTTGGAAATAGTTCTCCATCCATTAATCACTCCCTCACTCACTAATGTCCTTGTGTCCTTGAGAAAGGCTCTCCCTTTCCTGGTTTTCCTGAATAGAAATCCTCTTGCCTCTTGGGTGAATAGGGTTATGGGTTGTGCAGAGGGTGTTGGTCCACTGAGCATCTTAGAGACTGTCCTTTATGGAGCCTAATGATCCTCACTGGGGAATGAGGCCAGGGTCCTAACTGTGGTTAGTTAGAGAGGGAAAGAAGGACGAGGGAAACTCAGATGTCCCTTCATGGCCCCTGGAGTTAGAGGACTTACCCCTTTGCACCTGGGATCAGGAGACCTCATTTCCTCGAGGACACGCACACTCAGACGTTAATCTTGAGTGTGGGTTCCTTTCTGGGGTCCAGGGCTGTTGTTAGCCACCAGGAATGACAGTGCTCTCCATGCTGAGTGGAGCCATTTTTGCCAGGAAAGAGAGCCCATGGTCACGCCTTGTGCAAAGCATCCCACGCCAGGGGCTCCCATGCCTACATTCCTGTCCTGAAAGGAAGCCACTCAGAGGCAAGGTGGGTCCAACCACCTCCCATGTGTTCACTCATCACTGTGTTCCAGCAGTCACCCCAGTGAACAGTCCTGATGGGATTGGATGTGGCTCAGAATGTCACCCTCATGAGCTCTACCCTGCCACAGCTGCAGTTCTGCAGTGGGAGAAACTCAAAACCTCAAAACACATGCACATGAAAGAAAAGAGCAAGAGCCAGAGCCCAAACAGGCCAGGTGTGGCAAAGACAGCTGGAGTGCCTAGGTTGGGACTCAGAATTATGTCAGTGGGGTGGCATTGCTGCTGGCACCAGCATGATAACCGAGAGCCAGCCCTGCTCATTTTGGGGAGCAGTGTGTTGGGGAAGGCAGCAGAAATTGAGAGGCAGGATTGAGTTTGGCCCTAGGAGGAGGTTGGGTAAGAGGCCAGTGTGGGTTGGAGAGCCTGGGCAGATAGACAGAGGCCAGGGCACACCCCAACGCCTGGAGACTGCACTTGATGTCCAGGGTTGTGAAACACCACTTCCCCTCTTACTCACAACTGAGAGCAAGGGGCATTGATGAGTTCAGTTTGTGTGCGGCTGCATCCAAGGTGGCTCGGCTAGGAACCTCTGTTTCCTTGACTCAGGAGGCTGGGAGTCCAGGCTCCACTGAGGCTCGGCTGGGAGGATCGGAGTCTGAGTTTATGCCTGTGTTCCCTGTAGGATCCATGTTGGCTGAGCCTCAGTGTTTTTGTAATGAGAGGATGGGTGACCGTCATGTCTTTATCACAGGACACACTTGCTAAATGGATTTGTTTGCTCTGAGGAGGAAAGAGAGAGGGGGGAGTGGTGCTGGAGACAGGGATGCAGACAGGGGTCATGGACTTGGCATAACTCAGTCTTGGAGGTGATATCCCATCACCTGTACCCACTTCAATTCCCATGAATCCAGAGGCTGAGCCCCCTTGAGGTGAGGGGTGAACCGGTTCTGGGCAGCAGGATGCTGTGGTACCTCGGAGTCTCTGTGAGACCCCAACACTAGACACACTTGGCCCTTTTGAAATCTTAGGAGAAGCCTTGGGAAGTTGTATGGCAGAGGGGAGCAGCCTCTGCATCTCAGTCCCCTCCAACTTGCCATGGTGTAGAGAGGGAACTGCAGCCACGATGGGACGGACATTGGCCATGTCCCTGTGTGGGACACAGGCCTGATGGAGTTAGGGTGCATTCTTTGTCTCTCCCTTTCTTGTGATTATCCCATCTCTACATTTGTGCTTTAGCCACCTGTGAGTCCCATCTCTGGTTTCAGAGAGAACAGAGGGTGTTATGGGCCAATAGACACAATAAACCCTAGAGATTAGATGCTACCCTACTTTCCAGAAAAGACTGGGCACACCATGAGTTGCACAATGATGGGACCAGGGTCCAAAAGCTGCTGAGAGGGAAGGACTGGTTGTGAATGCATTTTTGAAGGCTCCAAGCTGGAACTCTAGTGGCACCAAGCAGGGCAGATGCTGGTGGGGATGTTTGGGTAGTTGTTGGTGAACACCTGCGCACCTGAGATGGGTAGGCATGGAGGAGAAATCGGCAGCCCATAGGGCTGTTGAAAGTGGTCTTATGTGAAAAGAGGCTCAGGTATGGGCACAGGAAATGACATCATTGCCTTGACAATGGATCAAACAGAACGTGGAACCCTGGTATCCAGGCACCCACTTCACTGACCAAGCCATCCGAGCTCACTTGGTTGGAGCCACTGGAGGGAGAAGGATGTTCTCCTGTGGTTGCAGACAATGCCGAGCCTCAGGCTCCCAGGAATCTCAGGGGGGCCAACTAGCCCTTTTGTGGATACACTGGGTGAGGCTTCATCTTAGACGCCAGAGCCTCTGGCGATTGTCACAGAGGAGCTCAAGAGTAACAGTGAGTAGCACAGGGCAGGTGAGCCCAGCAGGCCCTCTAGTCTGATCCCTGATGAATGGCCCAGGACTCCTATTCTGACTCTGTGTGTGTGTGTGTGTGTGTGTGTGTGTGTGTGTGTGTGTGTGTTTGTACTGATGGGAACTGTCCCATTGTGCTTTGACTCTAGTGTATTGGCACAAGTCATTTTTCTGTTTGTCACCATTTCCATTTTGAACCCACCATTCTTGGTCCCAACCCAGGGTGAAAATGATCAGAACACGGAGGAGCCCTTCAGGGTTCAGAGCCTTGAACCTTACAGGCAGGACCAGCTTAGGAATGAGCTCCTGCCTGTCATTTGTGGGAGGAACCTACATTTCAGCAGCAACATGGGGTTAATCTCCTGGGATTTCATCCCCACCCAGCAGGTGCTGGATCTCTTGTTCCCAAAACAGCCACCTTCTTCAGTCTTTACTCCTGGTGCCACTCCACATCCTCCAAGGGGACAAGAACCTCAGGTTCTGGATGGATGTTGTAGAATGCCCACAGAGCCAACTGCCAGGCTGGGTGGGGTGCAGTTGCTGGGCTTTGCTGATGTTGTCATCCCCCACAGTTCTTGGAACCTTCTGTGGCAGTGGCATCCAGGACCCCAGCAGCTGTGAGTAGCAGCTCCTCACTGCTTCACTCCAGCGAGCAGGTGGAAGACAGCCGCGTTGTTCACGTCCTCCTAGAGGGACAGAGCCTGAGGGAGACAAAGCGCATCCCGGTAAGCCCGACAGCAGGGCTGCCTCCTGGGTGTCCACACAGTGGAAGGCAGGAGACACAGCCAACCCCAGGGCTATGGTGGGAAATAAAGAAGAGAGAGGTCCGTCTTAAGGGCTTGACCTGAGGAGGGAGAGCATCAGCATGCCCAGCTTCAGTGGTGAGTGGGCCTGTGTATTGTGGGTTTTGCAGGCCAGAAGTGCAGACGGAAGTGCTGTGGACAGATGAAGGCAGAGATATGTCCAGGGTGCAGGCTGCAGTGCCTAGAACTTGGTATTCTCAATGAGTGAAGTTGGAGCAGAGGAGGTGGCAGTGACTTGTCACATGTGTAGGAGGGGATGTGTTCCTGGTGGCAGGGAAGAGAACCTCCTTAGCATGACTAGGTGTAGGAATTTGGGGTCGGGATCACCTGGGGGGTCATGCCAAAGCTTCGGAATGTTAGGCTTTGCATGTATGTAAATACGGAGCTAAAGGGGTTCTTGGCAGAATTTCTATGGATGTGCAGTAGACACGCTAATGCTGCAGGTGTCCAGCTGCAGAGGAGACATGTTCAGTGACTGCCAGTGCTGAGTCAAGTACATCATGACAACCAGACCCGCACCGAGCTTCCAGAGGCCAGGGCCTCTCAAAGCTATCATGAAGCACTCAAGTGCACACTCTTGTATCTGAGTCTGTTTTGTGTCGTGGCAGTCAGGACCCAAATTTTCAGTGCATCTGCCTCTTCCACCCACAAAGGCAGCCTGCATCCCAGATCACACTTGGTGCGCAGATCCCTGGCCCATTGCTCTCATCTCAGTGAGATGAGAGTGTGTCTGTGCATAGGCAGTTTGGTCCTTTGACATGAGTGGAATGTGGCTCCCCAGGGGGAGGGGAGATGGCAGGTACAGGCAGATATTTGTACCAGGATTGTTCTAGTAGCACATTGCAAGAACCCAGGTGGTATATGGAGGACACACTCAGGTAGCAGGATAACAAGATTGTGCCCTTGTATATGTAGCTGAGATTTCTCCTGAATGTTTGACCACAGTCTTCTGGGTAGCTCTTCTAAAAGCCATTCTCTGATGACATTTGTCCCACCCTGATCCAGGTGACCTTTCAGGAGACGGTGACAAGCCTCATCCGCAGGGCCTTGGACCAAAATTTGTTGCAGCATGAGGATGTGGACAACTTTGAGCTGCTGTATATGATGTCTGAGGATGAGAGTAAGTAGGACAATCAGACAGTGGGGAGACATGATCCACAGTGGGCTCAGGATAACTGACAGCCAAGAGAAAGTGGGCCTTGGCCCCAAAATACCAAAGTGTGATGGGCCTGGCGGAGACTCTCAGGGGTTGTGGGTGTTTTGTGGTATAATCCTTGAGTGCCACCTAACAATTCTCTCCACTTCGCTCTGCAGAAATCAAGGTCTCTGACCACTCACTCGTGTGTCTGTCCATGAATCTGGGAATACAATATTTCATGGTGAGGAAACGCCCCCAGGTCAAGGGAAAGGAGGTAAACACCTACCTTATTCAAGCTGTGCATGTGCTGCCATTCCACTCCGACCTGAGGAAATAAGAAGCCTCAGCCCCTGGACATATTTGCTGGAAGCCCATAGAGCCAACTGACAGTCTGGGGTGGCTTTCTGTTTCTGGGTTTGCTGATGTTCCATCCCCCACAGTTCTCAGAATCAACCTGCAAGTCCTCCAGGCCGCTTTCCCACAAGTAGGTGGGAGACACCTGCTTAATTCGTGTCCACTTAGAAACACAAAGTCCAGAGATGGCCAAGAGTGTTCTGGTAAGCCTGGGAGCAGGGGTGTCCCGTGGTGCTTACACCTGGGTGGGGAGCAGACACTGGTCCAATACCATGGACTACTCATGCCCTCTTGAATTTGGAGCTTCTGGATGATCAGGAGGATAGATGGGAATCAAGAAGGGAGAGGTCAGTGTGACGGGCTGGAGCTGAGATGAGCGAGTGCAGCAGCTTGTCCACTGCCATGTCTGAGGGAGTCTGTGTGTCAGGTGGCAGCATGCAGTCCAGAAGGGCAGGGACAGGTATGGGTGACAGATGAGAATAGGACAGGAACTAGGTTGCAGGTTCCCTTGTATGGGATGCTGACGTCTATGGAGGAGGACAGCAGTGTGAGGTTCTCCATGTTCCTTGAACAAGGAGCTGAGAGAGTCTCTCTGCAGAGTCGATATGGATGTGGAGCAAGCACACTAAATGTCCAGGTAACCCAATGACCACCCTTGCCGGATGAGGTGCCCTCCTACATCCCAGCCAGCACTGAGCCTCTGGAGGCCAGGAGCTCTCGTGGCTATCTTTCAGCTCTCCTGTGTGTGGTCATGTTCCTGGGTCTGTTTTTGGCCCTGGCAATCCAGACCAAAGCCTCTAGGTTTTGTGCCTAGGCCATTCCCAATGCCGCCTGCATCCTCGGGCAGACCTGGGATCTTGGAGGCTATTGTCCCATTCCTCCCAACTTGTGGGATGAGATTGCATCTGTATGCAGGTAGTGGGGTCCTTTCACTCCGAGAGGAGTGCAGCTCCACAAAGAGCAATGGCAGGCCCAGGAAGTCCTATGTACAAGGATTGGGCTAGTAGCCTGTGGGAAGAGCCCACACGATGAGCAGGAGGTCAGCCTCGGGTAGTAGGGTCATGGATGTTGCCCTTGTATTTAGAGTGGAGGTGCCTCCAGAATGCCCCTGCCCACTGTCCTTGAGTAGTCACTTCAAGGCCCATTTCCTGAAGGCCTGTCTCCCATGCTGCTCCAGGTGACCTGCCACGATAGGGCTCCTGTCGTCATCCGCAGCGCCCTCGACCTACACTTCCTTACTGAGGAGAATCCAGAGGATTATGAGCTGGGCCAAATCATCTCTCGCCGTCAGAGTAAGTGAGACAATCAGATAGCAGAGAGCAAGGGTCAGGATGTGGACTCAGGTCAACTCTTAGCAACAAAGAGTAGTCTCTGACCCCCAAGAACACTCCAACAGGTGTGTTGGGTTCGTGCACAAAGCCAACTGCACTTCTGCTGGTGGAAGGTCTTGAGGTCCAATGGTATACCCCGGTGGATATTGCGGCTCCCCACCAGGTGCCCTCCCCTGGACATGAACAGGCATCCAAAGCTGACATCTTTGAGGAGTGAGGAGGAAAGCCTCTCTCCAGGAGCAGTATGTTTTCATGGTCTGGGATAGGAGTGGTTTCAAAGGAACATGGGAATGCATGGGCTAAAGAGGGAACTGGCATTTTGTGGACTGAAGCAGTACTATTGAAAGCCTTCTGTGTGACCAAAAAACCACTGCCTGGGCAGAGCATTGCCAGGATTATAGCAAGCAGTAACAGGATGAAATTGGGAAGAAAACACAGCCTGGGAGACAGCCTGAATCATCTGTTTTTGCATAAATTCCATGGTCTTACGCACCTGAGTCCACTAGGCAAGGAGTGATCACAATAGCCAGGTTGTGATCCCTAACTAAAGTCAGATGAGGGCTTCCTGAGCACGTAGCCACAGAGCTCATCTGATAATAATGCCAGCGCTTTTTCGTTGGTTGGTTGGTTGGTTTTTGTGAGCCAAACACCACAGCAGCCATTATCCCAGCCTATGTACCCTGAAGACCACCATCCCTATGAGTTCTAGGATCACTTGTCTCCTATCTTAACCTACTGTTAGGTTAGTAGAGTCTATGGAAGAGGAAGTCTGTCTGGGGCCTTGGTAGCCTAAGAAATTCATAGCAGAGATCTCCACATCCAACCCAGAAGGGATGGAGAACAGGCTCTAGGTTAGAGGAGGGCGACAGGAAACACATGTTCAGAGGAAGGAGAAGCGGCTGTTGTATTCCCCCACTCGGGGTCATGGCACCACTGGGCCATACACCATGTTGGAGGGAAGCAGTCCCTTTGCTGGTCTTTGGAACCATTGTTCTCAGTAGGGCAGTATTTGGAATGTGGCCTCCATTCTCAGAAGCCTGGTTCACATGGAGGCGGGCTCCACCAACGCAGAAGCATGGCTCTAATGTGGTATCCGTGCTGGTCAGCCTGTCCTCACTGTGGCCATACTTGAGGAAAATAACTCAGAGGAGGAATCCTAGGCCTTTTTTCTCTGGGTTTCATAGCTTTCTCTTTGGTTGTGCACTGAGGCTGTCCATAAAGCTCTAGTGTGTGGCAGTGGAGAGCTCCTCAGCCCTTGCCACAAAGGCATAGACTGGGAGAGAGAGAACGAGGCTGGCAGAGAGGGAGAGAGAGAAAGATGGAGAGGGAGGACCTCTCCTTGGAGAATGAGGATTCAGTGGAGCCAACAGGAACAAGGTACTGTTGCCCATGGCACAACCCTGTTTAGGTCTTACTCCAACCATGCTCAACCTTTCTTCCAGTCCCTCCCACCCCCCAGTAGTGTATTCATCTTGAATGAGAATTTCATGTTGACATCAGAGCACTCACCATCCAGTGCTTCCCTCCAAACCCACCTATGAAGATGGCTCATGTGGGGACTGAATCTTCGGCACAGGAGCCTTTTGTGGGAGATTTCAGATGCAAACCCTAGTGGTGTGCTTTGGCAGATGCAAGAGGACCTGAGATATTCTGGAGTCCAAAGCCTTCGGTAGGAACAGACATTAGGTCTGTTGAAGTGCTCTGCCTAGTTCTTCCTCAGGGAGGACTGTGGAGGCTGTCTTTGTTGGTATTGGTGCTGAATTGGAGAGCTCTCAGGTGTGTGGCTCTGGCCTTTTCTGGCACAGGCTCTCAGATGTTGGCGTGTCCTAGGGAGCACCTCCTGAGTGCCACCTTCTTTTTGTACACCCCTCTCTCCCCAGAGCTGAGGATTCCAGCAGAGGCCAACGTATTTTATGCCAAGAATCCTCACAAAAAATCCAACTTTGTGCTGAGGAAAAGGAGTCTCTCCCAAAAGAATGATGGGTGGATCGAGCCTCAACCTCCCTCTCGTCCTGCAAAGAAGGCTCCAGCCCTCCTGAGGATGCTTGCAAAACCATTCTGGGGCTGTGTGCCTGGGCGGGGCTGAGGCAGCCCAGGAATATTTACATTGATTACTATTTTCTTCAAAGTTTGAATCTATAGTTTGCCATTGTCCTTGACCTTGTTTAGTAACACAGTTGTTACTCTATCCTGTATTTGTTGTTTCCATTAATATATTATTATTTTAAAATATATATGTTTTTGTTACCTGATCTGCTGTGATGATTTGAGTATACTAAATGTAGCAGTGATTCCTAGAGGACACATCCAAACCAACAGGAAGGAATGTTTCATTCTATCAGCAAGAACTTTGGTTTTTAGGAGTTTGGCAGATGGCATTATCTGAGTCAGTTTTCCAATGGGGGCAATGAAGTATCAGCTGTGATGGTACAAACACAAACAAAGACACACAAACACACACAAGAGCACACACACTCACTGAGAGATAGATAGACAGATGGAGTTGGTCTCTGCTGAAATACTTTGGAGACATGGTTCTGATTTCTCCCCTTTTGGAGTATTTTCAATTGCACAAGGTGTCTTGCAAATGAACCCATGTCTGAGGAAGACATGCATGTGTACTTCACATGCCACTTTTCACATAGCAGGAAGGTCATGTAATATTTTTCATGCAGCTGTCTTTTGACTGTGAACCATCCCATGAGGTCAGCTGTGGAATTTTCAACTTGTAGCATCACAATGGGGATCCACTCTATGGATTTGGGGATATTTCCGATTTTCTTGATTCAGATTGGAATGATATATATATTAGTTTTTGATGAAAATTCTGCATTTGATGGTAATGAATGTCGTGCATCTAGGAATCTGTAGAGTGCAGACAATGAATGGATGCCTACTGTTGTCTGGACTGGTCTGAAAAGTCCTGTAGCATCTGAGCATGTGTGAGGGCTGTACAGGTCTTGCCAAAAGTCCAGGTCAGATGATCCTGCACAAAGCTGAACTCCTAGTGGTCTCCACAACAGTGTAAGGGCCAAGGAGAAACACACTTCCACACAGAAGTTGGGAAGCTACCTTATGAAGGTGATCATAGATACGGGATTATTAATATATCCAGGTTGGCATCTATTATTTTTTTAGCTTTTGACTTTCGCAGCTGTGGGCATCTTGACAACCATCAACTCCCTGTAAGCACAGACAACTCTATAAGAACCTGAGGATAAATTTCCCTGTGCATGTCCCCTTGTGAAACTGCTTAAGCACCGCCTGGTTTACACACAGGTGGAATTTCTAGGTCAAAGTGAGCATGTTTACTTCTTTGACTAAGCACTGCCAGGTGGCTCTTCTGCATAGCTCTACCTGTGGCCAGGATTGCATTATCTAGCTTTCTAACTTTTGCATGTTGAGTAGATACATAGTGGGAGCACACTGTTTTTGTTGGTATTTTTCTTGGTATCTATTCTGATGCTTTTCACTGGGGGATTTTTTCCTGTGAAAATGGGCTTCCTCTACTTGACCTTATTTTCTTCTTTTTAAAATTTTTTCAATGTGACTTTTTAATTTTAGTTTTATTAAAGACATTGCCCCTTGCTTGCATAGTCTATATCTAAAGCACTAGTCCTTGCTCCAAGGCCCAGCTTGCTCTCAGCTGCCCCAGGAGGGGAACAGTCTTTGGCGGTAGACAAGAGACGCCCCTGCAGGGGGCACAAGTGCTTTGGCCCTCTGGTGTCTTGCCAGCAGTGCTTCCCATGCTCACAGAGGGTTTCAGACACTGAGTCAATGGTCCAGGTGGTCTTTTGTTCAGTCTGATCTCAAATTGAGCTCCTCAGAGAGGTCATATTGAAGTCCTTGTGTGTACCTGATCCATCATTTTAAACAATATTCCAAGTTCACTTTTTGTGTGTACGTGGGTTCTGGGGATTGAACCCAGGGCCTTGAGCCTGTGAGGCAAGTGACCTACCTGAGCTACACCCTCAGAGACCCCTGTAAAAGTATTTCCCCTTTGCCTCGGGGTCTAAGTTGCCAAGGCTGACCTCAAACGTTCCTCTTGCCTCAGCCTCCCTGGTGGCTGGCATGACAGGCATGCACCTGGGACTGTCACACTCGAGCCTGTGATGGGAACTCATGTGCATCTGTCCAGGGCTGAGCATGGTTAGGCAGAGCTGTGCTCCAGGCTCCCTGCAGGGCTGTGGAGGCTTCTGCTGCCCAGCAGCCCTGGTGCCATGGCCAGGGCTCCTCCCAGCCGAGGGCAGGCAGCTGCCCATTGCTGTAGGCTGACCTTATTTTCTTCTTATGGCACTCGTCCGTTCTCTGGAGTATGTTGTATGGTTTGTCCATTAGGAGTCTAACAGGTCCTCTAGAACCTTCAAACAATTAGTAAAATTCCTGAACATTAAGTGAGCGCGCACAGAAATTGGGCTAATATTTTGGGAAGAACAATGTTGGATGATATATTCATGGCTTGAATATATCATCCAACATGAAGTTATATTTTATTACTTACAAAATAATAAAATAATGAAGCAATACCATGGGCTGAGCTAAAATAGATCCTTAGGATCTTAGGCATTCTGTAATAAATCTGTGTCACTTGAAGTATAGAGTTGATCGACTCTGAGTAATGAAACAGAAGTAAAGGTATCAAAGCCAATGATCATCTGTTTCCAATTTTCTGTGATTTGGTTCAAGTGGTAAAGTGGTGATATTTATTAATAATGGATCGAATAGGTTCATAATTGTTTTAGAGTACAATTAGATGCCTTCAAACTTTAGGCTACATGGGCACATTTGAGAACGGTTCCAGCTATTCTCTCATCCTTTGGGTCATTCCCCTCCTATGTCCTGTGAGACATTTTCTATGTGAGGCTTTAAGAAGAAGAAGAGAATATTCTGTAAAGAAAACCTTGTGATCTGTGCAGTATGAAGTTGAATGGATTCATTCAGAAATCAGAAATTCTATTGAAAGATATTTATTTGCATGAGCCAAATAAAACCTATTTTTAGGCATCCTGGTGAAGACAAGGTTTTATCTTTATGTCTCATTTTCTATGTTTTGTTGTTGTTGTTGTTGTTGTTGTTAGAATGAAATTCATATGTTGCCCGACCATTCTATCAGATGTGTAACTAGATGCCATTTAAATTACCCACTTTTACATGGTAGACAGTTTTTAATGAACACTGCCTGTCTGCACCTTTTTTAAAAACAGGACTGGGATCAGAAGCCCAAATACCAATGGTTAGCTGGAGCATATTTTTCATTTGGCCTATCTGTCAGTATTCCCTGAGGTCATCTGTGCAATCAGCTTCGTTACTCCTGCTCCCTCACTGGATTTCATAGAAACCATATGCTATGTATGAATCAGGGACACCAATCCCACAACATAGCATTCTTGGAATATCCAAAGTCCCACTTTTCACTTCGCCATGCCTGAGATCAGCAGTAATATTTATCAGCAAATGTGAGATTTTCAAAGATCCAATTCTATGTGCTCCTTTCTCATAGAGCCTTAGGCAGGGATATAGCATACATAAATATTAAGTAAAGTCCATAGTTTTTAAAATGTCATCCATTGAATAGTTGACACATGTCTGAGATACTTTTTATTTTGGAGGAGGTATTATTTAATAGGGAATTCCAACAGCTACCTAATAGTGAAATGAGAAGTCTTGCATCCATTTTATTTTGTTTCTGATGATTTTTATGAGTAAGGGTAAGATACTTCCTTGTTCTGATGCAGATGTTGCCCACTTTTGTGAATGGATGCGGGGTGTCACCTACTACTTGCATATCTGCATATTGGGCTTGACACTGCTATCGTACTTGGTAGCTGGCAAAAAGTCAATACTGAAGTTAAGCTCTTGTGTTCTAGCAGCAGAGCTGAAGATCCTTGATGTGCCACCTTCTGCAATCCATGCTGCTCTCTTCATGTTCCTTATTGACTTCCTGGTGAGGAGCATCATGGTCTCCTGGTCTTGAGAATGGCCAAGCATTGCTCTGTGAATGTGGAAGATGGGCATGTGGAAGGCTCCAGGGAGGAGGGATCATTGAACATGTACTCGAATCCATGTGCCTGTTGAATGACCTGTTTTTTTATTTTTGGGTTTTAAGGGAGACACTGCCCTAAAACACTTCTGTGCAGCTGGGGATGCAGGCTTCTGCTTCACCTTGCAGGAAGCATTAACGAATCCTTTCCAGAAGACATGAGAAGAGAGAAGTGAGCCTCTGGTATCATGCAGGTTCCTTGCATTGCCCATGGGCTAGAAGAGAGAAGAGTTGCTTCATGAGATTTGATCCCCTTTTTCCTGAAAAGTTCCACACAGAGGTGAGTCCCCAGCATGTTTAGAAATCATTTCAGACACCTTTCTGGACGGAATTGAATCAGAGCCCCTGATGATGTGGAAGAGCTAAAGATGGGTTTGCTATGAATTTTCTATTTCATTCATCAGGGCCTGAGTCAAGTCAGTCATTGTGCTGTCAACACATGAGCTGCTGGTCAAATGTGAGGAAGTGGTCTTGCTTTATGAAAACACCACCCTGATTCAGTGAGCCAGAGGCAGCCTGCAGTCCCTGTTTTCCTGTAAAGGCAGATTGCTGTGGATGGCCTCTGGCCTCGTCATGCAGCCCTGCTCAGAGTAGGGGATTGAGGGACCAGGCAGATCCCTAGTTCCTTTTGACCTTTATTGCCATTGGGCCACCCCAGGGTCCTTGGACTCTACCTGGTCTTCTGGCCTGGGTCAGGGGATGTGAGGTTTGGAATCCCCCTCTGTGGCAGGATCCCAGCCCCCCAGCCACTTGAGGTCAGCACATCCTTCCCTAATTGTGTTAGAGTTGGAGACTTCTCCCACCCATCCTCATCCATGCTCATCCCACATTTTGTAGCTTGGCACCTGAGGACCTTTATTCATTGACTTACTTGTTAGTGATGATGGTTACTAAGACTAAGTGACTCTTTCGAGTCACATCACTTGCATGGTAGGGCTAGAGCATGGATCTTCCTAATTGATTTCATGGGACTCTCTCATGGAAACTGTGACTGCTTCCTAAACACACACTCTACATTTGGAGTGTCAAAATTCTTGCCACTGCCTCCTTGGCAAGTGTATCTTGTCTTCTACGTGGGAATTTCACAAATATTTTCCTTTGGTTTGTGGAGGTCATGCAGAAGGGATTTCATTTGAAATAGCCCAAACAAGAAATACCAGTTGTCTTTTTCGCACATGGATGTGTGTAGTGAACACCCCTTTCTGTGTGCTTGCATGAGTTACTCCTTTGAATTTGTTGAAGAATGGTTGGCTGGGGAGCAAGTTAACGAGAGATGGATATCAATGGTTGTCAAGTATTCTGACGTGAAGAATGTATTGAGGATGTGAAGGCTTTTCTAGCCAGTTCCTATGGCTCAGTCAGGGATCAGTCAGAGGATTCTGTCTGGTAGACTCTTTGGCACAGATGTCAAAGTGGCCTGGTCTTACCCTGTCCAGGACTGAATGCTGAGCTTGAGTGGGAGCTTCTTGTCATTTCAAGCATTTCCATGAGTCTGTCCTCTGTTCTCTTGTATCCAAGTGGTTTCTAATAGGAAAGCAGAACAAAAATTGAAAGTATGGTGATTGATTATTTTTACCAATGTTATTTCAATCCACTTTGTTTAATACGAAATTACCTTTATGCTAGTAAGATTTCATATGTGAGGAAATAATGAAAATATTGGGGTTAGGGGATGAGAATATGCAAATCAAACATTTTTGAGCACCAAGACCCGTTTTTTGTTTTTGTTTTTGTTTTTTATTAACTTAAATAATATTAAGTGCCAGAGGACCACCGCTGCCATTCAGCCTCAACAACCTCCAGGTCCAGCCTCCAGGTGGCCCATTTCACCAGGGTGTGTGGGACCACACTGTCCTGGGATGAGAGAACAGTACCCACGGATGTTGACATCTCACAGAGTAGATATTGCCAGTGACAGTAGGGAGCTATTGGCACATGAGGAAGGGAAGAGCTCTCAGGATGGGAAGAGGGGGCCGCTTCGAGACTCATTGGGTATGGCACGAGGCTGCTGGGTGTGGTGTTGGCCTGGGCCCACTGAGTGGGGCAGATCCGTGGTCTGTGTTTCTGTACCCTCCTCTGTAGCCTGTGTTGGCAGCAGATCAGGGAATTGCGATCAGAAGTGCTCCCAGTAACACAGGCACCAGCCCCCAGAGTGTGTGCCTATCCGTTTCCCCACCTGGCCTGACTTAGTGCCTGTCTTGCCTCAGGGCTGAGACCCTACAATCTCTGATGAGGGTGTCTGTGGTCCAGATCCAACCTGCATGGCCAACATGCTCAGACCTTCAGCTGGGTCCTAGGCTGCTGCAACCAAACTCTGTTAACTGGGTGGCCGACAACAGAGGAAGTGTCTTCCGTTGAGCTCCAGAGGCTCAACACAGTAGGTGTTGGGCTGTCCCAGTGCCATAACCCCTCCCAGGTTTCAAGGGGACTGTCTCCCCAACTCTCCCAGCCCTTGCCCACTCTCCTATTGCTGCCCACGATCTGTGGTTCCCATATGGGCATCCCGCCCTGGCTCCAACCTCACATATCCGGTATCCCCCAGTCTCCCTGGTATCTGGGTCCAGACTCTCCTCTTCCTACAAGAATATCAGATATTGGATTTGGTCCCAGTTGATGCTGTGTTCCATCATGTGAGCTCTTAGCTTCATCACTGTGCAAAGACTCTTTTCCCACACAAGTTCGCACGGCTTTTGGCTGGCTAAGAATTTTCAGGCGACACTTTTCTAATGAGTACACTTTCCTTCCTTCCGATCTCCCACCAGTGAGCATTCCTCGCACCCTTGTCCTAGTTCCTTTATGGCAGTTTCCCTCCTTATGGCTGAGAGGACCTAGTGACCCCTGAATTCACACGTTCTCCTTAATCACCAACACACTGCAGAATTCTCCAGGGGGCCATATATGCTCCTGGAAGTTGGTGTTGGAAATAGTTCTCCATCCATTAATCACTCCCTCACTCACTAATGTCCTTGTGTCCTTGAGAAAGGCTCTCCCTTTCCTGGTTTTCCTGAATAGAAATCCTCTTGCCTCTTGGGTGAATAGGGTTATGGGTTGTGCAGAGGGTGTTGGTCCACTGAGCATCTTAGAGACTGTCCTTTATGGAGCCTAATGATCCTCACTGGGGAATGAGGCCAGGGTCCTAACTGTGGTTAGTTAGAGAGGGAAAGAAGGACAAGGGAAACTCAGATGTCCCTTCATGGCCCCTGGAGTTAGAGGACTTACCCCTTTGCACCTGGGATCAGGAGACCTCATTTCCTCGAGGACACGCACACTCAGACGTTAATCTTGAGTGTGGGTTCCTTTCTGGGGTCCAGGGCTGTTGTTAGCCACCAGGAATGACAGTGCTCTCCATGCTGAGTGGAGCCATTTTTGCCAGGAAAGAGAGCCCATGGTCACGCCTTGTGCAAAGCATCCCACGCCAGGGGCTCCCATGCCTACATTCCTGTCCTGAAAGGAAGCCACTCAGAGGCAAGGTGGGTCCAACCACCTCCCATGTGTTCACTCATCACTGTGTTCCAGCAGTCACCCCAGTGAACAGTCCTGATGGGATTGGATGTGGCTCAGAATGTCACCCTCATGAGCTATACCCTGCCACAGCTGCAGTTCTGCAGTGGGAGAAACTCAAAACCTCAAAACACATGCACATGAAAGAAAAGAGCAAGAGCCAGAGCCCAAACAGGCCAGGTGTGGCAAAGACAGCTGGAGTGCCTAGGTTGGGACTCAGAATTATGTCAGTGGAGTGGCATTGCTGCTGGCACCAGCATGATAACCGAGAGCCAGCCCTGCTCATTTTGGGGAGCAGTGTGTTGGGGAAGGCAGCAGAAATTGAGAGGCAGGATTGAGTTTGGCCCTAGGAGGAGGTTGGGTAAGAGGCCAGTGTGGGTTGCAGAGCCTGGGCAGATAGACAGAGGCCAGGGCACACCCCAAAGCCTGGAGACTGCACTTGATGTCCAGGGTTGTGAAACACCACTTCCCCTCTTACTCACAACTGAGAGCAAGGGGCATTGATGAGTTCAGTTTGTGTGCGGCTGCATCCAAGGTGGCTCGGCTAGGAACCTCTGTTTCCTTGACTCAGGAGGCTGGGAGTCCAGGCTCCACTGAGGCTCGGCTGGGAGGATCGGAGTCTGAGTTTATGCCTGTGTTCCCTGTAGGATCCATGTTGGCTGAGCCTCAGTGTTTTTGTAATGAGAGGATGGGTGACCGTCATGTCTTTATCACAGGACACACTTGCTAAATGGATTTGTTTGCTCTGAGGAGGAAAGAGAGAGGGGGGAGTGGTGCTGGAGACAGGGATGCAGACAGGGGTCATGGACTTGGCATAACTCAGTCTTGGAGGTGATATCCCATCACCTGTACCCACTTCAATTCCCATGAATCCAGAGGCTGAGCCCCCTTGAGGTGAGGGGTGAACCGGTTCTGGGCAGCAGGATGCTGTGGTACCTCGGAGTCTCTGTGAGACCCCAACACTAGACACACTTGGCCCTTTTGAAATCTTAGGAGAAGCCTTGGGAAGTTGTATGGCAGAGGGGAGCAGCCTCTGCATCTCAGTCCCCTCCAACTTGCCATGGTGTAGAGAGGGAACTGCAGCCACGATGGGACGGACATTGGCCATGTCCCTGTGTGGGACACAGGCCTGATTGAGTTAGGGTGCATTCTTTGTCTCTCCCTTTCTTGTGATTATCCCATCTCTACATTTGTGCTTTAGCCACCTTTGAGTCCCATCTCTGCTTTCAGAGAGAACAGAGGGTGTTATGGGCCAATAGACACAATAAACCCTAGAGATTAGATGCTACCCTACTTTCCAGAAAAGACTGGGCACACCATGAGTTGCACAATGATGGGACCAGGGTCCAAAAGCTGCTGAGAGGGAAGGACTGGTTGTGAATGCATTTTTGAAGGCTCCAAGCTGGAACTCTAGTGGCACCAAGCAGGGCAGATGCTGGTGGGGATGTTTGGGTAGTTGTTGGTGAACACCTGCGCACCTGAGATGGGTAGGCATGGAGGAGAAATCGGCAGCCCATAGGGCTGTTGAAAGTGGTCTTATGTGAAAAGAGGCTCAGGTATGGGCACAGGAAATGACATCATTGCCTTGACAATGGATCAAACAGAACATGGAACCCTGGTATCCAGGCACCCACTTCACTGACCAAGCCATCCGAGCTCACTTGGTTGGAGCCACTGGAGGGAGAAGGATGTTCTCCTGTGGTTGCAGACAATGCCGAGCCTCAGGCTCCCAGGAATCTCAGGGGGGCCAACTAGCCCTTTTGTGGATACACTGGGTGAGGCTTCATCTTAGACGCCAGAGCCTCTGGCGATTGTCGCAGAGGAGCTCAAGAGTAACAGTGAGTAGCACAGGGCAGGTGAGCCCAGCAGGCCCTCTAGTCTGATCCCTGATGAATGGCCCAGGACTCCTATTCTGACTCTGTGTGTGTGTGTGTGTGTGTGTGTGTGTGTGTGTGTGTGTGTGTTTGTACTGATGGGAACTGTCCCATTGTGCTTTGACCCTAGTGTATTGGCACAAGTCATTTTTCTGTTTGTCACCATTTCCATTTTGAACCCACCATTCTTGGTCCCAACCCAGGGTGAAAATGATCAGAACACGGAGGAGCCCTTCAGGGTTCAGAGCCTTGAACCTTACAGGCAGGACCAGCTTAGGAATGAGCTCCTGCCTGTCATTTGTGGGAGGAACCTACATTTCAGCAGCAACATGGGGTTAATCTCCTGGGATTTCATCCCCACCCAGCAGGTGCTGGATCTCTTGTTCCCAAAACAGCCACCTTCTTCAGTCTTTACTCCTGGTGCCACTCCACATCCTCCAAGGGGACAAGAACCTCAGGTTCTGGATGGATGTTGTAGAATGCCCACAGAGCCAACTGCCAGGCTGGGTGGGGTGCAGTTGCTGGGCTTTGCTGATGTTGTCATCCCCCACAGTTCTTGGAACCTTCTGTGGCAGTGGCATCCAGGACCCCAGCAGCTGTGAGTAGCAGCTCCTCACTGCTTCACTCCAGCGAGCAGGTGGAAGACAGCCGCGTTGTTCACGTCCTCCTAGAGGGACAGAGCCTGAGGGAGACAAAGCGCATCCCGGTAAGCCCGACAGCAGGGCTGCCTCCTGGGTGTCCACACAGTGGAAGGCAGGAGACACAGCCAACCCCAGGGCTATGGTGGGAAATAAAGAAGAGAGAGGTCCGTCTTAAGGGCTTGACCTGAGGAGGGAGAGCATCAGCATGCCCAGCTTCAGTGGTGAGTGGGCCTGTGTATTGTGGGTTTTGCAGGCCAGAAGTGCAGACGGAAGTGCTGTGGACAGATGAAGGCAGAGATATGTCCAGGGTGCAGGCTGCAGTGCCTAGAACTTGGTATTCTCAATGAGTGAAGTTGGAGCAGAGGAGGTGGCAGTGACTTGTCACATGTGTAGGAGGGGATGTGTTCCTGGTGGCAGGGAAGAGAACCTCCTTAGCATGACTAGGTGTAGGAATTTGGGGTCGGGATCACCTGGGGGGTCATGCCAAAGCTTCGGAATGTTAGGCTTTGCATGTATGTAAATACGGAGCTAAAGGGGTTCTTGGCAGAATTTCTATGGATGTGCAGTAGACACGCTAATGCTGCAGGTGTCCAGCTGCAGAGGAGACATGTTCAGTGACTGCCAGTGCTGAGTCAAGTACATCATGACAACCAGACCCGCACCGAGCTTCCAGAGGCCAGGGCCTCTCAAAGCTATCATGAAGCACTCAAGTGCACACTCTTGTATCTGAGTCTGTTTTGTGTCGTGGCAGTCAGGACCCAAATTTTCAGTGCATCTGCCTCTTGCACCCACAAAGGCAGCCTGCATCCCAGATCACACTTGGTGCGCAGATCCCTGGCCCATTGCTCTCATCTCAGTGAGATGAGAGTGTGTCTGTGCATAGGCAGTTTGGTCCTTTGACATGAGTGGAATGTGGCTCCCCAGGGGGAGGGGAGATGGCAGGTACAGGCAGATATTTGTACCAGGATTGTTCTAGTAGCACATTGCAAGAACCCAGGTGGTATATGGAGGACACACTCAGGTAGCAGGATAACAAGATTGTGCCCTTGTATATGTAGCTGAGATTTCTCCTGAATGTTTGACCACAGTCTTCTGGGTAGCTCTTCTAAAAGCCATTCTCTGATGACATTTGTCCCACCCTGATCCAGGTGACCTTTCAGGAGATGGTGACAAGCCTCATCCGCAGGGCCTTGGACCAAAATTTGTTGCAGCATGAGGATGTGGACAACTTTGAGCTGCTGTATATGATGTCTGAGGATGAGAGTAAGTAGGACAATCAGACAGTGGGGAGACATGATCCACAGTGGGCTCAGGATAACGGACAGCCAAGAGAAAGTGGGCCTTGGCCCCAAAATACCAAAGTGTGATGGGCCTGGCGGAGACTCTCAGGGGTTGTGGGTGTTTTGTGGTATAATCCTTGAGTGCCACCTAACAATTCTCTCCACTTCGCTCTGCAGAAATCAAGGTCTCTGACCACTCACTCGTGTGTCTGTCCATGAATCTGGGAATACAATATTTCATGGTGAGGAAACGCCCCCAGGTCAAGGGAAAGGAGGTAAACACCTACCTTATTCAAGCTGTGCATGTGCTGCCATTCCACTCCGACCTGAGGAAATAAGAAGCCTCAGCACCTGGACATATTTGCTGGAAGCCCATAGAGCCAACTGACAGTCTGGGGTGGCTTTCTGTTTCTGGGTTTGCTGATGTTCCATCCCCCACAGTTCTCAGAATCAACCTGCAAGTCCTCCAGGCCGCTTTCCCACAAGCAGGTGGGAGACACCTGCTTAATTCGTGTCCACTTAGAAACACAAAGTCCAGAGATGGCCAAGAGTGTTCTGGTAAGCCTGGGAGCAGGGGTGTCCCGTGGTGCTTACACCTGGGTGGGGAGCAGACACTGGTCCAATACCATGGACTACTCATGCCCTCTTGAATTTGGAGCTTCTGGATGATCAGGAGGATAGATGGGAATCAAGAAGGGAGAGGTCAGTGTGAAGGGCTGGAGCTGAGATGAGCGAGTGCAGCAGCTTGTCCACTGCCATGTCTGAGGGAGTCTGTGTGTCAGGTGGCAGCATGCAGTCCAGAAGGGCAGGGACAGGTATGGGTGACAGATGAGAATAGGACAGGAACTAGGTTGCAGGTTCCCTTGTATGGGATGCTGACGTCTATGGAGGAGGACAGCAGTGTGAGGTTCTCCATGTTCCTTGAACAAGGAGCTGAGAGAGTCTCTCTGCAGAGTCGATATGGATGTGGAGCAAGCACACTAAATGTCCAGGTAACCCAATGACCACCCTTGCCGGATGAGGTGGCCTCCTACATCCCAGCCAGCACTGAGCCTCTGGAGGCCAGGAGCTCTCATGGCTATCTTTCAGCTCTCCTGTGTGTGGTCATGTTCCTGGGTCTGTTTTTGGCCCTGGCAATCCAGACCAAAGCCTCTAGGTTTTGTGCCTAGGCCATTCCCAATGCCGCCTGCATCCTCGGGCAGACCTGGGATCTTGGAGGCTATTGTCCCATTCCTCCCAACTTGTGGGATGAGATTGCCTCTGTATGCAGGTAGTGGGGTCCTTTCACTCCGAGAGGAGTGCAGCTCCACAAAGAGCAATGGCAGGCCCAGGAAGTCCTATGTACAAGGATTGGGCTAGTAGCCTGTGGGAAGAGCCCACACGATGAGCAGGAGGTCAGCCTCGGGTAGTAGGGTCATGGATGTTGCCCTTGTATTTAGAGTGGAGGTGCCTCCAGAATGCCCCTGCCCACTGTCCTTGAGTAGTCACTTCAAGGCCCATTTCCTGAAGGCCTGTCTCCCATGCTGCTCCAGGTGACCTGCCACGATAGGGCTCCTGTCGTCATCCGCAGCGCCCTCGACCTACACTTCCTTACTGAGGAGAATCCAGAGGATTATGAGCTGGGCCAAATCATCTCTCGCCGTCAGAGTAAGTGAGACAATCAGATAGCAGAGAGCAAGGGTCAGGATGTGGACTCAGGTCAACTCTTAGCAACAAAGAGTAGTCTCTGACCCCCAAGAACACTCCAACAGGTGTGTTGGGTTCGTGCACAAAGCCAACTGCACTTCTGCTGGTGGAAGGTCTTGAGGTCCAATGGTATACCCCGGTGGATATTGCGGCTCCCCACCAGGTGCCCTCCCCTGGACATGAACAGGCATCCAAAGCTGACATCTTTGAGGAGTGAGGAGGAAAGCCTCTCTCCAGGAGCAGTATGTTTTCATGGTCTGGGATAGGAGTGGTTTCAAAGGAACATGGGAATGCATGGGCTAAAGAGGGAACTGGCATTTTGTGGACTGAAGCAGTACTATTGAAAGCCTTCTGTGTGACCAAAAAACCACTGCCTGGGCAGAGCATTGCCAGGATTCTAGCAAGCAGTAACAGGATGAAATTGGGAAGAAAACACAGCCTGGGAGACAGCCTGAATCATCTGTTTTTGCATAAATTCCATGGTCTTACGCACCTGAGTCCACTAGGCAAGGAGTGATCACAATAGCCAGGTTGTGATCCCTAACTAAAGTCAGATGAGGGCTTCCTGAGCACGTAGCCACAGAGCTCATCTGATAATAATGCCAGCGCTTTTTCGTTGGTTGGTTGGTTGGTTTTTGTGAGCCAAACACCACAGCAGCCATTATCCCAGCCTATGTACCCTGAAGACCACCATCCCTATGAGTTCTAGGATCACTTGTCTCCTATCTTAACCTACTGTTAGGTTAGTAGAGTCTATGGAAGAGGAAGTCTGTCTGGGGCCTTGGTAGCCTAAGAAATTCATAGCAGAGATCTCCACATCCAACCCAGAAGGGATGGAGAACAGGCTCTAGGTTAGAGGAGGGCGACAGGAAACACATGTTCAGAGGAAGGAGAAGCGGCTGTTGTATTCCCCCACTCGGGGTCATGGCACCACTGGGCCATACGCCATGTTGGAGGGAAGCAGTCCCTTTGCTGGTCTTTGGAACCATTGTTCTCAGTAGGGCAGTATTTGGAATGTGGCCTCCATTCTCAGAAGCCTGGTTCACATGGAGGCGGGCTCCACCAACGCAGAAGCATGGCTCTAACGTGGTATCCGTGCTGGTCAGCCTGTCCTCACTGTGGCCATACTTGAGGAAAATAACTCAGAGGAGGAATCCTAGGCCTTTTTTCTCTGGGTTTCATAGCTTTCTCTTTGGTTGTGCACTGAGGCTGTCCATAAAGCTCTAGTGTGTGGCAGTGGAGAGCTCCTCAGCCCTTGCCACAAAGGCATAGACTGGGAGAGAGAGAACGAGGCTGGCAGAGAGGGAGAGAGAGAAAGATGGAGAGGGAGGACCTCTCCTTGGAGAATGAGGATTCAGTGGAGCCAACAGGAACAAGGAACGGTTGCCCAGGGCACAACCCTATTTAGGTCTTACTCCAACCATGCTCAACCTTTCTTCCAGTCCCTCCCACCCCCCAGTAGTGTATTCATCTTGAATGAGAATTTCATGTTGACATCAGAGCACTCACCATCCAATGCTTCCCTCCAAACCCACCTATGAAGATGACTCATGTGTGGACTGAATCTTCGGCACAGGAGCCTTTTGTGGGAGATTTCAGATGCAAACCCTAGTGGTGTGCTTTGGCAGATGCAAGAGGACCTGAGATATTCTGGAGTCCAAAGCCTTCGGTAGGAACAGACATTAGGTCTGTTGAAGTGCTCTGCCTAGTTCTTCCTCAGAGAGGACTGTGGAGGCTGTCTTTGTTGGTATTGGTGCTGAATTGGAGAGCTCTCAGGTGTGTGGCTCTGGCCTTTTCTGGCACAGGCTCTCAGATGTTGGCGTGTCCTAGGGAGCACCTCCTGAGTGCCACCTTCTTTTTGTACACCCCTCTCTCCCCAGAGCTGAGGATTCCAGCAGAGGCCAACGTATTTTATGCCAAGAATCCTCACAAAAAATCCAACTTTGTGCTGAGGAAAAGGAGCCTCTCCCAAAAGAATGATGGGTGGATCGAGCCTCAACCTCCCTCTCGTCCTGCAAAGAAGGCTCCAGCCCTCCTGAGGATCCTTGCAAAACCATTCTGGGGCTGTGTGCCTGGGCGGGGCTGAGGCAGCCCAGGAATATTTACATTGATTACTATTTTCTTCAAAGTTTGAATCTATAGTTTGCCATTGTCCTTGACCTTGTTTAGTAACACAGTTGTTACTCTATCCTGTATTTGTTGTTTCCATTAATATATTATTATTATTTTAAAATATATATGTTTTTGTTACCTGATCTGCTGTGATGATTTGAGTATACTAAATGTAGCAGTGATTCCTAGAGGACACATCCAAACCAACAGGAAGGAATGTTTCATTCTATCAGCAAGAACTTTGGTTTTTAGGAGTTTGGCAGATGGCATTATCTGAGTCAGTTTTCCAATGGGGGCAATGAAGTATCAGCTGTGATGGTACAAACACAAACAAAGACACACAAACACACACAAGAGCACACACACTCACTGAGAGATAGATAGACAGATGGAGTTGGTCTCTGCTGAAATACTTTGGAGACATGGTTCTGATTTCTCCCCTTTTGGAGTATTTTCAATTGCACAAGGTGTCTTGCAAATGAACCCATGTCTGAGGAAGACATGCATGTGTACTTCACATGCCACTTTTCACATAGCAGGAAGGTCATGTAATATTTTTCATGCAGCTGTCTTTTGACTGTGAACCATCCCATGAGGTCAGCTGTGGAATTTTCAACTTGTAGCATCACAATGGGGATCCACTCTTTGGATTTGGGGATATTTCCGATTTTCTTGATTCAGATTGGAATGATATATATATTAGTTTTTGATGAAAATTCTGCATTTGATGGTAATGAATGTCGTGCATCTAGGAATCTGTAGAGTGCAGACAATGAATGGATGCCTACTGTTGTCTGGACTGGTCTGAAAAGTCCTGTAGCATCTGAGCATGTGTGAGGGCTGTACAGGTCTTGCCAAAAGTCCAGGTCAGATGATCCTGCACAAAGCTGAACTCCTAGTGGTCTCCACAACAGTGTAAGGGCCAAGGAGAAACACACTTCCACACAGAAGTTGGGAAGCTACCTTATGAAGGTGATCATAGATACGGGATTATTAATATATCCAGGTTGGCATCTATTATTTTTTTAGCTTTTGACTTTCGCAGCTGTGGGCATCTTGACAACCATCAACTCCCTGTAAGCACAGACAACTCTATAAGAACCTGAGGATAAATTTCCCTGTGCATGTCCCCTTGTGAAACTGCTTAAGCACCGCCTGGTTTACACACAGGTGGAATTTCTAGGTCAAAGTGTGCATGTTTACTTCTTTGACTGAGCACTGCCAGGTGGCTCTTCTGCATAGCTCTACCTGTGGCCAGGATTGTATTATCTAGCTTTCTAACTTTTGCAGGTTGAGTAGATACATAGTGGGAGCACACTGTTTTTGTTGGTATTTTTCTTGGTATCTATTCTGATGCTTTTCACTGGGGGATTTTTTCCTGTGAAAATGGGCTTCCTCTACTTGACCTTATTTTCTTCTTTTTAAAATTTTTTCAATGTGACTTTTTAATTTTAGTTTTATTAAAGACATTGCCCCTTGCTTGCATAGTCTATATCTAAAGCACTAGTCCTTGCTCCAAGGCCCAGCTTGCTCTCAGCTGCCCCAGGAGGGGAACAGTCTTTGGCGGTAGACAAGAGACGCCCCTGCAGGGGGCACAAGTGCTTTGGCCCTCTGGTGTCTTGCCAGCAGTGCTTCCCATGCTCACAGAGGGTTTCAGACACTGAGTCAATGGTCCAGGTGGTCTTTTGTTCAGTCTGATCTCAAATTGAGCTCCTCTGAGAGGTCATATTGAAGTCCTTGTGTGTACCTGACCCATCATTTTAAACAATATTCCAAGTTCACTTTTTGTGTGTACGTGGGTTCTGGGGATTGAACCCAGGGCCTTGAGCCTGTGAGGCAAGTGACCTACCTGAGCTACACCCTCAGAGACCCCTGTAAAAGTATTTCCCCTTTGCCTCGGGGTCTAAGTTGCCAAGGCTGACCTCAAACGTTCCTCTTGCCTCAGCCTCCCTGGTGGCTGGCATGACAGGCATGCACCTGGGACTGTCACACTCGAGCCTGTGATGGGAACTCATGTGCATCTGTCCAGGGCTGAGCATGGTTAGGCAGAGCTGTGCTCCAGGCTCCCTGCAGGGCTGTGGAGGCTTCTGCTGCCCAGCAGCCCTGGTGCCATGGCCAGGGCTCCTCCCAGCCGAGGGCAGGCAGCTGCCCATTGCTGTAGGCTGACCTTATTTTCTTCTTATGGCACTCGTCCGTTCTCTGGAGTATGTTGTATGGTTTGTCCATTAGGAGTCTAACAGGTCCTCTAGAACCTTCAAACAATTAGTAAAATTCCTGAACAGTAAGTGAGCGCGCACAGAAATTGGGCTAATATTTTGGGAAGAACAATGTTGGATGATATATTCATGGCTTGAATATATCATCCAACATGAAGTTATATTTTATTACTTACAAAATAATAAAATAATGAAGCAATACCATGGGCTGAGCTAAAATAGATCCTTAGGATCTTAGGCATTCTGTAATAAATCTGTGTCACTTGAAGTATAGAGTTGATCGACTCTGAGTAATGAAACAGAAGTAAAGGTATCAAAGCCAATGATCATCTGTTTCCAATTTTCTGTGATTTGGTTCAAGTGGTAAAGTGGTGATATTTATTAATAATGGATCGAATAGGTTCATAATTGTTTTAGAGTACAATTAGATGCCTTCAAACTTTAGCCCTCCTATGTCCTCTGAGACATTTTCTATGTGAGGCTTTAAGAAGAAGAAGAGAATATTCTGTAAAGAAAACCTTGTGATCTGTGCAGTATGAAGTTGAATGGATTCATTCAGAAATCAGAAATTCTATTGAAAGATATTTATTGGCATGAGCCAAATAAAACCTATTTTTAGGCATCCTGGTGAAGACAAGGTTTTATCTTTATGTCTCATTTTCTATGTTTTGTTGTTGTTGTTGTTGTTAGAATGAAATTCATATGTTGCCCGACCATTCTATCAGATGTGTAACTAGATGCCATTTAAATTACCCACTTTTACATGGTAGACAGTTTTTAATGAACACTGCCTGTCTGCACCTTTTTTAAAAACAGGACTGGGATCAGAAGCCCAAATACCAATGGTTAGCTGGAGCATATTTTTCATTTGGCCTATCTGTCAGTATTCCCTGAGGTCATCTGTGCAATCAGCTTCGTTACTCCTTCTCCCTCACTGGATTTCATAGAAACCATATGCTATGTATGAATCAGGGACACCAATCCCACAACATAGCATTCTTGGAATATCCAAAGTCCCACTTTTCACTTCGCCATGCCTGAGATCAGCAGTAATATTTATCAGCAAATGTGAGATTTTCAAAGATCCAATTCTATGTGCTCCTTTCTCATAGAGCCTTAGGCAGGGATATAGCATACATAAATATTAAGTAAAGTCCATAGTTTTTAAAATGTCATCCATTGAATAGTTGACACATGTCTGAGATACTTTTTATTTTGGAGGATGTATTATTTAATAGGGAATTCCAACAGCTACCTAATAGTGAAATGAGAAGTCTTGCATCCATTTTATTTTGTTTCTGATGATTTTTATGAGTAAGGGTAAGATACTTCCTTGTTCTGATGCAGATGTTGCCCACTTTTGTGAATGGATGCGGGGTGTCACCTACTACTTGCATATCTGCATATTGGGCTTGACACTGCTATCGTACTTGGTAGTTGGCAAAAAGTCAATACTGAAGTTAAGCTCTTGTGTTCTAGCAGCAGAGCTGAAGATCCTTGATGTGCCACCTTCTGCAATCCATGCTGCTCTCTTCATGTTCCTTATTGACTTCCTGGTGATGAGCATCATGGTCTCCTGGTCTTGAGAATGGCCAAGCATTGCTCTGTGAATGTGGAAGATGGGCATGTGGAAGGCTCCAGGGAGGAGGGATCATTGAACATGTACTCGAATCCATGTGCCTGTTGAATGACCTGTTTTTTTATTTTTGGGTTTTAAGGGAGACACTGCCCTAAAACACTTCTGTGCAGCTGGGGATGCAGGCTTCTGCTTCACCTTGCAGGAAGCATTAACGAATCCTTTCCAGAAGACATGAGAAGAGAGAAGTGAGCCTCTGGTATCATGCAGGTTCCTTGCATTGCCCATGGGCTAGAAGAGAGAAGAGTTGCTTCATGAGATTTGATCCCCTTTTTCCTGAAAAGTTCCACACAGAGGTGAGTCCCCAGCATGTTTAGAAATCATTTCAGACACCTTTCTGGACGGAATTGAATCAGAGCCCCTGATGATGTGGAAGAGCTAAAGATGGGTTTGCTATGAATTTTCTATTTCATTCATCAGGGCCTGAGTCAAGTCAGTCATTGTGCTGTCAACACATGAGCTGCTGGTCAAATGTGAGGAAGTGGTCTTGCTTTATGAAAACACCACCCTGATTCAGTGAGCCAGAGGCAGCCTGCAGTCCCTGTTTTCCTGTAAAGGCAGATTGCTGTGGATGGCCTCTGGCCTCGTCATGCAGCCCTGCTCAGAGTAGGGGATTGAGGGACCAGGCAGATCCCTAGTTCCTTTTGACCTTTATTGCCATTGGGCCACCCCAGGGTCCTTGGACTCTACCTGGTCTTCTGGCCTGGGTCAGGGGATGTGAGGTTTGGAATCCCCCTCTGTGGCAGGATCCCAGCCCCCCAGCCACTTGAGGTCAGCACATCCTTCCCTAATTGTGTTAGAGTTGGAGACTTCTCCCACCCATCCTCATCCATGCTCATCCCACATTTTGTAGCTTGGCACCTGAGGACCTTTATTCATTGACTTAGTTGTTAGTGATGATGGTTACTAAGACTAAGTGACTCTTTCGAGTCACATCACTTGCATGGTAGGGCTAGAGCATGGATCTTCCTAATTGATTTCATGGGACTCTCTCATGGAAACTGTGACTGCTTCCTAAACACACACTCTACATTTGGAGTGTCAAAATTCTTGCCACTGCCTCCTTGGCAAGTGTATCTTGTCTTCTACGTGGGAATTTCACAAATATTTTCCTTTGGTTTGTGGAGGTCATGCAGAAGGGATTTCATTTGAAATAGCCCAAACAAGAAATACCAGTTGTCTTTTTCGCACATGGATGTGTGTAGTGAACACCCCTTTCTGTGTGCTTGCATGAGTTACTCCTTTGAATTTGTTGAAGAATGGTTGGCTGGGGAGCAAGTTAACGAGAGATGGATATCAATGGTTGTCAAGTATTCTGACGTGAAGAATGTATTGAGGATGTGAAGGCTTTTCTAGCCAGTTCCTATGGCTCAGTCAGGGATCAGTCAGAGGATTCTGTCTGGTAGACTCTTTGGCACAGATGTCAAAGTGGCCTGGTCTTACCCTGTCCAGGACTGAATGCTGAGCTTGAGTGGGAGCTTCTTGTCATTTCAAGCATTTCCATGAGTCTGTCCTCTGTTCTCTTGTATCCAAGTGGTTTCTAATAGGAAAGCAGAACAAAAATTGAAAGTATGGTGATTGATTATTTTTACCAATGTTATTTCAATCCACTTTGTTTAATACGAAATTACCTTTATGCTAGTAAGATTTCATATGTGAGGAAATAATGAAAATATTGGGGTTAGGGGATGAGAATATGCAAATCAAACATTTTTGAGCACCAAGACCCGTTTTTTGTTTTTGTTTTTGTTTTTTATTAACTTAAATAATATTAAGTGCCAGAGGACCACCGCTGCCATTCAGCCTCAACAACCTCCAGGTCCAGCCTCCAGGTGGCCCATTTCACCAGGGTGTGTGGGACCACACTGTCCTGGGATGAGAGAACAGTACCCACGGATGTTGACATCTCACAGAGTAGATATTGCCAGTGACAGTAGGGAGCTATTGGCACATGAGGAAGGGAAGAGCTCTCAGGATGGGAAGAGGGGGCCGCTTCGAGACTCATTGGGTATGGCACGAGGCTGCTGGGTTTGGTGTTGGCCTGGGCCCACTGAGTGGGGCAGATCCGTGGTCTGTGTTTCTGTACCCTCCTCTGTAGCCTGTGTTGGCAGCAGATCAGGGAATTGCGATCAGAAGTGCTCCCAGTAACACAGGCACCAGCCCCCAGAGTGTGTGCCTATCCGTTTCCCCACCTGGCCTGACTTAGTGCCTGTCTTGCCTCAGGGCTGAGACCCTACAATCTCTGATGAGGGTGTCTGTGGTCCAGATCCAACCTGCATGGCCAACATGCTCAGACCTTCAGCTGGGTCCTAGGCTGCTGCAACCAAACTCTGTTAACTGGGTGGCCGACAACAGAGGAAGTGTCTTCCGTTGAGCTCCAGAGGCTCAACACAGTAGGTGTTGGGCTGTCCCAGTGCCATAACCCCTCCCAGGTTTCAAGGGGACTGTCTCCCCAACTCTCCCAGCCCTTGCCCACTCTCCTATTGCTGCCCACGATCTGTGCTTCCCATATGGGCATCCCGCCCTGGCTCCAACCTCACATATCAGGTATCCCCCAGTCTCCGTGGTATCTGGGTCCAGACTCTCCTCTTCCTACAAGAATATCAGATATTGGATTTGGTCCCAGTTGATGCTGTGTTCCATCATGTGAGCTCTTAGCTTCATCACTGTGCAAAGACTCTTTTCCCACACAAGTTCGCACGACTTTTGGCTGGCTAAGAATTTTCAGGCGACACTTTTCTAATGAGTACACTTTCCTTCCTTCCGATCTCCCACCAGTGAGCATTCCTCGCACCCTTGTCCTAGTTCCTTTATGGCAGTTTCCCTCCTTATGGCTGAGAGGACCTAGTGACCCCTGAATTCACACGTTCTCCTTAATCACCAACACACTGCAGAATTCTCCAGGGGGCCATATATGCTCCTGGAAGTTGGTGTTGGAAATAGTTCTCCATCCATTAATCACTCCCTCACTCACTAATGTCCTTGTGTCCTTGAGAAAGGCTCTCCCTTTCCTGGTTTTCCTGAATAGAAATCCTCTTGCCTCTTGGGTGAATAGGGTTATGGGTTGTGCAGAGGGTGTTGGTCCACTGAGCATCTTAGAGACTGTCCTTTATGGAGCCTAATGATCCTCACTGGGGAATGAGGCCAGGGTCCTAACTGTGGTTAGTTAGAGAGGGAAAGAAGGACAAGGGAAACTCAGATGTCTCTTCATGGCCCCTGGAGTTAGAGGACTTACCCCTTTGCACCTGGGATCAGGAGACCTCATTTCCTCGAGGACACGCACACTCAGACGTTAATCTTGAGTGTGGGTTCCTTTCTGGGGTCCAGGGCTGTTGTTAGCCACCAGGAATGACAGTGCTCTCCATGCTGAGTGGAGCCATTTTTGCCAGGAAAGAGAGCCCATGGTCACGCCTTGTGCAAAGCATCCCACGCCAGGGGCTCCCATGCCTACATTCCTGTCCTGAAAGGAAGCCACTCAGAGGCAAGGTGGGTCCAACCACCTCCCATGTGTTCACTCATCACTGTGTTCCAGCAGTCACCCCAGTGAACAGTCCTGATGGGATTGGATGTGGCTCAGAATGTCACCCTCATGAGCTCTACCATGCCACAGCTGCAGTTCTGCAGTGGGAGAAACTCAAAACCTCAAAACACATGCACATGAAAGAAAAGAGCAAGAGCCAGAGCCCAAACAGGCCAGGTGTGGCAAAGACAGCTGGAGTGCCTAGGTTGGGACTCAGAATTATGTCAGTGGGGTGGCATTGCTGCTGGCACCAGCATGATAACCGAGAGCCAGCCCTGCTCATTTTGGGGAGCAGTGTGTTGGGGAAGGCAGCAGAAATTGAGAGGCAGGATTGAGTTTGGCCCTAGGAGGAGGTTGGGTAAGAGGCCAGTGTGGGTTGGAGAGCCTGGGCAGATAGACAGAGGCCAGGGCACACCCCAACGCCTGGAGACAGCACTTGATGTCCAGGGTTGTGAAACACCACTTCCCCTCTTACTCACAACTGAGAGCAAGGGGCATTGATGAGTTCAGTTTGTGTGCGCCTGCATCCAAGGTGGCTCGGCTAGGAACCTCTGTTTCCTTGACTCAGGAGGCTGGGAGTCCAGGCTCCACTGAGGCTCGGCTGGGAGGATCGGAGTCTGAGTTTATGCCTGTGTTCCCTGTAGGATCCATGTTGGCTGAGCCTCAGTGTTTTTGTAATGAGAGGATGGGTGACCGTCATGTCTTTATCACAGGACACACTTGCTAAATGGATTTGTTTGCTCTGAGGAGGAAAGAGAGAGGGGGGAGTGGTGCTGGAGACAGGGATGCAGACAGGGGTCATGGACTTGGCATAACTCAGTCTTGGAGGTGATATCCCATCACCTGTACCCACTTCAATTCCCATGAATCCAGAGGCTGAGCCCCCTTGAGGTGAGGGGTGAACCGGTTCTGGGCAGCAGGATGCTGTGGTACCTCGGAGTCTCTGTGAGACCCCAACACTAGACACACTTGGCCCTTTTGAAATCTTAGGAGAAGCCTTGGGAAGTTGTATGGCAGAGGGGAGCAGCCTCTGCATCTCAGTCCCCTCCAACTTGCCATGGTGTAGAGAGGGAACTGCAGCCACGATGGGACGGACATTGGCCATGTCCCTGTGTGGGACACAGGCCTGATTGAGTTAGGGTGCATTCTTTGTCTCTCCCTTTCTTGTGATTATCCCATCTCTACATTTGTGCTTTAGCCACCTGTGAGTCCCATCTCTGGTTTCAGAGAGAACAGAGGGTGTTATGGGCCAATAGACACAATAAACCCTAGAGATTAGATGCTACCCTACTTTCCAGAAAAGACTGGGCACACCATGAGTTGCACAATGATGGGACCAGGGTCCAAAAGCTGCTGAGAGGGAAGGACTGGTTGTGAATGCATTTTTGAAGGCTCCAAGCTGGAACTCTAGTGGCACCAAGCAGGGCAGATGCTGGTGGGGATGTTTGGGTAGTTGTTGGTGAACACCTGCGCACCTGAGATGGGTAGGCATGGAGGAGAAATCGGCAGCCCATAGGGCTGTTGAAAGTGGTCTTATGTGAAAAGAGGCTCAGGTATGGGCACAGGAAATGACATCATTGCCTTGACAATGGATCAAACAGAACATGGAACCCTGGTATCCAGGCACCCACTTCACTGACCAAGCCATCCGAGCTCACTTGGTTGGAGCCACTGGAGGGAGAAGGATGTTCTCCTGTGGTTGCAGACAATGCCGAGCCTCAGGCTCCCAGGAATCTCAGGGGGGCCAACTAGCCCTTTTGTGGATACACTGGGTGAGGCTTCATCTTAGACGCCAGAGCCTCTGGCGATTGTCGCAGAGGAGCTCAAGAGTAACAGTGAGTAGCACAGGGCAGGTGAGCCCAGCAGGCCCTCTAGTCTGATCCCTGATGAATGGCCCAGGACTCCTATTCTGACTCTGTCTGTGTGTGTGTGTGTGTGTGTGTGTTTGTACTGATGGGAACTGTCCCATTGTGCTTTGACTCTAGTGTATTGGCACAAGTCATTTTTCTGTTTGTCACCATTTCCATTTTGAACCCACCATTCTTGGTCCCAACCCAGGGTGAAAATGATCAGAACACGGAGGAGCCCTTCAGGGTTCAGAGCCTTGAACCTTACAGGCAGGACCAGCTTAGGAATGAGCTCCTGCCTGTCATTTGTGGGAGGAACCTACATTTCAGCAGCAACATGGGGTTAATCTCCTGGGATTTCATCCCCACCCAGCAGGTGCTGGATCTCTTGTTCCCAAAACAGCCACCTTCTTCAGTCTTTACTCCTGGTGCCACTCCACATCCTCCAAGGGGACAAGAACCTCAGGTTCTGGATGGATGTTGTAGAATGCCCACAGAGCCAACTGCCAGGCTGGGTGGGGTGCAGTTGCTGGGCTTTGCTGATGTTGTCATCCCCCACAGTTCTTGGAACCTTCTGTGGCAGTGGCATCCAGGACCCCAGCAGCTGTGAGTAGCAGCTCCTCACTGCTTCACTCCAGCGAGCAGGTGGAAGACAGCCGCATTGTTCACGTCCTCCTAGAGGGACAGAGCCTGAGGGAGACAAAGCGCATCCCGGTAAGCCCGACAGCAGGGCTGCCTCCTGGGTGTCCACACAGTGGAAGGCAGGAGACACAGCCAACCCCAGGGCTATGGTGGGAAATAAAGAAGAGAGAGGTCCGTCTTAAGGGCTTGACCTGAGGAGGGAGAGCATCAGCATGCCCAGCTTCAGTGGTGAGTGGGCCTGTGTATTGTGGGTTTTGCAGGCCAGAAGTGCAGACGGAAGTGCTGTGGACAGATGAAGGCAGAGATATGTCCAGGGTGCAGGCTGCAGTGCCTAGAACTTGGTATTCTCAATGAGTGAAGTTGGAGCAGAGGAGGTGGCAGTGACTTGTCACATGTGTAGGAGGGGATGTGTTCCTGGTGGCAGGGAAGAGAACCTCCTTAGCATGACTAGGTGTAGGAATTTGGGGTCGGGATCACCTGGGGGGTCATGCCAAAGCTTCGGAATGTTAGGCTTTGCATGTAGGTAAATACAGAGCTAAAGGGGTTCTTGGCAGAATTTCTATGGATGTGCAGTAGACACGCTAATGCTGCAGGTGTCCAGCTGCAGAGGAGACATGTTCAGTGACTGCCAGTGCTGAGTCAAGTACATCATGACAACCAGACCCGCACCGAGCTTCCAGAGGCCAGGGCCTCTCAAAGCTATCATGAAGCACTCAAGTGCACACTCTTGTATCTGAGTCTGTTTTGTGTCGTGGCAGTCAGGACCCAAATTTTCAGTGCATCTGCCTCTTCCACCCACAAAGGCAGCCTGCATCCCAGATCACACTTGGTGCGCAGATCCCTGGCCCATTGCTCTCATCTCAGTGAGATGAGAGTGTGTCTGTGCATAGGCAGTTTGGTCCTTTGACATGAGTGGAATGTGGCTCCCCAGGGGGAGGGGAGATGGCAGGTACAGGCAGATATTTGTACCAGGATTGTTCTAGTAGCACATTGCAAGAACCCAGGTGGTATATGGAGGACACACTCAGGTAGCAGGATAACAAGATTGTGCCCTTGTATATGTAGCTGAGATTTCTCCTGAATGTTTGACCACAGTCTTCTGGGTAGCTCTTCTAAAAGCCATTCTCTGATGACATTTGTCCCACCCTGATCCAGGTGACCTTTCAGGAGACGGTGACAAGCCTCATCCGCAGGGCCTTGGACCAAAATTTGTTGCAGCATGAGGATGTGGACAACTTTGAGCTGCTGTATATGATGTCTGAGGATGAGAGTAAGTAGGACAATCAGACAGTGGGGAAACATGATCCACAGTGGGCTCAGGATAACGGACAGCCAAGAGAAAGTGGGCCTTGGCCCCAAAATACCAAAGTGTGATGGGCCTGGCGGAGACTCTCAGGGGTTGTGGGTGTTTTGTGGTATAATCCTTGAGTGCCACCTAACAATTCTCTCCACTTCGCTCTGCAGAAATCAAGGTCTCTGACCACTCACTCGTGTGTCTGTCCATGAATCTGGGAATGCAATATTTCATGGTGAGGAAACGCCCCCAGGTCAAGGGAAAGGAGGTAAACACCTACCTTATTCAAGCTGTGCATGTGCTGCCATTCCACTCCGACCTGAGGAAATAAGAAGCCTCAGCACCTGGACATATTTGCTGGAAGCCCATAGAGCCAACTGACAGTCTGGGGTGGCTTTCTGTTTCTGGGTTTGCTGATGTTCCATCCCCCACAGTTCTCAGAATCAACCTGCAAGTCCTCCAGGCCGCTTTCCCACAAGCAGGTGGGAGACACCTGCTTAATTCGTGTCCACTTAGAAACACAAAGTCCAGAGATGGCCAAGAGTGTTCTGGTAAGCCAGGGAGCAGGGGTGTCCCGTGGTGCTTACACCTGGGTGGGGAGCAGACACTGGTCCAATACCATGGACTACTCATGCCCTCTTGAATTTGGAGCTTCTGGATGATCAGGAGGATAGATGGGAATCAAGAAGGGAGAGGTCAGTGTGAAGGGCTGGAGCTGAGATGAGCGAGTGCAGCAGCTTGTCCACTGCCATGTCTGAGGGAGTCTGTGTGTCAGGTGGCAGCATGCAGTCCAGAAGGGCAGGGACAGGTATGGGTGACAGATGAGAATAGGACAGGAACTAGGTTGCAGGTTCCCTTGTATGGGATGCTGACGTCTATGGAGGAGGACAGCAGTGTGAGGTTCTCCATGTTCCTTGAACAAGGAGCTGAGAGAGTCTCTCTGCAGAGTCGATATGGATGTGGAGCAAGCACACTAAATGTCCAGGTAACCCAATGACCACCCTTGCCGGATGAGGTGGCCTCCTACATCCCAGCCAGCACTGAGCCTCTGGAGGCCAGGAGCTCTCGTGGCTATCTTTCAGCTCTCCTGTGTGTGGTCATGTTCCTGGGTCTGTTTTTGGCCCTGGCAATCCAGACCAAAGCCTCTAGGTTTTGTGCCTAGGCCATTCCCAATGCCGCCTGCATCCTCGGGCAGACCTGGGATCTTGGAGGCTATTGTCCCATTCCTCCCAACTTGTGGGATGAGATTGCATCTGTATGCAGGTAGTGGGGTCCTTTCACTCCGAGAGGAGTGCAGCTCCACAAAGAGCAATGGCAGGCCCAGGAAGTCCTATGTACAAGGATTGGGCTAGTAGCCTGTGGGAAGAGCCCACACGATGAGCAGGAGGTCAGCCTCGGGTAGTAGGGTCATGGATGTTGCCCTTGTATTTAGAGTGGAGGTGCCTCCAGAATGCCCCTGCCCACTGTCCTTGAGTAGTCACTTCAAGGCCCATTTCCTGAAGGCCTGTCTCCCATGCTGCTCCAGGTGACCTGCCACGATAGGGCTCCTGTCGTCATCCGCAGCACCCTCGACCTACACTTCCTTACTGAGGAGAATCCAGAGGATTATGAGCTGGGCCAAATCATCTCTCGCCGTCAGAGTAAGTGAGACAATCAGATAGCAGAGAGCAAGGGTCAGGATGTGGACTCAGGTCAACTCTTAGCAACAAAGAGTAGTCTCTGACCCCCAAGAACACTCCAACAGGTGTGTTGGGTTCGTGCACAAAGCCAACTGCACTTCTGCTGGTGGAAGGTCTTGAGGTCCAATGGTATACCCCGGTGGATATTGCGGCTCCCCACCAGGTGCCCTCCCCTGGACATGAACAGGCATCCAAAGCTGACATCTTTGAGGAGTGAGGAGGAAAGCCTCTCTCCAGGAGCAGTATGTTTTCATGGTCTGGGATAGGAGTGGTTTCAAAGGAACATGGGAATGCATGGGCTAAAGAGGGAACTGGCATTTTGTGGACTGAAGCAGTACTATTGAAAGCCTTCTGTGTGACCAAAAAACCACTGCCTGGGCAGAGCATTGCCAGGATTCTAGCAAGCAGTAACAGGATGAAATTGGGAAGAAAACACAGCCTGGGAGACAGCCTGAATCATCTGTTTTTGCATAAATTCCATGGTCTTACGCACCTGAGTCCACTAGGCAAGGAGTGATCACAATAGCCAGGTTGTGATCCCTAACTAAAGTCAGATGAGGGCTTCCTGAGCACGTAGCCACAGAGCTCATCTGATAATAATGCCAGCGCTTTTTCGTTGGTTGGTTGGTTGGTTTTTGTGAGCCAAACACCACAGCAGCCATTATCCCAGCCTATGTACCCTGAAGACCACCATCCCTATGAGTTCTAGGATCACTTGTCTCCTATCTTAACCTACTGTTAGGTTAGTAGAGTCTATGGAAGAGGAAGTCTGTCTGGGGCCTTGGTAGCCTAAGAAATTCATAGCAGAGATCTCCACATCCAACCCAGAAGGGATGGAGAACAGGCTCTAGGTTAGAGGAGGGCGACAGGAAACACATGTTCAGAGGAAGGAGAAGCGGCTGTTGTATTCCCCCACTCGGGGTCATGGCACCACTGGGCCATACACCATGTTGGAGGGAAGCAGTCCCTTTGCTGGTCTTTGGAACCATTGTTCTCAGTAGGGCAGTATTTGGAATGTGGCCTCCATTCTCAGAAGCCTGGTTCACATGGAGGCGGGCTCCACCAACGCAGAAGCATGGCTCTAACGTGGTATCCGTGCTGGTCAGCCTGTCCTCACTGTGGCCATACTTGAGGAAAATAACTCAGAGGAGGAATCCTAGGCCTTTTTTCTCTGGGTTTCATAGCTTTCTCTTTGGTTGTGCACTGAGGCTGTCCATAAAGCTCTAGTGTGTGGCAGTGGAGAGCTCCTCAGCCCTTGCCACAAAGGCATAGACTGGGAGAGAGAGAACGAGGCTGGCAGAGAGGGAGAGAGAGAAAGATGGAGAGGGAGGACCTCTCCTTGGAGAATGAGGATTCAGTGGAGCCAACAGGAACAAGGTACGGTTGCCCAGGGCACAACCCTATTTAGGTCTTACTCCAACCATGCTCAACCTTTCTTCCAGTCCCTCCCACCCCCCAGTAGTGTATTCATCTTGAATGAGAATTTCATGTTGACATCAGAGCACTCACCATCCAATGCTTCCCTCCAAACCCACCTATGAAGATGACTCATGTGTGGACTGAATCTTCGGCACAGGAGCCTTTTGTGGGAGATTTCAGATGCAAACCCTAGTGGTGTGCTTTGGCAGATGCAAGAGGACCTGAGATATTCTGGAGTCCAAAGCCTTCGGTAGGAACAGACATTAGGTCTGTTGAAGTGCTCTGCCTAGTTCTTCCTCAGGGAGGACTGTGGAGGCTGTCTTTGTTGGTATTGGTGCTGAATTGGAGAGCTCTCAGGTGTGTGGCTCTGGCCTTTTCTGGCACAGGCTCTCAGATGTTGGCGTGTCCTAGGGAGCACCTCCTGAGTGCCACCTTCTTTTTGTACACCCCTCTCTCCCCAGAGCTGAGGATTCCAGCAGAGGCCAACGTATTTTATGCCAAGAATCCTCACAAAAAATCCAACTTTGTGCTGAGGAAAAGGAGCCTCTCCCAAAAGAATGATGGGTGGATCGAGCCTCAACCTCCCTCTCGTCCTGCAAAGAAGGCTCCAGCCCTCCTGAGGATGCTTGCAAAACCATTCTGGGGCTGTGTGCCTGGGCGGGGCTGAGGCAGCCCAGGAATATTTACATTGATTACTATTTTCTTCAAAGTTTGAATCTATAGTTTGCCATTGTCCTTGACCTTGTTTAGTAACACAGTTGTTACTCTATCCTGTATTTGTTGTTTCCATTAATATATTATTATTATTTTAAAATATATATGTTTTTGTTACCTGATCTGCTGTGATGATTTGAGTATACTAAATGTAGCAGTGATTCCTAGAGGACACATCCAAACCAACAGGAAGGAATGTTTCATTCTATCAGCAAGAACTTTGGTTTTTAGGAGTTTGGCAGATGGCATTATCTGAGTCAGTTTTCCAATGGGGGCAATGAAGTATCAGCTGTGATGGTACAAACACAAACAAAGACACACAAACACACACAAGAGCACACACACTCACTGAGAGATAGATAGACAGATGGAGTTGGTCTCTGCTGAAATACTTTGGAGACATGGTTCTGATTTCTCCCCTTTTGGAGTATTTTCAATTGCACAAGGTGTCTTGCAAATGAACCCATGTCTGAGGAAGACATGCATGTGTACTTCACATGCCACTTTTCACATAGCAGGAAGGTCATGTAATATTTTTCATGCAGCTGTCTTTTGACTGTGAACCATCCCATGAGGTCAGCTGTGGAATTTTCAACTTGTAGCATCACAATGGGGATCCACTCTTTGGATTTGGGGATATTTCCGATTTTCTTGATTCAGATTGGAATGATATATATATTAGTTTTTGATGAAAATTCTGCATTTGATGGTAATGAATGTCGTGCATCTAGGAATCTGTAGAGTGCAGACAATGAATGGATGCCTACTGTTGTCTGGACTGGTCTGAAAAGTCCTGTAGCATCTGAGCATGTGTGAGGGCTGTACAGGTCTTGCCAAAAGTCCAGGTCAGATGATCCTGCACAAAGCTGAACTCCTAGTGGTCTCCACAACAGTGTAAGGGCCAAGGAGAAACACACTTCCACACAGAAGTTGGGAAGCTACCTTATGAAGGTGATCATAGATACGGGATTATTAATATATCCAGGTTGGCATCTATTATTTTTTTAGCTTTTGACTTTCGCAGCTGTGGGCATCTTGACAACCATCAACTCCCTGTAAGCACAGACAACTCTATAAGAACCTGAGGATAAATTTCCCTGTGCATGTCCCCTTGTGAAACTGCTTAAGCACCGCCTGGTTTACACACAGGTGGAATTTCTAGGTCAAAGTGTGCATGTTTACTTCTTTGACTAAGCACTGCCAGGTGGCTCTTCTGCATAGCTCTACCTGAGGCCAGGATTGTATTATCTAGCTTTCTAACTTTTGCATGTTGAGTAGATACATAGTGGGAGCACACTGTTTTTGTTGGTATTTTTCTTGGTATCTATTCTGATGCTTTTCACTGGGGGATTTTTTCCTGTGAAAATGGGCTTCCTCTACTTGACCTTATTTTCTTCTTTTTAAAATTTTTTCAATGTGACTTTTTAATTTTAGTTTTATTAAAGACATTGCCCCTTGCTTGCATAGTCTATATCTAAAGCACTAGTCCTTGCTCCAAGGCCCAGCTTGCTCTCAGCTGCCCCAGGAGGGGAACAGTCTTTGGCGGTAGACAAGAGACGCCCCTGCAGGGGGCACAAGTGCTTTGGCCCTCTGGTGTCTTGCCAGCAGTGCTTCCCATGCTCACAGAGGGTTTCAGACACTGAGTCAATGGTCCAGGTGGTCTTTTGTTCAGTCTGATCTCAAATTGAGCTCCTCTGAGAGGTCATATTGAAGTCCTTGTGTGTACCTGATCCATCATTTTAAACAATATTCCAAGTTCACTTTTTGTGTGTACGTGGGTTCTGGGGATTGAACCCAGGGCCTTGAGCCTGTGAGGCAAGTGACCTACCTGAGCTACACCCTCAGAGACCCCTGTAAAAGTATTTCCCCTTTGCCTCGGGGTCTAAGTTGCCAAGGCTGACCTCAAACGTTCCTCTTGCCTCAGCCTCCCTGGTGGCTGGCATGACAGGCATGCACCTGGGACTGTCACACTCGAGCCTGTGATGGGAACTCATGTGCATCTGTCCAGGGCTGAGCATGGTTAGGCAGAACTGTGCTCCAGGCTCCCTGCAGGGCTGTGGAGGCTTCTGCTGCCCAGCAGCCCTGGTGCCATGGCCAGGGCTCCTCCCAGCCGAGGGCAGGCAGCTGCCCATTGCTGTAGGCTGACCTTATTTTCTTCTTATGGCACTCGTCCGTTCTCTGGAGTATGTTGTATGGTTTGTCCATTAGGAGTCTAACAGGTCCTCTAGAACCTTCAAACAATTAGTAAAATTCCTGAACAGTAAGTGAGCGCGCGCAGAAATTGGGCTAATATTTTGGGAAGAACAATGTTGGATGATATATTCATGGCTTGAATATATCATCCAACATGAAGTTATATTTTATTACTTACAAAATAATAAAATAATGAAGCAATACCATGGGCTGAGCTAAAATAGATCCTTAGGATCTTAGGCATTCTGAAATAAATCTGTGTCACTTGAAGTATAGAGTTGATCGACTCTGAGTAATGAAACAGAAGTAAAGGTATCAAAGCCAATGATCATCTGTTTCCAATTTTCTGTGATTTGGTTCAAGTGGTAAAGTGGTGATATTTATTAATAATGGATCGAATAGGTTCATAATTGTTTTAGAGTACAATTAGATGCCTTCAAACTTTAGCCCTCCTATGTCCTGTGAGACATTTTCTATGTGAGGCTTTAAGAAGAAGAAGAGAATATTCTGTAAAGAAAACCTTGTGATCTGTGCAGTATGAAGTTGAATGGATTCATTCAGAAATCAGAAATTCTATTGAAAGATATTTATTTGCATGAGCCAAATAAAACCTATTTTTAGGCATCCTGGTGAAGACAAGGTTTTATCTTTATGTCTCATTTTCTATGTTTTGTTGTTGTTGTTGTTGTTAGAATGAAATTCATATGTTGCCAGACCATTCTATCAGATGTGTAACTAGATGCCATTTAAATTACCCACTTTTACATGGTAGACAGTTTTTAATGAACACTGCCTGTCTGCACCTTTTTTAAAAACAGGACTGGGATCAGAAGCCCAAATACCAATGGTTAGCTGGAGCATATTTTTCATTTGGCCTATCTGTCAGTATTCCCTGAGGTCATCTGTGCAATCAGCTTCGTTACTCCTGCTCCCTCACTGGATTTCATAGAAACCATTTGCTATGTATGAATCAGGGACACCAATCCCACAACATAGCATTCTTGGAATATCCAAAGTCCCACTTTTCACTTCGCCATGCCTGAGATCAGCAGTAATATTTATCAGCAAATGTGAGATTTTCAAAGATCCAATTCTATGTGCTCCTTTCTCATAGAGCCTTAGGCAGGGATATAGCATACATAAATATTAAGTAAAGTCCATAGTTTTTAAAATGTCATCCATTGAATAGTTGACACATGTCTGAGATACTTTTTATTTTGGAGGAGGTATTATTTAATAGGGAATTCCAACAGCTACCTAATAGTGAAATGAGAAGTCTTGCATCCATTTTATTTTGTTTCTGATGATTTTTATGAGTAAGGGTAAGATACTTCCTTGTTCTGATGCAGATGTTGCCCACTTTTGTGAATGGATGCGGGGTGTCACCTACTACTTGCATATCTGCATATTGGGCTTGACACTGCTATCGTACTTGGTAGTTGGCAAAAAGTCAATACTGAAGTTAAGCTCTTGTGTTCTAGCAGCAGAGCTGAAGATCCTTGATGTGCCACCTTCTGCAATCCATGCTGCTCTCTTCATGTTCCTTATTGACTTCCTGGTGAGGAGCATCATGGTCTCCTGGTCTTGAGAATGGCCAAGCATTGCTCTGTGAATGTGGAAGATGGGCATGTGGAAGGCTCCAGGGAGGAGGGATCATTGAACATGTACTCGAATCCATGTGCCTGTTGAATGACCTGTTTTTTTATTTTTGGGTTTTAAGGGAGACACTGCCCTAAAACACTTCTGTGCAGCTGGGGATGCAGGCTTCTGCTTCACCTTGCAGGAAGCATTAACGAATCCTTTCCAGAAGACATGAGAAGAGAGAAGTGAGCCTCTGGTATCATGCAGGTTCCTTGCATTGCCCATGGGCTAGAAGAGAGAAGAGTTGCTTCATGAGATTTGATCCCCTTTTTCCTGAAAAGTTCCACACAGAGGTGAGTCCCCAGCATGTTTAGAAATCATTTCAGACACCTTTCTGGACGGAATTGAATCAGAGCCCCTGATGATGTGGAAGAGCTAAAGATGGGTTTGCTATGAATTTTCTATTTCATTCATCAGGGCCTGAGTCAAGTCAGTCATTGTGCTGTCAACACATGAGCTGCTGGTCAAATGTGAGGAAGTGGTCTTGCTTTATGAAAACACCACCCTGATTCAGTGAGCCAGAGGCAGCCTGCAGTCCCTGTTTTCCTGTAAAGGCAGATTGCTGTGGATGGCCTCTGGCCTCGTCATGCAGCCCTGCTCAGAGTAGGGGATTGAGGGACCAGGCAGATCCCTAGTTCCTTTTGACCTTTATTGCCATTGGGCCACCCCAGGGTCCTTGGACTCTACCTGGTCTTCTGGCCTGGGTCAGGGGATGTGAGGTTTGGAATCCCCCTCTGTGGCAGGATCCCAGCCCCCCAGCCACTTGAGGTCAGCACATCCTTCCCTAATTGTGTTAGAGTTGGAGACTTCTCCCACCCATCCTCATCCATGCTCATCCCACATTTTGTAGCTTGGCACCTGAGGACCTTTATTCATTGACTTAGTTGTTAGTGATGATGGTTACTAAGACTAAGTGACTCTTTCGAGTCACATCACTTGCATGGTAGGGCTAGAGCATGGATCTTCCTAATTGATTTCATGGGACTCTCTCATGGAAACTGTGACTGCTTCCTAAACACACACTCTACATTTGGAGTGTCAAAATTCTTGCCACTGCCTCCTTGGCAAGTGTATCTTGTCTTCTACGTGGGAATTTCACAAATATTTTCCTTTGGTTTGTGGAGGTCATGCAGAAGGGATTTCATTTGAAATAGCCCAAACAAGAAATACCAGTTGTCTTTTTCGCACATGGATGTGTGTAGTGAACACCCCTTTCTGTGTGCTTGCATGAGTTACTCCTTTGAATTTGTTGAAGAATGGTTGGCTGGGGAGCAAGTTAACGAGAGATGGATATCAATGGTTGTCAAGTATTCTGACGTGAAGAATGTATTGAGGATGTGAAGGCTTTTCTAGCCAGTTCCTATGGCTCAGTCAGGGATCAGTCAGAGGATTCTGTCTGGTAGACTCTTTGGCACAGATGTCAAAGTGGCCTGGTCTTACCCTGTCCAGGACTGAATGCTGAGCTTGAGTGGGAGCTTCTTGTCATTTCAAGCATTTCCATGAGTCTGTCCTCTGTTCTCTTGTATCCAAGTGGTTTCTAATAGGAAAGCAGAACAAAAATTGAAAGTATGGTGATTGATTATTTTTACCAATGTTATTTCAATCCACTTTGTTTAATACGAAATTACCTTTATGCTAGTAAGATTTCATATGTGAGGAAATAATGAAAATATTGGGGTTAGGGGATGAGAATATGCAAATCAAACATTTTTGAGCACCAAGACCCGTTTTTTGTTTTTGTTTTTGTTTTTGTTTTTTTTTTAACTTAAATAATATTAAGTGCCAGAGGACCACCGCTGCCATTCAGCCTCAACAACCTCCAGGTCCAGCCTCCAGGTGGCCCATTTCACCAGGGTGTGTGGGACCACACTGTCCTGGGATGAGAGAACAGTACCCACGGATGTTGACATCTCACAGAGTAGATATTGCCAGTGACAGTAGGGAGCTATTGGCACATGAGGAAGGGAAGAGCTCTCAGGATGGGAAGAGGGGGCCGCTTCGAGACTCATTGGGTATGGCACGAGGCTGCTGGGTGTGGTGTTGGCCTGGGCCCACTGAGTGGGGCAGATCCGTGGTCTGTGTTTCTGTACCCTCCTCTGTAGCCTGTGTTGGCAGCAGATCAGGGAATTGCGATCAGAAGTGCTCCCAGTAACACAGGCACCAGCCCCCAGAGTGTGTGCCTATCCGTTTCCCCACCTGGCCTGACTTAGTGCCTGTCTTGCCTCAGGGCTGAGACCCTACAATCTCTGATGAGGGTGTCTGTGGTCCAGATCCAACCTGCATGGCCAACATGCTCAGACCTTCAGCTGGGTCCTAGGCTGCTGCAACCAAACTCTGTTAACTGGGTGGCCGACAACAGAGGAAGTGTCTTCCGTTGAGCTCCAGAGGCTCAACACAGTAGGTGTTGGGCTGTCCCAGTGCCATAACCCCTCCCAGGTTTCAAGGGGACTGTCTCCCCAACTCTCCCAGCCCTTGCCCACTCTCCTATTGCTGCCCACGATCTGTGGTTCCCATATGGTCATCCCGCCCTGGCTCCAACCTCACATATCCGGTATCCCCCAGTCTCCCTGGTATCTGGGTCCAGACTCTCCTCTTCCTACAAGAATATCAGATATTGGATTTGGTCCCAGTTGATGCTGTGTTCCATCATGTGAGCTCTTAGCTTCATCACTGTGCAAAGACTCTTTTCCCACACAAGTTCGCACGGCTTTTGGCTGGCTAAGAATTTTCAGGCGACACTTTTCTAATGAGTACACTTTCCTTCCTTCCGATCTCCCACCAGTGAGCATTCCTCGCACCCTTGTCCTAGTTCCTTTATGGCAGTTTCCCTCCTTATGGCTGAGAGGACCTAGTGACCCCTGAATTCACACGTTCTCCTTAATCACCAACACACTGCAGAATTCTCCAGGGGGCCATATATGCTCCTGGAAGTTGGTGTTGGAAATAGTTCTCCATCCATTAATCACTCCCTCACTCACTAATGTCCTTGTGTCCTTGAGAAAGGCTCTCCCTTTCCTGGTTTTCCTGAATAGAAATCCTCTTGCCTCTTGGGTGAATAGGGTTATGGGTTGTGCAGAGGGTGTTGGTCCACTGAGCATCTTAGAGACTGTCCTTTATGGAGCCTAATGATCCTCACTGGGGAATGAGGCCAGGGTCCTAACTGTGGTTAGTTAGAGAGGGAAAGAAGGACAAGGGAAACTCAGATGTCCCTTCATGGCCCCTGGAGTTAGAGGACTTACCCCTTTGCACCTGGGATCAGGAGACCTCATTTCCTCGAGGACACGCACACTCAGACGTTAATCTTGAGTGTGGGTTCCTTTCTGGGGTCCAGGGCTGTTGTTAGCCACCAGGAATGACAGTGCTCTCCATGCTGAGTGGAGCCATTTTTGCCAGGAAAGAGAGCCCATGGTCACGCCTTGTGCAAAGCATCCCACGCCAGGGGCTCCCATGCCTACATTCCTGTCCTGAAAGGAAGCCACTCAGAGGCAAGGTGGGTCCAACCACCTCCCATGTGTTCACTCATCACTGTGTTCCAGCAGTCCCCCCAGTGAACAGTCCTGATGGGATTGGATGTGGCTCAGAATGTGACCCTCATGAGCTCTACCCTGCCACAGCTGCAGTTCTGCAGTGGGAGAAACTCAAAACCTCAAAACACATGCACATGAAAGAAAAGAGCAAGAGCCAGAGCCCAAACAGGCCAGGTGTGGCAAAGACAGCTGGAGTGCCTAGGTTGGGACTCAGAATTATGTCAGTGGGGTGGCATTGCTGCTGGCACCAGCATGATAACCGAGAGCCAGCCCTGCTCATTTTGGGGAGCAGTGTGTTGGGGAAGGCAGCAGAAATTGAGAGGCAGGATTGAGTTTGACCCTAGGAGGAGGTTGGGTAAGAGGCCAGTGTGGGTAGGAGAGCCTGGGCAGATAGACAGAGGCCAGGGCACACCCCAAAGCCTGGAGACTGCACTTGATGTCCAGGGTTGTGAAACACCACTTCCCCTCTTACTCACAACTGAGAGCAAGGGGCATTGATGAGTTCAGTTTGTGTGCGGCTGCATCCAAGGTGGCTCGGCTAGGAACCTCTGTTTCCTTGACTCAGGAGGCTGGGAGTCCAGGCTCCACTGAGGCTCGGCTGGGAGGATCGGAGTCTGAGTTTATGCCTGTGTTCCCTGTAGGATCCATGTTGGCTGAGCCTCAGTGTTTTTGTAATGAGAGGATGGGTGACCGTCATGTCTTTATCACAGGACACACTTGCTAAATGGATTTGTTTGCTCTGAGGAGGAAAGAGAGAGGGGGGAGTGGTGCTGGAGACAGGGATGCAGACAGGGGTCATGGACTTGGCATAACTCAGTCTTGGAGGTGATATCCCATCACCTGTACCCACTTCAATTCCCATGAATCCAGAGGCTGAGCCCCCTTGAGGTGAGGGGTGAACCGGTTCTGGGCAGCAGGATGCTGTGGTACCTCGGAGTCTCTGTGAGACCCCAACACTAGACACACTTGGCCCTTTTGAAATCTTAGGAGAAGCCTTGGGAAGTTGTATGGCAGAGGGGAGCAGCCTCTGCATCTCAGTCCCCTCCAACTTGCCATGGTGTAGAGAGGGAACTGCAGCCACGATGGGACGGACATTGGCCATGTCCCTGTGTGGGACACAGGCCTGATTGAGTTAGGGTGCATTCTTTGTCTCTCCCTTTCTTGTGATTATCCCATCTCTACATTTGTGCTTTAGCCACCTGTGAGTCCCATCTCTGGTTTCAGAGAGAACAGAGGGTGTTATGGGCCAATAGACACAATAAACCCTAGAGATTAGATGCTACCCTACTTTCCAGAAAAGACTGGGCACACCATGAGTTGCACAATGATGGGACCAGGGTCCAAAAGCTGCTGAGAGGGAAGGACTGGTTGTGAATGCATTTTTGAAGGCTCCAAGCTGGAACTCTAGTGGCACCAAGCAGGGCAGATGCTGGTGGGGATGTTTGGGTAGTTGTTGGTGAACACCTGCGCACCTGAGATGGGTAGGCATGGAGGAGAAATCGGCAGCCCATAGGGCTGTTGAAAGTGGTCTTATGTGAAAAGAGGCTCAGGTATGGGCACAGGAAATGACATCATTGCCTTGACAATGGATCAAACAGAACATGGAACCCTGGTATCCAGGCACCCACTTCACTGACCAAGCCATCCGAGCTCACTTGGTTGGAGCCACTGGAGGGAGAAGGATGTTCTCCTGTGGTTGCAGACAATGCCGAGCCTCAGGCTCCCAGGAATCTCAGGGGGGCCAACTAGCCCTTTTGTGGATACACTGGGTGAGGCTTCATCTTAGACGCCAGAGCCTCTGGCGATTGTCGCAGAGGAGCTCAAGAGTAACAGTGAGTAGCACAGGGCAGGTGAGCCCAGCAGGCCCTCTAGTCTGATCCCTGATGAATGGCCCAGGACTCCTATTCTGACTCTGTGTGTGTGTGTGTGTGTGTGTGTGTGTGTGTGTGTGTGTGTTTGTACTGATGGGAACTGTCCCATTGTGCTTTGACTCTAGTGTATTGGCACAAGTCATTTTTCTGTTTGTCACCATTTCCATTTTGAACCCACCATTCTTGGTCCCAACCCAGGGTGAAAATGATCAGAACACGGAGGAGCCCTTCAGGGTTCAGAGCCTTGAACCTTACAGGCAGGACCAGCTTAGGAATGAGCTCCTGCCTGTCATTTGTGGGAGGAACCTACATTTCAGCAGCAACATGGGGTTAATCTCCTGGGATTTCATCCCCACCCAGCAGGTGCTGGATCTCTTGTTCCCAAAACAGCCACCTTCTTCAGTCTTTACTCCTGGTGCCACTCCACATCCTCCAAGGGGACAAGAACCTCAGGTTCTGGATGGATGTTGTAGAATGCCCACAGAGCCAACTGCCAGGCTGGGTGGGGTGCAGTTGCTGGGCTTTGCTGATGTTGTCATCCCCCACAGTTCTTGGAACCTTCTGTGGCAGTGGCATCCAGGACCCCAGCAGCTGTGAGTAGCAGCTCCTCACTGCTTCACTCCAGCGAGCAGGTGGAAGACAGCCGCGTTGTTCACGTCCTCCTAGAGGGACAGAGCCTGAGGGAGACAAAGCGCATCCCGGTAAGCCCGACAGCAGGGCTGCCTCCTGGGTGTCCACACAGTGGAAGGCAGGAGACACAGCCAACCCCAGGGCTATGGTGGGAAATAAAGACGAGAGAGGTCCGTCTTAAGGGCTTGACCTGAGGAGGGAGAGCATCAGCATGCCCAGCTTCAGTGGTGAGTGGGCCTGTGTATTGTGGGTTTTGCAGGCCAGAAGTGCAGACGGAAGTGCTGTGGACAGATGAAGGCAGAGATATGTCCAGGGTGCAGGCTGCAGTGCCTAGAACTTGGTATTCTCAATGAGTGAAGTTGGAGCAGAGGAGGTGGCAGTGACTTGTCACATGTGTAGGAGGGGATGTGTTCCTGGTGGCAGGGAAGAGAACCTCCTTAGCATGACTAGGTGTAGGAATTTGGGGTCGGGATCACCTGGGGGGTCATGCCAAAGCTTCGGAATGTTAGGCTTTGCATGTAGGTAAATACGGAGCTAAAGGGGTTCTTGGCAGAATTTCTATGGATGTGCAGTAGACACGCTAATGCTGCAGGTGTCCAGCTGCAGAGGAGACATGTTCAGTGACTGCCAGTGCTGAGTCAAGTACATCATGACAACCAGACCCGCACCGAGCTTCCAGAGGCCAGGGCCTCTCAAAGCTATCATGAAGCACTCAAGTGCACACTCTTGTATCTGAGTCTGTTTTGTGTCGTGGCAGTCAGGACCCAAATTTTCAGTGCATCTGCCTCTTCCACCCACAAAGGCAGCCTGCATCCCAGATCACACTTGGTGCGCAGATCCCTGGCCCATTGCTCTCATCTCAGTGAGATGAGAGTGTGTCTGTGCATAGGCAGTTTGGTCCTTTGACATGAGTGGAATGTGGCTCCCCAGGGGGAGGGGAGATGGCAGGTACAGGCAGATATTTGTACCAGGATTGTTCTAGTAGCACATTGCAAGAACCCAGGTGGTATATGGAGGACACACTCAGGTAGCAGGATAACAAGATTGTGCCCTTGTATATGTAGCTGAGATTTCTCCTGAATGTTTGACCACAGTCTTCTGGGTAGCTCTTCTAAAAGCCATTCTCTGATGACATTTGTCCCACCCTGATCCAGGTGACCTTTCAGGAGACGGTGACAAGCCTCATCCGCAGGGCCTTGGACCAAAATTTGTTGCAGCATGAGGATGTGGACAACTTTGAGCTGCTGTATATGATGTCTGAGGATGAGAGTAAGTAGGACAATCAGACAGTGGGGAGACATGATCCACAGTGGGCTCAGGATAACGGACAGCCAAGAGAAAGTGGGCCTTGGCCCCAAAATACCAAAGTGTGATGGGCCTGGCGGAGACTCTCAGGGGTTGTGGGTGTTTTGTGGTATAATCCTTGAGTGCCACCTAACAATTCTCTCCACTTCGCTCTGCAGAAATCAAGGTCTCTGACCACTCACTCGTGTGTCTGTCCATGAATCTGGGAATGCAATATTTCATGGTGAGGAAACGCCCCCAGGTCAAGGGAAAGGAGGTAAACACCTACCTTATTCAAGCTGTGCATGTGCTGCCATTCCACTCCGACCTGAGGAAATAAGAAGCCTCAGCACCTGGACATATTTGCTGGAAGCCCATAGAGCCAACTGACAGTCTGGGGTGGCTTTCTGTTTCTGGGTTTGCTGATGTTCCATCCCCCACAGTTCTCAGAATCAACCTGCAAGTCCTCCAGGCCGCTTTCCCACAAGTAGGTGGGAGACACCTGCTTAATTCGTGTCCACTTAGAAACACAAAGTCCAGAGATGGCCAAGAGTGTTCTGGGAAGCCTGGGAGCAGGGGTGTCCCGTGGTGCTTACACCTGGGTGGGGAGCAGACACTGGTCCAATACCATGGACTACTCATGCCCTCTTGAATTTGGAGCTTCTGGATGATCAGGAGGATAGATGGGAATCAAGAAGGGAGAGGTCAGTGTGACGGGCTGGAGCTGAGATGAGCGAGTGCAGCAGCTTGTCCACTGCCATGTCTGAGGGAGTCTGTGTGTCAGGTGGCAGCATGCAGTCCAGAAGGGCAGGGACAGGTATGGGTGACAGATGAGAATAGGACAGGAACTAGGTTGCAGGTTCCCTTGTATGGGATGCTGACGTCTATGGAGGAGGACAGCAGTGTGAGGTTCTCCATGTTCCTTGAACAAGGAGCTGAGAGAGTCTCTCTGCAGAGTCGATATGGATGTGGAGCAAGCACACTAAATGTCCAGGTAACCCAATGACCACCCTTGCCGGATGAGGTGCCCTCCTACATCCCAGCCAGCACTGAGCCTCTGGAGGCCAGGAGCTCTCGTGGCTATCTTTCAGCTCTCCTGTGTGTGGTCATGTTCCTGGGTCTGTTTTTGGCCCTGGCAATCCAGACCAAAGCCTCTAGGTTTTGTGCCTAGGCCATTCCCAATGCCGCCTGCATCCTCGGGCAGACCTGGGATCTTGGAGGCTATTGTCCCATTCCTCCCAACTTGTGGGATGAGATTGCATCTGTATGCAGGTAGTGGGGTCCTTTCACTCCGAGAGGAGTGCAGCTCCACAAAGAGCAATGGCAGGCCCAGGAAGTCCTATGTACAAGGATTGGGCTAGTAGCCTGTGGGAAGAGCCCACACGATGAGCAGGAGGTCAGCCTCGGGTAGTAGGGTCATGGATGTTGCCCTTGTATTTAGAGTGGAGGTGCCTCCAGAATGCCCCTGCCCACTGTCCTTGAGTAGTCACTTCAAGGCCCATTTCCTGAAGGCCTGTCTCCCATGCTGCTCCAGGTGACCTGCCACGATAGGGCTCCTGTCGTCATCCGCAGCGCCCTCGACCTACACTTCCTTACTGAGGAGAATCCAGAGGATTATGAGCTGGGCCAAATCATCTCTCGCCGTCAGAGTAAGTGAGACAATCAGATAGCAGAGAGCAAGGGTCAGGATGTGGACTCAGGTCAACTCTTAGCAACAAAGAGTAGTCTCTGACCCCCAAGAACACTCCAACAGGTGTGTTGGGTTCGTGCACAAAGCCAACTGCACTTCTGCTGGTGGAAGGTCTTGAGGTCCAATGGTATACCCCGGTGGATATTGCGGCTCCCCACCAGGTGCCCTCCCCTGGACATGAACAGGCATCCAAAGCTGACATCTTTGAGGAGTGAGGAGGAAAGCCTCTCTCCAGGAGCAGTATGTTTTCATGGTCTGGGATAGGAGTGGTTTCAAAGGAACATGGGAATGCATGGGCTAAAGAGGGAACTGGCATTTTGTGGACTGAAGCAGTACTATTGAAAGCCTTCTGTGTGACCAAAAAACCACTGCCTGGGCAGAGCATTGCCAGGATTCTAGCAAGCAGTAACAGGATGAAATTGGGAAGAAAACACAGCCTGGGAGACAGCCTGAATCATCTGTTTTTGCATAAATTCCATGGTCTTACGCACCTGAGTCCACTAGGCAAGGAGTGATCACAATAGCCAGGTTGTGATCCCTAACTAAAGTCAGATGAGGGCTTCCTGAGCACGTAGCCACAGAGCTCATCTGATAATAATGCCAGCGCTTTTTCGTTGGTTGGTTGGTTGGTTTTTGTGAGCCAAACACCACAGCAGCCATTATCCCAGCCTATGTACCCTGAAGACCACCATCCCTATGAGTTCTAGGATCACTTGTCTCCTATCTTAACCTACTGTTAGGTTAGTAGAGTCTATGGAAGAGGAAGTCTGTCTGGGGCCTTGGTAGCCTAAGAAATTCATAGCAGAGATCTCCACATCCAACCCAGAAGGGATGGAGAACAGGCTCTAGGTTAGAGGAGGGCGACAGGAAACACATGTTCAGAGGAAGGAGAAGCGGCTGTTGTATACCCCACTCGGGGTCATGGCACCACTGGGCCATACGCCATGTTGGAGGTAAGCAGTCCCTTTGCTGGTCTTTGGAACCATTGTTCTCAGTAGGGCAGTATTTGGAATGTGGCCTCCATTCTCAGAAGCCTGGTTCACATGGAGGCGGGCTCCACCAACGCAGAAGCATGGCTCTAAAGTGGTATCCGCGCTGGTCAGCCTGTCCTCACTGTGGCCATACTTGAGGAAAATAACTCAGAGGAGGAATCCTAGGCCTTTTTTCTCTGGGTTTCATAGCTTTCTCTTTGGTTGTGCACTGAGGCTGTCCATAAAGCTCTAGTGTGTGGCAGTGGAGAGCTCCTCAGCCCTTGCCACAAAGGCATAGACTGGGAGAGAGAGAACGAGGCTGGCAGAGAGGGAGAGAGAGAAAGATGGAGAGGGAGGACCTCTCCTTGGAGAATGAGGATTCAGTGGAGCCAACAGGAACAAGGTACTGTTGCCCAGGGCACAACCCTGTTTAGGTCTTACTCCAACCATGCTCAACCTTTCTTCCAGTCCCTCCCACCCCCCAGTAGTGTATTCATCTTGAATGAGAATTTCATGTTGACATCAGAGCACTCACCATCCAGTGCTTCCCTCCAAACCCACCTATGAAGATGGCTCATGTGGGGACTGAATCTTCGGCACAGGAACCTTTTGTGGGAGATTTCAGATGCAAACCCTAGTGGTGTGCTTTGGCAGATGCAAGAGGACCTGAGATATTCTGGAGTCCAAAGCCTTCGGTAGGAACAGACATTAGGTCTGTTGAAGTGCTCTGCCTAGTTCTTCCTCAGGGAGGACTGTGGAGGCTGTCTTTGTTGGTATTGGTGCTGAATTGGAGAGCTCTCAGGTGTGTGGCTCTGGCCTTTTCTGGCACAGGCTCTCAGATGTTGGCGTGTCCTAGGGAGCACCTCCTGAGTGCCACCTTCTTTTTGTACACCCCTCTCTCCCCAGAGCTGAGGATTCCAGCAGAGGCCAACGTATTTTATGCCAAGAATCCTCACAAAAAATCCAACTTTTTGCTGGGGAAAAGGAGCCTCTCCCAAAAGAATGATGGGTGGATCGAGCCTCAACCTCCCTCTCGTCCTGCAAAGAAGGCTCCTGCCCTCCTGAGGATGCTTGCAAAACCATTCTGTTGCTGTGTGCCTGGGCGGGGCTGAGGCAGCCCAGGAATATTTACATTGATTACTATTTTCTTCAAAGTTTGAATCTATAGTTTGCCATTGTCCTTGACCTTGTTTAGTAACACAGTTGTTACTCTATCCTGTATTTGTTGTTTCCATTAATATATTATTATTTTAAAATATATATGTTTTTGTTACCTGATCTACTGTGATGATTTGAGTATACTAAATGTAGCAGTGATTCCTAAAGGACACATCCAAACCAACAGGAAGGAATGTTTCATTCTATCAGCAAGAACTTTGGTTTTTAGGAGTTTGGCAGATGGCATTATCTGAGTCAGTTTTCCAATGGGGGCAATGAAGTATCAGCTATGATGGTACAAACACAAACAAAGACACACAAACACACACAAGAGCACACACACTCACTGAGAGATAGATAGACAGATGGAGTTGGTCTCTGCTGAAATACTTTGGAGACATGGTTCTGATTTCTCCCCTTTTGGAGTATTTTCAATTGCACAAGGTGTCTTGCAAATGAACCCATGTCTGAGGAAGACATGCATGTGTACTTCACATGCCACTTTTCACATAGCAGGAAGGTCATGTAATATTTTTCATGCAGCTGTCTTTTGACTGTGAACCATCCCATGAGGTCAGCTGTGGAATTTTCAACTTGTAGCATCACAATGGGGATCCACTCTTTGGATTTGGGGATATTTCCGATTTTCTTGATTCAGATTGTAATGATATATATATATATTAGTTTTTGATGAAAATTCTGCATTTGATGGTAATGAATGTCGTGCATCTAGGAATCTGTAGAGTGCAGACAATGAATGGATGCCTACTGTTGTCTGGACTGGTCTGAAAAGTCCTGTAGCATCTGAGCATGTGTGAGGGCTGTACAGGTCTTGCCAAAAGTCCAGGTCAGATGATCCTGCACAAAGCTGAACTCCTAGTGGTCTCCACAACAGTGTAAGGGCCAAGGAGAAACACACTTCCACACAGAAGTTGGGAAGCTACCTTATGAAGGTGATCATAGATACGGGATTATTAATATATCCAGGTTGGCATCTATTATTTTTTTAGCTTTTGACTTTCGCAGCTGTGGGCATCTTGACAACCATCAACTCCCTGTAAGCACAGACAACTCTATAAGAACCTGAGGATAAATTTCCCTGTGCATGTCCCCTTGTGAAACTGCTTAAGCACCGCCTGGTTTACACACAGGTGGAATTTCTAGGTCAAAGTGTGCATGTTTACTTCTTTGACTAAGCACTGCCAGGTGGCTCTTCTGCATAGCTCTACCTGTGGCCAGGATTGTATTATCTAGCTTTCTAACTTTTGCATGTTGAGTAGATACATAGGGGGAGCACACTGTGTTTGTTGGTATTTTTCTTGGTATCTATTCTGATGCTTTTCACTGGGGGATTTTTTCCTGTGAAAATGGGCTTCCTCTACTTGACCTTATTTTCTTCTTTTTAAAATTTTTTCAATGTGACTTTTTAATTTTAGTTTTATTAAAGACATTGCCCCTTGCTTGCATAGTCTATATCTAAAGCACTAGTCCTTGCTCCAAGGCCCAGCTTGCTCTCAGCTGCCCCAGGAGGGGAACAGTCTTTGGCAGTAGACAAGAGACGCCCCTGCAGGGGGCACAAGTGCTTTGGCCCTCTGGTGTCTTGCCAGCAGTGCTTCCCATGCTCACAGAGGGTTTCAGACACTGAGTCAATGGTCCAGGTGGTCTTTTGTTCAGTCTGATCTCAAATTGAGCTCCTCTGAGAGGTCATATTGAAGTCCTTGTGTGTACCTGATCCATCATTTTAAACAATATTCCAAGTTCACTTTTTGTGTGTACGTGGGTTCTGGGGATTGAACCCAGGTCCTTGAGCCTGTGAGGCAAGTGACCTACCTGAGCTACACCCTCAGAGACCCCTGTAAAAGTATTTCCCCTTTGCCTCGGGGTCTAAGTTGCCAAGGCTGACCTCAAACGTTCCTCTTGCCTCAGCCTCCCTGGTGGCTGGCATGACAGGCATGCACCTGGGACTGTCACACTCGAGCCTGTGATGGGAACTCATGTGCATCTGTCCAGGGCTGAGCATGGTTAGGCAGAGCTGTGCTCCAGGCTCCCTGCAGGGCTGTGGAGGCTTCTGCTGCCCAGCAGCCCTGGTGCCATGGCCAGGGCTCCTCCCAGCCGAGGGCAGGCAGCTGCCCATTGCTGTAGGCTGACCTTATTTTCTTCTTATGGCACTCGTCCGTTCTCTGGAGTATGTTGTATGGTTTGTCCATTAGGAGTCTAACAGGTCCTCTAGAACCTTCAAACAATTAGTAAAATTCCTGAACAGTAAGTGAGCGCGCGCAGAAATTGGGCTAATATTTTGGGAAGAACAATGTTGGATGATATATTCATGGCTTGAATATATCATCCAACATGAAGTTATATTTTATTACTTACAAAATAATAAAATAATGAAGCAATACCATGGGCTGAGCTAAAATAGATCCTTAGGATCTTAAGCATTCTGTAATAAATCTGTGTCACTTGAAGTATAGAGTTGATCGACTCTGAGTAATGAAACAGAAGTAAAGGTATCAAAGCCAATGATCATCTGTTTCCAATTTTCTGTGATTTGGTTCAAGTGGTAAAGTGGTGATATTTATTAATAATGGATCGAATAGGTTCATAATTGTTTTAGAGTACAATTAGATGCCTTCAAACTTTAGGCTACATGGGCACATTTGAGAACGGTTCCAGCTATTCTCTCATCCTTTGGGTCATTCCCCTCCTATGTCCTGTGAGACATTTTCTATGTGAGGCTTTAAGAAGAAGAAGAGAATATTCTGTAAAGAAAACCTTGTGATCTGTGCAGTATGAAGTTGAATGGATTCATTCAGAAATCAGAAATTCTATTGAAAGATATTTATTTGCATGAGCCAAATAAAACCTATTTTTAGGCATCCTGGTGAAGACAAGGTTTTATCTTTATGTCTCATTTTCTATGTTTTGTTGTTGTTGTTGTTGTTAGAATGAAATTCATATGTTGCCAGACCATTCTATCAGATGTGTAACTAGATGCCATTTAAATTACCCACTTTTACATGGTAGACAGTTTTTAATGAACACTGCCTGTCTGCACCTTTTTTAAAAACAGGACTGGGATCAGAAGCCCAAATACCAATGGTTAGCTGGAGCATATTTTTCATTTGGCCTATCTGTCAGTATTCCCTGAGGTCATCTGTGCAATCAGCTTCGTTACTCCTGCTCCCTCACTGGATTTCATAGAAACCATATGCTATGTATGAATCAGGGACACCAATCCCACAACATAGCATTCTTGGAATATCCAAAGTCCCACTTTTCACTTCGCCATGCCTGAGATCAGCAGTAATATTTATCAGCAAATGTGAGATTTTCAAAGATCCAATTCTATGTGCTCCTTTCTCATAGAGCCTTAGGCAGGGATATAGCATACATAAATATTAAGTAAAGTCCATAGTTTTTAAAATGTCATCCATTGAATAGTTGACACATGTCTGAGATACTTTTTATTTTGGAGGAGGTATTATTTAATAGGGAATTCCAACAGCTACCTAATAGTGAAATGAGAAGTCTTGCATCCATTTTATTTTGTTTCTGATGATTTTTATGAGTAAGGGTAAGATACTTCCTTGTTCTGATGCAGATGTTGCCCACTTTTGTGAATGGATGCGGGGTGTCACCTACTACTTGCATATCTGCATATTGGGCTTGACACTGCTATCGTACTTGGTAGCTGGCAAAAAGTCAATACTGAAGTTAAGCTCTTGTGTTCTAGCAGCAGAGCTGAAGATCCTTGATGTGCCACCTTCTGCAATCCATGCTGCTCTCTTCATGTTCCTTATTGACTTCCTGGTGAGGAGCATCATGGTCTCCTGGTCTTGAGAATGGCCAAGCATTGCTCTGTGAATGTGGAAGATGGGCATGTGGAAGGCTCCAGGGAGGAGGGATCATTGAACATGTACTCGAATCCATGTGCCTGTTGAATGACCTGTTTTTTTATTTTTGGGTTTTAAGGGAGACACTGCCCTAAAACACTTCTGTGCAGCTGGGGATGCAGGCTTCTGCTTCACCTTGCAGGAAGCATTAACGAATCCTTTCCAGAAGACATGAGAAGAGAGAAGTGAGCCTCTGGTATCATGCAGGTTCCTTGCATTGCCCATGGGCTAGAAGAGAGAAGAGTTGCTTCATGAGATTTGATCCCCTTTTTCCTGAAAAGTTCCACACAGAGGTGAGTCCCCAGCATGTTTAGAAATCATTTCAGACACCTTTCTGGACGGAATTGAATCAGAGCCCCTGATGATGTGGAAGAGCTAAAGATGGGTTTGCTATGAATTTTCTATTTCATTCATCAGGGCCTGAGTCAAGTCAGTCATTGTGCTGTCAACACATGAGCTGCTGGTCAAATGTGAGGAAGTGGTCTTGCTTTATGAAAACACCACCCTGATTCAGTGAGCCAGAGGCAGCCTGCAGTCCCTGTTTTCCTGTAAAGGCAGATTGCTGTGGATGGCCTCTGGCCTCGTCATGCAGCCCTGCTCAGAGTAGGGGATTGAGGGACCAGGCAGATCCCTAGTTCCTTTTGACCTTTATTGCCATTGGGCCACCCCAGGGTCCTTGGACTCTACCTGGTCTTCTGGCCTGGGTCAGGGGATGTGAGGTTTGGAATCCCCCTCTGTGGCAGGATCCCAGCCCCCCAGCCACTTGAGGTCAGCACATCCTTCCCTAATTGTGTTAGAGTTGGAGACTTCTCCCACCCATCCTCATCCATGCTCATCCCACATTTTGTAGCTTGGCACCTGAGGACCTTTATTCATTGACTTAGTTGTTAGTGATGATGGTTACTAAGACTAAGTGACTCTTTCAAGTCACATCACTTGCATGGTAGGGCTAGAGCATGGATCTTCCTAATTGATTTCATGGGACTCTCTCATGGAAACTGTGACTGCTTCCTAAACACACACTCTACATTTGGAGTGTCAAAATTCTTGCCACTGCCTCCTTGGCAAGTGTATCTTGTCTTCTACGTGGGAATTTCACAAATATTTTCCTTTGGTTTGTGGAGGTCATGCAGAAGGGATTTCATTTGAAATAGCCCAAACAAGAAATACCAGTTGTCTTTTTCGCACATGGATGTGTGTAGTGAACACCCCTTTCTGTGTGCTTGCATGAGTTACTCCTTTGAATTTGTTGAAGAATGGTTGGCTGGGGAGCAAGTTAACGAGAGATGGATATCAATGGTTGTCAAGTATTCTGACGTGAAGAATGTATTGAGGATGTGAAGGCTTTTCTAGCCAGTTCCTATGGCTCAGTCAGGGATCAGTCAGAGGATTCTGTCTGGTAGACTCTTTGGCACAGATGTCAAAGTGGCCTGGTCTTACCCTGTCCAGGACTGAATGCTGAGCTTGAGTGGGAGCTTCTTGTCATTTCAAGCATTTCCATGAGTCTGTCCTCTGTTCTCTTGTATCCAAGTGGTTTCTAATAGGAAAGCAGAACAAAAATTGAAAGTATGGTGATTGATTATTTTTACCAATGTTATTTCAATCCACTTTGTTTAATACGAAATTACCTTTATGCTAGTAAGATTTCATATGTGAGGAAATAATGAAAATATTGGGGTTAGGGGATGAGAATATGCAAATCAAACATTTTTGAGCACCAAGACCCGTTTTTTGTTTTTGTTTTTGTTTTTTTTTTTAACTTAAATAATATTAAGTGCCAGAGGACCACTGCTGCCATTCAGCCTCAACAACCTCCAGGTCCAGCCTCCAGGTGGCCCATTTCACCAGGGTGTGTGGGACCACACTGTCCTGGGATGAGAGAACAGTACCCACGGATGTTGACATCTCACAGAGTAGATATTGCCAGTGACAGTAGGGAGCTATTGGCAGATGAGGAAGGGAAGAGCTCTCGGGATGGCAAGAGGGGGCCGCTTCGAGACTCATTGGGTATGGCACGAGGCTGCTGGGTGTGGTGTTGGCCTGGGCCCACTGAGTGGGGCAGATCCGTGGTCTGTGTTTCTGTACCCTCCTCTGTAGCCTGTGTTGGCAGCAGATCAGGGAATTGCGATCAGAAGTGCTCCCAGTAACACAGGCACCAGCCCCCAGAGTGTGTGCCTATCCGTTTCCCCACCTGGCCTGACTTAGTGCCTGTCTTGCCTCAGGGCTGAGACCCTACAATCTCTGATGAGGGTGTCTGTGGTCCAGATCCAACCTGCATGGCCAACATGCTCAGACCTTCAGCTGGGTCCTAGGCTGCTGCAACCAAACTCTGTTAACTGGGTGGCCGACAACAGAGGAAGTGTCTTCCGTTGAGCTCCAGAGGCTCAACACAGTAGGTGTTGGGCTGTCCCAGTGCCATAACCCCTCCCAGGTTTCAAGGGGACTGTCTCCCCAACTCTCCCAGCCCTTGCCCACTCTCCTATTGCTGCCCACGATCTGTGGTTCCCATATGGGCATCCCGCCCTGGCTCCAACCTCACATATCCGGTATCCCCCAGTCTCCCTGGTATCTGGGTCCAGACTCTCCTCTTCCTACAAGAATATCAGATATTGGATTTGGTCCCAGTTGATGCTGTGTTCCATCATGTGAGCTCTTAGCTTCATCACTGTGCAAAGACTCTTTTCCCACACAAGTTCGCACGGCTTTTGGCTGGCTAAGAATTTTCAGGCGACACTTTTCTAATGAGTACACTTTCCTTCCTTCCGATCTCCCACCAGTGAGCATTCCTCGCACCCTTGTCCTAGTTCCTTTATGGCAGTTTCCCTCCTTATGGCTGAGAGGACCTAGTGACCCCTGAATTCACACGTTCTCCTTAATCACCAACACACTGCAGAATTCTCCAGGGGGCCATATATGCTCCTGGAAGTTGGTGTTGGAAATAGTTCTCCATCCATTAATCACTCCCTCACTCACTAATGTCCTTGTGTCCTTGAGAAAGGCTCTCCCTTTCCTGGTTTTCCTGAATAGAAATCCTCTTGCCTCTTGGGTGAATAGGGTTATGGGTTGTGCAGAGGGTGTTGGTCCACTGAGCATCTTAGAGACTGTCCTTTATGGAGCCTAATGATCCTCACTGGGGAATGAGGCCAGGGTCCTAACTGTGGTTAGTTAGAGAGGGAAAGAAGGACAAGGGAAACTCAGATGTCCCTTCATGGCCCCTGGAGTTAGAGGACTTACCCCTTTGCACCTGGGATCAGGAGACCTCATTTCCTCGAGGACAGGCACACTCAGATGTTAATCTTGAGTGTGGGTTCCTTTCTGGGGTCCAGGGCTGTTGTTAGCCACCAGGAATGACAGTGCTCTCCATGCTGAGTGGAGCCATTTTTGCCAGGAAAGAGAGCCCATGGTCACGCCTTGTGCAAAGCATCCCACGCCAGGGGCTCCCATGCCTACATTCCTGTCCTGAAAGGAAGCCACTCAGAGGCAAGGTGGGTCCAACCACCTCCCATGTGTTCACTCATCACTGTGTTCCAGCAGTCACCCCAGTGAACAGTCCTGATGGGATTGGATGTGGCTCAGAATGTCACCCTCATGAGCTCTACCCTGCCACAGCTGCAGTTCTGCAGTGGGAGAAACTCAAAACCTCAAAACACATGCACATGAAAGAAAAGAGCAAGAGCCAGAGCCCAAACAGGCCAGGTGTGGCAAAGACAGCTGGAGTGCCTAGGTTGGGACTCAGAATTATGTCAGTGGGGTGGCATTGCTGCTGGCACCAGCATGATAACCGAGAGCCAGCCCTGCTCATTTTGGGGATCAGTGTGTTGGGGAAGGCAGCAGAAATTGAGAGGCAGGATTGAGTTTGGCCCTAGGAGGAGGTTGGGTAAGAGGCCAGTGTGGGTTGGAGAGCCTGGGCAGATAGACAGAGGCCAGGGCACACCCCAAAGCCTGGAGACTGCACTTGATGTCCAGGGTTGTGAAACACCACTTCCCCTCTTACTCACAACTGAGAGCATTGATGAGTTCAGTTTGTGTGCGGCTGCATCCAAGGTGGCTCGGCTAGGAACCTCTGTTTCCTTGACTCAGGAGGCTGGGAGTCCAGGCTCCACTGAGGCTCGGCTGGGAGGATCGGAGTCTGAGTTTATGCCTGTGTTCCCTGTAGGATCCATGTTGGCTGAGCCTCAGTGTTTTTGTAATGAGAGGATGGGTGACCGTCATGTCTTTATCACAGGACACACTTACTAAATGGATTTGTTTGCTCTGAGGAGGAAAGAGAGAGGGGGGAGTGGTGCTGGAGACAGGGATGCAGACAGGGGTCATGGACTTGGCATAACTCAGTCTTGGAGGTGATATCCCATCACCTGTACCCACTTCAATTCCCATGAATCCAGAGGCTGAGCCCCCTTGAGGTGAGGGGTGAACCGGTTCTGGGCAGCAGGATGCTGTGGTACCTCGGAGTCTCTGTGAGACCCCAACACTAGACACACTTGGCCCTTTTGAAATCTTAGGAGAAGCCTTGGGAAGTTGTGTGGCAGAGGGGAGCAGCCTCTGCATCTCAGTCCCCTCCAACTTGCCATGGTGTAGAGAGGGAACTGCAGCCACGATGGGACGGACATTGGCCATGTCCCTGTGTGGGACACAGGCCTGATTGAGTTAGGGTGCATTCTTTGTCTCTCCCTTTCTTGTGATTATCCCATCTCTACATTTGTGCTTTAGCCACCTGTGAGTCCCATCTCTGGTTTCAGAGAGAACAGAGGGTGTTATGGGCCAATAGACACAATAAACCCTAGAGATTAGATGCTACCCTACTTTCCAGAAAAGACTGGGCACACCATGAGTTGCACAATGATGGGACCAGGGTCCAAAAGCTGCTGAGAGGGAAGGACTGGTTGTGAATGCATTTTTGAAGGCTCCAAGCTGGAACTCTAGTGGCACCAAGCAGGGCAGATGCTGGTGGGGATGTTTGGGTAGTTGTTGGTGAACACCTGCGCACCTGAGATGGGTAGGCATGGAGGAGAAATCGGCAGCCCATAGGGCTGTTGAAAGTGGTCTTATGTGAAAAGAGGCTCAGGTATGGGCACAGGAAATGACATCATTGCCTTGACAATGGATCAAACAGAACATGGAACCCTGGTATCCAGGCACCCACTTCACTGACCAAGCCATCCGAGCTCACTTGGTTGGAGCCACTGGAGGGAGAAGGATGTTCTCCTGTGGTTGCAGACAATGCCGAGCCTCAGGCTCCCAGGAATCTCAGGGGGCCCAACTAGCCCTTTTGTGGATACACTGGGTGAGGCTTCATCTTAGACGCCAGAGCCTCTGGCGATTGTCGCAGAGGAGCTCAAGAGTAACAGTGAGTAGCACAGGGCAGGTGAGCCCAGCAGGCCCTCTAGTCTGATCCCTGATGAATGGCCCAGGACTCCTATTCTGACTCTGTGTGTGTGTGTGTGTGTGTGTGTGTGTGTGTGTGTGTGTGTGTTTGTACTGATGGGAACTGTCCCATTGTGCTTTGACTCTAGTGTATTGGCACAAGTCATTTTTCTGTTTGTCACCATTTCCATTTTGAACCCACCATTCTTGGTCCCAACCCAGGGTGAAAATGATCAGAACACGGAGGAGCCCTTCAGGGTTCAGAGCCTTGAACCTTACAGGCAGGACCAGCTTAGGAATGAGCTCCTGCCTGTCATTTGTGGGAGGAACCTACATTTCAGCAGCAACATGGGGTTAATCTCCTGGGATTTCATCCCCACCCAGCAGGTGCTGGATCTCTTGTTCCCAAAACAGCCACCTTCTTCAGTCTTTACTCCTGGTGCCACTCCACATCCTCCAAGGGGACAAGAACCTCAGGTTCTGGATGGATGTTGTAGAATGCCCACAGAGCCAACTGCCAGGCTGGGTGGGGTGCAGTTGCTGGGCTTTGCTGATGTTGTCATCCCCCACAGTTCTTGGAACCTTCTGTGGCAGTGGCATCCAGGACCCCAGCAGCTGTGAGTAGCAGCTCCTCACTGCTTCACTCCAGCGAGCAGGTGGAAGACAGCCGCGTTGTTCACGTCCTCCTAGAGGGACAGAGCCTGAGGGAGACAAAGCGCATCCCGGTAAGCCTGACAGCAGGGCTGCCTCCTGGGTGTCCACACAGTGGAAGGCAGGAGACACAGCCAACCCCAGGGCTATGGTGGGAAATAAAGAAGAGAGAGGTCCGTCTTAAGGGCTTGACCTGAGGAGGGAGAGCATCAGCATGCCCAGCTTCAGTGGTGAGTGGGCCTGTGTATTGTGGGTTTTGCAGGCCAGAAGTGCAGACGGAAGTGCTGTGGACAGATGAAGGCAGAGATATGTCCAGGGTGCAGGCTGCAGTGCCTAGAACTTGGTATTCTCAATGAGTGAAGTTGGAGCAGAGGAGGTGGCAGTGACTTGTCACATGTGTAGGAGGGGATGTGTTCCTGGTGGCAGGGAAGAGAACCTCCTTAGCATGACTAGGTGTAGGAATTTGGGGTCGGGATCACCTGGGGGGTCATGCCAAAGCTTCGGAATGTTAGGCTTTGCATGTAGGTAAATACGGAGCTAAAGGGGTTCTTGGCAGAATTTCTATGGATGTGCAGTAGACACGCTAATGCTGCAGGTGTCCAGCTGCAGAGGAGACATGTTCAGTGACTGCCAGTGCTGAGTCAAGTACATCATGACAACCAGACCCGCACCGAGCTTCCAGAGGCCAGGGCCTCTCAAAGCTATCATGAAGCACTCAAGTGCACACTCTTGTATCTGAGTCTGTTTTGTGTCGTGGCAGTCAGGACCCAAATTTTCAGTGCATCTGCCTCTTGCACCCACAAAGGCAGCCTGCATCCCAGATCACACTTGGTGCGCAGATCCCTGGCCCATTGCTCTCATCTCAGTGAGATGAGAGTGTGTCTGTGCATAGGCAGTTTGGTCCTTTGACATGAGTGGAATGTGGCTCCCCAGGGGGAGGGGAGATGGCAGGTACAGGCAGATATTTGTACCAGGATTGTTCTAGTAGCACATTGCAAGAACCCAGGTGGTATATGGAGGACACACTCAGGTAGCAGGATAACAAGATTGTGCCCTTGTATATGTAGCTGAGATTTCTCCTGAATGTTTGACCACAGTCTTCTGGGTAGCTCTTCTAAAAGCCATTCTCTGATGACATTTGTCCCACCCTGATCCAGGTGACCTTTCAGGAGACGGTGACAAGCCTCATCCGCAGGGCCTTGGCCCAAAATTTGTTGCAGCATGAGGATGTGGACAACTTTGAGCTGCTGTATATGATGTCTGAGGATGAGAGTAAGTAGGACAATCAGACAGTGGGGAGACATGATCCACAGTGGGCTCAGGATAACTGACAGCCAAGAGAAAGTGGGCCTTGGCCCCAAAATACCAAAGTGTGATGGGCCTGGCGGAGACTCTCAGGGGTTGTGGGTGTTTTGTGGTATAATCCTTGAGTGCCACCTAACAATTCTCTCCACTTCGTTCTGCAGAAATCAAGGTCTCTGACCACTCACTCGTGTGTCTGTCCATGAATCTGGGAATACAATATTTCATGGTGAGGAAACGCCCCCAGGTCAAGGGAAAGGAGGTAAACACCTACCTTATTCAAGCTGTGCATGTGCTGCCATTCCACTCCGACCTGAGGAAATAAGAAGCCTCAGCACCTGGACATATTTGCTGGAAGCCCATAGAGCCAACTGACAGTCTGGGGTGGCTTTCTGTTTCTGGGTTTGCTGATGTTCCATCCCCCACAGTTCTCAGAATCAACCTGCAAGTCCTCCAGGCCGCTTTCCCACAAGCAGGTGGGAGACACCTGCTTAATTCGTGTCCACTTAGAAACACAAAGTCCAGAGATGGCCAAGAGTGTTCTGGTAAGCCTGGGAGCAGGGGTGTCCCGTGGTGCTTACACCTGGGTGGGGAGCAGACACTGGTCCAATACCATGGACTACTCATGCCCTCTTGAATTTGGAGCTTCTGGATGATCAGGAGGATAGATGGGAATCAAGAAGGGAGAGGTCAGTGTGAAGGGCTGGAGCTGAGATGAGCGAGTGCAGCAGCTTGTCCACTGCCATGTCTGAGGGAGTCTGTGTGTCAGGTGGCAGCATGCAGTCCAGAAGGGCAGGGACAGGTATGGGTGACAGATGAGAATAGGACAGGAACTAGGTTGCAGGTTCCCTTGTATGGGATGCTGACGTCTATGGAGGAGGACAGCAGTGTGAGGTTCTCCATGTTCCTTGAACAAGGAGCTGAGAGAGTCTCTCTGCAGAGTCGATATGGATGTGGAGCAAGCACACTAAATGTCCAGGTAACCCAATGACCACCCTTGCCGGATGAGGTGCCCTCCTACATCCCAGCCAGCACTGAGCCTCTGGAGGCCAGGAGCTCTCGTGGCTATCTTTCAGCTCTCCTGTGTGTGGTCATGTTCCTGGGTCTGTTTTTGGCCCTGGCAATCCAGACCAAAGCCTCTAGGTTTTGTGCCTAGGCCATTCCCAATGCCGCCTGCATCCTCGGGCAGACCTGGGATCTTGGAGGCTATTGTCCCATTCCTCCCAACTTGTGGGATGAGATTGCATCTGTATGCAGGTAGTGGGGTCCTTTCACTCCGAGAGGAGTGCAGCTCCACAAAGAGCAATGGCAGGCCCAGGAAGTCCTATGTACAAGGATTGGGCTAGTAGCCTGTGGGAAGAGCCCACACGATGAGCAGGAGGTCAGCCTCGGGTAGTAGGGTCATGGATGTTGCCCTTGTATTTAGAGTGGAGGTGCCTCCAGAATGCCCCTGCCCACTGTCTTTGAGTAGTCACTTCAAGGCCCATTTCCTGAAGGCCTGTCTCCCATTCTGCTCCAGGTTACCTGCCAGGATAGGGCTCCTGTCGTCATCCGCAGAGCCCTCGACCTACACTTCCTTACTGAGGAGACTCCAGAGGATTATGAGCTGGGCCAAATCATCTCTCGCCGTCAGAGTAAGTGAGACAATCAGATAGCAGAGAGCAAGGGTCAGGATGTGGACTCAGGTCAACTCTTAGCAACTAAGAGTAGTCTCTGACCCCCAAGAACACTCCAACAGGTGTGTTGGGTTCGTGCACAAAGCCAACTGCACTTCTGCTGGTGGAAGGTCTTGAGGTCCAATGGTATACCCCGGTGGATATTGCGGCTCCCCACCAGGTGCCCTCCCCTGGACATGAACAGGCATCCAAAGCTGACATCTTTGAGGAGTGAGGAGGAAAGCCTCTCTCCAGGAGCAGTATGATTTCATGGTCTGGGATAGGAGTGGTTTCAAAGGAACATGGGAATGCATGGGCTAAAGAGGGAACTGGCATTTTGTGGACTGAAGCAGTACTATTGAAAGCCTTCTGTGTGACCAAAAAACCACTGCCTGGGCAGAGCATTGCCAGGATTCTAGCAAGCAGTAAAAGGATGAAATTGGGAAGAAAACACAGCCTGGGAGACAGCCTGAATCATCTGTTTTTGCATAAATTCCATGGTCTTACGCACCTGAGTCCACTAGGCAAGGAGTGATCACAATAGCCAGGTTGTGATCCCTAACTAAAGTCAGATGAGGGCTTCCTGAGCACGTAGCCACAGAGCTCATCTGATAATAATGCCAGCGCTTTTTCGTTGGTTGGTTGGTTGGTTTTTGTGAGCCAAACACCACAGCAGCCATTATCCCAGCCTATGTACCCTGAAGACCACCATCCCTATGAGTTCTAGGATCACTTGTCTCCTATCTTAACCTACTGTTAGGTTAGTAGAGTCTATGGAAGAGGAAGTCTGTCTGGGGCCTTGGTAGCCTAAGAAATTCATAGCAGAGATCTCCACATCCAACCCAGAAGGGATGGAGAACAGGCTCTAGGTTAGAGGAGGGCGACAGGATACACATGTTCAGAGGAAGGAGAAGCGGCTGTTGTATTCCCCCACTCGGGGTCATGGCACCACTGGGCCATACACCATGTTGGAGGGAAGCAGTCCCTTTGCTGGTCTTTGGAACCATTGTTCTCAGTAGGGCAGTATTTGGAATGTGGCCTCCATTCTCAGAAGCCTGGTTCACATGGAGGCGGGCTCCACCAAGGCAGAGGCATGGCTCTAACGTGGTATCCGCGCTGGTCAGCCTGTCCTCACTGTGGCCATACTTGAGGAAAATAACTCAGAGGAGGAATCCTAGGCCTTTTTTCTCTGGGTTTCATAGCTTTCTCTTTGGTTGTGCACTGAGGCTGTCCATAAAGCTGTAGTGTGTGGCAGTGGAGAGCTCCTCAGCCCTTGCCACAAAGGCATAGACTGGGAGAGAGAGAACGAGGCTGGCAGAGAGGGAGAGAGAGAAAGATGGAGAGGGAGGACCTCTCCTTGGAGAATGAGGATTCAGTGGAGCCAACAGGAACAAGGTACTGTTGCCCAGGGCACAACCCTGTTTAGGTCTTACTCCAACCATGCTCAACCTTTCTTCCAGTCCCTCCCACCCCCCAGTAGTGTATTCATCTTGAATGAGAATTTCATGTTGACATCAGAGCACTCACCATCCAGTGCTTCCCTCCAAACCCACCTATGAAGATGGCTCATGTGGGGACTGAATCTTCGGCACAGGAGCCTTTTGTGGGAGATTTCAGATGCAAACCCTAGTGGTGTTCTTTGGCAGATGCAAGAGGACCTGAGATATTCTGGAGTCCAAAGCCTTCGGTAGGAACAGACATTAGGTATGTTGAAGTGCTCTGCCTAGTTCTTCCTCAGGGAGGACTGTGGAGGCTGTCTTTGTTGGTATTGGTGCTGAATTGGAGAGCTCTCAGGTGTGTGGCTCTGGCCTTTTCTGGCACAGGCTCTCAGATGTTGGCGTGTCCTAGGGAGCACCTCCTGAGTGCCACATTCTTTTTGTACACCCCTCTCTCCCCAGAGCTGAGGATTCCAGCAGAGGCCAACGTATTTTATGCCAAGAATCCTCACAAAAAATCCAACTTTGTGCTGAGGAAAAGGAGCCTCTCCCAAAAGAATGATGGGTGGATCGAGCCTCAACCTCCCTCTCGTCCTGCAAAGAAGGCTCCTGCCCTCCTGAGGATGCTTGCAAAACCATTCTGTTGCTGTGTGCCTGGGCGGGGCTGAGGCAGCCCAGGAATATTTACATTGATTACTATTTTCTTCAAAGTTTGAATCTATAGTTTGCCATTGTCCTTGACCTTGTTTAGTAACACAGTTGTTACTCTATCCTGTATTTGTTGTTTCCATTAATATATTATTATTATTTTAAAATATATATGTTTTTGTTACCTGATCTACTGTGATGATTTGAGTATACTAAATGTAGCAGTGATTCCTAAAGGACACATCCAAACCAACAGGAAGGAATGTTTCATTCTATCAGCAAGAACTTTGGTTTTTAGGAGTTTGGCAGATGGCATTATCTGAGTCAGTTTTCCAATGGGGGCAATGAAGTATCAGCTATGATGGTACAAACACAAACAAAGACACACAAACACACACAAGAGCACACACACTCACTGAGAGATAGATAGACAGATGGAGTTGGTCTCTGCTGAAATACTTTGGAGACATGGTTCTGATTTCTCCCCTTTTGGAGTATTTTCAATTGCACAAGGTGTCTTGCAAATGAACCCATGTCTGAGGAAGACATGCATGTGTACTTCACATGCCACTTTTCACATAGCAGGAAGGTCATGTAATATTTTTCATGCAGCTGTCTTTTGACTGTGAACCATCCCATGAGGTCAGCTGTGGAATTTTCAACTTGTAGCATCACAATGGGGATCCACTCTTTGGATTTGGGGATATTTCCGATTTTCTTGATTCAGATTGGAATGATATATATATTAGTTTTTGATGAAAATTCTGCATTTGATGGTAATGAATGTCGTGCATCTAGGAATCTGTAGAGTGCAGACAATGAATGGATGCCTACTGTTGTCTGGACTGGTCTGAAAAGTCCTGTAGCATCTGAGCATGTGTGAGGGCTGTACAGGTCTTGCCAAAAGTCCAGGTCAGATGATCCTGCACAAAGCTGAACTCCTAGTGGTCTCCACAACAGTGTAAAGGCCAAGGAGAAACACACTTCCACACAGAAGTTGGGAAGCTACCTTATGAAGGTGATCATAGATACGGGATTATTAATATATCCAGGTTGGCATCTATTATTTTTTTTAGCTTTTGACTTTCGCAGCTGTGGGCATCTTGACAACCATCAACTCCCTGTAAGCACAGACAACTCTATAAGAACCTGAGGATAAATTTCCCTGTGCATGTCCCCTTGTGAAACTGCTTAAGCACCGCCTGGTTTACACACAGGTGGAATTTCTAGGTCAAAGTGTGCATGTTTACTTCTTTGACTAAGCACTGCCAGGTGGCTCTTCTGCATAGCTCTACCTGTGGCCAGGATTGTATTATCTAGCTTTCTAACTTTTGCATGTTGAGTAGATACATAGGGGGAGCACACTGTGTTTGTTGGTATTTTTCTTGGTATCTATTCTGATGCTTTTCACTGGGGGATTTTTTCCTGTGAAAATGGGCTTCCTCTACTTGACCTTATTTTCTTCTTTTTAAAATTTTTTCAATGTGACTTTTTAATTTTAGTTTTATTAAAGACATTGCCCCTTGCTTGCATAGTCTATATCTAAAGCACTAGTCCTTGCTCCAAGGCCCAGCTTGCTCTCAGCTGCCCCAGGAGGGGAACAGTCTTTGGCGGTAGACAAGAGACGCCCCTGCAGGGGGCACAAGTGCTTTGGCCCTCTGGTGTCTTGCCAGCAGTGCTTCCCATGCTCACAGAGGGTTTCAGACACTGAGTCAATGGTCCAGGTGGTCTTTTGTTCAGTCTGATCTCAAATTGAGCTCCTCTGAGAGGTCATATTGAAGTCCTTGTGTGTACCTGACCCATCATTTTAAACAATATTCCAAGTTCACTTTTTGTGTGTACGTGGGTTCTGGGGATTGAACCCAGGGCCTTGAGCCTGTGAGGCAAGTGACCTACCTGAGCTACACCCTCAGAGACCCCTGTAAAAGTATTTCCCCTTTGCCTCGGGGTCTAAGTTGCCAAGGCTGACCTCAAACGTTCCTCTTGCCTCAGCCTCCCTGGTGGCTGGCATGACAGGCATGCACCTGGGACTGTCACACTCGAGCCTGTGATGGGAACTCATGTGCATCTGTCCAGGGCTGAGCATGGTTAGGCAGAGCTGTGCTCCAGGCTCCCTGCAGGGCTGTGGAGGCTTCTGCTGCCCAGCAGCCCTGGTGCCATGGCCAGGGCTCCTCCCAGCCGAGGGCAGGCAGCTGCCCATTGCTGTAGGCTGACCTTATTTTCTTCTTATGGCACTCGTCCGTTCTCTGGAGTATGTTGTATGGTTTGTCCATTAGGAGTCTAACAGGTCCTCTAGAACCTTCAAACAATTAGTAAAATTCCTGAACAGTAAGTGAGCGCGCGCAGAAATTGGGCTAATATTTTGGGAAGAACAATGTTGGATGATATATTCATGGCTTGAATATATCATCCAACATGAAGTTATATTTTATTACTTACAAAATAATAAAATAATGAAGCAATACCATGGGCTGAGCTAAAATAGATCCTTAGGATCTTAGGCATTCTGTAATAAATCTGTGTCACTTGAAGTATAGAGTTGATCGACTCTGAGTAATGAAACAGAAGTAAAGGTATCAAAGCCAATGATCATCTGTTTCCAATTTTCTGTGATTTGGTTCAAGTGGTAAAGTGGTGATATTTATTAATAATGGATCGAATAGGTTCATAATTGTTTTAGAGTACAATTAGATGCCTTCAAACTTTAGGCTACATGGGCACATTTGAGAACGGTTCCAGCCATTCTCTCATCCTTTGGGTCATTCCCCTCCTATGTCCTGTGAGACATTTTCTATGTGAGGCTTTAAGAAGAAGAAGAGAATATTCTGTAAAGAAAACCTTGTGATCTGTGCAGTATGAAGTTGAATGGATTCATTCAGAAATCAGAAATTCTATTGAAAGATATTTATTTGCATGAGCCAAATAAAACCTATTTTTAGGCATCCTGGTGAAGACAAGGTTTTATCTTTATGTCTCATTTTCTATGTTTTGTTGTTGTTGTTGTTGTTAGAATGAAATTCATATGTTGCCAGACCATTCTATCAGATGTGTAACTAGATGCCATTTAAATTACCCACTTTTACATGGTAGACAGTTTTTAATGAACACTGCCTGTCTGCACCTTTTTTAAAAACAGGACTGGGATCAGAAGCCCAAATACCAATGGTTAGCTGGAGCATATTTTTCATTTGGCCTATCTGTCAGTATTCCCTGAGGTCATCTGTGCAATCAGCTTCGTTACTCCTGCTCCCTCACTGGATTTCATAGAAACCATATGCTATGTATGAATCAGGGACACCAATCCCACAACATAGCATTCTTGGAATATCCAAAGTCCCACTTTTCACTTCGCCATGCCTGAGATCAGCAGTAATATTTATCAGCAAATGTGAGATTTTCAAAGATCCAATTCTATGTGCTCCTTTCTCATAGAGCCTTAGGCAGGGATATAGCATACATAAATATTAAGTAAAGTCCATAGTTTTTAAAATGTCATCCATTGAATAGTTGACACATGTCTGAGATACTTTTTATTTTGGAGGAGGTATTATTTAATAGGGAATTCCAACAGCTACCTAATAGTGAAATGAGAAGTCTTGCATCCATTTTATTTTGTTTCTGATGATTTTTATGAGTAAGGGTAAGATACTTCCTTGTTCTGAGGCAGATGTTGCCCACTTTTGTGAATGGATGCGGGGTGTCACCTACTACTTGCATATCTGCATATTGGGCTTGACACTGCTATCGTACTTGGTAGTTGGCAAAAAGTCAATACTGAAGTTAAGCTCTTGTGTTCTAGCAGCAGAGCTGAAGATCCTTGATGTGCCACCTTCTGCAATCCATGCTGCTCTCTTCATGTTCCTTATTGACTTCCTGGTGATGAGCATCATGGTCTCCTGGTCTTGAGAATGGCCAAGCATTGCTCTGTGAATGTGGAAGATGGGCATGTGGAAGGCTCCAGGGAGGAGGGATCATTGAACATGTACTCGAATCCATGTGCCTGTTGAATGACCTGTTTTTTTATTTTTGGGTTTTAAGGGAGACACTGCCCTAAAACACTTCTGTGCAGCTGGGGATGCAGGCTTCTGCTTCACCTTGCAGGAAGCATTAACGAATCCTTTCCAGAAGACATGAGAAGAGAGAAGTGAGCCTCTGGTATCATGCAGGTTCCTTGCATTGCCCATGGGCTAGAAGAGAGAAGAGTTGCTTCATGAGATTTGATCCCCTTTTTCCTGAAAAGTTCCACACAGAGGTGAGTCCCCAGCATGTTTAGAAATCATTTCAGACACCTTTCTGGACGGAATTGAATCAGAGCCCCTGATGATGTGGAAGAGCTAAAGATTGTTTTGCTATGAATTTTCTATTTCATTCATCAGGGCCTGAGTCAAGTCAGTCATTGTGCTGTCAACACATGAGCTGCTGGTCAAATGTGAGGAAGTGGTCTTGTTTTATGAAAACACCACCCTGATTCAGTGAGCCAGAGGCAGCCTGCAGTCCCTGTTTTCCTGTAAAGGCAGATTGCTGTGGATGGCCTCTGGCCTCGTCATGCAGCCCTGCTCAGAGTAGGGGATTGAGGGACCAGGCAGATCCCTAGTTCCTTTTGACCTTTATTGCCATTGGGCCACCCCAGGTTCCTTGGACTCTACCTGGTCTTCTGGCCTGGGTCAGGGGATGTGAGGTTTGGAATCCCCCTCTGTGGCAGGATCCCAGCCCCCCCAGCCACATGAGGTCAGCACATCCTTCCCTAATTGTGTTAGAGTTGGAGACTTCTCCCACCCATCCTCATCCATGCTCATCCCACATTTTGTAGCTTGGCACCTGAGGACCTTTATTCATTGACTTAGTTGTTAGTGATGATGGTTACTAAGACTAAGTGACTCTTTCAAGTCACATCACTTGCATGGTAGGGCTAGAGCATGGATCTTCCTAATTGATTTCATGGGACTCTCTCATGGAAACTGTGACTGCTTCCTAAACACACACTCTACATTTGGAGTGTCAAAATTCTTGCCACTGCCTCTTTGGCAAGTGTATCTTGTCTTCTACGTGGGAATTTCACAAATATTTTCCTTTGGTTTGTGGAGTTCATGCAGAAGGGATTTCATTTGAAATAGCCCAAACAAGAAATACCAGTTGTCTTTTTCGCACATGGATGTGTGTAGTGAACACCCCTTTCTATGTGCTTGCATGAGTTACTCCTTTGAATTTGTTGAAGAATGGTTGGCTGGGGAGCAAGTTAACGAGAGATGGATATCAATGGTTGTCAAGTATTCTGACGTGAAGAATGTATTGAGGATGTGAAGGCTTTTCTAGCCAGTTCCTATGGCTCAGTCAGGGATCAGTCAGAGGTTTCTGTCTGGTAGATTCTTTGGCACAGATGTCAAAGTGGCCTGGTCTTACCCTGTCCAGGACTGAATGCTGAGCTTGAGTGGGAGCTTCTTGTCATTTCAAGCATTTCCATGAGTCTGTCCTCTGTTCTCTTGTATCCAAGTGGTTTCTAATAGGAAAGCAGAACAAAAATTGAAAGTATGGTGATTGATTATTTTTACCAATGTTATTTCAATCCACTTTGTTTAATACGAAATTACCTTTATGCTAGTAAGATTTCATATGTGAGGAAATAATGAAAATATTGGGGTTAGGGGATGAGAATATGCAAATCAAACATTTTTGAGCACCAAGACCCGTTTTTTGTTTTTGTTTTTGTTTTTTTTTTTTTATTAACTTAAATAATATTAAGTGCCAGAGGACCACCGCTGCCATTCAGCCTCAACAACCTCCAGGTCCAGCCTCCAGGTGGCCCATTTCACCAGGGTGTGTGGGACCACACTGTCCTGGGATGAGAGAACAGTACCCACGGATGTTGACATCTCACAGAGTAGATATTGCCAGTGACAGTAGGGAGCTATTGGCACATGAGGAAGGGAAGAGCTCTCAGGATGGGAAGAGGGGGCCGCTTCGAGACTCATTGGGTATGGCACGAGGCTGCTGGGTGTGGTGTTGGCCTGGGCCCACTGAGTGGGGCAGATCCGTGGTCTGTGTTTCTGTACCCTCCTCTGTAGCCTGTGTTGGCAGCAGATCAGGGAATTGCGATCAGAAGTGCTCCCAGTAACACAGGCACCAGACCCCAGAGTGTGTGCCTATCCGTTTCCCCACCTGGCCTGACTTAGTGCCTGTCTTGCCTCAGGGCTGAGACCCTACAATCTCTGATGAGGGTGTCTGTGGTCCAGATCCAACCTGCACGGCCAACATGCTCAGACCTTCAGCTGGGTCCTAGGCTGCTGCAACCAAACTCTGTTAACTGGGTGGCCGACAACAGAGGAAGTGTCTTCCGTTGAGCTCCAGAGGCTCAACACAGTAGGTGTTGGGCTGTCCCAGTGCCATAACCCCTCCCAGGTTTCAAGGGGACTGTCTCCCCAACTCTCCCAGCCCTTGCCCACTCTCCTATTGCTGCCCACGATCTGTGGTTCCCATATGGGCATCCCGCCCTGGCTCCAACCTCACATATCCGGTATCCCCCAGTCTCCCTGGTATCTGGGTCCAGACTCTCCTCTTCCTACAAGAATATCAGATATTGGATTTGGTCCCAGTTGATGCTGTGTTCCATCATGTGAGCTCTTAGCTTCATCACTGTGCAAAGACTCTTTTCCCACACAAGTTCGCACGACTTTTGGCTGGCTAAGAATTTTCAGGCGACACTTTTCTAATGAGTACACTTTCCTTCCTTCCGATCTCCCACCAGTGAGCATTCCTCGCACCCTTGTCCTAGTTCCTTTATGGCAGTTTCCCTCCTTATGGCTGACAGGACCTAGTGACCCCTGAATTCACACGTTCTCCTTAATCACCAACACACTGCAGAATTCTCCAGGGGGCCATATATGCTCCTGCAAGTTGGTGTTGGAAATAGTTCTCCATCCATTAATCACTCCCTCACTCACTAATGTCCTTGTGTCCTTGAGAAAGGCTCTCCCTTTCCTGGTTTTCCTGAATAGAAATCCTCTTGCCTCTTGGGTGAATAGGGTTATGGGTTGTGCAGAGGGTGTTGGTCCACTGAGCATCTTAGAGACTGTCCTTTATGGAGCCTAATGATCCTCACTGGGGAATGAGGCCAGGGTCCTAACTGTGGTTAGTTAGAGAGGGAAAGAAGGACGAGGGAAACTCAGATGTCCCTTCATGGCCCCTGGAGTTAGAGGACTTACCCCTTTGCACCTGGGATCAGGAGACCTCATTTCCTCGAGGACACACACACTCAGACGTTAATCTTGAGTGTGGGTTCCTTTCTGGGGTCCAGGGCTGTTGTTAGCCACCAGGAATGACAGTGCTCTCCATGCTGAGTGGAGCCATTTTTGCCAGGAAAGAGAGCCCATGGTCACGCCTTGTGCAAAGCATCCCACGCCAGGGGCTCCCATGCCTACATTCCTGTCCTGAAAGGAAGCCACTCAGAGGCAAGGTGGGTCCAACCACCTCCCATGTGTTCACTCATCACTGTGTTCCAGCAGTCACCCCAGTGAACAGTCCTGATGGGATTGGATGTGGCTCAGAATGTCACCCTCATGAGCTCTACCCTGCCACAGCTGCAGTTCTGCAGTGGGAGAAACTCAAAACCTCAAAACACATGCACATGAAAGAAAAGAGCAAGAGCCAGAGCCCAAACAGGCCAGGTGTGGCAAAGACAGCTGGAGTGCCTATGTTGGGACTCAGAATTATGTCAGTGGGGTGGCATTGCTGCTGGCACCAGCATGATAACCGAGAGCCAGCCCTGCTCATTTTGGGGAGCAGTGTGTTGGGGAAGGCAGCAGAAATTGAGAGGCAGGATTGTGTTTGGCCCTAAGAAGAGGTTGGGTAAGAGGCCAGTGTGGGTTGGAGAGCCTGGGCAGATAGACAGAGGCCAGGGCACACCCCAAAGCCTGGAGACTGCACTTGATGTCCAGGGTTGTGAAACACCACTTCCCCTCTTACTCACAACTGAGAGCAAGGGGCATTGATGAGTTCAGTTTGTGTGCGGCTGCATCCAAGGTGGCTCGGCTAGGAACCTCTGTTTCCTTGACTCAGGAGGCTGGGAGTCCAGGCTCCACTGAGGCTCGGCTGGGAGGATCGGAGTCTGAGTTTATGCCTGTGTTCCCTGTAGGATCCATGTTGGCTGAGCCTCAGTGTTTTTGTAATGAGAGGATGGGTGACCGTCATGTCTTTATCACAGGACACACTTGCTAAATGGATTTGTTTGCTCTGAGGAGGAAAGAGAGAGGGGGGAGTGGTGCTGGAGACAGGGATGCAGACAGGGGTCATGGACTTGGCATAACTCAGTCTTGGAGGTGATATCCCATCACCTGTACCCACTTCAATTCCCATGAATCCAGAGGCTGAGCCCCCTTGAGGTGAGGGGTGAACCGGTTCTGGGCAGCAGGATGCTGTGGTACCTCGGAGTCTCTGTGAGACCCCAACACTAGACACACTTGGCCCTTTTGAAATCTTAGGAGAAGCCTTGGGAAGTTGTATGGCAGAGGGGAGCAGCCTCTGCATCTCAGTCCCCTCCAACTTGCCATGGTGTAGAGAGGGAACTGCAGCCACGATGGGACGGACATTGGCCATGTCCCTGTGTGGGACACAGGCCTGATTGAGTTAGGGTGCATTCTTTGTCTCTCCCTTTCTTGTGATTATCCCATCTCTACATTTGTGCTTTAGCCACCTGTGAGTCCCATCTCTGGTTTCAGAGAGAACAGAGGGTGTTATGGGCCAATAGACACAATAAACCCTAGAGATTAGATGCTACCCTACTTTCCAGAAAAGACTGGGCACACCATGAGTTGCACAATGATGGGACCAGGGTCCAAAAGCTGCTGAGAGGGAAGGACTGGTTGTGAATGCATTTTTGAAGGCTCCAAGCTGGAACTCTAGTGGCACCAAGCAGGGCAGATGCTGGTGGGGATGTTTGAGTAGTTGTTGGTGAACACCTGCGCACCTGAGATGGGTAGGCATGGAGGAGAAATCGGCAGCCCATAGGGCTGTTGAAAGTGGTCTTATGTGAAAAGAGGCTCAGGTATGGGCACAGGAAATGACATCATTGCCTTGACAATGGATCAAACAGAACATGGAACCCTGGTATCCAGGCACCCACTTCACTGACCAAGCCATCCGAGCTCACTTGGTTGGAGCCACTGGAGGGAGAAGGATGTTCTCCTGTGGTTGCAGACAATGCCGAGCCTCAGGCTCCCAGGAATCTCAGGGGGGCCAACTAGCCCTTTTGTGGATACACTGGGTGAGGCTTCATCTTAGACGCCAGAGCCTCTGGAGATTGTCGCAGAGGAGCTCAAGAGTAACAGTGAGTAGCACAGGGCAGGTGAGAGCAGCAGGCCCTCTAGTCTGATCCCTGATGAATGGCCCAGGACTCCTATTCTGACTGTGTGTGTGTGTGTGTGTGTGTGTGTGTGTGTGTGTGTGTGTTTGTACTGATGGGAACTGTCCCATTGTGCTTTGACTCTAGTGTATTGGCACAAGTCATTTTTCTGTTTGTCACCATTTCCATTTTGAACCCTCCATTCTTGGTCCCAACCCAGGGTGAAAATGATCAGAACACGGAGGAGCCCTTCAGGGTTCAGAGCCTTGAACCTTACAGGCAGGACCAGCTTAGGAATGAGCTCCTGCCTGTCATTTGTGGGAGGAACCTACATTTCAGCAGCAACATGGGGTTAATCTCCTGGGATTTCATCCCCACCCAGCAGGTGCTGGATCTCTTGTTCCCAAAACAGCCACCTTCTTCAGTCTTTACTCCTGGTGCCACTCCACATCCTCCAAGGGGACAAGAACCTCAGGTTCTGGATGGATGTTGTAGAATGCCCACAGAGCCAACTGCCGGGCTGGGTGGGGTGCAGTTGCTGGGCTTTGCTGATGTTGTCATCCCCCACAGTTCTTGGAACCTTGTGTGGCAGTGGCATCCAGGACCCCAGCAGCTGTGAGTAGCAGCTCCTCACTGCTTCACTCCAGCGAGCAGGTGGAAGACAGCCGCGTTGTTCACGTCCTCCTAGAGGGACAGAGCCTGAGGGAGACAAAGCGCATCCCGGTAAGCCCGACAGCAGGGCTGCCTCCTGGGTGTCCACACAGTGGAAGGCAGGAGACACAGCCAACCCCAGGGCTATGGTGGGAAATAAAGAAGAGAGAGGTCCGTCTTAAGGGCTTGACCTGAGGAGGGAGAGCATCAGCATGCCCAGCTTCAGTGGTGAGTGGGCCTGTGTATTGTGGGTTTTGCAGGCCAGAAGTGCAGACGGAAGTGCTGTGGACAGATGAAGGCAGAGATATGTCCAGGGTGCAGGCTGCAGTGCCTAGAACTTGGTATTCTCAATGAGTGAAGTTGGAGCAGAGGAGGTGGCAGTGACTTGTCACATGTGTAGGAGGGGATGTGTTCCTGGTGGCAGGGAAGAGAACCTCCTTAGCATGACTAGGTGTAGGAATTTGGGGTCGGGATCACCTGGGGGGTCATGCCAAAGCTTCGGAATGTTAGGCTTTGCATGTAGGTAAATACGGAGCTAAAGGGGTTCTTGGCAGAATTTCTATGGATGTGCAGTAGACACGCTAATGCTGCAGGTGTCCAGCTGCAGAGGAGACATGTTCAGTGACTGCCAGTGCTGAGTCAAGTACATCATGACAACCAGACCCACACCGAGCTTCCAGAGGCCAGGGCCTCTCAACGCTATCATGAAGCACTCAAGTGCACACTCTTGTATCTGAGTCTGTTTTGTGTCGTGGCAGTCAGGACCCAAATTTTCAGTGCATCTGCCTCTTGCACCCACAAAGGCAGCCTGCATCCCAGATCACACTTGGTGCGCAGATCCCTGGCCCATTGCTCTCATCTCAGTGAGATGAGAGTGTGTCTGTGCATAGGCAGTTTGGTCCTTTGACATGAGTGGAATGTGGCTCCCCAGGGGGAGGGGAGATGGCAGGTACAGGCAGATATTTGTACCAGGATTGTTCTAGTAGCACATTGCAAGAACCCAGGTGGTATATGGAGGACACACTCAGGTAGCAGGATAACAAGATTGTGCCCTTGTATATGTAGCTGAGATTTCTCCTGAATGTTTGACCACAGTCTTCTGGGTAGCTCTTCTAAAAGCCATTCTCTGATGACATTTGTCCCACCCTGATCCAGGTGACCTTTCAGGAGACGGTGACAAGCCTCATCCGCAGGGCCTTGGCCCAAAATTTGTTGCAGCATGAGGATGTGGACAACTTTGAGCTGCTGTATATGATGTCTGAGGATGAGAGTAAGTAGGACAATCAGACAGTGGGGAGACATGATCCACAGTGGGCTCAGGATAACTGACAGCCAAGAGAAAGTGGGCCTTGGCCCCAAAATACCAAAGTGTGATGGGCCTGGCGGAGACTCTCAGGGGTTGTGGGTGTTTTGTGGTATAATCCTTGAGTGCCACCTAACAATTCTCTCCACTTCGCTCTGCAGAAATCAAGGTCTCTGACCACTCACTCGTGTGTCTGTCCATGAATCTGGGAATACAATATTTCATGGTGAGGAAACGCCCCCAGGTCAAGGGAAAGGAGGTAAACACCTACCTTATTCAAGCTGTGCATGTGCTGCCATTCCACTCCGACCTGAGGAAATAAGAAGCCTCAGCACCTGGACATATTTGCTGGAAGCCCATAGAGCCAACTGACAGTCTCGGGTGGCTTTCTGTTTCTGGGTTTGCTGATGTTCCATCCCCCACAGTTCTCAGAATCAACCTGCAAGTCCTCCAGGCCGCTTTCCCACAAGCAGGTGGGAGACACCTGCTTAATTCGTGTCCACTTAGAAACACAAAGTCCAGAGATGGCCAAGAGTGTTCTGGTAAGCCTGGGAGCAGGGGTGTCCCGTGGTGCTTACACCTGGGTGGGGAGCAGACACTGGTCCAATACCATGGACTACTCATGCCCTCTTGAATTTGGAGCTTCTGGATGATCAGGAGGATAGATGGGAATCAAGAAGGGAGAGGTCAGTGTGAAGGGCTGGAGCTGAGATGAGCGAGTGCAGCAGCTTGTCCACTGCCATGTCTGAGGGAGTCTGTGTGTCAGGTGGCAGCATGCAGTCCAGAAGGGCAGGGACAGGTATGGGTGACAGATGAGAATAGGACAGGAACTAGGTTGCAGGTTCCCTTGTATGGGATGCTGACGTCTATGGAGGAGGACAGCAGTGTGAGGTTCTCCATGTTCCTTGAACAAGGAGCTGAGAGAGTCTCTCTGCAGAGTCGATATGGATGTGGAGCAAGCACACTAAATGTCCAGGTAACCCAATGACCACCCTTGCCGGATGAGGTGCCCTCCTACATCCCAGCCAGCACTGAGCCTCTGGAGGCCAGGAGCTCTCGTGGCTATCTTTCAGCTCTCCTGTGTGTGGTCATGTTCCTGGGTCTGTTTTTGGCCCTGGCAATCCAGACCAAAGCCTCTAGGTTTTGTGCCTAGGCCATTCCCAATGCCGCCTGCATCCTCGGGCAGACCTGGGATCTTGGAGGCTATTGTCCCATTCCTCCCAACTTGTGGGATGAGATTGCATCTGTATGCAGGTAGTGGGGTCCTTTCACTCTGAGAGGAGTGCAGCTCCACAAAGAGCAATGGCAGGCCCAGGAAGTCCTATGTACAAGGATTGGGCTAGTAGCCTGTGGGAAGAGCCCACACGATGAGCAGGAGGTCAGCCTCGGGTAGTAGGGTCATGGATGTTGCCCTTGTATTTAGAGTGGAGGTGCCTCCAGAATGCCCCTGCCCACTGTCCTTGAGTAGTCACTTCAAGGCCCATTTCCTGAAGGCCTGTCTCCCATGCTGCTCCAGGTGACCTGCCACGATAGGGCTCCTGTCGTCATCCGCAGCGCCCTCGACCTACACTTCCTTACTGAGGAGAATCCAGAGGATTATGAGCTGGGCCAAATCATCTCTCGCCGTCAGAGTAAGTGAGACAATCAGATAGCAGAGAGCAAGGGTCAGGATGTGGACTCAGGTCAACTCTTAGCAACAAAGAGTAGTCTCTGACCCCCAAGAACACTCCAACAGGTGTGTTGGGTTCGTGCACAAAGCCAACTGCACTTCTGCTGGTGGAAGGTCTTGAGGTCCAATGGTATACCCCGGTGGATATTGTGGCTCCCCACCAGGTGCCCTCCCCTGGACATGAACAGGCATCCAAAGCTGACATCTTTGAGGAGTGAGGAGGAAAGCCTCTCTCCAGGAGCAGTATGTTTTCATGGTCTGGGATAGGAGTGGTTTCAAAGGAACATGGGAATGCATGGGCTAAAGAGGGAACTGGCATTTTGTGGACTGAAGCAGTACTATTGAAAGCCTTCTGTGTGACCAAAAAACCACTGCCTGGGCAGAGCATTGCCAGGATTCTAGCAAGCAGTAACAGGATGAAATTGGGAAGAAAACACAGCCTGGGAGACAGCCTGAATCATCTGTTTTTGCATAAATTCCATGGTCTTACGCACCTGAGTCCACTAGGCAAGGAGTGATCACAATAGCCAGGTTGTGATCCCTAACTAAAGTCAGATGAGGGCTTCCTGAGCACGTAGCCACAGAGCTCATCTGATAATAATGCCAGCGCTTTTTCGTTGGTTGGTTGGTTGGTTTTTGTGAGCCAAACACCACAGCAGCCATTATCCCAGCCTATGTACCCTGAAGACCACCATCCCTATGAGTTCTAGGATCACTTGTCTCCTATCTTAACCTACTGTTAGGTTAGTAGAGTCTATGGAAGAGGAAGTCTGTCTGGGGCCTTGGTAGCCTAAGAAATTCATAGCAGAGATCTCCACATCCAACCCAGAAGGGATGGAGAACAGGCTCTAGGTTAGAGGAGGGCGACAGGAAACACATGTTCAGAGGAAGGAGAAGCGGCTGTTGTATTCCCCCACTCGGGGTCATGGCACCACTGGGCCATACACCATGTTGGAGGGAAGCAGTCCCTTTGCTGGTCTTTGGAACCATTGTTCTCAGTAGGGCAGTATTTGGAATGTGGCCTCCATTCTCAGAAGCCTGGTTCACATGGAGGCGGGCTCCACCAACGCAGAAGCATGGCTCTAACGTGGTATCCGTGCTGGTCAGCCTGTCCTCACTGTGGCCATACTTGAGGAAAATAACTCAGAGGAGGAATCCTAGGCCTTTTTTCTCTGGGTTTCATAACTTTCTCTTTGGTTGTGCACTGAGGCTGTCCATAAAGCTCTAGTGTGTGGCAGTGGAGAGCTCCTCAGCCCTTGCCACAAAGGCATAGACTGGGAGAGAGAGAACGAGGCTGGCAGAGAGGGAGAGAGAGAAAGATGGAGAGGGAGGACCTCTCCTTGGAGAATGAGGATTCAGTGGAGCCAACAGGAACAAGGTACGGTTGCCCAGGGCACAACCCTATTTAGGTCTTACTCCAACCATGCTCAACCTTTCTTCCAGTCCCTCCCACCCCCCAGTAGTGTATTCATCTTGAATGAGAATTTCATATTGACATCTGAGCACTCACCATCCAGTGCTTCCCTCCAAACCCACCTATGAAGATGGCTCATGTGGGGACTGAATCTTCGGCACAGGAGCCTTTTGTGGGAGATTTCAGATGCAAACCCTAGTGGTGTGCTTTGGCAGATGCAAGAGGACCTGAGATATTCTGGAGTCCAAAGCCTTCGGTAGGAACAGACATTAGGTCTGTTGAAGTGCTCTGCCTAGTTCTTCCTCAGGGAGGACTGTGGAGGCTGTCTTTGTAGGTATTGGTGCTGAATTGGAGAGCTCTCAGGTGTGTAGCTCTGGCCTTTTCTGGCACAGGCTCTCAGATGTTGGCATGTCCTAGGGAGCACCTCCTGAGTGCCACCTTCTTTTTGTACACCCCTCTCTCCCCAGAGCTGAGGATTCCAGCAGAGGCCAACGTATTTTATGCCAAGAATCCTCACAAAAAATCCAACTTTGTGCTGAGGAAAAGGAGCCTCTCCCAAAAGAATGATGGGTGGATCGAGCCTCAACCTCCCTCTCGTCCTGCAAAGAAGGCTCCTGCCCTCCTGAGGATGCTTGCAAAACCATTCTGTTGCTGTGTGCCTGGGCGGGGCTGAGGCAGCCCAGGAATATTTACATTGATTACTATTTTCTTCAAAGTTTGAATCTATAGTTTGCCATTGTCCTTGACCTTGTTTAGTAACACAGTTGTTACTCTATCCTGTATTTGTTGTTTCCATTAATATATTATTATTATTTTAAAATATATATGTTTTTGTTACCTGATCTACTGTGATGATTTGAGTATACTAAATGTAGCAGTGATTCCTAAAGGACACATCCAAACCAACAGGAAGGAATGTTTCATTCTATCAGCAAGAACTTTGGTTTTTAGGAGTTTGGCAGATGGCATTATCTGAGTCAGTTTTCCAATGGGGGCAATGAAGTATCAGCTATGATGGTACAAACACAAACAAAGACACACAAACACACACAAGAGCACACACACTCACTGAGAGATAGATAGACAGATGGAGTTGGTCTCTGCTGAAATACTTTGGAGACATGGTTCTGATTTCTCCCCTTTTGGAGTATTTTCAATTGCACAAGGTGTCTTGCAAATGAACCCATGTCTGAGGAAGACATGCATGTGTACTTCACATGCCACTTTTCACATAGCAGGAAGGTCATGTAATATTTTTCATGCAGCTGTCTTTTGACTGTGAACCATCCCATGAGGTCAGCTGTGGAATTTTCAACTTGTAGCATCACAATGGGGATCCACTCTTTGGATTTGGGGATATTTCCGATTTTCTTGATTCAGATTGGAATGATATATATATTAGTTTTTGATGAAAATTCTGCATTTGATGGTAATGAATGTCGTGCATCTAGGAATCTGTAGAGTGCAGACAATGAATGGATGCCTACTGTTGTCTGGACTGGTCTGAAAAGTCCTGTAGCATCTGAGCATGTGTGAGGGCTGTACAGGTCTTGCCAAAAGTCCAGGTCAGATGATCCTGCACAAAGCTGAACTCCTAGTGGTCTCCACAACAGTGTAAGGGCCAAGGAGAAACACACTTCCACACAGAAGTTGGGAAGCTACCTTATGAAGGTGATCATAGATACGGGATTATTAATATATCCAGGTTGGCATCTATTATTTTTTTAGCTTTTGACTTTCGCAGCTGTGGGCATCTTGACAACCATCAACTCCCTGTAAGCACAGACAACTCTATAAGAACCTGAGGATAAATTTCCCTGTGCATGTCCCCTTGTGAAACTGCTTAAGCACCGCCTGGTTTACACACAGGTGGAATTTCTAGGTCAAAGTGTGCATGTTTACTTCTTTGACTAAGCACTGCCAGGTGGCTCTTCTGCATAGCTCTACCTGTGGCCAGGATTGTATTATCTAGCTTTCTAACTTTTGCAGGTTGAGTAGATACATAGTGGGAGCACACTGTTTTTGTTGGTATTTTTCTTGGTATCTATTCTGATGCTTTTCACTGGGGGATTTTTTCCTGTGAAAATGGGCTTCCTCTACTTGACCTTATTTTCTTCTTTTTAAAATTTTTTCAATGTGACTTTTTAATTTTAGTTTTATTAAAGACATTGCCCCTTGCTTGCATAGTCTATATCTAAAGCACTAGTCCTTGCTCCAAGGCCCAGCTTGCTCTCAGCTGCCCCAGGAGGGGAACAGTCTTTGGCGGTAGACAAGAGACACCCCTGCAGGGGGCACAAGTGCTTTGGCCCTCTGGTGTCTTGCCAGCAGTGCTTCCCATGCTCACAGAGGGTTGCAGACACTGAGTCAATGGTCCAGGTGGTCTTTTGTTCAGTCTGATCTCAAATTGAGCTCCTCTGAGAGGTCATATTGAAGTCCTTGTGTGTACCTGATCCATCATTTTAAACAATATTCCAAGTTCACTTTTTGTGTGTACGTGGGTTCTGGGGATTGAACCCAGGGCCTTGAGCCTGTGAGGCAAGTGACCTACCTGAGCTACACCCTCAGAGACCCCTGTAAAAGTATTTCCCCTTTGCCTCGGGGTCTAAGTTGCCAAGGCTGACCTCAAACGTTCCTCTTGCCTCAGCCTCCCTGGTGGCTGGCATGACAGGCATGCACCTGGGACTGTCACACTCGAGCCTGTGATGGGAACTCATGTGCATCTGTCCAGGGCTGAGCATGGTTAGGCAGAGCTGTGCTCCAGGCTCCCTGCAGGGCTGTGGAGGCTTCTGCTGCCCAGCAGCCCTGGTGCCATGGCCAGGGCTCCTCCCAGCCGAGGGCAGGCAGCTGCCCATTGCTGTAGGCTGACCTTATTTTCTTCTTATGGCACTCGTCCGTTCTCTGGAGTATGTTGTATGGTTTGTCCATTAGGAGTCTAACAGGTCCTCTAGAACCTTCAAACAATTAGTAAAATTCCTGAACAGTAAGTGAGCGCGCGCAGAAATTGGGCTAATATTTTGGGAAGAACAATGTTGGATGATACATTCATGGCTTGAATATATCATCCAACATGAAGTTATATTTTATTACTTACAAAATAATAAAATAATGAAGCAATACCATGGGCTGAGCTAAAGTAGATCCTTAGGATCTTAGGCATTCTGTAATAAATCTGTGTCACTTGAAGTATAGAGTTGATCGACTCTGAGTAATGAAACAGAAGTAAAGGTATCAAAGCCAATGATCATCTGTTTCCAATTTTCTGTGATTTGGTTCAAGTGGTAAAGTGGTGATATTTATTAATAATGGATCGAATAGGTTCATAATTGTTTTAGAGTACAATTAGATGCCTTCAAACTTTAGGCTACATGGGCACATTTGAGAACGGTTCCAGCCATTCTCTCATCTTTTGGGTCATTCCCCTCCTATGTCCTGTGAGACATTTTCTATGTGAGGCTTTAAGAAGAAGAAGAGAATATTCTGTAAAGAAAACCTTGTGATCTGTGCAGTATGAAGTTGAATGGATTCATTCAGAAATCAGAAATTCTATTGAAAGATATTTATTTGCATGAGCCAAATAAAACCTATTTTTAGGCATCCTGGTGAAGACAAGGTTTTATCTTTATGTCTCATTTTCTATGTTTTGTTGTTGTTGTTGTTGTTAGAATGAAATTCATATGTTGCCAGACCATTCTATCAGATGTGTAACTAGATGCCATTTAAATTACCCACTTTTACATGGTAGACAGTTTTTAATGAACACTGCCTGTCTGCACCTTTTTTAAAAACAGGACTGGGATCAGAAGCCCAAATACCAATGGTTAGCTGGAGCATATTTTTCATTTGGCCTATCTGTCAGTATTCCCTGAGGTCATCTGTGCAATCAGCTTCGTTACTCCTGCTCCCTCACTGGATTTCATAGAAACCATATGCTATGTATGAATCAGGGACACCAAGCCCACAACATAGCATTCTTGGAATATCCAAAGTCCCACTTTTCACTTCGCCATGCCTGAGATCAGCAGTAATATTTATCAGCAAATGTGAGATTTTCAAAGATCCAATTCTATGTGCTCCTTTCTCATAGAGCCTTAGGCAGGGATATAGCATACATAAATATTAAGTAAAGTCCATAGTTTTTAAAATGTCATCCATTGAATAGTTGACACATGTCTGAGATACTTTTTATTTTGGAGGAGGTATTATTTAATAGGGAATTCCAACAGCTACCTAATAGTGAAATGAGAAGTCTTGCATCCATTTTATTTTGTTTCTGATGATTTTTATGAGTAAGGGTAAGATACTTCCTTGTTCTGATGCAGATGTTGCCCACTTTTGTGAATGGATGCGGGGTGTCACCTACTACTTGCATATCTGCATATTGGGCTTGACACTGCTATCGTACTTGGTAGTTGGCAAAAAGTCAATACTGAAGTTAAGCTCTTGTGTTCTAGCAGCAGAGCTGAAGATCCTTGATGTGCCACCTTCTGCAATCCATGCTGCTCTCTTCATGTTCCTTATTGACTTCCTGGTGAGGAGCATCATGGTCTCCTGGTCTTGAGAATGGCCAAGCATTGCTCTGTGAATGTGGAAGATGGGCATGTGGAAGGCTCCAGGGAGGAGGGATCATTGAACATGTACTCGAATCCATGTGCCTGTTGAATGACCTGTTTTTTTTATTTTTGGGTTTTAAGGGAGACACTGCCCTAAAACACTTCTGTGCAGCTGGGGATGCAGGCTTCTGCTTCACCTTGCAGGAAGCATTAACGAATCCTTTCCAGAAGACACGAGAAGAGAGAAGTGAGCCTCTGGTATCATGCAGGTTCCTTGCATTGCCCATGGGCTAGAAGAGAGAAGAGTTGCTTCATGAGATTTGATCCCCTTTTTCCTGAAAAGTTCCACACAGAGGTGAGTCCCCAGCATGTTTAGAAATCATTTCAGACACCTTTCTGGACGGAATTGAATCAGAGCCCCTGATGATGTGGAAGAGCTAAAGATGGGTTTGCTATGAATTTTCTATTTCATTCATCAGGGCCTGAGTCAAGTCAGTCATTGTGCTGTCAACACATGAGCTGCTGGTCAAATGTGAGGAAGTGGTCTTGCTTTATGAAAACACCACCCTGATTCAGTGAGCCAGAGGCAGCCTGCAGTCCCTGTTTTCCTGTAAAGGCAGATTGCTGTGGATGGCCTCTGGCCTCGTCATGCAGCCCTGCTCAGAGTAGGGGATTGAGGGACCAGGCAGATCCCTAGTTCCTTTTGACCTTTATTGCCATTGGGCCACCCCAGGGTCCTTGGACTCTACCTGGTCTTCTGGCCTGGGTCAGGGGATGTGAGGTTTGGAATCCCCCTCTGTGGCAGGATCCCAGCCCCCCAGCCACTTGAGGTCAGCACATCCTTCCCTAATTGTGTTAGAGTTGGAGACTTCTCCCACCCATCCTCATCCATGCTCATCCCACATTTTGTAGCTTGGCACCTGAGGACCTTTATTCATTGACTTAGTTGTTAGTGATGATGGTTACTAAGACTAAGTGACTCTTTCAAGTCACATCACTTGCATGGTAGGGCTAGAGCATGGATCTTCCTAATTGATTTCATGGGACTCTCTCATGGAAACTGTGACTGCTTCCTAAACACACACTCTACATTTGGAGTGTCAAAATTCTTGCCACTGCCTCCTTGGCAAGTGTATCTTGTCTTCTACGTGGGAATTTCACAAATATTTTCCTTTGGTTTGTGGAGGTCATGCAGAAGGGATTTCATTTGAAATAGCCCAAACAAGAAATACCAGTTGTCTTTTTCGCACATGGATGTGTGTAGTGAACACCCCTTTCTGTGTGCTTGCATGAGTTACTCCTTTGAATTTGTTGAAGAATGGTTGGCTGGGGAGCAAGTTAACGAGAGATGGATATCAATGGTTGTCAAGTATTCTGACGTGAAGAATGTATTGAGGATGTGAAGGCTTTTCTAGCCAGTTCCTATGGCTCAGTCAGGGATCAGTCAGAGGATTCTGTCTGGTAGACTCTTTGGCACAGATGTCAAAGTGGCCTGGTCTTACCCTGTCCAGGACTGAATGCTGAGCTTGAGTGGGAGCTTCTTGTCATTTCAAGCATTTCCATGAGTCTGTCCTCTGTTCTCTTGTATCCAAGTGGTTTCTAATAGGAAAGCAGAACAAAAATTGAAAGTATGGTGATTGATTATTTTTACCAATGTTATTTCAATCCACTTTGTTTAATACGAAATTACCTTTATGCTAGTAAGATTTCATATGTGAGGAAATAATGAAAATATTGGGGTTAGGGGATGAGAATATGCAAATCAAACATTTTTGAGCACCAAGACCCGTTTTTTGTTTTTTTTTTTTTTTTTTTTTTTTTTAACTTAAATAATATTAAGTGCCAGAGGACCACCGCTGCCATTCAGCCTCAACAACCTCCAGGTCCAGCCTCCAGGTGGCCCATTTCACCAGGGTGTGTGGGACCACACTGTCCTGGGATGAGAGAACAGTACCCACGGATGTTGACATCTCACAGAGTAGATATTGCCAGTGACAGTAGGGAGCTATTGGCACATGAGGAAGGGAAGAGCTCTCAGGATGGGAAGAGGGGGCCGCTTCGAGACTCATTGGGTATGGCACGAGGCTGCTGGGTGTGGTGTTGGCCTGGGCCCACTGAGTGGGGCAGATCCGTGGTCTGTGTTTCTGTACCCTCCTCTGTAGCCTGTGTTGGCAGCAGATCAGGGAATTGCGATCAGAAGTGCTCCCAGTAACACAGGCACCAGCCCCCAGAGTGTGTGCCTATCCATTTCCCCACCTGGCCTGACTTAGTGCCTGTCTTGCCTCAGGGCTGAGACCCTACAATCTCTGATGAGGGTGTCTGTGGTCCAGATCCAACCTGCATGGCCAACATGCTCAGACCTTCAGCTGGGTCCTAGGCTGCTGCAACCAAACTCTGTTAACTGGGTGGCCGACAACAGAGGAAGTGTCTTCCGTTGAGCTCCAGAGGCTCAACACAGTAGGTGTTGGGCTGTCCCAGAGCCATAACCCCTCCCAGGTTTCAAGGGGACTGTCTCCCCAACTCTCCCAGCCCTTGCCCACTCTCCTATTGCTGCCCACGATCTGTGGTTCCCATATGGGCATCCCGCCCTGGCTCCAACCTCACATATCCGGTATCCCCCAGTCTCCCTGGTATCTGGGTCCAGACTCTCCTCTTCCTACAAGAATATCAGATATTGGATTTGGTCCCAGTTGATGCTGTGTTCCATCATGTGAGCTCTTAGCTTCATCACTGTGCAAAGACTCTTTTCCCACACAAGTTCGCACGACTTTTGGCTGGCTAAGAATTTTCAGGCGACACTTTTCTAATGAGTACACTTTCCTTCCTTCCGATCTCCCACCAGTGAGCATTCCTCGCACCCTTGTCCTAGTTCCTTTATGGCAGTTTCCCTCCTTATGGCTGAGAGGACCTAGTGACCCCTGAATTCACACGTTCTCCTTAATCACCAACACACTGCAGAATTCTCCAGGGGGCCATATATGCTCCTGGAAGTTGGTGTTGGAAATAGTTCTCCATCCATTAATCACTCCCTCACTCACTAATGTCCTTGTGTCCTTGAGAAAGGCTCTCCCTTTCCTGGTTTTCCTGAATAGAAATCCTCTTGCCTCTTGGGTGAATAGGGTTATGGGTTGTGCAGAGGGTGTTGGTCCACTGAGCATCTTAGAGACTGTCCTTTATGGAGCCTAATGATCCTCACTGGGGAATGAGGCCAGGGTCCTAACTGTGGTTAGTTAGAGAGGGAAAGAAGGACGAGGGAAACTCAGATGTCCCTTCATGGCCCCTGGAGTTAGGGACTTACCCCTTTGCACCTGGGATCAGGAGACCTCATTTCCTCGAGGACACGCACACTCAGACGTTAATCTTGAGTCTGGGTTCCTTTCTGGGGTCCAGGGCTGTTGTTAGCCACCAGGAATGACAGTGCTCTCCATGCTGAGTGGAGCCATTTTTGCCAGGAAAGAGAGCCCATGGTCACGCCTTGTGCAAAGCATCCCACGCCAGGGGCTCCCATGCCTACATTCCTGTCCTGAAAGGAAGCCACTCAGAGGCAAGGTGGGTCCAACCACCTCCCATGTGTTCACTCATCACTGTGTTCCAGCAGTCACCCCAGTGAACAGTCCTGATGGGATTGGATGTGGCTCAGAATGTCACCCTCATGAGCTCTACCCTGCCACAGCTGCAGTTCTGCAGTGGGAGAAACTCAAAACCTCAAAACACATGCACATGAAAGAAAAGAGCAAGAGCCAGAGCCCAAACAGGCCAGGTGTGGCAAAGACAGCTGGAGTGCCTAGGTTGGGACTCAGAATTATGTCAGTGGGGTGGCATTGCTGCTGGCACCAGCATGATAACCGAGAGCCAGCCCTGCTCATTTTGGGGAGCAGTGTGTTGGGGAAGGCAGCAGAAATTGAGAGGCAGGATTGAGTTTGGCCCTAGGAGGAGGTTGGGTAAGAGGCCAGTGTGGGTTGGAGAGCCTGGGCAGATAGACAGAGGCCAGGGCACACCCCAAAGCCTGGAGACTGCACTTGATGTCCAGGGTTGTGAAACACCACTTCCCCTCTTACTCACAACTGAGAGCAAGGGGCATTGATGAGTTCAGTTTGTGTGCGGCTGCATCCAAGGTGGCTCGGCTAGGAACCTCTGTTTCCTTGACTCAGGAGGCTGGGAGTCCAGGCTCCACTGAGGCTCGGCTGGGAGGATCGGAGTCTGAGTTTATGCCTGTGTTCCCTGTAGGATCCATGTTGGCTGAGCCTCAGTGTTTTTGTAATGAGAGGATGGGTGACCGTCATGTCTTTATCACAGGACACACTTGCTAAATGGATTTGTTTGCTCTGAGGAGGAAAGAGAGAGGGGGGAGTGGTGCTGGAGACAGGGATGCAGACAGGGGTCATGGACTTGGCATAACTCAGTCTTGGAGGTGATATCCCATCACCTGTACCCACTTCAATTCCCATGAATCCAGAGGCTGAGCCCCCTTGAGGTGAGGGGTGAACCGGTTCTGGGCAGCAGGATGCTGTGGTACCTCGGAGTCTCTGTGAGACCCCAACACTAGACACACTTGGCCCTTTTGAAATCTTAGGAGAAGCCTTGGGAAGTTGTGTGGCAGAGGGGAGCAGCCTCTGCATCTCAGTCCCCTCCAACTTGCCATGGTGTAGAGAGGGAACTGCAGCCACGATGGGACGGACATTGGCCATGTCCCTGTGTGGGACACAGGCCTGATTGAGTTAGGGTGCATTCTTTGTCTCTCCCTTTCTTGTGATTATCCCATCTCTACTTTTGTGCTTTAGCCACCTGTGAGTCCCATCTCTGGTTTCAGAGAGAACAGAGGGTGTTATGGGCCAATAGACACAATAAACCCTAGAGATTAGATGCTACCCTACTTTCCAGAAAAGACTGGGCACACCATGAGTTGCACAATGATGGGACCAGGGTCCAAAAGCTGCTGAGAGGGAAGGACTGGTTGTGAATGCATTTTTGAAGGCTCCAAGCTGGAACTCTAGTGGCACCAAGCAGGGCAGATGCTGGTGGGGATGTTTGGGTAGTTGTTGGTGAACACCTGCGCACCTGAGATGGGTAGGCATGGAGGAGAAATCGGCAGCCCATAGGGCTGTTGAAAGTGGTCTTATGTGAAAAGAGGCTCAGGTATGGGCACAGGAAATGACATCATTGCCTTGACAATGGATCAAACAGAACATGGAACCCTGGTATCCAGGCACCCACTTCACTGACCAAGCCATCCGAGCTCACTTGGTTGGAGCCACTGGAGGGAGAAGGATGTTCTCCTGTGGTTGCAGACAATGCCGAGCCTCAGGCTCCCAGGAATCTCAGGGGGGCCAACTAGCCCTTTTGTGGATACACTGGGTGAGGCTTCATCTTAGACGCCAGAGCCTCTGGCGATTGTCGCAGAGGAGCTCAAGAGTAACAGTGAGTAGCACAGGGCAGGTGAGCCCAGCAGGCCCTCTAGTCTGATCCCTGATGAATGGCCCAGGACTCCTATTCTGACTCTGTGTGTGTGTGTGTGTGTGTGTGTGTGTGTGTGTGTGTGTGTGTTTGTACTGATGGGAACTGTCCCATTGTGCTTTGACTCTAGTGTATTGGCACAAGTCATTTTTCTGTTTGTCACCATTTCCATTTTGAACCCACCATTCTTGGTCCCAACCCAGGGTGAAAATGATCAGAACACGGAGGAGCCCTTCAGGGTTCAGAGCCTTGAACCTTACAGGCAGGACCAGCTTAGGAATGAGCTCCTGCCTGTCATTTGTGGGAGGAACCTACATTTCAGCAGCAACATGGGGTTAATCTCCTGGGATTTCATCCCCACCCAGCAGGTGCTGGATCTCTTGTTCCCAAAACAGCCACCTTCTTCAGTCTTTACTCCTGGTGCCACTCCACATCCTCCAAGGGGACAAGAACCTCAGGTTCTGGATGGATGTTGTAGAATGCCCACAGAGCCAACTGCCAGGCTGGGTGGGGTGCAGTTGCTGGGCTTTGCTGATGTTGTCATCCCCCACAGTTCTTGGAACCTTCTGTGGCAGTGGCATCCAGGACCCCAGCAGCTGTGAGTAGCAGCTCCTCACTGCTTCACTCCAGCGAGCAGGTGGAAGACAGCCGCGTTGTTCACGTCCTCCTAGAGGGACAGAGCCTGAGGGAGACAAAGCGCATCCCGGTAAGCCCGACAGCAGGGCTGCCTCCTGGGTGTCCACACAGTGGAAGGCAGGAGACACAGCCAACCCCAGGGCTATGGTGGGAAATAAAGAAGAGAGAGGTCCGTCTTAAGGGCTTGACCTGAGGAGGGAGAGCATCAGCATGCCCAGCTTCAGTGGTGAGTGGGCCTGTGTATTGTGGGTTTTGCAGGCCAGAAGTGCAGACGGAAGTGCTGTGGACAGATGAAGGCAGAGATATGTCCAGGGTGCAGGCTGCAGTGCCTAGAACTTGGTATTCTCAATGAGTGAAGTTGGAGCAGAGGAGGTGGCAGTGACTTGTCACATGTGTAGGAGGGGATGTGTTCCTGGTGGCAGGGAAGAGAACCTCCTTAGCATGACTAGGTGTAGGAATTTGGGGTCGGGATCACCTGGGGGGTCATGCCAAAGCTTCGGAATGTTAGGCTTTGCATGTAGGTAAATACGGAGCTAAAGGGGTTCTTGGCAGAATTTCTATGGATGTGCAGTAGACACGCTAATGCTGCAGGTGTCCAGCTGCAGAGGAGACATGTTCAGTGACTGCCAGTGCTGAGTCAAGTACATCATTACAACCAGACCCGCACCGAGCTTCCAGAGGCCAGGGCCTCTCAAAGCTATCATGAAGCACTCAAGTGCACACTCTTGTATCTGAGTCTGTTTTGTGTCGTGGCAGTCAGGACCCAAGTTTTCAGTGCATCTGCCTCTTGCACCCACAAAGGCAGCCTGCATCCCAGATCACACTTGGTGCGCAGATCCCTGGCCCATTGCTCTCATCTCAGTGAGATGAGAGTGTGTCTGTGCATAGGCAGTTTGGTCCTTTGACATGAGTGGAATGTGGCTCCCCAGGGGGAGGGGAGATGGCAGGTACAGGCAGATATTTGTACCAGGATTGTTCTAGTAGCACATTGCAAGAACCCAGGTGGTATATGGAGGACACACTCAGGTAGCAGGATAAGAAGATTGTGCCCTTGTATATGTAGCTGAGATTTCTCCTGAATGTTTGACCACAGTCTTCTGGGTAGCTCTTCTAAAAGCCATTCTCTGATGACATTTGTCCCACCCTGATCCAGGTGACCTTTCAGGAGACGGTGACAAGCCTCATCCGCAGGGCCTTGGCCCAAAATTTGTTGCAGCATGAGGATGTGGACAACTTTGAGCTGCTGTATATGATGTCTGAGGATGAGAGTAAGTAGGACAATCAGACAGTGGGGAGACATGATCCACAGTGGGCTCAGGATAACTGACAGCCAAGAGAAAGTGGGCCTTGGCCCCAAAATACCAAAGTGTGATGGGCCTGGCGGAGACTCTCAGGGGTTGTGGGTGTTTTGTGGTATAATCCTTGAGTGCCACCTAACAATTCTCTCCACTTCGCTCTGCAGAAATCAAGGTCTCTGACCACTCACTCGTGTGTCTGTCCATGAATCTGGGAATACAATATTTCATGGTGAGGAAACGCCCCCAGGTCAAGGGAAAGGAGGTAAACACCTACCTTATTCAAGCTGTGCATGTGCTGCCATTCCACTCCGACCTGAGGAAATAAGAAGCCTCAGCACCTGGACATATTTGCTGGAAGCCCATAGAGCCAACTGACAGTCTGGGGTGGCTTTCTGTTTCTGGGTTTGCTGATGTTCCATCCCCCACAGTTCTCAGAATCAACCTGCAAGTCCTCCAGGCCGCTTTCCCACAAGCAGGTGGGAGACACCTGCTTAATTCGTGTCCACTTAGAAACACAAAGTCCAGAGATGGCCAAGAGTGTTCTGGTAAGCCTGGGAGCAGGGGTGTCCCGTGGTGCTTACACCTGGGTGGGGAGCAGACACTGGTCCAATACCATGGACTACTCATGCCCTCTTGAATTTGGAGCTTCTGGATGATCAGGAGGATAGATGGGAATCAAGAAGGGAGAGGTCAGTGTGAAGGGCTGGAGCTGAGATGAGCGAGTGCAGCAGCTTGTCCACTGCCATGTCTGAGGGAGTCTGTGTGTCAGGTGGCAGCATGCAGTCCAGAAGGGCAGGGACAGGTATGGGTGACAGATGAGAATAGGACAGGAACTAGGTTGCAGGTTCCCTTGTATGGGATGCTGACGTCTATGGAGGAGGACAGCAGTGTGAGGTTCTCCATGTTCCTTGAACAAGGAGCTGAGAGAGTCTCTCTGCAGAGTCGATATGGATGTGGAGCAAGCACACTAAATGTCCAGGTAACCCAATGACCACCCTTGCCGGATGAGGTGCCCTCCTACATCCCAGCCAGCACTGAGCCTCTGGAGGCCAGGAGCTCTCGTGGCTATCTTTCAGCTCTCCTGTGTGTGGTCATGTTCCTGGGTCTGTTTTTGGCCCTGGCAATCCAGACCAAAGCCTCTAGGTTTTGTGCCTAGGCCATTCCCAATGCCGCCTGCATCCTCGGGCAGACCTGGGATCTTGGAGGCTATTGTCCCATTCCTCCCAACTTGTGGGATGAGATTGCATCTGTATGCAGGTAGTGGGGTCCTTTCACTCCGAGAGGAGTGCAGCTCCACAAAGAGCAATGGCAGGCCCAGGAAGTCCTATGTACAAGGATTGGGCTAGTAGCCTGTGGGAAGAGCCCACACGATGAGCAGGAGGTCAGCCTCGGGTAGTAGGGTCATGGATGTTGCCCTTGTATTTAGAGTGGAGGTGCCTCCAGAATGCCCCTGCCCACTGTCCTTGAGTAGTCACTTCAAGGCCCATTTCCTGAAGGCCTGTCTCCCATGCTGCTCCAGGTGACCTGCCACGATAGGGCTCCTGTCGTCATCCGCAGCGCCCTCGACCTACACTTCCTTACTGAGGAGAATCCAGAGGATTATGAGCTGGGCCAAATCATCTCTCGCCATCAGAGTAAGTGAGACAATCAGATAGCAGAGAGCAAGGGTCAGGATGTGGACTCAGGTCAACTCTTAGCAACAAAGAGTAGTCTCTGACCCCCAAGAACACTCCAACAGGTGTGTTGGGTTCGTGCACAAAGCCAACTGCACTTCTGCTGGTGGAAGGTCTTGAGGTCCAATGGTATACCCCGGTGGATATTGCGGCTCCCCACCAGGTGCCCTCCCCTGGACATGAACAGGCATCCAAAGCTGACATCTTTGAGGAGTGAGGAGGAAAGCCTCTCTCCAGGAGCAGTATGTTTTCATGGTCTGGGATAGGAGTGGTTTCAAAGGAACATGGGAATGCATGGGCTAAAGAGGGAACTGGCATTTTGTGGACTGAAGCAGTACTATTGAAAGCCTTCTGTGTGACCAAAAAACCACTGCCTGGGCAGAGCATTGCCAGGATTCTAGCAAGCAGTAACAGGATGAAATTGGGAAGAAAACACAGCCTGGGAGACAGCCTGAATCATCTGTTTTTGCATAAATTCCATGGTCTTACGCACCTGAGTCCACTAGGCAAGGAGTGATCACAATAGCCAGGTTGTGATCCCTAACTAAAGTCAGATGAGGGCTTCCTGAGCACGTAGCCACAGAGCTCATCTGATAATAATGCCAGCGCTTTTTCGTTGGTTGATTGGTTGGTTTTTGTGAGCCAAACACCACAGCAGCCATTATCCCAGCCTATGTACCCTGAAGACCACCATCCCTATGAGTTCTAGGATCACTTGTCTCCTATCTTAACCTACTGTTAGGTTAGTAGAGTCTATGGAAGAGGAAGTCTGTCTGGGGCCTTGGTAGCCTAAGAAATTCATAGCAGAGATCTCCACATCCAACCCAGAAGGGATGGAGAACAGGCTCTAGGTTAGAGGAGGGCGACAGGAAACACATGTTCAGAGGAAGGAGAAGCGGCTGTTGTATTCCCCCACTCGGGGTCATGGCACCACTGGGCCATACACCATGTTGGAGGGAAGCAGTCCCTTTGCTGGTCTTTGGAACCATTGTTCTCAGTAGGGCAGTATTTGGAATGTGGCCTCCATTCTCAGAAGCCTGGTTCACATGGAGGCGGGCTCCACCAACGCAGAAGCATGGCTCTAATGTGGTATCCGTGCTGGTCAGCCTGTCCTCACTGTGGCCATACTTGAGGAAAATAACTCAGAGGAGGAATCCTAGGCCTTTTTTCTCTGGGTTTCATAACTTTCTCTTTGGTTGTGCACTGAGGCTGTCCATAAAGCTCTAGTATGTGGCAGTGGAGAGCTCCTCAGCCCTTGCCACAAAGGCATAGACTGGGAGAGAGAGAACGAGGCTGGCAGAGAGGGAGAGAGAGAAAGATGGAGAGGGAGGACCTCTCCTTGGAGAATGAGGATTCAGTGGAGCCAACAGGAACAAGGTACTGTTGCCCAGGGCACAACCCTGTTTAGGTCTTACTCCAACCATGCTCAACCTTTCTTCCAGTCCCTCCCACCCCCCAGTAGTGTATTCATCTTGAATGAGAATTTCATGTTGACATCAGAGCACTCACCATCCAATGCTTCCCTCCAAACCCACCTATGAAGATGGCTCATGTGGGGACTGAATCTTCGGCACAGGAGCCTTTTGTGGGAGATTTCAGATGCAAACCCTAGTGGTGTGCGTTGGCAGATGCAAGAGGACCTGAGATATTCTGGAGTCCAAAGCCTTCGGTAGGAACAGACATTAGGTCTGTTGAAGTGCTCTGCCTAGTTCTTCCTCAGGGAGGACTGTGGAGGCTGTCTTTGTTGGTATTGGTGCTGAATTGGAGAGCTCTCAGGTGTGTGGCTCTGGCCTTTTCTGGCACAGGCTCTCAGATGTTGGCGTGTCCTAGGGAGCACCTCCTGAGTGCCACCTTCTTTTTGTACACCCCTCTCTCCCCAGAGCTGAGGATTCCAGCAGAGGCCAACGTATTTTATGCCAAGAATCCTCACAAAAAATCCAACTTTGTGCTGAGGAAAAGGAGCCTCTCCCAAAAGAATGATGGGTGGATCGAGCCTCAACCTCCCTCTCGTCCTGCAAAGAAGGCTCCTGCCCTCCTGAGGATGCTTGCAAAACCATTCTGTTGCTGTGTGCCTGGGCGGGGCTGAGGCAGCCCAGGAATATTTACATTGATTACTATTTTCTTCAAAGTTTGAATCTATAGTTTGCCATTGTCCTTGACCTTGTTTAGTAACACAGTTGTTACTCTATCCTGTATTTGTTGTTTCCATTAATATATTATTATTATTTTAAAATATATATGTTTTTGTTACCTGATCTACTGTGATGATTTGAGTATACTAAATGTAGCAGTGATTCCTAAAGGACACATCCAAACCAACAGGAAGGAATGTTTCATTCTATCAGCAAGAACTTTGGTTTTTAGGAGTTTGGCAGATGGCATTATCTGAGTCAGTTTTCCAATGGGGGCAATGAAGTATCAGCTGTGATGGTACAAACACAAACAAAGACACACAAACACACACAAGAGCACACACACTCACTGAGAGATAGATAGACAGATGGAGTTGGTCTGTGCTGAAATACTTTGGAGACATGGTTCTGATTTCTCCCCTTTTGGAGTATTTTCAATTGCACAAGGTGTCTTGCAAATGAACCCATGTCTGAGGAAGACATGCATGTGTACTTCACATGCCACTTTTCACATAGCAGGAAGGTCATGTAATATTTTTCATGCAGCTGTCTTTTGACTGTGAACCATCCCATGAGGTCAGCTGTGGAATTTTCAACTTGTAGCATCACAATGGGGATCCACTCTTTGGATTTGGGGATATTTCCGATTTTCTTGATTCAGATTGGAATGATATATATATTAGTTTTTGATGAAAATTCTGCATTTGATGGTAATGAATGTCGTGCATCTAGGAATCTGTAGAGTGCAGACAATGAATGGATGCCTACTGTTGTCTGGACTGGTCTGAAAAGTCCTGTAGCATCTGAGCATGTGTGAGGGCTGTACAGGTCTTGCCAAAAGTCCAGGTCAGATGATCCTGCACAAAGCTGAACTCCTAGTGGTCTCCACAACAGTGTAAGGGCCAAGGAGAAACACACTTCCACACAGAAGTTGGGAAGCTACCTTATGAAGGTGATCATAGATACGGGATTATTAATATATCCAGGTTGGCGTCTATTATTTTTTTAGCTTTTGACTTTCGCAGCTGTGGGCATCTTGACAACCATCAACTCCCTGTAAGCACAGACAACTCTATAAGAACCTGAGGATAAATTTCCCTGTGCATGTCCCCTTGTGAAACTGCTTAAGCACCGCCTGGTTTACACACAGGTGGAATTTCTAGGTCAAAGTGTGCATGTTTACTTCTTTGACTAAGCACTGCCAGGTGGCTCTTCTGCATAGCTCTACCTGTGGCCAGGATTGTATTATCTAGCTTTCTAACTTTTGCAGGTTGAGTAGATACATAGTGGGAGCACACTGTTTTTGTTGGTATTTTTCTTGGTATCTATTCTGATGCTTTTCACTGGGGGATTTTTTCCTGTGAAAATGGGCTTCCTCTACTTGACCTTATTTTCTTCTTTTTAAAATTTTTTCAATGTGACTTTTTAATTTTAGTTTTATTAAAGACATTGCCCCTTGCTTGCATAGTCTATATCTAAAGCACTAGTCCTTGCTCCAAGGCCCAGCTTGCTCTCAGCTGCCCCAGGAGGGGAACAGTCTTTGGCGGTAGACAAGAGACACCCCTGCAGGGGGCACAAGTGCTTTGGCCCTCTGGTGTCTTGCCAGCAGTGCTTCCCATGCTCACAGAGGGTTGCAGACACTGAGTCAATGGTCCAGGTGGTCTTTTGTTCAGTCTGATCTCAAATTGAGCTCCTCTGAGAGGTCATATTGAAGTCCTTGTGTGTACCTGACCCATCATTTTAAACAATATTCCAAGTTCACTTTTTGTGTGTACGTGGGTTCTGGGGATTGAACCCAGGGCCTTGAGCCTGTGAGGCAAGTGACCTACCTGAGCTACACCCTCAGAGACCCCTGTAAAAGTATTTCCCCTTTGCCTCGGGGTCTAAGTTGCCAAGGCTGACCTCAAACGTTCCTCTTGCCTCAGCCTCCCTGGTGGCTGGCATGACAGGCATGAACCTGGGACTGTCACACTCGAGCCTGTGATGGGAACTCATGTGCATCTGTCCAGGGCTGAGCATGGTTAGGCAGAGCTGTGCTCCAGGCTCCCTGCAGGGCTGTGGAGGCTTCTGCTGCCCAGCAGCCCTGGTGCCATGGCCAGGGCTCCTCCCAGCCGAGGGCAGGCAGCTGCCCATTGCTGTAGGCTGACCTTATTTTCTTCTTATGGCACTCGTCCGTTCTCTGGAGTATGTTGTATGGTTTGTCCATTAGGAGTCTAACAGGTCCTCTAGAACCTTCAAACAATTAGTAAAATTCCTGAACAGTAAGTGAGCACGCGCAGAAATTGGGCTAATATTTTGGGAAGAACAATGTTGGATGATATATTCATGGCTTGAATATATCATCCAACATGAAGTTATATTTTATTACTTACAAAATAATAAAATAATGAAGCAATACCATGGGCTGAGCTAAAATAGATCCTTAGGATCTTAAGCATTCTGTAATAAATCTGTGTCACCTGAAGTATAGAGTTGATCGACTCTGAGTAATGAAACAGAAGTAAAGGTATCAAAGCCAATGATCATCTGTTTCCAATTTTCTGTGATTTGGTTCAAGTGGTAAAGTGGTGATATTTATTAATAATGGATCGAATAGGTTCATAATTGTTTTAGAGTACAATTAGATGCCTTCAAACTTTAGGCTACATGGGCACATTTGAGAATGGTTCCAACCATTCTCACATCCTTTGGGTCATTCCCCTCCTATGTCCTATGAGACATTTTCTATTAGAGGCTTTAAGAAGAAGAAGAGAATATTCTGTAAAGAAAACCTTGTGATCTGTGCAGTATGAAGTTGAATGGATTCATTCAGAAATCAGAAATTCTATTGAAAGATATTTATTTGCATGAGCCAAATAAAACCTATTTTTAGGCATCCTGGTGAAGACAAGGTTTTATCTTTATGTCTCATTTTCTATGTTTTGTTGTTGTTGTTGTTGTTGTTAGAATGAAATTCATATGTTGCCCGACCATTCTATCAGATGTGTAACTAGATGCCATTTAAATTACCCACTTTTACATGGTAGACAGTTTTTAATGAACACTGCCTGTCTGCACCTTTTTTAAAAACAGGACTGGGATCAGAAGCCCAAATACCAATGGTTAGCTGGAGCATATTTTTCATTTGGCCTATCTGTCAGTATTCCCTGAGGTCATCTGTGCAATCAGCTTCGTTACTCCTGCTCCCTCACTGGATTTCATAGAAACCATATGCTATGTATGAATCAGGGACACCAATCCCACAACATAGCATTCTTGGAATATCCAAAGTCCCACTTTTCACTTCGCCATGCCTGAGATCAGCAGTAATATTTATCAGCAAATGTGAGATTTTCAAAGATCCAATTCTATGTGCTCCTTTCTCATAGAGCCTTAGGCAGGGATATAGCATACATAAATATTAAGTAAAGTCCATAGTTTTTAAAATGTCATCCATTGAATAGTTGACACATGTCTGAGATACTTTTTATTTTGGAGGAGGTATTATTTAATAGGGAATTCCAACAGCTACCTAATAGTGAAATGAGAAGTCTTGCATCCATTTTATTTTGTTTCTGATGATTTTTATGAGTAAGGGTAAGATACTTCCTTGTTCTGATGCAGATGTTGCCCACTTTTGTGAATGGATGCGGGGTGTCACCTACTACTTGCATATCTGCATATTGGGCTTGACACTGCTATCGTACTTGGTAGTTGGCAAAAAGTCAATACTGAAGTTAAGCTCTTGTGTTCTAGCAGCAGAGCTGAAGATCCTTGATGTGCCACCTTCTGCAATCCATGCTGCTCTCTTCATGTTCCTTATTGACTTCCTGGTGAGGAGCATCATGGTCTCCTGGTCTTGAGAATGGCCAAGCATTGCTCTGTGAATGTGGAAGATGGGCATGTGGAAGGCTCCAGGGAGGAGGGATCATTGAACATGTACTCGAATCCATGTGCCTGTTGAATGACCTGTTTTTTTATTTTTGGGTTTTAAGGGAGACACTGCCCTAAAACACTTCTGTGCAGCTGGGGATGCAGGCTTCTGCTTCACCTTGCAGGAAGCATTAACGAATCCTTTCCAGAAGACATGAGAAGAGAGAAGTGAGCCTCTGGTATCATGCAGGTTCCTTGCATTGCCCATGGGCTAGAAGAGAGAAGAGTTGCTTCATGAGATTTGATCCCCTTTTTCCTGAAAAGTTCCACACAGAGGTGAGTCCCCAGCATGTTTAGAAATCATTTCAGACACCTTTCTGGACGGAATTGAATCAGAGCCCCTGATGATGTGGAAGAGCTAAAGATGGGTTTGCTATGAATTTTCTATTTCATTCATCAGGGCCTGAGTCAAGTCAGTCATTGTGCTGTCAACACATGAGCTGCTGGTCAAATGTGAGGAAGTGGTCTTGCTTTATGAAAACACCACCCTGATTCAGTGAGCCAGAGGCAGCCTGCAGTCCCTGTTTTCCTGTAAAGGCAGATTGCTGTGGATGGCCTCTGGCCTCGTCATGCAGCCCTGCTCAGAGTAGGGGATTGAGGGACCAGGCAGATCCCTAGTTCCTTTTGACCTTTATTGCCATTGGGCCACCCCAGGGTCCTTGGACTCTACCTGGTCTTCTGGCCTGGGTCAGGGGATGTGAGGTTTGGAATCCCCCTCTGTGGCAGGATCCCAGCCCCCCAGCCACTTGAGGTCAGCACATCCTTCCCTAATTGTGTTAGAGTTGGAGACTTCTCCCACCCATCCTCATCCATGCTCATCCCACATTTTGTAGCTTGGCACCTGAGGACCTTTATTCATTGACTTAGTTGTTAGTGATGATGGTTACTAAGACTAAGTGACTCTTTCAAGTCACATCACTTGCATGGTAGGGCTAGAGCATGGATCTTCCTAATTGATTTCATGGGACTCTCTCATGGAAACTGTGACTGCTTCCTAAACACACACTCTACATTTGGAGTGTCAAAATTCTTGCCACTGCCTCCTTGGCAAGTGTATCTTGTCTTCTACGTGGGAATTTCACAAATATTTTCCTTTGGTTTGTGGAGGTCATGCAGAAGGGATTTCATTTGAAATAGCCCAAACAAGAAATACCAGTTGTCTTTTTCGCACATGGATGTGTGTAGTGAACACCCCTTTCTGTGTGCTTGCATGAGTTACTCCTTTGAATTTGTTGAAGAATGGTTGGCTGGGGAGCAAGTTAACGAGAGATGGATATCAATGGTTGTCAAGTATTCTGACGTGAAGAATGTATTGAGGATGTGAAGGCTTTTCTAGCCAGTTCCTATGGCTCAGTCAGGGATCAGTCAGAGGATTCTGTCTGGTAGACTCTTTGGCACAGATGTCAAAGTGGCCTGGTCTTACCCTGTCCAGGACTGAATGCTGAGCTTGAGTGGGAGCTTCTTGTCATTTCAAGCATTCCCATGAGTCTGTCCTCTGTTCTCTTGTATCCAAGTGGTTTCTAATGGGAAAGCAGAACAAAAATTGAAAGTATGGTGATTGATTATTTTTACCAATGTTATTTCAATCCACTTTGTTTAATACGAAATTACCTTTATGCTAGTAAGATTTCATATGTGAGGAAATAATGAAAATATTGGGGTTAGGGGATGAGAATATGCAAATCAAACATTTTTGAGCACCAAGACCCGTTTTTTGTTTTTGTTTTTGTTTTTTTTTTTAACTTAAATAATATTAAGTGCCAGAGGACCACCGCTGCCATTCAGCCTCAACAACCTCCAGGTCCAGCCTCCAGGTGGCCCATTTCACCAGGGTGTGTGGGACCACACTGTCCTGGGATGAGAGAACAGTACCCACGGATGTTGACATCTCACAGAGTAGATATTGCCAGTGACAGTAGGGAGCTATTGGCACATGAGGAAGGGAAGAGCTCTCAGGATGGGAAGAGGGGGCCGCTTCGAGACTCATTGGGTATGGCACGAGGCTGCTGGGTGTGGTGTTGGCCTGGGCCCACTGAGTGGGGCAGATCCGTGGTCTGTGTTTCTGTACCCTCCTCTGTAGCCTGTGTTGGCAGCAGATCAGGGAATTGCGATCAGAAGTGCTCCCAGTAACACAGGCACCAGCCCCCAGAGTGTGTGCCTATCCGTTTCCCCACCTGGCCTGACTTAGTGCCTGTCTTGCCTCAGGGCTGAGACCCTACAATCTCTGATGAGGGTGTCTGTGGTCCAGATCCAACCTGCATGGCCAACATGCTCAGACCTTCAGCTGGGTCCTAGGCTGCTGCAACCAAACTCTGTTAACTGGGGGGCCGACAACAGAGGAAGTGTCTTCCGTTGAGCTCCAGAGGCTCAACACAGTAGGTGTTGGGCTGTCCCAGTGCCATAACCCCTCCCAGGTTTCAAGGGGACTGTCTCCCCAACTCTCCCAGCCCTTGCCCACTCTCCTATTGCTGCCCACGATCTGTGGTTCCCATATGGGCATCCCGCCCTGGCTCCAACCTCACATATCCGGTATCCCCCAGTCTGGGTCCAGACTCTCCTCTTCCTACAAGAATATCAGATATTGGATTTGGTCCCAGTTGATGCTGTGTTCCATCATGTGAGCTCTTAGCTTCATCACTGTGCAAAGACTCTTTTCCCACACAAGTTCGCACGGCTTTTGGCTGGCTAAGAATTTTCAGGCGACACTTTTCTAATGAGTACACTTTCCTTCCTTCCGATCTCCCACCAGTGTGCATTCCTCGCACCCTTGTCCTAGTTCCTTTATGGCAGTTTCCCTCCTTATGGCTGAGAGGACCTAGTGACCCCTGAATTCACACGTTCTCCTTAATCACCAACACACTGCAGAATTCTCCAGGGGGCCATATATGCTCCTGGAAGTTGGTGTTGGAAATAGTTCTCCATCCATTAATCACTCCCTCACTCACTAATGTCCTTGTGTCCTTGAGAAAGGCTCTCCCTTTCCTGGTTTTCCTGAATAGAAATCCTCTTGCCTCTTGGGTGAATAGGGTTATGGGTTGTGCAGAGGGTGTTGGTCCACTGAGCATCTTAGAGACTGTCCTTTATGGAGCCTAATGATCCTCACTGGGGAATGAGGCCAGGGTCCTAACTGTGGTTAGTTAGAGAGGGAAAGAAGGACAAGGGAAACTCAGATGTCCCTTCATGGCCCCTGGAGTTAGAGGACTTACCCCTTTGCACCTGGGATCAGGAGACCTCATTTCCTCGAGGACACGCACACTCAGACGTTAATCTTGAGTGTGGGTTCCTTTCTGGGGTCCAGGGCTGTTGTTAGCCACCAGGAATGACAGTGCTCTCCATGCTGAGTGGAGCCATTTTTGCCAGGAAAGAGCCCATGGTCACGCCTTGTGCAAAGCATCCCACGCCAGGGGCTCCCATGCCTACATTCCTGTCCTGAAAGGAAGCCACTCAGAGGCAAGGTGGGTCCAACCACCTCCCATGTGTTCACTCATCACTGTGTTCCAGCAGTCACCCCAGTGAACAGTCCTGATGGGATTGGATGTGGCTCAGAATGTCACCCTCATGAGCTCTACCCTGCCACAGCTGCAGTTCTGCAGTGGGAGAAACTCAAAACCTCAAAACACATGCACATGAAAGAAAAGAGCAAGAGCCAGAGCCCAAACAGGCCAGGTGTGGCAAAGACAGCTGGAGTGCCTAGGTTGGGACTCAGAATTATGTCAGTCTGGTGGCATTGCTGCTGGCACCAGCATGATAACCGAGAGCCAGCCCTGCTCATTTTGGGGAGCAGTGTGTTGGGGAAGGCAGCAGAAATTGAGAGGCAGGATTGAGTTTGGCCCTAGGAGGAGGTTGGGTAAGAGGCCAGTGTGGGTAGGAGAGCCTGGGCAGATAGACAGAGGCCAGGGCACACCCCAAAGCCTGGAGACTGCACTTGATGTCCAGGGTTGTGAAACACCACTTCCCCTCTTACTCACAACTGAGAGCAAGGGGCATTGATGAGTTCAGTTTGTGTGCGGCTGCATCCAAGGTGGCTCGGCTAGGAACCTCTGTTTCCTTGACTCAGGAGGCTGGGAGTCCAGGCTCCACTGAGGCTCGGCTGGGAGGATCGGAGTCTGAGTTTATGCCTGTGTTCCCTGTAGGATCCATGTTGGCTGAGCCTCAGTGTTTTTGTAATGAGAGGATGGGTGACCGTCATGTCTTTATCACAGGACACACTTGCTAAATGGATTTGTTTGCTCTGAGGAGGAAAGAGAGAGGGGGGAGTGGTGCTGGAGACAGGGATGCAGACAGGGGTCATGGACTTGGCATAACTCAGTCTTGGAGGTGATATCCCATCACCTGTACCCACTTCAATTCCCATGAATCCAGAGGCTGAGCCCCCTTGAGGTGAGGGGTGAACCGGTTCTGGGCAGCAGGATGCTGTGGTACCTCGGAGTCTCTGTGAGACCCCAACACTAGACACACTTGGCCCTTTTGAAATCTTAGGAGAAGCCTTGGGAAGTTGTATGGCAGAGGGGAGCAGCCTCTGCATCTCAGTCCCCTCCAACTTGCCATGGTGTAGAGAGGGAACTGCAGCCACGATGGGACGGACATTGGCCATGTCCCTGTGTGGGACACAGGCCTGATTGAGTTAGGGTGCATTCTTTGTCTCTCCCTTTCTTGTGATTATCCCATCTCTACATTTGTGCTTTAGCCACCTGTGAGTCCCATCTCTGGTTTCAGAGAGAACAGAGGGTGTTATGGGCCAATAGACACAATAAACCCTAGAGATTAGATGCTACCCTACTTTCCAGAAAAGACTGGGCACACCATGAGTTGCACAATGATGGGACCAGGGTCCAAAAGCTGCTGAGAGGGAAGGACTGGTTGTGAATGCATTTTTGAAGGCTCCAAGCTGGAACTCTAGTGGCACCAAGCAGGGCAGATGCTGGTGGGGATGTTTGGGTAGTTGTTGGTGAACACCTGCGCACCTGAGATGGGTAGGCATGGAGGAGAAATCGGCAGCCCATAGGGCTGTTGAAAGTGGTCTTATGTGAAAAGAGGCTCAGGTATGGGCACAGGAAATGACATCATTGCCTTGACAATGGATCAAACAGAACATGGAACCCTGGTATCCAGGCACCCACTTCACTGACCAAGCCATCCGAGCTCACGTGGTTGGAGCCACTGGAGGGAGAAGGATGTTCTCCTGTGGTTGCAGACAATGCCGAGCCTCAGGCTCCCAGGAATCTCAGGGGGGCCAACTAGCCCTTTTGTGGATACACTGGGTGAGGCTTCATCTTAGACGCCAGAGCCTCTGGCGATTGTCGCAGAGGAGCTCAAGAGTAACAGTGAGTAGCACAGGGCAGGTGAGCCCAGCAGGCCCTCTAGTCTGATCCCTGATGAATGGCCCAGGACTCCTATTCTGACTCTGTGTGTGTGTGTGTGTGTGTGTGTGTGTGTGTGTGTGTTTGTACTGATGGGAACTGTCCCATTGTGCTTTGACTCTAGTGTATTGGCACAAGTCATTTTTCTGTTTGTCACCATTTCCATTTTGAACCCACCATTCTTGGTCCCAACCCAGGGTGAAAATGATCAGAACACGGAGGAGCCCTTCAGGGTTCAGAGCCTTGAACCTTACAGGCAGGACCAGCTTAGGAATGAGCTCCTGCCTGTCATTTGTGGGAGGAACCTACATTTCAGCAGCAACATGGGGTTAATCTCCTGGGATTTCATCCCCACCCAGCAGGTGCTGGATCTCTTGTTCCCAAAACAGCCACCTTCTTCAGTCTTTACTCCTGGTGCCACTCCACATCCTCCAAGGGGACAAGAACCTCAGGTTCTGGATGGATGTTGTAGAATGCCCACAGAGCCAACTGCCAGGCTGGGTGGGGTGCAGTTGCTGGGCTTTGCTGATGTTGTCATCCCCCACAGTTCTTGGAACCTTCTGTGGCAGTGGCATCCAGGACCCCAGCAGCTGTGAGTAGCAGCTCCTCACTGCTTCACTCCAGCGAGCAGGTGGAAGACAGCCGCGTTGTTCACGTCCTCCTAGAGGGACAGAGCCTGAGGGAGACAAAGCGCATCCCGGTAAGCCCGACAGCAGGGCTGCCTCCTGGGTGTCCACACAGTGGAAGGCAGGAGACACAGCCAACCCCAGGGCTATGGTGGGAAATAAAGACGAGAGAGGTCCGTCTTAAGGGCTTGACCTGAGGAGGGAGAGCATCAGCATGCCCAGCTTCAGTGGTGAGTGGGCCTGTGTATTGTGGGTTTTGCAGGCCAGAAGTGCAGACGGAAGTGCTGTGGACAGATGAAGGCAGAGATATGTCCAGGGTGCAGGCTGCAGTGCCTAGAACTTGGTATTCTCAATGAGTGAAGTTGGAGCAGAGGAGGTGGCAGTGACTTGTCACATGTGTAGGAGGGGATGTGTTCCTGGTGGCAGGGAAGAGATCCTCCTTAGCATGACTAGGTGTAGGAATTTGGGGTCGGGATCACCTGGGGGGGTCATTCCAAAGCTTCGGAATGTTAGGCTTTGCATGTATGTAAATACGGAGCTAAAGGGGTTCTTGGCAGAATTTCTATGGATGTGCAGTAGACATGCTAATGCTGCAGGTGTCCAGCTGCAGAGGAGACATGTTCAGTGACTGCCAGTGCTGAGTCAAGTACATCATTACAACCAGACCCGCACCGAGCTTCCAGAGGTCAGGGCCTCTCAAAGCTATCATGAAGCACTCAAGTGCACACTCTTGTATCTGAGTCTGTTTTGTGTCGTGGCAGTCAGGACCCAAATTTTCAGTGCATCTGCCTCTTGCACCCACAAAGGCAGCCTGCATCCCAGATCACACTTGGTGCGCAGATCCCTGGCCCATTGCTCTCATCTCAGTGAGATGAGAGTGTGTCTGTGCATAGGCAGTTTGGTCCTTTGACATGAGTGGAATGTGGCTCCCCAGGGGGAGGGGAGATGGCAGGTACAGGCAGATATTTGTACCAGGATTGTTCTAGTAGCACATTGCAAGAACCCAGGTGGTATATGGAGGACACACTCAGGTAGCAGGATAACAAGATTGTGCCCTTGTATATGTAGCTGAGATTTCTCCTTAATGTTTGACCACAGTCTTCTGGGTAGCTCTTCTAAAAGCCATTCTCTGATGACATTTGTCCCACCCTGATCCAGGTGACCTTTCAGGAGACGGTGACAAGCCTCATCCGCAGGGCCTTGGACCAAAATTTGTTGCAGCATGAGGATGTGGACAACTTTGAGCTGCTGTATATGATGTCTGAGGATGAGAGTAAGTAGGACAATCAGACAGTGGGGAGACATGATCCACAGTGGGCTCAGGATAACTGACAGCCAAGAGAAAGTGGGCCTTGGCCCCAAAATACCAAAGTGTGATGGGCCTGGCGGAGACTCTCAGGGGTTGTGGGTGTTTTGTGGTATAATCCTTGAGTGCCACCTAACAATTCTCTCCACTTCGCTCTGCAGAAATCAAGGTCTCTGACCACTCACTCATGTGTCTGTCCATGAATCTGGGAATACAATATTTCATGGTGAGGAAACGCCCCCAGGTCAAGGGAAAGGAGGTAAACACCTACCTTATTCAAGCTGTGCATGTGCTGCCATTCCACTCCGACCTGAGGAAATAAGAAGCCTCAGCACCTGGACATATTTGCTGGAAGCCCATAGAGCCAACTGACAGTCTGGGGTGGCTTTCTGTTTCTGGGTTTGCTGATGTTCCATCCCCCACAGTTCTCAGAATCAACCTGCAAGTCCTCCAGGCCGCTTTCCCACAAGCAGGTGGGAGACACCTGCTTAATTCGTGTCCACTTAGAAACACAAAGTCCAGAGATGGCCAAGAGTGTTCTGGTAAGCCTGGGCGCAGGGGTGTCCCGTGGTGCTTACACCTGGGTGGGGAGCAGACACTGGTCCAATACCATGGACTACTCATGCCCTCTTGAATTTGGAGCTTCTGGATGATCAGGAGGATAGATGGGAATCAAGAAGGGAGAGGTCAGTGTGAAGGGCTGGAGCTGAGATGAGCGAGTGCAGCAGCTTGTCCACTGCCATGTCTGAGGGAGTCTGTGTGTCAGGTGGCAGCATGCAGTCCAGAAGGGCAGGGACAGGTATGGGTGACAGATGAGAATAGGACAGGAACTAGGTTGCAGGTTCCCTTGTATGGGATGCTGACGTCTATGGAGGAGGACAGCAGTGTGAGGTTCTCCATGTTCCTTGAACAAGGAGCTGAGAGAGTCTCTCTGCAGAGTCGATATGGATGTGGAGCAAGCACACTAAATGTCCAGGTAACCCAATGACCACCCTTGCCAGATGAGGTGCCCTCCTACATCCCAGCCAGCACTGAGCCTCTGGAGGCCAGGAGCTCTCGTGGCTATCTTTCAGCTCTCCTGTGTGTGGTCATGTTCCTGGGTCTGTTTTTGGCCCTGGCAATCCAGACCAAAGCCTCTAGGTTTTGTGCCTAGGCCATTCCCAATGCCGCCTGCATCCTCGGGCAGACCTGGGATCTTGGAGGCTATTGTCCCATTCCTCCCAACTTGTGGGATGAGATTGCATCTGTATGCAGGTAGTGGGGTCCTTTCACTCCGAGAGGAGTGCAGCTCCACAAAGAGCAATGGCAGGCCCAGGAAGTCCTATGTACAAGGATTGGGCTAGTAGCCTGTGTGAAGAGCCCACACGATGAGCAGGAGGTCAGCCTAGGATAGTAGGGTCATGGATGTTGCCCTTGTATTTAGAGTGGAGGTGCCTCCAGAATGCCCCTGCCCACTGTCCTTGAGTAGTCACTTCAAGGCCCATTTCCTGAAGGCCTGTCTCCCATGCTGCTCCAGGTGACCTGCCACGATAGGGCTCCTGTCGTCATCCGCAGCGCCCTCGACCTACACTTCCTTACTGAGGAGAATCCAGAGGATTATGAGCTGGGCCAAATCATCTCTCGCCGTCAGAGTAAGTGAGACAATCAGATAGCAGAGAGCAAGGGTCAGGATGTGGACTCAGGTCAACTCTTAGCAACAAAGAGTAGTCTCTGACCCCCAAGAACACTCCAACAGGTGTGTTGGGTTCGTGCACAAAGCCAACTGCACTTCTGCTGGTGGAAGGTCTTGAGGTCCAATGGTATACCCCGGTGGATATTGCGGCTCCCCACCAGGTGCCCTCCCCTGGACATGAACAGGCATCCAAAGCTGACATCTTTGAGGAGTGAGGAGGAAAGCCTCTCTCCAGGAGCAGTATGTTTTCATGGTCTGGGATAGGAGTGGTTTCAAAGGAACATGGGAATGCATGGGCTAAAGAGGGAACTGGCATTTTGTGGACTGAAGCAGTACTATTGAAAGCCTTCTGTGTGACCAAAAAACCACTGCCTGGGCAGAGCATTGCCAGGATTCTAGCAAGCAGTAACAGGATGAAATTGGGAAGAAAACACAGCCTGGGAGACAGCCTGAATCATCTGTTTTTGCATAAATTCCATGGTCTTACGCACCTGAGTCCACTAGGCAAGGAGTGATCACAATAGCCAGGTTGTGATCCCTAACTAAAGTCAGATGAGGGCTTCCTGAGCACGTAGCCACAGAGCTCATCTGATAATAATGCCAGCGCTTTTTCGTTGGTTGGTTGGTTGGTTTTTGTGAGCCAAACACCACAGCAGCCATTATCCCAGCCTATGTACCCTGAAGACCACCATCCCTATGAGTTCTAGGATCACTTGTCTCCTATCTTAACCTACTGTTAGGTTAGTAGAGTCTATGGAAGAGGAAGTCTGTCTGGGGCCTTGGTAGCCTAAGAAATTCATAGCAGAGATCTCCACATCCAACCCAGAAGGGATGGAGAACAGGCTCTAGGTTAGAGGAGGGCGACAGGAAACACATGTTCAGAGGAAGGAGAAGCGGCTGTTGTATTCCCCCACTCGGGGTCATGGCACCACTGGGCCATACACCATGTTGGAGGGAAGCAGTCCCTTTGCTGGTCTTTGGAACCATTGTTCTCAGTAGGGCAGTATTTGGAATGTGGCCTCCATTCTCAGAAGCCTGGTTCACATGGAGGCGGGCTCCACCAACGCAGAAGCATGGCTCTAACGTGGTATCCGCGCTGGTCAGCCTGTCCTCACTGTGGCCATACTTGAGGAAAATAACTCAGAGGAGGAATCCAAGGCCTTTTTTCTCTGGGTTTCATAGCTTTCTCTTTGGTTGTGCACTGAGGCTGTCCATAAAGCTCTAGTGTGTGGCAGTGGAGAGCTCCTCAGCCCTTGCCACAAAGGCATAGACTGGGAGAGAGAGAACGAGGCTGGCAGAGAGGGAGAGAGAGAAAGATGGAGAGGGAGGACCTCTCCTTGGAGAATGAGGATTCAGTGGAGCCAACAGGAACAAGGTACTGTTGCCCAGGGCACAACCCTGTTTAGGTCTTACTCCAACCATGCTCAACCTTTCTTCCAGTCCCTCCCACCCCCCAGTAGTGTATTCATCTTGAATGAGAATTTCATGTTGACATCAGAGCACTCACCATCCAATGCTTCCCTCCAAACCCACCTATGAAGATGGCTCATGTGGGGACTGAATCTTCGGCACAGGAGCCTTTTGTGGGAGATTTCAGATGCAAACCCTAGTGGTGTGCTTTGGCAGATGCAAGAGGACCTGAGATATTCTGGAGTCCAAAGCCTTCGGTAGGAACAGACATTAGGTCTGTTGAAGTGCTCTGCCTAGTTCTTCCTCAGGGAGGACTGTGGAGGCTGTCTTTGTTGGTATTGGTGCTGAATTGGAGAGCTCTCAGGTGTGTGGCTCTGGCCTTTTCTGGCACAGGCTCTCAGATGTTGGCGTGTCCTAGGGAGCACCTCCTGAGTGCCACCTTCTTTTTGTACACCCCTCTCTCCCCAGAGCTGAGGATTCCAGCAGAGGCCAACGTATTTTATGCCAAGAATCCTCACAAAAAATCCAACTTTGTGCTGAGGAAAAGGAGCCTCTCCCAAAAGAATGATGGGTGGATCGAGCCTCAACCTCCCTCTCGTCCTGCAAAGAAGGCTCCTGCCCTCCTGAGGATGCTTGCAAAACCATTCTGTTGCTGTGTGCCTGGGCGGGGCTGAGGCAGCCCAGGAATATTTACATTGATTACTATTTTCTTCAAAGTTTGAATCTATAGTTTGCCATTGTCCTTGACCTTGTTTAGTAACACAGTTGTTACTCTATCCTGTATTTGTTGTTTCCATTAATATATTATTATTATTTTAAAATATATATGTTTTTGTTACCTGATCTACTGTGATGATTTGAGTATACTAAATGTAGCAGTGATTCCTAAAGGACACATCCAAACCAACAGGAAGGAATGTTTCATTCTATCAGCAAGAACTTTGGTTTTTAGGAGTTTGGCAGATGGCATTATCTGAGTCAGTTTTCCAATGGGGGCAATGAAGTATCAGCTGTGATGGTACAAACACAAACAAAGACACACAAACACACACAAGAGCACACACACTCACTGAGAGATAGATAGACAGATGGAGTTGGTCTGTGCTGAAATACTTTGGAGACATGGTTCTGATTTCTCCCCTTTTGGAGTATTTTCAATTGCACAAGGTGTCTTGCAAATGAACCCATGTCTGAGGAAGACATGCATGTGTACTTCACATGCCACTTTTCACATAGCAGGAAGGTCATGTAATATTTTTCATGCAGCTGTCTTTTGACTGTGAACCATCCCATGAGGTCAGCTGTGGAATTTTCAACTTGTAGCATCACAATGGGGATCCACTCTTTGGATTTGGGGATATTTCCGATTTTCTTGATTCAGATTGGAATGATATATATATTAGGTTTTGATGAAAATTCTGCATTTGATGGTAATGAATGTCGTGCATCTAGGAATCTGTAGAGTGCAGACAATGAATGGATGCCTACTGTTGTCTGGACTGGTCTGAAAAGTCCTGTATCATCTGAGCATGTGTGAGGGCTGTACAGGTCTTGCCAAAAGTCCAGGTCAGATGATCCTGCACAAAGCTGAACTCCTAGTGGTCTCCACAACAGTGTAAGGGCCAAGGAGGAACTCACTTCCACACAGAAGTTGGGAAGCTACCTTATGAAGGTGATCATAGATACGGGATTATTAATATATCCAGGTTGGCATCTATTATTTTTTTAGCTTTTGACTTTCGCAGCTGTGGGCATCTTGACAACCATCAACTCCCTGTAAGCACAGACAACTCTATAAGAACCTGAGGATAAATTTCCCTGTGCATGTCCCCTTGTGAAACTGCTTAAGCACCGCCTGGTTTACACACAGGTGGAATTTCTAGGTCAAAGTGTGCATGTTTACTTCTTTGACTAAGCACTGCCAGGTGGCTCTTCTGCATAGCTCTACCTGTGGCCAGGATTGTATTATCTAGCTTTCTAACTTTTGCAGGTTGAGTAGATACATAGTGGGAGCACACTGTTTTTGTTGGTATTTTTCTTGGTATCTATTCTGATGCTTTTCACTGGGGGATTTTTTCCTGTGAAAATGGGCTTCCTCTACTTGACCTTATTTTCTTCTTTTTAAAATTTTTTCAATGTGACTTTTTAATTTTAGTTTTATTAAAGACATTGCCCCTTGCTTGCATAGTCTATATCTAAAGCACTAGTCCTTGCTCCAAGGCCCAGCTTGCTCTCAGCTGCCCCAGGAGGGGAACAGTCTTTGGCGGTAGACAAGAGACACCCCTGCAGGGGGCACAAGTGCTTTGGCCCTCTGGTGTCTTGCCAGCAGTGCTTCCCATGCTCACAGAGGGTTTCAGACACTGAGTCAATGGTCCAGGTGGTCTTTTGTTCAGTCTGATCTCAAATTGAGCTCCTCTGAGAGGTCATATTGAAGTCCTTGTGTGTACCTGACCCATCATTTTAAACAATATTCCAAGTTCACTTTTTGTGTGTACGTGGGTTCTGGGGATTGAACCCAGGGCCTTGAGCCTGTGAGGCAAGTGACCTACCTGAGCTACACCCTCAGAGACCCCTGTAAAAGTATTTCCCCTTTGCCTCGGGGTCTAAGTTGCCAAGGCTGACCTCAAACGTTCCTCTTGCCTCAGCCTCCCTGGTGGCTGGCATGACAGGCATGCACATGGGACTGTCACACTCGAGCCTGTGATGGGAACTCATGTGCATCTGTCCAGGGCTGAGCATGGTTAGGCAGAGCTGTGCTCCAGGCTCCCTGCAGGGCTGTGGAGGCTTCTGCTGCCCAGCAGCCCTGGTGCCATGGCCAGGGCTCCTCCCAGCCGAGGGCAGGCAGCTGCCCATTGCTGTAGGCTGACCTTATTTTCTTCTTATGGCACTCGTCCGTTCTCTGGAGTATGTTGTATGGTTTGTCCATTAGGAGTCTAACAGGTCCTCTAGAACCTTCAAACAATTAGTAAAATTCCTGAACAGTAAGTGAGCGCGCGCAGAAATTGGGCTAATATTTTGGGAAGAACAATGTTGGATGATATATTCATGGCTTGAATATATCATCCAACATGAAGTTATATTTTATTACTTACAAAATAATAAAATAATGAAGCAATACCATGGGCTGAGCTAAAATAGATCCTTAGGATCTTAGGCATTCTGTAATAAATCTGTGTCACTTGAAGTATAGAGTTGATCGACTCTGAGTAATGAAACAGAAGTAAAGGTATCAAAGCCAATGATCATCTGTTTCCAATTTTCTGTGATTTGGTTCAAGAGGTAAAGTGGTGATATTTATTAATAATGGATCGAATAGGTTCATAATTGTTTTAGAGTACAATTAGATGCCTTCAAACTTTAGCCCTCCTATGTCCTGTGAGACATTTTCTATGTGAGGCTTTAAGAAGAAGAAGAGAATATTCTGTAAAGAAAACCTTGTGATCTGTGCAGTATGAAGTTGAATGGATTCATTCAGAAATCAGAAATTCTATTGAAAGATATTTATTTGCATGAGCCAAATAAAACCTATTTTTAGGCATCCTGGTGAAGACAAGGTTTTATCTTTATGTCTCATTTTCTATGTTTTGTTGTTGTTGTTGTTGTTAGAATGAAATTCATATGTTGCCAGACCATTCTATCAGATGTGTAACTAGATGCCATTTAAATTACCCACTTTTACATGGTAGACATTTTTTAATGAACACTGCCTGTCTGCACCTTTTTTAAAAACAGGACTGGGATCAGAAGCCCAAATACCAATGGTTAGCTGGAACATATTTTTCATTTGGCCTATCTGTCAGTATTCCCTGAGGTCATCTGTGCAATCAGCTTCGTTACTCCTGCTCCCTCACTGGATTTCATAGAAACCATATGCTATGTATGAATCAGGGACACCAATCCCACAACATAGCATTCTTGGAATATCCAAAGTCCCACTTTTCACTTCGCCATGCCTGAGATCAGCAGTAATATTTATCAGCAAATGTGAGATTTTCAAAGATCCAATTCTATGTGCTCCTTTCTCATAGAGCCTTAGGCAGGGATATAGCATACATAAATATTAAGTAAAGTCCATAGTTTTTAAAATGTCATCCATTGAATAGTTGACACATGTATGAGATACTTTTTATTTTGGAGGAGGTATTATTTAATAGGGAATTCCAACAGCTACCTAATAGTGAAATGAGAAGTCTTGCATCCATTTTATTTTGTTTCTGATGATTTTTATGAGTAAGGGTAAGATACTTCCTTGTTCTGATGCAGATGTTGCCCACTTTTGTGAATGGATGCGGGGTGTCACCTACTACTTGCATATCTGCATATTGGGCTTGACACTGCTATCGTACTTGGTAGCTGGCAAAAAGTCAATACTGAAGTTAAGCTCTTGTGTTCTAGCAGCAGAGCTGAAGATCCTTGATGTGCCACCTTCTGCAATCCATGCTGCTCTCTTCATGTTCCTTATTGACTTCCTGGTGATGAGCATCATGGTCTCCTGGTCTTGAGAATGGCCAAGCATTGCTCTGTGAATGTGGAAGATGGGCATGTGGAAGGCTCCAGGGAGGAGGGATCATTGAACATGTACTCGAATCCATGTGCCTGTTGAATGACCTGTTTTTTTTATTTTTGGGTTTTAAGGGAGACACTGCCCTAAAACACTTCTGTGCAGCTGGGGATGCAGGCTTCTGCTTCACCTTGCAGGAAGCATTAACGAATCCTTTCCAGAAGACATGAGAAGAGAGAAGTGAGCCTCTGGTATCATGCAGGTTCCTTGCATTGCCCATGGGCTAGAAGAGAGAAGAGTTGCTTCATGAGATTTGATCCCCTTTTTCCTGAAAAGTTCCACACAGAGGTGAGTCCCCAGCAGGTTTAGAAATCATTTCAGACACCTTTCTGGACGGAATTGAATCAGAGCCCCTGATGATGTGGAAGAGCTAAAGATGGGTTTGCTATGAATTTTCTATTTCATTCATCAGGGCCTGAGTCAAGTCAGTCATTGTGCTGTCAACACATGAGCTGCTGGTCAAATGTGAGGAAGTGGTCTTGCTTTATGAAAACACCACCCTGATTCAGTGAGCCAGAGGCAGCCTGCAGTCCCTGTTTTCCTGTAAAGGCAGATTGCTGTGGATGGCCTCTGGCCTCGTCATGCAGCCCTGCTCAGAGTAGGGGATTGAGGGACCAGGCAGATCCCTAGTTCCTTTTGACCTTTATTGCCACTGGGCCACCCCAGGGTCCTTGGACTCTACCTGGTCTTCTGGCCTGGGTCAGGGGATGTGAGGTTTGGAATCCCCCTCTGTGGCAGGATCCCAGCCCCCCAGCCACTTGAGGTCAGCACATCCTTCCCTAATTGTGTTAGAGTTGGAGACTTCTCCCACCCATCCTCATCCATGCTCATCCCACATTTTGTAGCTTGGCACCTGAGGGCCTTTATTCATTGACTTAGTTGTTAGTGATGATGGTTACTAAGACTAAGTGACTCTTTCAAGTCACATCACTTGCATGGTAGGGCTAGAGCATGGATCTTCCTAATTGATTTCATGGGACTCTCTCATGGAAACTGTGACTGCTTCCTAAACACACACTCTACATTTGGAGTGTCAAAATTCTTGCCACTGCCTCCTTGGCAAGTGTATCTTGTCTTCTACGTGGGAATTTCACAAATATTTTCCTTTGGTTTGTGGAGGTCATGCAGAAGGGATTTCATTTGAAATAGCCCAAACAAGAAATACCAGTTGTCTTTTTCGCACATGGATGTGTGTAGTGAACACCCCTTTCTGTGTGCTTGCATGAGTTACTCCTTTGAATTTGTTGAAGAATGGTTGGCTGGGGAGCAAGTTAACGAGAGATGGATATCAATGGTTGTCAAGTATTCTGACGTGAAGAATGTATTGAGGATGTGAAGGCTTTTCTAGCCAGTTCCTATGGCTCAGTCAGGGATCAGTCAGAGGATTCTGTCTGGTAGACTCTTTGGCACAGATGTCAAAGTGGCCTGGTCTTACCCTGTCCAGGACTGAATGCTGAGCTTGAGTGGGAGCTTCTTGTCATTTCAAGCATTCCCATGAGTCTGTCCTCTGTTCTCTTGTATCCAAGTGGTTTCTAATAGGAAAGCAGAACAAAAATTGAAAGTATGGTGATTGATTATTTTTACCAATGTTATTTCAATCCACTTTGTTTAATACGAAATTACCTTTATGCTAGTAAGATTTCATATGTGAGGAAATAATGAAAATATTGGGGTTAGGGGATGAGAATATGCAAATCAAACATTTTTGAGCACCAAGACCCGTTTTTTGTTTTTGTTTTTGTTTTTTTTTTAACTTAAATAATATTAAGTGCCAGAGTACCACCGCTGCCATTCAGCCTCAACAACCTCCAGGTCCAGCCTCCAGGTGGCCCATTTCACCAGGGTGTGTGGGACCACACTGTCCTGGGATGAGAGAACAGTACCCACGGATGTTAACATCTCACAGAGTAGATATTGCCAGTGACAGTAGGGAGCTATTGGCACATGAGGAAGGGAAGAGCTCTCAGGATGGGAAGAGGGGGCCGCTTCGAGACTCATTGGGTATGGCACGAGGCTGCTGGGTGTGGTGTTGGCCTGGGCCCACTGAGTGGGGCAGATCCGTGGTCTGTGTTTCTGTACCCTCCTCTGTAGCCTGTGTTGGCAGCAGATCAGGGAATTGCGATCAGAAATGCTCCCAGTAACACAGGCACCAGCCCCCAGAGTGTGTGCCTATCCGTTTCCCCACCTGGCCTGACTTAGTGCCTGTCTTGCCTCAGGGCTGAGACCCTACAATCTCTGATGAGGGTGTCTGTGGTCCAGATCCAACCTGCATGGCCAACATGCTCAGACCTTCAGCTGGGTCCTAGGCTGCTGCAACCAAACTCTGTTAACTGGGTGGCCGACAACAGAGGAAGTGTCTTCCGTTGAGCTCCAGAGGCTCAACACAGTAGGTGTTGGGCTGTCCCAGTGCCATAACCCCTCCCAGGTTTCAAGGGGACTGTCTCCCCAACTCTCCCAGCCCTTGCCCACTCTCCTATTGCTGCCCACGATCTGTGGTTCCCATATGGGCATCCCGCCCTCGCTCCAACCTCACATATCCGGTATCCCCCAGTCTCCCTGGTATCTGGGTCCAGACTCTCCTCTTCCTACAAGAATATCAGATATTGGATTTGGTCCCAGTTGATGCTGTGTTCCATCATGTGAGCTCTTAGCTTCATCACTGTGCAAAGACTCTTTTCCCACACAAGTTCGCACGGCTTTTGGCTGGCTAAGAATTTTCAGGCGACACTTTTCTAATGAGTACACTTTCCTTCCTTCCGATCTCCCACCAGTGAGCATTCCTCGCACCCTTGTCCTAGTTCCTTTATGGCAGTTTCCCTCCTTATGGCTGAGAGGACCTAGTGACCCCTGAATTCACACGTTCTCCTTAATCACCAACACACTGCAGAATTCTCCAGGGGGCCATATATGCTCCTGGAAGTTGGTGTTGGAAATAGTTCTCCATCCATTAATCACTCCCTCACTCACTAATGTCCTTGTGTCCTTGAGAAAGGCTCTCCCTTTCCTGGTTTTCCTGAATAGAAATCCTCTTGCCTCTTGGGTGAATAGGGTTATGGGTTGTGCAGAGGGTGTTGGTCCACTGAGCATCTTAGAGACTGTCCTTTATGGAGCCTAATGATCCTCACTGGGGAATGAGGCCAGGGTCCTAACTGTGGTTAGTTAGAGAGGGAAAGAAGGACAAGGGAAACTCAGATGTCCCTTCATGGCCCCTGGAGTTAGAGGACTTACCCCTTTGCACCTGGGATCAGGAGACCTCATTTCCTCGAGGACACGCACACTCAGACGTTAATCTTGAGTGTGGGTTCCTTTCTGGGGTCCAGGGCTGTTGTTAGCCACCAGGAATGACAGTGCTCTCCATGCTGAGTGGAGCCATTTTTGCCAGGAAAGAGAGCCCATGGTCACGCCTTGTGCAAAGCATCCCACGCCAGGGGCTCCCATGCCTACATTCCTGTCCTGAAAGGAAGCCACTCAGAGGCAAGGTGGGTCCAACCACCTCCCATGTGTTCACTCATCACTGTGTTCCAGCAGTCACCCCAGTGAACAGTCCTGATGGGATTGGATGTGGCTCAGAATGTCACCCTCATGAGCTCTACCCTGCCACAGCTGCAGTTCTGCAGTGGGAGAAACTCAAAACCTCAAAACACATGCACATGAAAGAAAAGAGCAAGAGCCAGAGCCCAAACAGGCCAGGTGTGGCAAAGACAGCTGGAGTGCCTAGGTTGGGACTCAGAATTATGTCAGTGGGGTGGCATTGCTGCTGGCACCAGCATGATAACCGAGAGCCAGCCCTGCTCATTTTGGGGAGCAGTGTGTTGGGGAAGGCAGCAGAAATTGAGAGGCAGGATTGAGTTTGGCCCTAGGAGGAGGTTGGGTAAGAGGCCAGTGTGGGTTGGAGAGCCTGGGCAGATAGACAGAGGCCAGGGCACACCCCAAAGCCTGGAGACTGCACTTGATGTCCAGGGTTGTGAAACACCACTTCCCCTCTTACTCACAACTGAGAGCAAGGGGCATTGATGAGTTCAGTTTGTGTGCGGCTGCATCCAAGGTGGCTCGGCTAGGAACCTCTGTTTCCTTGACTCAGGAGGCTGGGAGTCCAGGCTCCACTGAGGCTCGGCTGGGAGGATCGGAGTCTGAGTTTATGCCTGTGTTCCCTGTAGGATCCATGTTGGCTGAGCCTCAGTGTTTTTGTAATGAGAGGATGGGTGACCGTCATGTCTTTATCACAGGACACACTTGCTAAATGGATTTGTTTGCTCTGAGGAGGAAAGAGAGAGGGGGGAGTGGTGCTGGAGACAGGGATGCAGACAGGGGTCATGGACTTGGCATAACTCAGTCTTGGAGGTGATATCCCATCACCTGTACCCACTTCAATTCCCATGAATCCAGAGGCTGAGCCCCCTTGAGGTGAGGGGTGAACCGGTTCTGGGCAGCAGGATGCTGTGGTACCTCGGAGTCTCTGTGAGACCCCAACACTAGACACACTTGGCCCTTTTGAAATCTTAGGAGAAGCCTTGGGAAGTTGTATGGCAGAGGGGAGCAGCCTCTGCATCTCAGTCCCCTCCAACTTGCCATGGTGTAGAGAGGGAACTGCAGCCACGATGGGACGGACATTGGCCATGTCCCTGTGTGGGACACAGGCCTGATTGAGTTAGGGTGCATTCTTTGTCTCTCCCTTTCTTGTGATTATCCCATCTCTACATTTGTGCTTTAGCCACCTGTGAGTCCCATCTCTGGTTTCAGAGAGAACAGAGGGTGTTATGGGCCAATAGACACAATAAACCCTAGAGATTAGATGCTACCCTACTTTCCAGAAAAGACTGGGCACACCATGAGTTGCACAATGATGGGACCAGGGTCCAAAAGCTGCTGAGAGGGAAGGACTGGTTGTGAATGCATTTTTGAAGGCTCCAAGCTGGAACTCTAGTGGCACCAAGCAGGGCAGATGCTGGTGGGGATGTTTGGGTAGTTGTTGGTGAACACCTGCGCACCTGAGATGGGTAGGCATGGAGGAGAAATCGGCAGCCCATAGGGCTGTTGAAAGTGGTCTTATGTGAAAAGAGCTCAGGTATGGGCACAGGAAATGACATCATTGCCTTGACAATGGATCAAACAGAACATGGAACCCTGGTATCCAGGCACCCACTTCACTGACCAAGCCATCCGAGCTCACTTGGTTGGAGCCACTGGAGGGAGAAGGATGTTCTCCTGTGGTTGCAGACAATGCCGAGCCTCAGGCTCCCAGGAATCTCAGGGGGGCCAACTAGCCCTTTTGTGGATACACTGGGTGAGGCTTCATCTTAGACGCCAGAGCCTCTGGCGATTGTCGCAGAGGAGCTCAAGAGTAACAGTGAGTAGCACAGGGCAGGTGAGCCCAGCAGGCCCTCTAGTCTGATCCCTGATGAATGGCCCAGGACTCCTATTCTGACTCTCTGTGTGTGTGTGTGTGTGTGTGTGTGTGTGTGTGTTTGTACTGATGGGAACTGTCCCATTGTGCTTTGACTCTAGTGTATTGGCACAAGTCATTTTTCTGTTTGTCACCATTTCCATTTTGAACCCACCATTCTTGGTCCCAACCCAGGGTGAAAATGATCAGAACACGGAGGAGCCCTTCAGGGTTCAGAGCCTTGAACCTTACAGGCAGGACCAGCTTAGGAATGAGCTCCTGCCTGTCATTTGTGGGAGGAACCTACATTTCAGCAGCAACATGGGGTTAATCTCCTGGGATTTCATCCCCACCCAGCAGGTGCTGGATCTCTTGTTCCCAAAACAGCCACCTTCTTCAGTCTTTACTCCTGGTGCCACTCCACATCCTCCAAGGGGACAAGAACCTCAGGTTCTGGATGGATGTTGTAGAATGCCCACAGAGCCAACTGCCAGGCTGGGTGGGGTGCAGTTGCTGGGCTTTGCTGATGTTGTCATCCCCCACAGTTCTTGGAACCTTCTGTGGCAGTGGCATCCAGGACCCCAGCAGCTGTGAGTAGCAGCTCCTCACTGCTTCACTCCAGCGAGCAGGTGGAAGACAGCCGCGTTGTTCACGTCCTCCTAGAGGGACAGAGCCTGAGGGAGACAAAGCGCATCCCGGTAAGCCCGACAGCAGGGCTGCCTCCTGGGTGTCCACACAGTGGAAGGCAGGAGACACAGCCAACCCCAGGGCTATGGTGGGAAATAAAGACGAGAGAGGTCCGTCTTAAGGGCTTGACCTGAGGAGGGAGAGCATCAGCATGCCCAGCTTCAGTGGTGAGTGGGCCTGTGTATTGTGGGTTTTGCAGGCCAGAAGTGCAGACGGAAGTGCTGTGGACAGATGAAGGCAGAGATATGTCCAGGGTGCAGGCTGCAGTGCCTAGAACTTGGTATTCTCAATGAGTGAAATTGGAGCAGAGGAGGTGGCAGTGACTTGTCACATGTGTAGGAGGGGATGTGTTCCTGGTGGCAGGGAAGAGAACCTCCTTAGCATGACTAGGTGTAGGAATTTGGGGTCGGGATCACCTGGGGGGTCATGCCAAAGCTTCGGAATGTTAGGCTTTGCATGTAGGTAAATACGGAGCTAAAGGGGTTCTTGGCAGAATTTCTATGGATGTGCAGTAGACACGCTAATGCTGCAGGTGTCCAGCTGCAGAGGAGACATGTTCAGTGACTGCCAGTGCTGAGTCAAGTACATCATGACAACCAGACCCGCACCGAGCTTCCAGAGGCCAGGGCCTCTCAAAGCTATCATGAAGCACTCAAGTGCACACTCTTGTATCTGAGTCTGTTTTGTGTCGTGGCAGTCAGGACCCCAATTTTCAGTGCATCTGCCTCTTCCACCCACAAAGGCAGCCTGCATCCCAGATCACACTTGGTGCGCAGATCCCTGGCCCATTGCTCTCATCTCAGTGAGATGAGAGTGTGTCTGTGCATAGGCAGTTTGGTCCTTTGACATGAGTGGAATGTGGCTCCCCAGGGGGAGGGGAGATGGCAGGTACAGGCAGATATTTGTACCAGGATTGTTCTAGTAGCACATTGCAAGAACCCAGGTGGTATATGGAGGACACACTCAGGTAGCAGGATAACAAGATTGTGCCCTTGTATATGTAGCTGAGATTTCTCCTGAATGTTTGACCACAGTCTTCTGGGTAGCTCTTCTAAAAGCCATTCTCTGATGACATTTGTCCCACCCTGATCCAGGTGACCTTTCAGGAGATGGTGACAAGCCTCATCCGCAGGGCCTTGGACCAAAATTTGTTGCAGCATGAGGATGTGGACAACTTTGAGCTGCTGTATATGATGTCTGAGGATGAGAGTAAGTAGGACAATCAGACAGTGGGGAGACATGATCCACAGTGGGCTCAGGATAACTGACAGCCAAGAGAAAGTGGGCCTTGGCCCCAAAATACCAAAGTGTGATGGGCCTGGCGGAGACTCTCAGGGGTTGTGGGTGTTTTGTGGTATAATCCTTGAGTGCCACCTAACAATTCTCTCCACTTCGCTCTGCAGAAATCAAGGTCTCTGAACACTCACTCGTGTGTCTGTCCATGAATCTGGGAATACAATATTTCATGGTGAGGAAACGCCCCCAGGTCAAGGGAAAGGAGGTAAACACCTACCTTATTCAAGCTGTGCATGTGCTGCCATTCCACTCCGACCTGAGGAAATAAGAAGCCTCAGCACCTGGACATATTTGCTGGAAGCCCATAGAGCCAACTGACAGTCTGGGGTGGCTTTCTGTTTCTGGGTTTGCTGATGTTCCATCCCCCACAGTTCTCCGAATCAACCTGCAAGTCCTCCAGCCCGCTTTCCCACAAGCAGGTGGGAGACACCTGCTTAATTCATGTCCACTTAGAAACACAAAGTCCAGAGATGGCCAAGAGTGTTCTGGTAAGCCTGGGAGCAGGGGTGTCCCGTGGTGCTTACACCTGGGTGGGGAGCAGACACTGGTCCCATACCATGGACTACTCATGCCCTCTTGAATTTGGAGCTTCTGGATGATCAGGAGGATAGATGGGAATCAAGAAGGGAGAGGTCAGTGTGAAGGGCTGGAGCTGAGATGAGCGAGTGCAGCAGCTTGTCCACTGCCATGTCTGAGGGAGTCTGTGTGTCAGGTGGCAGCATGCAGTCCAGAAGGGCAGGGACAGGTATGGGTGACAGATGAGAATAGGACAGGAACTAGGTTGCAGGTTCCCTTGTATGGGATGCTGACGTCTATGGAGGAGGACAGCAGTGTGAGGTTCTCCATGTTCCTTGAACAAGGAGCTGAGAGAGTCTCTCTGCAGAGTCGATATGGATGTGGAGCAAGCACACTAAATGTCCAGGTAACCCAATGACCACCCTTGCCGGATGAGGTGCCCTCCTACATCCCAGCCAGCACTGAGCCTCTGGAGGCCAGGAGCTCTCGTGGCTATCTTTCAGCTCTCCTGTGTGTGGTCATGTTCCTGGGTCTGTTTTTGGCCCTGGCAATCCAGACCAAAGCCTCTAGGTTTTGTGCCTAGGCCATTCCCAATGCCGCCTGCATCCTCGGGCAGACCTGGGATCTTGGAGGCTATTGTCCCATTCCTCCCAACTTGTGGGATGAGATTGCATCTGTATGCAGGTAGTGGGGTCCTTTCACTCCGAGAGGAGTGCAGCTCCACAAAGAGCAACGGCAGGCCCAGGAAGTCCTATGTACAAGGATTGGACTAGTAGCCTGTGGGAAGAGCCCACACGATGAGCAGGAGGTCAGCCTCGGGTAGTAGGGTCATGGATGTTGCCCTTATATTTAGAGTGGAGGTGCCTCCAGAATGCCCCTGCCCACTGTCCTTGAGTAGTCACTTCAAGGCCCATTTCCTGAAGGCCTGTCTCCCATGCTGCTCCAGGTGACCTGCCACGATAGGGCTCCTGTCGTCATCCGCAGCACCCTCGACCTACACTTCCTTACTGAGGATAATCCAGAGGATTATGAGCTGGGCCAAATCATCTCTCGCCGTCAGAGTAAGTGAGACAATCAGATAGCAGAGAGCAAGGGTCAGGATGTGGACTCAGGTCAACTCTTAGCAACAAAGAGTAGTCTCTGACCCCCAAGAACACTCCAACAGGTGTGTTGGGTTCGTGCACAAAGCCAACTGCACTTCTGCTGGTGGAAGGTCTTGAGGTCCAATGGTATACCCCGGTGGATATTGCGGCTCCCCACCAGGTGCCCTCCCCTGGACATGAACAGGCATCCAAAGCTGACATCTTTGAGGAGTGAGGAGGAAAGCCTCTCTCCAGGAGCAGTATGTTTTCATGGTCTGGGATAGGAGTGGTTTCAAAGGAACATGGGAATGCATGGGCTAAAGAGGGAACTGGCATTTTGTGGACTGAAGCAGTACTATTGAAAGCCTTCTGTGTGACCAAAAAACCACTGCCTGGGCAGAGCATTGCCAGGATTCTAGCAAGCAGTAACAGGATGAAATTGGGAAGAAAACACAGCCTGGGAGACAGCCTGAATCATCTGTTTTTGCATAAATTCCATGGTCTTACGCACCTGAGTCCACTAGGCAAGGAGTGATCACAATAGCCAGGTTGTGATCCCTAACTAAAGTCAGATGAGGGCTTCCTGAGCACGTAGCCACAGAGCTCATCTGATAATAATGCCAGCGCTTTTTCGTTGGTTGGTTGGTTGGTTTTTGTGAGCCAAACACCACAGCAGCCATTATCCCAGCCTATGTACCCTGAAGACCACCATCCCTATGAGTTCTAGGATCACTTGTCTCCTATCTAAACCTACTGTTAGGTTAGTAGAGTCTATGGAAGAGGAAGTCTGTCTGGGGCCTTGGTAGCCTAAGAAATTCATAGCAGAGATCTCCACATCCAACCCAGAAGGGATGGAGAACAGGCTCTAGGTTAGAGGAGGGCGACAGGAAACACATGTTCAGAGGAAGGAGAAGCGGCTGTTGTATTCCCCCACTCGGGGTCATGGCACCACTGGGCCATACGCCATGTTGGAGGTAAGCAGTCCCTTTGCTGGTCTTTGGAACCATTGTTCTCAGTAGGGCAGTATTTGGAATGTGGCCTCCATTCTCAGAAGCCTGGTTCACATGGAGGCGGGCTCCACCAACGCAGAAGCATGGCTCTAACGTGGTATCCGCGCTGGTCAGCCTGTCCTCACTGTGGCCATACTTGAGGAAAATAACTCAGAGGAGGAATCCTAGGCCTTTTTTCTCTGGGTTTCATAGCTTTCTCTTTGGTTGTGCACTGAGGCTGTCCATAAAGCTCTAGTGTGTGGCAGTGGAGAGCTCCTCAGCCCTTGCCACAAAGGCATAGACTGGGAGAGAGAGAACGAGGCTGGCAGAGAGGGAGAGAGAGAAAGATGGAGAGGGAGGACCTCTCCTTGGAGAATGAGGATTCAGTGCAGCCAACAGGAACAAGGTACTGTTGCCCAGGGCACAACCCTGTTTAGGTCTTACTCCAACCATGCTCAACCTTTCTTCCAGTCCCTCCCACCCCCCAGTAGTGTATTCATCTTGAATGAGAATTTCATGTTGACATCAGAGCACTCACCATCCAGTGCTTCCCTCCAAACCCACCTATGAAGATGGCTCATGTGGGGACTGAATCTTCGGCACAGGAACCTTTTGTGGGAGATTTCAGATGCAAACCCTAGTGGTGTGCTTTGGCAGATGCAAGAGGACCTGAGATATTCTGGAGTCCAAAGCCTTCGGTAGGAACAGACATTAGGTCTGTTGAAGTGCTCTGCCTAGTTCTTCCTCAGGGAGGACTGTGGAGGCTGTCTTTGTTGGTATTGGTGCTGAATTGGAGAGCTCTCAGGTGTGTGGCTCTGGCCTTTTCTGGCACAGGCTCTCAGATGTTGGCGTGTCCTAGGGAGCACCTCCTGAGTGCCACCTTCTTTTTGTACACCCCTCTCTCCCCAGAGCTGAGGATTCCAGCAGAGGCCAACGTATTTTATGCCAAGAATCCTCACAAAAAATCCAACTTTGTGCTGGGGAAAAGGAGCCTCTCCCAAAAGAATGATGGGTGGATCCAGCCTCAACCTTCCTCTCGTCCTGGAAAGAAGGCTCCAGCCCTCCTGAGGATGCTTGCAAAACCATTCTGGGGCTGTGTGCCTGGGCGGGGCTGAGGCAGCCCAGGAATATTTACATTGATTACTATTTTCTTCAAAGTTTGAATCTATAGTTTGCCATTGTCCTTGACCTTGTTTAGTAACACAGTTGTTACTCTATCCTGTATTTGTTGTTTCCATTAATATATTATTATTTTAAAATATATATGTTTTTGTTACCTGATCTACTGTGATGATTTGAGTATACTAAATGTAGCAGTGATTCCTAAAGGACACATCCAAACCAACAGGAAGGAATGTTTCATTCTATCAGCAAGAACTTTGGTTTTTAGGAGTTTGGCAGATGGCATTATCTGAGTCAGTTTTCCAATGGGGGCAATGAAGTATCAGCTATGATGGTACAAACACAAACAAAGACACACAAACACACACAAGAGCACACACACTCACTGAGAGATAGATAGACAGATGGAGTTGGTCTCTGCTGAAATACTTTGGAGACATGGTTCTGATTTCTCCCCTTTTGGAGTATTTTCAATTGCACAAGGTGTCTTGCAAATGAACCCATGTCTGAGGAAGACATGCATGTGTACTTCACATGCCACTTTTCACATAGCAGGAAGGTCATGTAATATTTTTCATGCAGCTGTCTTTTGACTGTGAACCATCCCATGAGGTCAGCTGTGGAATTTTCAACTTGTAGCATCACAATGGGGATCCACTCTTTGGATTTGGGGATATTTCCGATTTTCTTGATTCAGATTTGAATGATATATATATTAGTTTTTGATGAAAATTCTGCATTTGATGGTAATGAATGTCGTGCATCTAGGAATCTGTAGAGTGCAGACAATGAATGGATGCCTACTGTTGTCTGGACTGGTCTGAAAAGTCCTGTAGCATCTGAGCATGTGTGAGGGCTGTACAGGTCTTGCCAAAAGTCCAGGTCAGATGATCCTGCACAAAGCTGAACTCCTAGTGGTCTCCACAACAGTGTAAGGGCCAAGGAGAAACACACTTCCACACAGAAGTTGGGAAGCTACCTTATGAAGGTGATCATAGATACGGGATTATTAATATATCCAGGTTGGCATCTATTATTTTTTTAGCTTTTGACTTTCGCAGCTGTGGGCATCTTGACAACCATCAACTCCCTGTAAGCACAGACAACTCTATAAGAACCTGAGGATAAATTTCCCTGTGCATGTCCCCTTGTGAAACTGCTTAAGCACCGCCTGGTTTACACACAGGTGGAATTTCTAGGTCAAAGTGTGCATGTTTACTTCTTTGACTAAGCACTGCCAGGTGGCTCTTCTGCATAGCTCTACCTGTGGCCAGGATTGTATTATCTAGCTTTCTAACTTTTGCATGTTGAGTAGATACATAGTGGGAGCACACTGTTTTTGTTGGTATTTTTCTTGGTATCTATTCTGATGCTTTTCACTGGGGGATTTTTTCCTGTGAAAATGGGCTTCCTCTACTTGACCTTATTTTCTTCTTTTTAAAATTTTTTCAATGTGACTTTTTAATTTTAGTTTTATTAAAGACATTGCCCCTTGCTTGCATAGTCTATATCTAAAGCACTAGTCCTTGCTCCAAGGCCCAGCTTGCTCTCAGCTGCCCCAGGAGGGGAACAGTCTTTGGCGGTAGACAAGAGACGCCCCTGCAGGGGGCACAAGTGCTTTGGCCCTCTGGTGTCTTGCCAGCAGTGCTTCCCATGCTCACAGAGGGTTTCAGACATTGAGTCAATGGTCCAGGTGGTCTTTTGTTCAGTCTGATCTCAAATTGAGCTCCTCTGAGAGGTCATATTGAAGTCCTTGTGTGTTCCTGACCCATCATTTTAAACAATATTCCAAGTTCACTTTTTGTGTGTACGTGGGTTCTGGGGATTGAACCCAGGGCCTTGAGCCTGTGAGGCAAGTGACCTACCTGAGCTAAACCCTCAGAGACCCCTGTAAAAGTATTTCCCCTTTGCCTCGGGGTCTAAGTTGCCAAGGCTGACCTCAAACGTTCCTCTTGCCTCAGCCTCCCTGGTGGCTGGCATGACAGGCATGCACCTGGGACTGTCACACTCGAGCCTGTGATGGGAACTCATGTGCATCTGTCCAGGGCTGAGCATGGTTAGGCAGAGCTGTGCTCCAGGCTCCCTGCAGGGCTGCGGAGGCTTCTGCTGCCCAGCAGCCCTGGTGCCATGGCCAGGGCTCCTCCCAGCCGAGGGCAGGCAGCTGCCCATTGCTGTAGGCTGACCTTATTTTCTTCTTATGGCACTCATCCGTTCTCTGGAGTATGTTGTATGGTTTGTCCATTAGGAGTCTAACAGGTCCTCTAGAACCTTCAAACAATTAGTAAAATTCCTGAACAGTAAGTGAGCACGCACAGAAATTGGGCTAATATTTTGGGAAGAACAATGTTGGATGATATATTCATGGCTTGAATATATCATCCAACATGAAGTTATATTTTATTACTTACAAAATAATAAAATAATGAAGCAATACCATGGGCTGAGCTAAAATAGATCCTTAGGATCTTAGGCATTCTGTAATAAATCTGTGTCACTTGAAGTATAGAGTTGATCGACTCTGAGTAATGAAACAGAAGTAAAGGTATCAAAGCCAATGATCATCTGTTTCCAATTTTCTGTGATTTGGTTCAAGTGGTAAAGTGGTGATATTTATTAATAATGGATCGAATAGGTTCATAATTGTTTTAGAGTACAATTAGATGCCTTCAAACTTTAGGCTACATGGGCACATTTGAGAACGGTTCCAGCTATTCTCTCATCCTTTGGGTCATTCCCCTCCTATGTCCTGTGAGACATTTTCTATGTGTGGCTTTAAGAAGAAGAAGAGAATATTCTGTAAAGAAAACCTTGTGATCTGTGCAGTATGAAGTTGAATGGATTCATTCAGAAATCAGAAATTCTATTGAAAGATATTTATTTGCATGAGCCAAATAAAACCTATTTTTAGGCATCCTGGTGAAGACAAGGTTTTATCTTTATGTCTCATTTTCTATGTTTTGTTGTTGTTGTTGTTGTTAGAATGAAATTCATATGTTGCCCGACCATTCTATCAGATGTGTAACTAGATGCCATTTAAATTACCCACTTTTACATGGTAGACAGTTTTTAATGAACACTGCCTGTCTGCACCTTTTTTAAAAACAGGACTGGGATCAGAAGCCCAAATACCAATGGTTAGCTGGAGCATATTTTTCATTTGGCCTATCTGTCAGTATTCCCTGAGGTCATCTGTGCAATCAGCTTCGTTACTCCTGCTCCCTCACTGGATTTCATAGAAACCATATGCTATGTATGAATCAGGGACACCAATCCCACAACATAGCATTCTTGGAATATCCAAAGTCCCACTTTTCACTTCGCCATGCCTGAGATCAGCAGTAATATTTATCAGCAAATGTGAGATTTTCAAAGATCCAATTCTATGTGCTCCTTTCTCATAGAGCCTTAGGCAGGGATATAGCATACATAAATATTAAGTAAAGTCCATAGTTTTTAAAATGTCATCCATTGAATAGTTGACACATGTATGAGATACTTTTTATTTTGGAGGAGGTATTATTTAATAGGGAATTCCAACAGCTACCTAATAGTGAAATGAGAAGTCTTGCATCCATTTTATTTTGTTTCTGATGATTTTTATGAGTAAGGGTAAGATACTTCCTTGTTCTGATGCAGATGTTGCCCACTTTTGTGAATGGATGCGGGGTGTCACCTACTACTTGCATATCTGCATATTGGGCTTGACACTGCTATCGTACTTGGTAGCTGGCAAAAAGTCAATACTGAAGTTAAGCTCTTGTGTTCTAGCAGCAGAGCTGAAGATCCTTGATGTGCCACCTTCTGCAATCCATGCTGCTCTCTTCATGTTCCTTATTGACTTCCTGGTGATGAGCATCATGGTCTCCTGGTCTTGAGAATGGCCAAGCATTGCTCTGTGAATGTGGAAGATGGGCATGTGGAAGGCTCCAGGGAGGAGGGATCATTGAACATGTACTCGAATCCATGTGCCTGTTGAATGACCTGTTTTTTTTATTTTTGGGTTTTAAGGGAGACACTGCCCTAAAACACTTCTGTGCAGCTGGGGATGCAGGCTTCTGCTTCACCTTGCAGGAAGCATTAACGAATCCTTTCCAGAAGACATGAGAAGAGAGAAGTGAGCCTCTGGTATCATGCAGGTTCCTTGCATTGCCCATGGGCTAGAAGAGAGAAGAGTTGCTTCATGAGATTTGATCCCCTTTTTCCTGAAAAGTTCCACACAGAGGTGAGTCCCCAGCATGTTTAGAAATCATTTCAGACACCTTTCTGGACGGAATTGAATCAGAGCCCCTGATGATGTGGAAGAGCTAAAGATGGGTTTGCTATGAATTTTCTATTTCATTCATCAGGGCCTGAGTCAAGTCAGTCATTGTGCTGTCAACACATGAGCTGCTGGTCAAATGTGAGGAAGTGGTCTTGCTTTATGAAAACACCACCCTGATTCAGTGAGCCAGAGGCAGCCTGCAGTCCCTGTTTTCCTGTAAAGGCAGATTGCTGTGGATGGCCTCTGGCCTCGTCATGCAGCCCTGCTCAGAGTAGGGGATTGAGGGACCAGGCAGATCCCTAGTTCCTTTTGACCTTTATTGCCACTGGGCCACCCCAGGGTCCTTGGACTCTACCTGGTCTTCTGGCCTGGGTCAGGGGATGTGAGGTTTGGAATCCCCCTCTGTGGCAGGATCCCAGCCCCCCAGCCACTTGAGGTCAGCACATCCTTCCCTAATTGTGTTAGAGTTGGAGACTTCTCCCACCCATCCTCATCCATGCTCATCCCACATTTTGTAGCTTGGCACCTGAGGACCTTTATTCATTGACTTAGTTGTTAGTGATGATGGTTACTAAGACTAAGTGACTCTTTCAAGTCACATCACTTGCATGGTAGGGCTAGAGCATGGATCTTCCTAATTGATTTCATGGGACTCTCTCATGGAAACTGTGACTGCTTCCTAAACACACACTCTACATTTGGAGTGTCAAAATTCTTGCCACTGCCTCCTTGGCAAGTGTATCTTGTCTTCTACGTGGGAATTTCACAAATATTTTCCTTTGGTTTGTGGAGGTCATGCAGAAGGGATTTCATTTGAAATAGCCCAAACAAGAAATACCAGTTGTCTTTTTCGCACATGGATGTGTGTAGTGAACACCCCTTTCTGTGTGCTTGCATGAGTTACTCCTTTGAATTTGTTGAAGAATGGTTGGCTGGGGAGCAAGTTAACGAGAGATGGATATCAATGGTTGTCAAGTATTCTGACGTGAAGAATGTATTGAGGATGTGAAGGCTTTTCTAGCCAGTTCCTATGGCTCAGTCAGGGATCAGTCAGAGGATTCTGTCTGGTAGACTCTTTGGCACAGATGTCAAAGTGGCCTGGTCTTACCCTGTCCAGGACTGAATGCTGAGCTTGAGTGGGAGCTTCTTGTCATTTCAAGCATTTCCATGAGTCTGTCCTCTGTTCTCTTGTATCCAAGTGGTTTCTAATAGGAAAGCAGAACAAAAATTGAAAGTATGGTGATTGATTATTTTTACCAATGTTATTTCAATCCACTTTGTTTAATACGAAATTACCTTTATGCTAGTAAGATTTCATATGTGAGGAAATAATGAAAATATTGGGGTTAGGGGATGAGAATATGCAAATCAAACATTTTTGAGCACCAAGACCCGTTTTTTGTTTTTGTTTTTGTTTTTTTTTTTAACTTAAATAATATTAAGTGCCAGAGGACCACCGCTGCCATTCAGCCTCAACAACCTCCAGGTCCAGCCTCCAGGTGGCCCATTTCACCAGGGTGTGTGGGACCACACTGTCCTGGGATGAGAGAACAGTACCCACGGATGTTGACATCTCACAGAGTAGATATTGCCAGTGACAGTAGGGAGCTATTGGCACATGAGGAAGGGAAGAGCTCTCAGGATGGGAAGAGGGGGCCGCTTCGAGACTCATTGGGTATGGCACGAGGCTGCTGGGTGTGGTGTTGGCCTGGGCCCACTGAGTGGGGCAGATCCGTGGTCTGTGTTTCTGTACCCTCCTCTGTAGCCTGTGTTGGCAGCAGATCAGGGAATTGCGATCAGAAGTGCTCCCAGTAACACAGGCACCAGCCCCCAGAGTGTGTGCCTATCCGTTTCCCCACCTGGCCTGACTTAGTGCCTGTCTTGCCTCAGGGCTGAGACCCTACAATCTCTGATGAGGGTGTCTGTGGTCCAGATCCAACCTGCATGGCCAACATGCTCAGACCTTCAGCTGGGTCCTAGGCTGCTGCAACCAAACTCTGTTAACTGGGTGGCCGACAACAGAGGAAGTGTCTTCCGTTGAGCTCCAGAGGCTCAACACAGTAGGTGTTGGGCTGTCCCAGTGCCATAACCCCTCCCAGGTTTCAAGGGGACTGTCTCCCCAACTCTCCCAGCCCTTGCCCACTCTCCTATTGCTGCCCACGATCTGTGGTTCCCATATGGGCATCCCGCCCTGGCTCCAACCTCACATATCCGGTATCCCCCAGTCTCCCTGGTATCTGGGTCCAGACTCTCCTCTTCCTACAAGAATATCAGATATTGGATTTGGTCCCAGTTGATGCTGTGTTCCATCATGTGAGCTCTTAGCTTCATCACTGTGCAAAGACTCTTTTCCCACACAAGTTCGCACGACTTTTGGCTGGCTAAGAATTTTCAGGCGACACTTTTCTAATGAGTACACTTTCCTTCCTTCCGATCTCCCACCAGTGAGCATTCCTCGCACCCTTGTCCTAGTTCCTTTATGGCAGTTTCCCTCCTTATGGCTGAGAGGACCTAGTGACCCCTGAATTCACACGTTCTCCTTAATCACCAACACACTGCAGAATTCTCCAGGGGGCCATATATGCTCCTGGAAGTTGGTGTTGGAAATAGTTCTCCATCCATTAATCACTCCCTCACTCACTAATGTCCTTGTGTCCTTGAGAAAGGCTCTCCCTTTCCTGGTTTTCCTGAATAGAAATCCTCTTGCCTCTTGGGTGAATAGGGTTATGGGTTGTGCAGAGGGTGTTGGTCCACTGAGCATCTTAGAGACTGTCCTTTATGGAGCCTAATGATCCTCACTGGGGAATGAGGCCAGGGTCCTAACTGTGGTTAGTTAGAGAGGGAAAGAAGGACAAGGGAAACTCAGATGTCCCTTCATGGCCCCTGGAGTTAGAGGACTTACCCCTTTGCACCTGGGATCAGGAGACCTCATTTCCTCGAGGACACGCACACTCAGACGTTAATCTTGAGTGTGGGTTCCTTTCTGGGGTCCAGGGCTGTTGTTAGCCACCAGGAATGACAGTGCTCTCCATGCTGAGTGGAGCCATTTTTGCCAGGAAAGAGAGCCCATGGTCACGCCTTGTGCAAAGCATCCCACGCCAGGGGCTCCCATGCCTACATTCCTGTCCTGAAAGGAAGCCACTCAGAGGCAAGGTGGGTCCAACCACCTCCCATGTGTTCACTCATCACTGTGTTCCAGCAGTCACCCCAGTGAACAGTCCTGATGGGATTGGATGTGGCTCAGAATGTCACCCTCATGAGCTCTACCCTGCCACAGCTGCAGTTCTGCAGTGGGAGAAACTCAAAACCTCAAAACACATGCACATGAAAGAAAAGAGCAAGAGCCAGAGCCCAAACAGGCCAGGTGTGGCAAAGACAGCTGGAGTGCCTAGGTTGGGACTCAGAATTATGTCAGTGGGGTGGCATTGCTGCTGGCACCAGCATGATAACCGAGAGCCAGCCCTGCTCATTTTGGGGAGCAGTGTGTTGGGGAAGGCAGCAGAAATTGAGAGGCAGGATTGAGTTTGGCCCTAGGAGGAGGTTGGGTAAGAGGCCAGTGTGGGTTGGAGAGCCTGGGCAGATAGACAGAGGCCAGGGCACACCCCAAAGCCTGGAGACTGCACTTGATGTCCAGGGTTGTGAAACACCACTTCCCCTCTTACTCACAACTGAGAGCAAGGGGCATTGATGAGTTCAGTTTGTGTGCGGCTGCATCCAAGGTGGCTCGGCTAGGAACCTCTGTTTCCTTGACTCAGGAGGCTGGGAGTCCAGGCTCCACTGAGGCTCGGCTGGGAGGATCGGAGTCTGAGTTTATGCCTGTGTTCCCTGTAGGATCCATGTTGGCTGAGCCTCAGTGTTTTTGTAATGAGAGGATGGGTGACCGTCATGTCTTTATCACAGGACACACTTGCTAAATGGATTTGTTTGCTCTGAGGAGGAAAGAGAGAGGGGGGAGTGGTGCTGGAGACAGGGATGCAGACAGGGGTCATGGACTTGGCATAACTCAGTCTTGGAGGTGATATCCCATCACCTGTACCCACTTCAATTCCCATGAATCCAGAGGCTGAGCCCCCTTGAGGTGAGGGGTGAACCGGTTCTGGGCAGCAGGATGCTGTGGTACCTCGGAGTCTCTGTGAGACCCCAACACTAGACACACTTGGCCCTTTTGAAATCTTAGGAGAAGCCTTGGGAAGTTGTATGGCAGAGGGGAGCAGCCTCTGCATCTCAGTCCCCTCCAACTTGCCATGGTGTAGAGAGGGAACTGCAGCCACGATGGGACGGACATTGGCCATGTCCCTGTGTGGGACACAGGCCTGATTGAGTTAGGGTGCATTCTTTGTCTCTCCCTTTCTTGTGATTATCCCATCTCTACATTTGTGCTTTAGCCACCTGTGAGTCCCATCTCTGGTTTCAGAGAGAACAGAGGGTGTTATGGGCCAATAGACACAATAAACCCTAGAGATTAGATGCTACCCTACTTTCCAGAAAAGACTGGGCACACCATGAGTTGCACAATGATGGGACCAGGGTCCAAAAGCTGCTGAGAGGGAAGGACTGGTTGTGAATGCATTTTTGAAGGCTCCAAGCTGGAACTCTAGTGGCACCAAGCAGGGCAGATGCTGGTGGGGATGTTTGGGTAGTTGTTGGTGAACACCTGCGCACCTGAGATGGGTAGGCATGGAGGAGAAATCGGCAGCCCATAGGGCTGTTGAAAGTGGTCTTATGTGAAAAGAGGCTCAGGTATGGGCACAGGAAATGACATCATTGCCTTGACAATGGATCAAACAGAACATGGAACCCTGGTATCCAGGCACCCACTTCACTGACCAAGCCATCCGAGCTCACGTGGTTGGAGCCACTGGAGGGAGAAGGATGTTCTCCTGTGGTTGCAGACAATGCCGAGCCTCAGGCTCCCAGGAATCTCAGGGGGGCCAACTAGCCCTTTTGTGGATACACTGGGTGAGGCTTCATCTTAGACGCCAGAGCCTCTGGCGATTGTCGCAGAGGAGCTCAAGAGTAACAGTGAGTAGCACAGGGCAGGTGAGCCCAGCAGGCCCTCTAGTCTGATCCCTGATGAATGGCCCAGGACTCCTATTCTGACTCTGTGTGTGTGTGTGTGTGTGTGTGTGTGTGTGTGTGTGTGTGTGTTTGTACTGATGGGAACTGTCCCATTGTGCTTTGACTCTAGTGTATTGGCACAAGTCATTTTTCTGTTTGTCACCATTTCCATTTTGAACCCACCATTCTTGGTCCCAACCCAGGGTGAAAATGATCAGAACACGGAGGAGCCCTTCAGGGTTCAGAGCCTTGAACCTTACAGGCAGGACCAGCTTAGGAATGAGCTCCTGCCTGTCATTTGTGGGAGGAACCTACATTTCAGCAGCAACATGGGGTTAATCTCCTGGGATTTCATCCCCACCCAGCAGGTGCTGGATCTCTTGTTCCCAAAACAGCCACCTTCTTCAGTCTTTACTCCTGGTGCCACTCCACATCCTCCAAGGGGACAAGAACCTCAGGTTCTGGATGGATGTTGTAGAATGCCCACAGAGCCAACTGCCAGGCTGGGTGGGGTGCAGTTGCTGGGCTTTGCTGATGTTGTCATCCCCCACAGTTCTTGGAACCTTCTGTGGCAGTGGCATCCAGGACCCCAGCAGCTGTGAGTAGCAGCTCCTCACTGCTTCACTCCAGCGAGCAGGTGGAAGACAGCCACGTTGTTCACGTCCTCCTAGAGGGACAGAGCCTGAGGGAGACAAAGCGCATCCCGGTAAGCCCGACAGCAGGGCTGCCTCCTGGGTGTCCACACAGTGGAAGGCAGGAGACACAGCCAACCCCAGGGCTATGGTGGGAAATAAAGAAGAGAGAGGTCCGTCTTAAGGGCTTGACCTGAGGAGGGAGAGCATCAGCATGCCCAGCTTCAGTGGTGAGTGGGCCTGTGTATTGTGGGTTTTGCAGGCCAGAAGTGCAGACGGAAGTGCTGTGGACAGATGAAGGCAGAGATATGTCCAGGGTGCAGGCTGCAGTGCCTAGAACTTGGTATTCTCAATGAGTGAAGTTGGAGCAGAGGAGGTGGCAGTGACTTGTCACATGTGTAGGAGGGGATGTGTTCCTGGTGGCAGGGAAGAGAACCTCCTTAGCATGACTAGGTGTAGGAATTTGGGGTCGGGATCACCTGGGGGGTCATGCCAAAGCTTCGGAATGTTAGGCTTTGCATGTATGTAAATACGGAGCTAAAGGGGTTCTTGGCAGAATTTCTATGGATGTGCAGTAGACACGCTAATGCTGCAGGTGTCCAGCTGCAGAGGAGACATGTTCAGTGACTGCCAGTGCTGAGTCAAGTACATCATGACAACCAGACCCGCACCGAGCTTCCAGAGGCCAGGGCCTCTCAAAGCTATCATGAAGCACTCAAGTGCACACTCTTGTATCTGAGTCTGTTTTGTGTCGTGGCAGTCAGGACCCAAATTTTCAGTGCATCTGCCTCTTGCACCCACAAAGGCAGCCTGCATCCCAGATCACACTTGGTGCGCAGATCCCTGGCCCATTGCTCTCATCTCAGTGAGATGAGAGTGTGTCTGTGCATAGGCAGTTTGGTCCTTTGACATGAGTGGAATGTGGCTCCCCAGGGGGAGGGGAGATGGCAGGTACAGGCAGATATTTGTACCAGGATTGTTCTAGTAGCACATTGCAAGAACCCAGGTGGTATATGGAGGACACACTCAGGTAGCAGGATAACAAGATTGTGCCCTTGTATATGTAGCTGAGATTTCTCCTGAATGTTTGACCACAGTCTTCTGGGTAGCTCTTCTAAAAGCCATTCTCTGATGACATTTGTCCCACCCTGATCCAGGTGACCTTTCAGGAGACGGTGACAAGCCTCATCCGCAGGGCCTTGGACCAAAATTTGTTGCAGCATGAGGATGTGGACAACTTTGAGCTGCTGTATATGATGTCTGAGGATGAGAGTAAGTAGGACAATCAGACAGTGGGGAGACATGATCCACAGTGGGCTCAGGAAAACTGACAGCCAAGAGAAAGTGGGCCTTGGCCCCAAAATACCAAAGTGTGATGGGCCTGGCGGAGACTCTCAGGGGTTGTGGGTGTTTTGTGGTATAATCCTTGAGTGCCACCTAACAATTCTCTCCACTTCGCTCTGCAGAAATCAAGGTCTCTGACCACTCACTCGTGTGTCTGTCCATGAATCTGGGAATACAATATTTCATCGTGAGGAAACGCCCCCAGGTCAAGGGAAAGGAGGTAAACAACTACCTTATTCAAGCTGTGCATGTGCTGCCATTCCACTCCGACCTGAGGAAATAAGAAGCCTCAGCACCTGGACATATTTGCTGGAAGCCCATAGAGCCAACTGACAGTCTGGGGTGGCTTTCTGTTTCTGGGTTTGCTGATGTTCCATCCCCCACAGTTCTCAGAATCAACCTGCAAGTCCTCCAGGCCGCTTTCCCACAAGCAGGTGGGAGACACCTGCTTAATTCGTGTCCACTTAGAAACACAAAGTCCAGAGATGGCCAAGAGTGTTCTGGTAAGCCTGGGAGCAGGGGTGTCCCGTGGTGCTTACACCTGGGTGGGGAGCAGACACTGGTCCAATACCATGGACTACTCATGCCCTCTTGAATTTGGAGCTTCTGGATGATCAGGAGGATAGATGGGAATCAAGAAGGGAGAGGTCAGTGTGAAGGGCTGGAGCTGAGATGAGCGAGTGCAGCAGCTTGTCCACTGCCATGTCTGAGGGAGTCTGTGTGTCAGGTGGCAGCATGCAGTCCAGAAGGGCAGGGACAGGTATGGGTGACAGATGAGAATAGGACAGGAACTAGGTTGCAGGTTCCCTTGTATGGGATGCTGACGTCTATGGAGGAGGACAGCAGTGTGAGGTTCTCCATGTTCCTTGAACAAGGAGCTGAGAGAGTCTCTCTGCAGAGTCGATATGGATGTGGAGCAAGCACACTAAATGTCCAGGTAACCCAATGACCACCCTTGCCGGATGAGGTGCCCTCCTACATCCCAGCCAGCACTGAGCCTCTGGAGGCCAGGAGCTCTCGTGGCTATCTTTCAGCTCTCCTGTGTGTGGTCATGTTCCTGGGTCTGTTTTTGGCCCTGGCAATCCAGACCAAAGCCTCTAGGTTTTGTGCCTAGGCCATTCCCAATGCCGCCTGCATCCTCGGGCAGACCTGGGATCTTGGAGGCTATTGTCCCATTCCTCCCAACTTGTGGGATGAGATTGCATCTGTATGCAGGTAGTGGGGTCCTTTCACTCCGAGAGGAGTGCAGCTCCACAAAGAGCAATGGCAGGCCCAGGAAGTCCTATGTACAAGGATTGGGCTAGTAGCCTGTGGGAAGAGCCCACACGATGAGCAGGAGGTCAGCCTCGGGTAGTAGGGTCATGGATGTTGCCCTTATATTTAGAGTGGAGGTGCCTCCAGAATGCCCCTGCCCACTGTCCTTGAGTAGTCACTTCAAGGCCCATTTCCTGAAGGCCTGTCTCCCATGCTGCTCCAGGTGACCTGCCACGATAGGGCTCCTGTCGTCATCCGCAGCGCCCTCGACCTACACTTCCTTACTGAGGAGAATCCAGAGGATTATGAGCTGGGCCAAATCATCTCTCGCCGTCAGAGTAAGTGAGACAATCAGATAGCAGAGAGCAAGGGTCAGGATGTGGACTCAGGTCAACTCTTAGCAACAAAGAGTAGTCTCTGACCCCCAAGAACACTCCAACAGGTGTGTTGGGTTCGTGCACAAAGCCAACTGCACTTCTGCTGGTGGAAGGTCTTGAGGTCCAATGGTATACCCCGGTGGATATTGCGGCTCCCCACCAGGTGCCCTCCCCTGGACATGAACAGGCATCCAAAGCTGACATCTTTGAGGAGTGAGGAGGAAAGCCTCTCTCCAGGAGCAGTATGTTTTCATGGTCTGGGATAGGAGTGGTTTCAAAGGAACATGGGAATGCATGGGCTAAAGAGGGAACTGGCATTTTGTGGACTGAAGCAGTACTATTGAAAGCCTTCTGTGTGACCAAAAAACCACTGCCTGGGCAGAGCATTGCCAGGATTCTAGCAAGCAGTAACAGGATGAAATTGGGAAGAAAACACAGCCTGGGAGACAGCCTGAATCATCTGTTTTTGCATAAATTCCATGGTCTTACGCACCTGAGTCCACTAGGCAAGGAGTGATCACAATAGCCAGGTTGTGATCCCTAACTAAAGTCAGATGAGGGCTTCCTGAGCACGTAGCCACAGAGCTCATCTGATAATAATGCCAGCGCTTTTTCGTTGGTTGGTTGGTTGGTTTTTGTGAGCCAAACACCACAGCAGCCATTATCCCAGCCTATGTACCCTGAAGACCACCATCCCTATGAGTTCTAGGATCACTTGTCTCCTATCTTAACCTACTGTTAGGTTAGTAGAGTCTATGGAAGAGGAAGTCTGTCTGGGGCCTTGGTAGCCTAAGAAATTCATAGCAGAGATCTCCACATCCAACCCAGAAGGGATGGAGAACAGGCTCTAGGTTAGAGGAGGGCGACAGGAAACACATGTTCAGAGGAAGGAGAAGCAGCTGTTGTATTCCCCCAATCGGGGTCATGGCACCACTGGGCCATACACCATGTTGGAGGGAAGTAGTCCCTTTGCTGGTCTTTGGAACCATTGTTCTCAGTAGGGCAGTATTTGGAATGTGGCCTCCATTCTCAGAAGCCTGGTTCACATGGAGGCGGGCTCCACCAACGCAGAAGCATGGCTCTAACGTGGTATCCGTGCTGGTCAGCCTGTCCTCACTGTGGCCATACTTGAGGAAAATAACTCAGAGGAGGAATCCTAGGCCTTTTTTCTCTGGGTTTCATAGCTTTCTCTTTGGTTGTGCACTGAGGCTGTCCATAAAGCTCTAGTGTGTGGCAGTGGAGAGCTCCTCAGCCCTTGCCACAAAGGCATAGACTGGGAGAGAGAGAACGAGGCTGGCAGAGAGGGAGAGAGAGAAAGATGGAGAGGGAGGACCTCTCCTTGGAGAATGAGGATTCAGTGGAGCCAACAGGAACAAGGTACTGTTGCCCAGGGCACAACCCTGTTTAGGTCTTACTCCAACCATGCTCAACCTTTCTTCCAGTCCCTCCCACCCCCCAGTAGTGTATTCATCTTGAATGAGAATTTCATGTTGACATCAGAGCACTCACCATCCAATGCTTCCCTCCAAACCCACCTATGAAGATGGCTCATGTGGGGACTGAATCTTCGGCACAGGAGCCTTTTGTGGGAGATTTCAGATGCAAACCCTAGTGGTGTGCTTTGGCAGATGCAAGAGGACCTGAGATATTCTGGAGTCCAAAGCCTTCGGTAGGAACAGACATTAGGTCTGTTGAAGTGCTCTGCCTAGTTCTTCCTCAGGGAGGACTGTGGAGGCTGTCTTTGTTGGTATTGGTGCTGAATTGGAGAGCTCTCAGGTGTGTGGCTCTGGCCTTTTCTGGCACAGGCTCTCAGATGTTGGCGTGTCCTAGGGAGCACCTCCTGAGTGCCACCTTCTTTTTGTACACCCCTCTCTCCCCAGAGCTGAGGATTCCAGCAGAGGCCAACGTATTTTATGCCAAGAATCCTCACAAAAAATCCAAATTTGTGCTGAGGAAAAGGAGCCTCTCCCAAAAGAATGATGGGTGGATCGAGCCTCAACCTCCCTCTCATCCTGCAAAGAAGGCTCCTGCCCTCCTGAGGATGCTTGCAAAACCATTCTGTTGCTGTGTGCCTGGGCGGGGCTGAGGCAGCCCAGGAATATTTACATTGATTACTATTTTCTTCAAAGTTTTAATCTATAGTTTGCCATTGTCCTTGACCTTGTTTAGTAACACAGTTGTTACTCTATCCTGTATTTGTTGTTTCCATTAATATATTATTATTATTTTAAAATATATATGTTTTTGTTACCTGATCTACTGTGATGATTTGAGTATACTAAATGTACCAGTGATTCCTAAAGGACACATCCAAACCAACAGGAAGGAATGTTTCATTCTATCAGCAAGAACTTTGGTTTTTAGGAGTTTGGCAGATGGCATTATCTGAGTCAGTTTTCCAATGGGGGCAATGAAGTATCAGCTGTGATGGTACAAACACAAACAAAGACACACAAACACACACAAGAGCACACACACTCACTGAGAGATAGATAGACAGATGGAGTTGGTCTCTGCTGAAATACTTTGGAGACATGGTTCTGATTTCTCCCCTTTTGGAGTATTTTCAATTGCACAAGGTGTCTTGCAAATGAACCCATGTCTGAGGAAGACATGCATGTGTACTTCACATGCCACTTTTCACATAGCAGGAAGGTCATGTAATATTTTTCATGCAGCTGTCTTTTGACTGTGAACCATCCCATGAGGTCAGCTGTGGAATTTTCAACTTGTAGCATCACAATTGGGATCCACTCCTTGGATTTGGGGATATTTCCGATTTTCTTGATTCAGATTGGAATGATATATATATTAGTTTTTGATGAAAATTCTGCATTAGATGGTAATGAATGTCGTGCATCTAGGAATCTGTAGAGTGCAGACAATGAATGGATGCCTACTGTTGTCTGGACTGGTCTGAAAAGTCCTGTAGCATCTGAGCATGTGTGAGGGCTGTACAGGTCTTGCCAAAAGTCCAGGTCAGATGATCCTGCACAAAGCTGAACTCCTAGTGGTCTCCACAACAGTGTAAGGGCCAAGGAGAAACACACTTCCACACAGAAGTTGGGAAGCTACCTTATGAAGGTGATCATAGATACGGGATTATTAATATATCCAGGTTGGCATCTATTATTTTTTTAGCTTTTGACTTTCGCAGCTGTGGGCATCTTGACAACCATCAACTCCCTGTAAGCACAGACAACTCTATAAGAACCTGAGGATAAATTTCCCTGTGCATGTCCCCTTGTGAAACTGCTTAAGCACCGCCTGGTTTACACACAGGTGGAATTTCTAGGTCAAAGTGTGCATGATTACTTCTTTAACTAAGCACTGCCAGGTGGCTCTTCTGCATAGCTCTACCTGTGGCCAGGATTGTATTATCTAGCTTTCTAACTTTTGCAGGTTGAGTAGATACATAGTGGGAGCACACTGTTTTTGTTGGTATTTTTCTTGGTATTTATTCTGATGCTTTTCACTGGGGGATTTTTTCCTGTGAAAATGGGCTTCCTCTACTTGACCTTATTTTCTTCTTTTTAAAATTTTTTCAATGTGACTTTTTAATTTTAGTTTTATTAAAGACATTGCCCCTTGCTTGCATAGTCTATATCTAAATCACTAGTCCTTGCTCCAAGGCCCAGCTTGCTCTCAGCTGCCCCAGGAGGGGAACAGTCTTTGGCGGTAGACAAGAGACGCCCCTGCAGGGGGCACAAGTGCTTTGGCCCTCTGGTGTCTTGCCAGCAGTGCTTCCCATGCTCACAGAGGGTTTCAGACACTGAGTCAATGGTCCAGGTGGTCTTTTGTTCAGTCTGATCTCAAATTGAGCTCCTCTGAGAGGTCATATTGAAGTCCTTGTGTGTACCTGATCCATCATTTTAAACAATATTCCAAGTTCACTTTTTGTGTGTACGTGGGTTCTGGGGATTGAACCCAGGGCCTTGAGCCTGTGAGGCAAGTGACCTACCTGAGCTACACCCTCAGAGACCCCTGTAAAAGTATTTCCCCTTTGCCTTGGGTTCTAAGTTGCCAAGGCTGACCTCAAACGTTCCTCTTGCCTCAGCCTCCCTGGTGGCTGGCATGACAGGCATGCACCTGGGACTGTCACACTCGAGCCTGTGATGGGAACTCATGTGCATCTGTCCAGGGCTGAGCATGGTTAGGCAGAGCTGTGCTCCAGGCTCCCTGCAGGGCTGTGGAGGCTTCTGCTGCCCAGCAGCCCTGGTGCCATGGCCAGGGCTCCTCCCAGCCGAGGGCAGGCAGCTGCCCATTGCTGTAGGCTGACCTTATTTTCTTCTTATGGCACTCGTCCGTTCTCTGGAGTATGTTGTATGGTTTGTCCATTAGGAGTCTAACAGGTCCTCTAGAACCTTCAAACAATTAGTAAAATTCCTGAACAGTAAGTGAGCGCGCGCAGAAATTGGGCTAATATTTTGGGAAGAACAATTTTGGATGATATATTCATGGCTTGAATATATCATCCAACATGAAGTTACATTTTATTACTTACAAAATAATAAAATAATGAAGCAATACCATGGGCTGAGCTAAAATAGATCCTTAGGATCTTAGGCATTCTGTAATAAATCTGTGTCACTTGAAGTATAGAGTTGATCGACTCTGAGTAATGAAACAGAAGTAAAGGTATCAAAGCCAATGATCATCTGTTTCCAATTTTCTGTGATTTGGTTCAAGTGGTAAAGTGGTGATATTTATTAATAATGGATCGAATAGGTTCACAATTGTTTTAGAGTACAATGAGATGCCTTCAAACTTTAGGCTACATGGGCACATTTGAGAACGGTTCCAGCCATTCTCTCATCCTTTGGGTCATTCCCCTCCTATGTCCTGTGAGACATTTTCTATGTGAGGCTTTAAGAAGAAGAAGAGAATATTCTGTAAAGAAAACCTTGTGATCTGTGCAGTATGAAGTTGAATGGATTCATTCAGAAATCAGAAATTCTATTGAAAGATATTTATTTGCATGAGCCAAATAAAACCTATTTTTAGGCATCCTGGTGAAGACAAGGTTTTATCTTTATGTCTCATTTTCTATGTTTTGTTGTTGTTGTTGTTGTTAGAATGAAATTCATATGTTGCCAGACCATTCTATCAGATGTGTAACTAGATGCCATTTAAATTACCCACTTTTACATGGTAGACAGTTTTTAATGAACACTGCCTGTCTGCACCTTTTTTAAAAACAGGACTGGGATCAGAAGCCCAAATACCAATGGTTAGCTGGAGCATATTTTTCATTTGGCCTATCTGTCAGTATTCCCTGAGGTCATCTGTGCAATCAGCTTCGTTACTCCTGCTCCCTCACTGGATTTCATAGAAACCATATGCTATGTATGAATCAGGGACACCAATCCCACAACATAGCATTCTTGGAATATCCAAAGTCCCACTTTTCACTTCGCCATGCCTGAGATCAGCAGTAATATTTATCAGCAAATGTGAGATTTTCAAAGATCCAATTCTATGTGCTCCTTTCTCATAGAGCCTTAGGCAGGGATATAGCATACATAAATATTAAGTAAAGTCCATAGTTTTTAAAATGTCATCCATTGAATAGTTGACACATGTATGAGATACTTTTTATTTTGGAGGAGGTATTATTTAATAGGGAATTCCAACAGCTACCTAATAGTGAAATGAGAAGTCTTGCATCCATTTTATTTTGTTTCTGATGATTTTTATGAGTAAGGGTAAGATACTTCCTTGTTCTGATGCAGATGTTGCCCACTTTTGTGAATGGATGCGGGGTGTCACCTACTACTTGCATATCTGCATATTGGGCTTGACACTGCTATCGTACTTGGTAGTTGGCAAAAAGTCAATACTGAAGTTAAGCTCTTGTGTTCTAGCAGCAGAGCTGAAGATCCTTGATGTGCCACCTTCTGCAATCCATGCTGCTCTCTTCATGTTCCTTATTGACTTCCTGGTGAGGAGCATCATGGTCTCCTGGTCTTGAGAATGGCCAAGCATTGCTCTGTGAATGTGGAAGATGGGCATGTGGAAGGCTCCAGGGAGGAGGGATCATTGAACATGTACTCGAATCCATGTGCCTGTTGAATGACCTGTTTTTTTTATTTTTGGGTTTTAAGGGAGACACTGCCCTAAAACACTTCTGTGCAGCTGGGGATGCAGGCTTCTGCTTCACCTTGCAGGAAGCATTAACGAATCCTTTCCAGAAGACACGAGAAGAGAGAAGTGAGCCTCTGGTATCATGCAGGTTCCTTGCATTGCCCATGGGCTAGAAGAGAGAAGAGTTGCTTCATGAGATTTGATCCCCTTTTTCCTGAAAAGTTCCACACAGAGGTGAGTCCCCAGCATGTTTAGAAATCATTTCAGACACCTTTCTGGACGGAATTGAATCAGAGCCCCTGATGATGTGGAAGAGCTAAAGATGGGTTTGCTATGAATTTTCTATTTCATTCATCAGGGCCTGAGTCAAGTCAGTCATTGTGCTGTCAACACATGAGCTGCTGGTCAAATGTGAGGAAGTGGTCTTGCTTTATGAAAACACCACCCTGATTCAGTGAGCCAGAGGCAGCCTGCAGTCCCTGTTTTCCTGTAAAGGCAGATTGCTGTGGATGGCCTCTGGCCTCGTCATGCAGCCCTGCTCAGAGTAGGGGATTGAGGGACCAGGCAGATCCCTAGTTCCTTTTGACCTTTATTGCCATTGGGCCACCCCAGGGTCCTTGGACTCTACCTGGTCTTCTGGCCTGGGTCAGGGGATGTGAGGTTTGGAATCCCCCTCTGTGGCAGGATCCCAGCCCCCCAGCCACTTGAGGTCAGCACATCCTTCCCTAATTGTGTTAGAGTTGGAGACTTCTCCCACCCATCCTCATCCATGCTCATCCCACATTTTGTAGCTTGGCACCTGAGGACCTTTATTCATTGACTTAGTTGTTAGTGATGATGGTTACTAAGACTAAGTGACTCTTTCAAGTCACATCACTTGCATGGTAGGGCTAGAGCATGGATCTTCCTAATTGATTTCATGGGACTCTCTCATGGAAACTGTGACTGCTTCCTAAACACACACTCTACATTTGGAGTGTCAAAATTCTTGCCACTGCCTCCTTGGCAAGTGTATCTTGTCTTCTACGTGGGAATTTCACAAATATTTTCCTTTGGTTTGTGGAGGTCATGCAGAAGGGATTTCATTTGAAATAGCCCAAACAAGAAATACCAGTTGTCTTTTTCGCACATGGATGTGTGTAGTGAACACCCCTTTCTGTGTGCTTGCATGAGTTACTCCTTTGAATTTGTTGAAGAATGGTTGGCTGGGGAGCAAGTTAACGAGAGATGGATATCAATGGTTGTCAAGTATTCTGACGTGAAGAATGTATTGAGGATGTGAAGGCTTTTCTAGCCAGTTCCTATGGCTCAGTCAGGGATCAGTCAGAGGATTCTGTCTGGTAGACTCTTTGGCACAGATGTCAAAGTGGCCTGGTCTTACCCTGTCCAGGACTGAATGCTGAGCTTGAGTGGGAGCTTCTTGTCATTTCAAGCATTTCCATGAGTCTGTCCTCTGTTCTCTTGTATCCAAGTGGTTTCTAATAGGAAAGCAGAACAAAAATTGAAAGTATGGTGATTGATTATTTTTACCAATGTTATTTCAATCCACTTTGTTTAATACGAAATTACCTTTATGCTAGTAAGATTTCATATGTGAGGAAATAATGAAAATATTGGGGTTAGGGGATGAGAATATGCAAATCAAACATTTTTGAGCACCAAGACCCGTTTTTTGTTTTTGTTTTTGTTTTTTTTTTTTAACTTAAATAATATTAAGTGCCAGAGTACCACCGCTGCCATTCAGCCTCAACAACCTCCAGGTCCAGCCTCCAGGTGGCCCATTTCACCAGGGTGTGTGGGACCACACTGTCCTGGGATGAGAGAACAGTACCCACGGATGTTGACATCTCACAGAGTAGATATTGCCAGTGACAGTAGGGAGCTATTGGCACATGAGGAAGGGAAGAGCTCTCAGGATGGGAAGAGGGGGCCGCTTCGAGACTCATTGGGTATGGCACGAGGCTGCTGGGTGTGGTGTTGGCCTGGGCCCACTGAGTGGGGCAGATCCGTGGTCTGTGTTTCTGTACCCTCCTCTGTAGCCTGTGTTGGCAGCAGATCAGGGAATTGCGATCAGAAGTGCTCCCAGTAACACAGGCACCAGCCCCCAGAGTGTGTGCCTATCCGTTTCCCCACCTGGCCTGACTTAGTGCCTGTCTTGCCTCAGGGCTGAGACCCTACAATCTCTGATGAGGGTGTCTGTGGTCCAGATCCAACCTGCATGGCCAACATGCTCAGACCTTCAGCTGGGTCCTAGGCTGCTGCAACCAAACTCTGTTAACTGGGTGGCCGACAACAGAGGAAGTGTCTTCCGTTGAGCTCCAGAGGCTCAACACAGTAGGTGTTGGGCTGTCCCAGTGCCATAACCCCTCCCAGGTTTCAAGGGGACTGTCTCCCCAACTCTCCCAGCCCTTGCCCACTCTCCTATTGCTGCCCACGATCTGTGGTTCCCATATGGGCATCCCGCCCTGGCTCCAACCTCACATATCCGGTATCCCCCAGTCTCCCTGGTATCTGGGTCCAGACTCTCCTCTTCCTACAAGAATATCAGATATTGGATTTGGTCCCAGTTGATGCTGTGTTCCATCATGTGAGCTCTTAGCTTCATCACTGTGCAAAGACTCTTTTCCCACACAAGTTCGCACGGCTTTTGGCTGGCTAAGAATTTTCAGGCGACACTTTTCTAATGAGTACACTTTCCTTCCTTCCGATCTCCCACCAGTGAGCATTCCTCGCACCCTTGTCCTAGTTCCTTTATGGCAGTTTCCCTCCTTATGGCTGAGAGGACCTAGTGACCCCTGAATTCACACGTTCTCCTTAATCACCAACACACTGCAGAATTCTCCAGGGGGCCATATATGCTCCTGGAAGTTGGTGTTGGAAATAGTTCTCCATCCATTAATCACTCCCTCACTCACTAATGTCCTTGTGTCCTTGAGAAAGGCTCTCCCTTTCCTGGTTTTCCTGAATAGAAATCCTCTTGCCTCTTGGGTGAATAGGGTTATGGGTTGTGCAGAGGGTGTTGGTCCACTGAGCATCTTAGAGACTGTCCTTTATGGAGCCTAATGATCCTCACTGGGGAATGAGGCCAGGGTCCTAACTGTGGTTAGTTAGAGAGGGAAAGAAGGACAAGGGAAACTCAGATGTCCCTTCATGGCCCCTGGAGTTAGAGGACTTACCCCTTTGCACCTGGGATCAGGAGACCTCATTTCCTCGAGGACACGCACACTCAGACGTTAATCTTGAGTGTGGGTTCCTTTCTGGGGTCCAGGGCTGTTGTTAGCCACCAGGAATGACAGTGCTCTCCATGCTGAGTGGAGCCATTTTTGCCAGGAAAGAGAGCCCATGGTCACGCCTTGTGCAAAGCATCCCACGCCAGGGGCTCCCATGCCTACATTCCTGTCCTGAAAGGAAGCCACTCAGAGGCAAGGTGGGTCCAACCACCTCCCATGTGTTCACTCATCACTGTGTTCCAGCAGTCACCCCAGTGAACAGTCCTGATGGGATTGGATGTGGCTCAGAATGTCACCCTCATGAGCTCTACCCTGCCACAGCTGCAGTTCTGCAGTGGGAGAAACTCAAAACCTCAAAACACATGCACATGAAAGAAAAGAGCAAGAGCCAGAGCCCAAACAGGCCAGGTGTGGCAAAGACAGCTGGAGTGCCTAGGTTGGGACTCAGAATTATGTCAGTGGGGTGGCATTGCTGCTGGCACCAGCATGATAACCGAGAGCCAGCCCTGCTCATTTTGGGGAGCAGTGTGTTGGGGAAGGCAGCAGAAATTGAGAGGCAGGATTGAGTTTGGCCCTAGGAGGAGGTTGGGTAAGAGGCCAGTGTGGGTTGGAGAGCCTGGGCAGATAGACAGAGGCCAGGGCACACCCCAAAGCCTGGAGACTGCACTTGATGTCCAGGGTTGTGAAACACCACTTCCCCTCTTACTCACAACTGAGAGCATTGATGAGTTCAGTTTGTGTGCGGCTGCATCCAAGGTGGCTCGGCTAGGAACCTCTGTTTCCTTGACTCAGGAGGCTGGGAGTCCAGGCTCCACTGAGGCTCGGCTGGGAGGATCGGAGTCTGAGTTTATGCCTGTGTTCCCTGTAGGATCCATGTTGGCTGAGCCTCAGTGTTTTTGTAATGAGAGGATGGGTGACCGTCATGTCTTTATCACAGGACACACTTGCTAAATGGATTTATTTGCTCTGAGGAGGAAAGAGAGAGGGGGGAGTGGTGCTGGAGACAGGGATGCAGACAGGGGTCATGGACTTGGCATAACTCAGTCTTGGAGGTGATATCCCATCACCTGTACCCACTTCAATTCCCATGAATCCAGAGGCTGAGCCCCCTTGAGGTGAGGGGTGAACCGGTTCTGGGCAGCAGGATGCTGTGGTACCTCGGAGTCTCTGTGAGACCCCAACACTAGACACACTTGGCCCTTTTGAAATCTTAGGAGAAGCCTTGGGAAGTTGTATGGCAGAGGGGAGCAGCCTCTGCATCTCAGTCCCCTCCAACTTGCCATGGTGTAGAGAGGGAACTGCAGCCATGATGGGACGGACATTGGCCATGTCCCTGTGTGGGACACAGGCCTGATTGAGTTAGGGTGCATTCTTTGTCTCTCCCTTTCTTGTGATTATCCCATCTCTACATTTGTGCTTTAGCCACCTGTGAGTCCCATCTCTGGTTTCAGAGAGAACAGAGGGTGTTATGGGCCAATAGACACAATAAACCCTAGAGATTAGATGCTACCCTACTTTCCAGAAAAGACTGGGCACACCATGAGTTGCACAATGATGGGACCAGGGTCCAAAAGCTGCTGAGAGGGAAGGACTGGTTGTGAATGCATTTTTGAAGGCTCCAAGCTGGAACTCTAGTGGCACCAAGCAGGGCAGATGCTGGTGGGGATGTTTGGGTAGTTGTTGGTGAACACCTGCGCACCTGAGATGGGTAGGCATGGAGGAGAAATCGGCAGCCCATAGGGCTGTTGAAAGTGGTCTTATGTGAAAAGAGGCTCAGGTATGGGCACAGGAAATGACATCATTGCCTTGACAATGGATCAAACAGAACATGGAACCCTGGTATCCAGGCACCCACTTCACTGACCAAGCCATCCGAGCTCACTTGGTTGGAGCCACTGGAGGGAGAAGGATGTTCTCCTGTGGTTGCAGACAATGCCGAGCCTCAGGCTCCCAGGAATCTCAGGGGGGCCAACTAGCCCTTTTGTGGATACACTGGGTGAGGCTTCATCTTAGACGCCACAGCCTCTGGCGATTGTCGCAGAGGAGCTCAAGAGTAACAGTGAGTAGCACAGGGCAGGTGAGCCCAGCAGGCCCTCTAGTCTGATCCCTGATGAATGGCCCAGGACTCCTATTCTGACTCTGTGTGTGTGTGTGTGTGTGGTGTGTGTGTGTGTGTGTGTGTGTTTGTACTGATGGGAACTGTCCCATTGTGCTTTGACTCTAGTGTATTGGCACAAGTCATTTTTCTGTTTGTCACCATTTCCATTTTGAACCCACCATTCTTGGTCCCAACCCAGGGTGAAAATGATCAGAACACGGAGGAGCCCTTCAGGGTTCAGAGCCTTGAACCTTACAGGCAGGACCAGCTTAGGAATGAGCTCCTGCCTGTCATTTGTGGGAGGATCCTACATTTCAGCAGCAACATGGGGTTAATCTCCTGGGATTTCATCCCCACCCAGCAGGTGCTGGATCTCTTGTTCCCAAAACAGCCACCTTCTTCAGTCTTTACTCCTGGTGCCACTCCACATCCTCCAAGGGGACAAGAACCTCAGGTTCTGGATGGATGTTGTAGAATGCCCACAGAGCCAACTGCCAGGCTGGGTGGGGTGCAGTTGCTGGGCTTTGCTGATGTTGTCATCCCCCACAGTTCTTGGAACCTTCTGTGGCAGTGGCATCCAGGACCCCAGCAGCTGTGAGTAGCAGCTCCTCACTGCTTCACTCCAGCGAGCAGGTGGAAGACAGCCACGTTGTTCACGTCCTCCTAGAGGGACAGAGCCTGAGGGAGACAAAGGGCATCCCGGTAAGCCCGACAGCAGGGCTGCCTCCTGGGTGTCCACACAGTGGAAGGCAGGAGACACAGCCAACCCCAGGGCTATGGTGGGAAATAAAGAAGAGAGAGGTCCGTCTTAAGGGCTTGACCTGAGGAGGGAGAGCATCAGCATGCCCAGCTTCAGTGGTGAGTGGGCCTGTGTATTGTGGGTTTTGCAGGCCAGAAGTGCAGACGGAAGTGCTGTGGACAGATGAAGGCAGAGATATGTCCAGGGTGCAGGCTGCAGTGCCTAGAACTTGGTATTCTCAATGAGTGAAGTTGGAGCAGAGGAGGTGGCAGTGACTTGTCACATGTGTAGGAGGGGATGTGTTCCTGGTGGCAGGGAAGAGAACCTCCTTAGCATGACTAGGTGTAGGAATTTGGGGTCGGGATCACCTGGGGGGTCATGCCAAAGCTTCGGAATGTTAGGCTTTGCATGTAGGTAAATACGGAGCTAAAGGGGTTCTTGGCAGAATTTCTATGGATGTGCAGTAGACACGCTAATGCTGCAGGTGTCCAGCTGCAGAGGAGACATGTTCAGTGACTGCCAGTGCTGAGTCAAGTACATCATGACAACCAGACCCGCACCGAGCTTCCAGAGGCCAGGGCCTCTCAAAGCTATCATGAAGCACTCAAGTGCACACTCTTGTATCTGAGTCTGTTTTGTGTCGTGGCAGTCAGGACCCAAATTTTCAGTGCATCTGCCTCTTCCACCCACAAAGGCAGCCTGCATCCCAGATCACACTTGGTGCGCAGATCCCTGGCCCATTGCTCTCATCTCAGTGAGATGAGAGTGTGTCTGTGCATAGGCAGTTTGGTCCTTTGACATGAGTGGAATGTGGCTCCCCAGGGGGAGGGGAGATGGCAGGTACAGGCAGATATTTGTACCAGGATTGTTCTAGTAGCACATTGCAAGAACCCAGGTGGTATATGGAGGACACACTCAGGTAGCAGGATAAGAAGATTGTGCCCTTGTATATGTAGCTGAGATTTCTCCTGAATGTTTGACCACAGTCTTCTGGGTAGCTCTTCTAAAAGCCATTCTCTGATGACATTTGTCCCACCCTGATCCAGGTGACCTTTCAGGAGACGGTGACAAGCCTCATCCGCAGGGCCTTGGACCAAAATTTGTTGCAGCATGAGGATGTGGACAACTTTGAGCTGCTGTATATGATGTCTGAGGATGAGAGTAAGTAGGACAATCAGACAGTGGGGAGACATGATCCACAGTGGGCTCAGGATAACTGACAGCCAAGAGAAAGTGGGCCTTGGCCCCAAAATACCAAAGTGTGATGGGCCTGGCGGAGACTCTCAGGGGTTGTGGGTGTTTTGTGGTATAATCCTTGAGTGCCACCTAACAATTCTCTCCACTTCGCTCTGCAGAAATCAAGGTCTCTGACCACTCACTCGTGTGTCTGTCCATGAATCTGGGAATACAATATTTCATGGTGAGGAAACGCCCCCAGGTCAAGGGAAAGGAGGTAAACACCTACCTTATTCAAGCTGTGCATGTGCTGCCATTCCACTCCGACCTGAGGAAATAAGAAGCCTCAGCACCTGGACATATTTGCTGGAAGCCCATAGAGCCAACTGACAGTCTGGGGTGGCTTTCTGTTTCTGGGTTTGCTGATGTTCCATCCCCCACAGTTCTCAGAATCAACCTGCAAGTCCTCCAGCCCGCTTTCCCACAAGCAGGTGGGAGACACCTGCTTAATTCGTGTCCACTTAGAAACACAAAGTCCAGAGATGGCCAAGAGTGTTCTGGTAAGCCTGGGAGCAGGGGTGTCCCGTGGTGCTTACACCTGGGTGGGGAGCAGACACTGGTCCAATACCATGGACTACTCATGCCCTCTTGAATTTGGAGCTTCTGGATGATCAGGAGGATAGATGGGAATCAAGAAGGGAGAGGTCAGTGTTAAGGGCTGGAGCTGAGATGAGCGAGTGCAGCAGCTTGTCCACTGCCATGTCTGAGGGAGTCTGTGTGTCAGGTGGCAGCATGCAGTCCAGAAGGGCAGGGACAGGTATGGGTGACAGATGAGAATAGGACAGGAACTAGGTTGCAGTTTCCCTTGTATGGGATGCTGACGTCTATGGAGGAGGACAGCAGTGTGAGGTTCTCCATGTTCCTTGAACAAGGAGCTGAGAGAGTCTCTCTGCAGAGTCGATATGGATGTGGAGCAGGCACACTAAATGTCCAGGTAACCCAATGACCACCCTTGCCGGATGAGGTGGCCTCCTACATCCCAGCCAGCACTGAGCCTCTGGAGGCCAGGAGCTCTCGTGGCTATCTTTCAGCTCTCCTGTGTGTGGTCATGTTCCTGGGTCTGTTTTTGGCCCTGGCAATCCAGACCAAAGCCTCTAGGTTTTGTGCCTAGGCCATTCCCAATGCCGCCTGCATCCTCGGGCAGACCTGGGATCTTGGAGGCTATTGTCCCATTCCTCCCAACTTGTGGGATGAGATTGCATCTGTATGCAGGTAGTGGGGTCCTTTCACTCCGAGAGGAGTGCAGCTCCACAAAGAGCAATGGCAGGCCCAGGAAGTCCTATGTACAAGGATTGGGCTAGTAGCCTGTGGGAAGAGCCCACACGATGAGCAGGAGGTCAGCCTCGGGTAGTAGGGTCATGGATGTTGCCCTTGTATTTAGAGTGGAGGTGCCTCCAGAATGCCCCTGCCCACTGTCCTTGAGTAGTCACTTCAAGGCCCATTTCCTGAAGGCCTGTCTCCCATGCTGCTCCAGGTGACCTGCCACGATAGGGCTCCTGTCGTCATCCGCAGCGCCCTCGACCTACACTTCCTTACTGAGGAGAATCCAGAGGATTATGAGCTGGGCCAAATCATCTCTCGCCGTCAGAGTAAGTGAGACAATCAGATAGCAGAGAGCAAGGGTCAGGATGTGGACTCAGGTCAACTCTTAGCAACAAAGAGTAGTCTCTGACCCCCAAGAACACTCCAACAGGTGTGTTGGGTTCGTGCACAAAGCCAACTGCACTTCTGCTGGTGGAAGGTCTTGAGGTCCAATGGTATACCCCGGTGGATATTGCGGCTCCCCACCAGGTGCCCTCCCCTGGACATGAACAGGCATCCAAAGCTGACATCTTTGAGGAGTGAGGAGGAAAGCCTCTCTCCAGGAGCAGTATGTTTTCATGGTCTGGGATAGGAGTGGTTTCAAAGGAACATGGGAATGCATGGGCTAAAGAGGGAACTGGCATTTTGTGGACTGAAGCAGTACTATTGAAAGCCTTCTGTGTGACCAAAAAACCACTGCCTGGGCAGAGCATTGCCAGGATTCTAGCAAGCAGTAACAGGATGAAATTGGGAAGAAAACACAGCCTGGGAGACAGCCTGAATCATCTGTTTTTGCATAAATTCCATGGTCTTACGCACCTGAGTCCACTAGGCAAGGAGTGATCACAATAGCCAGGTTGTGATCCCTAACTAAAGTCAGATGAGGGCTTCCTGAGCACGTAGCCACAGAGCTCATCTGATAATAATGCCAGCGCTTTTTCGTTGGTTGGTTGGTTGGTTTTTGTGAGCCAAACACCACAGCAGCCATTATCCCAGCCTATGTACCCTGAAGACCACCATCCCTATGAGTTCTAGGATCACTTGTCTCCTATCTTAACCTACTGTTAGGTTAGTAGAGTCTATGGAAGAGGAAGTCTGTCTGGGGCCTTGGTAGCCTAAGAAATTCATAGCAGAGATCTCCACATCCAACCCAGAAGGGATGGAGAACAGGCTCTAGGTTAGAGGAGGGCGACAGGAAACACATGTTCAGAGGAAGGAGAAGCGGCTGTTGTATTCCCCCACTCGGGGTCATGGCACCACTAGGCCATACAGCATGTTGGAGGGAAGCAGTCCCTTTGCTGGTCTTTGGAACCATTGTTCTCAGTAGGGCAGTATTTGGAATGTGGCCTCCATTCTCAGAAGCCTGGTTCACATGGAGGCGGGCTCCACCAACGCAGAAGCATGGCTCTAACGTGGTATCCGTGCTGGTCAGCCTGTCCTCACTGTGGCCATACTTGAGGAAAATAACTCAGAGGAGGAATCCTAGGCCTTTTTTCTCTGGGTTTCATAGCTTTCTCTTTGGTTGTGCACTGAGGCTGTCCATAAAGCTCTAGTGTGTGGCAGTGGAGAGCTCCTCAGCCCTTGCCACAAAGGCATAGACTGGGAGAGAGAGAACGAGGCTGGCAGAGAGGGAGAGAGAGAAAGATGGAGAGGGAGGACCTCTCCTTGGAGAATGAGGATTCAGTGGAGCCAACAGGAACAAGGTACGGTTGCCCAGGGCACAACCCTATTTAGGTCTTACTCCAACCATGCTCAACCTTTCTTCCAGTCCCTCCCACCCCCCAGTAGTGTATTCATCTTGAATGAGAATTTCATGTTGACATCAGAGCACTCACCATCCAATGCTTCCCTCCAAACCCACCTATGAAGATGGCTCATGTGGGGACTGAATCTTCGGCACAGGAGCCTTTTGTGGGAGATTTCAGATGCAAACCCTAGTGGTGTGCTTTGGCAGATGCAAGAGGACCTGAGATATTCTGGAGTCCAAAGCCTTCGGTAGGAACAGACATTAGGTCTGTTGAAGTGCTCTGCCTAGTTCTTCCTCAGGGAGGACTGTGGAGGCTGTCTTTGTTGGTATTGGTGCTGAATTGGAGAGCTCTCAGGTGTGTGGCTCTGGCCTTTTCTGGCACAGGCTCTCAGATGTTGGCGTGTCCTAGGGAGCACCTCCTGAGTGCCACCTTCTTTTTGTACACCCCTCTCTCCCCAGAGCTGAGGATTCCAGCAGAGGCCAACGTATTTTATGCCAAGAATCCTCACAAAAAATCCAACTTTGTGCTGAGGAAAAGGAGCCTCTCCCAAAAGAATGATGGGTGGATCGAGCCTCAACCTCCCTCTCGTCCTGCAAAGAAGGCTCCAGCCCTCCTGAGGATGCTTGCAAAACCATTCTGTTGCTGTGTGCCTGGGCGGGGCTGAGGCAGCCCAGGAATATTTACATTGATTACTATTTTCTTCAAAGTTTGAATCTATAGTTTGCCATTGTCCTTGACCTTGTTTAGTTACACAGTTGTTACTCTATCCTGTATTTGTTGTTTCCATTAATATATTATTATTATTTGAAAATATATATGTTTTTGTTACCTGATCTACTGTGATGATTTGAGTATACTAAATGTAGCAGTGAGTCCTAAAGGACACATCCAAACCAACAGGAAGGAATGTTTCATTCTATCAGCAAGAACTTTGGTTTTTAGGAGTTTGGCAGATGGCATTATCTGAGTCAGTTTTCCAATGGGGGCAATGAAGTATCAGCTGTGATGGTACAAACACAAACAAAGACACACAAACACACACAAGAGCACACACACTCACTGAGAGATAGATAGACAGATGGAGTTGGTCTCTGCTGAAATACTTTGGAGACATGGTTCTGATTTCTCCCCTTTTGGAGTATTTTCAATTGCACAAGGTGTCTTGCAAATGAACCCATGTCTGAGGAAGACATGCATGTGTACTCCACATGCCACTTTTCACATAGCAGGAAGGTCATGTAATATTTTTCATGCAGCTGTCTTTTGACTGTGAACCATCCCATGAGGTCAGCTGTGGAATTTTCAACTTGTAGCATCACAATGGGGATCCACTCTTTGGATTTGGGGATATTTCGGATTTTCTTGATTCAGATTGGAATGATATATATATTAGTTTTTGATGAAAATTCTGCATTTGATGGTAATGAATGTCGTGCATCTAGGAATCTGTAGAGTGCAGACAATGAATGGATGCCTACTGTTGTCTGGACTGGTCTGAAAAGTCCTGTAGCATCTGAGCATGTGTGAGGGCTGTACAGGTCTTGCCAAAAGTCCAGGTCAGATGATCCTGCACAAAGCTGAACTCCTAGTGGTCTCCACAACAGTGTAAGGGCCAAGGAGAAACTCACTTCCACATAGAAGTTGGGAAGCTACCTTATGAAGGTGATCATAGATACGGGATTATTAATATATCCAGGTTGGCATCTATTATTTTTTTAGCTTTTGACTTTCGCAGCTGTGGGCATCTTGACAACCATGAACTCCCTGTAAGCACAGACAACTCTATAAGAACCTGAGGATAAATTTCCCTGTGCATGTCCCCTTGTGAAACTGCTTAAGCACCGCCTGGTTTACACACAGGTGGAATTTCTAGGTCAAAGTGTGCATGTTTACTTCTTTGACTAAGCACTGCTAGGTGGCTCTTCTGCATAGCTCTACCTGTGGCCAGGATTGTATTATCTAGCTTTCTAACTTTTGCATGTTGAGTAGATACATAGTGGGAACACACTGTTTTTGTTGGTATTTTTCTTGGTATCTATTCTGATGCTTTTCACTGGGGGATTTTTTCCTGTGAAAATGGGCTTCCTCTACTTGACCTTATTTTCTTCTTTTTAAAATTTTTTCAATGTGACTTTTTAATTTTAGTTTTATTAAAGACATTGCCCCTTGCTTGCATAGTCTATATCTAAAGCACTAGTCCTTGCTCCAAGGCCCAGCTTGCTCTCAGCTGCCCCAGGAGGGGAACAGTCTTTGGCGGTAGACAAGAGACACCCCTGCAGGGGGCACAAGTGCTTTGGCCCTCTGGTGTCTTGCCAGCAGTGCTTCCCATGCTCACAGAGGGTTTCAGACACTGAGTCAATGGTCCAGGTGGTCTTTTGTTCAGTCTGATCTCAAATTGAGCTCCTCTGAGAGGTCATATTGAAGTCCTTGTGTGTACCTGACCCATCATTTTAAACAATATTCCAAGTTCACTTTTTGTGTGTACGTGGGTTCTGGGGATTGAACCCAGGGCCTTGAGCCTGTGAGGCAAGTGACCTACCTGAGCTACACCCTCAGAGACCCCTGTAAAAGTATTTCCCCTTTGCCTCGGGGTCTAAGTTGCCAAGGCTGACCTCAAACGTTCCTCTTGCCTCAGCCTCCCTGGTGGCTGGCATGACAGGCATGCACCTGGGACTGTCACACTCGAGCCTGTGATGGGAACTCATGTGCATCTGTCCAGGGCTGAGCATGGTTAGGCAGAGCTGTGCTCCAGGCTCCCTGCAGGGCTGTGGAGGCTTCTGCTGCCCAGCAGCCCTGGTGCCATGGCCAGGGCTCCTCCCAGCCGAGGGCAGGCAGCTGCCCATTGCTGTAGGCTGACCTTATTTTCTTCTTATGGCACTCGTCCGTTCTCTGGAGTATGTTGTATGGTTTGTCCATTAGGAGTCTAACAGGTCCTCTAGAACCTTCAAACAATTAGTAAAATTCCTGAACAGTAAGTGAGCGCGCACAGAAATTGGGCTAATATTTTGGGAAGAACAATGTTGGATGATATATTCATGGCTTGAATATATCATCCAACATGAAGTTATATTTTATTACTTACAAAATAATAAAATAATGAAGCAATACCATGGGCTGAGCTAAAATAGATCCTTAGGATCTTAGGCATTCTGTAATAAATCTGTGTCACTTGAAGTATAGAGTTGATCGACTCTGAGTAATGAAACAGAAGTAAAGGTATCAAAGCCAATGATCATCTGTTTCCAATTTTCTGTGATTTGGTTCAAGTGGTAAAGTGGTGATATTTATTAATAATGGATCAAATAGGTTCATAATTGTTTTAGAGTACAATTAGATGCCTTCAAACTTTAGCCCTCCTATGTCCTGTGAGACATTTTCTATGTGAGGCTTTAAGAAGAAGAAGAGAATATTCTGTAAAGAAAACCTTGTGATCTGTGCAGTATGAAGTTGAATGGATTCATTCAGAAATCAGAAATTCTATTGAAAGATATTTATTGGCATGAGCCAAATAAAACCTATTTTTAGGCATCCTGGTGAAGACAAGGTTTTATCTTTATGTCTCATTTTCTATGTTTTGTTGTTGTTGTTGTTGTTAGAATGAAATTCATATGTTGCCAGACCATTCTATCAGATGTGTAACTAGATGCCATTTAAATTACCCACTTTTACATGGTAGACAGTTTTTAATGAACACTGCCTGTCTGCACCTTTTTTAAAAACAGGACTGGGATCAGAAGCCCAAATACCAATGGTTAGCTGGAACATATTTTTCATTTGGCCTATCTGTCAGTATTCCCTGAGGTCATCTGTGCAATCAGCTTCGTTACTCCTGCTCCCTCACTGGATTTCATAGAAACCATATGCTATGTATGAATCAGGGACACCAATCCCACAACATAGCATTCTTGGAATATCCAAAGTCCCACTTTTCACTTCGCCATGCCTGAGATCAGCAGTAATATTTATCAGCAAATGTGAGATTTTCAAAGATCCAATTCTATGTGCTCCTTTCTCATAGAGCCTTAGGCAGGGATATAGCATACATAAATATTAAGTAAAGTCCATAGTTTTTAAAATGTCATCCATTGAATAGTTGACACATGTCTGAGATACTTTTTATTTTGGAGGAGGTATTATTTAATAGGGAATTCCAACAGCTACCTAATAGTGAAATGAGAAGTCTTGCATCCATTTTATTTTGTTTCTGATGATTTTTATGAGTAAGGGTAAGATACTTCCTTGTTCTGATGCAGATGTTGCCCACTTTTGTGAATGGATGCGGGGTGTCACCTACTACTTGCATATCTGCATATTGGGCTTGACACTGCTATCGTACTTGGTAGTTGGCAAAAAGTCAATACTGAAGTTAAGCTCTTGTGTTCTAGCAGCAGAGCTGAAGATCCTTGATGTGCCACCTTCTGCAATCCATGCTGCTCTCTTCATGTTCCTTATTGACTTCCTGGTGAGGAGCATCATGGTCTCCTGGTCTTGAGAATGGCCAAGCATTGCTCTGTGAATGTGGAAGATGGGCATGTGGAAGGCTCCAGGGAGGAGGGATCATTGAACATGTACTCGAATCCATGTGCCTGTTGAATGACCTGTTTTTTTTATTTTTGGGTTTTAAGGGAGACACTGCCCTAAAACACTTCTGTGCAGCTGGGGATGCAGGCTTCTGCTTCACCTTGCAGGAAGCATTAACGAATCCTTTCCAGAAGACATGAGAAGAGAGAAGTGAGCCTCTGGTATCATGCAGGTTCCTTGCATTGCCCATGGGCTAGAAGAGAGAAGAGTTGCTTCATGAGATTTGATCCCCTTTTTCCTGAAAAGTTCCACACAGAGGTGAGTCCCCAGCATGTTTAGAAATCATTTCAGACACCTTTCTGGACGGAATTGAATCAGAGCCCCTGATGATGTGGAAGAGCTAAAGATGGGTTTGCTATGAATTTTCTATTTCATTCATCAGGGCCTGAGTCAAGTCAGTCATTGTGCTGTCAACACATGAGCTGCTGGTCAAATGTGAGGAAGTGGTCTTGCTTTATGAAAACACCACCCTGATTCAGTGAGCCAGAGGCAGCCTGCAGTCCCTGTTTTCCTGTAAAGGCAGATTGCTGTGGATGGCCTCTGGCCTCGTCATGCAGCCCTGCTCAGAGTAGGGGATTGAGGGACCAGGCAGATCCCTAGTTCCTTTTGACCTTTATTGCCATTGGGCCACCCCAGGGTCCTTGGACTCTACCTGGTCTTCTGGCCTGGGTCAGGGGATGTGAGGTTTGGAATCCCCCTCTGTGGCAGGATCCCAGCCCCCCAGCCACTTGAGGTCAGCACATCCTTCCCTAATTGTGTTAGAGTTGGAGACTTCTCCCACCCATCCTCATCCATGCTCATCCCACATTTTGTAGCTTGGCACCTGAGGACCTTTATTCATTGACTTAGTTGTTAGTGATGATGGTTACTAAGACTAAGTGACTCTTTCGAGTCACATCACTTGCATGGTAGGGCTAGAGCATGGATCTTCCTAATTGATTTCATGGGACTCTCTCATGGAAACTGTGACTGCTTCCTAAACACACACTCTACATTTGGAGTGTCAAAATTCTTGCCACTGCCTCCTTGGCAAGTGTATCTTGTCTTCTACGTGGGAATTTCACAAATATTTTCCTTTGGTTTGTGGAGGTCATGCAGAAGGGATTTCATTTGAAATAGCCCAAACAAGAAATACCAGTTGTCTTTTTCGCACATGGATGTGTGTAGTGAACACCCCTTTCTGTGTGCTTGCATGAGTTACTCCTTTGAATTTGTTGAAGAATGGTTGGCTGGGGAGCAAGTTAACGAGAGATGGATATCAATGGTTGTCAAGTATTCTGACGTGAAGAATGTATTGAGGATGTGAAGGCTTTTCTAGCCAGTTCCTATGGCTCAGTCAGGGATCAGTCAGAGGATTCTGTCTGGTAGACTCTTTGGCACAGATGTCAAAGTGGCCTGGTCTTACCCTGTCCAGGACTGAATGCTGAGCTTGAGTGGGAGCTTCTTGTCATTTCAAGCATTTCCATGAGTCTGTCCTCTGTTCTCTTGTATCCAAGTGGTTTCTAATAGGAAAGCAGAACAAAAATTGAAAGTATGGTGATTGATTATTTTTACCAATGTTATTTCAATCCACTTTGTTTAATACGAAATTACCTTTATGCTAGTAAGATTTCATATGTGAGGAAATAATGAAAATATTGGGGTTAGGGGATGAGAATATGCAAATCAAACATTTTTGAGCACCAAGACCCGTTTTTTGTTTTTGTTTTTGTTTTTTTTTTTTAACTTAAATAATATTAAGTGCCAGAGTACCACCGCTGCCATTCAGCCTCAACAACCTCCAGGTGGCCCATTTCACCAGGGTGTGTGGGACCACACTGTCCTGGGATGAGAGAACAGTACCCACGGATGTTGACATCTCACAGAGTAGATATTGCCAGTGACAGTAGGGAGCTATTGGCACATGAGGAAGGGAAGAGCTCTCAGGATGGGAAGAGGGGGCCGCTTCGAGACTCATTGGGTATGGCACGAGGCTGCTGGGTGTGGTGTTGGCCTGGGCCCACTGAGTGGGGCAGATCCGTGGTCTGTGTTTCTGTACCCTCCTCTGTAGCCTGTGTTGGCAGCAGATCAGGGAATTGCGATCAGAAGTGCTCCCAGTAACACAGGCACCAGCCCCCAGAGTGTGTGCCTATCCGTTTCCCCACCTGGCCTGACTTAGTGCCTGTCTTGCCTCAGGGCTGAGACCCTACAATCTCTGATGAGGGTGTCTGTGGTCCAGATCCAACCTGCATGGCCAACATGCTCAGACCTTCAGCTGGGTCCTAGGCTGCTGCAACCAAACTCTGTTAACTGGGTGGCCGACAACAGAGGAAGTGTCTTCCGTTGAGCTCCAGAGGCTCAACACAGTAGGTGTTGGGCTGTCCCAGTGCCATAACCCCTCCCAGGTTTCAAGGGGACTGTCTCCCCAACTCTCCCAGCCCTTGCCCACTCTCCTATTGCTGCCCACGATCTGTGGTTCCCATATGGGCATCCCGCCCTGGCTCCAACCTCACATATCCGGTATCCCCCAGTCTCCCTGGTATCTGGGTCCAGACTCTCCTCTTCCTACAAGAATATCAGATATTGGATTTGGTCCCAGTTGATGCTGTGTTCCATCATGTGAGCTCTTAGCTTCATCACTGTGCAAAGACTCTTTTCCCACACAAGTTCGCACGGCTTTTGGCTGGCTAAGAATTTTCAGGCGACACTTTTCTAATGAGTACACTTTCCTTCCTTCCGATCTCCCACCAGTGAGCATTCCTCGCACCCTTGTCCTAGTTCCTTTATGGCAGTTTCCCTCCTTATGGCTGAGAGGACCTAGTGACCCCTGAATTCACACGTTCTCCTTAATCACCAACACACTGCAGAATTCTCCAGGGGGCCATATATGCTCCTGGAAGTTGGTGTTGGAAATAGTTCTCCATCCATTAATCACTCCCTCACTCACTAATGTCCTTGTGTCCTTGAGAAAGGCTCTCCCTTTCCTGGTTTTCCTGAATAGAAATCCTCTTGCCTCTTGGGTGAATAGGGTTATGGGTTGTGCAGAGGGTGTTGGTCCACTGAGCATCTTAGAGACTGTCCTTTATGGAGCCTAATGATCCTCACTGGGGAATGAGGCCAGGGTCCTAACTGTGGTTAGTTAGAGAGGGAAAGAAGGACAAGGGAAACTCAGATGTCCCTTCATGGCCCCTGGAGTTAGAGGACTTACCCCTTTGCACCTGGGATCAGGAGACCTCATTTCCTCGAGGACACGCACACTCAGACGTTAATCTTGAGTGTGGGTTCCTTTCTGGGGTCCAGGGCTGTTGTTAGCCACCAGGAATGACAGTGCTCTCCATGCTGAGTGGAGCCATTTTTGCCAGGAAAGAGAGCCCATGGTCACGCCTTGTGCAAAGCATCCCACGCCAGGGGCTCCCATGCCTACATTCCTGTCCTGAAAGGAAGCCACTCAGAGGCAAGGTGGGTCCAACCACCTCCCATGTGTTCACTCATCACTGTGTTCCAGCAGTCACCCCAGTGAACAGTCCTGATGGGATTGGATGTGGCTCAGAATGTCACCCTCATGAGCTCTACCCTGCCACAGCTGCAGTTCTGCAGTGGGAGAAACTCAAAACCTCAAAACACATGCACATGAAAGAAAAGAGCAAGAGCCAGAGCCCAAACAGGCCAGGTGTGGCAAAGACAGCTGGAGTGCCTAGGTTGGGACTCAGAATTATGTCAGTGGGGTGGCATTGCTGCTGGCACCAGCATGATAACCGAGAGCCAGCCCTGCTCATTTTGGGGAGCAGTGTGTTGGGGAAGGCAGCAGAAATTGAGAGGCAGGATTGAGTTTGGCCCTAGGAGGAGGTTGGGTAAGAGGCCAGTGTGGGTTGGAGAGCCTGGGCAGATAGACAGAGGCCAGGGCACACCCCAAAGCCTGGAGACTGCACTTGATGTCCAGGGTTGTGAAACACCACTTCCCCTCTTACTCACAACTGAGAGCAAGGGGCATTGATGAGTTCAGTTTGTGTGCGGCTGCATCCAAGGTGGCTCGGCTAGGAACCTCTGTTTCCTTGACTCAGGAGGCTGGGAGTCCAGGCTCCACTGAGGCTCGGCTGGGAGGATCGGAGTCTGAGTTTATGCCTGTGTTCCCTGTAGGATCCATGTTGGCTGAGCCTCAGTGTTTTTGTAATGAGAGGATGGGTGACCGTCATGTCTTTATCACAGGACACACTTGCTAAATGGATTTGTTTGCTCTGAGGAGGAAAGAGAGAGGGGGGAGTGGTGCTGGAGACAGGGATGCAGACAGGGGTCATGGACTTGGCATAACTCAGTCTTGGAGGTGATATCCCATCACCTGTACCCACTTCAATTCCCATGAATCCAGAGGCTGAGCCCCCTTGAGGTGAGGGGTGAACCGGTTCTGGGCAGCAGGATGCTGTGGTACCTCGGAGTCTCTGTGAGACCCCAACACTAGACACACTTGGCCCTTTTGAAATCTTAGGAGAAGCCTTGGGAAGTTGTATGGCAGAGGGGAGCAGCCTCTGCATCTCAGTCCCCTCCAACTTGCCATGGTGTAGAGAGGGAACTGCAGCCACGATGGGACGGACATTGGCCATGTCCCTGTGTGGGACACAGGCCTGATTGAGTTAGGGTGCATTCTTTGTCTCTCCCTTTCTTGTGATTATCCCATCTCTACATTTGTGCTTTAGCCACCTGTGAGTCCCATCTCTGGTTTCAGAGAGAACAGAGGGTGTTATGGGCCAATAGACACAATAAACCCTAGAGATTAGATGCTACCCTACTTTCCAGAAAAGACTGGGCACACCATGAGTTGCACAATGATGGGACCAGGGTCCAAAAGCTGCTGAGAGGGAAGGACTGGTTGTGAATGCATTTTTGAAGACTCCAAGCTGGAACTCTAGTGGCACCAAGCAGGGCAGATGCTGGTGGGGATGTTTGGGTAGTTGTTGGTGAACACCTGCGCACCTGAGATGGGTAGGCATGGAGGAGAAATCGGCAGCCCATAGGGCTGTTGAAAGTGGTCTTATGTGAAAAGAGGCTCAGGTATGGGCACAGGAAATGACATCATTGCCTTGACAATGGATCAAACAGAACATGGAACCCTGGTATCCAGGCACCCACTTCACTGACCAAGCCATCCGAGCTCACTTGGTTGGAGCCACTGGAGGGAGAAGGATGTTCTCCTGTGGTTGCAGACAATGCCGAGCCTCAGGCTCCCAGGAATCTCAGGGGGGCCAACTAGCCCTTTTGTGGATACACTGGGTGAGGCTTCATCTTAGACGCCAGAGCCTCTGGCGATTGTCGCAGAGGAGCTCAAGAGTAACAGTGAGTAGCACACGGCAGGTGAGCCCAGCAGGCCCTCTAGTCTGATCCCTGATGAATGGCCCAGGACTCCTATTCTGACTCTGTGTGTGTGTGTGTGTGTGTGTGTGTGTGTGTGTGTGTGTGTTTGTACTGATGGGAACTGTCCCATTGTGCTTTGACTCTAGTGTATTGGCACAAGTCATTTTTCTGTTTGTCACCATTTCCATTTTGAACCCACCATTCTTGGTCCCAACCCAGGGTGAAAATGATCAGAACACGGAGGAGCCCTTCAGGGTTCAGAGCCTTGAACCTTACAGGCAGGACCAGCTTAGGAATGAGCTCCTGCCTGTCATTTGTGGGAGGAACCTACATTTCAGCAGCAACATGGGGTTAATCTCCTGGGATTTCATCCCCACCCAGCAGGTGCTGGATCTCTTGTTCCCAAAACAGCCACCTTCTTCAGTCTTTACTCCTGGTGCCACTCCACATCCTCCAAGGGGACAAGAACCTCAGGTTCTGGATGGATGTTGTAGAATGCCCACAGAGCCAACTGCCAGGCTGGGTGGGGTGCAGTTGCTGGGCTTTGCTGATGTTGTCATCCCCCACAGTTCTTGGAACCTTGTGTGGCAGTGGCATCCAGGACCCCAGCAGCTGTGAGTAGCAGCTCCTCACTGCTTCACTCCAGCGAGCAGGTGGAAGACAGCCGCGTTGTTCACGTCCTCCTAGAGGGACAGAGCCTGAGGGAGACAAAGCGCATCCCGGTAAGCCCGACAGCAGGGCTGCCTCCTGGGTGTCCACACAGTGGAAGGCAGGAGACACAGCCAACCCCAGGGCTATGGTGGGAAATAAAGAAGAGAGAGGTCCGTCTTAAGGGCTTGACCTGAGGAGGGAGAGCATCAGCATGCCCAGCTTCAGTGGTGAGTGGGCCTGTGTATTGTGGGTTTTGCAGGCCAGAAGTGCAGACGGAAGTGCTGTGGACAGATGAAGGCAGAGATATGTCCAGGGTGCAGGCTGCAGTGCCTAGAACTTGGTATTCTCAATGAGTGAAGTTGGAGCAGAGGAGGTGGCAGTGACTTGTCACATGTGTAGGAGGGGATGTGTTCCTGGTGGCAGGGAAGAGAACCTCCTTAGCATGACTAGGTGTAGGAATTTGGGGTCGGGATCACCTGGGGGGTCATGCCAAAGCTTCGGAATGTTAGGCTTTGCATGTAGGTAAATACGGAGCTAAAGGGGTTCTTGGCAGAATTTCTATGGATGTGCAGTAGACACGCTAATGCTGCAGGTGTCCAGCTGCAGAGGAGACATGTTCAGTGACTGCCAGTGCTGAGTCAAGTACATCATTACAACCAGACCCGCACCGAGCTTCCAGAGGCCAGGGCCTCTCAAAGCTATCATGAAGCACTCAAGTGCACACTCTTGTATCTGAGTCTGTTTTGTGTCGTGGCAGTCAGGACCCAAATTTTCAGTGCATCTGCCTCTTCCACCCACAAAGGCAGCCTGCATCCCAGATCACACTTGGTGCGCAGATCCCTGGCCCATTGCTCTCATCTCAGTGAGATGAGAGTGTGTCTGTGCATAGGCAGTTTGGTCCTTTGACATGAGTGGAATGTGGCTCCCCAGGGGGAGGGGAGATGGCAGGTACAGGCAGATATTTGTACCAGGATTGTTCTAGTAGCACATTGCAAGAACCCAGGTGGTATATGGAGGACACACTCAGGTAGCAGGATAACAAGATTGTGCCCTTGTATATGTAGCTGAGATTTCTCCTGAATGTTTGACCACAGTCTTCTGGGTAGCTCTTCTAAAAGCCATTCTCTGATGACATTTGTCCCACCCTGATCCAGGTGACCTTTCAGGAGACGGTGACAAGCCTCATCCGCAGGGCCTTGGACCAAAATTTGTTGCAGCATGAGGATGTGGACAACTTTGAGCTGCTGTATATGATGTCTGAGGATGAGAGTAAGTAGGACAATCAGACAGTGGGAAGACATGATCCACAGTGGGCTCAGGATAACTGACAGCCAAGAGAAAGTGGGCCTTGGACCCAAAATACCAAAGTGTGATGGGCCTGGCGGAGACTCTCAGGGGTTGTGGGTGTTTTGTGGTATAATCCTTGAGTGCCACCTAACAATTCTCTCCACTTCGCTCTGCAGAAATCAAGGTCTCTGAACACTCACTCGTGTGTCTGTCCATGAATCTGGGAATACAATATTTCATGGTGAGGAAACGCCCCCAGGTCAAGGGAAAGGAGGTAAACACCTACCTTATTCAAGCTGTGCATGTGCTGCCATTCCACTCCGACCTGAGGAAATAAGAAGCCTCAGCACCTGGACATATTTGCTGGAAGCCCGTAGAGCCAACTGACAGTCTGGGGTGGCTTTCTGTTTCTGGGTTTGCTGATGTTCCATCCCCCACAGTTCTCAGAATCAACCTGCAAGTCCTCCAGGCCGCTTTCCCACAAGCAGGTGGGAGACACCTGCTTAATTCGTGTCCACTTAGAAACACAAAGTCCAGAGATGGCCAAGAGTGTTCTGGTAAGCCTGGGAGCAGGGGTGTCCCGTGGTGCTTACACCTGGGTGGGGAGCAGACACTGGTCCAATACCATGGACTACTCATGCCCTCTTGAATTTGGAGCTTCTGGATGATCAGGAGGATAGATGGGAATCAAGAAGGGAGAGGTCAGTGTGAAGGGCTGGAGCTGAGATGAGCGAGTGCAGCAGCTTGTCCACTGCCATGTCTGAGGGAGTCTGTGTGTCAGGTGGCAGCATGCAGTCCAGAAGGGCAGGGACAGGTATGGGTGACAGATGAGAATAGGACAGGAACTAGGTTGCAGGTTCCCTTGTATGGGATGCTGACGTCTATGGAGGAGGACAGCAGTGTGAGGTTCTCCATGTTCCTTGAACAAGGAGCTGAGAGAGTCTCTCTGCAGAGTCGATATGGATGTGGAGCAAGCACACTAAATGTCCAGGTAACCCAATGACCACCCTTGCCGGATGAGGTGCCCTCCTACATCCCAGCCAGCACTGAGCCTCTGGAGGCCAGGAGCTCTCGTGGCTATCTTTCAGCTCTCCTGTGTGTGGTCATGTTCCTGTGTCTGTTTTTGGCCCTGGCAATACAGACCAAAGCCTCTAGGTTTTGTGCCTAGGCCATTCCCAATGCCGCCTGCATCCTCGGGCAGACCTGGGATCTTGGAGGCTATTGTCCCATTCCTCCCAACTTGTGGGATGAGATTGCATCTGTATGCAGGTAGTGGGGTCCTTTCACTCCGAGAGGAGTGCAGCTCCACAAAGAGCAATGGCAGGCCCAGGAAGTCCTATGTACAAGGATTGGGCTAGTAGCCTGTGGGAAGAGCCCACATGATGAGCAGGAGGTCAGCCTCGGGTAGTAGGGTCATGGATGTTGCCCTTGTATTTAGAGTGGAGGTGCCTCCAGAATGCCCCTGCCCACTGTCCTTGAGTAGTCACTTCAAGGCCCATTTCCTGAAGGCCTGTCTCCCATGCTGCTCCAGGTGACCTGCCACGATAGGGCTCCTGTCGTCATCCGCAGCGCCCTCGACCTACACTTCCTTACTGAGGAGAATCCAGAGGATTATGAGCTGGGCCAAATCATCTCTCGCCGTCAGAGTAAGTGAGACAATCAGATAGCAGAGAGCAAGGGTCAGGATGTGGACTCAGGTCAACTCTTAGCAACAAAGAGTAGTCTCTGACCCCCAAGAACACTCCAACAGGTGTGTTGGGTTCGTGCACAAAGCCAACTGCACTTCTGCTGGTGGAAGGTCTTGAGGTCCAATGGTATACCCCGGTGGATATTGCGGCTCCCCACCAGGTGCCCTCCCCTGGACATGAACAGGCATCCAAAGCTGACATCTTTGAGGAGTGAGGAGGAAAGCCTCTCTCCAGGAGCAGTATGTTTTCATGGTCTGGGATAGGAGTGGTTTCAAAGGAACATGGGAATGCATGGGCTAAAGAGGGAACTGGCATTTTGTGGACTGAAGCAGTACTATTGAAAGCCTTCTGTGTGACCAAAAAACCACTGCCTGGGCAGAGCATTGCCAGGATTCTAGCAAGCAGTAACAGGATGAAATTGGGAAGAAAACACAGCCTGGGAGACAGCCTGAATCATCTGTTTTTGCATAAATTCCATGGTCTTACGCACCTGAGTCCACTAGGCAAGGAGTGATCACAATAGCCAGGTTGTGATCCCTAACTAAAGTCAGATGAGGGCTTCCTGAGCACGTAGCCACAGAGCTCATCTGATAATAATGCCAGCACTTTTTCGTTGGTTGGTTGGTTGGTTTTTGTGAGCCAAACACCACAGCAGTCATTATCCCAGCCTATGTACCCTGAAGACCACCATCCCTATGAGTTCTAGGATCACTTGTCTCCTATCTTAACCTACTGTTAGGTTAGTAGAGTCTATGGAAGAGGAAGTCTGTCTGGGGCCTTGGTAGCCTAAGAAATTCATAGCAGAGATCTCCACATCCAAAGGTTAGTAGAGTCTATGGAAGAGGAAGTCTGTCTGGGGCCTTGGTAGCCTAAGAAATTCATAGCAGAGATCTCCACATCCAACCCAGAAGGGATGGAGAACAGGCTCTAGGTTAGAGGAGGGCGACAGGAAACACATGTTCAGAGGAAGGAGAAGCGGCTGTTGTATTCCCCCACTCGGGGTCATGGCACCACTGGGCCATACACCATGTTGGAGGGAAGCAGTCCCTTTGCTGGTCTTTGGAACCATTGTTCTCAGTAGGGCAGTATTTGGAATGTGGCCTCCATTCTCAGAAGCCTGGTTCACATGGAGGCGGGCTCCACCAACGCAGAAGCATGGCTCTAACGTGGTATCCGCGCTGGTCAGCCTGTCCTCACTGTGGCCATACTTGAGGAAAATAACTCAGAGGAGGAATCCTAGGCCTTTTTCTCTGGGTTTCATAGCTTTCTCTTTGGTTGTGCACTGAGGCTGTCCATAAAGCTCTAGTGTGTGGCAGTGGAGAGCTCCTCAGCCCTTGCCACAAAGGCATAGACTGGGAGAGAGAGAACGAGGCTGGCAGAGAGGGAGAGAGAGAAAGATGGAGAGGGAGGACCTCTCCTTGGAGAATGAGGATTCAGTGGAGCCAACAGGAACAAGGTACTGTTGCCCAGGGCACAACCCTGTTTAGGTCTTACTCCAACCATGCTCAACCTTTCTTCCAGTCCCTCCCACCCCCCAGTAGTGTATTCATCTTGAATGAGAATTTCATGTTGACATCAGAGCACTCACCATCCAATGCTTCCCTCCAAACCCACCTATGAAGATGGCTCATGTGGGGACTGAATCTTCGGCACAGGAGCCTTTTGTGGGAGATTTCAGATGCAAACCCTAGTGGTGTGCTTTGGCAGATGCAAGAGGACCTGAGATATTCTGGAGTCCAAAGCCTTCGGTAGGAACAGACATTAGGTCTGTTGAAGTGCTCTGCCTAGTTCTTCCTCAGGGAGGACTGTGGAGGCTGTCTTTGTTGGTATTGGTGCTGAATTGGAGAGCTCTCAGGTGTGTGGCTCTGGCCTTTTCTGGCACAGGCTCTCAGATGTTGGCGTGTCCTAGGGAGCACCTCCTGAGTGCCACCTTCTTTTTGTACACCCCTCTCTCCCCAGAGCTGAGGATTCCAGCAGAGGCCAACGTATTTTATGCCAAGAATCCTCACAAAAAATCCAACTTTGTGCTGAGGAAAAGGAGCCTCTCCCAAAAGAATGATGGGTGGATCGAGCCTCAACCTCCCTCTCGTCCTGCAAAGAAGGCTCCTGCCCTCCTGAGGATGCTTGCAAAACCATTCTGTTGCTGTGTGCCTGGGCGGGGCTGAGGCAGCCCAGGAATATTTACATTGATTACTATTTTCTTCAAAGTTTGAATCTATAGTTTGCCATTGTCCTTGACCTTGTTTAGTAACACAGTTGTTACTCTATCCTGTATTTGTTGTTTCCATTAATATATTATTATTATTTGAAAATATATATGTTTTTGTTACCTGATCTACTGTGATGATTTGAGTATACTAAATGTAGCAGTGAGTCCTAAAGGACACATCCAAACCAACAGGAAGGAATGTTTCATTCTATCAGCAAGAACTTTGGTTTTTAGGAGTTTGGCAGATGGCATTATCTGAGTCAGTTTTCCAATGGGGGCAATGAAGTATCAGCTGTGATGGTACAAACACAAACAAAGACACACAAACACACACAAGAGCACACACACTCACTGAGAGATAGATAGACAGATGGAGTTGGTCTCTGCTGAAATACTTTGGAGACATGGTTCTGATTTCTCCCCTTTTGGAGTATTTTCAATTGCACAAGGTGTCTTGCAAATGAACCCATGTCTGAGGAAGACATGCATGTGTACTTCACATGCCACTTTTCACATAGCAGGAAGGTCATGTAATATTTTTCATGCAGCTGTCTTTTGACTGTGAACCATCCCATGAGGTCAGCTGTGGAATTTTCAACTTGTAGCATCACAATGGGGATCCACTCTTTGGATTTGGGGATATTTCCGATTTTCTTGATTCAGATTGGAATGATATATATATATATATTAGTTTTTGATGAAAATTCTGCATTTGATGGTAATGAATGTCGTGCATCTAGGAATCTGTAGAGTGCAGACAATGAATGGATGCCTACTGTTGTCTGGACTGGTCTGAAAAGTCCTGTAGCATCTGAGCATGTGTGAGGGCTGTACAGGTCTTGCCAAAAGTCCAGGTCAGATGATCCTGCACAAAGCTGAACTCCTAGTGGTCTCCACAACAGTGTAAGGGCCAAGGAGGAACTCACTTCCACACAGAAGTTGGGAAGCTACCTTATGAAGGTGATCATAGATACGGGATTATTAATATATCCAGGTTGGCATCTATTATTTTTTTAGCTTTTGACTTTCGCAGCTGTGGGCATCTTGACAACCATCAACTCCCTGTAAGCACAGACAACTCTATAAGAACCTGAGGATAAATTTCCCTGTGCATGTCCCCTTGTGAAACTGCTTAAGCACCGCCTGGTTTACACACAGGTGGAATTTCTAGGTCAAAGTGTGCATGTTTACTTCTTTGACTAAGCACTGCCAGGTGGCTCTTCTGCATAGCTCTACCTGTGGCCAGGATTGTATTATCTAGCTTTCTAACTTTTGCAGGTTGAGTAGATACATAGTGGGAGCACACTGTTTGTGTTGGTATTTTTCTTGGTATCTATTCTGATGCTTTTCACTGGGGGATTTTTTCCTGTGAAAATGGGCTTCCTCTACTTGACCTTATTTTCTTCTTTTTAAAATTTTTTCAATGTGACTTTTTAATTTTAGTTTTATTAAAGACATTGCCCCTTGCTTGCATAGTCTATATCTAAAGCACTAGTCCTTGCTCCAAGGCCCAGCTTGCTCTCAGCTGCCCCAGGAGGGGAACAGTCTTTGGCGGTAGACAAGAGACGCCCCTGCAGGGGGCACAAGTGCTTTGGCCCTCTGGTGTCTTGCCAGCAGTGCTTCCCATGCTCACAGAGGGTTTCAGACACTGAGTCAATGGTCCAGGTGGTCTTTTGTTCAGTCTGATCTCAAATTGAGCTCCTCTGAGAGGTCATATTGAAGTCCTTGTGTGTACCTGATCCATCATTTTAAACAATATTCCAAGTTCACTTTTTGTGTGTACGTGGGTTCTGGGGATTGAACCCAGGGCCTTGAGCCTGTGAGGCAAGTGACCTACCTGAGCTACACCCTCAGAGACCCCTGTAAAAGTATTTCCCCTTTGCCTCGGGGTCTAAGTTGCCAAGGCTGACCTCAAACGTTCCTCTTGCCTCAGCCTCCCTGGTGGCTGGCATGACAGGCATGCACCTGGGACTGTCACACTCGAGCCTGTGATGGGAACTCATGTGCATCTGTCCAGGGCTGAGCATGGTTAGGCAGAGCTGTGCTCCAGGCTCCCTGCAGGGCTGTGGAGGCTTCTGCTGCCCAGCAGCCCTGGTGCCATGGCCAGGGCTCCTCCCAGCCGAGGGCAGGCAGCTGCCCATTGCTGTAGGCTGACCTTATTTTCTTCTTATGGCACTCGTCCGTTCTCTGGAGTATGTTGTATGGTTTGTCCATTAGGAGTCTAACAGGTCCTCTAGAACCTTCAAACATTTAGTAAAATTCCTGAACAGTAAGTGAGCGCGCGCAGAAATTGAGCTAATATTTTGGGAAGAACAATGTTGGATGATATATTCATGGCTTGAATATATCATCCAACATGAAGTTATATTTTATTACTTACAAAATAATAAAATAATGAAGCAATACCATGGGCTGAGCTAAAATAGATCCTTAGGATCTTAGGCATTCTGTAATAAATCTGTGTCACTTGAAGTATAGAGTTGATCGACTCTGAGTAATGAAACAGAAGTAAAGGTATCAAAGCCAATGATCATCTGTTTCCAATTTTCTGTGATTTGGTTCAAGTGGTAAAGTGGTGATATTTATTAATAATGGATCGAATAGGTTCATAATTGTTTTAGAGTACAATTAGATGCCTTCAAACTTTAGCCCTCCTATGTCCTCTGAGACATTTTCTATGTGAGGCTTTAAGAAGAAGAAGAGAATATTCTGTAAAGAAAACCTTGTGATCTGTGCAGTATGAAGTTGAATGGATTCATTCAGAAATCAGAAATTCTATTGAAAGATATTTATTGGCATGAGCCAAATAAAACCTATTTTTAGGCATCCTGGTGAAGACAAGGTTTTATCTTTATGTCTCATTTTCTATGTTTTGTTGTTGTTGTTGTTGTTGTTAGAATGAAATTCATATGTTGCCCGACCATTCTATCAGATGTGTAACTAGATGCCATTTAAATTACCCACTTTTACATGGTAGACAGTTTTTAATGAACACTGCCTGTCTGCACCTTTTTTAAAAACAGGACTGGGATCAGAAGCCCAAATACCAATGGTTAGCTGGAGCATATTTTTCATTTGGCCTATCTGTCAGTATTCCCTGAGGTCATCTGTGCAATCAGCTTCGTTACTCCTGCTCCCTCACTGGATTTCATAGAAACCATATGCTATGTATGAATCAGGGACACCAATCCCACAACATAGCATTCTTGGAATATCCAAAGTCCCACTTTTCACTTCGCCATGCCTGAGATCAGCAGTAATATTTATCAGCAAATGTGAGATTTTCAAAGATCCAATTCTATGTGCTCCTTTCTCATAGAGCCTTAGGCAGGGATATAGCATACATAAATATTAAGTAAAGTCCATAGTTTTTAAAATGTCATCCATTGAATAGTTGACACATGTCTGAGATACTTTTTATTTTGGAGGAGGTATTATTTAATAGGGAATTCCAACAGCTACCTAATAGTGAAATGAGAAGTCTTGCATCCATTTTATTTTGTTTCTGATGATTTTTATGAGTAAGGGTAAGATACTTCCTTGTTCTGATGCAGATGTTGCCCACTTTTGTGAATGGATGCGGGGTGTCACCTACTACTTGCATATCTGCATATTGGGCTTGACACTGCTATCGTACTTGGTAGTTGGCAAAAAGTCAATACTGAAGTTAAGCTCTTGTGTTCTAGCAGCAGAGCTGAAGATCCTTGATGTGCCACCTTCTGCAATCCATGCTGCTCTCTTCATGTTCCTTATTGACTTCCTGGTGAGGAGCATCATGGTCTCCTGGTCTTGAGAATGGCCAAGCATTGCTCTGTGAATGTGGAAGATGGGCATGTGGAAGGCTCCAGGGAGGAGGGATCATTGAACATGTACTCGAATCCATGTGCCTGTTGAATGACCTGTTTTTTTTATTTTTGGGTTTTAAGGGAGACACTGCCCTAAAACACTTCTGTGCAGCTGGGGATGCAGGCTTCTGCTTCACCTTGCAGGAAGCATTAACGAATCCTTTCCAGAAGACATGAGAAGAGAGAAGTGAGCCTCTGGTATCATGCAGGTTCCTTGCATTGCCCATGGGCTAGAAGAGAGAAGAGTTGCTTCATGAGATTTGATCCCCTTTTTCCTGAAAAGTTCCACACAGAGGTGAGTCCCCAGCATGTTTAGAAATCATTTCAGACACCTTTCTGGACGGAATTGAATCAGAGCCCCTGATGATGTGGAAGAGCTAAAGATGGGTTTGCTATGAATTTTCTATTTCATTCATCAGGGCCTGAGTCAAGTCAGTCATTGTGCTGTCAACACATGAGCTGCTGGTCAAGTGTGAGGAAGTGGTCTTGCTTTATGAAAACACCACCCTGATTCAGTGAGCCAGAGGCAGCCTGCAGTTCCTGTTTTCCTGTAAAGGCAGATTGCTGTGGATGGCCTCTGGCCTCGTCATGCAGCCCTGCTCAGAGTAGGGGATTGAGGGACCAGGCAGATCCCTAGTTCCTTTTGACCTTTATTGCCATTGGGCCACCCCAGGGTCCTTGGACTCTACCTGGTCTTCTGGCCTGGGTCAGGGGATGTGAGGTTTGGAATCCCCCTCTGTGGCAGGATCCCAGCCCCCCAGCCACTTGAGGTCAGCACATCCTTCCCTAATTGTGTTAGAGTTGGAGACTTCTCCCACCCATCCTCATCCATGCTCATCCCACATTTTGTAGCTTGGCACCTGAGGACCTTTATTCATTGACTTAGTTGTTAGTGATGATGGTTACTAAGACTAAGTGACTCTTTCGAGTCACATCACTTGCATGGTAGGGCTAGAGCATGGATCTTCCTAATTGATTTCATGGGACTCTCTCATGGAAACTGTGACTGCTTCCTAAACACACACTCTACATTTGGAGTGTCAAAATTCTTGCCACTGCCTCCTTGGCAAGTGTATCTTGTCTTCTACGTGGGAATTTCACAAATATTTTCCTTTGGTTTGTGGAGGTCATGCAGAAGGGATTTCATTTGAAATAGCCCAAACAAGAAATACCAGTTGTCTTTTTCGCACATGGATGTGTGTAGTGAACACCCCTTTCTGTGTGCTTGCATGAGTTACTCCTTTGAATTTGTTGAAGAATGGTTGGCTGGGGAGCAAGTTAACGAGAGATGGATATCAATGGTTGTCAAGTATTCTGACGTGAAGAATGTATTGAGGATGTGAAGGCTTTTCTAGCCAGTTCCTATGGCTCAGTCAGGGATCAGTCAGAGGATTCTGTCTGGTAGACTCTTTGGCACAGATGTCAAAGTGGCCTGGTCTTACCCTGTCCAGGACTGAATGCTGAGCTTGAGTGGGAGCTTCTTGTCATTTCAAGCATTTCCATGAGTCTGTCCTCTGTTCTCTTGTATCCAAGTGGTTTCTAATAGGAAAGCAGAACAAAAATTGAAAGTATGGTGATTGATTATTTTTACCAATGTTATTTCAATCCACTTTGTTTAATACGAAATTACCTTTATGCTAGTAAGATTTCATATGTGAGGAAATAATGAAAATATTGGGGTTAGGGGATGAGAATATGCAAATCAAACATTTTTGAGCACCAAGACCCGTTTTTTGTTTTTGTTTTTGTTTTTTTTTTTTTTAACTTAAATAATATTAAGTGCCAGAGGACCACCGCTGCCATTCAGCCTCAACAACCTCCAGGTCCAGCCTCCAGGTGGCCCATTTCACCAGGGTGTGTGGGACCACACTGTCCTGGGATGAGAGAACAGTACCCACGGATGTTGACATCTCACAGAGTAGATATTGCCAGTGACAGTAGGGAGCTATTGGCACATGAGGAAGGGAAGAGCTCTCAGGATGGGAAGAGGGGGCCGCTTCGAGACTCATTGGGTATGGCACGAGGCTGCTGGGTGTGGTGTTGGCCTGGGCCCACTGAGTGGGGCAGATCCGTGGTCTGTGTTTCTGTACCCTCCTCTGTAGCCTGTGTTGGCAGCAGATCAGGGAATTGCGATCAGAAGTGCTCCCAGTAACACAGGCACCAGCCCCCAGAGTGTGTGCCTATCCGTTTCCCCACCTGGCCTGACTTAGTGCCTGTCTTGCCTCAGGGCTGAGACCCTACAATCTCTGATGAGGGTGTCTGTGGTCCAGATCCAACCTGCATGGCCAACATGCTCAGACCTTCAGCTGGGTCCTAGGCTGCTGCAACCAAACTCTGTTAACTGGGTGGCCGACAACAGAGGAAGTGTCTTCCGTTGAGCTCCAGAGGCTCAACACAGTAGGTGTTGGGCTGTCCCAGTGCCATAACCCCTCCCAGGTTTCAAGGGGACTGTCTCCCCAACTCTCCCAGCCCTTGCCCACTCTCCTATTGCTGCCCACGATCTGTGGTTCCCATATGGGCATCCCGCCCTGGCTCCAACCTCACATATCCGGTATCCCCCAGTCTCCCTGGTATCTGGGTCCAGACTCTCCTCTTCCTACAAGAATATCAGATATTGGATTTGGTCCCAGTTGATGCTGTGTTCCATCATGTGAGCTCTTAGCTTCATCACTGTGCAAAGACTCTTTTCCCACACAAGTTCGCACGGCTTTTGGCTGGCTAAGAATTTTCAGGCGACACTTTTCTAATGAGTACACTTTCCTTCCTTCCGATCTCCCACCAGTGAGCATTCCTCGCACCCTTGTCCTAGTTCCTTTATGGCAGTTTCCCTCCTTATGGCTGAGAGGACCTAGTGACCCCTGAATTCACACGTTCTCCTTAATCACCAACACACTGCAGAATTCTCCAGGGGGCCATATATGCTCCTGGAAGTTGGTGTTGGAAATAGTTCTCCATCCATTAATCACTCCCTCACTCACTAATGTCCTTGTGTCCTTGAGAAAGGCTCTCCCTTTCCTGGTTTTCCTGAATAGAAATCCTCTTGCCTCTTGGGTGAATAGGGTTATGGGTTGTGCAGAGGGTGTTGGTCCACTGAGCATCTTAGAGACTGTCCTTTATGGAGCCTAATGATCCTCACTGGGGAATGAGGCCAGGGTCCTAACTGTGGTTAGTTAGAGAGGGAAAGAAGGACAAGGGAAACTCAGATGTCCCTTCATGGCCCCTGGAGTTAGAGGACTTACCCCTTTGCACCTGGGATCAGGAGACCTCATTTCCTCGAGGACACGCACACTCAGACGTTAATCTTGAGTGTGGGTTCCTTTCTGGGGTCCAGGGCTGTTGTTAGCCACCAGGAATGACAGTGCTCTCCATGCTGAGTGGAGCCATTTTTGCCAGGAAAGAGAGCCCATGGTCACGCCTTGTGCAAAGCATCCCACGCCAGGGGCTCCCATGCCTACATTCCTGTCCTGAAAGGAAGCCACTCAGAGGCAAGGTGGGTCCAACCACCTCCCATGTGTTCACTCATCACTGTGTTCCAGCAGTCACCCCAGTGAACAGTCCTGATGGGATTGGATGTGGCTCAGAATGTCACCCTCATGAGCTCTACCCTGCCACAGCTGCAGTTCTGCAGTGGGAGAAACTCAAAACCTCAAAACACATGCACATGAAAGAAAAGAGCAAGAGCCAGAGCCCAAACAGGCCAGGTGTGGCAAAGACAGCTGGAGTGCCTAGGTTGGGACTCAGAATTATGTCAGTGGGGTGGCATTGCTGCTGGCACCAGCATGATAACCGAGAGCCAGCCCTGCTCATTTTGGGGAGCAGTGTGTTGGGGAAGGCAGCAGAAATTGAGAGGCAGGATTGAGTTTGGCCCTAGGAGGAGGTTGGGTAAGAGGCCAGTGTGGGTTGGAGAGCCTGGGCAGATAGACAGAGGCCAGGGCACACCCCAAAGCCTGGAGACTGCACTTGATGTCCAGGGTTGTGAAACACCACTTCCCCTCTTACTCACAACTGAGAGCAAGGGGCATTGATGAGTTCAGTTTGTGTGCGGCTGCATCCAAGGTGGCTCGGCTAGGAACCTCTGTTTCCTTGACTCAGGAGGCTGGGAGTCCAGGCTCCACTGAGGCTCGGCTGGGAGGATCGGAGTCTGAGTTTATGCCTGTGTTCCCTGTAGGATCCATGTTGGCTGAGCCTCAGTGTTTTTGTAATGAGAGGATGGGTGACCGTCATGTCTTTATCACAGGACACACTTGCTAAATGGATTTGTTTGCTCTGAGGAGGAAAGAGAGAGGGGGGAGTGGTGCTGGAGACAGGGATGCAGACAGGGGTCATGGACTTGGCATAACTCAGTCTTGGAGGTGATATCCCATCACCTGTACCCACTCCAATTCCCATGAATCCAGAGGCTGAGCCCCCTTGAGGTGAGGGGTGAACCGGTTCTGGGCAGCAGGATGCTGTGGTACCTCGGAGTCTCTGTGAGACCCCAACACTAGACACACTTGGCCCTTTTGAAATCTTAGGAGAAGCCTTGGGAAGTTGTATGGCAGAGGGGAGCAGCCTCTGCATCTCAGTCCCCTCCAACTTGCCATGGTGTAGAGAGGGAACTGCAGCCACGATGGGACGGACATTGGCCATGTCCCTGTGTGGGACACAGGCCTGATTGAGTTAGGGTGCATTCTTTGTCTCTCCCTTTCTTGTGATTATCCCATCTCTACATTTGTGCTTTAGCCACCTGTGAGTCCCATCTCTGGTTTCAGAGAGAACAGAGGGTGTTATGGGCCAATAGACACAATAAACCCTAGAGATTAGATGCTACCCTACTTTCCAGAAAAGACTGGGCACACCATGAGTTGCACAATGATGGGACCAGGGTCCAAAAGCTGCTGAGAGGGAAGGACTGGTTGTGAATGCATTTTTGAAGGCTCCAAGCTGGAACTCTAGTGGCACCAAGCAGGGCAGATGCTGGTGGGGATGTTTGGGTAGTTGTTGGTGAACACCTGCGCACCTGAGATGGGTAGGCATGGAGGAGAAATCGGCAGCCCATAGGGCTGTTGAAAGTGGTCTTATGTGAAAAGAGGCTCAGGTATGGGCACAGGAAATGACATCATTGCCTTGACAATGGATCAAACAGAACATGGAACCCTGGTATCCAGGCACCCACTTCACTGACCAAGCCATCCGAGCTCACTTGGTTGGAGCCACTGGAGGGAGAAGGATGTTCTCCTGTGGTTGCAGACAATGCCGAGCCTCAGGCTCCCAGGAATCTCAGGGGGGCCAACTAGCCCTTTTGTGGATACACTGGGTGAGGCTTCATCTTAGACGCCAGAGCCTCTGGCGATTGTCGCAGAGGAGCTCAAGAGTAACAGTGAGTAGCACAGGGCAGGTGAGCCCAGCAGGCCCTCTAGTCTGATCCCTGATGAATGGCCCAGGACTCCTATTCTGACTCTGTGTGTGTGTGTGTGTGTGTGTGTGTGTGTGTGTGTGTGTGTGTTTGTACTGATGGGAACTGTCCCATTGTGCTTTGACTCTAGTGTATTGGCACAAGTCATTTTTCTGTTTGTCACCATTTCCATTTTGAACCCACCATTCTTGGTCCCAACCCAGGGTGAAAATGATCAGAACACGGAGGAGCCCTTCAGGGTTCAGAGCCTTGAACCTTACAGGCAGGACCAGCTTAGGAATGAGCTCCTGCCTGTCATTTGTGGGAGGAACCTACATTTCAGCAGCAACATGGGGTTAATCTCCTGGGATTTCATCCCCACCCAGCAGGTGCTGGATCTCTTGTTCCCAAAACAGCCACCTTCTTCAGTCTTTACTCCTGGTGCCACTCCACATCCTCCAAGGGGACAAGAACCTCAGGTTCTGGATGGATGTTGTAGAATGCCCACAGAGCCAACTGCCAGGCTGGGTGGGGTGCAGTTGCTGGGCTTTGCTGATGTTGTCATCCCCCACAGTTCTTGGAACCTTCTGTGGCAGTGGCATCCAGGACCCCAGCAGCTGTGAGTAGCAGCTCCTCACTGCTTCACTCCAGCGAGCAGGTGGAAGACAGCCGCGTTGTTCACGTCCTCCTAGAGGGACAGAGCCTGAGGGAGACAAAGCGCATCCCGGTAAGCCCGACAGCAGGGCTGCCTCCTGGGTGTCCACACAGTGGAAGGCAGGAGACACAGCCAACCCCAGGGCTATGGTGGGAAATAAAGAAGAGAGAGGTCCGTCTTAAGGGCTTGACCTGAGGAGGGAGAGCATCAGCATGCCCAGCTTCAGTGGTGAGTGGGCCTGTGTATTGTGGGTTTTGCAGGCCAGAAGTGCAGACGGAAGTGCTGTGGACAGATGAAGGCAGAGATATGTCCAGGGTGCAGGCTGCAGTGCCTAGAACTTGGTATTCTCAATGAGTGAAGTTGGAGCAGAGGAGGTGGCAGTGACTTGTCACATGTGTAGGAGGGGATGTGTTCCTGGTGGCAGGGAAGAGAACCTCCTTAGCATGACTAGGTGTAGGAATTTGGGGTCGGGATCACCTGGGGGGTCATGCCAAAGCTTCGGAATGTTAGGCTTTGCATGTAGGTAAATACGGAGCTAAAGGGGTTCTTGGCAGAATTTCTATGGATGTGCAGTAGACACGCTAATGCTGCAGGTGTCCAGCTGCAGAGGAGACATGTTCAGTGACTGCGAGTGCTGAGTCAAGTACATCATTACAACAGACCCGCACCGAGCTTCCAGAGGCCAGGGCCTCTCAAAGCTATCATGAAGCACTCAAGTGCACACTCTTGTATCTGAGTCTGTTTTGTGTCGTGGCAGTCAGGACCCAAATTTTCAGTGCATCTGCCTCTTCCACCCACAAAGGCAGCCTGCATCCCAGATCACACTTGGTGCGCAGATCCCTGGCCCATTGCTCTCATCTCAGTGAGATGAGAGTGTGTCTGTGCATAGGCAGTTTGGTCCTTTGACATGAGTGGAATGTGGCTCCCCAGGGGGAGGGGAGATGGCAGGTACAGGCAGATATTTGTACCAGGATTGTTCTAGTAGCACATTGCAAGAACCCAGGTGGTATATGGAGGACACACTCAGGTAGCAGGATAACAAGATTGTGCCCTTGTATATGTAGCTGAGATTTCTCCTGAATGTTTGACCACAGTCTTCTGGGTAGCTCTTCTAAAAGCCATTCTCTGATGACATTTGTCCCACCCTGATCCAGGTGACCTTTCAGGAGACGGTGACAAGCCTCATCCGCAGGGCCTTGGACCAAAATTTGTTGCAGCATGAGGATGTGGACAACTTTGAGCTGCTGTATATGATGTCTGAGGATGAGAGTAAGTAGGACAATCAGACAGTGGGGAGACATGATCCACAGTGGGCTCAGGATAACTGACAGCCAAGAGAAAGTGGGCCTTGGCCCCAAAATACCAAAGTGTGATGGGCCTGGCGGAGACTCTCAGGGGTTGTGGGTGTTTTGTGGTATAATCCTTGAGTGCCACCTAACAATTCTCTCCACTTCGCTCTGCAGAAATCAAGGTCTCTGACCACTCACTCGTGTGTCTGTCCATGAATCTGGGAATACAATATTTCATGGTGAGGAAACGCCCCCAGGTCAAGGGAAAGGAGGTAAACACCTACCTTATTCAAGCTGTGCATATGCTGCCATTCCACTCCGACCTGAGGAAATAAGAAGCCTCAGCACCTGGACATATTTGCTGGAAGCCCATAGAGCCAACTGACAGTCTGGGGTGGCTTTCTGTTTCTGGGTTTGCTGATGTTCCATCCCCCACAGTTCTCAGAATCAACCTGCAAGTCCTCCAGGCCGCTTTCCCACAAGCAGGTGGGAGACACCTGCTTAATTCGTGTCCACTTAGAAACACAAAGTCCAGAGATGGCCAAGAGTGTTCTGGTAAGCCTGGGAGCAGGGGTGTCCCGTGGTGCTTACACCTGGGTGGGGAGCAGACACTGGTCCAATACCATGGACTACTCATGCCCTCTTGAATTTGGAGCTTCTGGATGATCAGGAGGATAGATGGGAATCAAGAAGGGAGAGGTCAGTGTGAAGGGCTGGAGCTGAGATGAGCGAGTGCAGCAGCTTGTCCACTGCCATGTCTGAGGGAGTCTGTGTGTCAGGTGGCAGCATGCAGTCCAGAAGGGCAGGGACAGGTATGGGTGACAGATGAGAATAGGACAGGAACTAGGTTGCAGGTTCCCTTGTATGGGATGCTGACGTCTATGGAGGAGGACAGCAGTGTGAGGTTCTCCATGTTCCTTGAACAAGGAGCTGAGAGAGTCTCTCTGCAGAGTCGATATGAATGTGGAGCAAGCACACTAAATGTCCAGGTAACCCAATGACCACCCTTGCCGGATGAGGTGCCCTCCTACATCCCAGCCAGCACTGAGCCTCTGGAGGCCAGGAGCTCTCGTGGCTATCTTTCAGCTCTCCTGTGTGTGGTCATGTTCCTGGGTCTGTTTTTGGCCCTGGCAATCCAGACCAAAGCCTCTAGGTTTTGTGCCTAGGCCATTCCCAATGCCGCCTGCATCCTCGGGCAGACCTGGGATCTTGGAGGCTATTGTCCCATTCCTCCCAACTTGTGGGATGAGATTGCATCTGTATGCAGGTAGTGGGGTCCTTTCACTCCGAGAGGAGTGCAGCTCCACAAAGAGCAATGGCAGGCCCAGGAAGTCCTATGTACAAGGATTGGGCTAGTAGCCTGTGGGAAGAGCCCACACGATGAGCAGGAGGTCAGCCTCGGGTAGTAGGGTCATGGATGTTGCCCTTGTATTTAGAGTGGAGGTGCCTCCAGAATGCCCCTGCCCACTGTCCTTGAGTAGTCACTTCAAGGCCCATTTCCTGAAGGCCTGTCTCCCATGCTGCTCCAGGTGACCTGCCACGATAGGGCTCCTGTCGTCATCCGCAGCGCCCTCGACCTACACTTCCTTACTGAGGAGAATCCAGAGGATTATGAGCTGGGCCAAATCATCTCTCGCCGTCAGAGTAAGTGAGACAATCAGATAGCAGAGAGCAAGGGTCAGGATGTGGACTCAGGTCAACTCTTAGCAACAAAGAGTAGTCTCTGACCCCCAAGAACACTCCAACAGGTGTGTTGGGTTCGTGCACAAAGCCAACTGCACTTCTGCTGGTGGAAGGTCTTGAGGTCCAATGGTATACCCCGGTGGATATTGCGGCTCCCCACCAGGTGCCCTCCCCTGGACATGAACAGGCATCCAAAGCTGACATCTTTGAGGAGTGAGGAGGAAAGCCTCTCTCCAGGAGCAGTATGTTTTCATGGTCTGGGATAGGAGTGGTTTCAAAGGAACATGGGAATGCATGGGCTAAAGAGGGAACTGGCATTTTGTGGACTGAAGCAGTACTATTGAAAGCCTTCTGTGTGACCAAAAAACCACTGCCTGGGCAGAGCATTGCCAGGATTCTAGCAAGCAGTAACAGGATGAAATTGGGAAGAAAACACAGCCTGGGAGACAGCCTGAATCATCTGTTTTTGCATAAATTCCATGGTCTTACGCACCTGAGTCCACTAGGCAAGGAGTGATCACAATAGCCAGGTTGTGATCCCTAACTAAAGTCAGATGAGGGCTTCCTGAGCACGTAGCCACAGAGCTCATCTGATAATAATGCCAGCACTTTTTCGTTGGTTGGTTGGTTGGTTTTTGTGAGCCAAACACCACAGCAGCCATTATCCCAGCCTATGTACCCTGAAGACCACCATCCCTATGAGTTCTAGGATCACTTGTCTCCTATCTTAACCTACTGTTAGGTTAGTAGAGTCTATGGAAGAGGAAGTCTGTCTGGGGCCTTGGTAGCCTAAGAAATTCATAGCAGAGATCTCCACATCCAACCCAGAAGGGATGGAGAACAGGCTCTAGGTTAGAGGAGGGCGACAGGAAACACATGTTCAGAGGAAGGAGAAGCGGCTGTTGTATTCCCCCACTCGGGGTCATGGCACCACTGGGCCATACACCATGTTGGAGGGAAGCAGTCCCTTTGCTGGTCTTTGGAACCATTGTTCTCAGTAGGGCAGTATTTGGAATGTGGCCTCCATTCTCAGAAGCCTGGTTCACATGGAGGCGGGCTCCACCAACGCAGAAGCATGGCTCTAACGTGGTATCCGCGCTGGTCAGCCTGTCCTCACTGTGGCCATACTTGAGGAAAATAACTCAGAGGAGGAATCCTAGGCCTTTTTTCTCTGGGTTTCATAGCTTTCTCTTTGGTTGTGCACTGAGGCTGTCCATAAAGCTCTAGTGTGTGGCAGTGGAGAGCTCCTCAGCCCTTGCCACAAAGGCATAGACTGGGAGAGAGAGAACGAGGCTGGCAGAGAGGGAGAGAGAGAAAGATGGAGAGGGAGGACCTCTCCTTGGAGAATGAGGATTCAGTGGAGCCAACAGGAACAAGGTACTGTTGCCCAGGGCACAACCCTATTTAGGTCTTACTCCAACCATGCTCAACCTTTCTTCCAGTCCCTCCCACCCCCCAGTAGTGTATTCATCTTGAATGAGAATTTCATGTTGACATCAGAGCACTCACCATCCAATGCTTCCCTCCAAACCCACCTATGAAGATGGCTCATGTGGGGACTGAATCTTCGGCACAGGAGCCTTTTGTGGGAGATTTCAGATGCAAACCCTAGTGGTGTGCTTTGGCAGATGCAAGAGGACCTGAGATATTCTGGAGTCCAAAGCCTTCGGTAGGAACAGACATTAGGTCTGTTGAAGTGCTCTGCCTAGTTCTTCCTCAGGGAGGACTGTGGAGGCTGTCTTTGTTGGTATTGGTGCTGAATTGGAGAGCTCTCAGGTGTGTGGCTCTGGCCTTTTCTGGCACAGGCTCTCAGATGTTGGCGTGTCCTAGGGAGCACCTCCTGAGTGCCACCTTCTTTTTGTACACCCCTCTCTCCCCAGAGATGAGGATTCCAGCAGAGGCCAACGTATTTTATGCCAAGAATCCTCACAAAAAATCCAACTTTGTGCTGAAGAAAAGGAGCCTCTCCCAAAAGAATGATGGGTGGATCGAGCCTCAACCTCCCTCTCGTCCTGCAAAAAGGCTCCTGCCCTCCTGAGGATGCTTGCAAAACCATTCTGTTGCTGTGTGCCTGGGCGGGGCTGAGGCAGCCCAGGAATATTTACATTGATTACTATTTTCTTCAAAGTTTGAATCTATAGTTTGCCATTGTCCTTGACCTTGTTTAGTAACACAGTTGTTACTCTATCCTGTATTTGTTGTTTCCATTAATATATTATTATTATTTGAAAATATATATGTTTTTGTTACCTGATCTACTGTGATGATTTGAGTATACTAAATGTAGCAGTGAGTCCTAAAGGACACATCCAAACCAACAGGAAGGAATGTTTCATTCTATCAGCAAGAACTTTGGTTTTTAGGAGTTTGGCAGATGGCATTATCTGAGTCAGTTTTCCAATGGGGGCAATGAAGTATCAGCTGTGATGGTACAAACACAAACAAAGACACACAAACACACACAAGAGCACACACACTCACTGAGAGATAGATAGACAGATGGAGTTGGTCTCTGCTGAAATACTTTGGAGACATGGTTCTGATTTCTCCCCTTTTGGAGTATTTTCAATTGCACAAGGTGTCTTGCAAATGAACCCATGTCTGAGGAAGACATGCATGTGTACTTCACATGCCACTTTTCACATAGCAGGAAGGTCATGTAATATTTTTCATGCAGCTGTCTTTTGACTGTGAACCATCCCATGAGGTCAGCTGTGGAATTTTCAACTTGTAGCATCACAATGGGGATCCACTCTTTGGATTTGGGGATATTTCCGATTTTCTTGATTCAGATTGGAATGATATATATATATATATATATATATATATATATATATATATATATATATATATTAGTTTTTGATGAAAATTCTGCATTTGATGGTAATGAATGTCGTGCATCTAGGAATCTGTAGAGTGCAGACAATGAATGGATGCCTACTGTTGTCTGGACTGGTCTGAAAAGTCCTGTAGCATCTGAGCATGTGTGAGGGCTGTACAGGTCTTGCCAAAAGTCCAGGTCAGATGATCCTGCACAAAGCTGAACTCCTAGTGGTCTCCACAACAGTGTAAGGGCCAAGGAGGAACTCACTTCCACACAGAAGTTGGGAAGCTACCTTATGAAGGTGATCATAGATACGGGATTATTAATATATCCAGGTTGGCATCTATTATTTTTTTAGCTTTTGACTTTCGCAGCTGTGGGCATCTTGACAACCATCAACTCCCTGTAAGCACAGACAACTCTATAAGAACCTGAGGATAAATTTCCCTGTGCATGTCCCCTTGTGAAACTGCTTAAGCACTGCCTGGTTTACACACAGGTGGAATTTCTAGGTCAAAGTGTGCATGTTTACTTCTTTGACTAAGCACTGCCAGGTGGCTCTTCTGCATAGCTCTACCTGTGGCCAGGATTGTATTATCTAGCTTTCTAACTTTTGCAGGTTGAGTAGATACATAGTGGGAGCACACTGTTTGTGTTGGTATTTTTCTTGGTATCTATTCTGATGCTTTTCACTGGGGGATTTTTTCCTGTGAAAATGGGCTTCCTCTACTTGACCTTATTTTCTTCTTTTTAAAATTTTTTCAATGTGACTTTTTAATTTTAGTTTTATTAAAGACATTGCCCCTTGCTTGCATAGTCTATATCTAAAGCACTAGTCCTTGCTCCAAGGCCCAGCTTGCTCTCAGCTGCCCCAGGAGGGGAACAGTCTTTGGCGGTAGACAAGAGACGCCCCTGCAGGGGGCACAAGTGCTTTGGCCCTCTGGTGTCTTGCCAGCAGTGCTTCCCATGCTCACAGAGGGTTTCAGACACTGAGTCAATGGTCCAGGTGGTCTTTTGTTCAGTCTGATCTCAAATTGAGCTCCTCTGAGAGGTCATATTGAAGTCCTTGTGTGTACCTGATCCATCATTTTAAACAATATTCCAAGTTCACTTTTTGTGTGTACGTGGGTTCTGGGGATTGAACCCAGGGCCTTGAGCCTGTGAGGCAAGTGACCTACCTGAGCTACACCCTCAGAGACCCCTGTAAATGTATTTCCCCTTTGCCTCGGGGTCTAAGTTGCCAAGGCTGACCTCAAACGTTCCTCTTGCCTCAGCCTCCCTGGTGGCTGGCATGACAGGCATGCACATGGGACTGTCACACTCGAGCCTGTGATGGGAACTCATGTGCATCTGTCCAGGGCTGAGCATGGTTAGGCAGAGCTGTGCTCCAGGCTCCCTGCAGGGCTGTGGAGGCTTCTGCTGCCCAGCAGCCCTGGTGCCATGGCCAGGGCTCCTCCCAGCCGAGGGCAGGCAGCTGCCCATTGCTGTAGGCTGACCTTATTTTCTTCTTATGGCACTCGTCCGTTCTCTGGAGTATGTTGTATGGTTTGTCCATTAGGAGTCTAACAGGTCCTCTAGAACCTTCAAACAATTAGTAAAATTCCTGAACAGTAAGTGAGCGCGCGCAGAAATTGGGCTAATATTTTGGGAAGAACAATTTTGGATGATATATTCATGGCTTGAATATATCATCCAACATGAAGTTATATTTTATTACTTACAAAATAATAAAATAATGAAGCAATACCATGGGCTGAGCTAAAATAGATCCTTAGGATCTTAGGCATTCTGTAATAAATCTGTGTCACTTGAAGTATAGAGTTGATCGACTCTGAGTAATGAAACAGAAGTAAAGGTATCAAAGCCAATGATCATCTGTTTCCAATTTTCTGTGATTTGGTTCAAGTGGTAAAGTGGTGATATTTATTAATAATGGATCGAATAGGTTCATAATTGTTTTAGAGTACAATTAGATGCCTTCAAACTTTAGCAATCCTATGTCCTCTGAGACATTTTCTATGTGAGGCTTTAAGAAGAAGAAGAGAATATTCTGTAAAGAAAACCTTGTGATCTGTGCAGTATGAAGTTGAATGGATTCATTCAGAAATCAGAAATTCTATTGAAAGATATTTATTGGCATGAGCCAAATAAAACCTATTTTTAGGCATCCTGGTGAAGACAAGGTTTTATCTTTATGTCTCATTTTCTATGTTTTGTTGTTGTTGTTGTTGTTAGAATGAAATTCATATGTTGCCCGACCATTCTATCAGATGTGTAACTAGATGCCATTTAAATTACCCACTTTTACATGGTAGACAGTTTTTAATGAACACTGCCTGTCTGCACCTTTTTTAAAAACAGGACTGGGATCAGAAGCCCAAATACCAATGGTTAGCTGGAGCATATTTTTCATTTGGCCTATCTGTCAGTATTCCCTGAGGTCATCTGTGCAATCAGCTTCGTTACTCCTGCTCCCTCACTGGATTTCATAGAAACCATATGCTATGTATGAATCAGGGACACCAATCCCACAACATAGCATTCTTGGAATATCCAAAGTCCCACTTTTCACTTCGCCATGCCTGAGATCAGCAGTAATATTTATCAGCAAATGTGAGATTTTCAAAGATCCAATTCTATGTGCTCCTTTCTCATAGAGCCTTAGGCAGGGATATAGCATACATAAATATTAAGTAAAGTCCATAGTTTTTAAAATGTCATCCATTGAATAGTTGACACATGTCTGAGATACTTTTTATTTTGGAGGAGGTATTATTTAATAGGGAATTCCAACAGCTACCTAATAGTGAAATGAGAAGTCTTGCATCCATTTTATTTTGTTTCTGATGATTTTTATGAGTAAGGGTAAGATACTTCCTTGTTCTGATGCAGATGTTGCCCACTTTTGTGAATGGATGCGGGGTGTCACCTACTACTTGCATATCTGCATATTGGGCTTGACACTGCTATCGTACTTGGTAGTTGGCAAAAAGTCAATACTGAAGTTAAGCTCTTGTGTTCTAGCAGCAGAGCTGAAGATCCTTGATGTGCCACCTTCTGCAATCCATGCTGCTCTCTTCATGTTCCTTATTGACTTCCTGGTGAGGAGCATCATGGTCTCCTGGTCTTGAGAATGGCCAAGCATTGCTCTGTGAATGTGGAAGATGGGCATGTGGAAGGCTCCAGGGAGGAGGGATCATTGAACATGTACTCGAATCCATGTGCCTGTTGAATGACCTGTTTTTTTATTTTTGGGTTTTAAGGGAGACACTGCCCTAAAACACTTCTGTGCAGCTGGGGATGCAGGCTTCTGCTTCACCTTGCAGGAAGCATTAACGAATCCTTTCCAGAAGACATGAGAAGAGAGAAGTGAGCCTCTGGTATCATGCAGGTTCCTTGCATTGCCCATGGGCTAGAAGAGAGAAGAGTTGCTTCATGAGATTTGATCCCCTTTTTCCTGAAAAGTTCCACACAGAGGTGAGTCCCCAGCATGTTTAGAAATCATTTCAGACACCTTTCTGGACGGAATTGAATCAGAGCCCCTGATGATGTGGAAGAGCTAAAGATGGGTTTGCTATGAATTTTCTATTTCATTCATCAGGGCCTGAGTCAAGTCAGTCATTGTGCTGTCAACACATGAGCTGCTGGTCAAATGTGAGGAAGTGGTCTTGCTTTATGAAAACACCACCCTGATTCAGTGAGCCAGAGGCAGCCTGCAGTCCCTGTTTTCCTGTAAAGGCAGATTGCTGTGGATGGCCTCTGGCCTCGTCATGCAGCCCTGCTCAGAGTAGGGGATTGAGGGACCAGGCAGATCCCTAGTTCCTTTTGACCTTTATTGCCATTGGGCCACCCCAGGGTCCTTGGACTCTACCTGGTCTTCTGGCCTGGGTCAGGGGATGTGAGGTTTGGAATCCCCCTCTGTGGCAGGATCCCAGCCCCCCAGCCACTTGAGGTCAGCACATCCTTCCCTAATTGTGTTAGAGTTGGAGACTTCTCCCACCCATCCTCATCCATGCTCATCCCACATTTTGTAGCTTGGCACCTGAGGACCTTTATTCATTGACTTAGTTGTTAGTGATGATGGTTACTAAGACTAAGTGACTCTTTCGAGTCACATCACTTGCATGGTAGGGCTAGAGCATGGATCTTCCTAATTGATTTCATGGGACTCTCTCATGGAAACTGTGACTGCTTCCTAAACACACACTCTACATTTGGAGTGTCAAAATTCTTGCCACTGCCTCCTTGGCAAGTGTATCTTGTCTTCTACGTGGGAATTTCACAAATATTTTCCTTTGGTTTGTGGAGGTCATGCAGAAGGGATTTCATTTGAAATAGCCCAAACAAGAAATACCAGTTGTCTTTTTCGCACATGGATGTGTGTAGTGAACACCCCTTTCTGTGTGCTTGCATGAGTTACTCCTTTGAATTTGTTGAAGAATGGTTGGCTGGGGAGCAAGTTAACGAGAGATGGATATCAATGGTTGTCAAGTATTCTGACGTGAAGAATGTATTGAGGATGTGAAGGCTTTTCTAGCCAGTTCCTATGGCTCAGTCAGGGATCAGTCAGAGGATTCTGTCTGGTAGACTCTTTGGCACAGATGTCAAAGTGGCCTGGTCTTACCCTGTCCAGGACTGAATGCTGAGCTTGAGTGGGAGCTTCTTGTCATTTCAAGCATTTCCATGAGTCTGTCCTCTGTTCTCTTGTATCCAAGTGGTTTCAAATAGGAAAGCAGAACAAAAATTGAAAGTATGGTGATTGATTATTTTTACCAATGTTATTTCAATCCACTTTGTTTAATACGAAATTACCTTTATGCTAGTAAGATTTCATATGTGAGGAAATAATGAAAATATTGGGGTTAGGGGATGAGAATATGCAAATCAAACATTTTTGAGCACCAAGACCCGTTTTTTGTTTTTGTTTTTGTTTTTTTTTTTTTAACTTAAATAATATTAAGTGCCAGAGTACCACCGCTGCCATTCAGCCTCAACAACCTCCAGGTGGCCCATTTCACCAGGGTGTGTGGGACCACACTGTCCTGGGATGAGAGAACAGTACCCACGGATGTTGACATCTCACAGAGTAGATATTGCCAGTGACAGTAGGGAGCTATTGGCACATGAGGAAGGGAAGAGCTCTCAGGATGGGAAGAGGGGGCCGCTTCGAGACTCATTGGGTATGGCACGAGGCTGCTGGGTGTGGTGTTGGCCTGGGCCCACTGAGTGGGGCAGATCCGTGGTCTGTGTTTCTGTACCCTCCTCTGTAGCCTGTGTTGGCAGCAGATCAGGGAATTGCGATCAGAAGTGCTCCCAGTAACACAGGCACCAGCCCCCAGAGTGTGTGCCTATCCGTTTCCCCACCTGGCCTGACTTAGTGCCTGTCTTGCCTCAGGGCTGAGACCCTACAATCTCTGATGAGGGTGTCTGTGGTCCAGATCCAACCTGCATGGCCAACATGCTCAGACCTTCAGCTGGGTCCTAGGCTGCTGCAACCAAACTCTGTTAACTGGGTGGCCGACAACAGAGGAAGTGTCTTCCGTTGAGCTCCAGAGGCTCAACACAGTAGGTGTTGGGCTGTCCCAGTGCCATAACCCCTCCCAGGTTTCAAGGGGACTGTCTCCCCAACTCTCCCAGCCCTTGCCCACTCTCCTATTGCTGCCCACGATCTGTGGTTCCCATATGGGCATCCCGCCCTGGCTCCAACCTCACATATCCGGTATCCCCCAGTCTCCCTGGTATCTGGGTCCAGACTCTCCTCTTCCTACAAGAATATCAGATATTGGATTTGGTCCCAGTTGATGCTGTGTTCCATCATGTGAGCTCTTAGCTTCATCACTGTGCAAAGACTCTTTTCCCACACAAGTTCGCACGGCTTTTGGCTGGCTAAGAATTTTCAGGCGACACTTTTCTAATGAGTACACTTTCCTTCCTTCCGATCTCCCACCAGTGAGCATTCCTCGCACCCTTGTCCTAGTTCCTTTATGGCAGTTTCCCTCCTTATGGCTGAGAGGACCTAGTGACCCCTGAATTCACACGTTCTCCTTAATCACCAACACACTGCAGAATTCTCCAGGGGGCCATATATGCTCCTGGAAGTTGGTGTTGGAAATAGTTCTCCATCCATTAATCACTCCCTCACTCACTAATGTCCTTGTGTCCTTGAGAAAGGCTCTCCCTTTCCTGGTTTTCCTGAATAGAAATCCTCTTGCCTCTTGGGTGAATAGGGTTATGGGTTGTGCAGAGGGTGTTGGTCCACTGAGCATCTTAGAGACTGTCCTTTATGGAGCCTAATGATCCTCACTGGGGAATGAGGCCAGGGTCCTAACTGTGGTTAGTTAGAGAGGGAAAGAAGGACAAGGGAAACTCAGATGTCCCTTCATGGCCCCTGGAGTTAGAGGACTTACCCCTTTGCACCTGGGATCAGGAGACCTCATTTCCTCGAGGACACGCACACTCAGACGTTAATCTTGAGTGTGGGTTCCTATCTGGGGTCCAGGGCTGTTGTTAGCCACCAGGAATGACAGTGCTCTCCATGCTGAGTGGAGCCATTTTTGCCAGGAAAGAGAGCCCATGGTCACGCCTTGTGCAAAGCATCCCACGCCAGGGGCTCCCATGCCTACATTCCTGTCCTGAAAGGAAGCCACTCAGAGGCAAGGTGGGTCCAACCACCTCCCATGTGTTCACTCATCACTGTGTTCCAGCAGTCACCCCAGTGAACAGTCCTGATGGGATTGGATGTGGCTCAGAATGTCACCCTCATGAGCTCTACCCTGCCACAGCTGCAGTTCTGCAGTGGGAGAAACTCAAAACCTCAAAACACATGCACATGAAAGAAAAGAGCAAGAGCCAGAGCCCAAACAGGCCAGGTGTGGCAAAGACAGCTGGAGTGCCTAGGTTGGGACTCAGAATTATGTCAGTGGGGTGGCATTGCTGCTGGCACCAGCATGATAACCGAGAGCCAGCCCTGCTCATTTTGGGGAGCAGTGTGTTGGGGAAGGCAGCAGAAATTGAGAGGCAGGATTGAGTTTGGCCCTAGGAGGAGGTTGGGTAAGAGGCCAGTGTGGGTTGGAGAGCCTGGGCAGATAGACAGAGGCCAGGGCACACCCCAAAGCCTGGAGACTGCACTTGATGTCCAGGGTTGTGAAACACCACTTCCCCTCTTACTCACAACTGAGAGCAAGGGGCATTGATGAGTTCAGTTTGTGTGCGGCTGCATCCAAGGTGGCTCGGCTAGGAACCTCTGTTTCCTTGACTCAGGAGGCTGGGAGTCCAGGCTCCACTGAGGCTCGGCTGGGAGGATCGGAGTCTGAGTTTATGCCTGTGTTCCCTGTAGGATCCATGTTGGCTGAGCCTCAGTGTTTTTGTAATGAGAGGATGGGTGACCGTCATGTCTTTATCACAGGACACACTTGCTAAATGGATTTGTTTGCTCTGAGGAGGAAAGAGAGAGGGGGGAGTGGTGCTGGAGACAGGGATGCAGACAGGGGTCATGGACTTGGCATAACTCAGTCTTGGAGGTGATATCCCATCACCTGTACCCACTTCAATTCCCATGAATCCAGAGGCTGAGCCCCCTTGAGGTGAGGGGTGAACCGGTTCTGGGCAGCAGGATGCTGTGGTACCTCGGAGTCTCTGTGAGACCCCAACACTAGACACACTTGGCCCTTTTGAAATCTTAGGAGAAGCCTTGGGAAGTTGTATGGCAGAGGGGAGCAGCCTCTGCATCTCAGTCCCCTCCAACTTGCCATGGTGTAGAGAGGGAACTGCAGCCACGATGGGACGGACATTGGCCATGTCCCTGTGTGGGACACAGGCCTGATTGAGTTAGGGTGCATTCTTTGTCTCTCCCTTTCTTGTGATTATCCCATCTCTACATTTGTGCTTTAGCCACCTGTGAGTCCCATCTCTGGTTTCAGAGAGAACAGAGGGTGTTATGGGCCAATAGACACAATAAACCCTAGAGATTAGATGCTACCCTACTTTCCAGAAAAGACTGGGCACACCATGAGTTGCACAATGATGGGACCAGGGTCCAAAAGCTGCTGAGAGGGAAGGACTGGTTGTGAATGCATTTTTGAAGGCTCCAAGCTGGAACTCTAGTGGCACCAAGCAGGGCAGATGCTGGTGGGGATGTTTGGGTAGTTGTTGGTGAACACCTGCGCACCTGAGATGGGTAGGCATGGAGGAGAAATCGGCAGCCCATAGGGCTGTTGAAAGTGGTCTTATGTGAAAAGAGGCTCAGGTATGGGCACAGGAAATGACATCATTGCCTTGACAATGGATCAAACAGAACATGGAACCCTGGTATCCAGGCACCCACTTCACTGACCAAGCCATCCGAGCTCACTTGGTTGGAGCCACTGGAGGGAGAAGGATGTTCTCCTGTGGTTGCAGACAATGCCGAGCCTCAGGCTCCCAGGAATCTCAGGGGGGCCAACTAGCCCTTTTGTGGATACACTGGGTGAGGCTTCATCTTAGACGCCAGAGCCTCTGGCGATTGTCGCAGAGGAGCTCAAGAGTAACAGTGAGTAGCACAGGGCAGGTGAGCCCAGCAGGCCCTCTAGTCTGATCCCTGATGAATGGCCCAGGACTCCTATTCTGACTCTGTGTGTGTGTGTGTGTGTGTGTGTGTGTGTGTGTGTTTGTACTGATGGGAACTGTCCCATTGTGCTTTGACTCTAGTGTATTGGCACAAGTCATTTTTCTGTTTGTCACCATTTCCATTTTGAACCCACCATTCTTGGTCCCAACCCAGGGTGAAAATGATCAGAACACGGAGGAGCCCTTCAGGGTTCAGAGCCTTGAACCTTACAGGCAGGACCAGCTTAGGAATGAGCTCCTGCCTGTCATTTGTGGGAGGAACCTACATTTCAGCAGCAACATGGGGTTAATCTCCTGGGATTTCATCCCCACCCAGCAGGTGCTGGATCTCTTGTTCCCAAAACAGCCACCTTCTTCAGTCTTTACTCCTGGTGCCACTCCACATCCTCCAAGGGGACAAGAACCTCAGGTTCTGGATGGATGTTGTAGAATGCCCACAGAGCCAACTGCCAGGCTGGGTGGGGTGCAGTTGCTGGGCTTTGCTGATGTTGTCATCCCCCACAGTTCTTGGAACCTTCTGTGGCAGTGGCATCCAGGACCCCAGCAGCTGTGAGTAGCAGCTCCTCACTGCTTCACTCCAGCGAGCAGGTGGAAGACAGCCGCGTTGTTCACGTCCTCCTAGAGGGACAGAGCCTGAGGGAGACAAAGCGCATCCCGGTAAGCCCGACAGCAGGGCTGCCTCCTGGGTGTCCACACAGTGGAAGGCAGGAGACACAGCCAACCCCAGGGCTATGGTGGGAAATAAAGAAGAGAGAGGTCCGTCTTAAGGGCTTGACCTGAGGAGGGAGAGCATCAGCATGCCCAGCTTCAGTGGTGAGTGGGCCTGTGTATTGTGGGTTTTGCAGGCCAGAAGTGCAGACGGAAGTGCTGTGGACAGATGAAGGCAGAGATATGTCCAGGGTGCAGGCTGCAGTGCCTAGAACTTGGTATTCTCAATGAGTGAAGTTGGAGCAGAGGAGGTGGCAGTGACTTGTCACATGTGTAGGAGGGGATGTGTTCCTGGTGGCAGGGAAGAGAACCTCCTTAGCATGACTAGGTGTAGGAATTTGGGGTCGGGATCACCTGGGGGGTCATGCCAAAGCTTCGGAATGTTAGGCTTTGCATGTAGGTAAATACGGAGCTAAAGGGGTTCTTGGCAGAATTTCTATGGATGTGCAGTAGACACGCTAATGCTGCAGGTGTCCAGCTGCAGAGGAGACATGTTCAGTGACTGCGAGTGCTGAGTCAAGTACATCATTACAACAGACCCGCACCGAGCTTCCAGAGGCCAGGGCCTCTCAAAGCTATCATGAAGCACTCAAGTGCACACTCTTGTATCTGAGTCTGTTTTGTGTCGTGGCAGTCAGGACCCAAATTTTCAGTGCATCTGCCTCTTCCACCCACAAAGGCAGCCTGCATCCCAGATCACACTTGGTGCGCAGATCCCTGGCCCATTGCTCTCATCTCAGTGAGATGAGAGTGTGTCTGTGCATAGGCAGTTTGGTCCTTTGACATGAGTGGAATGTGGCTCCCCAGGGGGAGGGGAGATGGCAGGTACAGGCAGATATTTGTACCAGGATTGTTCTAGTAGCACATTGCAAGAACCCAGGTGGTATATGGAGGACACACTCAGGTAGCAGGATAACAAGATTGTGCCCTTGTATATGTAGCTGAGATTTCTCCTGAATGTTTGACCACAGTCTTCTGGGTAGCTCTTCTAAAAGCCATTCTCTGATGACATTTGTCCCACCCTGATCCAGGTGACCTTTCAGGAGACGGTGACAAGCTTCATCCGCAGGGCCTTGGACCAAAATTTGTTGCAGCATGAGGATGTGGACAACTTTGAGCTGCTGTATATGATGTCTGAGGATGAGAGTAAGTAGGACAATCAGACAGTGGGGAGACATGATCCACAGTGGGCTCAGGATAACTGACAGCCAAGAGAAAGTGGGCCTTGGACCCAAAATACCAAAGTGTGATGGGCCTGGCGGAGACTCTCAGGGGTTGTGGGTGTTTTGTGGTATAATCCTTGAGTGCCACCTAACAATTCTCTCCACTTCGCTCTGCAGAAATCAAGGTCTCTGACCACTCACTCGTGTGTCTGTCCATGAATCTGGGAATACAATATATCATGGTGAGGAAACGCCCCCAGGTCAAGGGAAAGGAGGTAAACACCTACCTTATTCAAGCTGTGCATGTGCTGCCATTCCACTCCGACCTGAGGAAATAAGAAGCCTTAGCACCTGGACATATTTGCTGGAAGCCCATAGAGCCAACTGACAGTCTGGGGTGGCTTTCTGTTTCTGGGTTTGCTGATGTTCCATCCCCCACAGTTCTCAGAATCAACCTGCAAGTCCTCCAGGCCGCTTTCCCACAAGCAGGTGGGAGACACCTGCTTAATTCGTGTCCACTTAGAAACACAAAGTCCAGAGATGGCCAAGAGTGTTCTGGTAAGCCTGGGAGCAGGGGTGTCCCGTGGTGCTTACACCTGGGTGGGGAGCAGACACTGGTCCAATACCATGGACTACTCATGCCCTCTTGAATTTGGAGCTTCTGGATGATCAGGAGGATAGATGGGAATCAAGAAGGGAGAGGTCAGTGTGAAGGGCTGGAGCTGAGATGAGCGAGTGCAGCAGCTTGTCCACTGCCATGTCTGAGGGAGTCTGTGTGTCAGGTGGCAGCATGCAGTCCAGAAGGGCAGGGACAGGTATGGGTGACAGATGAGAATAGGACAGGAACTAGGTTGCAGGTTCCCTTGTATGGGATGCTGACGTCTATGGAGGAGGACAGCAGTGTGAGGTTCTCCATGTTCCTTGAACAAGGAGCTGAGAGAGTCTCTCTGCAGAGTCGATATGGATGTGGAGCAAGCACACTAAATGTCCAGGTAACCCAATGACCACCCTTGCCGGATGAGGTGCCCTCCTACATCCCAGCCAGCACTGAGCCTCTGGAGGCCAGGAGCTCTCGTGGCTATCTTTCAGCTCTCCTGTGTGTGGTCATGTTCCTGGGTCTGTTTTTGGCCCTGGCAATCCAGACCAAAGCCTCTAGGTTTTGTGCCTAGGCCATTCCCAATGCCGCCTGCATCCTCGGGCAGACCTGGGATCTTGGAGGCTATTGTCCCATTCCTCCCAACTTGTGGGATGAGATTGCATCTGTATGCAGGTAGTGGGGTCCTTTCACTCCGAGAGGAGTGCAGCTCCACAAAGAGCAATGGCAGGCCCAGGAAGTCCTATGTACAAGGATTGGGCTAGTAGCCTGTGGGAAGAGCCCACACGATGAGCAGGAGGTCAGCCTCGGGTAGTAGGGTCATGGATGTTGCCCTTGTATTTAGAGTGGAGGTGCCTCCAGAATGCCCCTGCCCACTGTCCTTGAGTAGTCACTTCAAGGCCCATTTCCTGAAGGCCTGTCTCCCATGCTGCTCCAGGTGACCTGCCACGATAGGGCTCCTGTCGTCATCCGCAGCGCCCTCGACCTACACTTCCTTACTGAGGAGAATCCAGAGGATTATGAGCTGGGCCAAATCATCTCTCGCCGTCAGAGTAAGTGAGACAATCAGATAGCAGAGAGCAAGGGTCAGGATGTGGACTCAGGTCAACTCTTAGCAACAAAGAGTAGTCTCTGACCCCCAAGAACACTCCAACAGGTGTGTTGGGTTCGTGCACAAAGCCAACTGCACTTCTGCTGGTGGAAGGTCTTGAGGTCCAATGGTATACCCCGGTGGATATTGCGGCTCCCCACCAGGTGCCCTCCCCTGGACATGAACAGGCATCCAAAGCTGACATCTTTGAGGAGTGAGGAGGAAAGCCTCTCTCCAGGAGCAGTATGTTTTCATGGTCTGGGATAGGAGTGGTTTCAAAGGAACATGGGAATGCATGGGCTAAAGAGGGAACTGGCATTTTGTGGACTGAAGCAGTACTATTGAAAGCCTTCTGTGTGACCAAAAAACCACTGCCTGGGCAGAGCATTGCCAGGATTCTAGCAAGCAGTAACAGGATGAAATTGGGAAGAAAACACAGCCTGGGAGACAGCCTGAATCATCTGTTTTTGCATAAATTCCATGGTCTTACGCACCTGAGTCCACTAGGCAAGGAGTGATCACAATAGCCAGGTTGTGATCCCTAACTAAAGTCAGATGAGGGCTTCCTGAGCACGTAGCCACAGAGCTCATCTGATAATAATGCCAGCACTTTTTCGTTGATTGGTTGGTTGGTTTTTGTGAGCCAAACACCACAGCAGTCATTATCCCAGCCTATGTACCCTGAAGACCACCATCCCTATGAGTTCTAGGATCACTTGTCTCCTATCTTAACCTACTGTTAGGTTAGTAGAGTCTATGGAAGAGGAAGTCTGTCTGGGGCCTTGGTAGCCTAAGAAATTCATAGCAGAGATCTCCACATCCAAAGGTTAGTAGAGTCTATGGAAGAGGAAGTCTGTCTGGGGCCTTGGTAGCCTAAGAAATTCATAGCAGAGATCTCCACATCCAACCCAGAAGGGATGGAGAACAGGCTCTAGGTTAGAGGAGGGCGACAGGAAACACATGTTCAGAGGAAGGAGAAGCGGCTGTTGTATTCCCCCACTCGGGGTCATGGCACCACTGGGCCATACACCATGTTGGAGGGAAGCAGTCCCTTTGCTGGTCTTTGGAACCATTGTTCTCAGTAGGGCAGTATTTGGAATGTGGCCTCCATTCTCAGAAGCCTGGTTCACATGGAGGCGGGCTCCACCAACGCAGAAGCATGGCTCTAACGTGGTATCCGCGCTGGTCAGCCTGTCCTCACTGTGGCCATACTTGAGGAAAATAACTCAGAGGAGGAATCCTAGGCCTTTTTTCTCTGGGTTTCATAGCTTTCTCTTTGGTTGTGCACTGAGGCTGTCCATAAAGCTCTAGTGTGTGGCAGTGGAGAGCTCCTCAGCCCTTGCCACAAAGGCATAGACTGGGAGAGAGAGAACGAGGCTGGCAGAGAGGGAGAGAGAGAAAGATGGAGAGGGAGGACCTCTCCTTGGAGAATGAGGATTCAGTGGAGCCAACAGGAACAAGGTACTGTTGCCCAGGGCACAACCCTGTTTAGGTCTTACTCCAACCATGCTCAACCTTTCTTCCAGTCCCTCCCACCCCCCAGTAGTGTATTCATCTTGAATGAGAATTTCATGTTGACATCAGAGCACTCACCATCCAATGCTTCCCTCCAAACCCACCTATGAAGATGGCTCATGTGGGGACTGAATCTTCGGCACAGGAGCCTTTTGTGGGAGATTTCAGATGCAAACCCTAGTGGTGTGCTTTGGCAGATGCAAGAGGACCTGAGATATTCTGGAGTCCAAAGCCTTCGGTAGGAACAGACATTAGGTCTGTTGAAGTGCTCTGCCTAGTTCTTCCTCAGGGAGGACTGTGGAGGCTGTCTTTGTTGGTATTGGTGCTGAATTGGAGAGCTCTCAGGTGTGTGGCTCTGGCCTTTTCTGGCACAGGCTCTCAGATGTTGGCGTGTCCTAGGGAGCACCTCCTGAGTGCCACCTTCTTTTTGTACACCCCTCTCTCCCCAGAGATGAGGATTCCAGCAGAGGCCAACGTATTTTATGCCAAGAATCCTCACAAAAAATCCAACTTTGTGCTGAAGAAAAGGAGCCTCTCCCAAAAGAATGATGGGTGGATCGAGCCTCAACCTCCCTCTCGTCCTGCAAAAAGGCTCCTGCCCTCCTGAGGATGCTTGCAAAACCATTCTGTTGCTGTGTGCCTGGGCGGGGCTGAGGCAGCCCAGGAATATTTACATTGATTACTATTTTCTTCAAAGTTTGAATCTATAGTTTGCCATTGTCCTTGACCTTGTTTAGTAACACAGTTGTTACTCTATCCTGTATTTGTTGTTTCCATTAATATATTATTATTATTTGAAAATATATATGTTTTTGTTACCTGATCTACTGTGATGATTTGAGTATACTAAATGTAGCAGTGAGTCCTAAAGGACACATCCAAACCAACAGGAAGGAATGTTTCATTCTATCAGCAAGAACTTTGGTTTTTAGGAGTTTGGCAGATGGCATTATCTGAGTCAGTTTTCCAATGGGGGCAATGAAGTATCAGCTGTGATGGTACAAACACAAACAAAGACACACAAACACACACAAGAGCACACACACTCACTGAGAGATAGATAGACAGATGGAGTTGGTCTCTGCTGAAATACTTTGGAGACATGGTTCTGATTTCTCCCCTTTTGGAGTATTTTCAATTGCACAAGGTGTCTTGCAAATGAACCCATGTCTGAGGAAGACATGCATGTGTACTTCACATGCCACTTTTCACATAGCAGGAAGGTCATGTAATATTTTTCATGCAGCTGTCTTTTGACTGTGAACCATCCCATGAGGTCAGCTGTGGAATTTTCAACTTGTAGCATCACAATGGGGATCCACTCTTTGGATTTGGGGATATTTCCGATTTTCTTGATTCAGATTGGAATGATATATATATATATATATTAGTTTTTGATGAAAATTCTGCATTTGATGGTAATGAATGTCGTGCATCTAGGAATCTGTAGAGTGCAGACAATGAATGGATGCCTACTGTTGTCTGGACTGGTCTGAAAAGTCCTGTAGCATCTGAGCATGTGTGAGGGCTGTACAGGTCTTGCCAAAAGTCCAGGTCAGATGATCCTGCACAAAGCTGAACTCCTAGTGGTCTCCACAACAGTGTAAGGGCCAAGGAGGAACTCACTTCCACACAGAAGTTGGGAAGCTACCTTATGAAGGTGATCATAGATACGGGATTATTAATATATCCAGGTTGGCATCTATTATTTTTTTAGCTTTTGACTTTCGCAGCTGTGGGCATCTTGACAACCATCAACTCCCTGTAAGCACAGACAACTCTATAAGAACCTGAGGATAAATTTCCCTGTGCATGTCCCCTTGTGAAACTGCTTAAGCACTGCCTGGTTTACACACAGGTGGAATTTCTAGGTCAAAGTGTGCATGTTTACTTCTTTGACTAAGCACTGCCAGGTGGCTCTTCTGCATAGCTCTACCTGTGGCCAGGATTGTATTATCTAGCTTTCTAACTTTTGCAGGTTGAGTAGATACATAGTGGGAGCACACTGTTTGTGTTGGTATTTTTCTTGGTATCTATTCTGATGCTTTTCACTGGGGGATTTTTTCCTGTGAAAATGGGCTTCCTCTACTTGACCTTATTTTCTTCTTTTTAAAATTTTTTCAATGTGACTTTTTAATTTTAGTTTTATTAAAGACATTGCCCCTTGCTTGCATAGTCTATATCTAAAGCACTAGTCCTTGCTCCAAGGCCCAGCTTGCTCTCAGCTGCCCCAGGAGGGGAACAGTCTTTGGCGGTAGACAAGAGACGCCCCTGCAGGGGGCACAAGTGCTTTGGCCCTCTGGTGTCTTGCCAGCAGTGCTTCCCATGCTCACAGAGGGTTTCAGACACTGAGTCAATGGTCCAGGTGGTCTTTTGTTCAGTCTGATCTCAAATTGAGCTCCTCTGAGAGGTCATATTGAAGTCCTTGTGTGTACCTGATCCATCATTTTAAACAATATTCCAAGTTCACTTTTTGTGTGTACGTGGGTTCTGGGGATTGAACCCAGGGCCTTGAGCCTGTGAGGCAAGTGACCTACCTGAGCTACACCCTCAGAGACCCCTGTAAAAGTATTTCCCCTTTGCCTCGGGGTCTAAGTTGCCAAGGCTGACCTCAAACGTTCCTCTTGCCTCAGCCTCCCTGGTGGCTGGCATGACAGGCATGCACATGGGACTGTCACACTCGAGCCTGTGATGGGAACTCATGTGCATCTGTCCAGGGCTGAGCATGGTTAGGCAGAGCTGTGCTCCAGGCTCCCTGCAGGGCTGTGGAGGCTTCTGCTGCCCAGCAGCCCTGGTGCCATGGCCAGGGCTCCTCCCAGCCGAGGGCAGGCAGCTGCCCATTGCTGTAGGCTGACCTTATTTTCTTCTTATGGCACTCGTCCGTTCTCTGGAGTATGTTGTATGGTTTGTCCATTAGGAGTCTAAGAGGTCCTCTAGAACCTTCAAACAATTAGTAAAATTCCTGAACAGTAAGTGAGCGCGCGCAGAAATTGGGCTAATATTTTGGGAAGAACAATTTTGGATGATATATTCATGGCTTGAATATATCATCCAACATGAAGTTATATTTTATTACTTACAAAATAATAAAATAATGAAGCAATACCATGGGCTGAGCTAAAATAGATCCTTAGGATCTTAGGCATTCTCTAATAAATCTGTGTCACTTGAAGTATAGAGTTGATCGACTCTGAGTAATGAAACAGAAGTAAAGGTATCAAAGCCAATGATCATCTGTTTCCAATTTTCTGTGATTTGGTTCAAGTGGTAAAGTGGTGATATTTATTAATAATGGATCGAATAGGTTCATAATTGTTTTAGAGTACAATTAGATGCCTTCAAACTTTAGCCCTCCTATGTCCTCTGAGACATTTTCTATGTGAGGCTTTAAGAAGAAGAAGAGAATATTCTGTAAAGAAAACCTTGTGATCTGTGCAGTATGAAGTTGAATGGATTCATTCAGAAATCAGAAATTCTATTGAAAGATATTTATTGGCATGAGCCAAATAAAACCTATTTTTAGGCATCCTGGTGAAGACAAGGTTTTATCTTTATGTCTCATTTTCTATGTTTTGTTGTTGTTGTTGTTGTTAGAATGAAATTCATATGTTGCCCGACCATTCTATCAGATGTGTAACTAGATGCCATTTAAATTACCCACTTTTACATGGTAGACAGTTTTTAATGAACACTGCCTGTCTGCACCTTTTTTAAAAACAGGACTGGGATCAGAAGCCCAAATACCAATGGTTAGCTGGAGCATATTTTTCATTTGGCCTATCTGTCAGTATTCCCTGAGGTCATCTGTGCAATCAGCTTCGTTACTCCTGCTCCCTCACTGGATTTCATAGAAACCATATGCTATGTATGAATCAGGGACACCAATCCCACAACATAGCATTCTTGGAATATCCAAAGTCCCACTTTTCACTTCGCCATGCCTGAGATCAGCAGTAATATTTATCAGCAAATGTGAGATTTTCAAAGATCCAATTCTATGTGCTCCTTTCTCATAGAGCCTTAGGCAGGGATATAGCATACATAAATATTAAGTAAAGTCCATAGTTTTTAAAATGTCATCCATTGAATAGTTGACACATGTCTGAGATACTTTTTATTTTGGAGGAGGTATTATTTAATAGGGAATTCCAACAGCTACCTAATAGTGAAATGAGAAGTCTTGCATCCATTTTATTTTGTTTCTGATGATTTTTATGAGTAAGGGTAAGATACTTCCTTGTTCTGATGCAGATGTTGCCCACTTTTGTGAATGGATGCGGGGTGTCACCTACTACTTGCATATCTGCATATTGGGCTTGACACTGCTATCGTACTTGGTAGTTGGCAAAAAGTCAATACTGAAGTTAAGCTCTTGTGTTCTAGCAGCAGAGCTGAAGATCCTTGATGTGCCACCTTCTGCAATCCATGCTGCTCTCTTCATGTTCCTTATTGACTTCCTGGTGAGGAGCATCATGGTCTCCTGGTCTTGAGAATGGCCAAGCATTGCTCTGTGAATGTGGAAGATGGGCATGTGGAAGGCTCCAGGGAGGAGGGATCATTGAACATGTACTCGAATCCATGTGCCTGTTGAATGACCTGTTTTTTTATTTTTGGGTTTTAAGGGAGACACTGCCCTAAAACACTTCTGTGCAGCTGGGGATGCAGGCTTCTGCTTCACCTTGCAGGAAGCATTAACGAATCCTTTCCAGAAGACATGAGAAGAGAGAAGTGAGCCTCTGGTATCATGCAGGTTCCTTGCATTGCCCATGGGCTAGAAGAGAGAAGAGTTGCTTCATGAGATTTGATCCCCTTTTTCCTGAAAAGTTCCACACAGAGGTGAGTCCCCAGCATGTTTAGAAATCATTTCAGACACCTTTCTGGACGGAATTGAATCAGAGCCCCTGATGATGTGGAAGAGCTAAAGATGGGTTTGCTATGAATTTTCTATTTCATTCATCAGGGCCTGAGTCAAGTCAGTCATTGTGCTGTCAACACATGAGCTGCTGGTCAAATGTGAGGAAGTGGTCTTGCTTTATGAAAACACCACCCTGATTCAGTGAGCCAGAGGCAGCCTGCAGTCCCTGTTTTCCTGTAAAGGCAGATTGCTGTGGATGGCCTCTGGCCTCGTCATGCAGCCCTGCTCAGAGTAGGGGATTGAGGGACCAGGCAGATCCCTAGTTCCTTTTGACCTTTATTGCCATTGGGCCACCCCAGGGTCCTTGGACTCTACCTGGTCTTCTGGCCTGGGTCAGGGGATGTGAGGTTTGGAATCCCCCTCTGTGGCAGGATCCCAGCCCCCCAGCCACTTGAGGTCAGCACATCCTTCCCTAATTGTGTTAGAGTTGGAGACTTCTCCCACCCATCCTCATCCATGCTCATCCCACATTTTGTAGCTTGGCACCTGAGGACCTTTATTCATTGACTTAGTTGTTAGTGATGATGGTTACTAAGACTAAGTGACTCTTTCGAGTCACATCACTTGCATGGTAGGGCTAGAGCATGGATCTTCCTAATTGATTTCATGGGACTCTCTCATGGAAACTGTGACTGCTTCCTAAACACACACTCTACATTTGGAGTGTCAAAATTCTTGCCACTGCCTCCTTGGCAAGTGTATCTTGTCTTCTACGTGGGAATTTCACAAATATTTTCCTTTGGTTTGTGGAGGTCATGCAGAAGGGATTTCATTTGAAATAGCCCAAACAAGAAATACCAGTTGTCTTTTTCGCACATGGATGTGTGTAGTGAACACCCCTTTCTGTGTGCTTGCATGAGTTACTCCTTTGAATTTGTTGAAGAATGGTTGGCTGGGGAGCAAGTTAACGAGAGATGGATATCAATGGTTGTCAAGTATTCTGACGTGAAGAATGTATTGAGGATGTGAAGGCTTTTCTAGCCAGTTCCTATGGCTCAGTCAGGGATCAGTCAGAGGATTCTGTCTGGTAGACTCTTTGGCACAGATGTCAAAGTGGCCTGGTCTTACCCTGTCCAGGACTGAATGCTGAGCTTGAGTGGGAGCTTCTTGTCATTTCAAGCATTTCCATGAGTCTGTCCTCTGTTCTCTTGTATCCAAGTGGTTTCTAATAGGAAAGCAGAACAAAAATTGAAAGTATGGTGATTGATTATTTTTACCAATGTTATTTCAATCCACTTTGTTTAATACGAAATTACCTTTATGCTAGTAAGATTTCATATGTGAGGAAATAATGAAAATATTGGGGTTAGGGGATGAGAATATGCAAATCAAACATTTTTGAGCACCAAGACCCGTTTTTTGTTTTTGTTTTTTTTTTTTTTTTAACTTAAATAATATTAAGTGCCAGAGTACCACCGCTGCCATTCAGCCTCAACAACCTCCAGGTCCAGCCTCCAGGTGGCCCATTTCACCAGGGTGTGTGGGACCACACTGTCCTGGGATGAGAGAACAGTACCCACGGATGTTGACATCTCACAGAGTAGATATTGCCAGTGACAGTAGGGAGCTATTGGCACATGAGGAAGGGAAGAGCTCTCAGGATGGGAAGAGGGGGCCGCTTCGAGACTCATTGGGTATGGCACGAGGCTGCTGGGTGTGGTGTTGGCCTGGGCCCACTGAGTGGGGCAGATCCGTGGTCTGTGTTTCTGTACCCTCCTCTGTAGCCTGTGTTGGCAGCAGATCAGGGAATTGCGATCAGAAGTGCTCCCAGTAACACAGGCACCAGCCCCCAGAGTGTGTGCCTATCCGTTTCCCCACCTGGCCTGACTTAGTGCCTGTCTTGCCTCAGGGCTGAGACCCTACAATCTCTGATGAGGGTGTCTGTGGTCCAGATCCAACCTGCATGGCCAACATGCTCAGACCTTCAGCTGGGTCCTAGGCTGCTGCAACCAAACTCTGTTAACTGGGTGGCCGACAACAGAGGAAGTGTCTTCCGTTGAGCTCCAGAGGCTCAACACAGTAGGTGTTGGGCTGTCCCAGTGCCATAACCCCTCCCAGGTTTCAAGGGGACTGTCTCCCCAACTCTCCCAGCCCTTGCCCACTCTCCTATTGCTGCCCACGATCTGTGGTTCCCATATGGGCATCCCGCCCTGGCTCCAACCTCACATATCCGGTATCCCCCAGTCTCCCTGGTATCTGGGTCCAGACTCTCCTCTTCCTACAAGAATATCAGATATTGGATTTGGTCCCAGTTGATGCTGTGTTCCATCATGTGAGCTCTTAGCTTCATCACTGTGCAAAGACTCTTTTCCCACACAAGTTCGCACGACTTTTGGCTGGCTAAGAATTTTCAGGCGACACTTTTCTAATGAGTACACTTTCCTTCCTTCCAATCTCCCACCAGTGAGCATTCCTCGCACCCTTGTCCTAGTTCCTTTATGGCAGTTTCCCTCCTTATGGCTGAGAGGACCTAGTGACCCCTGAATTCACACGTTCTCCTTAATCACCAACACACTGCAGAATTCTCCAGGGGGCCATATATGCTCCTGGAAGTTGGTGTTGGAAATAGTTCTCCATCCATTAATCACTCCCTCACTCACTAATGTCCTTGTGTCCTTGAGAAAGGCTCTCCCTTTCCTGGTTTTCCTGAATAGAAATCCTCTTGCCTCTTGGGTGAATAGGGTTATGGGTTGTGCAGAGGGTGTTGGTCCACTGAGCATCTTAGAGACTGTCCTTTATGGAGCCTAATGATCCTCACTGGGGAATGAGGCCAGGGTCCTAACTGTGGTTAGTTAGAGAGGGAAAGAAGGACGAGGGAAACTCAGATGTCCCTTCATGGCCCCTGGAGTTAGAGGACTTACCCCTTTGCACCTGGGATCAGGAGACCTCATTTCCTCGAGGACACGCACACTCAGACGTTAATCTTGAGTGTGGGTTCCTTTCTGGGGTCCAGGGCTGTTGTTAGCCACCAGGAATGACAGTGCTCTCCATGCTGAGTGGAGCCATTTTTGCCAGGAAAGAGAGCCCATGGTCACGCCTTGTGCAAAGCATCCCACGCCAGGGGCTCCCATGCCTACATTCCTGTCCTGAAAGGAAGCCACTCAGAGGCAAGGTGGGTCCAACCACCTCCCATGTGTTCACTCATCACTGTGTTCCAGCAGTCACCCCAGTGAACAGTCCTGATGGGATTGGATGTGGCTCAGAATGTCACCCTCATGAGCTCTACCCTGCCACAGCTGCAGTTCTGCAGTGGGAGAAACTCAAAACCTCAAAACACATGCACATGAAAGAAAAGAGCAAGAGCCAGAGCCCAAACAGGCCAGGTGTGGCAAAGACAGCTGGAGTGCCTAGGTTGGGACTCAGAATTATGTCAGTGGGGTGGCATTGCTGCTGGCACCAGCATGATAACCGAGAGCCAGCCCTGCTCATTTTGGGGAGCAGTGTGTTGGGGAAGGCAGCAGAAATTGAGAGGCAGGATTGAGTTTGGCCCTAGGAGGAGGTTGGGTAAGAGGCCAGTGTGGGTTGGAGAGCCTGGGCAGATAGACAGAGGCCAGGGCACACCCCAAAGCCTGGAGACTGCACTTGATGTCCAGGGTTGTGAAACACCACTTCCCCTCTTACTCACAACTGAGAGCAAGGGGCATTGATGAGTTCAGTTTGTGTGCGGCTGCATCCAAGGTGGCTCGGCTAGGAACCTCTGTTTCCTTGACTCAGGAGGCTGGGAGTCCAGGCTCCACTGAGGCTCGGCTGGGAGGATCGGAGTCTGAGTTTATGCCTGTGTTCCCTGTAGGATCCATGTTGGCTGAGCCTCAGTGTTTTTGTAATGAGAGGATGGGTGACCGTCATGTCTTTATCACAGGACACACTTGCTAAATGGATTTGTTTGCTCTGAGGAGGAAAGAGAGAGGGGGGAGTGGTGCTGGAGACAGGGATGCAGACAGGGGTCATGGACTTGGCATAACTCAGTCTTGGAGGTGATATCCCATCACCTGTACCCACTTCAATTCCCATGAATCCAGAGGCTGAGCCCCCTTGAGGTGAGGGGTGAACCGGTTCTGGGCAGCAGGATGCTGTGGTACCTCGGAGTCTCTGTGAGACCCCAACACTAGACACACTTGGCCCTTTTGAAATCTTAGGAGAAGCCTTGGGAAGTTGTATGGCAGAGGGGAGCAGCCTCTGCATCTCAGTCCCCTCCAACTTGCCATGGTGTAGAGAGGGAACTGCAGCCACGATGGGACGGACATTGGCCATGTCCCTGTGTGGGACACAGGCCTGATTGAGTTAGGGTGCATTCTTTGTCTCTCCCTTTCTTGTGATTATCCCATCTCTACATTTGTGCTTTAGCCACCTGTGAGTCCCATCTCTGGTTTCAGAGAGAACAGAGGGTGTTATGGGCCAATAGACACAATAAACCCTAGAGATTAGATGCTACCCTACTTTCCAGAAAAGACTGGGCACACCATGAGTTGCACAATGATGGGACCAGGGTCCAAAAGCTGCTGAGAGGGAAGGACTGGTTGTGAATGCATTTTTGAAGGCTCCAAGCTGGAACTCTAGTGGCACCAAGCAGGGCAGATGCTGGTGGGGATGTTTGGGTAGTTGTTGGTGAACACCTGCGCACCTGAGATGGGTAGGCATGGAGGAGAAATCGGCAGCCCATAGGGCTGTTGAAAGTGGTCTTATGTGAAAAGAGGCTCAGGTATGGGCACAGGAAATGACATCATTGCCTTGACAATGGATCAAACAGAACATGGAACCCTGGTATCCAGGCACCCACTTCACTGACCAAGCCATCCGAGCTCACTTGGTTGGAGCCACTGGAGGGAGAAGGATGTTCTCCTGTGGTTGCAGACAATGCCGAGCCTCAGGCTCCCAGGAATCTCAGGGGGGCCAACTAGCCCTTTTGTGGATACACTGGGTGAGGCTTCATCTTAGACGCCAGAGCCTCTGGCGATTGTCGCAGAGGAGCTCAAGAGTAACAGTGAGTAGCACAGGGCAGGTGAGCCCAGCAGGCCCTCTAGTCTGATCCCTGATGAATGGCCCAGGACTCCTATTCTGACTCTGTGTGTGTGTGTGTGTGTGTGTGTGTGTGTGTGTGTGTTTGTACTGATGGGAACTGTCCCATTGTGCTTTGACTCTAGTGTATTGGCACAAGTCATTTTTCTGTTTGTCACCATTTCCATTTTGAACCCACCATTCTTGGTCCCAACCCAGGGTGAAAATGATCAGAACACGGAGGAGCCCTTCAGGGTTCAGAGCCTTGAACCTTACAGGCAGGACCAGCTTAGGAATGAGCTCCTGCCTGTCATTTGTGGGAGGAACCTACATTTCAGCAGCAACATGGGGTTAATCTCCTGGGATTTCATCCCCACCCAGCAGGTGCTGGATCTCTTGTTCCCAAAACAGCCACCTTCTTCAGTCTTTACTCCTGGTGCCACTCCACATCCTCCAAGGGGACAAGAACCTCAGGTTCTGGATGGATGTTGTAGAATGCCCACAGAGCCAACTGCCAGGCTGGGTGGGGTGCAGTTGCTGGGCTTTGCTGATGTTGTCATCCCCCACAGTTCTTGGAACCTTGTGTGGCAGTGGCATCCAGGACCCCAGCAGCTGTGAGTAGCAGCTCCTCACTGCTTCACTCCAGCGAGCAGGTGGAAGACAGCCGCGTTGTTCACGTCCTCCTAGAGGGACAGAGCCTGAGGGAGACAAAGCGCATCCCGGTAAGCCCGACAGCAGGGCTGCCTCCTGGGTGTCCACACAGTGGAAGGCAGGAGACACAGCCAACCCCAGGGCTATGGTGGGAAATAAAGAAGAGAGAGGTCCGTCTTAAGGGCTTGACCTGAGGAGGGAGAGCATCAGCATGCCCAGCTTCAGTGGTGAGTGGGCCTGTGTATTGTGGGTTTTGCAGGCCAGAAGTGCAGACGGAAGTGCTGTGGACAGATGAAGGCAGAGATATGTCCAGGGTGCAGGCTGCAGTGCCTAGAACTTGGTATTCTCAATGAGTGAAGTTGGAGCAGAGGAGGTGGCAGTGACTTGTCACATGTGTAGGAGGGGATGTGTTCCTGGTGGCAGGGAAGAGAACCTCCTTAGCATGACTAGGTGTAGGAATTTGGGGTCGGGATCACCTGGGGGGTCATGCCAAAGCTTCGGAATGTTAGGCTTTGCATGTAGGTAAATACGGAGCTAAAGGGGTTCTTGGCAGAATTTCTATGGATGTGCAGTAGACACGCTAATGCTGCAGGTGTCCAGCTGCAGAGGAGACATGTTCAGTGACTGCCAGTGCTGAGTCAAGTACATCATTACAACAGACCCGCACCGAGCTTCCAGAGGCCAGGGCCTCTCAAAGCTATCATGAAGCACTCAAGTGCACACTCTTGTATCTGAGTCTGTTTTGTGTCGTGGCAGTCAGGACCCAAATTTTCAGTGCATCTGCCTCTTCCACCCACAAAGGCAGCCTGCATCCCAGATCACACTTGGTGCGCAGATCCCTGGCCCATTGCTCTCATCTCAGTGAGATGAGAGTGTGTCTGTGCATAGGCAGTTTGGTCCTTTGACATGAGTGGAATGTGGCTCCCCAGGGGGAGGGGAGATGGCAGGTACAGGCAGATATTTGTACCAGGATTGTTCTAGTAGCACATTGCAAGAACCCAGGTGGTATATGGAGGACACACTCAGGTAGCAGGATAACAAGATTGTGCCCTTGTATATGTAGCTGAGATTTCTCCTGAATGTTTGACCACAGTCTTCTGGGTAGCTCTTCTAAAAGCCATTCTCTGATGACATTTGTCCCACCCTGATCCAGGTGACCTTTCAGGAGACGGTGACAAGCCTCATCCGCAGGGCCTTGGACCAAAATTTGTTGCAGCATGAGGATGTGGACAACTTTGAGCTGCTGTATATGATGTCTGAGGATGAGAGTAAGTAGGACAATCAGACAGTGGGGAGACATGATCCACAGTGGGCTCAGGATAACTGACAGCCAAGAGAAAGTGGGCCTTGGCCCCAAAATACCAAAGTGTGATGGGCCTGGCGGAGACTCTCAGGGGTTGTGGGTGTTTTGTGGTATAATCCTTGAGTGCCACCTAACAATTCTCTCCACTTCGCTCTGCAGAAATCAAGGTCTCTGACCACTCACTCGTGTGTCTGTCCATGAATCTGGGAATACAATATTTCATCGTGAGGAAACGCCCCCAGGTCAAGGGAAAGGAGGTAAACACCTACCTTATTCAAGCTGTGCATGTGCTGCCATTCCACTCCGACCTGAGGAAATAAGAAGCCTCAGCACCTGGACATATTTGCTGGAAGCCCATAGAGCCAACTGACAGTCTGGGGTGGCTTTCTGTTTCTGGGTTTGCTGATGTTCCATCCCCCACAGTTCTCAGAATCAACCTGCAAGTCCTCCAGGCCGCTTTCCCACAAGCAGGTGGGAGACACCTGCTTAATTCGTGTCCACTTAGAAACACAAAGTCCAGAGATGGCCAAGAGTGTTCTGGTAAGCCTGGGAGCAGGGGTGTCCCGTGGTGCTTACACCTGGGTGGGGAGCAGACACTGGTCCAATACCATGGACTACTCATGCCCTCTTGAATTTGGAGCTTCTGGATGATCAGGAGGATAGATGGGAATCAAGAAGGGAGAGGTCAGTGTGAAGGGCTGGAGCTGAGATGAGCGAGTGCAGCAGCTTGTCCACTGCCATGTCTGAGGGAGTCTGTGTGTCAGGTGGCAGCATGCAGTCCAGAAGGGCAGGGACAGGTATGGGTGACAGATGAGAATAGGACAGGAACTAGGTTGCAGGTTCCCTTGTATGGGATGCTGACGTCTATGGAGGAGGACAGCAGTGTGAGGTTCTCCATGTTCCTTGAACAAGGAGCTGAGAGAGTCTCTCTGCAGAGTCGATATGGATGTGGAGCAAGCACACTAAATGTCCAGGTAACCCAATGACCACCCTTGCCGGATGAGGTGCCCTCCTACATCCCAGCCAGCACTGAGCCTCTGGAGGCCAGGAGCTCTCGTGGCTATCTTTCAGCTCTCCTGTGTGTGGTCATGTTCCTGGGTCTGTTTTTGGCCCTGGCAATCCAGACCAAAGCCTCTAGGTTTTGTGCCTAGGCCATTCCCAATGCCGCCTGCATCCTCGGGCAGACCTGGGATCTTGGAGGCTATTGTCCCATTCCTCCCAACTTGTGGGATGAGATTGCATCTGTATGCAGGTAGTGGGGTCCTTTCACTCCGAGAGGAGTGCAGCTCCACAAAGAGCAATGGCAGGCCCAGGAAGTCCTATGTACAAGGATTGGGCTAGTAGCCTGTGGGAAGAGCCCACACGATGAGCAGGAGGTCAGCCTCGGGTAGTAGGGTCATGGATGTTGCCCTTGTATTTAGAGTGGAGGTGCCTCCAGAATGCCCCTGCCCACTGTCCTTGAGTAGTCACTTCAAGGCCCATTTCCTGAAGGCCTGTCTCCCATGCTGCTCCAGGTGACCTGCCACGATAGGGCTCCTGTCGTCATCCGCAGCGCCCTCGACCTACACTTCCTTACTGAGGAGAATCCAGAGGATTATGAGCTGGGCCAAATCATCTCTCGCCGTCAGAGTAAGTGAGACAATCAGATAGCAGAGAGCAAGGGTCAGGATGTGGACTCAGGTCAACTCTTAGCAACAAAGAGTAGTCTCTGACCCCCAAGAACACTCCAACAGGTGTGTTGGGTTCGTGCACAAAGCCAACTGCACTTCTGCTGGTGGAAGGTCTTGAGGTCCAATGGTATACCCCGGTGGATATTGCGGCTCCCCACCAGGTGCCCTCCCCTGGACATGAACAGGCATCCAAAGCTGACATCTTTGAGGAGTGAGGAGGAAAGCCTCTCTCCAGGAGCAGTATGTTTTCATGGTCTGGGATAGGAGTGGTTTCAAAGGAACATGGGAATGCATGGGCTAAAGAGGGAACTGGCATTTTGTGGACTGAAGCAGTACTATTGAAAGCCTTCTGTGTGACCAAAAAACCACTGCCTGGGCAGAGCATTGCCAGGATTCTAGCAAGCAGTAACAGGATGAAATTGGGAAGAAAACACAGCCTGGGAGACAGCCTGAATCATCTGTTTTTGCATAAATTCCATGGTCTTACGCACCTGAGTCCACTAGGCAAGGAGTGATCACAATAGCCAGGTTGTGATCCCTAACTAAAGTCAGATGAGGGCTTCCTGAGCACGTAGCCACAGAGCTCATCTGATAATAATGCCAGCACTTTTTCGTTGGTTGGTTGGTTGGTTTTTGTGAGCCAAACACCACAGCAGCCATTATCCCAGCCTATGTACCCTGAAGACCACCATCCCTATGAGTTCTAGGATCACTTGTCTCCTATCTTAACCTACTGTTAGGTTAGTAGAGTCTATGGAAGAGGAAGTCTGTCTGGGGCCTTGGTAGCCTAAGAAATTCATAGCAGAGATCTCCACATCCAACCCAGAAGGGATGGAGAACAGGCTCTAGGTTAGAGGAGGGCGACAGGAAACACATGTTCAGAGGAAGGAGAAGCGGCTGTTGTATTCCCCCACTCGGGGTCATGGCACCACTGGGCCATACACCATGTTGGAGGGAAGCAGTCCCTTTGCTGGTCTTTGGAACCATTGTTCTCAGTAGGGCAGTATTTGGAATGTGGCCTCCATTCTCAGAAGCCTGGTTCACATGGAGGCGGGCTCCACCAACGCAGAAGCATGGCTCTAACGTGGTATCCGCGCTGGTCAGCCTGTCCTCACTGTGGCCATACTTGAGGAAAATAACTCAGAGGAGGAATCCTAGGCCTTTTTTCTCTGGGTTTCATAGCTTTCTCTTTGGTTGTGCACTGAGGCTGTCCATAAAGCTCTAGTGTGTGGCAGTGGAGAGCTCCTCAGCCCTTGCCACAAAGGCATAGACTGGGAGAGAGAGAACGAGGCTGGCAGAGAGGGAGAGAGAGAAAGATGGAGAGGGAGGACCTCTCCTTGGAGAATGAGGATTCAGTGGAGCCAACAGGAACAAGGTACTGTTGCCCAGGGCACAACCCTGTTTAGGTCTTACTCCAACCATGCTCAACCTTTCTTCCAGTCCCTCCCACCCCCCAGTAGTGTATTCATCTTGAATGAGAATTTCATGTTGACATCAGAGCACTCACCATCCAATGCTTCCCTCCAAACCCACCTATGAAGATGGCTCATGTGGGGACTGAATCTTCGGCACAGGAGCCTTTTGTGGGAGATTTCAGATGCAAACCCTAGTGGTGTGCTTTGGCAGATGCAAGAGGACCTGAGATATTCTGGAGTCCAAAGCCTTCGGTAGGAACAGACATTAGGTCTGTTGAAGTGCTCTGCCTAGTTCTTCCTCAGGGAGGACTGTGGAGGCTGTCTTTGTTGGTATTGGTGCTGAATTGGAGAGCTCTCAGGTGTGTGGCTCTGGCCTTTTCTGGCACAGGCTCTCAGATGTTGGCGTGTCCTAGGGAGCACCTCCTGAGTGCCACCTTCTTTTTGTACACCCCTCTCTCCCCAGAGCTGAGGATTCCAGCAGAGGCCAACGTATTTTATGCCAAGAATCCTCACAAAAAATCCAACTTTGTGCTGAGGAAAAGGAGCCTCTCCCAAAAGAATGATGGGTGGATCGAGCCTCAACCTCCCTCTCGTCCTGCAAAGAAGGCTCCTGCCCTCCTGAGGATGCTTGCAAAACCATTCTGTTGCTGTGTGCCTGGGCGGGGCTGAGGCAGCCCAGGAATATTTACATTGATTACTATTTTCTTCAAAGTTTGAATCTATAGTTTGCCATTGTCCTTGACCTTGTTTAGTAACACAGTTGTTACTCTATCCTGTATTTGTTGTTTCCATTAATATATTATTATTATTTTAAAATATATATGTTTTTGTTACCTGATCTACTGTGATGATTTGAGTATACTAAATGTAGCAGTGATTCCTAAAGGACACATCCAAACCAACAGGAAGGAATGTTTCATTCTATCAGCAAGAACTTTGGTTTTTAGGAGTTTGGCAGATGGCATTATCTGAGTCAGTTTTCCAATGGGGGCAATGAAGTATCAGCTGTGATGGTACAAACACAAACAAAGACACACAAACACACACAAGAGCACACACACTCACTGAGAGATAGATAGACAGATGGAGTTGGTCTCTGCTGAAATACTTTGGAGACATGGTTCTGATTTCTCCCCTTTTGGAGTATTTTCAATTGCACAAGGTGTCTTGCAAATGAACCCATGTCTGAGGAAGACATGCATGTGTACTTCACATGCCACTTTTCACATAGCAGGAAGGTCATGTAATATTTTTCATGCAGCTGTCTTTTGACTGTGAACCATCCCATGAGGTCAGCTGTGGAATTTTCAACTTGTAGCATCACAATGGGGATCCACTCTTTGGATTTGGGGATATTTCCGATTTTCTTGATTCAGATTGGAATGATATATATATTAGTTTTTGATGAAAATTCTGCATTTGATGGTAATGAATGTCGTGCATCTAGGAATCTGTAGAGTGCAGACAATGAATGGATGCCTACTGTTGTCTGGACTGGTCTGAAAAGTCCTGTAGCATCTGAGCATGTGTGAGGGCTGTACAGGTCTTGCCAAAAGTCCAGGTCAGATGATCCTGCACAAAGCTGAACTCCTAGTGGTCTCCACAACAGTGTAAGGGCCAAGGAGAAACACACTTCCACACAGAAGTTGGGAAGCTACCTTATGAAGGTGATCATAGATACGGGATTATTAATATATCCAGGTTGGCATCTATTATTTTTTTAGCTTTTGACTTTCGCAGCTGTGGGCATCTTGACAACCATCAACTCCCTGTAAGCACAGACAACTCTATAAGAACCTGAGGATAAATTTCCCTGTGCATGTCCCCTTGTGAAACTGCTTAAGCACCGCCTGGTTTACACACAGGTGGAATTTCTAGGTCAAAGTGTGCATGTTTACTTCTTTGACTAAGCACTGCCAGGTGGCTCTTCTGCATAGCTCTACCTGTGGCCAGGATTGTATTATCTAGCTTTCTAACTTTTGCAGGTTGAGTAGATACATAGTGGGAGCACACTGTTTTTGTTGGTATTTTTCTTGGTATCTATTCTGATGCTTTTCACTGGGGGATTTTTTCCTGTGAAAATGGGCTTCCTCTACTTGACCTTATTTTCTTCTTTTTAAAATTTTTTCAATGTGACTTTTTAATTTTAGTTTTATTAAAGACATTGCCCCTTGCTTGCATAGTCTATATCAAAAGCACTAGTCCTTGCTCCAAGGCCCAGCTTGCTCTCAGCTGCCCCAGGAGGGGAACAGTCTTTGGCGGTAGACAAGAGACACCCCTGCAGGGGGCACAAGTGCTTTGGCCCTCTGGTGTCTTGCCAGCAGTGCTTCCCATGCTCACAGAGGGTTTCAGACACTGAGTCAATGGTCCAGGTGGTCTTTTGTTCAGTCTGATCTCAAATTGAGCTCCTCTGAGAGGTCATATTGAAGTCCTTGTGTGTACCTGACCCATCATTTTAAACAATATTCCAAGTTCACTTTTTGTGTGTACGTGGGTTCTGGGGATTGAACCCAGGGCCTTGAGCCTGTGAGGCAAGTGACCTACCTGAGCTACACCCTCAGAGACCCCTGTAAAAGTATTTCCCCTTTGCCTCGGGGTCTAAGTTGCCAAGGCTGACCTCAAACGTTCCTCTTGCCTCAGCCTCCCTGGTGGCTGGCATGACAGGCATGCACCTGGGACTGTCACACTCGAGCCTGTGATGGGAACTCATGTGCATCTGTCCAGGGCTGAGCATGGTTAGGCAGAGCTGTGCTCCAGGCTCCCTGCAGGGCTGTGGAGGCTTCTGCTGCCCAGCAGCCCTGGTGCCATGGCCAGGGCTCCTCCCAGCCGAGGGCAGGCAGCTGCCCATTGCTGTAGGCTGACCTTATTTTCTTCTTATGGCACTCGTCCGTTCTCTGGAGTATGTTGTATGGTTTGTCCATTAGGAGTCTAACAGGTCCTCTAGAACCTTCAAACAATTAGTAAAATTCCTGAACAGTAAGTGAGCGCGCGCAGAAATTGGGCTAATATTTTGGGAAGAACAATGTTGGATGATATATTCATGGCTTGAATATATCATCCAACATGAAGTTATATTTTATTACTTACAAAATAATAAAATAATGAAGCAATACCATGGGCTGAGCTAAAATAGATCCTTAGGATCTTAGGCATTCTGTAATAAATCTGTGTCACTTGAAGTATAGAGTTGATCGACTCTGAGTAATGAAACAGAAGTAAAGGTATCAAAGCCAATGATCATCTGTTTCCAATTTTCTGTGATTTTGTTCAAGAGGTAAAGTGGTGATATTTATTAATAATGGATCGAATAGGTTCATAATTGTTTTAGAGTACAATTAGATGCCTTCAAACTTTAGGCTACATGGGCACATTTGAGAACGGTTCCAGCCATTCTCTCATCCTTTGGGTCATTCCCCTCCTATGTCCTGTGAGACATTTTCTATGTGAGGCTTTAAGAAGAAGAAGAGAATATTCTGTAAAGAAAACCTTGTGATCTGTGCAGTATGAAGTTGAATGGATTCATTCAGAAATCAGAAATTCTTTTGAAAGATATTTATTTGCATGAGCCAAATAAAACCTATTTTTAGGCATCCTGGTGAAGACAAGGTTTTATCTTTATGTCTCATTTTCTATGTTTTGTTGTTGTTGTTGTTGTTAGAATGAAATTCATATGTTGCCAGACCATTCTATCAGATGTGTAACTAGATGCCATTTAAATTACCCACTTTTACATGGTAGACAGTTTTTAATGAACACTGCCTGTCTGCACCTTTTTTAAAAACAGGACTGGGATCAGAAGCCCAAATACCAATGGTTAGCTGGAGCATATTTTTCATTTGGCCTATCTGTCAGTATTCCCTGAGGTCATCTGTGCAATCAGCTTCGTTACTCCTGCTCCCTCACTGGATTTCATAGAAACCATATGCTATGTATGAATCAGGGACACCAATCCCACAACATAGCATTCTTGGAATATCCAAAGTCCCACTTTTCACTTCGCCATGCCTGAGATCAGCAGTAATATTTATCAGCAAATGTGAGATTTTCAAAGATCCAATTCTATGTGCTCCTTTCTCATAGAGCCTTAGGCAGGGATATAGCATACATAAATATTAAGTAAAGTCCATAGTTTTTAAAATGTCATCCATTGAATAGTTGACACATGTCTGAGATACTTTTTATTTTGGAGGAGGTATTATTTAATAGGGAATTCCAACAGCTACCTAATAGTGAAATGAGAAGTCTTGCATCCATTTTATTTTGTTTCTGATGATTTTTATGAGTAAGGGTAAGATACTTCCTTGTTCTGATGCAGATGTTGCCCACTTTTGTGAATGGATGCGGGGTGTCACCTACTACTTGCATATCTGCATATTGGGCTTGACACTGCTATCGTACTTGGTAGTTGGCAAAAAGTCAATACTGAAGTTAAGCTCTTGTATTCTAGCAGCAGAGCTGAAGATCCTTGATGTGCCACCTTCTGCAATCCATGCTGCTCTCTTCATGTTCCTTATTGACTTTGTGGTGAGGAGCATCATGGTCTCCTGGTCTTGAGAATGGCCAAGCATTGCTCTGTGAATGTGGAAGATGGGCATGTGGAAGGCTCCAGGGAGGAGGGATCATTGAACATGTACTCGAATCCATGTGCCTGTTGAATGACCTGTTTTTTTTATTTTTGGGTTTTAAGGGAGACACTGCCCTAAAACACTTCTGTGCAGCTGGGGATGCAGGCTTCTGCTTCACCTTGCAGGAAGCATTAACGAATCCTTTCCAGAAGACATGAGAAGAGAGAAGTGAGCCTCTGGTATCATGCAGGTTCCTTGCATTGCCCATGGGCTAGAAGAGAGAAGAGTTGCTTCATGAGATTTGATCCCCTTTTTCCTGAAAAGTTCCACACAGAGGTGAGTCCCCAGCATGTTTAGAAATCATTTCAGACACCTTTCTGGACGGAATTGAATCAGAGCCCCTGATGATGTGGAAGAGCTAAAGATGGGTTTGCTATGAATTTTCTATTTCACTCATCAGGGCCTGAGTCAAGTCAGTCATTGTGCTGTCAACACATGAGCTGCTGGTCAAATGTGAGGAAGTGGTCTTGCTTTATGAAAACACCACCCTGATTCAGTGAGCCAGAGGCAGCCTGCAGTCCCTGTTTTCCTGTAAAGGCAGATTGCTGTGGATGGCCTCTGGCCTCGTCATGCAGCCCTGCTCAGAGTAGGGGATTGAGGGACCAGGCAGATCCCTAGTTCCTTTTGACCTTTATTGCCACTGGGCCACCCCAGGGTCCTTGGACTCTACCTGGTCTTCTGGCCTGGGTCAGGGGATGTGAGGTTTGGAATCCCCCTCTGTGGCAGGATCCCAGCCCCCCAGCCACTTGAGGTCAGCACATCCTTCCCTAATTGTGTTAGAGTTGGAGACTTCTCCCACCCATCCTCATCCATGCTCATCCCACATTTTGTAGCTTGGCACCTGAGGACCTTTATTCATTGACTTAGTTGTTAGTGATGATGGTTACTAAGACTAAGTGACTCTTTCGAGTCACATCACTTGCATGGTAGGGCTAGAGCATGGATCTTCCTAATTGATTTCATGGGACTCTCTCATGGAAACTGTGACTGCTTCCTAAACACACACTCTACATTTGGAGTGTCAAAATTCTTGCCACTGCCTCCTTGGCAAGTGTATCTTGTCTTCTACGTGGGAATTTCACAAATATTTTCCTTTGGTTTGTGGAGGTCATGCAGAAGGGATTTCATTTGAAATAGCCCAAACAAGAAATACCAGTTGTCTTTTTCGCACATGGATGTGTGTAGTGAACACCCCTTTCTGTGTGCTTGCATGAGTTACTCCTTTGAATTTGTTGAAGAATGGTTGGCTGGGGAGCAAGTTAACGAGAGATGGATATCAATGGTTGTCAAGTATTCTGACGTGAAGAATGTATTGAGGATGTGAAGGCTTTTCTAGCCAGTTCCTATGGCTCAGTCAGGGATCAGTCAGAGGATTCTGTCTGGTAGACTCTTTGGCACAGATGTCAAAGTGGCCTGGTCTTACCCTGTCCAGGACTGAATGCTGAGCTTGAGTGGGAGCTTCTTGTCATTTCAAGCATTTCCATGAGTCTGTCCTCTGTTCTCTTGTATCCAAGTGGTTTCTAATAGGAAAGCAGAACAAAAATTGAAAGTATGGTGATTGATTATTTTTACCAATGTTATTTCAATCCACTTTGTTTAATACGAAATTACCTTTATGCTAGTAAGATTTCATATGTGAGGAAATAATGAAAATATTGGGGTTAGGGGATGAGAATATGCAAATCAAACATTTTTGAGCACCAAGACCCGTTTTTTGTTTTTGTTTTTGTTTTTTTTTTTTAACTTAAATAATATTAAGTGCCAGAGGACCACCGCTGCCATTCAGCCTCAACAACCTCCAGGTCCAGCCTCCAGGTGGCCCATTTCACCAGGGTGTGTGGGACCACACTGTCCTGGGATGAGAGAACAGTACCCACGGATGTTGACATCTCACAGAGTAGATATTGCCAGTGACAGTAGGGAGCTATTGGCACATGAGGAAGGGAAGAGCTCTCAGGATGGGAAGAGGGGGCCGCTTCGAGACTCATTGGGTATGGCACGAGGCTGCTGGGTGTGGTGTTGGCCTGGGCCCACTGAGTGGGGCAGATCCGTGGTCTGTGTTTCTGTACCCTCCTCTGTAGCCTGTGTTGGCAGCAGATCAGGGAATTGCGATCAGAAGTGCTCCCAGTAACACAGGCACCAGCCCCCAGAGTGTGTGCCTATCCGTTTCCCCACCTGGCCTGACTTAGTGCCTGTCTTGCCTCAGGGCTGAGACCCTACAATCTCTGATGAGGGTGTCTGTGGTCCAGATCCAACCTGCATGGCCAACATGCTCAGACCTTCAGCTGGGTCCTAGGCTGCTGCAACCAAACTCTGTTAACTGGGTGGCCGACAACAGAGGAAGTGTCTTCCGTTGAGCTCCAGAGGCTCAACACAGTAGGTGTTGGGCTGTCCCAGTGCCATAACCCCTCCCAGGTTTCAAGGGGACTGTCTCCCCAACTCTCCCAGCCCTTGCCCACTCTCCTATTGCTGCCCACGATCTGTGGTTCCCATATGGGCATCCCGCCCTGGCTCCAACCTCACATATCCGGTATCCCCCAGTCTCCCTGGTATCTGGGTCCAGACTCTCCTCTTCCTACAAGAATATCAGATATTGGATTTGGTCCCAGTTGATGCTGTGTTCCATCATGTGAGCTCTTAGCTTCATCACTGTGCAAAGACTCTTTTCCCACACAAGTTCGCACGGCTTTTGGCTGGCTAAGAATTTTCAGGCGACACTTTTCTAATGAGTACACTTTCCTTCCTTCCGATCTCCCACCAGTGAGCATTCCTCGCACCCTTGTCCTAGTTCCTTTATGGCAGTTTCCCTCCTTATGGCTGAGAGGACCTAGTGACCCCTGAATTCACACGTTCTCCTTAATCACCAACACACTGCAGAATTCTCCAGGGGGCCATATATGCTCCTGGAAGTTGGTGTTGGAAATAGTTCTCCATCCATTAATCACTCCCTCACTCACTAATGTCCTTGTGTCCTTGAGAAAGGCTCTCCCTTTCCTGGTTTTCCTGAATAGAAATCCTCTTGCCTCTTGGGTGAATAGGGTTATGGGTTGTGCAGAGGGTGTTGGTCCACTGAGCATCTTAGAGACTGTCCTTTATGGAGCCTAATGATCCTCACTGGGGAATGAGGCCAGGGTCCTAACTGTGGTTAGTTAGAGAGGGAAAGAAGGACAAGGGAAACTCAGATGTCCCTTCATGGCCCCTGGAGTTAGAGGACTTACCCCTTTGCACCTGGGATCAGGAGACCTCATTTCCTCGAGGACACGCACACTCAGACGTTAATCTTGAGTGTGGGTTCCTTTCTGGGGTCCAGGGCTGTTGTTAGCCACCAGGAATGACAGTGCTCTCCATGCTGAGTGGAGCCATTTTTGCCAGGAAAGAGAGCCCATGGTCACGCCTTGTGCAAAGCATCCCACGCCAGGGGCTCCCATGCCTACATTCCTGTCCTGAAAGGAAGCCACTCAGAGGCAAGGTGGGTCCAACCACCTCCCATGTGTTCACTCATCACTGTGTTCCAGCAGTCACCCCAGTGAACAGTCCTGATGGGATTGGATGTGGCTCAGAATGTCACCCTCATGAGCTCTACCCTGCCACAGCTGCAGTTCTGCAGTGGGAGAAACTCAAAACCTCAAAACACATGCACATGAAAGAAAAGAGCAAGAGCCAGAGCCCAAACAGGCCAGGTGTGGCAAAGACAGCTGGAGTGCCTAGGTTGGGACTCAGAATTATGTCAGTGGGGTGGCATTGCTGCTGGCACCAGCATGATAACCGAGAGCCAGCCCTGCTCATTTTGGGGAGCAGTGTGTTGGGGAAGGCAGCAGAAATTGAGAGGCAGGATTGAGTTTGGCCCTAGGAGGAGGTTGGGTAAGAGGCCAGTGTGGGTTGGAGAGCCTGGGCAGATAGACAGAGGCCAGGGCACACCCCAAAGCCTGGAGACTGCACTTGATGTCCAGGGTTGTGAAACACCACTTCCCCTCTTACTCACAACTGAGAGCATTGATGAGTTCAGTTTGTGTGCGGCTGCATCCAAGGTGGCTCGGCTAGGAACCTCTGTTTCCTTGACTCAGGAGGCTGGGAGTCCAGGCTCCACTGAGGCTCGGCTGGGAGGATCGGAGTCTGAGTTTATGCCTGTGTTCCCTGTAGGATCCATGTTGGCTGAGCCTCAGTGTTTTTGTAATGAGAGGATGGGTGACCGTCATGTCTTTATCACAGGACACACTTGCTAAATGGATTTGTTTGCTCTGAGGAGGAAAGAGAGAGGGGGGAGTGGTGCTGGAGACAGGGATGCAGACAGGGGTCATGGACTTGGCATAACTCAGTCTTGGAGGTGATATCCCATCACCTGTACCCACTTCAATTCCCATGAATCCAGAGGCTGAGCCCCCTTGAGGTGAGGGGTGAACCGGTTCTGGGCAGCAGGATGCTGTGGTACCTCGGAGTCTCTGTGAGACCCCAACACTAGACACACTTGGCCCTTTTGAAATCTTAGGAGAAGCCTTGGGAAGTTGTATGGCAGAGGGGAGCAGCCTCTGCATCTCAGTCCCCTCCAACTTGCCATGGTGTAGAGAGGGAACTGCAGCCACGATGGGACGGACATTGGCCATGTCCCTGTGTGGGACACAGGCCTGATTGAGTTAGGGTGCATTCTTTGTCTCTCCCTTTCTTGTGATTATCCCATCTCTACATTTGTGCTTTAGCCACCTGTGAGTCCCATCTCTGGTTTCAGAGAGAACAGAGGGTGTTATGGGCCAATAGACACAATAAACCCTAGAGATTAGATGCTACCCTACTTTCCAGAAAAGACTGGTCACACCATGAGTTGCACAATGATGGGACCAGGGTCCAAAAGCTGCTGAGAGGGAAGGACTGGTTGTGAATGCATTTTTGAAGGCTCCAAGCTGGAACTCTAGTGGCACCAAGCAGGGCAGATGCTGGTGGGGATGTTTGGGTAGTTGTTGGTGAACACCTGCGCACCTGAGATGGGTAGGCATGGAGGAGAAATCGGCAGCCCATAGGGCTGTTGAAAGTGGTCTTATGTGAAAAGAGGCTCAGGTATGGGCACAGGAAATGACATCATTGCCTTGACAATGGATCAAACAGAACATGGAACCCTGGTATCCAGGCACCCACTTCACTGACCAAGCCATCCGAGCTCACTTGGTTGGAGCCACTGGAGGGAGAAGGATGTTCTCCTGTGGTTGCAGACAATGCCGAGCCTCAGGCTCCCAGGAATCTCAGGGGGGCCAACTAGCCCTTTTGTGGATACACTGGGTGAGGCTTCATCTTAGACGCCAGAGCCTCTGGCGATTGTCACAGAGGAGCTCAAGAGTAACAGTGAGTAGCACAGGGCAGGTGAGCCCAGCAGGCCCTCGAGTCTGATCCCTGATGAATGGCCCAGGACTCCTATTCTGACTGTGTGTGTGTGTGTGTGTGTGTGTGTGTGTGTGTGTGTGTGTGTGTTTGTACTGATGGGAACTGTCCCATTGTGCTTTGACTCTAGTGTATTGGCACAAGTCATTTTTCTGTTTGTCACCATTTCCATTTTGAACCCACCATTCTTGGTCCCAACCCAGGGTGAAAATGATCAGAACACGGAGGAGCCCTTCAGGGTTCAGAGCCTTGAACCTTACAGGCAGGACCAGCTTAGGAATGAGCTCCTGCCTGTCATTTGTGGGAGGAACCTACATTTCAGCAGCAACATGGGGTTAATCTCCTGGGATTTCATCCCCACCCAGCAGGTGCTGGATCTCTTGTTCCCAAAACAGCCACCTTCTTCAGTCTTTACTCCTGGTGCCACTCCACATCCTCCAAGGGGACAAGAACCTCAGGTTCTGGATGGATGTTGTAGAATGCCCACAGAGCCAACTGCCAGGCTGGGTGGGGTGCAGTTGCTGGGCTTTGCTGATGTTGTCATCCCCCACAGTTCTTGGAACCTTCTGTGGCAGTGGCATCCAGGACCCCAGCAGCTGTGAGTAGCAGCTCCTCACGGCTTCACTCCAGCGAGCAGGTGGAAGACAGCCGCGTTGTTCACGTCCTCCTAGAGGGACAGAGCCTGAGGGAGACAAAGCGCATCCCGGTAAGCCCGACAGCAGGGCTGCCTCCTGGGTGTCCACACAGTGGAAGGCAGGAGACACAGCCAACCCCAGGGCTATGGTGGGAAATAAAGAAGAGAGAGGTCCGTCTTAAGGGCTTGACCTGAGGAGGGAGAGCATCAGCATGCCCAGCTTCAGTGGTGAGTGGGCCTGTGTATTGTGGGTTTTGCAGGCCAGAAGTGCAGACGGAAGTGCTGTGGACAGATGAAGGCAGAGATATGTCCAGGGTGCAGGCTGCAGTGCCTAGAACTTGGTATTCTCAATGAGTGAAGTTGGAGCAGAGGAGGTGGCAGTGACTTGTCACATGTGTAGGAGGGGATGTGTTCCTGGTGGCAGGGAAGAGAACCTCCTTAGCATGACTAGGTGTAGGAATTTGGGGTCGGGATCACCTGGGGGGTCATGCCAAAGCTTCGGAATGTTAGGCTTTGCATGTAGGTAAATACGGAGCTAAAGGGGTTCTTGGCAGAATTTCTATGGATGTGCAGTAGACACGCTAATGCTGCAGGTGTCCAGCTGCAGAGGAGACATGTTCAGTGACTGCCAGTGCTGAGTCAAGTACATCATGACAACCAGACCCGCACCGAGCTTCCAGAGGCCAGGGCCTCTCAAAGCTATCATGAAGCACTCAAGTGCACACTCTTGTATCTGAGTCTGTTTTGTGTCGTGGCAGTCAGGACCCAAATTTTCAGTGCATCTGCCTCTTCCACCCACAAAGGCAGCCTGCATCCCAGATCACACTTGGTGCGCAGATCCCTGGCCCATTGCTCTCATCTCAGTGAGATGAGAGTGTGTCTGTGCATAGGCAGTTTGGTCCTTTGACATGAGTGGAATGTGGCTCCCCAGGGGGAAGGGAGATGGCAGGTACAGGCAGATATTTGTACCAGGATTGTTCTAGTAGCACATTGCAAGAACCCAGGTGGTATATGGAGGACACACTCAGGTAGCAGGATAACAAGATTGTGCCCTTGTATATGTAGCTGAGATTTCTCCTGAATGTTTGACCACAGTCTTCTGGGTAGCTCTTCTAAAAGCCATTCTCTGATGACATTTGTCCCACCCTGATCCAGGTGACCTTTCAGGAGACGGTGACAAGCCTCATCCGCAGGGCCTTGGACCAAAATTTGTTGCAGCATGAGGATGTGGACAACTTTGAGCTGCTGTATATGATGTCTGAGGATGAGAGTAAGTAGGACAATCAGACAGTGGGGAGACATGATCCACAGTGGGCTCAGGATAACTGACAGCCAAGAGAAAGTGGGCCTTGGACCCAAAATACCAAAGTGTGATGGGCCTGGCGGAGACTCTCAGGGGTTGTGGGTGTTTTGTGGTATAATCCTTGAGTGCCACCTAACAATTCTCTCCACTTCGCTCTGCAGAAATCAAGGTCTCTGACCACTCACTCGTGTGTCTGTCCATGAATCTGGGAATACAATATTTCATGGTGAGGAAACACCCCCAGGTCAAGGGAAAGGAGGTAAACACCTACCTTATTCAAGCTGTGCATGTGCTGCCATTCCACTCCGACCTGAGGAAATAAGAAGCCTCAGCACCTGGACATATTTGCTGGAAGCCCATAGAGCCAACTGACAGTCTGGGGTGGCTTTCTGTTTCTGGGTTTGCTGATGTTCCATCCCCCACAGTTCTCAGAATCAACCTGCAAGTCCTCCAGGCCGCTTTCCCACAAGCAGGTGGGAGACACCTGCTTAATTCGTGTCCACTTAGAAACACAATGTCCAGAGATGGCCAAGAGTGTTCTGGTAAGCCTGGGAGCAGGGGTGTCCCGTGGTGCTTACACCTGGGTGGGGAGCAGACACTGGTCCAATACCATGGACTACTCATGCCCTCTTGAATTTGGAGCTTCTGGATGATCAGGAGGATAGATGGGAATCAAGAAGGGAGAGGTCAGTGTGAAGGGCTGGAGCTGAGATGAGCGAGTGCAGCAGCTTGTCCACTGCCATGTCTGAGGGAGTCTGTGTGTCAGGTGGCAGCATGCAGTCCAGAAGGGCAGGGACAGGTATGGGTGACAGATGAGAATAGGACAGGAACTAGGTTGCAGGTTCCCTTGTATGGGATGCTGACGTCTATGGAGGAGGACAGCAGTGTGAGGTTCTCCATGTTCCTTGAACAAGGAGCTGAGAGAGTCTCTCTGCAGAGTCGATATGGATGTGGAGCAAGCACACTAAATGTCCAGGTAACCCAATGACCACCCTTGCCGGATGAGGTGGCCTCCTACATCCCAGCCAGCACTGAGCCTCTGGAGGCCAGGAGCTCTCGTGGCTATCTTTCAGCTCTCCTGTGTGTGGTCATGTTCCTGGGTCTGTTTTTGGCCCTGGCAATCCAGACCAAAGCCTCTAGGTTTTGTGCCTAGGCCATTCCCAATGCCGCCTGCATCCTCGGGCAGACCTGGGATCTTGGAGGCTATTGTCCCATTCCTCCCAACTTGTGGGATGAGATTGCATCTGTATGCAGGTAGTGGGGTCCTTTCACTCCGAGAGGAGTGCAGCTCCACAAAGAGCAATGGCAGGCCCAGGAAGTCCTATGTACAAGGATTGGGCTAGTAGCCTGTGGGAAGAGCCCACACGATGAGCAGGAGGTCAGCCTCGGGTAGTAGGGTCATGGATGTTGCCCTTGTATTTAGAGTGGAGGTGCCTCCAGAATGCCCCTGCCCACTGTCCTTGAGTAGTCACTTCAAGGCCCATTTCCTGAAGGCCTGTCTCCCATGCTGCTCCAGGTGACCTGCCACGATAGGGCTCCTGTCGTCATCCGCAGCGCCCTCGACCTACACTTCCTTACTGAGGAGAATCCAGAGGATTATGAGCTGGGCCAAATCATCTCTCGCCGTCAGAGTAAGTGAGACAATCAGATAGCAGAGAGCAAGGGTCAGGATGTGGACTCAGGTCAACTCTTAGCAACAAAGAGTAGTCTCTGACCCCCAAGAACACTCCAACAGGTGTGTTGGGTTCGTGCACAAAGCCAACTGCACTTCTGCTGGTGGAAGGTCTTGAGGTCCAATGGTATACCCCGGTGGATATTGCGGCTCCCCACCAGGTGCCCTCCCCTGGACATGAACAGGCATCCAAAGCTGACATCTTTGAGGAGTGAGGAGGAAAGCCTCTCTCCAGGAGCAGTATGTTTCATGGTCTGGGATAGGAGTGGTTTCAAAGGAACATGGGAATGCATGGGCTAAAGAGGGAACTGGCATTTTGTGGACTGAAGCAGTACTATTGAAAGCCTTCTGTGTGACCAAAAAACCACTGCCTGGGCAGAGCATTGCCAGGATTCTAGCAAGCAGTAACAGGATGAAATTGGGAAGAAAACACAGCCTGGGAGACAGCCTGAATCATCTGTTTTTGCATAAATTCCATGGTCTTACGCACCTGAGTCCACTAGGCAAGGAGTGATCACAATAGCCAGGTTGTGATCCCTAACTAAAGTCAGATGAGGGCTTCCTGAGCACGTAGCCACAGAGCTCATCTGATAATAATGCCAGCGCTTTTTCGTTGGTTGGTTGGTTGGTTTTTGTGAGCCAAACACCACAGCAGCCATTATCCCAGCCTATGTACCCTGAAGACCACCATCCCTATGAGTTCTAGGATCACTTGTCTCCTATCTTAACCTACTGTTAGGTTAGTAGAGTCTATGGAAGAGGAAGTCTGTCTGGGGCCTTGGTAGCCTAAGAAATTCATAGCAGAGATCTCCACATCCAACCCAGAAGGGATGGAGAACAGGCTCTAGGTTAGAGGAGGGCGACAGGAAACACATGTTCAGAGGAAGGAGAAGCGGCTGTTGTATTCCCCCACTCGGGGTCATGGCACCACTGGGCCATACACCATGTTGGAGGGAAGCAGTCCCTTTGCTGGTCTTTGGAACCATTGTTCTCAGTAGGGCAGTATTTGGAATGTGGCCTCCATTCTCAGAAGCCTGGTTCACATGGAGGCGGGCTCCACCAACGCAGAAGCATGGCTCTAACGTGGTATCCGCGCTGGTCAGCCTGTCCTCACTGTGGCCATACTTGAGGAAAATAACTCAGAGGAGGAATCCTAGGCCTTTTTTCTCTGGGTTTCATAGCTTTCTCTTTGGTTGTGCACTGAGGCTGTCCATAAAGCTCTAGTGTGTGGCAGTGGAGAGCTCCTCAGCCCTTGCCACAAAGGCATAGACTGGGAGAGAGAGAACGAGGCTGGCAGAGAGGGAGAGAGAGAAAGATGGAGAGGGAGGACCTCTCCTTGGAGAATGAGGATTCAGTGGAGCCAACAGGAACAAGGTACTGTTGCCCAGGGCACAACCCTGTTTAGGTCTTACTCCAACCATGCTCAACCTTTCTTCCAGTCCCTCCCACCCCCCAGTAGTGTATTCATCTTGAATGAGAATTTCATGTTGACATCAGAGCACTCACCATCCAATGCTTCCCTCCAAACCCACCTATGAAGATGGCTCATGTGGGGACTGAATCTTCGGCACAGGAGCCTTTTGTGGGAGATTTCAGATGCAAACCCTAGTGGTGTGCTTTGGCAGATGCAAGAGGACCTGAGATATTCTGGAGTCCAAAGCCTTCGGTAGGAACAGACATTAGGTCTGTTGAAGTGCTCTGCCTAGTTCTTCCTCAGGGAGGACTGTGGAGGCTGTATTTGTTGGTATTGGTGCTGAATTGGAGAGCTCTCAGGTGTGTGGCTCTGGCCTTTTCTGGCACAGGCTCTCAGATGTTGGCGTGTCCTAGGGAGCACCTCCTGAGTGCCACCTTCTTTTTGTACACCCCTCTCTCCCCAGAGCTGAGGATTCCAGCAGAGGCCAACGTATTTTATGCCAAGAATCCTCACAAAAAATCCAACTTTGTGCTGAGGAAAAGGAGCCTCTCCCAAAAGAATGATGGGTGGATCGAGCCTCAACCTCCCTCTCGTCCTGCAAAGAAGGCTCCTGCCCTCCTGAGGATGCTTGCAAAACCATTCTGTTGCTGTGTGCCTGGGCGGGGCTGAGGCAGCCCAGGAATATTTACATTGATTACTATTTTCTTCAAAGTTTGAATCTATAGTTTGCCATTGTCCTTGACCTTGTTTAGTAACACAGTTGTTACTCTATCCTGTATTTGTTGTTTCCATTAATATATTATTATTATTTTAAAATATATATGTTTTTGTTACCTGATCTGCTGTGATGATTTGAGTATACTAAATGTAGCAGTGATTCCTAGAGGACACATCCAAACCAACAGGAAGGAATGTTTCATTCTATCAGCAAGAACTTTGGTTTTTAGGAGTTTGGCAGATGGCATTATCTGAGTCAGTTTTCCAATGGGGGCAATGAAGTATCAGCTGTGATGGTACAAACACAAACAAAGACACACAAACACACACAAGAGCACACACACTCACTGAGAGATAGATAGACAGATGGAGTTGGTCTCTGCTGAAATACTTTGGAGACATGGTTCTGATTTCTCCCCTTTTGGAGTATTTTCAATTGCACAAGGTGTCTTGCAAATGAACCCATGTCTGAGGAAGACATGCATGTGTACTTCACATGCCACTTTTCACATAGCAGGAAGGTCATGTAATATTTTTCATGCAGCTGTCTTTTGACTGTGAACCATCCCATGAGGTCAGCTGTGGAATTTTCAACTTGTAGCATCACAATGGGGATCCACTCTTTGGATTTGGGGATATTTCCGATTTTCTTGATTCAGATTGGAATGATATATATATTAGGTTTTGATGAAAATTCTGCATTTGATGGTAATGAATGTCGTGCATCTAGGAATCTGTAGAGTGCAGACAATGAATGGATGCCTACTGTTGTCTGGACTGGTCTGAAAAGTCCTGTAGCATCTGAGCATGTGTGAGGGCTGTACAGGTCTTGCCAAAAGTCCAGGTCAGATGATCCTGCACAAAGCTGAACTCCTAGTGGTCTCCACAACAGTGTAAGGGCCAAGGAGGAACTCACTTCCACACAGAAGTTGGGAAGCTACCTTATGAAGGTGATCATAGATACGGGATTATTAATATATCCAGGTTGGCATCTATTATTTTTTTAGCTTTTGACTTTCGCAGCTGTGGGCATCTTGACAACCATCAACTCCCTGTAAGCACAGACAACTCTATAAGAACCTGAGGATAAATTTCCCTGTGCATGTCCCCTTGTGAAACTGCTTAAGCACCGCCTGGTTTACACACAGGTGGAATTTCTAGGTCAAAGTGTGCATGTTTACTTCTTTGACTAAGCACTGCCAGGTGGCTCTTCTGCATAGCTCTACCTGTGGCCAGGATTGTATTATCTAGCTTTCTAACTTTTGCAGGTTGAGTAGATACATAGTGGGAGCACACTGTTTTTGTTGGTATTTTTCTTGGTATCTATTCTGATGCTTTTCACTGGGGGATTTTTTCCTGTGAAAATGGGCTTCCTCTACTTGACCTTATTTTCTTCTTTTTAAAATTTTTTCAATGTGACTTTTTAATTTTAGTTTTATTAAAGACATTGCCCCTTGCTTGCATAGTCTATATCTAAAGCACTAGTCCTTGCTCCAAGGCCCAGCTTGCTCTCAGCTGCCCCAGGAGGGGAACAGTCTTTGGCGGTAGACAAGAGACACCCCTGCAGGGGGCACAAGTGCTTTGGCCCTCTGGTGTCTTGCCAGCAGTGCTTCCCATGCTCACAGAGGGTTTCAGACACTGAGTCAATGGTCCAGGTGGTCTTTTGTTCAGTCTGATCTCAAATTGGGCTCCTCTGAGAGGTCATATTTAAGTCCTTGTGTGTACCTGACCCATCATTTTAAACAATATTCCAAGTTCACTTTTTGCGTGTACGTGGGTTCTGGGGATTGAACCCAGGGCCTTGAGCCTGTGAGGCAAGTGACCTACCTGAGCTACACCCTCAGAGACCCCTGTAAAAGTATTTCCCCTTTGCCTCGGGGTCTAAGTTGCCAAGGCTGACCTCAAACGTTCCTCTTGCCTCAGCCTCCCTGGTGGCTGGCATGACAGGCATGCACCTGGGACTGTCACACTCGAGCCTGTGATGGGAACTCATGTGCATCTGTCCAGGGCTGAGCATGGTTAGGCAGAGCTGTGCTCCAGGCTCCCTGCAGGGCTGTGGAGGCTTCTGCTGCCCAGCAGCCCTGGTGCCATGGCCAGGGCTCCTCCCAGCCGAGGGCAGGCAGCTGCCCATTGCTGTAGGCTGACCTTATTTTCTTCTTATGGCACTCGTCCGTTCTCTGGAGTATGTTGTATGGTTTGTCCATTAGGAGTCTAACAGGTCCTCTAGAACCTTCAAACAATTAGTAAAATTCCTGAACAGTAAGTGAGCGCGCGCAGAAATTGGGCTAATATTTTGGGAAGAACAATGTTGGATGATATATTCATGGCTTGAATATATCATCCAACATGAAGTTATATTTTATTACTTACAAAATAATAAAATAATGAAGCAATACCATGGGCTGAGCTAAAATAGATCCTTAGGATCTTAGGCATTCTGTAATAAATCTGTGTCACTTGAAGTATAGAGTTGATCGACTCTGAGTAATGAAACAGAAGTAAAGGTATCAAAGCCAATGATCATCTGTTTCCAATTTTCTGTGATTTGGTTCAAGAGGTAAAGTGGTGATATTTATTAATAATGGATCGAATAGGTTCATAATTGTTTTAGAGTACAATTAGATGCCTTCAAACTTTAGCCCTCCTATGTCCTGTGAGACATTTTCTATGTGAGGCTTTAAGAAGAAGAAGAGAATATTCTGTAAAGAAAACCTTGTGATCTGTGCAGTATGAAGTTGAATGGATTCATTCAGAAATCAGAAATTCTATTGAAAGATATTTATTGGCATGAGCCAAATAAAACCTATTTTTAGGCATCCTGGTGAAGACAAGGTTTTATCTTTATGTCTCATTTTCTATGTTTTGTTGTTGTTAGAATGAAATTCATATGTTGCCCGACCATTCTATCAGATGTGTAACTAGATGCCATTTAAATTACCCACTTTTACATGGTAGACAGTTTTTAATGAACACTGCCTGTCTGCACCTTTTTTAAAAACAGGACTGGGATCAGAAGCCCAAATACCAATGGTTAGCTGGAGCATATTTTTCATTTGGCCTATCTGTCAGTATTCCCTGAGGTCATCTGTGCAATCAGCTTCGTTACTCCTGCTCCCTCACTGGATTTCATAGAAACCATATGCTATGTATGAATCAGGGACACCAATCCCACAACATAGCATTCTTGCAATATCCAAAGTCCCACTTTTCACTTCGCCATGCCTGAGATCAGCAGTAATATTTATCAGCAAATGTGAGATTTTCAAAGATCCAATTCTATGTGCTCCTTTCTCATAGAGCCTTAGGCAGGGATATAGCATACATAAATATTAAGTAAAGTCCATAGTTTTTAAAATCTCATCCATTGAATAGTTGACACATGTCTGAGATACTTTTTATTTTGGAGGAGGTATTATTTAATAGGGAATTCCAACAGCTACCTAATAGTGAAATGAGAAGTCTTGCATCCATTTTATTTTGTTTCTGATGATTTTTATGAGTAAGGGTAAGATACTTCCTTGTTCTGATGCAGATGTTGCCCACTTTTGTGAATGGATGCGGGGTGTCACCTACTACTTGCATATCTGCATATTGGGCTTGACACTGCTATCGTACTTGGTAGTTGGCAAAAAGTCAATACTGAAGTTAAGCTCTTGTGTTCTAGCAGCAGAGCTGAAGATCCTTGATGTGCCACCTTCTGCAATCCATGCTGCTCTCTTCATGTTCCTTATTGACTTCCTGGTGAGGAGCATCATGGTCTCCTGGTCTTGAGAATGGCCAAGCATTGCTCTGTGAATGTGGAAGATGGGCATGTGGAAGGCTCCAGGGAGGAGGGATCATTGAACATGTACTCGAATCCATGTACCTGTTGAATGACCTGTTTTTTTATTTTTGGGTTTCAAGGGAGACACTGCCCTAAAACACTTCTGTGCAGCTGGGGATGCAGGCTTCTGCTTCACCTTGCAGGAAGCATTAACGAATCCTTTCCAGAAGACATGAGAAGAGAGAAGTGAGCCTCTGGTATCATGCAGGTTCCTTGCATTGCCCATGGGCTAGAAGAGAGAAGAGTTGCTTCATGAGATTTGATCCCCTTTTTCCTGAAAAGTTCCACACAGAGGTGAGTCCCCAGCATGTTTAGAAATCATTTCAGACACCTTTCTGGACGGAATTGAATCAGAGCCCCTGATGATGTGGAAGAGCTAAAGATGGGTTTGCTATGAATTTTCTATTTCATTCATCAGGGCCTGAGTCAAGTCAGTCATTGTGCTGTCAACACATGAGCTGCTGGTCAAATGTGAGGAAGTGGTCTTGCTTTATGAAAACACCACCCTGATTCAGTGAGCCAGAGGCAGCCTGCAGTCCCTGTTTTCCTGTAAAGGCAGATTGCTGTGGATGGCCTCTGGCCTCGTCATGCAGCCCTGCTCAGAGTAGGGGATTGAGGGACCAGGCAGATCCCTAGTTCCTTTTGACCTTTATTGCCACTGGGCCACCCCAGGGTCCTTGGACTCTACCTGGTCTTCTGGCCTGGGTCAGGGGATGTGAGGTTTGGAATCCCCCTCTGTGGCAGGATCCCAGCCCCCCAGCCACTTGAGGTCAGCACATCCTTCCCTAATTGTGTTAGAGTTGGAGACTTCTCCTTCCCATCCTCATCCATGCTCATCCCACATTTTGTAGCTTGGCACCTGAGGACCTTTAGTCATTGACTTAGTTGTTAGTGATGATGGTTACTAAGACTAAGTGACTCTTTCAAGTCACATCACTTGCATGGTAGGGCTAGAGCATGGATCTTCCTAATTGATTTCATGGGACTCTCTCATGGAAACTGTGACTGCTTCCTAAACACACACTCTACATTTGGAGTGTCAAAATTCTTGCCACTGCCTCCTTGGCAAGTGTATCTTGTCTTCTACGTGGGAATTTCACAAATATTTTCCTTTGGTTTGTGGAGGTCATGCAGAAGGGATTTCATTTGAAATAGCCCAAACAAGAAATACCAGTTGTCTTTTTCGCACATGGATGTGTGTAGTGAACACCCCTTTCTGTGTGCTTGCATGAGTTACTCCTTTGAATTTGTTGAAGAATGGTTGGCTGGGGAGCAAGTTAACGAGAGATGGATATCAATGGTTGTCAAGTATTCTGACGTGAAGAATGTATTGAGGATGTGAAGGCTTTTCTAGCCAGTTCCTATGGCTCAGTCAGGGATCAGTCAGAGGATTCTGTCTGGTAGACTCTTTGGCACAGATGTCAAAGTGGCCTGGTCTTACCCTGTCCAGGACTGAATGCTGAGCTTGAGTGGGAGCTTCTTGTCATTTCAAGCATTTCCATGAGTCTGTCCTCTGTTCTCTTGTATCCAAGTGGTTTCTAATAGGAAAGCAGAACAAAAATTGAAAGTATGGTGATTGATTATTTTTACCAATGTTATTTCAATCCACTTTGTTTAATACGAAATTACCTTTATGCTAGTAAGATTTCATATGTGAGGAAATAATGAAAATATTGGGGTTAGGGGATGAGAATATGCAAATCAAACATTTTTGAGCACCAAGACCCGTTTTTTGTTTTTGTTTTTGGTTTTTTTTTTTTTAACTTAAATAATATTAAGTGCCAGAGGACCACCGCTGCCATTCAGCCTCAACAACCTCCAGGTCCAGCCTCCAGGTGGCCCATTTCACCAGGGTGTGTGGGACCACACTGTCCTGGGATGAGAGAACAGTACCCACGGATGTTGACATCTCACAGAGTAGATATTGCCAGTGACAGTAGGGAGCTATTGGCACATGAGGAAGGGAAGAGCTCTCAGGATGGGAAGAGGGGGCCGCTTCGAGACTCATTGGGTATGGCACGAGGCTGCTGGGTGTGGTGTTGGCCTGGGCCCACTGAGTGGGGCAGATCCGTGGTCTGTGTTTCTGTACCCTCCTCTGTAGCCTGTGTTGGCAGCAGATCAGGGAATTGCGATCAGAAGTGCTCCCAGTAACACAGGCACCAGCCCCCAGAGTGTGTGCCTATCCATTTCCCCACCTGGCCTGACTTAGTGCCTGTCTTGCCTCAGGGCTGAGACCCTACAATCTCTGATGAGGGTGTCTGTGGTCCAGATCCAACCTGCATGGCCAACATGCTCAGACCTTCAGCTGGGTCCTAGGCTGCTGCAACCAAACTCTGTTAACTGGGTGGCCGACAACAGAGGAAGTGTCTTCCGTTGAGCTCCAGAGGCTCAACACAGTAGGTGTTGGGCTGTCCCAGTGCCATAACCCCTCCCAGGTTTCAACGGGACTGTCTCCCCAACTCTCCCAGCCCTTGCCCGCTCTCCTATTGCTGCCCACGATCTGTGGTTCCCATATGGGCATCCCGCCCTGGCTCCAACCTCACATATCCGGTATCCCCCAGTCTCCCTGGTATCTGGGTCCAGACTCTCCTCTTCCTACAAGAATATCAGATATTGGATTTGGTCCCAGTTGATGCTGTGTTCCATCATGTGAGCTCTTAGCTTCATCACTGTGCAAAGACTCTTTTCCCACACAAGTTCGCACGGCTTTTGGCTGGCTAAGAATTTTCAGGCGACACTTTTCTAATGAGTACACTTTCCTTCCTTCCGATCTCCCACCAGTGAGCATTCCTCGCACCCTTGTCCTAGTTCCTTTATGGCAGTTTCCCTCCTTATGGCTGAGAGGACCTAGTGACCCCTGAATTCACACGTTCTCCTTAATCACCAACACACTGCAGAATTCTCCAGGGGGCCATATATGCTCCTGGAAGTTGGTGTTGGAAATAGTTCTCCATCCATTAATCACTCCCTCACTCACTAATGTCCTTGTGTCCTTGAGAAAGGCTCTCCCTTTCCTGGTTTTCCTGAATAGAAATCCTCTTGCCTCTTGGGTGAATAGGGTTATGGGTTGTGCAGAGGGTGTTGGTCCACTGAGCATCTTAGAGACTGTCCTTTATGGAGCCTAATGATCCTCACTGGGGAATGAGGCCAGGGTCCTAACTGTGGTTAGTTAGAGAGGGAAAGAAGGACAAGGGAAACTCAGATGTCCCTTCATGGCCCCTGGAGTTAGAGGACTTACCCCTTTGCACCTGGGATCAGGAGACCTCATTTCCTCGAGGACACGCACACTCAGACGTTAATCTTGAGTGTGGGTTCCTTTCTGGGGTCCAGGGCTGTTGTTAGCCACCAGGAATGACAGTGCTCTCCATGCTGAGTGGAGCCATTTTTGCCAGGAAAGAGAGCCCATGGTCACGCCTTGTGCAAAGCATCCCACGCCAGGGGCTCCCATGCCTACATTCCTGTCCTGAAAGGAAGCCACTCAGAGGCAAGGTGGGTCCAACCACCTCCCATGTGTTCACTCATCACTGTGTTCCAGCAGTCACCCCAGTGAACAGTCCTGATGGGATTGGATGTGGCTCAGAATGTCACCCTCATGAGCTCTACCCTGCCACAGCTGCAGTTCTGCAGTGGGAGAAACTCAAAACCTCAAAACACATGCACATGAAAGAAAAGAGCAAGAGCCAGAGCCCAAACAGGCCAGGTGTGGCAAAGACAGCTGGAGTGCCTAGGTTGGGACTCAGAATTATGTCAGTGGGGTGGCATTGCTGCTGGCACCAGCATGATAACCGAGAGCCAGCCCTGCTCATTTTGGGGAGCAGTGTGTTGGGGAAGGCAGCAGAAATTGAGAGGCAGGATTGAGTTTGGCCCTAGGAGGAGGTTGGGTAAGAGGCCAGTGTGGGTTGGAGAGCCTGGGCAGATAGACAGAGGCCAGGGCACACCCCAAAGCCTGGAGACTGCACTTGATGTCCAGGGTTGTGAAACACCACTTCCCCTCTTACTCACAACTGAGAGCAAGGGGCATTGATGAGTTCAGTTTGTGTGCGGCTGCATCCAAGGTGGCTCGGCTAGGAACCTCTGTTTCCTTGACTCAGGAGGCTGGGAGTCCAGGCTCCACTGAGGCTCGGCTGGGAGGATCGGAGTCTGAGTTTATGCCTGTGTTCCCTGTAGGATCCATGTTGGCTGAGCCTCAGTGTTTTTGTAATGAGAGGATGGGTGACCGTCATGTCTTTATCACAGGACACACTTGCTAAATGGATTTGTTTGCTCTGAGGAGGAAAGAGAGAGGGGGGAGTGGTGCTGGAGACAGGGATGCAGACAGGGGTCATGGACTTGGCATAACTCAGTCTTGGAGGTGATATCCCATCACCTGTATCCACTTCAATTCCCATGAATCCAGAGGCTGTGCCCCCTTGAGGTGAGGGGTGAACCGGTTCTGGGCAGCAGGATGCTGTGGTACCTCGGAGTCTCTGTGAGACCCCAACACTAGACACACTTGGCCCTTTTGAAATCTTAGGAGAAGCCTTGGGAAGTTGTATGGCAGAGGGGAGCAGCCTCTGCATCTCAGTCCCCTCCAACTTGCCATGGTGTAGAGAGGGAACTGCAGCCACGATGGGACGGACATTGGCCATGTCCCTGTGTGGGACACAGGCCTGATTGAGTTAGGGTGCATTCTTTGTCTCTCCCTTTCTTGTGATTATCCCATCTCTACATTTGTGCTTTAGCCACATGTGAGTCCCATCTCTGGTTTCAGAGAGAACAGAGGGTGTTATGGGCCAATAGACACAATAAACCCTAGAGATTAGATGCTACCCTACTTTCCAGAAAAGACTGGGCACACCATGAGTTGCACAATGATGGGACCAGGGTCCAAAAGCTGCTGAGAGGGAAGGACTGGTTGTGAATGCATTTTTGAAGGCTCCAAGCTGGAACTCTAGTGGCACCAAGCAGGGCAGATGCTGGTGGGGATGTTTGGGTAGTTGTTGGTGAACACCTGCGCACCTGAGATGGGTAGGCATGGAGGAGAAATCGGCAGCCCATAGGGCTGTTGAAAGTGGTCTTATGTGAAAAGAGGCTCAGGTATGGGCACAGGAAATGACATCATTGCCTTGACAATGGATCAAACAGAACATGGAACCCTGGTATCCAGGCACCCACTTCACTGACCAAGCCATCCGAGCTCACTTGGTTGGAGCCACTGGAGGGAGAAGGATGTTCTCCTGTGGTTGCAGACAATGCCGAGCCTCAGGCTCCCAGGAATCTCAGGGGGGCCAACTAGCCCTTTTGTGGATACACTGGGTGAGGCTTCATCTTAGACTCCAGAGCCTCTGGCGATTGTCGCAGAGGAGCTCAAGAGTAACAGTGAGTAGCACAGGGCAGGTGAGCCCAGCAGGCCCTCTAGTCTGATCCCTGATGAATGGCCCAGGACTCCTATTCTGACTCTGTGTGTGTGTGTGTGTGTGTGTGTGTGTGTGTGTGTGTTTGTACTGATGGGAACTGTCCCATTGTGCTTTGACTCTAGTGTATTGGCACAAGTCATTTTTCTGTTTGTCACCATTTCCATTTTGAACCCACCATTCTTGGTCCCAACCCAGGGTGAAAATGATCAGAACACGGAGGAGCCCTTCAGGGTTCAGAGCCTTGAACCTTACAGGCAGGACCAGCTTAGGAATGAGCTCCTGCCTGTCATTTGTGGGAGGAACCTACATTTCAGCAGCAACATGGGGTTAATCTCCTGGGATTTCATCCCCACCCAGCAGGTGCTGGATCTCTTGTTCCCAAAACAGCCACCTTCTTCAGTCTTTACTCCTGGTGCCACTCCACATCCTCCAAGGGGACAAGAACCTCAGGTTCTGGATGGATGTTGTAGAATGCCCACAGAGCCAACTGCCAGGCTGGGTGGGGTGCAGTTGCTGGGCTTTGCTGATGTTGTCATCCCCCACAGTTCTTGGAACCTTCTGTGGCAGTGGCATCCAGGACCCCAGCAGCTGTGAGTAGCAGCTCCTCACGGCTTCACTCCAGCGAGCAGGTGGAAGACAGCCGCGTTGTTCACGTCCTCCTAGAGGGACAGAGCCTGAGGGAGACAAAGCGCATCCCGGTAAGCCCGACAGCAGGGCTGCCTCCTGGGTGTCCACACAGTGGAAGGCAGGAGACACAGCCAACCCCAGGGCTATGGTGGGAAATAAAGAAGAGAGAGGTCCGTCTTAAGGGCTTGACCTGAGGAGGGAGAGCATCAGCATGCCCAGCTTCAGTGGTGAGTGGGCCTGTGTATTGTGGGTTTTGCAGGCCAGAAGTGCAGATGGAAGTGCTGTGGACAGATGAAGGCAGAGATATGTCCAGGGTGCAGGCTGCAGTGCCTAGAACTTGGTATTCTCAATGAGTGAAGTTGGAGCAGAGGAGGTGGCAGTGACTTGTCACATGTGTAGGAGGGGATGTGTTCCTGGTGGCAGGGAAGAGAACCTCCTTAGCATGACTAGGTGTAGGAATTTGGGGTCGGGATCACCTGGGGGGTCATGCCAAAGCTTCGGAATGTTAGGCTTTGCATGTATGTAAATACGGAGCTAAAGGGGTTCTTGGCAGAATTTCTATGGATGTGCAGTAGACACGCTAATGCTGCAGGTGTCCAGCTGCAGAGGAGACATGTTCAGTGACTGCCAGTGCTGAGTCAAGTACATCATGACAACCAGACCCGCACCGAGCTTCCAGAGGCCAGGGCCTCTCAAAGCTATCATGAAGCACTCAAGTGCACACTCTTGTATCTGAGTCTGTTTTGTGTCGTGGCAGTCAGGACCCAAATTTTCAGTGCATCTGCCTCTTCCACCCACAAAGGCAGCCTGCATCCCAGATCACACTTGGTGTGCAGATCCCTGGCCCATTGCTCTCATCTCAGTGAGATGAGAGTGTGTCTGTGCATAGGCAGTTTGGTCCTTTGACATGAGTGGAATGTGGCTCCCCAGGGGGAGGGGAGATGGCAGGTACAGGCAGATATTTGTACCAGGATTGTTCTAGTAGCACATTGCAAGAACCCAGGTGGTATATGGAGGACACACTCAGGTAGCAGGATAACAAGATTGTGCCCTTGTATATGTAGCTGAGATTTCTCCTGAATGTTTGACCACAGTCTTCTGGGTAGCTCTTCTAAAAGCCATTCTCTGATGACATTTGTCCCACCCTGATCCAGGTGACCTTTCAGGAGACGGTGACAAGCCTCATCCGCAGGGCCTTGGACCAAAATTCGTTGCAGCATGAGGATGTGGACAACTTTGAGCTGCTGTATATGATGTCTGAGGATGAGAGTAAGTAGGACAATCAGACAGTGGGGAGACATGATCCACAGTGGGCTCAGGATAACTGACAGCCAAGAGAAAGTGGGCCTTGGCCCCAAAATACCAAAGTGTGATGGGCCTGGCGGAGACTCTCAGGGGTTGTGGGTGTTTTGTGGTATAATCCTTGAGTGCCACCTAACAATTCTCTCCACTTCGCTCTGCAGAAATCAAGGTCTCTGACCACTCACTCGTGTGTCTGTCCATGAATCTGGGAATACAATATTTCATGGTGAGGAAACGCCCCCAGGTCAAGGGAAAGGAGGTAAACACCTACCTTATTCAAGCTGTGCATGTGCTGCCATTCCACTCCGACCTGAGGAAATAAGAAGCCTCAGCACCTGGACATATTTGCTGGAAGCCCATAGAGCCAACTGACAGTCTGGGGTGGCTTTCTGTTTCTGGGTTTGCTGATGTTCCATCCCCCACAGTTCTCAGAATCAACCTGCAAGTCCTCCAGGCCACTTTCCCACAAGCAGGTGGGAGACACCTGCTTAATTCGTGTCCACTTAGAAACACAAAGTCCAGAGATGGCCAAGAGTGTTCTGGTAAGCCTGGGAGCAGGGGTGTCCCGTGGTGCTTACACCTGGGTGGGGAGCAGACACTGGTCCAATACCATGGACTACTCATGCCCTCTTGAATTTGGAGCTTCTGGATGATCAGGAGGATAGATGGGAATCAAGAAGGGAGAGGTCAGTGTGAAGGGCTGGAGCTGAGATGAGCGAGTGCAGCAGCTTGTCCACTGCCATGTCTGAGGGAGTCTGTGTGTCAGGTGGCAGCATGCAGTCCAGAAGGGCAGGGACAGGTATGGGTGACAGATGAGAATAGGACAGGAACTAGGTTGCAGGTTCCCTTGTATGGGATGCTGACGTCTATGGAGGAGGACAGCAGTGTGAGGTTCTCCATGTTCCTTGAACAAGGAGCTGAGAGAGTCTCTCTGCAGAGTCGATATGGATGTGGAGCAAGCACACTAAATGTCCAGGTAACCCAATGACCACCCTTGCCGGATGAGGTGCCCTCCTACATCCCAGCCAGCACTGAGCCTCTGGAGGCCAGGAGCTCTCGTGGCTATCTTTCAGCTCTCCTGTGTGTGGTCATGTTCCTGGGTCTGTTTTTGGCCCTGGCAATCCAGACCAAAGCCTCTAGGTTTTGTGCCTAGGCCATTCCCAATGCCGCCTGCATCCTCGGGCAGACCTGGGATCTTGGAGGCTATTGTCCCATTCCTCCCAACTTGTGGGATGAGATTGCATCTGTATGCAGGTAGTGGGGTCCTTTCACTCCGAGAGGAGTGCAGCTCCACAAAGAGCAATGGCAGGCCCAGGAAGTCCTATGTACAAGGATTGGGCTAGTAGCCTGTGGGAAGAGCCCACACGATGAGCAGGAGGTCAGCCTCGGGTAGTAGGGTCATGGATGTTGCCCTTGTATTTAGAGTGGAGGTGCCTCCAGAATGCCCCTGCCCACTGTCCTTGAGTAGTCACTTCAAGGCCCATTTCCTGAAGGCCTGTCTCCCATGCTGCTCCAGGTGACCTGCCACGATAGGGCTCCTGTCGTCATCCGCAGCGCCCTCGACCTACACTTCCTTACTGAGGAGAATCCAGAGGATTATGAGCTGGGCCAAATCATCTCTCGCCGTCAGAGTAAGTGAGACAATCAGATAGCAGAGAGCAAGGGTCAGGATGTGGACTCAGGTCAACTCTTAGCAACAAAGAGTAGTCTCTGACCCCCAAGAACACTCCAACAGGTGTGTTGGGTTCGTGCACAAAGCCAACTGCACTTCTGCTGGTGGAAGGTCTTGAGGTCCAATGGTATACCCCGGTGGATATTGCGGCTCCCCACCAGGTGCCCTCCCCTGGACATGAACAGGCATCCAAAGCTGACATCTTTGAGGAGTGAGGAGGAAAGCCTCTCTCCAGGAGCAGTATGTTTTCATGGTCTGGGATAGGAGTGGTTTCAAAGGAACATGGGAATGCATGGGCTAAAGAGGGAACTGGCATTTTGTGGACTGAAGCAGTACTATTGAAAGCCTTCTGTGTGACCAAAAAACCACTGCCTGGGCAGAGCATTGCCAGGATTCTAGCAAGCAGTAACAGGATGAAATTGGGAAGAAAACACAGCCTGGGAGACAGCCTGAATCATCTGTTTTTGCATAAATTCCATGGTCTTACGCACCTGAGTCCACTAGGCAAGGAGTGATCACAATAGCCAGGTTGTGATCCCTAACTAAAGTCAGATGAGGGCTTCCTGAGCACGTAGCCACAGAGCTCATCTGATAATAATGCCAGCGCTTTTTCGTTGGTTGGTTGGTTGGTTTTTGTGAGCCAAACACCACAGCAGCCATTATCCCAGCCTATGTACCCTGAAGACCACCATCCCTATGAGTTCTAGGATCACTTGTCTCCTATCTTAACCTACTGTTAGGTTAGTAGAGTCTATGGAAGAGGAAGTCAGTCTGGGGCCTTGGTAGCCTAAGAAATTCATAGCAGAGATCTCCACATCCAACCCAGAAGGGATGGAGAACAGGCTCTAGGTTAGAGGAGGGCGACAGGAAACACATGTTCAGAGGAAGGAGAAGCGGCTGTTGTATTCCCCCACTCGGGGTCATGGCACCACTGGGCCATACGCCATGTTGGAGGGAAGCAGTCCCTTTGCTGGTCTTTGGAACCATTGTTCTCAGTAGGGCAGTATTTGGAATGTGGCCTCCATTCTCAGAAGCCTGGTTCACATGGAGGCGGGCTCCACCAACGCAGAAGCATGGCTCTAATGTGGTATCCGTGCTGGTCAGCCTGTCCTCACTGTGGCCATACTTGAGGAAAATAACTCAGAGGAGGAATCCTAGGCCTTTTTTCTCTGGGTTTCATAGCTTTCTCTTTGGTTGTGCACTGAGGCTGTCCATAAAGCTCTAGTGTGTGGCAGTGGAGAGCTCCTCAGCCCTTGCCACAAAGGCATAGACTGGGAGAGAGAGAACGAGGCTGGCAGAGAGGGAGAGAGAGAAAGATGGAGAGGGAGGACCTCTCCTTGGAGAATGAGGATTCAGTGGAGCCAACAGGAACAAGGTACTGTTGCCCAGGGCACAACCCTGTTTAGGTCTTACTCCAACCATGCTCAACCTTTCTTCCAGTCCCTCCCACCCCCCAGTAGTGTATTCATCTTGAATGAGAATTTCATGTTGACATCAGAGCACTCACCATCCAATGCTTCCCTCCAAACCCACCTATGAAGATGGCTCATGTGGGGACTGAATCTTCGGCACAGGAGCCTTTTGTGGGAGATTTCAGATGCAAACCCTAGTGGTGTGCTTTGGCAGATGCAAGAGGACCTGAGATATTCTGGAGTCCAAAGCCTTCGGTAGGAACAGACATTAGGTCTGTTGAAGTGCTCTGCCTAGTTCTTCCTCAGGGAGGACTGTGGAGGCTGTCTTTGTTGGTATTGGTGCTGAATTGGAGAGCTCTCAGGTGTGTGGCTCTGGCCTTTTCTGGCACAGGCTCTCAGATGTTGGCGTGTCCTAGGGAGCACCTCCTGAGTGCCACCTTCTTTTTGTACACCCCTCTCTCCCCAGAGCTGAGGATTCCAGCAGAGGCCAACGTATTTGATGCCAAGAATCCTCACAAAAAATCCAACTTTGTGCTGAGGAAAAGGAGCCTCTCCCAAAAGAATGATGGGTGGATCGAGCCTCAACCTCCCTCTCGTCCTGCAAGGAAGGCTCCTGCCCTCCTGAGGATGCTTGCAAAACCATTCTGTTGCTGTGTGCCTGGGCGGGGCTGAGGCAGCCCAGGAATATTTACATTGATTACTATTTTCTTCAAAGTTTGAATCTATAGTTTGCCATTGTCCTTGACCTTGTTTAGTAACACAGTTGTTACTCTATCCTGTATTTGTTGTTTCCATTAATATATTATTATTATTTTAAAATATATATGTTTTTGTTACCTGATCTACTGTGATGATTTGAGTATACTAAATGTAGCAGTGATTCCTAAAGGACACATCCAAACCAACAGGAAGGAATGTTTCATTCTATCAGCAAGAACTTTGGTTTTTAGGAGTTTGGCAGATGGCATTATCTGAGTCAGTTTTCCAATGGGGGCAATGAAGTATCAGCTATGATGGTACAAACACAAACAAAGACACACAAACACACACAAGAGCACACACACTCACTGAGAGATAGATAGACAGATGGAGTTGGTCTCTGCTGAAATACTTTGGAGACATGGTTCTGATTTCTCCCCTTTTGGAGTATTTTCAATTGCACAAGGTGTCTTGCAAATGAACCCATGTCTGAGGAAGACATGCATGTGTACTTCACATGCCACTTTTCACATAGCAGGAAGGTCATGTAATATTTTTCATGCAGCTGTCTTTTGACTGTGAACCATCCCATGAGGTCAGCTGTGGAATTTTCAACTTGTAGCATCACAATGGGGATCCACTCTTTGGATTTGGGGATATTTCCGATTTTCTTGATTCAGATTGGAATGATATATATATATATTAGTTTTTGATGAAAATTCTGCATTTGATGGTAATGAATGTCGTGCATCTAGGAATCTGTAGAGTGCAGACAATGAATGGATGCCTACTGTTGTCTGGACTGGTCTGAAAAGTCCTGTAGCATCTGAGCATGTGTGAGGGCTGTACAGGTCTTGCCAAAAGTCCAGGTCAGATGATCCTGCACAAAGCTGAACTCCTAGTGGTCTCCACAACAGTGTAAGGGCCAAGGAGAAACACACTTCCACACAGAAGTTGGGAAGCTACCTTATGAAGGTGATCATAGATACGGGATTATTAATATATCCAGGTTGGCATCTATTATTTTTTTAGCTTTTGACTTTCGCAGCTGTGGGCATCTTGACAACCATCAACTCCCTGTAAGCACAGACAACTCTATAAGAACCTGAGGATAAATTTCCCTGTGCATGTCCCCTTGTGAAACTGCTTAAGCACCGCCTGGTTTACACACAGGTGGAATTTCTAGGTCAAAGTGTGCATGTTTACTTCTTTGACTAAGCACTGCCAGGTGGCTCTTCTGCATAGCTCTACCTGTGGCCAGGATTGTATTATCTAGCTTTCTAACTTTTGCATGTTGAGTAGATACATAGGGGGAGCACACTGTGTTTGTTGGTATTTTTCTTGGTATCTATTCTGATGCTTTTCACTGGGGGATTTTTTCCTGTGAAAATGGGCTTCCTCTACTTGACCTTATTTTCTTCTTTTTAAAATTTTTTCAATGTGACTTTTTAATTTTAGTTTTATTAAAGACATTGCCCCTTGCTTGCATAGTCTATATCTAAAGCACTAGTCCTTGCTCCAAGGCCCAGCTTGCTCTCAGCTGCCCCAGGAGGGGAACAGTCTTTGGCGGTAGACAAGAGACGCCCCTGCAGGGGGCACAAGTGCTTTGGTCCTCTGGTGTCTTGCCAGCAGTGCTTCCCATGCTCACAGAGGGTTTCAGACACTGAGTCAATGGTCCAGGTGGTCTTTTGTTCAGTCTGATCTCAAATTGAGCTCCTCTGAGAGGTCATATTGAAGTCCTTGTGTGTACCTGACCCATCATTTTAAACAATATTCCAAGTTCACTTTTTGTGTGTACGTGGGTTCTGGGGATTGAACCCAGGGCCTTGAGCCTGTGAGGCAAGTGACCTACCTGAGCTACACCCTCAGAGACCCCTGTAAAAGTATTTCCCCTTTGCCTCGGGGTCTAAGTTGCCAAGGCTGACCTCAAACGTTCCTCTTGCCTCAGCCTCCCTGGTGGCTGGCATGACAGGCATGCACCTGGGACTGTCACACTCGAGCCTGTGATGGGAACTCATGTGCATCTGTCCAGGGCTGAGCATGGTTAGGCAGAGCTGTGCTCCAGGCTCCCTGCAGGGCTGTGGAGGCTTCTGCTGCCCAGCAGCCCTGGTGCCATGGCCAGGGCTCCTCCCAGCCGAGGGCAGGCAGCTGCCCATTGCTGTAGGCTGACCTTATTTTCTTCTTATGGCACTCGTCCGTTCTCTGGAGTATGTTGTATGGTTTGTCCATTAGGAGTCTAACAGGTCCTCTAGAACCTTCAAACAATTAGTAAAATTCCTGAACAGTAAGTGAGCACGCGCAGAAATTGGGCTAATATTTTGGGAGGAACAATTTTGGATGATATATTCATGGCTTGAATATATCATCCAACATGAAGTTATATTTTATTACTTACAAAATAATAAAATAATGAAGCAATACCATGGGCTGAGCTAAAATAGATCCTTAGGATCTTAGGCATTCTGTAATAAATCTGTGTCACTTGAAGTATAGAGTTGATCGACTCTGAGTAATGAAACAGAAGTAAAGGTATCAAAGCCAATGATCATCTGTTTCCAATTTTCTGTGATTTGGTTCAAGTGGTAAAGTGGTGATATTTATTAATAATGGATCGAATAGGTTCATAATTGTTTTAGAGTACAATTAGATGCCTTCAAACTTTAGGCTACATGGGCACATTTGAGAACGGTTCCAGCCATTCTCTCATCCTTTGGGTCATTCCCCTCCTATGTCCTGTGAGACATTTTCTATGTGAGGCTTTAAGAAGAAGAAGAGAATATTCTGTAAAGAAAACCTTGTGATCTGTGCAGTATGAAGTTGAATGGATTCATTCAGAAATCAGAAATTCTATTGAAAGATATTTATTGGCATGAGCCAAATAAAACCTATTTTTAGGCATCCTGGTGAAGACAAGGTTTTATCTTTATGTCTCATTTTCTATGTTTTGTTGTTGTTGTTGTTGTTAGAATGAAATTCATATGTTGCCAGACCATTCTATCAGATGTGTAACTAGATGCCATTTAAATTACCCACTTTTACATGGTAGACAGTTTTTAATGAACACTGCCTGTCTGCACCTTTTTTAAAAACAGGACTGGGATCAGAAGCCCAAATACCAATGGTTAGCTGGAGCATATTTTTCATTTGGCCTATCTGTCAGTATTCCCTGAGGTCATCTGTGCAATCAGCTTCGTTACTCCTGCTCCCTCACTGGATTTCATAGAAACCATATGCTATGTATGAATCAGGGACACCAATCCCACAACATAGCATTCTTGGAATATCCAAAGTCCCACTTTTCACTTCGCCATGCCTGAGATCAGCAGTAATATTTATCAGCAAATGTGAGATTTTCAAAGATCCAATTCTATGTGCTCCTTTCTCATAGAGCCTTAGGCAGGGATATAGCATACATAAATATTAAGTAAAGTCCATAGTTTTTAAAATGTCATCCATTGAATAGTTGACACATGTCTGAGATACTTTTTATTTTGGAGGAGGTATTATTTAATAGGGAATTCCAACAGCTACCTAATAGTGAAATGAGAAGTCTTGCATCCATTTTATTTTGTTTCTGATGATTTTTATGAGTAAGGGTAAGATACTTCCTTGTTCTGATGCAGATGTTGCCCACTTTTGTGAATGGATGCGGGGTGTCACCTACTACTTGCATATCTGCATATTGGGCTTGACACTGCTATCGTACTTGGTAGTTGGCAAAAAGTCAATACTGAAGTTAAGCTCTTGTGTTCTAGCAGCAGAGCTGAAGATCCTTGATGTGCCACCTTCTGCAATCCATGCTGCTCTCTTCATGTTCCTTATTGACTTCCTGGTGATGAGCATCATGGTCTCCTGGTCTTGAGAATGGCCAAGCATTGCTCTGTGAATGTGGAAGATGGGCATGTGGAAGGCTCCAGGGAGGAGGGATCATTGAACATGTACTCGAATCCATGTGCCTGTTGAATGACCTGTTTTTTTATTTTTGGGTTTTAAGGGAGACACTGCCCTAAAACACTTCTGTGCAGCTGGGGATGCAGGCTTCTGCTTCACCTTGCAGGAAGCATTAACGAATCCTTTCCAGAAGACATGAGAAGAGAGAAGTGAGCCTCTGGTATCATGCAGGTTCCTTGCATTGCCCATGGGCTAGAAGAGAGAAGAGTTGCTTCATGAGATTTGATCCCCTTTTTCCTGAAAAGTTCCACACAGAGGTGAGTCCCCAGCATGTTTAGAAATCATTTCAGACACCTTTCTGGACGGAATTGAATCAGAGCCCCTGATGATGTGGAAGAGCTAAAGATGGGTTTGCTATGAATTTTCTATTTCATTCATCAGGGCCTGAGTCAAGTCAGTCATTGTGCTGTCAACACATGAGCTGCTGGTCAAATGTGAGGAAGTGGTCTTGCTTTATGAAAACACCACCCTGATTCAGTGAGCCAGAGGCAGCCTGCAGTCCCTGTTTTCCTGTAAAGGCAGATTGCTGTGGATGGCCTCTGGCCTCGTCATGCAGCCCTGCTCAGAGTAGGGGATTGAGGGACCAGGCAGATCCCTAGTTCCTTTTGACCTTTATTGCCATTGGGCCACCCCAGGGTCCTTGGACTCTACCTGGTCTTCTGGCCTGGGTCAGGGGATGTGAGGTTTGGAATCCCCCTCTGTGGCAGGATCCCAGCCCCCCAGCCACTTGAGGTCAGCACATCCTTCCCTAATTGTGTTAGAGTTGGAGACTTCTCCCACCCATCCTCATCCATGCTCATCCCACATTTTGTAGCTTGGCACCTGAGGACCTTTATTCATTGACTTAGTTGTTAGTGATGATGGTTACTAAGACTAAGTGACTCTTTCGAGTCACATCACTTGCATGGTAGGGCTAGAGCATGGATCTTCCTAATTGATTTCATGGGACTCTCTCATGGAAACTGTGACTGCTTCCTAAACACACACTCTACATTTGGAGTGTCAAAATTCTTGCCACTGCCTCCTTGGCAAGTGTATCTTGTCTTCTACGTGGGAATTTCACAAATATTTTCCTTTGGTTTGTGGAGGTCATGCAGAAGGGATTTCATTTGAAATAGCCCAAACAAGAAATACCAGTTGTCTTTTTCGCACATGGATGTGTGTAGTGAACACCCCTTTCTGTGTGCTTGCATGAGTTACTCCTTTGAATTTGTTGAAGAATGGTTGGCTGGGGAGCAAGTTAACGAGAGATGGATATCAATGGTTGTCAAGTATTCTGACGTGAAGAATGTATTGAGGATGTGAAGGCTTTTCTAGCCAGTTCCTATGGCTCAGTCAGGGATCAGTCAGAGGATTCTGTCTGGTAGACTCTTTGGCACAGATGTCAAAGTGGCCTGGTCTTACCCTGTCCAGGACTGAATGCTGAGCTTGAGTGGGAGCTTCTTGTCATTTCAAGCATTTCCATGAGTCTGTCCTCTGTTCTCTTGTATCCAAGTGGTTTCTAATAGGAAAGCAGAACAAAAATTGAAAGTATGGTGATTGATTATTTTTACCAATGTTATTTCAATCCACTTTGTTTAATACGAAATTACCTTTATGCTAGTAAGATTTCATATGTGAGGAAATAATGAAAATATTGGGGTTAGGGGATGAGAATATGCAAATCAAACATTTTTGAGCACCAAGACCCGTTTTTTGTTTTTGTTTTTTTTTTTTTTTAACTTAAATAATATTAAGTGCCAGAGGACCACCGCTGCCATTCAGCCTCAACAACCTCCAGGTCCAGCCTCCAGGTGGCCCATTTCACCAGGGTGTGTGGGACCACACTGTCCTGGGATGAGAGAACAGTACCCACGGATGTTGACATCTCACAGAGTAGATATTGCCAGTGACAGTAGGGAGCTATTGGCACATGAGGAAGGGAAGAGCTCTCAGGATGGGAAGAGGGGGCCGCTTCGAGACTCATTGGGTATGGCACGAGGCTGCTGGGTGTGGTGTTGGCCTGGGCCCACTGAGTGGGGCAGATCCGTGGTCTGTGTTTCTGTACCCTCCTCTGTAGCCTGTGTTGGCAGCAGATCAGGGAATTGCGATCAGAAGTGCTCCCAGTAACACAGGCACCAGCCCCCAGAGTGTGTGCCTATGCGTTTCCCCACCTGGCCTGACTTAGTGCCTGTCTTGCCTCAGGGCTGAGACCCTACAATCTCTGATGAGGGTGTCTGTGGTCCAGATCCAACCTGCATGGCCAACATGCTCAGACCTTCAGCTGGGTCCTAGGCTGCTGCAACCAAACTCTGTTAACTGGGTGGCCGACAACAGAGGAAGTGTCTTCCGTTGAGCTCCAGAGGCTCAACACAGTAGGTGTTGGGCTGTCCCAGTGCCATAACCCCTCCCAGGTTTCAAGGGGACTGTCTCCCCAACTCTCCCAGCCCTTGCCCACTCTCCTATTGCTGCCCACGATCTGTGGTTCCCATATGGGCATCCCGCCCTGGCTCCAACCTCACATATCCGGTATCCCCCAGTCTCCCTGGTATCTGGGTCCAGACTCTCCTCTTCCTACAAGAATATCAGATATTGGATTTGGTCCCAGTTGATGCTGTGTTCCATCATGTGAGCTCTTAGCTTCATCACTGTGCAAAGACTCTTTTCCCACACAAGTTCGCACGACTTTTGGCTGGCTAAGAATTTTCAGGCGACACTTTTCTAATGAGTACACTTTCCTTCCTTCCGATCTCCCACCAGTGAGCATTCCTCGCACCCTTGTCCTAGTTCCTTTATGGCAGTTTCCCTCCTTATGGCTGAGAGGACCTAGTGACCCCTGAATTCACACGTTCTCCTTAATCACCAACACACTGCAGAATTCTCCAGGGGGCCATATATGCTCCTGGAAGTTGGTGTTGGAAATAGTTCTCCATCCATTAATCACTCCCTCACTCACTAATGTCCTTGTGTCCTTGAGAAAGGCTCTCCCTTTCCTGGTTTTCCTGAATAGAAATCCTCTTGCCTCTTGGGTGAATAGGGTTATGGGTTGTGCAGAGGGTGTTGGTCCACTGAGCATCTTAGAGACTGTCCTTTATGGAGCCTAATGATCCTCACTGGGGAATGAGGCCAGGGTCCTAACTGTGGTTAGTTAGAGAGGGAAAGAAGGACGAGGGAAACTCAGATGTCCCTTCATGGCCCCTGGAGTTAGAGGACTTACCCCTTTGCACCTGGGATCAGGAGACCTCATTTCCTCGAGGACACGCACACTCAGACGTTAATCTTGAGTGTGGGTTCCTTTCTGGGGTCCAGGGCTGTTGTTAGCCACCAGGAATGACAGTGCTCTCCATGCTGAGTGGAGCCATTTTTGCCAGGAAAGAGAGCCCATGGTCACGCCTTGTGCAAAGCATCCCACGCCAGGGGCTCCCATGCCTACATTCCTGTCCTGAAAGGAAGCCACTCAGAGGCAAGGTGGGTCCAACCACCTCCCATGTGTTCACTCATCACTGTGTTCCAGCAGTCACCCCAGTGAACAGTCCTGATGGGATTGGATGTGGCTCAGAATGTCACCCTCATGAGCTCTACCCTGCCACAGCTGCAGTTCTGCAGTGGGAGAAACTCAAAACCTCAAAACACATGCACATGTAAGAAAAGAGCAAGAGCCAGAGCCCAAACAGGCCAGGTGTGGCAAAGACAGCTGGAGTGCCTAGGTTGGGACTCAGAATTATGTCAGTGGGGTGGCATTGCTGCTGGCACCAGCATGATAACCGAGAGCCAGCCCTGCTCATTTTGGGGAGCAGTGTGTTGGGGAAGGCAGCAGAAATTGAGAGGCAGGATTGAGTTTGGCCCTAGGAGGAGGTTGGGTAAGAGGCCAGTGTGGGTTGGAGAGCCTGGGCAGATAGACAGAGGCCAGGGCACACCCCAAAGCCTGGAGACTGCACTTGATGTCCAGGGTTGTGAAACACCACTTCCCCTCTTACTCACAACTGAGAGCAAGGGGCATTGATGAGTTCAGTTTGTGTGCGGCTGCATCCAAGGTGGCTCGGCTAGGAACCTCTGTTTCCTTGACTCAGGAGGCTGGGAGTCCAGGCTCCACTGAGGCTCGGCTGGGAGGATCGGAGTCTGAGTTTATGCCTGTGTTCCCTGTAGGATCCATGTTGGCTGAGCCTCAGTGTTTTTGTAATGAGAGGATGGGTGACCGTCATGTCTTTATCACAGGACACACTTGCTAAATGGATTTGTTTGCTCTGAGGAGGAAAGAGAGAGGGGGGAGTGGTGCTGGAGACAGGGATGCAGACAGGGGTCATGGACTTGGCATAACTCAGTCTTGGAGGTGATATCCCATCACCTGTACCCACTTCAATTCCCATGAATCCAGAGGCTGAGCCCCCTTGAGGTGAGGGGTGAACCGGTTCTGGGCAGCAGGATGCTGTGGTACCTCGGAGTCTCTGTGAGACCCCAACACTAGACACACTTGGCCCTTTTGAAATCTTAGGAGAAGCCTTGGGAAGTTGTGTGGCAGAGGGGAGCAGCCTCTGCATCTCAGTCCCCTCCAACTTGCCATGGTGTAGAGAGGGAACTGCAGCCACGATGGGACGGACATTGGCCATGTCCCTGTGTGGGACACAGGCCTGATTGAGTTAGGGTGCATTCTTTGTCTCTCCCTTTCTTGTGATTATCCCATCTCTACATTTGTGCTTTAGCCACCTGTGAGTCCCATCTCTGGTTTCAGAGAGAACAGAGGGTGTTATGGGCCAATAGACACAATAAACCCTAGAGATTAGATGCTACCCTACTTTCCAGAAAAGACTGGGCACACCATGAGTTGCACAATGATGGGACCAGGGTCCAAAAGCTGCTGAGAGGGAAGGACTGGTTGTGAATGCATTTTTGAAGGCTCCAAGCTGGAACTCTAGTGGCACCAAGCAGGGCAGATGCTGGTGGGGATGTTTGGGTAGTTGTTGGTGAACACCTGCGCACCTGAGATGGGTAGGCATGGAGGAGAAATCGGCAGCCCATAGGGCTGTTGAAAGTGGTCTTATGTGAAAAGAGGCTCAGGTATGGGCACAGGAAATGACATCATTGCCTTGACAATGGATCAAACAGAACATGGAACCCTGGTATCCAGGCACCCACTTCACTGACCAAGCCATCCGAGCTCACTTGGTTGGAGCCACTGGAGGGAGAAGGATGTTCTCCTGTGGTTGCAGACAATGCCGAGCCTCAGGCTCCCAGGAATCTCAGGGGGGCCAACTAGCCCTTTTGTGGATACACTGGGTGAGGCTTCATCTTAGACGCCAGAGCCTCTGGCGATTGTCACAGAGGAGCTCAAGAGTAACAGTGAGTAGCACAGGGCAGGTGAGCCCAGCAGGCCCTCGAGTCTGATCCCTGATGAATGGCCCAGGACTCCTATTCTGACTGTGTGTGTGTGTGTGTGTGTGTGTGTGTGTGTGTGTGTGTGTGTTTGTACTGATGGGAACTGTCCCATTGTGCTTTGACTCTAGTGTATTGGCACAAGTCATTTTTCTGTTTGTCACCATTTCCATTTTGAACCCACCATTCTTGGTCCCAACCCAGGGTGAAAATGATCAGAACACGGAGGAGCCCTTCAGGGTTCAGAGCCTTGAACCTTACAGGCAGGACCAGCTTAGGAATGAGCTCCTGCCTGTCATTTGTGGGAGGAACCTACATTTCAGCAGCAACATGGGGTTAATCTCCTGGGATTTCATCCCCACCCAGCAGGTGCTGGATCTCTTGTTCCCAAAACAGCCACCTTCTTCAGTCTTTACTCCTGGTGCCACTCCACATCCTCCAAGGGGACAAGAACCTCAGGTTCTGGATGGATGTTGTAGAATGCCCACAGAGCCAACTGCCAGGCTGGGTGGGGTGCAGTTGCTGGGCTTTGCTGATGTTGTCATCCCCCACAGTTCTTGGAACCTTCTGTGGCAGTGGCATCCAGGACCCCAGCAGCTGTGAGTAGCAGCTCCTCACGGCTTCACTCCAGCGAGCAGGTGGAAGACAGCCGCGTTGTTCACGTCCTCCTAGAGGGACAGAGCCTGAGGGAGACAAAGCGCATCCCGGTAAGCCCGACAGCAGGGCTGCCTCCTGGGTGTCCACACAGTGGAAGGCAGGAGACACAGCCAACCCCAGGGCTATGGTGGGAAATAAAGAAGAGAGAGGTCCGTCTTAAGGGCTTGACCTGAGGAGGGAGAGCATCAGCATGCCCAGCTTCAGTGGTGAGTGGGCCTGTGTATTGTGGGTTTTGCAGGCCAGAAGTGCAGACGGAAGTGCTGTGGACAGATGAAGGCAGAGATATGTCCAGGGTGCAGGCTGCAGTGCCTAGAACTTGGTATTCTCAATGAGTGAAGTTGGAGCAGAGGAGGTGGCAGTGACTTGTCACATGTGTAGGAGGGGATGTGTTCCTGGTGGCAGGGAAGAGAACCTCCTTAGCATGACTAGGTGTAGGAATTTGGGGTCGGGATCACCTGGGGGGTCATGCCAAAGCTTCGGAATGTTAGGCTTTGCATGTATGTAAATACGGAGCTAAAGGGGTTCTTGGCAGAATTTCTATGGATGTGCAGTATACACGCTAATGCTGCAGGTGTCCAGCTGCAGAGGAGACATGTTCAGTGACTGCCAGTGCTGAGTCAAGTACATCATGACAACCAGACCCGCACCGAGCTTCCAGAGGCCAGGGCCTCTCAAAGCTATCATGAAGCACTCAAGTGCACACTCTTGTATCTGAGTCTGTTTTGTGTCGTGGCAGTCAGGACCCAAATTTTCAGTGCATCTGCCTCTTCCACCCACAAAGGCAGCCTGCATCCCAGATCACACTTGGTGCGCAGATCCCTGGCCCATTGCTCTCATCTCAGTGAGATGAGAGTGTGTCTGTGCATAGGCAGTTTGGTCCTTTGACATGAGTGGAATGTGGCTCCCCAGGGGGAGGGGAGATGGCAGGTACAGGCAGATATTTGTACCAGGATTGTTCTAGTAGCACATTGCAAGAACCCAGGTGGTATATGGAGGACACACTCAGGTAGCAGGATAACAAGATTGTGCCCTTGTATATGTAGCTGAGATTTCTCCTGAATGTTTGACCACAGTCTTCTGGGTAGCTCTTCTAAAAGCCATTCTCTGATGACATTTGTCCCACCCTGATCCAGGTGACCTTTCAGGAGACGGTGACAAGCCTCATCCGCAGGGCCTTGGACCAAAATTCGTTGCAGCATGAGGATGTGGACAACTTTGAGCTGCTGTATATGATGTCTGAGGATGAGAGTAAGTAGGACAATCAGACAGTGGGGAGACATGATCCACAGTGGGCTCAGGATAACTGACAGCCAAGAGAAAGTGGGCCTTGGCCCCAAAATACCAAAGTGTGATGGGCCTGGCGGAGACTCTCAGGGGTTGTGGGTGTTTTGTGGTATAATCCTTGAGTGCCACCTAACAATTCTCTCCACTTCGCTCTGCAGAAATCAAGGTCTCTGACCACTCACTCGTGTGTCTGTCCATGAATCTGGGAATACAATATTTCATGGTGAGGAAACGCCCCCAGGTCAAGGGAAAGGAGGTAAACACCTACCTTATTCAAGCTGTGCATGTGCTGCCATTCCACTCCGACCTGAGGAAATAAGAAGCCTCAGCACCTGGACATATTTGCTGGAAGCCCATAGAGCCAACTGACAGTCTGGGGTGGCTTTCTGTTTCTGGGTTTGCTGATGTTCCATCCCCCACAGTTCTCAGAATCAACCTGCAAGTCCTCCAGGCCGCTTTCCCACAAGCAGGTGGGAGACACCTGCTTAATTCGTGTCCACTTAGAAACACAAAGTCCAGAGATGGCCAAGAGTGTTCTGGTAAGCCTGGGAGCAGGGGTGTCCCGTGGTGCTTACACCTGGGTGGGGAGCAGACACTGGTCCAATACCATGGACTACTCATGCCCTCTTGAATTTGGAGCTTCTGGATGATCAGGAGGATAGATGGGAATCAAGAAGGGAGAGGTCAGTGTGAAGGGCTGGAGCTGAGATGAGCGAGTGCAGCAGCTTGTCCACTGCCATGTCTGAGGGAGTCTGTGTGTCAGGTGGCAGCATGCAGTCCAGAAGGGCAGGGACAGGTATGGGTGACAGATGAGAATAGGACAGGAACTAGGTTGCAGGTTCCCTTGTATGGGATGCTGACGTCTATGGAGGAGGACAGCAGTGTGAGGTTCTCCATGTTCCTTGAACAAGGAGCTGAGAGAGTCTCTCTGCAGAGTCGATATGGATGTGGAGCAAGCACACTAAATGTCCAGGTAACCCAATGACCACCCTTGCCGGATGAGGTGCCCTCCTACATCCCAGCCAGCACTGAGCCTCTGGAGGCCAGGAGCTCTCGTGGCTATCTTTCAGCTCTCCTGTGTGTGGTCATGTTCCTGGGTCTGTTTTTGGCCCTGGCAATCCAGACCAAAGCCTCTAGGTTTTGTGCCTAGGCCATTCCCAATGCCGCCTGCATCCTCGGGCAGACCTGGGATCTTGGAGGCTATTGTCCCATTCCTCCCAACTTGTGGGATGAGATTGCATCTGTATGCAGGTAGTGGGGTCCTTTCACTCCGAGAGGAGTGCAGCTCCACAAAGAGCAATGGCAGGCCCAGGAAGTCCTATGTACAAGGATTGGGCTAGTAGCCTGTGGGAAGAGCCCACACGATGAGCAGGAGGTCAGCCTCGGGTAGTAGGGTCATGGATGTTGCCCTTGTATTTAGAGTGGAGGTGCCTCCAGAATGCCCCTGCCCACTGTCCTTGAGTAGTCACTTCAAGGCCCATTTCCTGAAGGCCTGTCTCCCATGCTGCTCCAGGTGACCTGCCACGATAGGGCTCCTGTCGTCATCCGCAGCGCCCTCGACCTACACTTCCTTACTGAGGAGAATCCAGAGGATTATGAGCTGGGCCAAATCATCTCTCGCCGTCAGAGTAAGTGAGACAATCAGATAGCAGAGAGCAAGGGTCAGGATGTGGACTCAGGTCAACTCTTAGCAACAAAGAGTAGTCTCTGACCCCCAAGAACACTCCAACAGGTGTGTTGGGTTCGTGCACAAAGCCAACTGCACTTCTGCTGGTGGAAGGTCTTGAGGTCCAATGGTATACCCCGGTGGATATTGCGGCTCCCCACCAGGTGCCCTCCCCTGGACATGAACAGGCATCCAAAGCTGACATCTTTGAGGAGTGAGGAGGAAAGCCTCTCTCCAGGAGCAGTATGTTTTCATGGTCTGGGATAGGAGTGGTTTCAAAGGAACATGGGAATGCATGGGCTAAAGAGGGAACTGGCATTTTGTGGACTGAAGCAGTACTATTGAAAGCCTTCTGTGTGACCAAAAAACCACTGCCTGGGCAGAGCATTGCCAGGATTCTAGCAAGCAGTAACAGGATGAAATTGGGAAGAAAACACAGCCTGGGAGACAGCCTGAATCATCTGTTTTTGCATAAATTCCATGGTCTTACGCACCTGAGTCCACTAGGCAAGGAGTGATCACAATAGCCAGGTTGTGATCCCTAACTAAAGTCAGATGAGGGCTTCCTGAGCACGTAGCCACAGAGCTCATCTGATAATAATGCCAGCGCTTTTTCGTTGGTTGGTTGGTTGGTTTTTGTGAGCCAAACACCACAGCAGCCATTATCCCAGCCTATGTACCCTGAAGACCACCATCCCTATGAGTTCTAGGATCACTTGTCTCCTATCTTAACCTACTGTTAGGTTAGTAGAGTCTATGGAAGAGGAAGTCTGTCTGGGGCCTTGGTAGCCTAAGAAATTCATAGCAGAGATCTCCACATCCAACCCAGAAGGGATGGAGAACAGGCTCTAGGTTAGAGGAGGGCGACAGGAAACACATGTTCAGAGGAAGGAGAAGCGGCTGTTGTATTCCCCCACTCGGGGTCATGGCACCACTGGGCCATACACCATGTTGGAGGGAAGCAGTCCCTTTGCTGGTCTTTGGAACCATTGTTCTCAGTAGGGCAGTATTTGGAATGTGGCCTCCATTCTCAGAAGCCTGGTTCACATGGAGGCGGGCTCCACCAACGCAGAAGCATGGCTCTAACGTGGTATCCGCGCTGGTCAGCCTGTCCTCACTGTGGCCATACTTGAGGAAAATAACTCAGAGGAGGAATCCTAGGCCTTTTTTCTCTGGGTTTCATAGCTTTCTCTTTGGTTGTGCACTGAGGCTGTCCATAAAGCTCTAGTATGTGGCAGTGGAGAGCTCCTCAGCCCTTGCCACAAAGGCATAGACTGGGAGAGAGAGAACGAGGCTGGCAGAGAGGGAGAGAGAGAAAGATGGAGAGGGAGGACCTCTCCTTGGAGAATGAGGATTCAGTGGAGCCAACAGGAACAAGGTACTGTTGCCCAGGGCACAACCCTGTTTAGGTCTTACTCCAACCATGCTCAACCTTTCTTCCAGTCCCTCCCACCCCCCAGTAGTGTATTCATCTTGAATGAGAATTTCATGTTGACATCAGAGCACTCACCATCCAATGCTTCCCTCCAAACCCACCTATGAAGATGGCTCATGTGGGGACTGAATCTTCGGCACAGGAGCCTTTTGTGGGAGATTTCAGATGCAAACCCTAGTGGTGTGCTTTGGCAGATGCAAGAGGACCTGAGATATTCTGGAGTCCAAAGCCTTCGGTAGGAACAGACATTAGGTCTGTTGAAGTGCTCTGCCTAGTTCTTCCTCAGGGAGGACTGTGGAGGCTGTCTTTGTTGGTATTGGTGCTGAATTGGAGAGCTCTCAGGTGTGTGGCTCTGGCCTTTTCTGGCACAGGCTCTCAGATGTTGGCGTGTCCTAGGGAGCACCTCCTGAGTGCCACCTTCTTTTTGTACACCCCTCTCTCCCCAGAGCTGAGGATTCCAGCAGAGGCCAACGTTTTTTATGCCAAGAATCCTCACAAAAAATCCAACTTTGTGCTGAGGAAAAGGAGCCTCTCCCAAAAGAATGATGGGTGGATCGAGCCTCAACCTCCCTCTCGTCCTGCAAAGAAGGCTCCTGCCCTCCTGAGGATGCTTGCAAAACCATTCTGGGGCTGTGTGCCTGGGCGGGGCTGAGGCAGCCCAGGAATATTTACATTGATTACTATTTTCTTCAAAGTTTGAATCTATAGTTTGCCATTGTCCTTGACCTTGTTTAGTAACACAGTTGTTACTCTATCCTGTATTTGTTGTTTCCATTAATATATTATTATTATTTTAAAATATATATGTTTTTGTTACCTGATCTACTGTGATGATTTGAGTATACTAAATGTAGCAGTGATTCCTAAAGGACACATCCAAACCAACAGGAAGGAATGCTTCATTCTATGAGCAAGAACTTTGGTTTTAAGGAGTTTGGCAGATGGCATTATCTGAGTCAGTTTTCCAATGGGGGCAATGAAGTATCAGCTATGATGGTACAAACACAAACAAAGACACACAAACACACACAAGAGCACACACACTCACTGAGAGATAGATAGACAGATGGAGTTGGTCTCTGCTGAAATACTTTGGAGACATGGTTCTGATTTCTCCCCTTTTGGAGTATTTTCAATTGCACAAGGTGTCTTGCAAATGAACCCATGTCTGAGGAAGACATGCATGTGTACTTCACATGCCACTTTTCACATAGCAGGAAGGTCATGTAATATTTTTCATGCAGCTGTCTTTTGACTGTGAACCATCCCATGAGGTCAGCTGTGGAATTTTCAACTTGTAGCATCACAATGGGGATCCACTCTTTGGATTTGGGGATATTTCCGATTTTCTTGATTCAGATTGGAATGATATGTATATATTAGTTTTTGATGAAAATTCTGCATTTGATGGTAATGAATGTCGTGCATCTAGGAATCTGTAGAGTGAAGATAATGAATGGATGCCTACTGTTGTCTGGACTGGTCTGAAGAGTCCTGTAGCATCTGAGCATGTGTGAGGGCTGTACAGGTCTTGCCAATAGTCCAGATCAGATGATCCTGCACAAAGCTGAACTCCTAGTGGTCTCCACAACAGTGTAAGGGCCAAGGAGAAACACACTTCCACACAGAAGTTGGGAAGCTACCTTATGAAGGTGATCATAGATACGGGATTATTAATATATCCAGGTTGGCATCTATTATTTTTTTAGCTTTTGACTTTCGCAGCTGTGGGCATCTTGACAACCATCAACTCCCTGTAAGCACAGACAACTCTATAAGAACCTGAGGATAAATTTCCCTGTGCATGTCCCCTTGTGAAACTGCTTAAGCACCGCCTGGTTTACACACAGGTGGAATTTCTAGGTCAAAGTGTGCATGTTTACTTCTTTGACTAAGCACTGCCAGGTGGCTCTTCTGCATAGCTCTACATGTGGCCAGGATTGTATTATCTAGCTTTCTAACTTTTGCAGGTTGAGTAGATACATAGTGGGAGCACACTGTTTTTGTTGGTATTTTTCTTGGTATCTATTCTGATGCTTTTCACTGGGGGATTTTTTCCTGTGAAAATGGGCTTCCTCTACTTGACCTTATTTTCTTCTTTTTAAAATTTTTTCAATGTGACTTTTTAATTTTAGTTTTATTAAAGACATTGCCCCTTGCTTGCATAGTCTATATCTAAAGCACTAGTCCTTGCTCCAAGGCCCAGCTTGCTCTCAGCTGCCCCAGGAGGGGAACAGTCTTTGGCGGTAGACAAGAGACACCCCTGCAGGGGGCACAAGTGCTTTGGCCCTCTGGTGTCTTGCCAGCAGTGCTTCCCATGCTCACAGAGGGTTTCAGACACTGAGTCAATGGTCCAGGTGGTCTTTTGTTCAGTCTGATCTCAAATTGAGCTCCTCTGAGAGGTCATATTGAAGTCCTTGTGTGTACCTGACCCATCATTTTAAACAATATTCCAAGTTCACTTTTTGTGTGTACGTGGGTTCTGGGGATTGAACCCAGGGCCTTGAGCCTGTGAGGCAAGTGACCTACCTGAGCTACACCCTCAGAGACCCCTGTAAAAGTATTTCCCCTTTGCCTCGGGGTCTAAGTTGCCAAGGCTGACCTCAAACGTTCCTCTTGCCTCAGCCTCCCTGGTGGCTGGCATGACAGGCATGCACCTGGGACTGTCACACTCGAGCCTGTGATGGGAACTCATGTGCATCTGTCCAGGGCTGAGCATGGTTAGGCAGAGCTGTGCTCCAGGCTCCCTGCAGGGCTGTGGAGGCTTCTGCTGCCCAGCAGCCCTGGTGCCATGGCCAGGGCTCCTCCCAGCCGAGGGCAGGCAGCTGCCCATTGCTGTAGGCTGACCTTATTTTCTTCTTATGGCACTCGTCCGTTCTCTGGAGTATGTTGTATGGTTTGTCCATTAGGAGTCTAACAGGTCCTCTAGAACCTTCAAACAATTAGTAAAATTCCTGAACAGTAAGTGAGCACGCGCAGAAATTGGGCTAATATTTTGGGAAGAACAATGTTGGATGATATATTCATGGCTTGAATATATCATCCAACATGAAGTTATATTTTATTACTTACAAAATAATAAAATAATGAAGCAATACCATGGGCTGAGCTAAAATAGATCCTTAGGATCTTAGGCATTCTGTAATAAATCTGTGTCACTTGAAGTATAGAGTTGATCGACTCTGAGTAATGAAACAGAAGTAAAGGTATCAAAGCCAATGATCATCTGTTTCCAATTTTCTGTGATTTGGTTCAAGTGGTAAAGTGGTGATATTTATTAATAATGGATCGAATAGGTTCATAATTGTTTTAGAGTACAATTAGATGCCTTCAAACTTTAGGCTACATGGGCACATTTGAGAACGGTTCCAGCCATTCTCTCATCCTTTGGGTCATTCCCCTCCTATGTCCTGTGAGACATTTTCTATGTGAGGCTTTAAGAAGAAGAAGAGAATATTCTGTAAAGAAAACCTTGTGATCTGTGCAGTATGAAGTTGAATGGATTCATTCAGAAATCAGAAATTCTATTGAAAGATATTTATTGGCATGAGCCAAATAAAACCTATTTTTAGGCATCCTGGTGAAGACAAGGTTTTATCTTTATGTCTCATTTTCTATGTTTTGTTGTTGTTGTTGTTGTTAGAATGAAATTCATATGTTGCCAGACCATTCTATCAGATGTGTAACTAGATGCCATTTAAATTACCCACTTTTACATGGTAGACAGTTTTTAATGAACACTGCCTGTCTGCACCTTTTTTAAAAACAGGACTGGGATCAGAAGCCCAAATACCAATGGTTAGCTGGAGCATATTTTTCATTTGGCCTATCTGTCAGTATTCCCTGAGGTCATCTGTGCAATCAGCTTCGTTACTCCTGCTCCCTCACTGGATTTCATAGAAACCATATGCTATGTATGAATCAGGGACACCAATCCCACAACATAGCATTCTTGGAATATCCAAAGTCCCACTTTTCACTTCGCCATGCCTGAGATCAGCAGTAATATTTATCAGCAAATGTGAGATTTTCAAAGATCCAATTCTATGTGCTCCTTTCTCATAGAGCCTTAGGCAGGGATATAGCATACATAAATATTAAGTAAAGTCCATAGTTTTTAAAATGTCATCCATTGAATAGTTGACACATGTCTGAGATACTTTTTATTTTGGAGGAGGTATTATTTAATAGGGAATTCCAACAGCTACCTAATAGTGAAATGAGAAGTCTTGCATCCATTTTATTTTGTTTCTGATGATTTTTATGAGTAAGGGTAAGATACTTCCTTGTTCTGATGCAGATGTTGCCCACTTTTGTGAATGGATGCGGGGTGTCACCTACTACTTGCATATCTGCATATTGGGCTTGACACTGCTATCGTACTTGGTAGTTGGCAAAAAGTCAATACTGAAGTTAAGCTCTTGTGTTCTAGCAGCAGAGCTGAAGATCCTTGATGTGCCACCTTCTGCAATCCATGCTGCTCTCTTCATGTTCCTTATTGACTTCCTGGTGATGAGCATCATGGTCTCCTGGTCTTGAGAATGGCCAAGCATTGCTCTGTGAATGTGGAAGATGGGCATGTGGAAGGCTCCAGGAAGGAGGGATCATTGAACATGTACTCGAATCCATGTGCCTGTTGAATGACCTGTTTTTTTTTTATTTTTGGGTTTTAAGGGAGACACTGCCCTAAAACACTTCTGTGCAGCTGGGGATGCAGGCTTCTGCTTCACCTTGCAGGAAGCATTAACGAATCCTTTCCAGAAGACATGAGAAGAGAGAAGTGAGCCTCTGGTATCATGCAGGTTCCTTGCATTGCCCATGGGCTAGAAGAGAGAAGAGTTGCTTCATGAGATTTGATCCCCTTTTTCCTGAAAAGTTCCACACAGAGGTGAGTCCCCAGCATGTTTAGAAATCATTTCAGACACCTTTCTGGACGGAATTGAATCAGAGCCCCTGATGATGTGGAAGAGCTAAAGATGGGTTTGCTATGAATTTTCTATTTCATTCATCAGGGCCTGAGTCAAGTCAGTCATTGTGCTGTCAACACATGAGCTGCTGGTCAAATGTGAGGAAGTGGTCTTGCTTTATGAAAACACCACCCTGATTCAGTGAGCCAGAGGCAGCCTGCAGTCCATGTTTTCCTGTAAAGGCAGATTGCTGTGGATGGCCTCTGGCCTCGTCATGCAGCCCTGCTCAGAGTAGGGGATTGAGGGACCAGGCAGATCCCTAGTTCCTTTTGACCTTTATTTCCATTGGGCCACCCCAGGGTCCTTGGACTCTACCTGGTCTTCTGGCCTGGGTCAGGGGATGTGAGGTTTGGAATCCCCCTCTGTGGCAGGATCCCAGCCCCCCAGCCACTTGAGGTCAGCACATCCTTCCCTAATTGTGTTAGAGTTGGAGACTTCTCCCACCCATCCTCATCCATGCTCATCCCACATTTTGTAGCTTGGCACCTGAGGACCTTTATTCATTGACATAGTTGTTAGTGATGATGGTTACTAAGACTAAGTGACTCTTTCGAGTCACATCACTTGCATGGTAGGGCTAGAGCATGGATCTTCCTAATTGATTTCATGGGACTCTCTCATGGAAACTGTGACTGCTTCCTAAACACACACTCTACATTTGGAGTGTCAAAATTCTTGCCACTGCCTCCTTGGCAAGTGTATCTTGTCTTCTACGTGGGAATTTCACAAATATTTTCCTTTGGTTTGTGGAGGTCATGCAGAAGGGATTTCATTTGAAATAGCCCAAACAAGAAATACCAGTTGTCTTTTTCGCACATGGATGTGTGTAGTGAACACCCCTTTCTGTGTGCTTGCATGAGTTACTCCTTTGAATTTGTTGAAGAATGGTTGGCTGGGGAGCAAGTTAACGAGAGATGGATATCAATGGTTGTCAAGTATTCTGACGTGAAGAATGTATTGAGGATGTGAAGGCTTTTCTAGCCAGTTCCTATGGCTCAGTCAGGGATCAGTCAGAGGATTCTGTCTGGTAGACTCTTTGGCACAGATGTCAAAGTGGCCTGGTCTTACCCTGTCCAGGACTGAATGCTGAGCTTGAGTGGGAGCTTCTTGTCATTTCAAGCATTTCCATGAGTCTGTCCTCTGTTCTCTTGTATCCAAGTGGTTTCAAATAGGAAAGCAGAACAAAAATTGAAAGTATGGTGATTGATTATTTTTACCAATGTTATTTCAATCCACTTTGTTTAATACGAAATTACCTTTATGCTAGTAAGATTTCATATGTGAGGAAATAATGAAAATATTGGGGTTAGGGGATGAGAATATGCAAATCAAACATTTTTGAGCACCAAGACCCGTTTTTTGTTTTTGTTTTTGTTTTTTTTTTTAACTTAAATAATATTAAGTGCCAGAGGACCACCGCTGCCATTCAGCCTCAACAACCTCCAGGTCCAGCCTCCAGGTGGCCCATTTCACCAGGGTGTGTGGGACCACACTGTCCTGGGATGAGAGAACAGTACCCACGGATGTTGACATCTCACAGAGTAGATATTGCCAGTGACAGTAGGGAGCTATTGGCACATGAGGAAGGGAAGAGCTCTCAGGATGGGAAGAGGGGGCCGCTTCGAGACTCATTGGGTATGGCACGAGGCTGCTGGGTGTGGTGTTGGCCTGGGCCCACTGAGTGGGGCAGATCCGTGGTCTGTGTTTCTGTACCCTCCTCTGTAGCCTGTGTTGGCAGCAGATCAGGGAATTGCGATCAGAAGTGCTCCCAGTAACACAGGCACCAGCCCCCAGAGTGTGTGCCTATCCGTTTCCCCACCTGGCCTGACTTAGTGCCTGTCTTGCCTCAGGGCTGAGACCCTACAATCTCTGATGAGGGTGTCTGTGGTCCAGATCCAACCTGCATGGCCAACATGCTCAGACCTTCAGCTGGGTCCTAGGCTGCTGCAACCAAACTCTGTTAACTGGGTGGCCGACAACAGAGGAAGTGTCTTCCGTTGAGCTCCAGAGGCTCAACACAGTAGGTGTTGGGCTGTCCCAGTGCCATAACCCCTCCCAGGTTTCAAGGGGACTGTCTCCCCAACTCTCCCAGCCCTTGCCCACTCTCCTATTGCTGCCCACGATCTGTGGTTCCCATATGGGCATCCCGCCCTGGCTCCAACCTCACATATCCGGTATCCCCCAGTCTCCCTGGTATCTGGGTCCAGACTCTCCTCTTCCTACAAGAATATCAGATATTGGATTTGGTCCCAGTTGATGCTGTGTTCCATCATGTGAGCTCTTAGCTTCATCACTGTGCAAAGACTCTTTTCCCACACAAGTTCGCACGACTTTTGGCTGGCTAAGAATTTTCAGGCGACACTTTTCTAATGAGTACACTTTCCTTCCTTCCGATCTCCCACCAGTGAGCATTCCTCGCACCCTTGTCCTAGTTCCTTTATGGCAGTTTCCCTCCTTATGGCTGAGAGGACCTAGTGACCCCTGAATTCACACGTTCTCCTTAATCACCAACACACTGCAGAATTCTCCAGGGGGCCATATATGCTCCTGGAAGTTGGTGTTGGAAATAGTTCTCCATCCATTAATCACTCCCTCACTCACTAATGTCCTTGTGTCCTTGAGAAAGGCTCTCCCTTTCCTGGTTTTCCTGAATAGAAATCCTCTTGCCTCTTGGGTGAATAGGGTTATGGGTTGTGCAGAGGGTGTTGGTCCACTGAGCATCTTAGAGACTGTCCTTTATGGAGCCTAATGATCCTCACTGGGGAATGAGGCCAGGGTCCTAACTGTGGTTAGTTAGAGAGGGAAAGAAGGACAAGGGAAACTCAGATGTCCCTTCATGGCCCCTGGAGTTAGAGGACTTACCCCTTTGCACCTGGGATCAGGAGACCTCATTTCCTCGAGGACACGCACACTCAGACGTTAATCTTGAGAGTGGGTTCCTTTTTGGGGTCCAGGGCTGTTGTTAGCCACCAGGAATGACAGTGCTCTCCATGCTGAGTGGAGCCATTTTTGCCAGGAAAGAGAGCCCATGGTCACGCCTTGTGCAAAGCATCCCACGCCAGGGGCTCCCATGCCTACATTCCTGTCCTGAAAGGAAGCCACTCAGAGGCAAGGTGGGTCCAACCACCTCCCATGTGTTCACTCATCACTGTGTTCCAGCAGTCACCCCAGTGAACAGTCCTGATGGGATTGGATGTGGCTCAGAATGTCACCCTCATGAGCTCTACCCTGCCACAGCTGCAGTTCTGCAGTGGGAGAAACTCAAAACCTCAAAACACATGCACATGAAAGAAAAGAGCAAGAGCCAGAGCCCAAACAGGCCAGGTGTGGCAAAGACAGCTGGAGTGCCTAGGTTGGGACTCAGAATTATGTCAGTGGGGTGGCATTGCTGCTGGCACCAGCATGATAACCGAGAGCCAGCCCTGCTCATTTTGGGGAGCAGTGTGTTGGGGAAGGCAGCAGAAATTGAGAGGCAGGATTGAGTTTGGCCCTAGGAGGAGGTTGGGTAAGAGGCCAGTGTGGGTTGGAGAGCCTGGGCAGATAGACAGAGGCCAGGGCACACCCCAAAGCCTGGAGACTGCACTTGATGTCCAGGGTTGTGAAACAACACTTCCCCTCTTACTCACAACTGAGAGCAAGGGGCATTGATGAGTTCAGTTTGTGTGCGGCTGCATCCAAGGTGGCTCGGCTAGGAACCTCTGTTTCCTTGACTCAGGAGGCTGGGAGTCCAGGCTCCACTGAGGCTCGGCTGGGAGGATCGGAGTCTGAGTTTATGCCTGTGTTCCCTGTAGGATCCATGTTGGCTGAGCCTCAGTGTTTTTGTAATGAGAGGATGGGTGACCGTCATGTCTTTATCACAGGACACACTTGCTAAATGGATTTGTTTGCTCTGAGGAGGAAAGAGAGAGGGGGGAGTGGTGCTGGAGACAGGGATGCAGACAGGGGTCATGGACTTGGCATAACTCAGTCTTGGAGGTGATATCCCATCACCTGTACCCACTTCAATTCCCATGAATCCAGAGGCTGAGCCCCCTTGAGGTGAGGGGTGAACCGGTTCTGGGCAGCAGGATGCTGTGGTACCTCGGAGTCTCTGTGAGACCCCAACACTAGACACACTTGGCCCTTTTGAAATCTTAGGAGAAGCCTTGGGAAGTTGCATGGCAGAGGGGAGCAGCCTCTGCATCTCAGTCCCCTCCAACTTGCCATGGTGTAGAGAGGGAACTGCAGCCATGATGGGACGGACATTGGCCATGTCCCTGTGTGGGACACAGGCCTGATTGAGTTAGGGTGCATTCTTTGTCTCTCCCTTTCTTGTGATTATCCCATCTCTACATTTGTCCTTTAGCCACCTGTGAGTCCCATCTCTGGTTTCAGAGAGAACAGAGGGTGTTATGGGCCAATAGACACAATAAACCCTAGAGATTAGATGCTACCCTACTTTCCAGAAAAGACTGGGCACACCATGAGTTGCACAATGATGGGACCAGGGTCCAAAAGCTGCTGAGAGGGAAGGACTGGTTGTGAATGCATTTTTGAAGGCTCCAAGCTGGAACTCTAGTGGCACCAAGCAGGGCAGATGCTGGTGGGGATGTTTGGGTAGTTGTTGGTGAACACCTGCGCACCTGAGATGGGTAGGCATGGAGGAGAAATCGGCAGCCCATAGGGCTGTTGAAAGTGGTCTTATGTGAAAAGAGGCTCAGGTATGGGCACAGGAAATGACATCATTGCCTTGACAATGGATCAAACAGAACATGGAACCCTGGTATCCAGGCACCCACTTCACTGACCAAGCCATCCGAGCTCACTTGGTTGGAGCCACTGGAGGGAGAAGGATGTTCTCCTGTGGTTGCAGACAATGCCGAGCCTCAGGCTCCCAGGAATCTCAGGGGGGCCAACTAGCCCTTTTGTGGATACACTGGGTGAGGCTTCATCTTAGACGCCAGAGCCTCTGGCGATTGTCGCAGAGGAGCTCAAGAGTAACAGTGAGTAGCACAGGGCAGGTGAGCCCAGCAGGCCCTCTAGTCTGATCCCTGATGAATGGCCCAGGACTCCTATTCTGACTCTGTGTGTGTGTGTGTGTGTGTGTGTGTGTGTGTGTGTGTGTGTGTGTTTGTACTGATGGGAACTGTCCCATTGTGCTTTGACTCTAGTGTATTGGCACAAGTCATTTTTCTGTTTGTCACCATTTCCATTTTGAACCCACCATTCTTGGTCCCAACCCAGGGTGAAAATGATCAGAACACGGAGGAGCCCTTCAGGGTTCAGAGCCTTGAACCTTACAGGCAGGACCAGCTTAGGAATGAGCTCCTGCCTGTCATTTGTGGGAGGAACCTACATTTCAGCAGCAACATGGGGTTAATCTCCTGGGATTTCATCCCCACCCAGCAGGTGCTGGATCTCTTGTTCCCAAAACAGCCACCTTCTTCAGTCTTTACACCTGGTGCCACTCCACATCCTCCAAGGGGACAAGAACCTCAGGTTCTGGATGGATGTTGTAGAATGCCCACAGAGCCAACTGCCAGGCTGGGTGGGGTGCAGTTGCTGGGCTTTGCTGATGTTGTCATCCCCCACAGTTCTTGGAACCTTCTGTGGCAGTGGCATCCAGGACCCCAGCAGCTGTGAGTAGCAGCTCCTCACTGCTTCACTCCAGCGAGCAGGTGGAAGACAGCCGCGTTGTTCACGTCCTCCTAGAGGGACAGAGCCTGAGGGAGACAAAGCGCATCCCGGTAAGCCCGACAGCAGGGCTGCCTCCTGGGTGTCCACACAGTGGAAGGCAGGAGACACAGCCAACCCCAGGGCTATGGTGGGAAATAAAGAAGAGAGAGGTCCGTCTTAAGGGCTTGACCTGAGGAGGGAGAGCATCAGCATGCCCAGCTTCAGTGGTGAGTGGGCCTGTGCATTGTGGGTTTTGCAGGCCAGAAGTGCAGACGGAAGTGCTGTGGACAGATGAAGGCAGAGATATGTCCAGGGTGCAGGCTGCAGTGCCTAGAACTTGGTATTCTCAATGAGTGAAGTTGGAGCAGAGGAGGTGGCAGTGACTTGTCACATGTGTAGGAGGGGATGTGTTCCTGGTGGCAGGGAAGAGAACCTCCTTAGCATGACTAGGTGTAGGAATTTGGGGTCGGGATCACCTGGGGGGTCATGCCAAAGCTTCGGAATGTTAGGCTTTGCATGTATGTAAATACGGAGCTAAAGGGGTTCTTGGCAGAATTTCTATGGATGTGCAGTAGACACGCTAATGCTGCAGGTGTCCAGCTGCAGAGGAGACATGTTCAGTGACTGCCAGTGCTGAGTCAAGTACATCATTACAACCAGACCCGCACCGAGCTTCCAGAGGCCAGGGCCTCTCAAAGCTATCATGAAGCACTCAAGTGCACACTCTTGTATCTGAGTCTGTTTTGTGTCGTGGCAGTCAGGACCCAAATTTTCAGTGCATCTGCCTCTTCCACCCACAAAGGCAGCCTGCATCCCAGATCACACTTGGTGCGCAGATCCCTGGCCCATTGCTCTCATCTCAGTGAGATGAGAGTGTGTCTGTGCATAGGCAGTTTGGTCCTTTGACATGAGTGGAATGTGGCTCCCCAGGGGGAGGGGAGATGGCAGGTACAGGCAGATATTTGTACCAGGATTGTTCTAGTAGCACATTGCAAGAACCCAGGTGGTATATGGAGGACACACTCAGGTAGCAGGATAAGAAGATTGTGCCCTTGTATATGTAGCTGAGATTTCTCCTGAATGTTTGACCACAGTCTTCTGGGTAGCTCTTCTAAAAGCCATTCTCTGATGACATTTGTCCCACCCTGATCCAGGTGACCTTTCAGGAGACGGTGACAAGCCTCATCCGCAGGGCCTTGGACCAAAATTTGTTGCAGCATGAGGATGTGGACAACTTTGAGCTGCTGTATATGATGTCTGAGGATGAGAGTAAGTAGGACAATCAGACAGTGGGGAGACATGATCCACAGTGGGCTCAGGATAACTGACAGCCAAGAGAAAGTGGGCCTTGGCCCCAAAATACCAAAGTGTGATGGGCCTGGCGGAGACTCTCAGGGGTTGTGGGTGTTTTGTGGTATAATCCTTGAGTGCCACCTAACAATTCTCTCCACTTCGCTCTGCAGAAATCAAGGTCTCTGACCACTCACTCGTGTGTCTGTCCATGAATCTGGGAATACAATCTTTCATCGTGAGGAAACGCCCCCAGGTCAAGGGAAAGGAGGTAAACACCTACCTTATTCAAGCTGTGCATGTGCTGCCATTCCACTCCGACCTGAGGAAATAAGAAGCCTCAGCACCTGGACATATTTGCTGGAAGCCCATAGAGCCAACTGACAGTCTGGGGTGGCTTTCTGTTTCTGGATTTGCTGATGTTCCATCCCCCACAGTTCTCAGAATCAACCTGCAAGTCCTCCAGGCCGCTTTCCCACAAGCAGGTGGGAGACACCTGCTTAATTCGTGTCCACTTAGAAACACAAAGTCCAGAGATGGCCAAGAGTGTTCTGGTAAGCCTGGGAGCAGGGGTGTCCCGTGGTGCTTACACCTGGGTGGGGAGCAGACACTGGTCCAATACCATGGACTACTCATGCCCTCTTGAATTTGGAGCTTCTGGATGATCAGGAGGATAGATGGGAATCAAGAAGGGAGAGGTCAGTGTGAAGGGCTGGAGCTGAGATGAGCGAGTGCAGCAGCTTGTCCACTGCCATGTCTGAGGGAGTCTGTGTGTCAGGTGGCAGCATGCAGTCCAGAAGGGCAGGGACAGGTATGGGTGACAGATGAGAATAGGACAGGAACTAGGTTGCAGGTTCCCTTGTATGGGATGCTGACGTCTATGGAGGAGGACAGCAGTGTGAGGTTCTCCATGTTCCTTGAACAAGGAGCTGAGAGAGTCTCTCTGCAGAGTCGATATGGATGTGGAGCAAGCACACTAAATGTCCAGGTAACCCAATGACCACCCTTGCCGGATGAGGTGGCCTCCTACATCCCAGCCAGCACTGAGCCTCTGGAGGCCAGGAGCTCTCGTGGCTATCTTTCAGCTCTCCTGTGTGTGGTCATGTTCCTGGGTCTGTTTTTGGCCCTGGCAATCCAGACCAAAGCCTCTAGGTTTTGTGCCTAGGCCATTCCCAATGCCGCCTGCATCCTCGGGCAGACCTGGGATCTTGGAGGCTATTGTCCCATTCCTCCCAACTTGTGGGATGAGATTGCATCTGTATGCAGGTAGTGGGGTCCTTTCACTCCGAGAGGAGTGCAGCTCCACAAAGAGCAATGGCAGGCCCAGGAAGTCCTATGTACAAGGATTGGGCTAGTAGCCTGTGGGAAGAGCCCACACGATGAGCAGGAGGTCAGCCTCGGGTAGTAGGGTCATGGATGTTGCCCTTGTATTTAGAGTGGAGGTGCCTCCAGAATGCCCCTGCCCACTGTCCTTGAGTAGTCACTTCAAGGCCCATTTCCTGAAGGCCTGTCTCCCATGCTGCTCCAGGTGACCTGCCACGATAGGGCTCCTGTCGTCATCCGCAGCGCCCTCGACCTACACTTCCTTACTGAGGAGAATCCAGAGGATTATGAGCTGGGCCAAATCATCTCTCGCCGTCAGAGTAAGTGAGACAATCAGATAGCAGAGAGCAAGGGTCAGGATGTGGACTCAGGTCAACTCTTAGCAACAAAGAGTAGTCTCTGACCCCCAAGAACACTCCAACAGGTGTGTTGGGTTCGTGCACAAAGCCAACTGCACTTCTGCTGGTGGAAGGTCTTGATGTCCAATGGTATACCCCGGTGGATATTGCGGCTCCCCACCAGGTGCCCTCCCCTGGACATGAACAGGCATCCAAAGCTGACATCTTTGAGGAGTGAGGAGGAAAGCCTCTCTCCAGGAGCAGTATGTTTTCATGGTCTGGGATAGGAGTGGTTTCAAAGGAACATGGGAATGCATGGGCTAAAGAGGGAACTGGCATTTTGTGGACTGAAGCAGTACTATTGAAAGCCTTCTGTGTGACCAAAAAACCACTGCCTGGGCAGAGCATTGCCAGGATTCTAGCAAGCAGTAACAGGATGAAATTGGGAAGAAAACACAGCCTGGGAGACAGCCTGAATCATCTGTTTTTGCATAAATTCCATGGTCTTACGCACCTGAGTCCACTAGGCAAGGAGTGATCACAATAGCCAGGTTGTGATCCCTAACTAAAGTCAGATGAGGGCTTCCTGAGCACGTAGCCACAGAGCTCATCTGATAATAATGCCAGCGCTTTTTCGTTGGTTGGTTGGTTGGTTTTTGTGAGCCAAACACCACAGCAGCCATTATCCCAGCCTATGTACCCTGAAGACCACCATCCCTATGAGTTCTAGGATCACTTGTCTCCTATCTTAACCTACTGTTAGGTTAGTAGAGTCTATGGAAGAGGAAGTCTGTCTGGGGCCTTGGTAGCCTAAGAAATTCATAGCAGAGATCTCCACATCCAACCCAGAAGGGATGGAGAACAGGCTCTAGGTTAGAGGAGGGCGACAGGAAACACATGTTCAGAGGAAGGAGAAGCGGCTGTTGTATTCCCCCACTCGGGGTCATGGCACCACTGGGCCATACACCATGTTGGAGGGAAGCAGTCCCTTTGCTGGTCTTTGGAACCATTGTTCCCAGTAGGGCAGTATTTGGAATGTGGCCTCCATTCTCAGAAGCCTGGTTCACATGGAGGCGGGCTCCACCAACGCAGAAGCATGGCTCTAACGTGGTATCCGTGCTGGTCAGCCTGTCCTCACTGTGGCCATACTTGAGGAAAATAACTCAGAGGAGGAATCCTAGGCCTTCTTTCTCTGGGTTTCATAGCTTTCTCTTTGGTTGTGCACTGAGGCTGTCCATAAAGCTGTAGTGTGTGGCAGTGGAGAGCTCCTCAGCCCTTGCCACAAAGGCATAGACTGGGAGAGAGAGAACGAGGCTGGCAGAGAGGGAGAGAGAGAAAGATGGAGAGGGAGGACCTCTCCTTGGAGAATGAGGATTCAGTGGAGCCAACAGGAACAAGGTACTGTTGCCCAGGGCACAACCCTGTTTAGGTCTTACTCCAACCATGCTCAACCTTTCTTCCAGTCCCTCCCACCCCCCAGTAGTGTATTCATCTTGAATGAGAATTTCATGTTGACATCAGAGCACTCACCATCCAATGCTTCCCTCCAAACCCACCTATGAAGATGGCTCATGTGGGGACTGAATCTTCGGCACAGGAGCCTTTTGTGGGAGATTTCAGATGCAAACCCTAGTGGTGTGCTTTGGCAGATGCAAGAGGACCTGAGATATTCTGGAGTCCAAAGCCTTCGGTAGGAACAGACATTAGGTCTGTTGAAGTGCTCTGCCTAGTTCTTCCTCAGGGAGGACTGTGGAGGCTGTCTTTGTTGGTATTGGTGCTGAATTGGAGAGCTCTCAGGTGTGTGGCTCTGGCCTTTTCTGGCACAGGCTCTCAGATGTTGGCGTGTCCTAGGGAGCACCTCCTGAGTGCCACCTTCTTTTTGTACACCCCTCTATCCCCAGAGCTGAGGATTCCAGCAGAGGCCAACGTATTTTATGCCAAGAATCCTCACAAAAAATCCAACTTTGTGCTGAGGAAAAGGAGCCTCTCCCAAAAGAATGATGGGTGGATCGAGCCTCAACCTCCCTCTCGTCCTGCAAAGAAGGCTCCTGCCCTCCTGAGGATGCTTGCAAAACCATTCTGTTGCTGTGTGCCTGGGCGGGGCTGAGGCAGCCCAGGAATATTTACATTGATTACTATTTTCTTCAAAGTTTGAATCTATAGTTTGCCATTGTCCTTGACCTTGTTTAGTAACACAGTTGTTACTCTATCCTGTATTTGTTGTTTCCATTAATATATTATTATTATTTTAAAATATATATGTTTTTGTTACCTGATCTACTGTGATGATTTGAGTATACTAAATGTAGCAGTGATTCCTAAAGGACACATCCAAAACAACAGGAAGGAATGTTTCATTCTATCAGCAAGAACTTTGGTTTTTAGGAGTTTGGCAGATGGCATTATCTGAGTCAGTTTTCCAATGGGGGCAATGAAGTATCAGCTGTGATGGTACAAACACAAACAAAGACACACAAACACACACAAGAGCACACACACTCACTGAGAGATAGATAGACAGATGGAGTTGGTCTCTGCTGAAATACTTTGGAGACATGGTTCTGATTTCTCCCCTTTTGGAGTATTTTCAATTGCACAAGGTGTCTTGCAAATGAACCCATGTCTGAGGAAGACATGCATGTGTACTTCACATGCCACTTTTCACATAGCAGGAAGGTCATGTAATCTTTTTCATGCAGCTGTCTTTTGACTGTGAACCATCCCATGAGGTCAGCTGTGGAATTTTCAACTTGTAGCATCACAATGGGGATCCACTCTTTGGATTTGGGGATATTTCCGATTTTCTTGATTCAGATTGGAATGATATATATATATATATTAGTTTTTGATGAAAATTCTGCATTTGATGGTAATGAATGTCGTGCATCTAGGAATCTGTAGAGTGCAGACAATGAATGGATGCCTACTGTTGTCTGGACTGGTCTGAAAAGTCCTGTAGCATCTGAGCATGTGTGAGGGCTGTACAGGTCTTGCCAAAAGCCCAGGTCAGATGATCCTGCACAAAGCTGAACTCCTAGTGGTCTCCACAACAGTGTAAGGGCCAAGGAGAAACACACTTCCACACAGAAGTTGGGAAGCTACCTTATGAAGGTGATCATAGATACGGGATTATTAATATATCCAGGTTGGCATCTATTATTTTTTTAGCTTTTGACTTTCGCAGCTGTGGGCATCTTGACAACCATCAACTCCCTGTAAGCACAGACAACTCTATAAGAACCTGAGGATAAATTTCCCTGTGCATGTCCCCTTGTGAAACTGCTTAAGCACCGCCTGGTTTACACACAGGTGGAATTTCTAGGTCAAAGTGTGCATGTTTACTTCTTTGACTAAGCACTGCCAGGTGGCTCTTCTGCATAGCTCTACCTGTGGCCAGGATTGTATTATCTAGCTTTCTAACTTTTGCAGGTTGAGTAGATACATAGTGGGAGCACACTGTTTTTGTTGGTATTTTTCTTGGTATCTATTCTGATGCTTTTCACTGGGGGATTTTTTCCTGTGAAAATGGGCTTCCTCTACTTGACCTTATTTTCTTCTTTTTAAAATTTTTTCAATGTGACTTTTTAATTTTAGTTTTATTAAAGACATTGCCCCTTGCTTGCATAGTCTATATCTAAAGCACTAGTCCTTGCTCCAAGGCCCAGCTTGCTCTCAGCTGCCCCAGGAGGGGAACAGTCTTTGGCGGTAGACAAGAGATGCCCCTGCAGGGGGCACAAGTGCTTTGGCCCTCTGGTGTCTTGCCAGCAGTGCTTCCCATGCTCACAGAGGGTTTCAGACACTGAGTCAATGGTCCAGGTGGTCTTTTGTTCAGTCTGATCTCAAATTGAGCTCCTCTGAGAGGTCATATTTAAGTCCTTGTGTGTACCTGATCCATCATTTTAAACAATGTTCCAAGTTCACTTTTTGTGTGTACGTGGGTTCTGGGGATTGAACCCAGGGCCTTGAGCCTGTGAGGCAAGTGACCTACCTGAGCTACACCCTCAGAGACCCCTGTAAAAGTATTTCCCCTTTGCCTCGGGGTCTAAGTTGCCAAGGCTGACCTCAAACGTTCCTCTTGCCTCAGCCTCCCTGGTGGCTGGCATGACAGGCATGCACCTGGGACTGTCACACTCGAGCCTGTGATGGGAACTCATGTGCATCTGTCCAGGGCTGAGCATGGTTAGGCAGAGCTGTGCTCCAGGCTCCCTGCAGGGCTGTGGAGGCTTCTGCTGCCCAGCAGCCCTGGTGCCATGGCCAGGGCTCCTCCCAGCCGAGGGCAGGCAGCTGCCCATTGCTGTAGGCTGACCTTATTTTCTTCTTATGGCACTCGTCCGTTCTCTGGAGTATGTTGTATGGTTTGTCCATTAGGAGTCTAACAGGTCCTCTAGAACCTTCAAACAATTAGTAAAATTCCTGAACAGTAAGTGAGCACGCGCAGAAATTGGGCTAATATTTTGGGAAGAACAATGTTGGATGATATATTCATGGCTTGAATATATCATCCAACATGAAGTTATATTTTATTACTTACAAAATAATAAAATAATGAAGCAATACCATGGGCTGAGCTAAAATAGATCCTTAGGATCTTAGGCATTCTGTAATAAATCTGTGTCACTTGAAGTATAGAGTTGATCGACTCTGAGTAATGAAACAGAAGTAAAGGTATCAAAGCCAATGATCATCTGTTTCCAATTTTCTGTGATTTGGTTCAAGTGGTAAAGTGGTGATATTTATTAATAATGGATCGAATAGGTTCATAATTGTTTTAGAGTACAATTAGATGCCTTCAAACTTTAGGCTACATGGGCACATTTGAGAACGGTTCCAGCCATTCTCTCATCCTTTGGGTCATTCCCCTCCTATGTCCTGTGAGACATTTTCTATGTGAGGCTTTAAGAAGAAGAAGAGAATATTCTGTAAAGAAAACCTTGTGATCTGTGCAGTATGAAGTTGAATGGATTCATTCAGAAATCAGAAATTCTATTGAAAGATATTTATTTGCATGAGCCAAATAAAACCTATTTTTAGGCATCCTGGTGAAGACAAGGTTTTATCTTTATGTCTCATTTTCTATGTTTTGTTGTTGTTGTTGTTGTTAGAATGAAATTCATATGTTGCCAGACCATTCTATCAGATGTGTAACTAGATGCCATTTAAATTACCCACTTTTACATGGTAGACAGTTTTTAATGAACACTGCCTGTCTGCACCTTTTTTTAAAAACAGGACTGGGATCAGAAGCCCAAATACCAATGGTTAGCTGGAGCATATTTTTCATTTGGCCTATCTGTCAGTATTCCCTGAGGTCATCTGTGCAATCAGCTTCGTTACTCCTGCTCCCTCACTGGATTTCATAGAAACTATATGCTATGTATGAATCAGGGACACCAATCCCACAACATAGCATTCTTGGAATATCTAAAGTCCCACTTTTCACTTCGCCATGCCTGAGATCAGCAGTAATATTTATCAGCAAATGTGAGATTTTCAAAGATCCAATTCTATGTGCTCCTTTCTCATAGAGCCTTAGGCAGGGATATAGCATACATAAATATTAAGTAAAGTCCATAGTTTTTAAAATGTCATCCATTGAATAGTTGACACATGTCTGAGATACTTTTTATTTTGGAGGAGGTATTATTTAATAGGGAATTCCAACAGCTACCTAATAGTGAAATGAGAAGTCTTGCATCCATTTTATTTTGTTTCTGATGATTTTTATGAGTAAGGGTAAGATACTTCCTTGTTCTGATGCAGATGTTGCCCACTTTTGTGAATGGATGCGGGGTGTCACCTACTACTTGCATATCTGCATATTGGGCTTGACACTGCTATCGTACTTGGTAGCTGGCAAAAAGTCAATACTGAAGTTAAGCTCTTGTGTTCTAGCAGCAGAGCTGAAGATCCTTGATGTGCCACCTTCTGCAATCCATGCTGCTCTCTTCATGTTCCTTATTGACTTCCTGGTGAGGAGCATCATGGTCTCCTGGTCTTGAGAATGGCCAAGCATTGCTCTGTGAATGTGGAAGATGGGCATGTGGAAGGCTCCAGGGAGGAGGGATCATTGAACATGTACTCGAATCCATGTGCCTGTTGAATGACCTGTTTTTTTTATTTTTGGGTTTTAAGGGAGACACTGCCCTAAAACACTTCTGTGCAGCTGGGGATGCAGGCTTCTGCTTCACCTTGCAGGAAGCATTAACGAATTCTTTCCAGAAGACATGAGAAGAGAGAAGTGAGCCTCTGGTATCATGCAGGTTCCTTGCATTGCCCATGGGCTAGAAGAGAGAAGAGTTGCTTCATGAGATTTGATCCCCTTTTTCCTGAAAAGTTCCACACAGAGGTGAGTCCCCAGCATGTTTAGAAATCATTTCAGACACCTTTCTGGACGGAATTGAATCAGAGCCCCTGATGATGTGGAAGAGCTAAAGATGGGTTTGCTATGAATTTTCTATTTCATTCATCAGGGCCTGAGTCAAGTCAGTCATTGTGCTGTCAACACATGAGCTGCTGGTCAAATGTGAGGAAGTGGTCTTGCTTTATGAAAACACCACCCTGATTCAGTGAGCCAGAGGCAGCCTGCAGTCCCTGTTTTCCTGTAAAGGCAGATTGCTGTGGATGGCCTCTGGCCTCGTCATGCAGCCCTGCTCAGAGTAGGGGATTGAGGGACCAGGCAGATCCCTAGTTCCTTTTGACCTTTATTGCCATTGGGCCACCCCAGGGTCCTTGGACTCTACCTGGTCTTCTGGCCTGGGTCAGGGGATGTGAGGTTTGGAATCCCCCTCTGTGGCAGGATCCCAGCCCCCCAGCCACTTGAGGTCAGCACATCCTTCCCTAATTGTGTTAGAGTTGGAGACTTCTCCCACCCATCCTCATCCATGCTCATCCCACATTTTGTAGCTTGGCACCTGAGGACCTTTATTCATTGACTTAGTTGTTAGTGATGATGGTTACTAAGACTAAGTGACTCTTTCAAGTCACATCACTTGCATGGTAGGGCTAGAGCATGGATCTTCCTAATTGATTTCATGGGACTCTCTCATGGAAACTGTGACTGCTTCCTAAACACACACTCTACATTTGGAGTGTCAAAATTCTTGCCACTGCCTCCTTGGCAAGTGTATCTTGTCTTCTACGTGGGAATTTCACAAATATTTTCCTTTGGTTTGTGGAGGTCATGCAGAAGGGATTTCATTTGAAATAGCCCAAACAAGAAATACCAGTTGTCTTTTTCGCACATGGATGTGTGTAGTGAACACCCCTTTCTGTGTGCTTGCATGAGTTACTCCTTTGAATTTGTTGAAGAATGGTTGGCTGGGGAGCAAGTTAACGAGAGATGGATATCAATGGTTGTCAAGTATTCTGACGTGAAGAATGTATTGAGGATGTGAAGGCTTTTCTAGCCAGTTCCTATGGCTCAGTCAGGGATCAGTCAGAGGATTCTGTCTGGTAGACTCTTTGGCACAGATGTCAAAGTGGCCTGGTCTTACCCTGTCCAGGACTGAATGCTGAGCTTGAGTGGGAGCTTCTTGTCATTTCAAGCATTTCCATGAGTCTGTCCTCTGTTCTCTTGTATCCAAGTGGTTTCAAATAGGAAAGCAGAACAAAAATTGAAAGTATGGTGATTGATTATTTTTACCAATGTTATTTCAATCCACTTTGTTTAATACGAAATTACCTTTATGCTAGTAAGATTTCATATGTGAGGAAATAATGAAAATATTGGGGTTAGGGGATGAGAATATGCAAATCAAACATTTTTGAGCACCAAGACCCGTTTTTTGTTTTTGTTTTTGTTTTTTTTTTTAACTTAAATAATATTAAGTGCCAGAGGACCACTGCTGCCATTCAGCCTCAACAACCTCCAGGTCCAGCCTCCAGGTGGCCCATTTCACCAGGGTGTGTGGGACCACACTGTCCTGGGATGAGAGAACAGTACCCACGGATGTTGACATCTCACAGAGTAGATATTGCCAGTGACAGTAGGGAGCTATTGGCAGATGAGGAAGGGAAGAGCTCTCGGGATGGCAAGAGGGGGCCGCTTCGAGACTCATTGGGTATGGCACGAGGCTGCTGGGTGTGGTGTTGGCCTGGGCCCACTGAGTGGGGCAGATCCGTGGTCTGTGTTTCTGTACCCTCCTCTGTAGCCTGTGTTGGCAGCAGATCAGGGAATTGCGATCAGAAGTGCTCCCAGTAACACAGGCACCAGCCCCCAGAGTGTGTGCCTATCCGTTTCCCCACCTGGCCTGACTTAGTGCCTGTCTTGCCTCAGGGCTGAGACCCTACAATCTCTGATGAGGGTGTCTGTGGTCCAGATCCAACCTGCATGGCCAACATGCTCAGACCTTCAGCTGGGTCCTAGGCTGCTGCAACCAAACTCTGTTAACTGGGTGGCCGACAACAGAGGAAGTGTCTTCCGTTGAGCTCCAGAGGCTCAACACAGTAGGTGTTGGGCTGTCCCAGTGCCATAACCCCTCCCAGGTTTCAAGGGGACTGTCTCCCCAACTCTCCCAGCCCTTGCCCACTCTCCTATTGCTGCCCACGATCTGTGGTTCCCATATGGGCATCCCGCCCTGGCTCCAACCTCACATATCCGGTATCCCCCAGTCTCCCTGGTATCTGGGTCCAGACTCTCCTCTTCCTACAAGAATATCAGATATTGGATTTGGTCCCAGTTGATGCTGTGTTCCATCATGTGAGCTCTTAGCTTCATCACTGTGCAAAGACTCTTTTCCCACACAAGTTCGCACGACTTTTGGCTGGCTAAGAATTTTCAGGCGACACTTTTCTAATGAGTACACTTTCCTTCCTTCCGATCTCCCACCAGTGAGCATTCCTCGCACCCTTGTCCTAGTTCCTTTATGGCAGTTTCCCTCCTTATGGCTGAGAGGACTTAGTGACCCCTGAATTCACACGTTCTCCTTAATCACCAACACACTGCAGAATTCTCCAGGGGGCCATATATGCTCCTGGAAGTTGGTGTTGGAAATAGTTCTCCATCCATTAATCACTCCCTCACTCACTAATGTCCTTGTGTCCTTGAGAAAGGCTCTCCCTTTCCTGGTTTTCCTGAATAGAAATCCTCTTGCCTCTTGGGTGAATAGGGTTATGGGTTGTGCAGAGGGTGTTGGTCCACTGAGCATCTTAGAGACTGTCCTTTATGGAGCCTAATGATCCTCACTGGGGAATGAGGCCAGGGTCCTAACTGTGGTTAGTTAGAGAGGGAAAGAAGGACAAGGGAAACTCAGATGTCCCTTCATGGCCCCTGGAGTTAGAGGACTTACCCCTTTGCACCTGGGATCAGGAGACCTCATTTCCTCGAGGACACGCACACTCAGACGTTAATCTTGAGTGTGGGTTCCTTTCTGGGGTCCAGGGCTGTTGTTAGCCACCAGGAATGACAGTGCTCTCCATGCTGAGTGGAGCCATTTTTGCCAGGAAAGAGAGCCCATGGTCACGCCTTGTGCAAAGCATCCCACGCCAGGGGCTCCCATGCCTACATTCCTGTCCTGAAAGGAAGCCACTCAGAGGCAAGGTGGGTCCAACCACCTCCCATGTGTTCACTCATCACTGTGTTCCAGCAGTCACCCCAGTGAACAGTCCTGATGGGATTGGATGTGGCTCAGAATGTCACCCTCATGAGCTCTACCCTGCCACAGCTGCAGTTCTGCAGTGGGAGAAACTCAAAACCTCAAAACACATGCACATGAAAGAAAAGAGCAAGAGCCAGAGCCCAAACAGGCCAGGTGTGGCAAAGACAGCTGGAGTGCCTAGGTTGGGACTCAGAATTATGTCAGTGGGGTGGCATTGCTGCTGGCACCAGCATGATAACCGAGAGCCAGCCCTGCTCATTTTGGGGAGCAGTGTGTTGGGGAAGGCAGCAGAAATTGAGAGGCAGGATTGAGTTTGGCCCTAGGAGGAGGTTGGGTAAGAGGCCAGTGTGGGTTGGAGAGCCTGGGCAGATAGACAGAGGCCAGGGCACACCCCAAAGCCTGGAGACTGCACTTGATGTCCAGGGTTGTGAAACACCACTTCCCCTCTTACTCACAACTGAGAGCAAGGGGCATTGATGAGTTCAGTTTGTGTGCGGCTGCATCCAAGGTGGCTCGGCTAGGAACCTCTGTTTCCTTGACTCAGGAGGCTGGGAGTCCAGGCTCCACTGAGGCTCGGCTGGGAGGATCGGAGTCTGAGTTTATGCCTGTGTTCCCTGTAGGATCCATGTTGGCTGAGCCTCAGTGTTTTTGTAATGAGAGGATGGGTGACCGTCATGTCTTTATCACAGGACACACTTGCTAAATGGATTTGTTTGCTCTGAGGAGGAAAGAGAGAGGGGGGAGTGGTGCTGGAGACAGGGATGCAGACAGGGGTCATGGACTTGGCATAACTCAGTCTTGGAGGTGATATCCCATCACCTGTACCCACTTCAATTCCCATGAATCCAGAGGCTGAGCCCCCTTGAGGTGAGGGGTGAACCGGTTCTGGGCAGCAGGATGCTGTGGTACCTCGGAGTCTCTGTGAGACCCCAACACTAGACACACTTGGCCCTTTTGAAATCTTAGGAGAAGCCTTGGGAAGTTGTATGGCAGAGGGGAGCAGCCTCTGCATCTCAGTCCCCTCCAACTTGCCATGGTGTAGAGAGGGAACTGCAGCCACGATGGGACGGACATTGGCCATGTCCCTGTGTGGGACACAGGCCTGATTGAGTTAGGGTGCATTCTTTGTCTCTCCCTTTCTTGTGATTATCCCATCTCTACATTTGTGCTTTAGCCACCTGTGAGTCCCATCTCTGGTTTCAGAGAGAACAGAGGGTGTTATGGGCCAATAGACACAATAAACCCTAGAGATTAGATGCTACCCTACTTTCCAGAAAAGACTGGGCACACCATGAGTTGCACAATGATGGGACCAGGGTCCAAAAGCTGCTGAGAGGGAAGGACTGGTTGTGAATGCATTTTTGAAGGCTCCAAGCTGGAACTCTAGTGGCACCAAGCAGGGCAGATGCTGGTGGGGATGTTTGGGTAGTTGTTGGTGAACACCTGCGCACCTGAGATGGGTAGGCATGGAGGAGAAATCGGCAGCCCATAGGGCTGTTGAAAGTGGTCTTATGTGAAAAGAGGCTCAGGTATGGGCACAGGAAATGACATCATTGCCTTGACAATGGATCAAACAGAACGTGGAACCCTGGTATCCAGGCACCCACTTCACTGACCAAGCCATCCGAGCTCACTTGGTTGGAGCCACTGGAGGGAGAAGGATGTTCTCCTGTGGTTGCAGACAATGCCGAGCCTCAGGCTCCCAGGAATCTCAGGGGGGCCAACTAGCCCTTTTGTGGATACACTGGGTGAGGCTTCATCTTAGACGCCAGAGCCTCTGGCGATTGTCGCAGAGGAGCTCAAGAGTAACAGTGAGTAGCACAGGGCAGGTGAGCCCAGCAGGCCCTCTAGTCTGATCCCTGATGAATGGCCCAGGACTCCTATTCTGACTCTGTGTGTGTGTGTGTGTGTGTGTGTGTGTGTGTTTGTACTGATGGGAACTGTCCCATTGTGCTTTGACTCTAGTGTATTGGCACAAGTCATTTTTCTGTTTGTCACCATTTCCATTTTGAACCCACCATTCTTGGTCCCAACCCAGGGTGAAAATGATCAGAACACGGAGGAGCCCTTCAGGGTTCAGAGCCTTGAACCTTACAGGCAGGACCAGCTTAGGAATGAGCTCCTGCCTGTCATTTGTGGGAGGAACCTACATTTCAGCAGCAACATGGGGTTAATCTCCTGGGATTTCATCCCCACCCAGCAGGTGCTGGATCTCTTGTTCCCAAAACAGCCACCTTCTTCAGTCTTTACTCCTGGTGCCACTCCACATCCTCCAAGGGGACAAGAACCTCAGGTTCTGGATGGATGTTGTAGAATGCCCACAGAGCCAACTGCCAGGCTGGGTGGGGTGCAGTTGCTGGGCTTTGCTGATGTTGTCATCCCCCACAGTTCTTGGAACCTTCTGTGGCAGTGGCATCCAGGACCCCAGCAGCTCCTCACTGCTTCACTCCAGCGAGCAGGTGGAAGACAGCCGCGTTGTTCACGTCCTCCTAGAGGGACAGAGCCTGAGGGAGACAAAGTGCATCCCGGTAAGCCCGACAGCAGGGCTGCCTCCTGGGTGTCCACACAGTGGAAGGCAGGAGACACAGCCAACCCCAGGGCTATGGTGGGAAATAAAGAAGAGAGAGGTCCGTCTTAAGGGCTTGACCTGAGGAGGGAGAGCATCAGCATGCCCAGCTTCAGTGGTGAGTGGGCCTGTGTATTGTGGGTTTTGCAGGCCAGAAGTGCAGACGGAAGTGCTGTGGACAGATGAAGGCAGAGATATGTCCAGGGTGCAGGCTGCAGTGCCTAGAACTTGGTATTCTCAATGAGTGAAGTTGGAGCAGAGGAGGTGGCAGTGACTTGTCACATGTGTAGGAGGGGATGTGTTCCTGGTGGCAGGGAAGAGAACCTCCTTAGCATGACTAGGTGTAGGAATTTGGGGTCGGGATCACCTGGGGGGTCATGCCAAAGCTTCGGAATGTTAGGCTTTGCATGTATGTAAATACGGAGCTAAAGGGGTTCTTGGCAGAATTTCTATGGATGTGCAGTAGACACGCTAATGCTGCAGGTGTCCAGCTGCAGAGGAGACATGTTCAGTGACTGCCAGTGCTGAGTCAAGTACATCATTACAACCAGACCCGCACCGAGCTTCCAGAGGCCAGGGCCTCTCAAAGCTATCATGAAGCACTCAAGTGCACACTCTTGTATCTGAGTCTGTTTTGTGTCGTGGCAGTCAGGACCCAAATTTTCAGTGCATCTGCCTCTTCCACCCACAAAGGCAGCCTGCATCCCAGATCACACTTGGTGCGCAGATCCCTGGCCCATTGCTCTCATCTCAGTGAGATGAGAGTGTGTCTGTGCATAGGCAGTTTGGTCCTTTGACATGAGTGGAATGTGGCTCCCCAGGGGGAGGGGAGATGGCAGGTACAGGCAGATATTTGTACCAGGATTGTTCTAGTAGCACATTGCAAGAACCCAGGTGGTATATGGAGGACACACTCAGGTAGCAGGATAACAAGATTGTGCCCTTGTACATGTAGTTGAGATTTCTCCTGAATGTTTGACCACAGTCTTCTGGGTAGCTCTTCTAAAAGCCATTCTCTGATGACATTTGTCCCACCCTGATCCAGGTGACCTTTCAGGAGACGGTGACAAGCCTCATCCGCAGGGCCTTGGACCAAAATTTGTTGCAGCATGAGGATGTGGACAACTTTGAGCTGCTGTATATGATGTCTGAGGATGAGAGTAAGTAGGACAATCAGACAGTGGGGAGACATGATCCACAGTGGGCTCAGGATAACTGACAGCCAAGAGAAAGTGGGCCTTGGCCCCAAAATACCAAAGTGTGATGGGCCTGGCGGAGACTCTCAGGGGTTGTGGGTGTTTTGTGGTATAATCCTTGAGTGCCACCTAACAATTCTCTCCACTTCGCTCTGCAGAAATCAAGGTCTCTGACCACTCACTCGTGTGTCTGTCCATGAATCTGGGAATACAATTTTTCATCGTGAGGAAACGCCCCCAGGTCAAGGGAAAGGAGGTAAACACCTACCTTATTCAAGCTGTGCATGTGCTGCCATTCCACTCCGACCTGAGGAAATAAGAAGCCTCAGCACCTGGACATATTTGCTGGAAGCCCATAGAGCCAACTGACAGTCTGGGGTGGCTTTCTGTTTCTGGGTTTGCTGATGTTCCATCCCCCACAGTTCTCAGAATCAACCTGCAAGTCCTCCAGGCCGCTTTCCCACAAGCAGGTGGGAGACACCTGCTTAATTCGTGTCCACTTAGAAACACAAAGTCCAGAGATGGCCAAGAGTGTTCTGGTAAGCCTGGGAGCAGGGGTGTCCCGTGGTGCTTACACCTGGGTGGGGAGCAGACACTGGTCCAATACCATGGACTACTCATGCCCTCTTGAATTTGGAGCTTCTGGATGATCAGGAGGATAGATGGGAATCAAGAAGGGAGAGGTCAGTGTGAAGGGCTGGAGCTGAGATGAGCGAGTGCAGCAGCTTGTCCACTGCCATGTCTGAGGGAGTCTGTGTGTCAGGTGGCAGCATGCAGTCCAGAAGGGCAGGGACAGGTATGGGTGACAGATGAGAATAGGACAGGAACTAGGTTGCAGGTTCCCTTGTATGGGATGCTGACGTCTATGGAGGAGGACAGCAGTGTGAGGTTCTCCATGTTCCTTGAACAAGGAGCTGAGAGAGTCTCTCTGCAGAGTCGATATGGATGTGGAGCAAGCACACTAAATGTCCAGGTAACCCAATGACCACCCTTGCCGGATGAGGTGCCCTCCTACATCCCAGCCAGCACTGAGCCTCTGGAGGCCAGGAGCTCTCGTGGCTATCTTTCAGCTCTCCTGTGTGTGGTCATGTTCCTGGGTCTGTTTTTGGCCCTGGCAATCCAGACCAAAGCCTCTAGGTTTTGTGCCTAGGCCATTCCCAATGCCGCCTGCATCCTCGGGCAGACCTGGGATCTTGGAGGCTATTGTCCCATTCCTCCCAACTTGTGGGATGCGATTGCATCTGTATGCAGGTAGTGGGGTCCTTTCACTCCGAGAGGAGTGCAGCTCCACAAAGAGCAATGGCAGGCCCAGGAAGTCCTATGTACAAGGATTGGGCTAGTAGCCTGTGGGAAGAGCCCACACGATGAGCAGGAGGTCAGCCTCGGGTAGTAGGGTCATGGATGTTGCCCTTGTATTTAGAGTGGAGGTGCCTCCAGAATGCCCCTGCCCACTGTCCTTGAGTAGTCACTTCAAGGCCCATTTCCTGAAGGCCTGTCTCCCATGCTGCTCCAGGTGACCTGCCACGATAGGGCTCCTGTCGTCATCCGCAGCGCGCTCGACCTACACTTCCTTACTGAGGAGAATCCAGAGGATTATGAGCTGGGCCAAATCATCTCTCGCCGTCAGAGTAAGTGAGACAATCAGATAGCAGAGAGCAAGGGTCAGGATGTGGACTCAGGTCAACTCTTAGCAACAAAGAGTAGTCTCTGACCCCCAAGAACACTCCAACAGGTGTGTTGGGTTCGTGCACAAAGCCAACTGCACTTCTGCTGGTGGAAGGTCTTGAGGTCCAATGGTATACCCCGGTGGATATTGCGGCTCCCCACCAGGTGCCCTCCCCTGGACATGAACAGGCATCCAAAGCTGACATCTTTGAGGAGTGAGGAGGAAAGCCTCTCTCCAGGAGCAGTATGTTTTCATGGTCTGGGATAGGAGTGGTTTCAAAGGAACATGGGAATGCATGGGCTAAAGAGGGAACTGGCATTTTGTGGACTGAAGCAGTACTATTGAAAGCCTTCTGTGTGACCAAAAAACCACTGCCTGGGCAGAGCATTGCCAGGATTCTAGCAAGCAGTAACAGGATGAAATTGGGAAGAAAACACAGCCTGGGAGACAGCCTGAATCATCTGTTTTTGCATAAATTCCATGGTCTTACGCACCTGAGTCCACTAGGCAAGGAGTGATCACAATAGCCAGGTTGTGATCCCTAACTAAAGTCAGATGAGGGCTTCCTGAGCACGTAGCCACAGAGCTCATCTGATAATAATGCCAGCGCTTTTTCGTTGGTTGGTTGGTTGGTTTTTGTGAGCCAAACACCACAGCAGCCATTATCCCAGCCTATGTACCCTGAAGACCACCATCCCTATGAGTTCTAGGATCACTTGTCTCCTATCTTAACCTACTGTTAGGTTAGTAGAGTCTATGGAAGAGGAAGTCTGTCTGGGGCCTTGGTAGCCTAAGAAATTCATAGCAGAGATCTCCACATCCAACCCAGAAGGGATGGAGAACAGGCTCTAGGTTAGAGGAGGGCGACAGGAAACACATGTTCAGAGGAAGGAGAAGCGGCTGTTGTATTCCTCCACTCGGGGTCATGGCACCACTGGGCCATACACCATGTTGGAGGGAAGCAGTCCCTTTGCTGGTCTTTGGAACCATTGTTCTCAGTAGGGCAGTATTTGGAATGTGGCCTCCATTCTCAGAAGCCTGGTTCACATGGAGGCGGGCTCCACCAACGCAGAAGCATGGCTCTAACGTGGTATCCGCGCTGGTCAGCCTGTCCTCACTGTGGCCATACTTGAGGAAAATAACTCAGAGGAGGAATCCTAGGCCTTTTTTCTCTGGGTTTCATAGCTTTCTCTTTGGTTGTGCACTGAGGCTGTCCATAAAGCTCTAGTGTGTGGCAGTGGAGAGCTCCTCAGCCCTTGCCACAAAGGCATAGACTGGGAGAGAGAGAACGAGGCTGGCAGAGAGGGAGAGAGAGAAAGATGGAGAGGGAGGACCTCTCCATGGAGAATGAGGATTCAGTGGAGCCAACAGGAACAAGGTACTGTTGCCCAGGGCACAACCCTGTTTAGGTCTTACTCCAACAATGCTCAACCTTTCTTCCAGTCCCTCCCACCCCCCAGTAGTGTATTCATCTTGAATGAGAATTTCATGTTGACATCAGAGCACTCACCATCCAATGCTTCCCTCCAAACCCACCTATGAAGATGGCTCATGTGGGGACTGAATCTTCGGCACAGGAGCCTTTTGTGGGAGATTTCAGATGCAAACCCTAGTGGTGTGCTTTGGCAGATGCAAGAGGACCTGAGATATTCTGGAGTCCAAAGCCTTCGGTAGGAACAGACATTAGGTCTGTTGAAGTGCTCTGCCTAGTTCTTCCTCAGGGAGGACTGTGGAGGCTGTCTTTGTTGGTATTGGTGCTGAATTGGAGAGCTCTCAGGTGTGTGGCTCTGGCCTTTTCTGGCACAGGCTCTCAGATGTTGGCGTGTCCTAGGGAGCACCTCCTGAGTGCCACCTTCTTTTTGTACACTCCTCTCTCCCCAGAGCTGAGGATTCCAGCAGAGGCCAACGTATTTTATGCCAAGAATCCTCACAAAAAATCCAACTTTGTGCTGAGGAAAAGGAGCCTCTCCCAAAAGAATGATGGGTGGATCGAGCCTCAACCTCCCTCTCGTCCTGCAAAGAAGGCTCCTGCCCTCCTGAGGATGCTTGCAAAACCATTCTGTTGCTGTGTGCCTGGGCGGGGCTGAGGCAGCCCAGGAATATTTACATTGATTACTATTTTCTTCAAAGTTTGAATCTATAGTTTGCCATTGTCCTTGACCTTGTTTAGTAACACAGTTGTTACTCTATCCTGTATTTGTTGTTTCCATTAATATATTATTATTATTTTAAAATATATATGTTTTTGTTACCTGATCTACTGTGATGATTTGAGTATACTAAATGTAGCAGTGATTCCTAAAGGACACATCCAAACCAACAGGAAGGAATGCTTCATTCTATCAGCAAGAACTTTGGTTTTTAGGAGTTTGGCAGATGGCATTATCTGAGTCAGTTTTCCAATGGGGGCAATGAAGTATCAGCTATGATGGTACAAACACAAACAAAGACACACAAACACACACAAGAGCACACACACTCACTGAGAGATAGATAGACAGATGGAGTTGGTCTCTGCTGAAATACTTTGGAGACATGGTTCTGATTTCTCCCCTTTTGGAGTATTTTCAATTGCACAAGGTGTCTTGCAAATGAACCCATGTCTGAGGAAGACATGCATGTGTAGTTCACATGCCACTTTTCACATAGCAGGAAGGTCATGTAATATTTTTCATGCAGCTGTCTTTTGACTGTGAACCATCCCATGAGGTCAGCTGTGGAATTTTCAACTTGTAGCATCACAATGGGGATCCACTCTTTGGATTTGGGGATATTTCCGATTTTCTTGATTCAGATTGGAATGATATATATATTAGTTTTTGATGAAAATTCTGCATTTGATGGTAATGAATGTCGTGCATCTAGGAATCTGTAGAGTGAAGATAATGAATGGATGCCTACTGTTGTCTGGACTGGTCTGAAGAGTCCTGTAGCATCTGAGCATGTGTGAGGGCTGTACAGGTCTTGCCAATAGTCCAGGTCAGATGATCCTGCACAAAGCTGAACTCCTAGTGGTCTCCACAACAGTGTAAGGGCCAAGGAGAAACTCACTTCCACACAGAAGTTGGGAAGCTACCTTAAGAAGGTGATCATAGATACGGGATTATTAATATATCCAGGTTGGCATCTATTATTTTTTTAGCTTTTGACTTTCGCAGCTGTGGGCATCTTGACAACCATCAACTCCCTGTAAGCACAGACAACTCTATAAGAACCTGAGGATAAATTTCCCTGTGCATGTCCCCTTGTGAAACTGCTTAAGCACCACCTGGTTTACACACAGGTGGAATTTCTAGGTCAAAGTGTGCATGTTTACTTCTTTGACTAAGCACTGCCAGGTGGCTCTTCTGCATAGCTCTACCTGTGGCCAGGATTGTATTATCTAGCTTTCTAACTTTTGCATGTTGAGTAGATACATAGTGGGAGCACACTGTTTTTGTTGGTATTTTTCTTGGTATCTATTCTGATGCTTTTCACTGGGGGATTTTTTCCTGTGAAAATGGGCTTCCTCTACTTGACCTTATTTTCTTCTTTTTAAAATTTTTTCAATGTGACTTTTTAATTTTAGTTTTATTAAAGACATTGCCCCTTGCTTGCATAGTCTATATCTAAAGCACTAGTCCTTGCTCCAAGGCCCAGCTTGCTCTCAGCTGCCCCAGGAGGGGAACAGTCTTTGGCGGTAGACAAGAGACGCCCCTGCAGGGGGCACAAGTGCTTTGGCCCTCTGGTGTCTTGCCAGCAGTGCTTCCCATGCTCACAGAGGGTTTCAGACACTGAGTCAATGGTCCAGGTGGTCTTTTGTTCAGTCTGATCTCAAATTGAGCTCCTCTGAGAGGTCATATTGAAGTCCTTGTGTGTACCTGACCCATCATTTTAAACAATATTCCAAGTTCACTTTTTGTGTGTACGTGGGTTCTGGGGATTGAACCCAGGGCCTTGAGCCTGTGAGGCAAGTGACCTACCTGAGCTACACCCTCAGAGACCCCTGTAAAAGTATTTCCCCTTTGCCTCGGGGTCTAAGTTGCCAAGGCTGACCTCAAACGTTCCTCTTGCCTCAGCCTCCCTGGTGGCTGGCATGACAGGCATGCACCTGGGACTGTCACACTCGAGCCTGTGATGGGAACTCATGTGCATCTGTCCAGGGCTGAGCATGGTTAGGCAGAGCTGTGCTCCAGGCTCCCTGCAGGGCTGTGGAGGCTTCTGCTGCCCAGCAGCCCTGGTGCCATGGCCAGGGCTCCTCCCAGCCGAGGGCAGGCAGCTGCCCATTGCTGTAGGCTGACCTTATTTTCTTCTTATGGCACTCGTCCGTTCTCTGGAGTATGTTGTATGGTTTGTCCATTAGGAGTCTAACAGGTCCTCTAGAACCTTCAAACAATTAGTAAAATTCCTGAACAGTAAGTGAGCACGCGCAGAAATTGGGCTAATATTTTGGGAAGAACAATGTTGGATGATATATTCATGGCTTGAATATATCATCCAACATGAAGTTATATTTTATTACTTACAAAATAATAAAATAATGAAGCAATACCATGGGCTGAGCTAAAATAGATCCTTAGGATCTTAGGCATTCTGTAATAAATCTGTGTCACTTGAAGTATAGAGTTGATCGACTCTGAGTAATGAAACAGAAGTAAAGGTATCAAAGCCAATGATCATCTGTTTCCAATTTTCTGTGATTTGGTTCAAGTGGTAAAGTGGTGATATTTATTAATAATGGATCGAATAGGTTCATAATTGTTTTAGAGTACAATTAGATGCCTTCAAATTTTAGGCTACATGGGCACATTTGAGAACGGTTCCAGCCATTCTCTCATCCTTTGGGTCATTCCCCTCCTATGTCCTGTGAGACATTTTCTATGTGAGGCTTTAAGAAGAAGAAGAGAATATTCTGTAAAGAAAACCTTGTGATCTGTGCAGTATGAAGTTGAATGGATTCATTCAGAAATCAGAAATTCTATTGAAAGATATTTATTGGCATGAGCCAAATAAAACCTATTTTTAGGCATCCTGGTGAAGACAAGGTTTTATCTTTATGTCTCATTTTCTATGTTTTGTTGTTGTTGTTGTTGTTAGAATGAAATTCATATGTTGCCAGACCATTCTATCAGATGTGTAACTAGATGCCATTTAAATTACCCACTTTTACATGGTAGACAGTTTTAAATGAACACTGCCTGTCTGCACCTTTTTTAAAAACAGGACTGGGATCAGAAGCCCAAATACCAATGGTTAGCTGGAGCATATTTTTCATTTGGCCTATCTGTCAGTATTCCCTGATGTCATCTGTGCAATCAGCTTCGTTACTCCTGCTCCCTCACTGGATTTCATAGAAACCATATGCTATGTATGAATCAGGGACACCAATCCCACAACATAGCATTCTTGCAATATCCAAAGTCCCACTTTTCACTTCGCCATGCCTGAGATCAGCAGTAATATTTATCAGCAAATGTGAGATTTTCAAAGATCCAATTCTATGTGCTCCTTTCTCATAGAGCCTTAGGCAGGGATATAGCATACATAAATATTAAGTAAAGTCCATAGTTTTTAAAATGTCATCCATTGAATAGTTGACACATGTCTGAGATACTTTTTATTTTGGAGGAGGTATTATTTAATAGGGAATTCCAACAGCTACCTAATAGTGAAATGAGAAGTCTTGCATCCATTTTATTTTGTTTCTGATGATTTTTATGAGTAAGGGTAAGATACTTCCTTGTTCTGATGCAGATGTTGCCCACTTTTGTGAATGGATGCGGGGTGTCACCTACTACTTGCATATCTGCATATTGGGCTTGACACTGCTATCGTACTTGGTAGTTGGCAAAAAGTCAATACTGAAGTTAAGCTCTTGTGTTCTAGCAGCAGAGCTGAAGATCCTTGATGTGCCACCTTCTGCAATCCATGCTGCTCTCTTCATGTTCCTTATTGACTTCCTGGTGAGGAGCATCATGGTCTCCTGGTCTTGAGAATGGCCAAGCATTGCTCTGTGAATGTGGAAGATGGGCATGTGGAAGGCTCCAGGGAGGAGGGATCATTGAACATGTACTCGAATCCATGTGCCTGTTGAATGACCTGTTTTTTTATTTTTGGGTTTTAAGGGAGACACTGCCCTAAAACACTTCTGTGCAGCTGGGGATGCAGGCTTCTGCTTCACCTTGCAGGAAGCATTAACGAATCCTTTCCAGAAGACATGAGAAGAGAGAAGTGAGCCTCTGGTATCATGCAGGTTCCTTGCATTGCCCATGGGCTAGAAGAGAGAAGAGTTGCTTCATGAGATTTGATCCCCTTTTTCCTGAAAAGTTCCACACAGAGGTGAGTCCCCAGCATGTTTAGAAATCATTTCAGACACCTTTCTGGACGGAATTGAATCAGAGCCCCTGATGATGTGGAAGAGCTAAAGATGGGTTTGCTATGAATTTTCTATTTCATTCATCAGGGCCTGAGTCAAGTCAGTCATTGTGCTGTCAACACATGAGCTGCTGGTCAAATGTGAGGAAGTGGTCTTGCTTTATGAAAACACCACCCTGATTCAGTGAGCCAGAGGCAGCCTGCAGTCCCTGTTTTCCTGTAAAGGCAGATTGCTGTGGATGGCCTCTGGCCTCGTCATGCAGCCCTGCTCAGAGTAGGGGATTGAGGGACCAGGCAGATCCCTAGTTCCTTTTGACCTTTATTGCCATTGGGCCACCCCAGGGTCCTTGGACTCTACCTGGTCTTCTGGCCTGGGTCAGGGGATGTGAGGTTTGGAATCCCCCTCTGTGGCAGGATCCCAGCCCCCCAGCCACTTGAGGTCAGCACATCCTTCCCTAATTGTGTTAGAGTTGGAGACTTCTCCCACCCATCCTCATCCATGCTCATCCCACATTTTGTAGCTTGGCACCTGAGGACCTTTATTCATTGACTTAGTTGTTAGTGATGATGGTTACTAAGACTAAGTGACTCTTTCAAGTCACATCACTTGCATGGTAGGGCTAGAGCATGGATCTTCCTAATTGATTTCATGGGACTCTCTCATGGAAACTGTGACTGCTTCCTAAACACACACTCTACATTTGGAGTGTCAAAATTCTTGCCACTGCCTCCTTGGCAAGTGTATCTTGTCTTCTACGTGGGAATTTCACAAATATTTTCCTTTGGTTTGTGGAGGTCATGCAGAAGGGATTTCATTTGAAATAGCCCAAACAAGAAATACCAGTTGTCTTTTTCGCACATGGATGTGTGTAGTGAACACCCCTTTCTGTGTGCTTGCATGAGTTACTCCTTTGAATTTGTTGAAGAATGGTTGGCTGGGGAGCAAGTTAACGAGAGATGGATATCAATGGTTGTCAAGTATTCTGACGTGAAGAATGTATTGAGGATGTGAAGGCTTTTCTAGCCAGTTCCTATGGCTCAGTCAGGGATCAGTCAGAGGATTCTGTCTGGTAGACTCTTTGGCACAGATGTCAAAGTGGCCTGGTCTTACCCTGTCCAGGACTGAATGCTGAGCTTGAGTGGGAGCTTCTTGTCATTTCAAGCATTTCCATGAGTCTGTCCTCTGTTCTCTTGTATCCAAGTGGTTTCTAATAGGAAAGCAGAACAAAAATTGAAAGTATGGTGATTGATTATTTTTACCAATGTTATTTCAATCCACTTTGTTTAATACGAAATTACCTTTATGCTAGTAAGATTTCATATGTGAGGAAATAATGAAAATATTGGGGTTAGGGGATGAGAATATGCAAATCAAACATTTTTGAGCACCAAGACCCGTTTTTTTTTTTTTTTTTTTTTTTTTTTTTTTTTTTTTTTTTTTTTTTAACTTAAATAATATTAAGTGCCAGAGGACCACCGCTGCCATTCAGCCTCAACAACCTCCAGGTCCAGCCTCCAGGTGGCCCATTTCACCAGGGTGTGTGGGACCACACTGTCCTGGGATGAGAGAACAGTACCCACGGATGTTGACATCTCACAGAGTAGATATTGCCAGTGACAGTAGGGAGCTATTGGCAGATGAGGAAGGGAAGAGCTCTCAGGATGGCAAGAGGGGGCCGCTTCAAGACTCATTGGGTATGGCACGAGGCTGCTGGGTGTGGTGTTGGCCTGGGCCCACTGAGTGGGGCAGATCCGTGGTCTGTGTTTCTGTACCCTCCTCTGTAGCCTGTGTTGGCAGCAGATCAGGGAATTGCGATCAGAAGTGCTCCCAGTAACACAGGCACCAGACCCCAGAGTGTGTGCCTATCCGTTTCCCCACCTGGCCTGACTTAGTGCCTGTCTTGCCTCAGGGCTGAGACCCTACAATCTCTGATGAGGGTGTCTGTGGTCCAGATCCAACCTGCATGGCCAACATGCTCAGACCTTCAGCTGGGTCCTAGGCTGCTGCAACCAAACTCTGTTAACTGGGTGGCCGACAACAGAGGAAGTGTCTTCCGTTGAGCTCCAGAGGCTCAACACAGTAGGTGTTGGGCTGTCCCAGTGCCATAACCCCTCCCAGGTTTCAAGGGGACTGTCTCCCCAACTCTCCCAGCCCTTGCCCACTCTCCTATTGCTGCCCACGATCTGTGGTTCCCATATGGGCATCCCGCCCTGGCTCCAACCTCACATATCCGGTATCCCCCAGTCTCCCTGGTATCTGGGTCCAGACTCTCCTCTTCCTACAAGAATATCAGATATTGGATTTGGTCCCAGTTGATGCTGTGTTCCATCATGTGAGCTCTTAGCTTCATCACTGTGCAAAGACTCTTTTCCCACACAAGTTCGCATGGCTTTTGGCTGGCTAAGAATTTTCAGGCGACACTTTTCTAATGAGTACACTTTCCTTCCTTCCGATCTCCCACCAGTGAGCATTCCTCGCACCCTTGTCCTAGTTCCTTTATGGCAGTTTCCCTCCTTATGGCTGAGAGGACCTAGTGACCCCTGAATTCACACGTTCTCCTTAATCACCAACACACTGCAGAATTCTCCAGGGGGCCATATATGCTCCTGCAAGTTGGTGTTGGAAATAGTTCTCCATCCATTAATCACTCCCTCACTCACTAATGTCCTTGTGTCCTTGAGAAAGGCTCTCCCTTTCCTGGTTTTCCTGAATAGAAATCCTCTTGCCTCTTGGGTGAATAGGGTTATGGGTTGTGCTGAGGGTGTTGGTCCACTGAGCATCTTAGAGACTGTCCTTTATGGAGCCTAATGATCCTCACTGGGGAATGAGGCCAGGGTCCTAACTGTGGTTAGTTAGAGAGGGAAAGAAGGACAAGGGAAACTCAGATGTCCCTTCATGGCCCCTGGAGTTAGAGGACTTACCCCTTTGCACCTGGGATCAGGAGACCTCATTTCCTCGAGGACACGCACACTCAGACGTTAATCTTGAGTGTGGGTTCCTTTCTGGGGTCCAGGGCTGTTGTTAGCCACCAGGAATGACAGTGCTCTCCATGCTGAGTGGAGCCATTTTTGCCAGGAAAGAGAGCCCATGGTCACGCCTTGTGCAAAGCATCCCACGCCAGGGGCTCCCATGCCTACATTCCTGTCCTGAAAGGAAGCCACTCAGAGGCAAGGTGGGTCCAACCACCTCCCATGTGTTCACTCATCACTGTGTTCCAGCAGTCACCCCAGTGAACAGTCCTGATGGGATTGGATGTGGCTCAGAATGTCACCCTCATGAGCTCTACCCTGCCACAGCTGCAGTTCTGCAGTGGGAGAAACTCAAAACCTCAAAACACATGCACATGAAAGAAAAGAGCAAGAGCCAGAGCCCAAACAGGCCAGGTGTGGCAAAGACAGCTGGAGTGCCTAGGTTGGGACTCAGAATTATGTCAGTGGGGTGGCATTGCTGCTGGCACCAGCATGATAACCGAGAGCCAGCCCTGCTCATTTTGGGGAGCAGTGTGTTGGGGAAGGCAGCAGAAATTGAGAGGCAGGATTGAGTTTGGCCCTAGGAGGAGGTTGGGTAAGAGGCCAGTGTGGGTTGGAGAGCCTGGGCAGATAGACAGAGGCCAGGGCACACCCCAAAGCCTGGAGACTGCACTTGATGTCCAGGGTTGTGAAACACCACTTCCCCTCTTACTCACAACTGAGAGCAAGGGGCATTGATGAGTTCAGTTTGTGTGCGGCTGCATCCAAGGTGGCTCGGCTAGGAACCTCTGTTTCCTTGACTCAGGAGGCTGGGAGTCCAGGCTCCACTGAGGCTCGGCTGGGAGGATCGGAGTCTGAGTTTATGCCTGTGTTCCCTGTAGGATCCATGTTGGCTGAGCCTCAGTGTTTTTGTAATGAGAGGATGGGTGACCGTCATGTCTTTATCACAGGACACACTTGCTAAATGGATTTGTTTGCTCTGAGGAGGAAAGAGAGAGGGGGGAGTGGTGCTGGAGACAGGGATGCAGACAGGGGTCATGGACTTGGCATAACTCAGTCTTGGAGGTGATATCCCATCACCTGTACCCACTTCAATTCCCATGAATCCAGAGGCTGAGCCCCCTTGAGGTGAGGGGTGAACCGGTTCTGGGCAGCAGGATGCTGTGGTACCTCGGAGTCTCTGTGAGACCCCAACACTAGACACACTTGGCCCTTTTGAAATCTTAGGAGAAGCCTTGGGAAGTTGTATGGCAGAGGGGAGCAGCCTCTGCATCTCAGTCCCCTCCAACTTGCCATGGTGTAGAGAGGGAACTGCAGCCACGATGGGACGGACATTGGCCATGTCCCTGTGTGGGACACAGGCCTGATTGAGTTAGGGTGCATTCTTTGTCTCTCCCTTTCTTGTGATTATCCCATCTCTACATTTGTGCTTTAGCCACCTGTGAGTCCCATCTCTGGTTTCAGAGAGAACAGAGGGTGTTATGGGCCAATAGACACAATAAACCCTAGAGATTAGATGCTACCCTACTTTCCAGAAAAGACTGGGCACACCATGAGTTGCACAATGATGGGACCAGGGTCCAAAAGCTGCTGAGAGGGAAGGACTGGTTGTGAATGCATTTTTGAAGGCTCCAAGCTGGAACTCTAGTGGCACCAAGCAGGGCAGATGCTGGTGGGGATGTTTGGGTAGTTGTTGGTGAACACCTGCGCACCTGAGATGGGTAGGCATGGAGGAGAAATCGGCAGCCCATAGGGCTGTTGAAAGTGGTCTTATGTGAAAAGAGGCTCAGGTATGGGCACAGGAAATGACATCATTGCCTTGACAATGGATCAAACAGAACGTGGAACCCTGGTATCCAGGCACCCACTTCACTGACCAAGCCATCCGAGCTCACTTGGTTGGAGCCACTGGAGGGAGAAGGATGTTCTCCTGTGGTTGCAGACAATGCCGAGCCTCAGGCTCCCAGGAATCTCAGGGGGGGCAACTAGCCCTTTTGTGGATACACTGGGTGAGGCTTCATCTTAGACGCCAGAGCCTCTGGCGATTGTCGCAGAGGAGCTCAAGAGTAACAGTGAGTAGCACAGGGCAGGTGAGCCCAGCAGGCCCTCTAGTCTGATCCCTGATGAATGGCCCAGGACTCCTATTCTGACTCTGTGTGTGTGTGTGTGTGTGTGTGTGTGTGTGTTTGTACTGATGGGAACTGTCCCATTGTGCTTTGACTCTAGTGTATTGGCACAAGTCATTTTTCTGTTTGTCACCATTTCCATTTTGAACCCACCATTCTTGGTCCCAACCCAGGGTGAAAATGATCAGAACACGGAGGAGCCCTTCAGGGTTCAGAGCCTTGAACCTTACAGGCAGGACCAGCTTAGGAATGAGCTCCTGCCTGTCATTTGTGGGAGGAACCTACATTTCAGCAGCAACATGGGGTTAATCTCCTGGGATTTCATCCCCACCCAGCAGGTGCTGGATCTCTTGTTCCCAAAACAGCCACCTTCTTCAGTCTTTACTCCTGGTGCCACTCCACATCCTCCAAGGGGACAAGAACCTCAGGTTCTGGATGGATGTTGTAGAATGCCCACAGAGCCAACTGCCAGGCTGGGTGGGGTGCAGTTGCTGGGCTTTGCTGATGTTGTCATCCCCCACAGTTCTTGGAACCTTCTGTGGCAGTGGCATCCAGGACCCCAGCAGCTCCTCACTGCTTCACTCCAGCGAGCAGGTGGAAGACAGCCGCGTTGTTCACGTCCTCCTAGAGGGACAGAGCCTGAGGGAGACAAAGCGCATCCCGGTAAGCCCGACAGCAGGGCTGCCTCCTGGGTGTCCACACAGTGGAAGGCAGGAGACACAGCCAACCCCAGGGCTATGGTGGGAAATAAAGAAGAGAGAGGTCCGTCTTAAGGGCTTGACCTGAGGAGGGAGAGCATCAGCATGCCCAGCTTCAGTGGTGAGTGGGCCTGTGTATTGTGGGTTTTGCAGGCCAGAAGTGCAGACGGAAGTGCTGTGGACAGATGAAGGCAGAGATATGTCCAGGGTGCAGGCTGCAGTGCCTAGAACTTGGTATTCTCAATGAGTGAAGTTGGAGCAGAGGAGGTGGCAGTGACTTGTCACATGTGTAGGAGGGGATGTGTTCCTGGTGGCAGGGAAGAGAACCTCCTTAGCATGACTAGGTGTAGGAATTTGGGGTCGGGATCACCTGGGGGGTCATGCCAAAGCTTCGGAATGTTAGGCTTTGCATGTATGTAAATACGGAGCTAAAGGGGTTCTTGGCAGAATTTCTATGGATGTGCAGTAGACACGCTAATGCTGCAGGTGTCCAGCTGCAGAGGAGACATGTTCAGTGACTGCCAGTGCTGAGTCAAGTACATCATTACAACCAGACCCGCACCGAGCTTCCAGAGGCCAGGGCCTCTCAAAGCTATCATGAAGCACTCAAGTGCACACTCTTGTATCTGAGTCTGTTTTGTGTCGTGGCAGTCAGGACCCAAATTTTCAGTGCATCTGCCTCTTCCACCCACAAAGGCAGCCTGCATCCCAGATCACACTTGGTGCGCAGATCCCTGGCCCATTGCTCTCATCTCAGTGAGATGAGAGTGTGTCTGTGCATAGGCAGTTTGGTCCTTTGACATGAGTGGAATGTGGCTCCCCAGGGGGAGGGGAGATGGCAGGTACAGGCAGATATTTGTACCAGGATTGTTCTAGTAGCACATTGCAAGAACCCAGGTGGTATATGGAGGACACACTCAGGTAGCAGGATAACAAGATTGTGCCCTTGTATATGTAGCTGAGATTTCTCCTGAATGTTTGACCACAGTCTTCTGGGTAGCTCTTCTAAAAGCCATTCTCTGATGACATTTGTCCCACCCTGATCCAGGTGACCTTTCAGGAGACGGTGACAAGCCTCATCCGCAGGGCCTTGGACCAAAATTTGTTGCAGCATGAGGATGTGGACAACTTTGAGCTGCTGTATATGATGTCTGAGGATGAGAGTAAGTAGGACAATCAGACAGTGGGGAGACATGATCCACAGTGGGCTCAGGATAACTGACAGCCAAGAGAAAGTGGGCCTTGGCCCCAAAATACCAAAGTGTGATGGGCCTGGCGGAGACTCTCAGGGGTTGTGGGTGTTTTGTGGTATAATCCTTGAGTGCCACCTAACAATTCTCTCCACTTCGCTCTGCAGAAATCAAGGTCTCTGACCACTCACTCGTGTGTCTGTCCATGAATCTGGGAATACAATTTTTCATCGTGAGGAAACGCCCCCAGGTCAAGGGAAAGGAGGTAAACACCTACCTTATTCAAGCTGTGCATGTGCTGCCATTCCACTCCGACCTGAGGAAATAAGAAGCCTCAGCACCTGGACATATTTGCTGGAAGCCCATAGAGCCAACTGACAGTCTGGGGTGGCTTTCTGTTTCTGGGTTTGCTGATGTTCCATCCCCCACAGTTCTCAGAATCAACCTGCAAGTCCTCCAGGCCGCTTTCCCACAAGCAGGTGGGAGACACCTGCTTAATTCGTGTCCACTTAGAAACACAAAGTCCAGAGATGGCCAAGAGTGTTCTGGTAAGCCTGGGAGCAGGGGTGTCCCGTGGTGCTTACACCTGGGTGGGGAGCAGACACTGGTCCAATACCATGGACTACTCATGCCCTCTTGAATTTGGAGCTTCTGGATGATCAGGAGGATAGATGGGAATCAAGAAGGGAGAGGTCAGTGTGAAGGGCTGGAGCTGAGATGAGCGAGTGCAGCAGCTTGTCCACTGCCATGTCTGAGGGAGTCTGTGTGTCAGGTGGCAGCATGCAGTCCAGAAGGGCAGGGACAGGTATGGGTGACAGATGAGAATAGGACAGGAACTAGGTTGCAGGTTCCCTTGTATGGGATGCTGACGTCTATGGAGGAGGACAGCAGTGTGAGGTTCTCCATGTTCCTTGAACAAGGAGCTGAGAGAGTCTCTCTGCAGAGTCGATATGGATGTGGAGCAAGCACACTAAATGTCCAGGTAACCCAATGACCACCCTTGCCGGATGAGGTGCCCTCCTACATCCCAGCCAGCACTGAGCCTCTGGAGGCCAGGAGCTCTCGTGGCTATCTTTCAGCTCTCCTGTGTGTGGTCATGTTCCTGTGTCTGTTTTTGGCCCTGGCAATCCAGACCAAAGCCTCTAGGTTTTGTGCCTAGGCCATTCCCAATGCCGCCTGCATCCTCGGGCAGACCTGGGATCTTGGAGGCTATTGTCCCATTCCTCCCAACTTGTGGGATGAGATTGCATCTGTATGCAGGTAGTGGGGTCCTTTCACTCCGAGAGGAGTGCAGCTCCACAAAGAGCAATGGCAGGCCCAGGAAGTCCTATGTACAAGGATTGGGCTAGTAGCCTGTGGGAAGAGCCCACACGATGAGCAGGAGGTCAGCCTCGGGTAGTAGGGTCATGGATGTTGCCCTTGTATTTAGAGTGGAGGTGCCTCCAGAATGCCCCTGCCCACTGTCCTTGAGTAGTCACTTCAAGGCCCATTTCCTGAAGGCCTGTCTCCCATGCTGCTCCAGGTGACCTGCCACGATAGGGCTCCTGTCGTCATCCGCAGCGCCCTCGACCTACACTTCCTTACTGAGGAGAATCCAGAGGATTATGAGCTGGGCCAAATCATCTCTCGCCGTCAGAGTAAGTGAGACAATCAGATAGCAGAGAGCAAGGGTCAGGATGTGGACTCAGGTCAACTCTTAGCAACAAAGAGTAGTCTCTGACCCCCAAGAACACTCCAACAGGTGTGTTGGGTTCGTGCACAAAGCCAACTGCACTTCTGCTGGTGGAAGGTCTTGAGGTCCAATGGTATACCCCGGTGGATATTGCGGCTCCCCACCAGGTGCCCTCCCCTGGACATGAACAGGCATCCAAAGCTGACATCTTTGAGGAGTGAGGAGGAAAGCCTCTCTCCAGGAGCAGTATGTTTTCATGGTCTGGGATAGGAGTGGTTTCAAAGGAACATGGGAATGCATGGGCTAAAGAGGGAACTGGCATTTTGTGGACTGAAGCAGTACTATTGAAAGCCTTCTGTGTGACCAAAAAACCACTGCCTGGGCAGAGCATTGCCAGGATTCTAGCAAGCAGTAACAGGATGAAATTGGGAAGAAAACACAGCCTGGGAGACAGCCTGAATCATCTGTTTTTGCATAAATTCCATGGTCTTACGCACCTGAGTCCACTAGGCAAGGAGTGATCACAATAGCCAGGTTGTGATCCCTAACTAAAGTCAGATGAGGGCTTCCTGAGCACGTAGCCACAGAGCTCATCTGATAATAATGCCAGCGCTTTTTCGTTGGTTGGTTGGTTGGTTTTTGTGAGCCAAACACCACAGCAGCCATTATCCCAGCCTATGTACCCTGAAGACCACCATCCCTATGAGTTCTAGGATCACTTGTCTCCTATCTTAACCTACTGATAGGTTAGTAGAGTATATGGAAGAGGAAGTCTGTCTGGGGCCTTGGTAGCCTAAGAAATTCATAGCAGAGATCTCCACATCCAACCCAGAAGGGATGGAGAACAGGCTCTAGGTTAGAGGAGGGCGACAGGAAACACATGTTCAGAGGAAGGAGAAGCGGCTGTTGTATTCCCCCACTCGGGGTCATGGCACCACTGGGCCATACACCATGTTGGAGGGAAGCAGTCCCTTTGCTGGTCTTTGGAACCATTGTTCTCAGTAGGGCAGTATTTGGAATGTGGCCTCCATTCTCAGAAGCCTGGTTCACATGGAGGCGGGCTCCACCAATGCAGAAGCATGGCTCTAACGTGGTATCCGTGCTGGTCAGCCTGTCCTCACTGTGGCGATACTTGAGGAAAATAACTCAGAGGAGGAATCCTAGGCCTTTTTTCTCTGGGTTTCATAGCTTTCTCTTTGGTTGTGCACTGAGGCTGTCCATAAAGCTCTAGTGTGTGGCAGTGGAGAGCTCCTCAGCCCTTGCCACAAAGGCATAGACTGGGAGAGAGAGAACGAGGCTGGCAGAGAGGGAGAGAGAGAAAGATGGAGAGGGAGGACCTCTCCTTGGAGAATGAGGATTCAGTGGAGCCAACAGGAACAAGGTACTGTTGCCCAGGGCACAACCCTGTTTAGGTCTTACTCCAACCATTCTCAACCTTTCTTCCAGTCCCTCCCACCCCCCAGTAGTGTATTCATCTTGAATGAGAATTTCATGTTGACATCAGAGCACTCACCATCCAATGCTTCCCTCCAAACCCACCTATGAAGATGGCTCATGTGGGGACTGAATCTTCGGCACAGGAGCCTTTTGTGGGAGATTTCAGATGCAAACCCTAGTGGTGTGCTTTGGCAGATGCAAGAGGACCTGAGATATTCTGGAGTCCAAAGCCTTCAGTAGGAACAGACATTAGGTCTGTTGAAGTGCTCTGCCTAGTTCTTCCTCAGGGAGGACTGTGGAGACTGTCTTTGTTGGTATTGGTGCTGAATTGGAGAGCTCTCAGGTGTGTGGCTCTGGCCTTTTCTGGCACAGGCTCTCAGATGTTGGCATGTCCTAGGGAGCACCTCCTGAGTGCCACCTTCTTTTTGTACACCCCTCTCTCCCCAGAGCTGAGGATTCCAGCAGAGGCCAACGTATTTTATGCCAAGAATCCTCACAAAAAATCCAACTTTGTGCTGAGGAAAAGGAGCCTCTCCCAAAAGAATGATGGGTGGATCGAGCCTCAACCTCCCTCTCGTCCTGCAAAGAAGGCTCCTGCCCTCCTGAGGATGCTTGCAAAACCATTCTGTTGCTGTGTGCCTGGGCGGGGCTGAGGCAGCCCAGGAATATTTACATTGATTACTATTTTCTTCAAAGTTTGAATCTATAGTTTGCCATTGTCCTTGACCTTGTTTAGTAACACAGATGTTACTCTATCCTGTATTTGTTGTTTCCATTAATATATTATTATTATTTTAAAATATATATGTTTTTGTTACCTGATCTACTGTGATGATTTGAGTATACTAAATGTAGCAGTGATTCCTAAAGGACACATCCAAACCAACAGGAAGGAATGCTTCATTCTATCAGCAAGAACTTTGGTTTTTAGGAGTTTGGCAGATGGCATTATCTGAGTCAGTTTTCCAATGGGGGCAATGAAGTATCAGCTATGATGGTACAAACACAAACAAAGACACACAAACACACACAAGAGCACACACACTCACTGAGAGATAGATAGACAGATGGAGTTGGTCTCTGCTGAAATACTTTGGAGACATGGTTCTGATTTCTCCCCTTTTGGAGTATTTTCAATTGCACAAGGTGTCTTGCAAATGAACCCATGTCTGAGGAAGACATGCATGTGTACTTCACATGCCACTTTTCACATAGCAGGAAGGTCATGTAATATTTTTCATGCAGCTGTCTTTTGACTGTGAACCATCCCATGAGGTCAGCTGTGGAATTTTCAACTTGTAGCATCACAATGGGGATCCACTCTTTGGATTTGGGGATATTTCCGATTTTCTTGATTCAGATTGGAATGATATATATATTAGTTTTTGATGAAAATTTTGCATTTGATGGTAATGAATGTCGTGCATCTAGGAATCTGTAGAGTGCAGACAATGAATGGATGCCTACTGTTGTCTGGACTGGTCTGAAAAGTCCTGTAGCATCTGAGCATGTGTGAGGGCTGTACAGGTCTTGCCAAAAGCCCAGGTCAGATGATCCTGCACAAAGCTGAACTCCTAGTGGTCTCCACAACAGTGTAAGGGCCAAGGAGAAACACACTTCCACACAGAAGTTGGGAAGCTACCTTATGAAGGTGATCATAGATACGGGATTATTAATATATCCAGGTTGGCATCTATTATTTTTTTAGCTTTTGACTTTCGCAGCTGTGGGCATCTTGACAACCATCAACTCCCTGTAAGCACAGACAACTCTATAAGAACCTGAGGATAAATTTCCCTGTGCATGTCCCCTTGTGAAACTGCTTAAGCACCGCCTGGTTTACACACAGGTGGAATTTCTAGGTCAAAGTGTGCATGTTGACTTCTTTGACTAAGCACTGCCAGGTGGCTCTTCTGCATAGCTCTACCTGTGGCCAGGATTGTATTATCTAGCTTTCTAACTTTTGCATGTTGAGTAGATACATAGTGGGAGCACACTGTTTTTGTTGGTATTTTTCTTGGTATCTATTCTGATGCTTTTCACTGGGGGATTTTTTCCTGTGAAAATGGGCTTCCTCTACTTGACCTTATTTTCTTCTTTTTAAAATTTTTTCAATGTGACTTTTTAATTTTAGTTTTATTAAAGACATTGCCCCTTGCTTGCATAGTCTATATCTAAAGCACTAGTCCTTGCTCCAAGGCCCAGCTTGCTCTCAGCTGCCCCAGGAGGGGAACAGTCTTTGGCGGTAGACAAGAGACGCCCCTGCAGGGGGCACAAGTGCTTTGGCCCTCTGGTGTCTTGCCAGCAGTGCTTCCCATGCTCACAGAGGGTTTCAGACACTGAGTCAATGGTCCAGGTGGTCTTTTGTTCAGTCTGATCTCAAATTGAGCTCCTCTGAGAGGTCATATTGAAGTCCTTGTGTGTACCTGACCCATCATTTTAAACAATATTCCAAGTTCACTTTTTGTGTGTACGTGGGTTCTGGGGATTGAACTCAGGGCCTTGAGCCTGTGAGGCAAGTGACCTACCTGAGCTACACCCTCAGAGACCCCTGTAAAAGTATTTCCCCTTTGCCTCGGGGTCTAAGTTGCCAAGGCTGACCTCAAACGTTCCTCTTGCCTCAGCCTCCCTGGTGGCTGGCATGACAGGCATGCACCTGGGACTGTCACACTCGAGCCTGTGATGGGAACTCATGTGCATCTGTCCAGGGCTGAGCATGGTTAGGCAGAGCTGTGCTCCAGGCTCCCTGCAGGGCTGTGGAGGCTTCTGCTGCCCAGCAGCCCTGGTGCCATGGCCAGGGCTCCTCCCAGCCGAGGGCAGGTGCCGGAGTCCGGCTGCAGCAAAATAGCCGGGGGGGTGACGAATAACTTGTGTTCGCTGATACAGCAGGAATGGGAGCCTTTTATTGTAGGGCAACACAGCTATTTATACATTTTGCACAGCTTATCTTAATTAGCATAAACTAGATACATCAATCAACCAATAAGGAATCTCCACACTTAATGGCTCACTTTTGTTACTTCTCAAACCACTCCCTCTGACATTTTGCCAGGCACCATCCAGACTTGTTTACGAACTCTAACATTTGTCTGGCAAAATACCAGGTGTTATTTTTGACTTATTTACAGACCTTAACAATTCCCCCTTTTGTTTAATTTAAATAAAGACCATAGTGGTTTTTACAGAAACACCATAAATAACCTGCTACAAACAGAAAGTGAGGATACAAAATGTAACAATACCAAGCCAACTTATGGCTCCATGCAAGAAGCCCTTGGAAAAATTATACCAGCAATGACACCGTTAGCAAAGATACCGAGTTACAATTTGTTGTACATTACAGTTTGTTGTCTCAGTCCAGGTAAAGCAGTGTCTTAATAGGTTAACTCACAGCCCCGGTAAATCACAGTCCAGATCTGCAGGCAGCTAGCTTAAATCACAGTCCAGGTAAGTTCTGCAGGCAGCTAGCTTAAATCACAGTCCAGGTAAGTTCTGCAGGCAGCTAGCTTAAATCACAGTCCAGGTAAGTTCTGCAGGCAGCTAGCTTGATCCGAAGTCTTGTCCGGTTCTCAGCCGAAATCTCCTCCAGTTTTCAGCAACGCTGGAAATTCTTCCACGTTCGTTTTCACTGGCACTGGGACGAAGGCAGGAACTCTGGATGGCTAAAGAAAATCTTGTAGCATTCTACTAAGAAAACAACCTTCTGAACAATTTAGTACATTATCTCAAGGTTTTGTTACATGTGAAATAAGCCTGAATAGTGCTCATTACTCATTAGCTTCCAGGTGTGGGAGAACCATTGTAGCTTAGTTATTGGCATTGAAAATGACCAAAAATCAGGGACGCTGGTAGCATCTTCTGCCGGCTGTAGTGTCCCAGGCATCCCCGGATGGCCCTGGGGAGTGTCCTGGACTCAAACTGCTACTGGGCACAGGGAGCAAGAGCCTGCAAAACTGTGCCTCCAGGTCAGGTCTAGATTTGGACTTCCGGCAGTGGAAGAGCCGGCTGCCGCTGCCGCCGCTTGCAAAGTACTTGCTGTACCATGACCCGCTTGTGCACATGGCAGCCGCTGCACAGATTCCGATTTACGCACCCTCCGGTAACGAAAAGTATTCAGTAATAGCCTTTTGCTGCAACTTTTTTCCTGATAATCCTTCTTCTTTTTAACTTTCTTTTTCTTTCTGACTAGAGTTCCCAGGCTTTTATCAACACATGCCCTAATTATTCTTGGTTCCACTGGGGTGCCTTCTTCCCTTAGTAATTTACTTTTCAACCCTTCCATATTCTCATCACAAAGACAATACAATACACTGAGACAAAACAAGACACAAACATACTGTATCAATCTTCTCCATTTTCTCGAAATGGCCATTTTTCCTCCAGCCCTATCTGCCTAGGGACAAGCAGATTGCTCCCGTCCTATCTATGGACGGGCAGCTTTTTTTCGTCACTTACCTCCGAGTGTCCCGGGGCTCCCCCTACGGGCCACCATCTGCCGCAGTCCGGCTGCAGCAAAATAGCCGGGGGGGTGACGAATAACTTGTGTTCGTTGATACAGCAGGAATGGGAGCCTTTTATTGTAGGGCAACACAGCTATTTATACATTTTGCACAGCTTATCTTAATTAGCATAAACTAGATACATCAATCAACCAATAAGGAATCTCCACACTTAATGGCTCACTTTTGTTACTTCTCAAACCACTCCCTCTGACATTTTGCCAGGCACCATCCAGACTTGTTTACGAACTCTAACATTTGTCTGGCAAAATACCAGGTGTTATTTTTGACTTATTTACAGACCTTAACAGGCAGGCAGCTGCCCATTGCTGTAGGCTGACCTTATTTTCTTCTTATGGCACTCGTCCGTTCTCTGGAGTATGTTGTATGGTTTGTCCATTAGGAGTCTAACAGGTCCTCTAGAACCTTCAAACAATTAGTAAAATCCCTGAACAGTAAGTGAGCGCGCGCAGAAATTGGGCTAATATTTTGGGAAGAACAATGTTGGATGATATATTCATGGCTTGAATATATCATCCAACATGAAGTTATTTTTTATTACTTACAAAATAATAAAATAATGAAGCAATATCATGGGCTGAGCTAAAATAGATCCTTAGGATCTTAGGCATTCTGTAATAAATCTGTGTCACTTGAAGTATAGAGTTGATCGACTCTGAGTAATGAAACAGAAGTAAAGGTATCAAAGCCAATGATCATCTGTTTCCAATTTTCTGTGATTTGGTTCAAGTGGTAAAGTGGTGATATTTATTAATAATGGATCGAATAGGTTCATAATTGTTTTAGAGTACAATTAGATGCCTTCAAACTTTAGGCTACATGGGCACATTTGAGAACGGTTCCAGCCATTCTCTCATCCTTTGGGTCATTCCCCTCCTATGTCCTGTGAGACATTTTCTATGTGAGGCTTTAAGAAGAAGAAGAGAATATTCTGTAAAGAAAACCTTGTGATCTGTGCAGTATGAAGTTGAATGGATTCATTCAGAAATCAGAAATTCTATTGAAAGATATTTATTTGCATGAGCCAAATAAAACCTATTTTTAGGCATCCTGGTGAAGACAAGGTTTTATCTTTATGTCTCATTTTCTATGTTTTGTTGTTGTTGTTGTTGTTAGAATGAAATTCATATGTTGCCAGACCATTCTATCAGATGTGTAACTAGATGCCATTTAAATTACCCACTTTTACATGGTAGACAGTTTTTAATGAACACTGCCTGTCTGCACCTTTTTTAAAAACAGGACTGGGATCAGAAGCCCAAATACCAATGGTTAGCTGGAGCATATTTTTCATTTGGCCTATCTGTCAGTATTCCCTGAGGTCATCTGTGCAATCAGCTTCGTTACTCCTGCTCCCTCACTGGATTTCATAGAAACCATATGCTATGTATGAATCAGGGACACCAATCCCACAACATAGCATTCTTGCAATATCCAAAGTCCCACTTTTCACTTCGCCATGCCTGAGATCAGCAGTAATATTTATCAGCAAATGTGAGATTTTCAAAGATCCAATTCTATGTGCTCCTTTCTCATAGAGCCTTAGGCAGGGATATAGCATACATAAATATTAAGTAAAGTCCATAGTTTTTAAAATGTCATCCATTGAATAGTTGACACATGTCTGAGATACTTTTTATTTTGGAGGAGGTATTATTTAATAGGGAATTCCAACAGCTACCTAATAGTGAAATGAGAAGTCTTGCATCCATTTTATTTTGTTTCTGATGATTTTTATGAGTAAGGGTAAGATACTTCCTTGTTCTGATGCAGATGTTGCCCACTTTTGTGAATGGATGCGGGGTGTCACCTACTACTTGCATATCTGCATATTGGGCTTGACACTGCTATCGTACTTGGTAGTTGGCAAAAAGTCAATACTGAAGTTAAGCTCTTGTGTTCTAGCAGCAGAGCTGAAGATCCTTGATGTGCCACCTTCTGCAATCCATGCTGCTCTCTTCATGTTCCTTATTGACTTCCTGGTGATGAGCATCATGGTCTCCTGGTCTTGAGAATGGCCAAGCATTGCTCTGTGAATGTGGAAGATGGGCATGTGGAAGGCTCCAGGGAGGAGGGATCATTGAACATGTACTCGAATCCATGTGCCTGTTGAATGACCTGTTTTTTTATTTTTGGGTTTTAAGGGAGACACTGCCCTAAAACACTTCTGTGCAGCTGGGGATGCAGGCTTCTGCTTCACCTTGCAGGAAGCATTAACGAATCCTTTCCAGAAGACATGAGAAGAGAGAAGTGAGCCTCTGGTATCATGCAGGTTCCTTGCATTGCCCATGGGCTAGAAGAGAGAAGAGTTGCTTCATGAGATTTGATCCCCTTTTTCCTGAAAAGTTCCACACAGAGGTGAGTCCCCAGCATGTTTAGAAATCATTTCAGACACCTTTCTGGACGGAATTGAATCAGAGCCCCTGATGATGTGGAAGAGCTAAAGATGGGTTTGCTATGAATTTTCTATTTCATTCATCAGGGCCTGAGTCAAGTCAGTCATTGTGCTGTCAACACATGAGCTGCTGGTCAAATGTGAGGAAGTGGTCTTGCTTTATGAAAACACCACCCTGATTCAGTGAGCCAGAGGCAGCCTGCAGTCCCTGTTTTCCTGTAAAGGCAGATTGCTGTGGATGGCCTCTGGCCTCGTCATGCAGCCCTGCTCAGAGTAGGGGATTGAGGGACCAGGCAGATCCCTAGTTCCTTTTGACCTTTATTTCCATTGGGCCACCCCAGGGTCCTTGGACTCTACCTGGTCTTCTGGCCTGGGTCAGGGGATGTGAGGTTTGGAATCCCCCTCTGTGGCAGGATCCCAGCCCCCCAGCCACTTGAGGTCAGCACATCCTTCCCTAATTGTGTTAGAGTTGGAGACTTCTCCCACCCATCCTCATCCATGCTCATCCCACATTTTGTAGCTTGGCACCTGAGGACCTTTATTCATTGACTTAGTTGTTAGTGATGATGGTTACTAAGACTAAGTGACTCTTTCGAGTCACATCACTTGCATGGTAGGGCTAGAGCATGGATCTTCCTAATTGATTTCATGGGACTCTCTCATGGAAACTGTGACTGCTTCCTAAACACACACTCTACATTTGGAGTGTCAAAATTCTTGCCACTGCCTCCTTGGCAAGTGTATCTTGTCTTCTACGTGGGAATTTCACAAATATTTTCCTTTGGTTTGTGGAGGTCATGCAGAAGGGATTTCATTTGAAATAGCCCAAACAAGAAATACCAGTTGTCTTTTTCGCACATGGATGTGTGTAGTGAACACCCCTTTCTGTGTGCTTGCATGAGTTACTCCTTTGAATTTGTTGAAGAATGGTTGGCTGGGGAGCAAGTTAACGAGAGATGGATATCAATGGTTGTCAAGTATTCTGACGTGAAGAATGTATTGAGGATGTGAAGGCTTTTCTAGCCAGTTCCTATGGCTCAGTCAGGGATCAGTCAGAGGATTCTGTCTGGTAGACTCTTTGGCACAGATGTCAAAGTGGCCTGGTCTTACCCTGTCCAGGACTGAATGCTGAGCTTGAGTGGGAGCTTCTTGTCATTTCAAGCATTTCCATGAGTCTGTCCTCTGTTCTCTTGTATCCAAGTGGTTTCTAATAGGAAAGCAGAACAAAAATTGAAAGTATGGTGATTGATTATTTTTACCAATGTTATTTCAATCCACTTTGTTTAATACGAAATTACCTTTATGCTAGTAAGATTTCATATGTGAGGAAATAATGAAAATATTGGGGTAAGGGGATGAGAATATGCAAATCAAACATTTTTGAGCACCAAGACCCGTTTTTTGTTTTTGTTTTTGTTTTTTTTTAACTTAAATAATATTAAGTGCCAGAGGACCACCTCTGCCATTCAGCCTCAACAACCTCCAGGTCCAGCCTCCAGGTGGCCCATTTCACCAGGGTGTGTGGGACCACACTGTCCTGGGATGAGAGAACAGTACCCACGGATGTTGACATCTCACAGAGTAGATATTGCCAGTGACAGTAGGGAGCTATTGGCACATGAGGAAGGGAAGAGCTCTCAGGATGGGAAGAGGGGGCCGCTTCGAGACTCATTGGGTATGGCACGAGGCTGCTGGGTGTGGTGTTGGCCTGGGCCCACTGAGTGGGCAGATCCGTGGTCTGTGTTTCTGTACCCTCCTCTGTAGCTTGCTAAATGGATTTGTTTGCTCTGAGGAGGAAAGAGAGAGGGGGGAGTGGTGCTGGAGACAGGGATGCAGACAGGGCTCATGGACTTGGCATAACTCAGTCTTGGAGGTGATATCCCATCACCTGTACCCACTTCAATTCCCATGAATCCAGAGGCTGAGCCCCCTTGAGGTGAGGGGTGAACCGGTTCTGGGCAGCAGGATGCTGTGGTACCTCGGAGTCTCTGTGAGACCCCAACACTAGACACACTTGGCCCTTTTGAAATCTTAGGAGAAGCCTTGGGAAGTTGTATGGCAGAGGGGAGCAGCCTCTGCATCTCAGTCCCCTCCAACTTGCCATGGTGTAGAGAGGGAACTGCAGCCATGATGGGACGGACATTGGCCATGTCCCTGTGTGGGACACAGGCCTGATTGAGTTAGGGTGCATTCTTTGTCTCTCCCTTTCTTGTGATTATCCCATCTCTACATTTGTGCTTTAGCCACCTGTGAGTCCCATCTCTGGTTTCAGAGAGAACAGAGGGTGTTATGGGCCAATAGACACAATAAACCCTAGAGATTAGATGCTACCCTACTTTCCAGAAAAGACTGGGCACACCATGAGTTGCACAATGATGGGACCAGGGTCCAAAAGCTGCTGAGAGGGAAGGACTGGTTGTGAATGCATTTTTGAAGGCTCCAAGCTGGAACTCTAGTGGCACCAAGCAGGGCAGATGCTGGTGGGGATGTTTGGGTAGTTGTTGGTGAACACCTGCGCACCTGAGATGGGTAGGCATGGAGGAGAAATCGGCAGCCCATAGGGCTGTTGAAAGTGGTCTTATGTGAAAAGAGGCTCAGGTATGGGCACAGGAAATGACATCATTGCCTTGACAATGGATCAAACAGAACATGGAACCCTGGTATCCAGGCACCCACTTCACTGACCAAGCCATCAGAGCTCACTTGGTTGGAGCCACTGGAGGGAGAAGGATGTTCTCCTGTGGTTGCAGACAATGCCGAGCCTCAGGCTCCCAGGAATCTCAGGGGGGCCAACTAGCCCTTTTGTGGATACACTGGGTGAGGCTTCATCTTAGACGCCACAGCCTCTGGCGATTGTCGCAGAGGAGCTCAAGAGTAACAGTGAGTAGCACAGGGCAGGTGAGCCCAGCAGGCCCTCGAGTCTGATCCCTGATGAATGGCCCAGGACTCCTATTCTGACTCTGTGTGTGTGTGTGTGTGTGTGTGTGTGTGTGTGTGTGAGTGTGTGTTTGTACTGATGGGAACTGTCCCATTGTGCTTTGACTCTAGTGTATTGGCACAAGTCATTTTTCTGTTTGTCACCATTTCCATTTTGAACCCACCATTCTTGGTCCCAACCCAGGGTGAAAATGATCAGAACACGGAGGAGCCCTTCAGGGTTCAGAGCCTTGAACCTTACAGGCAGGACCAGCTTAGGAATGAGCTCCTGCCTGTCATTTGTGGGAGGAACCTACATTTCAGCAGCAACATGGGGTTAATCTCCTGGGATTTCATCCCCACCCAGCAGGTGCTGGATCTCTTGTTCCCAAAACAGCCACCTTCTTCAGTCTTTACTCCTGGTGCCACTCCACATCCTCCAAGGGGACAAGAACCTCAGGTTCTGGATGGATGTTGTAGAATGCCCACAGAGCCAACTGCCAGGCTGGGTGGGGTGCAGTTGCTGGGCTTTGCTGATGTTGTCATCCCCCACAATTCTTGGAACCTTCTGTGGCAGTGGCATCCAGGACCCCAGCAGCTGTGAGTAGCAGCTCCTCACTGCTTCACTCCAGCGAGCAGGTGGAAGACAGCCGCGTTGTTCACGTCCTCCTAGAGGGACAGAGCCTGAGGGAGACAAAGCGCATCCCGGTAAGCCCGACAGCAGGGCTGCCTCCTGGGTGTCCACACAGTGGAAGGCAGGAGACACAGCCAACCCCAGGGCTATGGTGGGAAATAAAGAAGAGAGAGGTCCGTCTTAAGGGCTTGACCTGAGGAGGGAGAGCATCAGCATGCCCAGCTTCAGTGGTGAGTGGGCCTGTGTATTGTGGGTTTTGCAGGCCAGAAGTGCAGACGGAAGTGCTGTGGACAGATGAAGGCAGAGATATGTCCAGGGTGCAGGCTGCAGTGCCTAGAACTTGGTATTCTCAATGAGTGAAGTTGGAGCAGAGGAGGTGGCAGTGACTTGTCACATGTGTAGGAGGGGATGTGTTCCTGGTGGCAGGGAAGAGAACCTCCTTAGCATGACTAGGTGTAGGAATTTGGGGTCGGGATCACCTGGGGGGTCATGCCAAAGCTTCGGAATGTTAGGCTTTGCATGTATGTAAATACGGAGCTAAAGGGGTTCTTGGCAGAATTTCTATGGATGTGCAGTAGACACGCTAATGCTGCAGGTGTCCAGCTGCAGAGGAGACATGTTCAGTGACTGCCAGTGCTGAGTCAAGTACATCATGACAACCAGACCCGCACCGAGCTTCCAGAGGCCAGGGCCTCTCAAAGCTATCATGAAGCACTCAAGTGCACACTCTTGTATCTGAGTCTGTTTTGTGTCGTGGCAGTCAGGACCCAAATTTTCAGTGCATCTGCCTCTTGCACCCACAAAGGCAGCCTGCATCCCAGATCACACTTGGTGCGCAGATCCCTGGCCCATTGCTCTCATCTCAGTGAGATGAGAGTGTGTCTGTGCATAGGCAGTTTGGTCCTTTGACATGAGTGGAATGTGGCTCCCCAGGGGGAGGGGAGATGGCAGGTACAGGCAGATATTTGTACCAGGATTGTTCTAGTAGCACATTGCAAGAACCCAGGTGGTATATGGAGGACACACTCAGGTAGCAGGATAACAAGATTGTGCCCTTGTATATGTAGCTGAGATTTCTCCTGAATGTTTGACCACAGTCTTCTGGGTAGCTCTTCTAAAAGCCATTCTCTGATGACATTTGTCCCACCCTGATCCAGGTGACCTTTCAGGAGACGGTGACAAGCCTCATCCGCAGGGCCTTGGACCAAAATTTGTTGCAGCATGAGGATGTGGACAACTTTGAGCTGCTGTATATGATGTCTGAGGATGAGAGTAAGTAGGACAATCAGACAGTGGGGAGACATGATCCACAGTGGGCTCAGGATAACTGACAGCCAAGAGAAAGTGGGCCTTGGCCCCAAAATACCAAAGTGTGATGGGCCTGGCGGAGACTCTCAGGGGTTGTGGGTGTTTTGTGGTATAATCCTTGAGTGCCACCTAACAATTCTCTCCACTTCGCTCTGCAGAAATCAAGGTCTCTGACCACTCACTCGTGTGTCTGTCCATGAATCTGGGAATACAATATTTCATCGTGAGGAAACGCCCCCAGGTCAAGGGAAAGGAGGTAAACACCTACCTTATTCAAGCTGTGCATGTGCTGCCATTCCACTCCGACCTGAGGAAATAAGAAGCCTCAGCACCTGGACATATTTGCTGGAAGCCCATAGAGCCAACTGACAGTCTGGGGTGGCTTTCTGTTTCTGGGTTTGCTGATGTTCCATCCCCCACAGTTCTCAGAATCAACCTGCAAGTCCTCCAGGCCGCTTTCCCACAAGCAGGTGGGAGACACCTGCTTAATTCGTGTCCACTTAGAAACACAAAGTCCAGAGATGGCCAAGAGTGTTCTGGTAAGCCTGGGAGCAGGGGTGTCCCGTGGTGCTTACACCTGGGTGGGGAGCAGACACTGGTCCAATACCATGGACTACTCATGCCCTCTTGAATTTGGAGCTTCTGGATGATCAGGAGGATAGATGGGAATCAAGAAGGGAGAGGTCAGTGTGAAGGGCTGGAGCTGAGATGAGCGAGTGCAGCAGCTTGTCCACTGCCATGTCTGAGGGAGTCTGTGTGTCAGGTGGCAGCATGCAGTCCAGAAGGGCAGGGACAGGTATGGGTGACAGATGAGAATAGGACAGGAACTAGGTTGCAGGTTCCCTTGTATGGGATGCTGACGTCTATGGAGGAGGACAGCAGTGTGAGGTTCTCCATGTTCCTTGAACAAGGAGCTGAGAGAGTCTCTCTGCAGAGTCGATATGGATGTGGAGCAAGCACACTAAATGTCCAGGTAACCCAATGACCACCCTTGCCGGATGAGGTGCCCTCCTACATCCCAGCCAGCACTGAGCCTCTGGAGGCCAGGAGCTCTCGTGGCTATCTTTCAGCTCTCCTGTGTGTGGTCATGTTCCTGGGTCTGTTTTTGGCCCTGGCAATCCAGACCAAAGACTCTAGGTTTTGTGCCTAGGCCATTCCCAATGCCGCCTGCATCCTCGGGCAGACCTGGGATCTTGGAGGCTATTGTCCCATTCCTCCCAACTTGTGGGATGAGATTGCATCTGTATGCAGGTAGTGGGGTCCTTTCACTCCGAGAGGAGTGCAGCTCCACAAAGAGCAATGGCAGGCCCAGGAAGTCCTATGTACAAGGATTGGGCTAGTAGCCTGTGGGAAGAGCCCACACGATGAGCAGGAGGTCAGCCTCGGGTAGTAGGGTCATGGATGTTGCCCTTGTATTTAGAGTGGAGGTGCCTCCAGAATGCCCCTGCCCACTGTCCTTGAGTAGTCACTTCAAGGCCCATTTCCTGAAGGCCTGTCTCCCATGCTGCTCCAGGTGACCTGCCACGATAGGGCTCCTGTCGTCATCCGCAGCGCCCTCGACCTACACTTCCTTACTGAGGAGAATCCAGAGGATTATGAGCTGGGCCAAATCATCTCTCGCCGTCAGAGTAAGTGAGACAATCAGATAGCAGAGAGCAAGGGTCAGGATGTGGACTCAGGTCAACTCTTAGCAACAAAGAGTAGTCTCTGACCCCCAAGAACACTCCAACAGGTGTGTTGGGTTCGTGCACAAAGCCAACTGCACTTCTGCTGGTGGAAGGTCTTGAGGTCCAATGGTATATCCCGGTGGATATTGCGGCTCCCCACCAGGTGCCCTCCCCTGGACATGAACAGGCATCCAAAGCTGACATCTTTGAGGAGTGAGGAGGAAAGCCTCTCTCCAGGAGCAGTATGTTTTCATGGTCTGGGATAGGAGTGGTTTCAAAGGAACATGGGAATGCATGGGCTAAAGAGGGAACTGGCATTTTGTGGACTGAAGCAGTACTATTGAAAGCCTTCTGTGTGACCAAAAAACCACTGCCTGGGCAGAGCATTGCCAGGATTCTAGCAAGCAGTAACAGGATGAAATTGGGAAGAAGACACAGCCTGGGAGACAGCCTGAATCATCTGTTTTTGCATAAATTCCATGGTCTTACGCACCTGAGTCCACTAGGCAAGGAGTGATCACAATAGCCAGGTTGTGATCCCTAACTAAAGTCAGATGAGGGCTTCCTGAGCACGTAGCCACAGAGCTCATCTGATAATAATGCCAGCGCTTTTTCGTTGGTTGGTTGGTTGGTTTTTGTGAGCCAAACACCACAGCAGCCATTATCCCAGCCTATGTACCCTGAAGACCACCATCCCTATGAGTTCTAGGATCACTTGTCTCCTATCTTAACCTACTGTTAGGTTAGTAGAGTCTATGGAAGAGGAAGTCTGTCTGGGGCCTTGGTAGCCTAAGAAATTCATAGCAGAGATCTCCACATCCAACCCAGAAGGGATGGAGAACAGGCTCTAGGTTAGAGGAGGGCGACAGGAAACACATGTTCAGAGGAAGGAGAAGCGGCTGTTGTATTCCCCCACTCGGGGTCATGGCACCACTGGGCCATACACCATGTTGGAGGGAAGCAGTCCCTTTGCTGGTCTTTGGAACCATTGTTCCCAGTAGGGCAGTATTTGGAATGTGGCCTCCATTCTCAGAAGCCTGGTTCACATGGAGGCGGGCTCCACCAACGCAGAAGCATGGCTCTAACGTGGTATCCGTGCTGGTCAGCCTGTCCTCACTGTGGCCATACTTGAGGAAAATAACTCAGAGGAGGAATCCTAGGCCTTTTTTCTCTGGGTTTCATAGCTTTCTCTTTGGTTGTGCACTGAGGCTGTCCATAAAGCTGTAGTGTGTGGCAGTGGAGAGCTCCTCAGCCCTTGCCACAAAGGCATAGACTGGGAGAGAGAGAACGAGGCTGGCAGAGAGGGAGAGAGAGAAAGATGGAGAGGGAGGACCTCTCCTTGGAGAATGAGGATTCAGTGGAGCCAACAGGAACAAGGTACTGTTGCCCAGGGCACAACCCTGTTTAGGTCTTACTCCAACCATGCTCAACCTTTCTTCCAGTCCCTCCCACCCCCCAGTAGTGTATTCATCTTGAATGAGAATTTCATGTTGACATCAGAGCACTCACCATCCAATGCTTCCCTCCAAACCCACCTATGAAGATGGCTCATGTGGGGACTGAATCTTCGGCACAGGAGCCTTTTGTGGGAGATTTCAGATGCAAACCCTAGTGGTGTGCTTTGGCAGATGCAAGAGGACCTGAGATATTCTGGAGTCCAAAGCCTTAGGTAGGAACAGACATTAGGTCTGTTGAAGTGCTCTGCCTAGTTCTTCCTCAGGGAGGACTGTGGAGGCTGTCTTTGTTGGTATTGGTGCTGAATTGGAGAGCTCTCAGGTGTGTGGCTCTGGCCTTTTCTGGCACAGGCTCTCAGATGTTGGCATGTCTTGGGAGCACCTCCTGAGTGCCACCTTCTTTTTGTACACCCCTCTCTCCCCAGAGCTGAGGATTCCAGCAGAGGCCAACGTATTTGATGCCAAGAATCCTCACAAAAAATCCAACTTTGTGCTGAGGAAAAGGAGCCTCTCCCAAAAGAATGATGGGTGGATCGAGCCTCAACCTCCCTCTCGTCCTGCAAAGAAGGCTCCTGCCCTCCTGAGGATGCTTGCAAAACCATTCTGTTGCTGTGTGCCTGGGCGGGGCTGAGGCAGACCAGGAATATTTACATTGATTACTATTTTCTTCAAAGTTTGAATCTATAGTTTGCCATTGTCTTTGACCTTGTTTAGTAACACAGTTGTTACTCTATCCTGTATTTGTTGTTTCCATTAATATATTATTATTATTTTAAAATATATATGTTTTTGTTACCTGATCTACTGTGATGATTTGAGTATACTAAATGTAGCAGTGATTCCTAAAGGACACATCCAAACCAACAGGAAGGAATGTTTCATTCTATCAGCAAGAACTTTGGTTTTTAGGAGTTTGGCAGATGGCATTATCTGAGTCAGTTTTCCAATGGGGGCAATGAAGTATCAGCTGTGATGGTACAAACACAAACAAAGACACACAAACACACACAAGAGCACACACACTCACTGAGAGATAGATAGACAGATGGAGTTGGTCTCTGCTGAAATACTTTGGAGACATGGTTCTGATTTCTCCCCTTTTGGAGTATTTTCAATTGCACAAGGTGTCTTGCAAATGAACCCATGTCTGAGGAAGACATGCATGTGTACTTCACATGCCACTTTTCACATAGCAGGAAGGTCATGTAATATTTTCCATGCAGCTGTCTTTTGACTGTGAACCATCCCATGAGGTCAGCTGTGGAATTTTCAACTTGTAGCATCACAATGGGGATCCACTCTTTGGATTTGGGGATATTTCCGATTTTCTTGATTCAGATTGGAATGATATATATATATATATATATATTAGTTTTTGATGAAAATTCTGCATTTGATGGTAATGAATGTCGTGCATCTAGGAATCTGTAGAGTGCAGACAATGAATGGATGCCTACTGTTGTCTGGACTGGTCTGAAAAGTCCTGTAGCATCTGAGCATGTGTGAGGGCTGTACAGGTCTTGCCAAAAGTGCAGGTCAGATGATCCTGCACAAAGCTGAACTCCTAGTGGTCTCCACAACAGTGTAAGGGCCAAGGAGAAACACACTTCCACACAGAAGTTGGGAAGCTACCTTATGAAGGTGATCATAGATACGGGATTATTAATATATCCAGGTTGGCATCTATTATTTTTTTAGCTTTTGACTTTCGCAGCTGTGGGCATCTTGACAACCATCAACTCCCTGTAAGCACAGACAACTCTATAAGAACCTGAGGATAAATTTCCCTGTGCATGTCCCCTTGTGAAACTGCTTAAGCACCGCCTGGTTTACACACAGGTGGAATTTCTAGGTCAAAGTGTGCATGTTTACTTCTTTGACTAAGCACTGCCAGGTGGCTCTTCTGCATAGCTCTACCTGTGGCCAGGATTGTATTATCTAGCTTTCTAACTTTTGCATGTTGAGTAGATACATAGTGGGAGCACACTGTTTTTGTTGGTATTTTTCTTGGTATCTATTCTGATGCTTTTCACTGGGGGATTTTTTCCTGTGAAAATGGGCTTCCTCTACTTGACCTTATTTTCTTCTTTTTAAAATTTTTTCAATGTGACTTTTTAATTTTAGTTTTATTAAAGACATTGCCCCTTGCTTGCATAGTCTATATCTAAAGCACTAGTCCTTGCTCCAAGGCCCAGCTTGCTCTCAGCTGCCCCAGGAGGGGAACAGTCTTTGGCGGTAGACAAGAGACGCCCCTGCAGGGGGCACAAGTGCTTTGGCCCTCTGGTGTCTTGCCAGCAGTGCTTCCCATGCTCACAGAGGGTTTCAGACACTGAGTCAATGGTCCAGGTGGTCTTTTGTTCAGTCTGATCTCAAATTGAGCTCCTCTGAGAGGTCATATTGAAGTCCTTGTGTGTACCTGACCCATCATTTTAAACAATATTCCAAGTTCACTTTTTGTGTGTACGTGGGTTCTGGGGATTGAACCCAGGGCCTTGAGCCTGTGAGGCAAGTGACCTACCTGAGCTACACCCTCAGAGACCCCTGTAAAAGTATTTCCCCTTTGCCTCGGGGTCTAAGTTGCCAAGGCTGACCTCAAACGTTCCTCTTGCCTCAGCCTCCCTGGTGGCTGGCATGACAGGCATGCACCTGGGACTGTCACACTCGAGCCTGTGATGGGAACTCATGTGCATCTGTCCAGGGCTGAGCATGGTTAGGCAGAGCTGTGCTCCAGGCTCCCTGCAGGGCTGTGGAGGCTTCTGCTGCCCAGCAGCCCTGGTGCCATGGCCAGGGCTCCTCCCAGCCGAGGGCAGGCAGCTGCCCATTGCTGTAGGCTGACCTTATTTTCTTCTTATGGCACTCGTCCGTTCTCTGGAGTATGTTGTATGGTTTGTCCATTAGGAGTCTAACAGGTCCTCTAGAACCTTCAAACAATTAGTAAAATTCCTGAACAGTAAGTGAGCGCGCGCAGAAATTGGGCTAATATTTTGGGAAGAACAATGTTGGATGATATATTCATGGCTTGAATATATCATCCAACATGAAGTTATATTTTATTACTTACAAAATAATAAAATAATGAAGCAATACCATGGGCTGAGCTAAAATAGATCCTTAGGATCTTAGGCATTCTGTAATAAATCTGTGTCACTTGAAGTATAGAGTTGATCGACTCTGAGTAATGAAACAGAAGTAAAGGTATCAAAGCCAATGATCATCTGTTTCCAATTTTCTGTGATTTGGTTCAAGTGGTAAAGTGGTGATATTTATTAATAATGGATCGAATAGGTTCATAATTGTTTTAGAGTACAATTAGATGCCTTCAAACTTTAGCCCTCCTATGTCCTGTGAGACATTTTCTATGTGAGGCTTTAAGAAGAAGAAGAGAATATTCTGTAAAGAAAACCTTGTGATCTGTGCAGTATGAAGTTGAATGGATTCATTCAGAAATCAGAAATTCTATTGAAAGATATTTATGGCATTAGCCAAATAAAACCTATTTTTAGGCATCCTGGTGAAGACAAGATTTTATCTTTATGTCTCATTTTCTATGTTTTGTTGTTGTTGTTGTTAGAATGAAATTCATATGTTGCCAGACCATTCTATCAGATGTGTAACTAGATGCCATTTAAATTACCCACTTTTACATGGTAGACAGTTTTTAATGAACACTGCCTGTCTGCACCTTTTTTAAAAACAGGACTGGGATCAGAAGCCCAAATACCAATGGTTAGCTGGAGCATATTTTTCATTTGGCCTATCTGTCAGTATTCCCTGAGGTCATCTGTGCAATCAGCTTCGTTACTCCTGCTCCCTCACTGGATTTCATAGAAACCATATGCTTTGTATGAATCAGGGACACCAATCCCACAACATAGCATTCTTGGAATATCCAAAGTCCCACTTTTCACTTCGCCATGCCTGAGATCAGCAGTAATATTTATCAGCAAATGTGAGATTTTCAAAGATCCAATTCTATGTGCTCCTTTCTCATAGAGCCTTAGGCAGGGATATAGCATACATAAATATTAAGTAAAGTCCATAGTTTTTAAAATGTCATCCATTGAATAGTTGACACATGTCTGAGATACTTTTTATTTTGGAGGAGGTATTATTTAATAGGGAATTCCAACAGCTACCTAATAGTGAAATGAGAAGTCTTGCATCCATTTTATTTTGTTTCTGATGATTTTTATGAGTAAGGGTAAGATACTTCCTTGTTCTGATGCAGATGTTGCCCACTTTTGTGAATGGATGCGGGGTGTCACCTACTACTTGCATATCTGCATATTGGGCTTGACACTGCTATCGTACTTGGTAGTTGGCAAAAAGTCAATACTGAAGTTAAGCTCTTGTGTTCTAGCAGCAGAGCTGAAGATCCTTGATGTGCCACCTTCTGCAATCCATGCTGCTCTCTTCATGTTCCTTATTGACTTCCTGGTGATGAGCATCATGGTCTCCTGGTCTTGAGAATGGCCAAGCATTGCTCTGTGAATGTGGAAGATGGGCATGTGGAAGGCTCCAGGGAGGAGGGATCATTGAACATGTACTCGAATCCATGTGCCTGTTGAATGACCTGTTTTTTTATTTTTGGGTTTTAAGGGAGACACTGCCCTAAAACACTTCTGTGCAGCTGGGGATGCAGGCTTCTGCTTCACCTTGCAGGAAGCATTAACGAATCCTTTCCAGAAGACATGAGAAGAGAGAAGTGAGCCTCTGGTATCATGCAGGTTCCTTGCATTGCCCATGGGCTAGAAGAGAGAAGAGTTGCTTCATGAGATTTGATCCCCTTTTTCCTGAAAAGTTCCACACAGAGGTGAGTCCCCAGCATGTTTAGAAATCATTTCAGACACCTTTCTGGACGGAATTGAATCAGAGCCCCTGATGATGTGGAAGAGCTAAAGATGGGTTTGCTATGAATTTTCTATTTCATTCATCAGGGCCTGAGTCAAGTCAGTCATTGTGCTGTCAACACATGAGCTGCTGGTCAAATGTGAGGAAGTGGTCTTGCTTTATGAAAACACCACCCTGATTCAGTGAGCCAGAGGCAGCCTGCAGTCCCTGTTTTCCTGTAAAGGCAGATTGCTGTGGATGGCCTCTGGCCTCGTCATGCAGCCCTGCTCAGAGTAGGGGATTGAGGGACCAGGCAGATCCCTAGTTCCTTTTGACCTTTATTGCCATTGGGCCACCCCAGGGTCCTTGGACTCTACCTGGTCTTCTGGCCTGGGTCAGGGGATGTGAGGTTTGGAATCCCCCTCTGTGGCAGGATCCCAGCCCCCCAGCCACTTGAGGTCAGCACATCCTTCCCTAATTGTGTTAGAGTTGGAGACTTCTCCCACCCATCCTCATCCATGCTCATCCCACATTTTGTAGCTTGGCACCTGAGGACCTTTATTCATTGACTTAGTTGTTAGTGATGATGGTTACTAAGACTAAGTGACTCTTTCAAGTCACATCACTTGCATGGTAGGGCTAGAGCATGGATCTTCCTAATTGATTTCATGGGACTCTCTCATGGAAACTGTGACTGCTTCCTAAACACACACTCTACATTTGGAGTGTCAAAATTCTTGCCACTGCCTCCTTGGCAAGTGTATCTTGTCTTCTACGTGGGAATTTCACAAATATTTTCCTTTGGTTTGTGGAGGTCATGCAGAAGGGATTTCATTTGAAATAGCCCAAACAAGAAATACCAGTTGTCTTTTTCGCACATGGATGTGTGTAGTGAACACCCCTTTCTGTGTGCTTGCATGAGTTACTCCTTTGAATTTGTTGAAGAATGGTTGGCTGGGGAGCAAGTTAACGAGAGATGGATATCAATGGTTGTCAAGTATTCTGACGTGAAGAATGTATTGAGGATGTGAAGGCTTTTCTAGCCAGTTCCTATGGCTCAGTCAGGGATCAGTCAGAGGATTCTGTCTGGTAGACTCTTTGGCACAGATGTCAAAGTGGCCTGGTCTTACCCTGTCCAGGACTGAATGCTGAGCTTGAGTGGGAGCTTCTTGTCATTTCAAGCATTTCCATGAGTCTGTCCTCTGTTCTCTTGTATCCAAGTGGTTTCTAATAGGAAAGCAGAACAAAAATTGAAAGTATGGTGATTGATTATTTTTACCAATGTTATTTCAATCCACTTTGTTTAATACGAAATTACCTTTATGCTAGTAAGATTTCATATGTGAGGAAATAATGAAAATATTGGGGTTAGGGGATGAGAATATGCAAATCAAACATTTTTGAGCACCAAGACCCGTTTTTTGTTTTTGTTTTTGTTTTTTTTTTTAACTTAAATAATATTAAGTGCCAGAGGACCACTGCTGCCATTCAGCCTCAACAACCTCCAGGTCCAGCCTCCAGGTGGCCCATTTCACCAGGGTGTGTGGGACCACACTGTCCTGGGATGAGAGAACAGTACCCACGGATGTTGACATCTCACAGAGTAGATATTGCCAGTGACAGTAGGGAGCTATTGGCAGATGAGGAAGGGAAGAGCTCTCAGGATGGCAAGAGGGGGCCGCTTCGAGACTCATTGGGTATGGCACGAGGCTGCTGGGTGTGGTGTTGGCCTGGGCCCACTGAGTGGGGCAGATCCGTGGTCTGTGTTTCTGTACCCTCCTCTGTAGCCTGTGTTGGCAGCAGATCAGGGAATTGCGATCAGAAGTGCTCCCAGTAACACAGGCACCAGCCCCCAGAGTGTGTGCCTATCCGTTTCCCCACCTGGCCTGACTTAGTGCCTGTCTTGCCTCAGGGCTGAGACCCTACAATCTCTGATGAGGGTGTCTGTGGTCCAGATCCAACCTGCATGGCCAACATGCTCAGACCTTCAGCTGGGTCCTAGGCTGCTGCAACCAAACTCTGTTAACTGGGTGGCCGACAACAGAGGAAGTGTCTTCCGTTGAGCTCCAGAGGCTCAACACAGTAGGTGTTGGGCTGTCCCAGTGCCATAACCCCTCCCAGGTTTCAAGGGGACTGTCTCCCCAACTCTCCCAGCCCTTGCCCACTCTCCTATTGCTGCCCACGATCTGTGGTTCCCATATGGGCATCCCGCCCTGGCTCCAACCTCACATATCCGGTATCCCCCAGTCTCCCTGGTATCTGGGTCCAGACTCTCCTCTTCCTACAAGAATATCAGATATTGGATTTGGTCCCAGTTGATGCTGTGTTCCATCATGTGAGCTCTTAGCTTCATCACTGTGCAAAGACTCTTTTCCCACACAAGTTCGCACGACTTTTGGCTGGCTAAGAATTTTCAGGCGACACTTTTCTAATGAGTACACTTTCCTTCCTTCCGATCTCCCACCAGTGAGCATTCCTCGCACCCTTGTCCTAGTTCCTTTATGGCAGTTTCCCTCCTTATGGCTGAGAGGACCTAGTGACCCCTGAATTCACACGTTCTCCTTAATCACCAACACACTGCAGAATTCTCCAGGGGGCCATATATGCTCCTGGAAGTTGGTGTTGGAAATAGTTCTCCATCCATTAATCACTCCCTCACTCACTAATGTCCTTGTGTCCTTGAGAAAGGCTCTCCCTTTCCTGGTTTTCCTGAATAGAAATCCTCTTGCCTCTTGGGTGAATAGGGTTATGGGTTGTGCTGAGGGTGTTGGTCCACTGAGCATCTTAGAGACTGTCCTTTATGGAGCCTAATGATCCTCACTGGGGAATGAGGCCAGGGTCCTAACTGTGGTTAGTTAGAGAGGGAAAGAAGGACGAGGGAAACTCAGATGTCCCTTCATGGCCCCTGGAGTTAGAGGACTTACCCCTTTGCACCTGGGATCAGGAGACCTCATTTCCTCGAGGACACGCACACTCAGACGTTAATCTTGAGTGTGGGTTCCTTTCTGGGGTCCAGGGCTGTTGTTAGCCACCAGGAATGACAGTGCTCTCCATGCTGAGTGGAGCCATTTTTGCCAGGAAAGAGAGCCCATGGTCACGCCTTGTGCAAAGCATCCCACGCCAGGGGCTCCCATGCCTACATTCCTGTCCTGAAAGGAAGCCACTCAGAGGCAAGGTGGGTCCAACCACCTCCCATGTGTTCACTCATCACTGTGTTCCAGCAGTCACCCCAGTGAACAGTCCTGATGGGATTGGATGTGGCTCAGAATGTCACCCTCATGAGCTCTACCCTGCCACAGCTGCAGTTCTGCAGTGGGAGAAACTCAAAACCTCAAAACACATGCACATGAAAGAAAAGAGCAAGAGCCAGAGCCCAAACAGGCCAGGTGTGGCAAAGACAGCTGGAGTGCCTAGGTTGGGACTCAGAATTATGTCAGTGGGGTGGCATTGCTGCTGGCACCAGCATGATAACCGAGAGCCAGCCCTGCTCATTTTGGGGAGCAGTGTGTTGGGGAAGGCAGCAGAAATTGAGAGGCAGGATTGAGTTTGGCCCTAGGAGGAGGTTGGGTAAGAGGCCAGTGTGGGTAGGAGAGCCTGGGCAGATAGACAGAGGCCAGGGCACACCCCAAAGCCTGGAGACTGCACTTGATGTCCAGGGTTGTGAAACACCACTTCCCCTCTTACTCACAACTGAGAGCAAGGGGCATTGATGAGTTCAGTTTGTGTGCGGCTGCATCCAAGGTGGCTCGGCTAGGAACCTCTGTTTCCTTGACTCAGGAGGCTGGGAGTCCAGGCTCCACTGAGGCTCGGCTGGGAGGATCAGAGTCTGAGTTTATGCCTGTGTTCCCTGTAGGATCCATGTTGGCTGAGCCTCAGTGTTTTTGTAATGAGAGGATGGGTGACCGTCATGTCTTTATCACAGGACACACTTGCTAAATGGATTTGTTTGCTCTGAGGAGGAAAGAGAGAGGGGGGAGTGGTGCTGGAGACAGGGATGCAGACAGGGGTCATGGACTTGGCATAACTCAGTCTTGGAGGTGATATCCCATCACCTGTACCCACTTCAATTCCCATGAATCCAGAGGCTGAGCCCCCTTGAGGTGAGGGGTGAACCGGTTCTGGGCAGCAGGATGCTGTGGTACCTCGGAGTCTCTGTGAGACCCCAACACTAGACACACTTGGCCCTTTTGAAATCTTAGGAGAAGCCTTGGGAAGTTGTATGGCAGAGGGGAGCAGCCTCTGCATCTCAGTCCCCTCCAACTTGCCATGGTGTAGAGAGGGAACTGCAGCCACGATGGGACGGACATTGGCCATGTCCCTGTGTGGGACACAGGCCTGATTGAGTTAGGGTGCATTCTTTGTCTCTCCCTTTCTTGTGATTATCCCATCTCTACATTTGTGCTTTAGCCACCTGTGAGTCCCATCTCTGGTTTCAGAGAGAACAGAGGGTGTTATGGGCCAATAGACACAATAAACCCTAGAGATTAGATGCTACCCTACTTTCCAGAAAAGACTGGGCACACCATGAGTTGCACAATGATGGGACCAGGGTCCAAAAGCTGCTGAGAGGGAAGGACTGGTTGTGAATGCATTTTTGAAGGCTCCAAGCTGGAACTCTAGTGGCACCAAGCATGGCAGATGCTGGTGGGGATGTTTGGGTAGTTGTTGGTGAACACCTGCGCACCTGAGATGGGTAGGCATGGAGGAGAAATCGGCAGCCCATAGGGCTGTTGAAAGTGGTCTTATGTGAAAAGAGGCTCAGGTATGGGCACAGGAAATGACATCATTGCCTTGACAATGGATCAAACAGAACATGGAACCCTGGTATCCAGGCACCCACTTCACTGACCAAGCCATCCGAGCTCACTTGGTTGGAGCCACTGGAGGGAGAAGGATGTTCTCCTGTGGTTGCAGACAATGCCGAGCCTCAGGCTCCCAGGAATCTCAGGGGGGCCAACTAGCCCTTTTGTGGATACACTGGGTGAGGCTTCATCTTAGACGCCAGAGCCTCTGGCGATTGTCGCAGAGGAGCTCAAGAGTAACAGTGAGTAGCACAGGGCAGGTGAGCCCAGCAGGCCCTCGAGTCTGATCCCTGATGAATGGCCCAGGACTCCTATTCTGACTCTCTGTGTGTGTGTGTGTGTGTGTGTGTGTGTGTGTGTGTGTGTGTGTGTGTGTGTGTGTTTGTACTGATGGGAACTGTCCCATTGTGCTTTGACTCTAGTGTATTGGCACAAGTCATTTTTCTGTTTGTCACCATTTCCATTTTGAACCCACCATTCTTGGTCCCAACCCAGGGTGAAAATGATCAGAACACGGAGGAGCCCTTCAGGGTTCAGAGCCTTGAACCTTACAGGCAGGACCAGCTTAGGAATGAGCTCCTGCCTGTCATTTGTGGGAGGAACCTACATTTCAGCAGCAACATGGGGTTAATCTCCTGGGATTTCATCCCCACCCAGCAGGTGCTGGATCTCTTGTTCCCAAAACAGCCACCTTCTTCAGTCTTTACTCCTGGTGCCACTCCACATCCTCCAAGGGGACAAGAACCTCAGGTTCTGGATGGATGTTGTAGAATGCCCACAGAGCCAACTGCCAGGCTGGGTGGGGTGCAGTTGCTGGGCTTTGCTGATGTTGTCATCCCCCACAGTTCTTGGAACCTTCTGTGGCAGTGGCATCCAGGACCCCAGCAGCTGTGAGTAGCAGCTCCTCACTGCTTCACTCCAGCGAGCAGGTGGAAGACAGCCGCGTTGTTCACGTCCTCCTAGAGGGACAGAGCCTGAGGGAGACAAAGCGCATCCCGGTAAGCCCGACAGCAGGGCTGCCTCCTGGGTGTCCACACAGTGGAAGGCAGGAGACACAGCCAACCCCAGGGCTATGGTGGGAAATAAAGAAGAGAGAGGTCCGTCTTAAGGGCTTGACCTGAGGAGGGAGAGCATCAGCATGCCCAGCTTCAGTGGTGAGTGGGCCTGTGCATTGTGGGTTTTGCAGGCCAGAAGTGCAGACAGAAGTGCTGTGGACAGATGAAGGCAGAGATATGTCCAGGGTGCAGGCTGCAGTGCCTAGAAATTGGTATTCTCAATGAGTGAAATTGGAGCAGAGGAGGTGGCAGTGACTTGTCAAATGTGTAGGAGGGGATGTGTTCCTGGTGGCAGGGAAGAGATCCTCCTTAGCATGACTAGGTGTAGGAATTTGTGGTCGGGATCACCTGAGGGGTCATGCCAAAGCTTCGGAATGTTAGGCTTTGCATGTATGTAAATACGGAGCTAAAGGGGTTCTTGGCAGAATTTCTATGGATGTGCAGTAGACACGCTAATGCTGCAGGTGTCCAGCTGCAGAGGAGACATGTTCAGTGACTGCCAGTGCTGAGTCAAGTACATCATGACAACCAGACCCGCACCGAGCTTCCAGAGGCCAGGGCCTCTCAAAGCTATCATGAAGCACTCAAGTGCACACTCTTGTATCTGAGTCTGTTTTGTGTCGTGGCAGTCAGGACCCAAATTTTCAGTGCATCTGCCTCTTGCACCCACAAAGGCAGCCTGCATCCCAGATCACACTTGGTGCGCAGATCCCTGGCCCATTGCTCTCATCTCAGTGAGATGAGAGTGTGTCTGTGCATAGGCAGTTTGGTCCTTTGACATGAGTGGAATGTGGCTCCCCAGGGGGAGGGGAGATGGCAGGTACAGGCAGATATTTGTACCAGGATTGTTCTAGTAGCACATTGCAAGAACCCAGGTGGTATATGGAGGACACACTCAGGTAGCAGGATAACAAGATTGTGCCCTTGTATATGTAGCTGAGATTTCTCCTGAATGTTTGACCACAGTCTTCTGGGTAGCTCTTCTAAAAGCCATTCTCTGATGACATTTGTCCCACCCTGATCCAGGTGACCTTTCAGGAGACGGTGACAAGCCTCATCCGCAGGGCCTTGGACCAAAATTTGTTGCAGCATGAGGATGTGGACAACTTTGAGCTGCTGTATATGATGTCTGAGGATGAGAGTAAGTAGGACAATCAGACAGTGGGGAGACATGATCCACAGTGGGCTCAGGATAACTGACAGCCAAGAGAAAGTGGGCCTTGGCCCCAAAATACCAAAGTGTGATGGGCCTGGCGGAGACTCTCAGGGGTTGTGGGTGTTTTGTGGTATAATCCTTGAGTGCCACCTAACAATTCTCTCCACTTCGCTCTGCAGAAATCAAGGTCTCTGACCACTCACTCGTGTGTCTGTCCATGAATCTGGGAATACAATCTTTCATCGTGAGGAAACGCCCCCAGGTCAAGGGAAAGGAGGTAAACACCTACCTTATTCAAGCTGTGCATGTGCTGCCATTCCACTCCGACCTGAGGAAATAAGAAGCCTCAGCACCTGGACATATTTGCTGGAAGCCCATAGAGCCAACTGACAGTCTGGGGTGGCTTTCTGTTTCTGGGTTTGCTGATGTTCCATCCCCCACAGTTCTCAGAATCAACCTGCAAGTCCTCCAGGCCGCTTTCCCACAAGCAGGTGGGAGACACCTGCTTAATTCGTGTCCACTTAGAAACACAAAGTCCAGAGATGGCCAAGAGTGTTCTGGTAAGCCTGGGAGCAGGGGTGTCCCGTGGTGCTTACACCTGGGTGGGGAGCAGACACTGGTCCAATACCATGGACTACTCATGCCCTCTTGAATTTGGAGCTTCTGGATGATCAGGAGGATAGATGGGAATCAAGAAGGGAGAGGTCAGTGTGAAGGGCTGGAGCTGAGATGAGCGAGTGCAGCAGCTTGTCCACTGCCATGTCTGAGGGAGTCTGTGTGTCAGGTGGCAGCATGCAGTCCAGAAGGGCAGGGACAGGTATGGGTGACAGATGAGAATAGGACAGGAACTAGGTTGCAGGTTCCCTTGTATGGGATGCTGACGTCTATGGAGGAGGACAGCAGTGTGAGGTTCTCCATGTTCCTTGAACAAGGAGCTGAGAGAGTCTCTCTGCAGAGTCGATATGGATGTGGAGCAAGCACACTAAATGTCCAGGTAACCCAATGACCACCCTTGCCGGATGAGGTGCCCTCCTACATCCCAGCCAGCACTGAGCCTCTGGAGGCCAGGAGCTCTCGTGGCTATCTTTCAGCTCTCCTGTGTGTGGTCATGTTCCTGGGTCTGTTTTTGGCCCTGGCAATCCAGACCAAAGCCTCTAGGTTTTGTGCCTAGGCCATTCCCAATGCCGCCTGCATCCTCGGGCAGACCTGGGATCTTGGAGGCTATTGTCCCATTCCTCCCAACTTGTGGGATGAGATTGCATCTGTATGCAGGTAGTGGGGTCCTTTCACTCCGAGAGGAGTGCAGCTCCACAAAGAGCAATGGCAGGCCCAGGAAGTCCTATGTACAAGGATTGGGCTAGTAGCCTGTGGGAAGAGCCCACACGATGAGCAGGAGGTCAGCCTCGGGTAGTAGGGTCATGGATGTTGCCCTTGTATTTAGAGTGGAGGTGCCTCCAGAATGCCCCTGCCCACTGTCCTTGAGTAGTCACTTCAAGGCCCATTTCCTGAAGGCCTGTCTCCCATGCTGCTCCAGGTGACCTGCCACGATAGGGCTCCTGTCGTCATCCGCAGCGCCCTCGACCTACACTTCCTTACTGAGGAGAATCCAGAGGATTATGAGCTGGGCCAAATCATCTCTCGCCGTCAGAGTAAGTGAGACAATCAGATAGCAGAGAGCAAGGGTCAGGATGTGGACTCAGGTCAACTCTTAGCAACAAAGAGTAGTCTCTGACCCCCAAGAACACTCCAACAGGTGTGTTGGGTTCGTGCACAAAGCCAACTGCACTTCTGCTGGTGGAAGGTCTTGATGTCCAATGGTATACCCCGGTGGATATTGCGGCTCCCCACCAGGTGCCCTCCCCTGGACATGAACAGGCATCCAAAGCTGACATCTTTGAGGAGTGAGGAGGAAAGCCTCTCTCCAGGAGCAGTATGTTTTCATGGTCTGGGATAGGAGTGGTTTCAAAGGAACATGGGAATGCATGGGCTAAAGAGGGAACTGGCATTTTGTGGACTGAAGCAGTACTATTGAAAGCCTTCTGTGTGACCAAAAAACCACTGCCTGGGCAGAGCATTGCCAGGATTCTAGCAAGCAGTAACAGGATGAAATTGGGAAGAAAACACAGCCTGGGAGACAGCCTGAATCATCTGTTTTTGCATAAATTCCATGGTCTTACGCACCTGAGTCCACTAGGCAAGGAGTGATCACAATAGCCAGGTTGTGATCCCTAACTAAAGTCAGATGAGGGCTTCCTGAGCACGTAGCCACAGAGCTCATCTGATAATAATGCCAGCGCTTTTTCGTTGGTTGGTTGGTTGGTTTTTGTGAGCCAAACACCACAGCAGCCATTATCCCAGCCTATGTACCCTGAAGACCACCATCCCTATGAGTTCTAGGATCACTTGTCTCCTATCTTAACCTACTGTTAGGTTAGTAGAGTCTATGGAAGAGGAAGTCTGTCTGGGGCCTTGGTAGCCTAAGAAATTCATAGCAGAGATCTCCACATCCAACCCAGAAGGGATGGAGAACAGGCTCTAGGTTAGAGGAGGGCGACAGGAAACACATGTTCAGAGGAAGGAGAAGCGGCTGTTGTATTCCCCCACTCGGGGTCATGGCACCACTGGGCCATACACCATGTTGGAGGGAAGCAGTCCCTTTGCTGGTCTTTGGAACCATTGTTCCCAGTAGGGCAGTATTTGGAATGTGGCCTCCATTCTCAGAAGCCTGGTTCACATGGAGGCGGGCTCCACCAACGCAGAAGCATGGCTCTAACGTGGTATCCGTGCTGGTCAGCCTGTCCTCACTGTGGCCATACTTGAGGAAAATAACTCAGAGGAGGAATCCTAGGCCTTCTTTCTCTGGGTTTCATAGCTTTCTCTTTGGTTGTGCACTGAGGCTGTCCATAAAGCTGTAGTGTGTGGCAGTGGAGAGCTCCTCAGCCCTTGCCACAAAGGCATAGACTGGGAGAGAGAGAACGAGGCTGGCAGAGAGGGAGAGAGAGAAAGATGGAGAGGGAGGACCTCTCCTTGGAGAATGAGGATTCAGTGGAGCCAACAGGAACAAGGTACTGTTGCCCAGGGCACAACCCTGTTTAGGTCTTACTCCAACCATGCTCAACCTTTCTTCCAGTCCCTCCCACCCCCCAGTAGTGTATTCATCTTGAATGAGAATTTCATGTTGACATCAGAGCACTCACCATCCAATGCTTCCCTCCAAACCCACCTATGAAGATGGCTCATGTGGGGACTGAATCTTCGGCACAGGAGCCTTTTGTGGGAGATTTCAGATGCAAACCCTAGTGGTGTGCTTTGGCAGATGCAAGAGGACCTGAGATATTCTGGAGTCCAAAGCCTTCGGTAGGAACAGACATTAGGTCTGTTGAAGTGCTCTGCCTAGTTCTTCCTCAGGGAGGACTGTGGAGGCTGTCTTTGTTGGTATTGGTGCTGAATTGGAGAGCTCTCAGGTGTGTGGCTCTGGCCTTTTCTGGCACAGGCTCTCAGATGTTGGCGTGTCCTAGGGAGCACCTCCTGAGTGCCACCTTCTTTTTGTACACCCCTCTCTCCCCAGAGCTGAGGATTCCAGCAGAGGCCAACGTATTTTATGCCAAGAATCCTCACAAAAAATCCAACTTTGTGCTGAGGAAAAGGAGCCTCTCCCAAAAGAATGATGGGTGGATCGAGCCTCAACCTCCCTCTCGTCCTGCAAAGAAGGCTCCTGCCCTCCTGAGGATGCTTGCAAAACCATTCTGTTGCTGTGTGCCTGGGCGGGGCTGAGGCAGCCCAGGAATATTTACATTGATTACTATTTTCTTCAAAGTTTGAATCTATAGTTTGCCATTGTCCTTGACCTTGTTTAGTAACACAGTTGTTACTCTATCCTGTATTTGTTGTTTCCATTAATATATTATTATTATTTTAAAATATATATGTTTTTGTTACCTGATCTACTGTGATGATTTGAGTATACTAAATGTAGCAGTGATTCCTAAAGGACACATCCAAACCAACAGGAAGGAATGCTTCATTCTATCAGCAAGAACTTTGGTTTTTAGGAGTTTGGCAGATGGCATTATCTGAGTCAGTTTTCCAATGGGGGCAATGAAGTATCAGCTATGATGGTACAAACACAAACAAAGACACACAAACACACACAAGAGCACACACACTCACTGAGAGATAGATAGACAGATGGAGTTGGTCTCTGCTGGCATACTTTGGAGACAAGATTCTGATTTCTCCCCTTTTGGAGTATTTTCAATTGCACAAGGTGTCTTGCAAATGAACCCATGTCTGAGGAAGACATGCATGTGTACTTCACATGCCACTTTTCACATAGCAGGAAGGTCATGTAATATTTTTCATGCAGCTGTCTTTTGACTGTGAACCATCCCATGAGGTCAGCTGTGGAATTTTCAACTTGTAGCATCACAATGGGGATCCACTCTTTGGATTTGGGGATATTTCCGATTTTCTTGATTCAGATTGGAATGATATATATATTAGTTTTTGATGAAAATTCTGCATTTGATGGTAATGAATGTCGTGCATCTAGGAATCTGTAGAGTGCAGACAATGAATGGATGCCTACTGTTGTCTGGACTGGTCTGAAAAGTCCTGTAGCATCTGAGCATGTGTGAGGGCTGTACAGGTCTTGCCAAAAGCCCAGGTCAGATGATCCTGCACAAAGCTGAACTCCTAGTGGTCTCCACAACAGTGTAAGGGCCAAGGAGAAACTCACTTCCACACAGAAGTTGGGAAGCTACCTTATGAAGGTGATCATAGATACGGGATTATTAATATATCCAGGTTGGCATCTATTATTTTTTAGCTTTTGACTTTCGCAGCTGTGGGCATCTTGACAACCATCAACTCCCTGTAAGCACAGACAACTCTATAAGAACCTGAGGATAAATTTCCCTGTGCATGTCCCCTTGTGAAACTGCTTAAGCACCACCTGGTTTACACACAGGTGGAATTTCTAGGTCAAAGTGTGCATGTTTACTTCTTTGACTAAGCACTGCCAGGTGGCTCTTCTGCATAGTTCTACCTGTGGCCAGGATTGTATTATCTAGCTTTCTAACTTTTGCATGTTGAGTAGATACATAGTGGGAGCACACTGTTTTTGTTGGTATTTTTCTTGGTATCTATTCTGATGCTTTTCACTGGGGGATTTTTTCCTGTGAAAATGGGCTTCCTCTACTTGACCTTATTTTCTTCTTTTTAAAATTTTTTCAATGTGACTTTTTAATTTTAGTTTTATTAAAGACATTGCCCCTTGCTTGCATAGTCTATATCTAAAGCACTAGTCCTTGCTCCAAGGCCCAGCTTGCTCTCAGCTGCCCCAGGAGGGGAACAGTCTTTGGCGGTAGACAAGAGACGCCCCTGCAGGGGGCACAAGTGCTTTGGCCCTCTGGTGTCTTGCCAGCAGTGCTTCCCATGCTCACAGAGGGTTTCAGACACTGAGTCAATGGTCCAGGTGGTCTTTTGTTCAGTCTGATCTCAAATTGAGCTCCTCTGAGAGGTCATATTGAAGTCCTTGTGTGTACCTGACCCATCATTTTAAACAATATTCCAAGTTCACTTTTTGTGTGTACGTGGGTTCTGGGGATTGAACCCAGGGCCTTGAGCCTGTGAGGCAAGTGACCTACCTGAGCTACACCCTCAGAGACCCCTGTAAATGTATTTCCCCTTTGCCTCGGGGTCTAAGTTGCCAAGGCTGATCTCAAACGTTCCTCTTGCCTCAGCCTCCCTGGTGGCTGGCATGACAGGCATGCACCTGGGACTGTCACACTCGAGCCTGTGATGGGAACTCATGTGCATCTGTCCAGGGCTGAGCATGGTTAGGCAGAGCTGTGCTCCAGGCTCCCTGCAGGGCTGTGGAGGCTTCTGCTGCCCAGCAGCCCTGGTGCCATGGCCAGGGCTCCTCCCAGCCGAGGGCAGGCAGCTGCCCATTGCTGTAGGCTGACCTTATTTTCTTCTTATGGCACTCGTCCGTTCTCTGGAGTATGTTGTATGGTTTGTCCATTAGGAGTCTAACAGGTCCTCTAGAACCTTCAAACAATTAGTAAAATTCCTGAACAGTAAGTGAGCACGCGCAGAAATTGGGCTAATATTTTGGGAAGAACAATGTTGGATGATATATTCATGGCTTGAATATATCATCCAACATGAAGTTATATTTTATTACTTACAAAATAATAAAATAATGAAGCAATACCATGGGCTGAGCTAAAATAGATCCTTAGGATCTTAGGCATTCTGTAATAAATCTGTGTCACTTGAAGTATAGAGTTGATCGACTCTGAGTAATGAAACAGAAGTAAAGGTATCAAAGCCAATGATCATCTGTTTCCAATTTTCTGTGATTTGGTTCAAGTGGTAAAGTGGTGATATTTATTAATAATGGATCGAATAGGTTCATAATTGTTTTAGAGTACAATTAGATGCCTTCAAACTTTAGGCTACATGGGCACATTTGAGAACGGTTCCAGCCATTCTCTCATCCTTTGGGTCATTCCCCTCCTATGTCCTGTGAGACATTTTCTATGTGAGGCTTTAAGAAGAAGAAGAGAATATTCTGTAAAGAAAACCTTGTGATCTGTGCAGTATGAAGTTGAATGGATTCATTCAGAAATCAGAAATTCTATTGAAAGATATTTATGGCATGTGCCAAATAAAACCTATTTTTAGGCATCCTGGTGAAGACAAGATTTTATCTTTATGTCTCATTTTCTATGTTTTGTTGTTGTTGTTGTTGTTGTTGTTAGAATGAAATTCATATGTTGCCAGACCATTCTATCAGATGTGTAACTAGATGCCATTTAAATTACCCACTTTTACATGGTAGACAGTTTTTAATGAACACTGCCTGTCTGCACCTTTTTTAAAAACAGGACTGGGATCAGAAGCCCAAATACCAATGGTTAGCTGGAGCATATTTTTCATTTGGCCTATCTGTCAGTATTCCCTGAGGTCATCTGTGCAATCAGCTTCGTTACTCCTGCTCCCTCACTGGATTTCATAGAAACCATATGCTATGTATGAATCAGGGACACCAATCCCACAACATAGCATTCTTGGAATATCCAAAGTCCCACTTTTCACTTCGCCATGCCTGAGATCAGCAGTAATATTTATCAGCAAATGTGAGATTTTCAAAGATCCAATTCTATGTGCTCCTTTCTCATAGAGCCTTAGGCAGGGATATAGCATACATAAATATTAAGTAAAGTCCATAGTTTTTAAAATGTCATCCATTGAATAGTTGACACATGTCTGAGATACTTTTTATTTTGGAGGAGGTATTATTTAATAGGGAATTCCAACAGCTACCTAATAGTGAAATGAGAAGTCTTGCATCCATTTTATTTTGTTTCTGATGATTTTTATGAGTAAGGGTAAGATACTTCCTTGTTCTGATGCAGATGTTGCCCACTTTTGTGAATGGATGCGGGGTGTCACCTACTACTTGCATATCTGCATATTGGGCTTGACACTGCTATCGTACTTGGTAGTTGGCAAAAAGTCAATACTGAAGTTAAGCTCTTGTGTTCTAGCAGCAGAGCTGAAGATCCTTGATGTGCCACCTTCTGCAATCCATGCTTCTCTCTTCATGTTCCTTATTGACTTCCTGGTGATGAGCATCATGGTCTCCTGGTCTTGAGAATGGCCAAGCATTGCTCTGTGAATGTGGAAGATGGGCATGTGGAAGGCTCCAGGGAGGAGGGATCATTGAACATGTACTCGAATCCATGTGCCTGTTGAATGACCTGTTTTTTTTATTTTTGGGTTTTAAGGGAGACACTGCCCTAAAACACTTCTGTGCAGCTGGGGATGCAGGCTTCTGCTTCACCTTGCAGGAAGCATTAACGAATCCTTTCCAGAAGACATGAGAAGAGAGAAGTGAGCCTCTGGTATCATGCAGGTTCCTTGCATTGCCCATGGGCTAGAAGAGAGAAGAGTTGCTTCATGAGATTTGATCCCCTTTTTCCTGAAAAGTTCCACACAGAGGTGAGTCCCCAGCATGTTTAGAAATCATTTCAGACACCTTTCTGGACGGAATTGAATCAGAGCCCCTGATGATGTGGAAGAGCTAAAGATGGGTTTGCTATGAATTTTCTATTTCATTCATCAGGGCCTGAGTCAAGTCAGTCATTGTGCTCTCAACACATGAGCTGCTGGTCAAATGTGAGGAAGTGGTCTTGCTTTATGAAAACACCACCCTGATTCAGTGAGCCAGAGGCAGCCTGCAGTCCATGTTTTCCTGTAAAGGCAGATTGCTGTGGATGGCCTCTGGCCTCGTCATGCAGCCCTGCTCAGAGTAGGGGATTGAGGGACCAGGCAGATCCCTAGTTCCTTTTGACTTTTATTGCCATTGGGCCACCCCAGGGTCCTTGGACTCTACCTGGTCTTCTGGCCTGGGTCAGGGGATGTGAGGTTTGGAATCCCCCTCTGTGGCAGGATCCCAGCCCCCCAGCCACTTGAGGTCAGCACATCCTTCCCTAATTGTGTTAGAGTTGGAGACTTCTCCCACCCATCCTCATCCATGCTCATCCCACATTTTGTAGCTTGGCACCTGAGGACCTTTATTCATTGACTTAGTTGTTAGTGATGATGGTTACTAAGACTAAGTGACTCTTTCAAGTCACATCACTTGAATGGTAGGGCTAGAGCATGGATCTTCCTAATTGATTTCATGGGACTCTCTCATGGAAACTGTGACTGCTTCCTAAACACACACTCTACATTTGGAGTGTCAAAATTCTTGCCACTGCCTCCTTGGCAAGTGTATCTTGTCTTCTACGTGGGAATTTCACAAGTATTTTCCTTTGGTTTGTGGAGGTCATGCAGAAGGGATTTCATTTGAAATAGCCCAAACAAGAAATACCAGTTGTCTTTTTCGCACATGGATGTGTGTAGTGAACATCCCTTTCTGTGTGCTTGCATGAGTTACTCCTTTGAATTTGTTGAAGAATGGTTGGCTGGGGAGCAAGTTAACGAGAGATGGATATCAATGGTTGTCAAGTATTCTGACATGAAGAATGTATTGAGGATGTGAAGGCTTTTCTAGCCAGTTCCTATGGCTCAGTCAGGGATCAGTCAGAGGATTCTGTCTGGTAGACTCTTTGGCACAGATGTCAAAGTGGCCTGGTCTTACCCTGTCCAGGACTGAATGCTGAGCTTGAGTGGGAGCTTCTTGTCATTTCAAGCATTTCCATGAGTCTGTCCTCTGTTCTCTTGTATCCAAGTGGTTTCTAATAGGAAAGCAGAACAAAAATTGAAAGTATGGTGATTGATTATTTTTACCAATGTTATTTCAATCCACTTTGTTTAATACGAAATTACCTTTATGCTAGTAAGATTTCATATGTGAGGAAATAATGAAAATATTGGGGTTAGGGGATGAGAATATGCAAATCAAACATTTTTGAGCACCAAGACCCGTTTTTTGTTTTTTTTTGTTTTTTTTTTTTTTTTAACTTAAATAATATTAAGTGCCAGAGGACCACCGCTGCCATTCAGCCTCAACAACCTCCAGGTCCAGCCTCCAGGTGGCCCATTTCACCAGGGTGTGTGGGACCACACTGTCCTGGGATGAGAGAACAGTACCCACGGATGTTGACATCTCACAGAGTAGATATTGCCAGTGACAGTAGGGAGCTATTGGCACATGAGGAAGGGAAGAGCTCTCGGGATGGGAAGAGGGGGCCGCTTCGAGACTCATTGGGTATGGCACGAGGCTGCTGGGTGTGGTGTTGGCCTGGGCCCACTGAGTGGGGCAGATCCGTGGTCTGTGTTTCTGTACCCTCCTCTGTAGCCTGTGTTGGCAGCAGATCAGGGAATTGCGATCAGAAGTGCTCCCAGTAACACAGGCACCAGCCCCCAGAGTGTGTGCCTATCCGTTTCCCCACCTGGCCTGACTTAGTGCCTGTCTTGCCTCAGGGCTGAGACCCTACAATCTCTGATGAGGGTGTCTGTGGTCCAGATCCAACCTGCATGGCCAACATGCTCAGACCTTCAGCTGGGTCCTAGGCTGCTGCAACCAAACTCTGTTAACTGGGTGGCCGACAACAGAGGAAGTGTCTTCCGTTGAGCTCCAGAGGCTCAACACAGTAGGTGTTGGGCTGTCCCAGTGCCATAACCCCTCCCAGGTTTCAAGGGGACTGTCTCCCCAACTCTCCCAGCCCTTGCCCACTCTCCTATTGCTGCCCACGATCTGTGGTTCCCATATGGGCATCCCGCCCTGGCTCCAACCTCACATATCCGGTATCCCCCAGTCTCCCTGGTATCTGGGTCCAGACTCTCCTCTTCCTACAAGAATATCAGATATTGGATTTGGTCCCAGTTGATGCTGTGTTCCATCATGTGAGCTCTTAGCTTCATCACTGTGCAAAGACTCTTTTCCCACACAAGTTCGCACGACTTTTGGCTGGCTAAGAATTTTCAGGCGACACTTTTCTAATGAGTACACTTTCCTTCCTTCCGATCTCCCACCAGTGAGCATTCCTCGCACCCTTGTCCTAGTTCCTTTATGGCAGTTTCCCTCCTTATGGCTGAGAGGACCTAGTGACCCCTGAATTCACACGTTCTCCTTAATCACCAACACACTGCAGAATTCTCCAGGGGGCCATATATGCTCCTGGAAGTTGGTGTTGGAAATAGTTCTCCATCCATTAATCACTCCCTCACTCACTAATGTCCTTGTGTCCTTGAGAAAGGCTCTCCCTTTCCTGGTTTTCCTGAATAGAAATCCTCTTGCCTCTTGGGTGAATAGGGTTATGGGTTGTGCAGAGGGTGTTGGTCCACTGAGCATCTTAGAGACTGTCCTTTATGGAGCCTAATGATCCTCACTGGGGAATGAGGCCAGGGTCCTAACTGTGGTTAGTTAGAGAGAGAAAGAAGGACAAGGGAAACTCAGATGTCCCTTCATGGCCCCTGGAGTTAGAGGACTTACCCCTTTGCACCTGGGATCAGGAGACCTCATTTCCTCGAGGACACGCACACTCAGACGTTAATCTTGAGTGTGGGTTCCTTTCTGGGGTCCAGGGCTGTTGTTAGCCACCAGGAATGACAGTGCTCTCCATGCTGAGTGGAGCCATTTTTGCCAGGAAAGAGAGCCCATGGTCACGCCTTGTGCAAAGCATCCCACGCCAGGGGCTCCCATGCCTACATTCCTGTCCTGAAAGGAAGCCACTCAGAGGCAAGGTGGGTCCAACCACCTCCCATGTGTTCACTCATCACTGTGTTCCAGCAGTCACCCCAGTGAACAGTCCTGATGGGATTGGATGTGGCTCAGAATGTCACCCTCATGAGCTCTACCCTGCCACAGCTGCAGTTCTGCAGTGGGAGAAACTCAAAACCTCAAAACACATGCACATGAAAGAAAAGAGCAAGAGCCAGAGCCCAAACAGGCCAGGTGTGGCAAAGACAGCTGGAGTGCCTAGGTTGGGACTCAGAATTATGTCAGTGGGGTGGCATTGCTGCTGGCACCAGCATGATAACCGAGAGCCAGCCCTGCTCATTTTGGGGAGCAGTGTGTTGGGGAAGGCAGCAGAAATTGAGAGGCAGGATTGAGTTTGGCCCTAGGAGGAGGTTGGGTAAGAGGCCAGTGTGGGTTGGAGAGCCTGGGCAGATAGACAGAGGCCAGGGCACACCCCAAAGCCTGGAGACTGCACTTGATGTCCAGGGTTGTGAAACACCACTTCCCCTCTTACTCACAACTGAGAGCAAGGGGCATTGATGAGTTCAGTTTGTGTGCGGCTGCATCCAAGGTGGCTCGGCTAGGAACCTCTGTTTCCTTGACTCAGGAGGCTGGGAGTCCAGGCTCCACTGAGGCTCGGCTGGGAGGATCGGAGTCTGAGTTTATGCCTGTGTTCCCTGTAGGATCCATGTTGGCTGAGCCTCAGTGTTTTTGTAATGAGAGGATGGGTGACCGTCATGTCTTTATCACAGGACACACTTGCTAAATGGATTTGTTTGCTCTGAGGAGGAAAGAGAGTGGGGGGAGTGGTGCTGGAGACAGGGATGCAGACAGGGGTCATGGACTTGGCATAACTCAGTCTTGGAGGTGATATCCCATCACCTGTACCCACTTCAATTCCCATGAATCCAGAGGCTGAGCCCCCTTGAGGTGAGGGGTGAACCGGTTCTGGGCAGCAGGATGCTGTGGTACCTCGGAGTCTCTGTGAGACCACAACACTAGACACACTTGGTCCTTTTGAAATCTTAGGAGAAGCCTTGGGAAGTTGTATGGCAGAGGGGAGCAGCCTCTGCATCTCAGTCCCCTCCAACTTGCCATGGTGTAGAGAGGGAACTGCAGCCACGATGGGACGGACATTGGCCATGTCCCTGTGTGGGACACAGGCCTGATTGAGTTAGGGTGCATTCTTTGTCTCTCCCTTTCTTGTGATTATCCCATCTCTACATTTGTGCTTTAGCCACCTGTGAGTCCCATCTCTGGTTTCAGAGAGAACAGAGGGTGTTATGGGCCAATAGACACAATAAACCCTAGAGATTAGATGCTACCCTACTTTCCAGAAAAGACTGGGCACACCATGAGTTGCACAATGATGGGACCAGGGTCCAAAAGCTGCTGAGAGGGAAGGACTGGTTGTGAATGCATTTTTGAAGGCTCCAAGCTGGAACTCTAGTGGCACCAAGCAGGGCAGATGCTGGTGGGGATGTTTGGGTAGTTGTTGGTGAACACCTGCGCACCTGAGATGGGTAGGCATGGAGGAGAAATCGGCAGCCCATAGGGCTGTTGAAAGTGGTCTTATGTGAAAAGAGGCTCAGGTATGGGCACAGGAAATGACATCATTGCCTTGACAATGGATCAAACAGAACGTGGAACCCTGGTATCCAGGCACCCACTTCACTGACCAAGCCATCCGAGCTCACTTGGTTGGAGCCACTGGAGGGAGAAGGATGTTCTCCTGTGGTTGCAGACAATGCCGAGCCTCAGGCTCCCAGGAATCTCAGGGGGGCCAACTAGCCCTTTTGTGGATACACTGGGTGAGGCTTCATCTTAGACGCCAGAGCCTCTGGCGATTGTCGCAGAGGAGCTCAAGAGTAACAGTGAGTAGCACAGGGCAGGTGAGCCCAGCAGGCCCTCTAGTCTGATCCCTGATGAATGGCCCAGGACTCCTATTCTGACTCTGTGTGTGTGTGTGTGTGTGTGTGTGTGTGTGTGTGTGTGTGTGTGTGTTTGTACTGATGGGAACTGTCCCATTGTGCTTTGACTCTAGTGTATTGGCACAAGTCATTTTTCTGTTTGTCACCATTTCCATTTTGAACCCACCATTCTTGGTCCCAACCCAGGGTGAAAATGATCAGAACACGGAGGAGCCCTTCAGGGTTCAGAGCCTTGAACCTTACAGGCAGGACCAGCTTAGGAATGAGCTCCTGCCTGTCATTTGTGGGAGGAACCTACATTTCAGCAGCAACATGGGGTTAATCTCCTGGGATTTCATCCCCACCCAGCAGGTGCTGGATCTCTTGTTCCCAAAACAGCCACCTTCTTCAGTCTTTACTCCTGGTGCCACTCCACATCCTCCAAGGGGACAAGAACCTCAGGTTCTGGATGGATGTTGTAGAATGCCCACAGAGCCAACTGCCAGGCTGGGTGGGGTGCAGTTGCTGGGCTTTGCTGATGTTGTCATCCCCCACAGTTCTTGGAACCTTCTGTGGCAGTGGCATCCAGGACCCCAGCAGCTGTGAGTAGCAGCTCCTCACTGCTTCACTCCAGCGAGCAGGTGGAAGACAGCCGCATTGTTCACGTCCTCCTAGAGGGACAGAGCCTGAGGGAGACAAAGCGCATCCCGGTAAGCCCGACAGCAGGGCTGCCTCCTGGGTGTCCACACAGTGGAAGGCAGGAGACACAGCCAACCCCAGGGCTATGGTGGGAAATAAAGAAGAGAGAGGTCCGTCTTAAGGGCTTGACCTGAGGAGGGAGAGCATCAGCATGCCCAGCTTCAGTGGTGAGTGGGCCTGTGTATTGTGGGTTTTGCAGGCCAGAAGTGCAGACGGAAGTGCTGTGGACAGATGAAGGCAGAGATATGTCCAGGGTGTAGGCTGCAGTGCCTAGAACTTGGTATTCTCAATGAGTGAAGTTGGAGCAGAGGAGGTGGCAGTGACTTGTCACATGTGTAGGAGGGGATGTGTTCCTGGTGGCAGGGAAGAGAACCTCCTTAGCATGACTAGGTGTAGGAATTTGGGGTCGGGATCACCTGGGGGGTCATGCCAAAGCTTCGGAATGTTAGGCTTTGCATGTATGTAAATACGGAGCTAAAGGGGTTCTTGGCAGAATTTCTATGGATGTGCAGTAGACACGCTAATGCTGCAGGTGTCCAGCTGCAGAGGAGACATGTTCAGTGACTGCCAGTGCTGAGTCAAGTACATCATGACAACCAGACCCGCACCGAGCTTCCAGAGGCCAGGGCCTCTCAAAGCTATCATGAAGCACTCAAGTGCACACTCTTGTATCTGAGTCTGTTTTGTGTCGTGGCAGTCAGGACCCAAATTTTCAGTGCATCTGCCTCTTCCACCCACAAAGGCAGCCTGCATCCCAGATCACACTTGGTGCGCAGATCCCTGGCCCATTGCTCTCATCTCAGTGAGATGAGAGTGTGTCTGTGCATAGGCAGTTTGGTCCTTTGACATGAGTGGAATGTGGCTCCCCAGGGGGAGGGGAGATGGCAGGTACAGGCAGATATTTGTACCAGGATTGTTCTAGTAGCACATTGCAAGAACCCAGGTGGTATATGGAGGACACACTCAGGTAGCAGGATAACAAGATTGTGCCCTTGTATATGTAGCTGAGATTTCTCCTGAATGTTTGACCACAGTCTTCTGGGTAGCTCTTCTAAAAGCCATTCTCTGATGACATTTGTCCCACCCTGATCCAGGTGACCTTTCAGGAGACGGTGACAAGCCTCATCCGCAGGGCCTTGAACCAAAATTTGTTGCAGCATGAGGATGTGGACAACTTTGAGCTGCTGTATATGATGTCTGAGGATGAGAGTAAGTAGGACAATCAGACAGTGGGGAGACATGATCCACAGTGGGCTCAGGATAACTGACAGCCAAGAGAAAGTGGGCCTTGGCCCCAAAATACCAAAGTGTGATGGGCCTGGCGGAGACTCTCAGGGGTTGTGGGTGTTTTGTGGTATAATCCTTGAGTGCCACCTAACAATTCTCTCCACTTCGCTCTGCAGAAATCAAGGTCTCTGACCACTCACTCGTGTGTCTGTCCATGAATCTGGGAATACAATATTTCATGGTGAGGAAACGCCCCCAGGTCAAGGGAAAGGAGGTAAACACCTACCTTATTCAAGCTGTGCATGTGCTGCCATTCCACTCCGACCTGAGGAAATAAGAAGCCTCAGCACCTGGACATATTTGCTGGAAGCCCATAGAGCCAACTGACAGTCTGGGGTGGCTTTCTGTTTCTGGGTTTGCTGATGTTCCATCCCCCACAGTTCTCAGAATCAACCTGCAAGTCCTCCAGGCCGCTTTCCCACAAGCAGGTGGGAGACACCTGCTTAATTCGTGTCCACTTAGAAACACAAAATCCAGAGATGGCCAAGAGTGTTCTGGTAAGCCTGGGAGCAGGGGTGTCCCGTGGTGCTTACACCTGGGTGGGGAGCAGACACTGGTCCAATACCATGGACTACTCATGCCCTCTTGAATTTGGAGCTTCTGGATGATCAGGAGGATAGATGGGAATCAAGAAGGGAGAGGTCAGTGTGAAGGGCTGGAGCTGAGATGAGCGAGTGCAGCAGCTTGTCCACTGCCATGTCTGAGGGAGTCTGTGTGTCAGGTGGCAGCATGCAGTCCAGAAGGGCAGGGACAGGTATGGGTGACAGATGAGAATAGGACAGGAACTAGGTTGCAGGTTCCCTTGTATGGGATGCTGACGTCTATGGAGGAGGACAGCAGTGTGAGGTTCTCCATGTTCCTTGAACAAGGAGCTGAGAGAGTCTCTCTGCAGAGTCGATATGAATGTGGAGCAAGCACACTAAATGTCCAGGTAACCCAATGACCACCCTTGCCGGATGAGGTGCCCTCCTACATCCCAGCCAGCACTGAGCCTCTGGAGGCCAGGAGCTCTCGTGGCTATCTTTCAGCTCTCCTGTGTGTGGTCATGTTCCTGGGTCTGTTTTTGGCCCTGGCAATCCAGACCAAAGCCTCTAGGTTTTGTGCCTAGGCCATTCCCAATGCTGCCTGCATCCTCGTGCAGACCTGGGATCTTGGAGGCTATTGTCCCATTCCTCCCAACTTGTGGGATGAGATTGCATCTGTATGCAGGTAGTGGGGTCCTTTCACTCCGAGAGGAGTGCAGCTCCACAAAGAGCAATGGCAGGCCCAGGAAGTCCTATGTACAAGGATTGGGCTAGTAGCCTGTGGGAAGAGCCCACACGATGAGCAGGAGGTCAGCCTCGGGTAGTAGGGTCATGGATGTTGCCCTTGTATTTAGAGTGGAGGTGCCTCCAGAATGCCCCTGCCCACTGTCCTTGAGTAGTCACTTCAAGGCCCATTTCCTGAAGGCCTGTCTCCCATGCTGCTCCAGGTGACCTGCCACGATAGGGCTCCTGTCGTCATCCGCAGCGCCCTCGACCTACACTTCCTTACTGAGGAGAATCCAGAGGATTATGAGCTGGGCCAAATCATCTCTCGCCGTCAGAGTAAGTGAGACAATCAGATAGCAGAGAGCAAGGGTCAGGATGTGGACTCAGGTCAACTCTTAGCAACAAAGAGTAGTCTCTGACCCCCAAGAACACTCCAACAGGTGTGTTGGGTTCGTGCACAAAGCCAACTGCACTTCTGCTGGTGGAAGGTCTTGAGGTCCAATGGTATACCCCGGTGGATATTGCGGCTCCCCACCAGGTGCCCTCCCCTGGACATGAACAGGCATCCAAAGCTGACATCTTTGAGGAGTGAGGAGGAAAGCCTCTCTCCAGGAGCAGTATGTTTTCATGGTCTGGGATAGGAGTGGTTTCAAAGGAACATGGGAATGCATGGGCTAAAGAGGGAACTGGCATTTTGTGGACTGAAGCAGTACTATTGAAAGCCTTCTGTGTGACCAAAAAACCACTGCCTGGGCAGAGCATTGCCAGGATTCTAGCAAGCAGTAACAGGATGAAATTGGGAAGAAAACACAGCCTGGGAGACAGCCTGAATCATCTGTTTTTGCATAAATTCCATGGTCTTACGCACCTGAGTCCACTAGGCAAGGAGTGATCACAATAGCCAGGTTGTGATCCCTAACTAAAGTCAGATGAGGGCTTCCTGAGCACGTAGCCACAGAGCTCATCTGATAATAATGCCAGCGCTTTTTCGTTGGTTGGTTGGTTGGTTTTTGTGAGCCAAACACCACAGCAGCCATTATCCCAGCCTATGTACCCTGAAGACCACCATCCCTATGAGTTCTAGGATCACTTGTCTCCTATCTTAACCTACTGTTAGGTTAGTAGAGTCTATGGAAGAGGAAGTCTGTCTGGGGCCTTGGTAGCCTAAGAAATTCATAGCAGAGATCTCCACATCCAACCCAGAAGGGATGGAGAACAGGCTCTAGGTTAGAGGAGGGCGACAGGAAACACATGTTCAGAGGAAGGAGAAGCGGCTGTTGTATTCCCCCACTCGGGGTCATGGCACCACTGGGCCATACACCATGTTGGAGGGAAGCAGTCCCTTTGCTGGTCTTTGGAACCATTGTTCTCAGTAGGGCAGTATTTGGAATGTGGCCTCCATTCTCAGAAGCCTGGTTCACATGGAGGCGGGCTCCACCAATGCAGAAGTATGGCTCTAACGTGGTATCCGTGCTGGTCAGCCTGTCCTCACTGTGGCCATACTTGAGGAAAATAACTCAGAGGAGGAATCCTAGGCCTTTTTTCTCTGGGTGTCATAGCTTTCTCTTTGGTTGTGCACTGAGGCTGTCCATAAAGCTCTAGTGTGTGGCAGTGGAGAGCTCCTCAGCCCTTGCCACAAAGGCATAGACTGGGAGAGAGAGAACGAGGCTGGCAGAGAGGGAGAGAGAGAAAGATGGAGAGGGAGGACCTCTCCTTGGAGAATGAGGATTCAGTGGAGCCAACAGGAACAAGGTACTGTTGCCCAGGGCACAACCCTGTTTAGGTCTTACTCCAACCATGCTCAACCTTTCTTCCAGTCCCTCCCAGCCCCCAGTAGTGTATTCATCTTGAATGAGAATTTCATGTTGACATCAGAGCACTCACCATCCAATGCTTCCCTCCAAACCCACCTATGAAGATGGCTCATGTGGGGACTGAATCTTCGGCACAGGAGCCTTTTGTGGGAGATTTCAGATGCAAACCCTAGTGGTGTGCTTTGGCAGATGCAAGAGGACCTGAGATATTCTGGAGTCCAAAGCCTTCGGTAGGAACAGACATTAGGTCTGTTGAAGTGCTCTGCCTAGTTCTTCCTCAGGGAGGACTGTGGAGGCTGTCTTTGTTGGTATTGGTGCTGAATTGGAGAGCTCTCAGGTGTGTGGCTCTGGCCTTTTCTGGCACAGGCTCTCAGATGTTGGCGTGTCCTAGGGAGCACCTCCTGAGTGCCACCTTCTTTTTGTACACCCCTCTCTCCCCAGAGCTGAGGATTCCAGCAGAGGCCAACATATTTTATGCCAAGAATCCTCACAAAAAATCCAACTTTGTGCTGAGGAAAAGGAGCCTCTCCCAAAAGAATGATGGGTGGATCGAGCCTCAACCTCCCTCTCGTCCTGCAAAGAAGGCTCCTGCCCTCCTGAGGATGCTTGCAAAACCATTCTGTTGCTGTGTGCCTGGGCGGGGCTGAGGCAGACCAGGAATATTTACATTGATTACTATTTTCTTCAAAGTTTGAATCTATAGTTTGCCATTGTCCTTGACCTTGTTTAGTAACACAGTTGTTACTCTATCCTGTATTTGTTGTTTCCATTAATATATTATTATTATTTTAAAATATATATGTTTTTGTTACCTGATCTACTGTGATGATTTGAGTATACTAAATGTAGCAGTGATTCCTAAAGGACACATCCAAACCAACAGGAAGGAATGTTTCATTCTATCAGCAAGAACTTTGGTTTTTAGGAGTTTGGCAGATGGCATTATCTGAGTCAGTTTTCCAATGGGGGCAATGAAGTATCAGCTGTGATGGTACAAACACAAACAAAGACACACAAACACACACAAGAGCACACACACTCACTGAGATATAGATAGACAGATGGAGTTGGTCTCTGCTGAAATACTTTGGAGACATGGTTCTGATTTCTCCCCTTTTGGAGTATTTTCAATTGCACAAGGTGTCTTGCAAATGAACCCATGTCTGAGGAAGACATGCATGTGTACTTCACATGCCACTTTTCACATAGCAGGAAGGTCATGTAATCTTTTTCATGCAGCTGTCTTTTGACTGTGAACCATCCCATGAGGTCAGCTGTGGAATTTTCAACTTGTAGCATCACAATGGGGATCCACTCTTTGGATTTGGGGATATTTCCGATTTTCTTGATTCAGATTGGAATGATATATATATTAGTTTTTGATGAAAATTCTGCATTTGATGGTAATGAATGTCGTGCATCTAGGAATCTGTAGAGTGCAGACAATGAATGGATGCCTACTGTTGTCTGGACTGGTCTGAAAAGTCCTGTAGCATCTGAGCATGTGTGAGGGCTGTACAGGTCTTGCCAAAAGTGCAGGTCAGATGATCCTGCACAAAGCTGAACTCCTAGTGGTCTCCACAACAGTGTAAGGGCCAAGGAGAAACACACTTCCACACAGAAGTTGGGAAGCTACCTTATGAAGGTGATCATAGATACGGGATTATTAATATATCCAGGTTGGCATCTATTATTTTTTTAGCTTTTGACTTTCGCAGCTGTGGGCATCTTGACAACCATCAACTCCCTGTAAGCACAGACAACTCTATAAGAACCTGAGGATAAATTTCCCTGTGCATGTCCCCTTGTGAAACTGCTTAAGCACCGCCTGGTTTACACACAGGTGGAATTTCTAGGTCAAAGTGTGCATGTTTACTTCTTTGACTAAGCACTGCCAGGTGGCTCTTCTGCATAGCTCTACCTGTGGCCAGGATTGTATTATCTAGCTTTCTAACTTTTGCATGTTGAGTAGATACATAGTGGGAGCACACTGTTTTTGTTGGTATTTTTCTTGGTATCTATTCTGATGCTTTTCACTGGGGGATTTTTTCCTGTGAAAATGGGCTTCCTCTACTTGACCTTATTTTCTTCTTTTTAAAATTTTTTCAATGTGACTTTTTAATTTTAGTTTTATTAAAGACATTGCCCCTTGCTTGCATAGTCTATATCTAAAGCACTAGTCCTTGCTCCAAGGCCCAGCTTGCTCTCAGCTGCCCCAGGATGGGAACAGTCTTTGGCGGTAGACAAGAGACGCCCCTGCAGGGGGCACAAGTGCTTTGGCCCTCTGGTGTCTTGCCAGCAGTGCTTCCCATGCTCACAGAGGGTTTCAGACACTGAGTCAATGGTCCAGGTGGTCTTTTGTTCAGTCTGATCTCAAATTGAGCTCCTCTGAGAGGTCATATTGAAGTCCTTGTGTGTACCTGATCCATCATTTTAAACAATATTCCAAGTTCACTTTTTGCGTGTACGTGGGTTCTGGGGATTGAACCCAGGGCCTTGAGCCTGTGAGGCAAGTGACCTACCTGAGCTACACCCTCAGAGACCCCTGTAAAATTATTTCCCCTTTGCCTCGGGGTCTAAGTTGCCAAGGCTGACCTCAAACGTTCCTCTTGCCTCAGCCTCCCTGGTGGCTGGCATGACAGGCATGCACCTGGGACTGTCACACTCGAGCCTGTGATGGGAACTCATGTGCATCTGTCCAGGGCTGAGCATGGTTAGGCAGAGCTGTGCTCCAGGCTCCCTGCAGGGCTGTGGAGGCTTCTGCTGCCCAGCAGCCCTGGTGCCATGGCCAGGGCTCCTCCCAGCCGAGGGCAGGCAGCTGCCCATTGCTGTAGGCTGACCTTATTTTCTTCTTATGGCACTAGTCCGTTCTCTGGAGTATGTTGTATGGTTTGTCCATTAGGAGTCTAACAGGTCCTCTAGAACCTTCAAACAATTAGTAAAATTCCTGAACAGTAAGTGAGCGCGCGCAGAAATTGGGCTAATATTTTGGGAAGAACAATGTTGGATGATATATTCATGGCTTGAATATATCATCCAACATGAAGTTATATTTTATTACTTACAAAATAATAAAATAATGAAGCAATACCATGGGCTGAGCTAAAATAGATCCTTAGGATCTTAGGCATTCTGTAATAAATCTGTGTCACTTGAAGTATAGAGTTGATCGACTCTGAGTAATGAAACAGAAGTAAAGGTATCAAAGCCAATGATCATCTGTTTCCAATTTTCTGTGATTTGGTTCAAGTGGTAAAGTGGTGATATTTATTAATAATGGATCGAATAGGTTCATAATTGTTTTAGAGTACAATTAGATGCCTTCAAACTTTAGCCCTCCTATGTCCTGTGAGACATTTTCTATGTGAGGCTTTAAGAAGAAGAAGAGAATATTCTGTAAAGAAAACCTTGTGATCTGTGCAGTATGAAGTTGAATGGATTCATTCAGAAATCAGAAATTCTATTGAAAGATATTTATTTGCATGAGCCAAATAAAACCTATTTTTAGGCATCCTGGTGAAGACAAGGTTTTATCTTTATGTCTCATTTTCTATGTTTTGTTGTTGTTGTTGTTGTTAGAATGAAATTCATATGTTGCCAGACCATTCTATCAGATGTGTAACTAGATGCCATTTAAATTACCCACTTTTACATGGTAGACAGTTTTTAATGAACACTGCCTGTCTGCACCTTTTTTAAAAACAGGACTGGGATCAGAAGCCCAAATACCAATGGTTAGCTGGAGCATATTTTTCATTTGGCCTATCTGTCAGTATTCCCTGAGGTCATCTGTGCAATCAGCTTCGTTACTCCTGCTCCCTCACTGGATTTCATAGAAACCATATGCTATGTATGAATCAGGGACACCAATCCCACAACATAGCATTCTTGCAATATCCAAAGTCGAACTTTTCACTTCGCCATGCCTGAGATCAGCAGTAATATTTATCAGCAAATGTGAGATTTTCAAAGATCCAATTCTATGTGCTCCTTTCTCATAGAGCCTTAGGCAGGGATATAGCATACATAAATATTAAGTAAAGTCCATAGTTTTTAAAATGTCATCCATTGAATAGTTGACACATGTCTGAGATACTTTTTATTTTGGAGGAGGTATTATTTAATAGGGAATTCCAACAGCTACCTAATAGTGAAATGAGAAGTCTTGCATCCATTTTATTTTGTTTCTGATGATTTTTATGAGTAAGGGTAAGATACTTCCTTGTTCTGATGCAGATGTTGCCCACTTTTGTGAATGGATGCGGGGTGTCACCTACTACTTGCATATCTGCATATTGGGCTTGACACTGCTATCGTACTTGGTAGTTGGCAAAAAGTCAATACTGAAGTTAAGCTCTTGTGTTCTAGCAGCAGAGCTGAAGATCCTTGATGTGCCACCTTCTGCAATCCATGCTGCTCTCTTCATGTTCCTTATTGACTTCCTGGTGATGAGCATCATGGTCTCCTGGTCTTGAGAATGGCCAAGCATTGCTCTGTGAATGTGGAAGATGGGCATGTGGAAGGCTCCAGGGAGGAGGGATCATTGAACATGTACTCGAATCCATGTGCCTGTTGAATGACCTGTTTTTTTATTTTTGGGTTTTAAGGGAGACACTGCCCTAAAACACTTCTGTGCAGCTGGGGATGCAGGCTTCTGCTTCACCTTGCAGGAAGCATTAACGAATCCTTTCCAGAAGACATGAGAAGAGAGAAGTGAGCCTCTGGTATCATGCAGGTTCCTTGCATTGCCCATGGGCTAGAAGAGAGAAGAGTTGCTTCATGAGATTTGATCCCCTTTTTCCTGAAAAGTTCCACACAGAGGTGAGTCCCCAGCATGTTTAGAAATCATTTCAGACACCTTTCTGGACGGAATTGAATCAGAGCCCCTGATGATGTGGAAGAGCTAAAGATGGGTTTGCTATGAATTTTCTATTTCATTCATCAGGGCCTGAGTCAAGTCAGTCATTGTGCTGTCAACACATGAGCTGCTGGTCAAATGTGAGGAAGTGGTCTTGCTTTATGAAAACACCACCCTGATTCAGTGAGCCAGAGGCAGCCTGCAGTCCCTGTTTTCCTGTAAAGGCAGATTGCTGTGGATGGCCTCTGGCCTCGTCATGCAGCCCTGCTCAGAGTAGGGGATTGAGGGACCAAGCAGATCCCTAGTTCCTTTTGACCTTTATTGCCACTGGGCCACCCCAGGGTCCTTGGACTCTACCTGGTCTTCTGGCCTGGGTCAGGGGATGTGAGGTTTGGAATCCCCCTCTGTGGCAGGATCCCAGCCCCCCAGCCACTTGAGGTCAGCACATCCTTCCCTAATTGTGTTAGAGTTGGAGACTTCTCCCACCCATCCTCATCCATGCTCATCCCACATTTTGTAGCTTGGCACCTGAGGACCTTTATTCATTGACTTAGTTGTTAGTGATGATGGTTACTAAGACTAAGTGACTCTTTCAAGTCACATCACTTGCATGGTAGGGCTAGAGCATGGATCTTCCTAATTGATTTCATGGGACTCTCTCATGGAAACTGTGACTGCTTCCTAAACACACACTCTACATTTGGAGTGTCAAAATTCTTGCCACTGCCTCCTTGGCAAGTGTATCTTGTCTTCTACGTGGGAATTTCACAAATATTTTCCTTTGGTTTGTGGAGGTCATGCAGAAGGGATTTCATTTGAAATAGCCCAAACAAGAAATACCAGTTGTCTTTTTCGCACATGGATGTGTGTAGTGAACACCCCTTTCTGTGTGCTTGCATGAGTTACTCCTTTGAATTTGTTGAAGAATGGTTGGCTGGGGAGCAAGTTAACGAGAGATGGATATCAATGGTTGTCAAGTATTCTGACGTGAAGAATGTATTGAGGATGTGAAGGCTTTTCTAGCCAGTTCCTATGGCTCAGTCAGGGATCAGTCAGAGGATTCTGTCTGGTAGACTCTTTGGCACAGATGTCAAAGTGGCCTGGTCTTACCCTGTCCAGGACTGAATGCTGAGCTTGAGTGGGAGCTTCTTGTCATTTCAAGCATTTCCATGAGTCTGTCCTCTGTTCTCTTGTATCCAAGTGGTTTCTAATAGGAAAGCAGAACAAAAATTGAAAGTATGGTGATTGATTATTTTTACCAATGTTATTTCAATCCACTTTGTTTAATACGAAATTACCTTTATGCTAGTAAGATTTCATATGTGAGGAAATAATGAAAATATTGGGGTTAGGGGATGAGAATATGCAAATCAAACATTTTTGAGCACCAAGACCCGTTTTTTTTTTTTTTTTTTTTTTTTTTTTTTTTTTTTTTTAACTTAAATAATATTAAGTGCCAGAGGACCACCGCTGCCATTCAGCCTCAACAACCTCCAGGTCCAGCCGCCAGGTGGCCCATTTCACCAGGGTGTGTGGGACCACACTGTCCTGGGATGAGAGAACAGTACCCACGGATGTTGACATCTCACAGAGTAGATATTGCCAGTGACAGTAGGGAGCTATTGGCACATGAGGAAGGGAAGAGCTCTCAGGATGGGAAGAGGGGGCCGCTTCGAGACTCATTGGGTATGGCACGAGGCTGCTGGGTGTGGTGTTGGCCTGGGCCCACTGAGTGGGGCAGATCCGTGGTCTGTGTTTCTGTACCCTCCTCTGTAGCCTGTGTTGGCAGCAGATCAGGGAATTGCGATCAGAAGTGCTCCCAGTAACACAGGCACCAGCCCCCAGAGTGTGTGCCTATCCGTTTCCCCACCTGGCCTGACTTAGTGCCTGTCTTGCCTCAGGGCTGAGACCCTACAATCTCTGATGAGGGTGTCTGTGGTCCAGATCCAACCTGCATGGCCAACATGCTCAGACCTTCAGCTGGGTCCTAGGCTGCTGCAACCAAACTCTGTTAACTGGGTGGCCGACAACAGAGGAAGTGTCTTCCGTTGAGCTCCAGAGGCTCAACACAGTAGGTGTTGGGCTGTCCCAGTGCCATAACCCCTCCCAGGTTTCAAGGGGACTGTCTCCCCAACTCTCCCAGCCCTTGCCCACTCTCCTATTGCTGCCCACGATCTGTGGTTCCCATATGGGCATCCCGCCCTAGCTCCAACCTCACATATCCGGTATCCCCCAGTCTGGGTCCAGACTCTCCTCTTCCTACAAGAATATCAGATATTGGATTTGGTCCCAGTTGATGCTGTGTTCCATCATGTGAGCTCTTAGCTTCATCACTGTGCAAAGACTCTTTTCCCACACAAGTTCGCACGACTTTTGGCTGGCTAAGAATTTTCAGGCGACACTTTTCTAATGAGTACACTTTCCTTCCTTCCGATCTCCCACCAGTGAGCATTCCTCGCACCCTTGTTCTAGTTCCTTTATGGCAGTTTCCCTCCTTATGGCTGAGAGGACCTCGTGACCCCTGAATTCACACGTTCTCCTTAATCACCAACACACTGCAGAATTCTCCAGGGGGCCATATATGCTCCTGGAAGTTGGTGTTGGAAATAGTTCTCCATCCATTAATCACTCCCTCACTCACTAATGTCCTTGTGTCCTTGAGAAAGGCTCTCCCTTTCCTGGTTTTCCTGAATAGAAATCCTCTTGCCTCTTGGGTGAATAGGGTTATGGGTTGTGCAGAGGGTGTTGGTCCACTGAGCATCTTAGAGACTGTCCTTTATGGAGCCTAATGATCCTCACTGGGGAATGAGGCCAGGGTCCTAACTGTGGTTAGTTAGAGAGGGAAAGAAGGACGAGGGAAACTCAGATGTCCCTTCATGGCCCCTGGAGTTAGAGGACTTACCCCTTTGCACCTGGGATCAGGAGACCTCATTTCCTCGAGGACACGCACACTCAGACGTTAATCTTGAGTGTGGGTTCCTTTCTGGGGTCCAGGGCTGTTGTTAGCCACCAGGAATGACAGTGCTCTCCATGCTGAGTGGAGCCATTTTTGCCAGGAAAGAGAGCCCATGGTCACGCCTTGTGCAAAGCATCCCACGCCAGGGGCTCCCATGCCTACATTCCTGTCCTGAAAGGAAGCCACTCAGAGGCAAGGTGGGTCCAACCACCTCCCATGTGTTCACTCATCACTGTGTTCCAGCAGTCACCCCAGTGAACAGTCCTGATGGGATTGGATGTGGCTCAGAATGTCACCCTCATGAGCTCTACCCTGCCACAGCTGCAGTTCTGCAGTGGGAGAAACTCAAAACCTCAAAACACATGCACATGAAAGAAAAGAGCAAGAGCCAGAGCCCAAACAGGCCAGGTGTGGCAAAGACAGCTGGAGTGCCTAGGTTGGGACTCAGAATTATGTCAGTGGGGTGGCATTGCTGCTGGCACCAGCATGATAACCGAGAGCCAGCCCTGCTCATTTTGGGGAGCAGTGTGTTGGGGAAGGCAGCAGAAATTGAGAGGCAGGATTGAGTTTGGCCCTAGGAGGAGGTTGGGTAAGAGGCCAGTGTGGGTTGGAGAGCCTGGGCAGATAGACAGAGGCCAGGGCACACCCCAAAGCCTGGAGACTGCACTTGATGTCCAGGGTTGTGAAACACCACTTCCCCTCTTACTCACAACTGAGAGCAAGGGGCATTGATGAGTTCAGTTTGTGTGCGGCTGCATCCAAGGTGGCTCGGCTAGGAACCTCTGTTTCCTTGACTCAGGAGGCTGGGAGTCCAGGCTCCACTGAGGCTCGGCTGGGAGGATCGGAGTCTGAGTTTATGCCTGTGTTCCCTGTAGGATCCATGTTGGCTGAGCCTCAGTGTTTTTGTAATGAGAGGATGGGTGACCGTCATGTCTTTATCACAGGACACACTTGCTAAATGGATTTGTTTGCTCTGAGGAGGAAAGAGAGAGGGGGGAGTGGTGCTGGAGACAGGGATGCAGACAGGGGTCATGGACTTGGCATAACTCAGTCTTGGAGGTGATATCCCATCACCTGTACCCACTTCAATTCCCATGAATCCAGAGGCTGAGCCCCCTTGAGGTGAGGGGTGAACCGGTTCTGGGCAGCAGGATGCTGTGGTACCTCGGAGTCTCTGTGAGACCCCAACACTAGACACACTTGGCCCTTTTGAAATCTTAGGAGAAGCCTTGGGAAGTTGTATGGCAGAGGGGAGCAGCCTCTGCATCTCAGTCCCCTCCAACTTGCCATGGTGTAGAGAGGGAACTGCAGCCACGATGGGACGGACATTGGCCATGTCCCTGTGTGGGACACAGGCCTGATTGAGTTAGGGTGCATTCTTTGTCTCTCCCTTTCTTGTGATTATCCCATCTCTACATTTGTGCTTTAGCCACCTGTGAGTCCCATCTCTGGTTTCAGAGAGAACAGAGGGTGTTATGGGCCAATAGACACAATAAACCCTAGAGATTAGATGCTACCCTACTTTCCAGAAAAGACTGGGCACACCATGAGTTGCACAATGATGGGACCAGGGTCCAAAAGCTGCTGAGAGGGAAGGACTGGTTGTGAATGCATTTTTGAAGGCTCCAAGCTGGAACTCTAGTGGCACCAAGCAGGGCAGATGCTGGTGGGGATGTTTGGGTAGTTGTTGGTGAACACCTGCGCACCTGAGATGGGTAGGCATGGAGGAGAAATCGGCAGCCCATAGGGCTGTTGAAAGTGGTCTTATGTGAAAAGAGGCTCAGGTATGGGCACAGGAAATGACATCATTGCCTTGACAATGGATCAAACAGAACATGGAACCCTGGTATCCAGGCACCCACTTCACTGACCAAGCCATCCGAGCTCACTTGGTTGGAGCCACTGGAGGGAGAAGGATGTTCTCCTGTGGTTGCAGACAATGCCGAGCCTCAGGCTCCCAGGAATCTCAGGGGGGCCAACTAGCCCTTTTGTGGATACACTGGGTGAGGCTTCATCTTAGACGCCAGAGCCTCTGGCGATTGTCGCAGAGGAGCTCAAGAGTAACAGTGAGTAGCACAGGGCAGGTGAGCCCAGCAGGCCCTCTAGTCTGATCCCTGATGAATGGCCCAGGACTCCTATTCTGACTCTGTGTGTGTGTGTGTGTGTGTGTGTGTGTGTGTGTGTGTGTGTGTGTTTGTACTGATGGGAACTGTCCCATTGTGCTTTGACTCTAGTGTATTGGCACAAGTCATTTTTCTGTTTGTCACCATTTCCATTTTGAACCCACCATTCTTGGTCCCAACCCAGGGTGAAAATGATCAGAACACGGAGGAGCCCTTCAGGGTTCAGAGCCTTGAACCTTACAGGCAGGACCAGCTTAGGAATGAGCTCCTGCCTGTCATTTGTGGGAGGAACCTACATTTCAGCAGCAACATGGGGTTAATCTCCTGGGATTTCATCCCCACCCAGCAGGTGCTGGATCTCTTGTTCCCAAAACAGCCACCTTCTTCAGTCTTTACTCCTGGTGCCACTCCACATCCTCCAAGGGGACAAGAACCTCAGGTTCTGGATGGATGTTGTAGAATGCCCACAGAGCCAACTGCCAGGCTGGGTGGGGTGCAGTTGCTGGGCTTTGCTGATGTTGTCATCCCCCACAGTTCTTGGAACCTTCTGTGGCAGTGGCATCCAGGACCCCAGCAGCTGTGAGTAGCAGCTCCTCACTGCTTCACTCCAGCGAGCAGGTGGAAGACAGCCGCGTTGTTCACGTCCTCCTAGAGGGACAGAGCCTGAGGGAGACAAAGCGCATCCCGGTAAGCCCGACAGCAGGGCTGCCTCCTGGGTGTCCACACAGTGGAAGGCAGGAGACACAGCCAACCCCAGGGCTATGGTGGGAAATAAAGAAGAGAGAGGTCCGTCTTAAGGGCTTGACCTGAGGAGGGAGAGCATCAGCATGCCCAGCTTCAGTGGTGAGTGGGCCTGTGTATTGTGGGTTTTGCAGGCCAGAAGTGCAGACGGAAGTGCTGTGGACAGATGAAGGCAGAGATATGTCCAGGGTGCAGGCTGCAGTGCCTAGAACTTGGTATTCTCAATGAGTGAAGTTGGAGCAGAGGAGGTGGCAGTGACTTGTCACATGTGTAGGAGGGGATGTGTTCCTGGTGGCAGGGAAGAGAACCTCCTTAGCATGACTAGGTGTAGGAATTTGGGGTCGGGGTCACCTGGGGGGTCATGCCAAAGCTTCGGAATGTTAGGCTTTGCATGTATGTAAATACGGAGCTAAAGGGGTTCTTGGCAGAATTTCTATGGATGTGCAGTAGACACGCTAATGCTGCAGGTGTCCAGCTGCAGAGGAGACATGTTCAGTGACTGCCAGTGCTGAGTCAAGTACATCATGACAACCAGACCCGCACCGAGCTTCCAGAGGCCAGGGCCTCTCAAAGCTATCATGAAGCACTCAAGTGCACACTCTTGTATCTGAGTCTGTTTTGTGTCGTGGCAGTCAGGACCCAAATTTTCAGTGCATCTGCCTCTTCCACCCACAAAGGCAGCCTGCATCCCAGATCACACTTGGTGCGCAGATCCCTGGCCCATTATTCTCATCTCAGTGAGATGAGAGTGTGTCTGTGCATAGGCAGTTTGGTCCTTTGACATGAGTGGAATGTGGCTCCCCAGGGGGAGGGGAGATGGTAGGTACAGGCAGATATTTGTACCAGGATTGTTCTAGTAGCACATTGCAAGAACCCAGGTGGTATATGGAGGACACACTCAGGTAGCAGGATAACAAGATTGTGCCCTTGTATATGTAGCTGAGATTTCTCCTGAATGTTTGACCACAGTCTTCTGGGTAGCTCTTCTAAAAGCCATTCTCTGATGACATTTGTCCCACCCTGATCCAGGTGACCTTTCAGGAGACGGTGACAAGCCTCATCCGCAGGGCCTTGGACCAAAATTTGTTGCAGCATGAGGATGTGGACAACTTTGAGCTGCTGTATATGATGTCTGAGGATGAGAGTAAGTAGGACAATCAGACAGTGGGGAGACATGATCCACAGTGGGCTCAGGATAACTGACAGCCAAGAGAAAGTGGGCCTTGGCCCCAAAATACCAAAGTGTGATGGGCCTGGCGGAGACTCTCAGGGGTTGTGGGTGTTTTGTGGTATAATCCTTGAGTGCCACCTAACAATTCTCTCCACTTCGCTCTGCAGAAATCAAGGTCTCTGACCACTCACTCGTGTGTCCGTCCATGAATCTGGGAATAGAATATTTCATCGTGAGGAAACGCCCCCAGGTCAAGGGAAAGGAGGTAAACACCTACCTTATTCAAGCTGTGCATGTGCTGCCATTCCACTCCGACCTGAGGAAATAAGAAGCCTCAGCACCTGGACATATTTGCTGGAAGCCCATAGAGCCAACTGACAGTCTGGGGTGGCTTTCTGTTTCTGGGTTTGCTGATGTTCCATCCCCCACAGTTCTCAGAATCAACCTGCAAGTCCTCCAGGCCGCTTTCCCACAAGCAGGTGGGAGACACCTGCTTAATTCGTGTCCACTTAGAAACACAAAGTCCAGAGATGGCCAAGAGTGTTCTGGTAAGCCTGGGAGCAGGGGTGTCCCGTGGTGCTTACACCTGGGTGGGGAGCAGACACTGGTCCAATACCATGGACTACTCATGCCCTCTTGAATTTGGAGCTTCTGGATGATCAGGAGGATAGATGGGAATCAAGAAGGGAGAGGTCAGTGTGAAGGGCTGGAGCTGAGATGAGCGAGTGCAGTAGCTTGTCCACTGCCATGTCTGAGGGAGTCTGTGTGTCAGGTGGCAGCATGCAGTCCAGAAGGGCAGGGACAGGTATGGGTGACAGATGAGAATAGGACAGGAACTAGGTTGCAAGTTCCCTTGTATGGGATGCTGACGTCTATGGAGGAGGACAGCAGTGTGAGGTTCTCCATGTTCCTTGAACAAGGAGCTGAGAGAGTCTCTCTGCAGAGTCGATATGGATGTGGAGCAAGCACACTAAATGTCCAGGTAACCCAATGACCACCCTTGCCGGATGAGGTGCCCTCCTACATCCCAGCCAGCACTGAGCCTCTGGAGGCCAGGAGCTCTCGTGGCTATCTTTCAGCTCTCCTGTGTGTGGTCATGTTCCTGGGTCTGTTTTTGGCCCTGGCAATCCAGACCAAAGCCTCTAGGTTTTGTGCCTAGGCCATTCCCAATGCCGCCTGCATCCTCGGGCAGACCTGGGATCTTGGAGGCTATTGTCCCATTCCTCCCAACTTGTGGGATGAGATTGCATCTGTATGCAGGTAGTGGGGTCCTTTCACTCCGAGAGGAGTGCAGCTCCACAAAGAGCAATGGCAGGCCCAGGAAGTCCTATGTACAAGGATTGGGCTAGTAGCCTGTGGGAAGAGCCCACACGATGAGCAGGAGGTCAGCCTCGGGTAGTAGGGTCATGGATGTTGCCCTTGTATTTAGAGTGGAGGTGCCTCCAGAATGCCCCTGCCCACTGTCCTTGAGTAGTCACTTCAAGGCCCATTTCCTGAAGGCCTGTCTCCCATGCTGCTCCAGGTGACCTGCCACGATAGGGCTCCTGTCGTCATCCGCAGCGCCCTCGACCTACACTTCCTTACTGAGGAGAATCCAGAGGATTATGAGCTGGGCCAAATCATCTCTCGCCGTCAGAGTAAGTGAGACAATCAGATAGCAGAGAGCAAGGGTCAGGATGTGGACTCAGGTCAACTCTTAGCAACAAAGAGTAGTCTCTGACCCCCAAGAACACTCCAACAGGTGTGTTGGGTTCGTGCACAAAGCCAACTGCACTTCTGCTGGTGGAAGGTCTTGAGGTCCAATGGTATACCCCGGTGGATATTGCGGCTCCCCACCAGGTGCCCTCCCCTGGACATGAACAGGCATCCAAAGCTGACATCTTTGAGGAGTGAGGAGGAAAGCCTCTCTCCAGGAGCAGTATGTTTTCATGGTCTGGGATAGGAGTGGTTTCAAAGGAACATGGGAATGCATGGGCTAAAGAGGGAACTGGCATTTTGTGGACTGAAGCAGTACTATTGAAAGCCTTCTGTGTGACCAAAAAACCACTGCCTGGGCAGAGCATTGCCAGGATTCTAGCAAGCAGTAACAGGATGAAATTGGGAAGAAAACACAGCCTGGGAGACAGCCTGAATCATCTGTTTTTGCATAAATTCCATGGTCTTACGCACCTGAGTCCACTAGGCAAGGAGTGATCACAATAGCCAGGTTGTGATCCCTAACTAAAGTCAGATGAGGGCTTCCTGAGCACGTAGCCACAGAGCTCATCTGATAATAATGCCAGCGCTTTTTCGTTGGTTGGTGGGTTGGTTTTTGTGAGCCAAACACCACAGCAGCCATTATCCCAGCCTATGTACCCTGAAGACCACCATCCCTATGAGTTCTAGGATCACTTGTCTCCTATCTTAACCTACTGTTAGGTTAGTAGAGTCTATGGAAGAGGAAGTCTGTCTGGGGCCTTGGTAGCCTAAGAAATTCATAGCAGAGATCTCCACATCCAACCCAGAAGGGATGGAGAACAGGCTCTAGGTTAGAGGAGGGCGACAGGAAACACATGTTCAGAGGAAGGAGAAGTGGCTGTTGTATTCCCCCACTCGGGGTCATGGCACCACTGGGCCATACGCCATGTTGGAGGGAAGCAGTCCCTTTGCTGGTCTTTGGAACCATTGTTCTCAGTAGGGCAGTATTTGGAATGTGGCCTCCATTCTCAGAAGCCTGGTTCACATGGAGGCGGGCTCCACCAACGCAGAAGCATGGCTCTAACGTGGTATCCGTGCTGCTCAGCCTGTCCTCACTGTGGCCATACTTGAGGAAAATAACTCAGAGGAGGAATCCTAGGCCTTTTTTCTCTGGGTTTCATAGCTTTCTCTTTGGTTGTGCACTGAGGCTGTCCATAAAGCTCTAGTGTGTGGCAGTGGAGAGCGCCTCAGCCCTTGCCACAAAGGCATAGACTGGGAGAGAGAGAACGAGGCTGGCAGAGAGGGAGAGAGAGAAAGATGGAGAGGGAGGACCTCTCCTTGGAGAATGAGGATTCAGTGGAGCCAACAGGAACAAGGTACTGTTGCCCAGGGCACAACCCTGTTTAGGTCTTACTCCAACCATGCTCAACCTTTCTTCCAGTCCCTCCCAGCCCCCAGTAGTGTATTCATCTTGAATGAGAATTTCATGTTGACATCAGAGCACTCACCATCCAATGCTTCCCTCCAAACCCACCTATGAAGATGGCTCATGTGGGGACTGAATCTTCGGCACAGGAGCCTTTTGTGGGAGATTTCAGATGCAAACCCTAGTGGTGTGCTTTGGCAGATGCAAGAGGACCTGAGATATTCTGGAGTCCAAAGCCTTCGGTAGGAACAGACATTAGGTCTGTTGAAGTGCTCTGCCTAGTTCTTCCTCAGGGAGGACTGTGGAGGCTGTCTTTGTTGGTATTGGTGCTGAATTGGAGAGCTCTCAGGTGTGTGGTTCTGGCCTTTTCTGGCACAGGCTCTCAGATGTTGGCGTGTCCTAGGGAGCACCTCCTGAGTGCCACCTTCTTTTTGTACACCCCTCTCTCCCCAGAGCTGAGGATTCCAGCAGAGGCCAACGTATTTTATGCCAAGAATCCTCACAAAAAATCCAACTTTGTGCTGAGGAAAAGGAGCCTCTCCCAAAAGAATGATGGGTGGATCGAGCCTCAACCTCCCTCTCGTCCTGCAAAGAAGGCTCCTGCCCTCCTGAGGATGCTTGCAAAACCATTCTGTTGCTGTGTGCCTGGGCGGGGCTGAGGCAGCCCAGGAATATTTACATTGATTACTATTTTCTTCAAAGTTTGAATCTATAGTTTGCCATTGTCCTTGACCTTGTTTAGTAACACAGTTGTTACTCTATCCTGTATTTGTTGTTTCCATTAATATATTATTATTATTTTAAAATATATATGTTTTTGTTACCTGATCTACTGTGATGATTTGAGTATACTAAATGTAGCAGTGATTCCTAAAGGACACATCCGAACCAACAGGAAGGAATGTTTCATTCTATCAGCAAGAACTTTGGTTTTTAGGAGTTTGGCAGATGGCATTATCTGAGTCAGTTTTCCAATGGGGGCACTGAAGTATCAGCTGTGATGGTACAAACACAAAGACACACAAACACACACAAGAGCACACACACTCACTGAGAGATAGATAGACAGATGGAGTTGGTCTCTGCTGAAATACTTTGGAGACATGGTTCTGATTTCTCCCCTTTTGGAGTATTTTCAATTGCACAAGGTGTCTTGCAAATGAACCCATGTCTGAGGAAGACATGCATGTGTACTTCACATGCCACTTTTCACATAGCAGGAAGGTCATGTAATATTTTTCATGCAGCTGTCTTTTGACTGTGAACCATCCCATGAGGTCAGCTGTGGAATTTTCAACTTGTAGCATCACAATGGGGATCCACTCTTTGGATTTGGGGATATTTCCGATTTTCTTGATTCAGATTGGAATGATATATATATTAGTTTTTGATGAAAATTCTGCATTTGATGGTAATGAATGTCGTGCATCTAGGAATCTGTAGAGTGCAGACAATGAATGGATGCCTACTGTTGTCTGGACTGGTCTGAAAAGTCCTGTAGCATCTGAGCATGTGTGAGGGCTGTACAGGTCTTGCCAAAAGTCCAGGTCAGATGATCCTGCACAAAGCTGAACTCCTAGTGGTCTCCACAACAGTGTAAGGGCCAAGGAGAAACTCACTTCCACACAGAAGTTGGGAAGCTACCTTATGAAGGTGATCATAGATACGGGATTATTAATATATCCAGGTTGGCATCTATTATTTTTTTAGCTTTTGACTTTCGCAGCTGTGGGCATCTTGACAACCATCAACTCCCTGTAAGCACAGACAACTCTATAAGAACCTGAGGATAAATTTCCCTGTGCATGTCCCCTTGTGATACTGCTTAAGCACCGCATGGTTTACACACAGGTGGAATTTCTAGGTCAAAGTGTGCATGTTTACTTCTTTGACTAAGCACTGCCAGGTGGCTCTTCTGCATAGCTCTACCTGTGGCCAGGATTGTATTATCTAGCTTTCTAACTTTTGCATGTTGAGTAGATACATAGTGGGAGCACACTGTTTTTGTTGGTATTTTTCTTGGTATCTATTCTGATGCTTTTCACTGGGGGATTTTTTCCTGTGAAAATGGGCTTCCTCTACTTGACCTTATTTTCTTCTTTTTTAAATTTTTTCAATGTGACTTTTTAATTTTAGTTTTATTAAAGACATTGCCCCTTGCTTGCATAGTCTATATCTAAAGCACTAGTCCTTGCTCCAAGGCCCAGCTTGCTCTCAGCTGCCCCAGGAGGGGAACAGTCTTTGGCGGTAGACAAGAGACACCCCTGCAGGGGGCACAAGTGCTTTGGCCCTCTGGTGTCTTACCAGCAGTGCTTCCCATGCTCGCAGAGGGTTTCAGACACTGAGTCAATGGTCCAGGTGGTCTTTTGTTCAGTCTGATCTCAAATTGAGCTCCTCTGAGAGGTCATATTGAAGTCCTTGTGTGTACCTGATCCATCATTTTAAACAATATTCCAAGTTCACTTTTTGTGTGTACGTGGGTTCTGGGGATTGAACCCAGGGCCTTGAGCCTGTGAGGCAAGTGACCTACCTGAGCTACACCCTCAGAGACCCCTGTAAAAGTATTTCCCCTTTGCCTCGGGGTCTAAGTTGCCAAGGCTGACCTCAAACGTTCCTCTTGCCTCAGCCTCCCTGGTGGCTGGCATGACAGGCATGCACCTGGGACTGTCACACTCGAGCCTGTGATGGGAACTCATGTGCATCTGTCCAGGGCTGAGCATGGTTAGGCAGAGCTGTGCTCCAGGCTCCCTGCAGGGCTGTGGAGGCTTCTGCTGCCCAGCAGCCCTGGTGCCATGGCCAGGGCTCCTCCCAGCCGAGGGCAGGCAGCTGCCCATTGCTGTAGGCTGACCTTATTTTCTTCTTATGGCACTCGTCCGTTCTCTGGAGTATGTTGTATGGTTTGTCCATTAGGAGTCTAACAGGTCCTCTAGAACCTTCAAACAATTAGTAAAATTCCTGAACAGTAAGTGAGCGTGCGCAGAAATTGGGCTAATATTTTGGGAAGAACAATGTTGGATGATATATTCATGGCTTGAATATATCATCCAACATGAAGTTATATTTTATTACTTACAAAATAATAAAATAATGAAGCAATACCATGGGCTGAGCTAAAATAGATCCTTAGGATCTTAGGCATTCTGTAATAAATCTGTGTCACTTGAAGTATAGAGTTGATCGACTCTGAGTAATGAAACAGAAGTAAAGGTATCAAAGCCAATGATCATCTGTTTCCAATTTTCTGTGATTTGGTTCAAGTGGTAAAGTGGTGATATTTATTAGTAATGGATCGAATAGGTTCATAATTGTTTTAGAGTACAATTAGATGCCTTCAAACTTTAGGCTACATGGGCACATTTGCGAACGGTTCCAGCCATTCTCTCATCCTTTGGGTCATTCCCCTCCTATGTCCTGTGATACATTTTCTATGTGAGGCTTTAAGAAGAAGAAGAGAATATTCTGTAAAGAAAACCTTGTGATCTGTGCAGTATGAAGTTGAATGGATTCATTCAGAAATCAGAAATTCTATTGAAAGATATTTATTTGCATGAGCCAAATAAAACCTATTTTTAGGCATCCTGGTGAAGACAAGGTTTTATCTTTATGTCTCATTTTCTATGTTTTGTTGTTGTTGTTGTTGTTAGAATGAAATTCATATGTTGCCAGACCATTCTATCAGATGTGTAACTAGATGCCATTTAAATTACCCACTTTTACATGGTAGACAGTTTTTAATGAACACTGCCTGTCTGCACCTTTTTTAAAAACAGGACTGGGATCAGAAGCCCAAATACCAATGGTTAGCTGGAGCATATTTTTCATTTGGCCTATCTGTCAGTATTCCCTGAGGTCATCTGTGCAATCAGCTTCGTTACTCCTGCTCCCTCACTGGATTTCATAGAAACCATATGCTATGTATGAATCAGGGACACCAATCCCACAACATAGCATTCTTGGAATATCCAAAGTCCCACTTTTCACTTCGCCATGCCTGAGATCAGCAGTAATATTTATCAGCAAATGTGAGATTTTCAAAGATCCAATTCTATGTGCTCCTTTCTCATAGAGCCTTAGGCAGGGATATAGCATACATAAATATTAAGTAAAGTCCATAGTTTTTAAAATGCCATCCATTGAATAGTTGACACATGTCTGAGATACTTTTTATTTTGGAGGAGGTATTATTTAATAGGGAATTCCAACAGCTACCTAATAGTGAAATGAGAAGTCTTGCATCCATTTTATTTTGTTTCTGATGATTTTTATGAGTAAGGGTAAGATACTTCCTTGTTCTGATGCAGATGTTGCCCACTTTTGTGAATGGATGCGGGGTGTCACCTACTACTTGCATATCTGCATATTGGGCTTGACACTGCTATCGTACTTGGTAGTTGGCAAAAAGTCAATACTGAAGTTAAGCTCTTGTGTTCTAGCAGCAGAGCTGAAGATCCTTGATGTGCCACCTTCTGCAATCCATGCTGCTCTCTTCATGTTCCTTATTGACTTCCTGGTGATGAGCATCATGGTCTCCTGGTCTTGAGAATGGCCAAGCATTGCTCTGTGAATGTGGAAGATGGGCATGTGGAAGGCTCCAGGGAGGAGGGATCATTGAACATGTACTCGAATCCATGTGCCTGTTGAATGACCTGTTTTTTTATTTTTGGGTTTTAAGGGAGACACTGCCCTAAAACACTTCTGTGCAGCTGGGGATGCAGGCTTCTGCTTCACCTTGCAGGAAGCATTAACGAATCCTTTCCAGAAGACATGAGAAGAGAGAAGTGAGCCTCTGGTATCATGCAGGTTCCTTGCATTGCCCATGGGCTAGAAGAGAGAAGAGTTGCTTCATGAGATTTGATCCCCTTTTTCCTGAAAAGTTCCACACAGAGGTGAGTCCCCAGCATGTTTAGAAATCATTTCAGACACCTTTCTGGACGGAATTGAATCAGAGCCCCTGATGATGTGGAAGAGCTAAAGATGGGTTTGCTATGAATTTTCTATTTCATTCATCAGGGCCTGAGTCAAGTCAGTCATTGTGCTGTCAACACATGAGCTGCTGGTCAAGTGTGAGGAAGTGGTCTTGCTTTATGAAAACACCACCCTGATTCAGTGAGCCAGAGGCAGCCTGCAGTCCCTGTTTTCCTGTAAAGGCAGATTGCTGTGGATGGCCTCTGGCCTCGTCATGCAGCCCTGCTCAGAGTAGGGGATTGAGGGACCAGGCAGATCCCTAGTTCCTTTTGACCTTTATTGCCATTGGGCCACCCCAGGCTCCTTGGACTCTACCTGGTCTTCTGGCCTGGGTCAGGGGATGTGAGGTTTGGAATCCCCCTCTGTGGCAGAATCCCAGCCCCCCCAGCCACTTGAGGTCAGCACATCCTTCCCTAATTGTGTTAGAGTTGGAGACTTCTCCCACCAATCCTCATCCATGCTCATCCCACATTTTGTAGCTTGGCACCTGAGGACCTTTTTTCATTGACTTACTTGTTAGTGATGATGGTTACTAAGACTAAGTGACTCTTTCAAGTCACATCACTTGCATGGTAGGGCTAGAGCATGGATCTTCCTAATTGATTTCATGGGACTCTCTCATGGAAACTGTGACTGCTTCCTAAACACACACTCTACATTTGGAGTGTCAAAATTCTTGCCACTGCCTCCTTGGCAAGTGTATCTTGTCTTCTACGTGGGAATTTCACAAATATTTTCCTTTGGTTTGTGGAGGTCATGCAGAAGGGATTTCATTTGAAATAGCCCAAACAAGAAATACCAGTTGTCTTTTTCGCACATGGATGTGTGTAGTGAACACCCCTTTCTGTGTGCTTGCATGAGTTACTCCTTTGAATTTGTTGAAGAATGGTTGGCTGGGGAGCAAGTTAACGAGAGATGGATATCAATGGTTGTCAAGTATTCTGACGTGAAGAATGTATTGAGGATGTGAAGGCTTTTCTAGCCAGTTCCTATGGCTCAGTCAGGGATCAGTCAGAGGATTCTGTCTGGTAGACTCTTTGGCACAGATGTCAAAGTGGCCTGGTCTTACCCTGTCCAGGACTGAATGCTGAGCTTGAGTGGGAGCTTCTTGTCATTTCAAGCATTTCCATGAGTCTGTCCTCTGTTCTCTTGTATCCAAGTGGTTTCTAATAGGAAAGCAGAACAAAAATTGAAAGTATGGTGATTGATTATTTTTACCAATGTTATTTCAATCCACTTTGTTTAATACGAAATTACCTTTATGCTAGTAAGATTTCATATGTGAGGAAATAATGAAAATATTGGGGTTAGGGGATGAGAATATGCAAATCAAACATTTTTGAGCACCAAGACCCGTTTTTTGTTTTTGTTTTTTTTTTTTTTAACTTAAATAATATTAAGTGCCAGAGGACCACCGCTGCCATTCAGCCTCAACAACCTCCAGGTCCCGCCTCCAGGTGGCCCATTTCACCAGGGTGTGTGGGACCACACTGTCCTGGGATGAGAGAACAGTACCCACGGATGTTGACATCTCACAGAGTAGATATTGCCAGTGACAGTAGGGAGCTATTGGCACATGAGGAAGGGAAGAGCTCTCAGGATGGGAAGAGGGGGCCGCTTCGAGACTCATTGGGTATGGCACGAGGCTGCTGGGTGTGGTGTTGGCCTGGGCCCACTGAGTGGGGCAGATCCGTGGTCTGTGTTTCTGTACCCTCCTCTGTAGCCTGTGTTGGCAGCAGATCAGGGAATTGCGATCAGAAGTGCTCCCAGTAACACAGGCACCAGACCCCAGAGTGTGTGCCTATCCGTTTCCCCACCTGGCCTGACTTAGTGCCTGTCTTGCCTCAGGGCTGAGACCCTACAATCTCTGATGAGGGTGTCTGTGGTCCAGATCCAACCTGCATGGCCAACATGCTCAGACCTTCAGCTGGGTCCTAGGCTGCTGCAACCAAACTCTGTTAACTGGGTGGCCGACAACAGAGGAAGTGTCTTCCGTTGAGCTCCAGAGGCTCAACACAGTAGGTGTTGGGCTGTCCCAGTGCCATAACCCCTCCCAGGTTTCAAGGGGACTGTCTCCCCAACTCTCCCAGCCCTTGCCCACTCTCCTATTGCTGCCCACGATCTGTGGTTCCCATATGGGCATCCCGCCCTGGCTCCAACCTCACATATCCGGTATCCCCCAGTCTCCCTGGTATCTGGGTCCAGACTCTCCTCTTCCTACAAGAATATCAGATATTGGATTTGGTCCCAGTTGATGCTGTGTTCCATCATGTGAGCTCTTAGCTTCATCACTGTGCAAAGACTCTTTTCCCACACAAGTTCGCACGACTTTTGGCTGGCTAAGAATTTTCAGGCGACACTTTTCTAATGAGTACACTTTCCTTCCTTCCGATCTGCCACCAGTGAGCATTCCTCGCACCCTTGTCCTAGTTCCTTTATGGCAGTTTCCCTCCTTATGGCTGAGAGGACCTAGTGACCCCTGAATTCACACGTTCTCCTTAATCACCAACACACTGCAGAATTCTCCAGGGGGCCATATATGCTCCTGGAAGTTGGTGTTGGAAATAGTTCTCCATCCATTAATCACTCCCTCACTCACTAATGTCCTTGTGTCCTTGAGAAAGGCTCTCCCTTTCCTGGTTTTCCTGAATAGAAATCCTCTTGCCTCTTGGGTGAATAGGGTTATGGGTTGTGCAGAGGGTGTTGGTCCACTGAGCATCTTAGAGACTGTCCTTTATGGAGCCTAATGATCCTCACTGGGGAATGAGGCCAGGGTCCTAACTGTGGTTAGTTAGAGAGGGAAAGAAGGACAAGGGAAACTCAGATGTCCCTTCATGGCCCCTGGAGTTAGAGGACTTACCCCTTTGCACCTGGGATCAGGAGACCTCATTTCCTCGAGGACACGCACACTCAGACGTTAATCTTGAGTGTGGGTTCCTTTCTGGGGTCCAGGGCTGTTGTTAGCCACCAGGAATGACAGTGCTCTCCATGCTGAGTGGAGCCATTTTTGCCAGGAAAGAGAGCCCATGGTCACGCCTTGTGCAAAGCATCCCACGCCAGGGGCTCCCATGCCTACATTCCTGTCCTGAAAGGAAGCCACCCAGAGGCAAGGTGGGTCCAACCACCTCCCATGTGTTCACTCATCACTGTGTTCCAGCAGTCACCCCAGTGAACAGTCCTGATGGGATTGGATGTGGCTCAGAATGTCACCCTCATGAGCTCTACCCTGCCACAGCTGCAGTTCTGCAGTGGGAGAAACTCAAAACCTCAAAACACATGCACATGAAAGAAAAGAGCAAGAGCCAGAGCCCAAACAGGCCAGGTGTGGCAAAGACAGCTGGAGTGCCTAGGTTGGGACTCAGAATTATGTCAGTGGGGTGGCATTGCTGCTGGCACCAGCATGATAACCGAGAGCCAGCCCTGCTCATTTTGGGGAGCAGTGTGTTGGGGAAGGCAGCAGAAATTGAGAGGCAGGATTGAGTTTGGCCCTAAGAGGAGGTTGGGTAAGAGGCCAGTGTGGGTTGGAGAGCCTGGGCAGATAGACAGAGGCCAGGGCACACCCCAAAGCCTGGAGACTGCACTTGATGTCCAGGGTTGTGAAACACCACTTCCCCTCTTACTCACAACTGAGAGCAAGGGGCATTGATGAGTTCAGTTTGTGTGCGGCTGCATCCAAGGTGGCTCGGCTAGGAACCTCTGTTTCCTTGACTCAGGAGGCTGGGAGTCCAGGCTCCACTGAGGCTCGGCTGGGAGGATCGGAGTCTGAGTTTATGCCTGTGTTCCCTGTAGGATCCATGTTGGCTGAGCCTCAGTGTTTTTGTAATGAGAGGATGGGTGACCGTCATGTCTTTATCACAGGACACACTTGCTAAGTGGATTTGTTTGCTCTGAGGAGGAAAGAGAGAGGGGGGAGTGGTGCTGGAGACAGGGATGCAGACAGGGGTCATGGACTTGGCATAACTCAGTCTTGGAGGTGATATCCCATCACCTGTACCCACTTCAATTCCCATGAATCCAGAGGCTGAGCCCCCTTGAGGTGAGGGGTGAACCGGTTCTGGGCAGCAGGATGCTGTGGTACCTCGGAGTCTCTGTGAGACCCCAACACTAGACACACTTGGCCCTTTTGAAATCTTAGGAGAAGCCTTGGGAAGTTGTATGGCAGAGGGGAGCAGCCTCTGCATCTCAGTCCCCTCCAACTTGCCATGGTGTAGAGAGGGAACTGCAGCCACGATGGGACGGACATTGGCCATGTCCCTGTGTGGGACACAGGCCTGATTGAGTTAGGGTGCATTCTTTGTCTCTCCCTTTCTTGTGATTATCCCATCTCTACATTTGTGCTTTAGCCACCTGTGAGTCCCATCTCTGGTTTCAGAGAGAACAGAGGGTGTTATGGGCCAATAGACACAATAAACCCTAGAGATTAGATGCTACCCTACTTTCCAGAAAAGACTGGGCACACCATGAGTTGCACAATGATGGGACCAGGGTCCAAAAGCTGCTGAGAGGGAAGGACTGGTTGTGAATGCATTTTTGAAGGCTCCAAGCTGGAACTCTAGTGGCACCAAGCAGGGCAGATGCTGGTGGGGATGTTTGGGTAGTTGTTGGTGAACACCTGCGCACCTGAGATGGGTAGGCATGGAGGAGAAATCGGCAGCCCATAGGGCTGTTGAAAGTGGTCTTATGTGAAAAGAGGCTCAGGTATGGGCACAGGAAATGACATCATTGCCTTGACAATGGATCAAACAGAACATGGAACCCTGGTATCCAGGCACCCACTTCACTGACCAAGCCATCCGAGCTCACTTGGTTGGAGCCACTGGAGGGAGAAGGATGTTCTCCTGTGGTTGCAGACAATGCCGAGCCTCAGGCTCCCAGGAATCTCAGGGGGGCCAACTAGCCCTTTTGTGGATACACTGGGTGAGGCTTCATCTTAGACGCCACAGCCTCTGGCGATTGTCGCAGAGGAGCTCAAGAGTAACAGTGAGTAGCACAGGGCAGGTGAGCCCAGCAGGCCCTCTAGTCTGATCCCTGATGAATGGCCCAGGACTCCTATTCTGACTCTGTGTGTGTGTGTGTGTGTGTGTGTGTGTGTGTGTGTGTGTTTGTACTGATGGGAACTGTCCCATTGTGCTTTGACTCTAGTGTATTGGCACAAGTCATTTTTCTGTTTGTCACCATTTCCATTTTGAACCCACCATTCTTGGTCCCAACCCAGGGTGAAAATGATCAGAACACGGAGGAGCCCTTCAGGGTTCAGAGCCTTGAACCTTACAGGCAGGACCAGCTTAGGAATGAGCTCCTGCCTGTCATTTGTGGGAGGAACCTACATTTCAGCAGCAACATGGGGTTAATCTCCTGGGATTTCATCCCCACCCAGCAGGTGCTGGATCTCTTGTTCCCAAAACAGCCACCTTCTTCAGTCTTTACTCCTGGTGCCACTCCACATCCTCCAAGGGGACAAGAACCTCAGGTTCTGGATGGATGTTGTAGAATGCCCACAGAGCCAACTGCCAGGCTGGGTGGGGTGCAGTTGCTGGGCTTTGCTGATGTTGTCATCCCCCACAGTTCTTGGAACCTTCTGTGGCAGTGGCATCCAGGACCCCAGCAGCTGTGAGTAGCAGCTCCTCACTGCTTCACTCCAGCGAGCAGGTGGAAGACAGCCGCGTTGTTCACGTCCTCCTAGAGGGACAGAGCCTGAGGGAGACAAAGCGCATCCCGGTAAGCCCGACAGCAGGGCTGCCTCCTGGGTGTCCACACAGTGGAAGGCAGGAGACACAGCCAACCCCAGGGCTATGGTGGGAAATAAAGAAGAGAGAGGTCCGTCTTAAGGGCTTGACCTGAGGAGGGAGAGCATCAGCATGCCCAGCTTCAGTGGTGAGTGGGCCTGTGTATTGTGGGTTTTGCAGGCCAGAAGTGCAGACGGAAGTGCTGTGGACAGATGAAGGCAGAGATATGTCCAGGGTGCAGGCTGCAGTGCCTAGAACTTGGTATTCTCAATGAGTGAAGTTGGAGCAGAGGAGGTGGCAGTGACTTGTCACATGTGTAGGAGGGGATGTGTTCCTGGTGGCAGGGAAGAGAACCTCCTTAGCATGACTAGGTGTAGGAATTTGGGGTCGGGATCACCTGGGGGGTCATGCCAAAGCTTCGGAATGTTAGGCTTTGCATGTATGTAAATACGGAGCTAAAGGGGTTCTTGGCAGAATTTCTATGGATGTGCAGTAGACACGCTAATGCTGCAGGTGTCCAGCTGCAGAGGAGACATGTTCAGTGACTGCCAGTGCTGAGTCAAGTACATCATGACAACCAGACCCGCACCGAGCTTCCAGAGGCCAGGGCCTCTCAAAGCTATCATGAAGCACTCAAGTGCACACTCTTGTATCTGAGTCTGTTTTGTGTCGTGGCAGTCAGGACCCAAATTTTCAGTGCATCTGCCTCTTGCACCCACAAAGGCAGCCTGCATCCCAGATCACACTTGGTGCGCAGATCCCTGGCCCATTGCTCTCATCTCAGTGAGATGAGAGTGTGTCTGTGCATAGGCAGTTTGGTCCTTTGACATGAGTGGAATGTGGCTCCCCAGGGGGAGGGGAGATGGCAGGTACAGGCAGATATTTGTACCAGGATTGTTCTAGTAGCACATTGCAAGAACCCAGGTGGTATATGGAGGACACACTCAGGTAGCAGGATAACAAGATTGTGCCCTTGTATATGTAGCTGAGATTTCTCCTGAATGTTTGACCACAGTCTTCTGGGTAGCTCTTCTAAAAGCCATTCTCTGATGACATTTGTCCCACCCTGATCCAGGTGACCTTTCAGGAGACGGTGACAAGCCTCATCCGCAGGGCCTTGGACCAAAATTTGTTGCAGCATGAGGATGTGGACAACTTTGAGCTGCTGTATATGATGTCTGAGGATGAGAGTAAGTAGGACAATCAGACAGTGGGGAGACATGATCCACAGTGGGCTCAGGATAACTGACAGCCAAGAGAAAGTGGGCCTTGGCCCCAAAATACCAAAGTGTGATGGGCCTGGCGGAGACTCTCAGGGGTTGTGGGTGTTTTGTGGTATAATCCTTGAGTGCCACCTAACAATTCTCTCCACTTCGCTCTGCAGAAATCAAGGTCTCTGACCACTCACTCGTGTGTCTGTCCATGAATCTGGGAATACAATATTTCATGGTGAGGAAACGCCCCCAGGTCAAGGGAAAGGAGGTAAACACCTACCTTATTCAAGCTGTGCATGTGCTGCCATTCCACTCCGACCTGAGGAAATAAGAAGCCTCAGCACCTGGACATATTTGCTGGAAGCCCATAGAGCCAACTGACAGTCTGGGGTGGCTTTCTGTTTCTGGGTTTGCTGATGTTCCATCCCCCACAGTTCTCAGAATCAACCTGCAAGTCCTCCAGGCCGCTTTCCCACAAGCAGGTGGGAGACACCTGCTTAATTCGTGTCCACTTAGAAACACAAAGTCCAGAGATGGCCAAGAGTGTTCTGGTAAGCCTGGGAGCAGGGGTGTCCCGTGGTGCTTACACCTGGGTGGGGAGCAGACACTGGTCCAATACCATGGACTACTCATGCCCTCTTGAATTTGGAGCTTCTGGATGATCAGGAGGATAGATGGGAATCAAGAAGGGAGAGGTCAGTGTGAAGGGCTGGAGCTGAGATGAGCGAGTGCAGCAGCTTGTCCACTGCCATGTCTGAGGGAGTCTGTGTGTCAGGTGGCAGCATGCAGTCCAGAAGGGCAGGGACAGGTATGGGTGACAGATGAGAATAGGACAGGAACTAGGTTGCAGGTTCCCTTGTATGGGATGCTGACGTCTATGGAGGAGGACAGCAGTGTGAGGTTCTCCATGTTCCTTGAACAAGGAGCTGAGAGAGTCTCTCTGCAGAGTCGATATGGATGTGGAGCAAGCACACTAAATGTCCAGGTAACCCAATGACCACCCTTGCCGGATGAGGTGCCCTCCTACATCCCAGCCAGCACTGAGCCTCTGGAGGCCAGGAGCTCTCGTGGCTATCTTTCAGCTCTCCTGTGTGTGGTCATGTTCCTGGGTCTGTTTTTGGCCCTGGCAATCCAGACCAAAGCCTCTAGGTTTTGTGCCAAGGCCATTCCCAATGCCGCCTGCATCCTCGGGCAGACCTGGGATCTTGGAGGCTATTGTCCTATTCCTCCCAACTTGTGGGATGAGATTGCATCTGTATGCAGGTAGTGGGGTCCTTTCACTCCGAGAGGAGTGCAGCTCCACAAAGAGCAATGGCAGGCCCAGGAAGTCCTATGTACAAGGATTGGGCTAGTAGCCTGTGGGAAGAGCCCACACGATGAGCAGGAGGTCAGCCTCGGGTAGTAGGGGCATGGATGTTGCCCTTGTATTTAGAGTGGAGGTGCCTCCAGAATGCCCCTGCCCACTGTCCTTGAGTAGTCACTTCAAGGCCCATTTCCTGAAGGCCTGTCTCCCATGCTGCTCCAGGTGACCTGCCACGATAGGGCTCCTGTCGTCATCCGCAGCGCCCTCGACCTACACTTCCTTACTGAGGAGAATCCAGAGGATTATGAGCTGGGCCAAATCATCTCTCGCCGTCAGAGTAAGTGAGACAATCAGATAGCAGAGAGCAAGGGTCAGGATGTGGACTCAGGTCAACTCTTAGCAACAAAGAGTAGTCTCTGACCCCCAAGAACACTCCAACAGGTGTGTTGGGTTCGTGCACAAAGCCAACTGCACTTCTGCTGGTGGAAGGTCTTGAGGTCCAATGGTATACCCCGGTGGATATTGCGGCTCCCCACCAGGTGCCCTCCCCTGGACATGAACAGGCATCCAAAGCTGACATCTTTGAGGAGTGAGGAGGAAAGCCTCTCTCCAGGAGCAGTATGTTTTCATGGTCTGGGATAGGAGTGGTTTCAAAGGAACATGGGAATGCATGGGCTAAAGAGGGAACTGGCATTTTGTGGACTGAAGCAGTACTATTGAAAGCCTTCTGTGTGACCAAAAAACCACTGCCTGGGCAGAGCATTGCCAGGATTCTAGCAAGAAGTAACAGGATGAAATTGGGAAGAAAACACAGCCTGGGAGACAGCCTGAATCATCTGTTTTTGCATAAATTCCATGGTCTTACGCACCTGAGTCCACTAGGCAAGGAGTGATCACAATAGCCAGGTTGTGATCCCTAACTAAAGTCAGATGAGGGCTTCCTGAGCACGTAGCCACAGAGCTCATCTGATAATAATGCCAGCGCTTTTTCGTTGGTTGGTTGGTTGGTTTTTGTGAGCCAAACACCACAGCAGCCATTATCCCAGCCTATGTACCCTGAAGACCACCATCCCTATGAGTTCTAGGATCACTTGTCTCCTATCTTAACCTACTGTTAGGTTAGTAGAGTCTATGGAAGAGGAAGTCTGTCTGGGGCCTTGGTAGCCTAAGAAATTCATAGCAGAGATCTCCACATCCAACCCAGAAGGGATGGAGAACAGGCTCTAGGTTAGAGGAGGGCGACAGGAAACACATGTTCAGAGGAAGGAGAAGCGGCTGTTGTATTCCCCCACTCGGGGTCATGGCACCACTGGGCCATACACCATGTTGGAGGGAAGCAGTCCCTTTGCTGGTCTTTGGAACCATTGTTCTCAGTAGGGCAGTATTTGGAATGTGGCCTCCATTCTCAGAAGCCTGGTTCACATGGAGGCGGGCTCCACCAACGCAGAAGCATGGCTCTAACGTGGTATCCGTGCTGGTCAGCCTGTCCTCACTGTGGCCATACTTGAGGAAAATAACTCAGAGGAGGAATCCTAGGCCTTTTTTCTCTGGGTTTCATAGCTTTCTCTTTGGTTGTGCACTGAGGCTGTCCATAAAGCTCTAGTGTGTGGCAGTGGAGAGCTCCTCAGCCCTTGCCACAAAGGCATAGACTGGGAGAGAGAGAACGAGGCTGGCAGAGAGGGAGAGAGAGAAAGATGGAGAGGGAGGACCTCTCCTTGGAGAATGAGGATTCAGTGGAGCCAACAGGAACAAGGTACTGTTGCCCAGGGCACAACCCTGTTTAGGTCTTACTCCAACCATGCTCAACCTTTCTTCCAGTCCCTCCCACCCCCCAGTAGTGTATTCATCTTGAATGAGAATTTCATGTTGACATCAGAGCACTCACCATCCAGTGCTTCCCTCCAAACCCACCTATGAAGATGGCTCATGTGGGGACTGAATCTTCGGCACAGGAACCTTTTGTGGGAGATTTCAGATGCAAACCCTAGTGGTGTGCTTTGGCAGATGCAAGAGGACCTGAGATATTCTGGAGTCCAAAGCCTTCGGTAGGAACAGACATTAGGTCTGTTGAAGTGCTCTGCCTTGTTCTTCCTCAGGGATTACTGTGGAGGCTGTCTTTGTTGGTATTGGTGCTGAATTGGAGAGCTCTCAGGTGTGTGGCTCTGGCCTTTTCTGGCACAGGCTCTCAGATGTTGGCGTGTGCTAGGGAGCACCTCCTGAGTGCCACCTTCTTTTTGTACACCCCTCTTTCCCCAGAGCTGAGGATTCCAGCAGAGGCCAACGTATTTTATGCCAAGAATCCTCACAAAAAATCCAACTTTGTGCTGAGGAAAAGGAGCCTCTCCCAAAAGAATGATGGGTGGATCGAGCCTCAACCTCCCGCTCGTCCTGCAAAGAAGGCTCCTGCCCTCCTGAGGATGCTTGCAAAACCATTCTGTTGCTGTGTGCCTGGGCGGGGCTGAGGCAGCCCAGGAATATTTACATTGATTACTATTTTCTTCAAAGTTTGAATCTATAGTTTGCCATTGTCCTTGACCTTGTTTAGTAACACAGTTGTTACTCTATCCTGTATTTGTTGTTCCCATTAATATATTATTATTATTTTAAAATATATATGTTTTTGTTACCTGATCTACTGTGATGATTTGAGTATACTAAATGTAGCAGTGATTCCTAAAGGACACATCCAAACCAACAGGAAGGAATGTTTCATTCTATCAGCAAGAACTTTGGTTTTTAGGAGTTTGGCAGATGGCATTATCTGAGTCAGTTTTCCAATGGGGGCAATGAAGTATCAGCTATGATGGTACAAACACAAACAAAGACACACAAACACACACAAGAGCACACACACTCACTGAGAGATAGATAGACAGATGGAGTTGGTCTCTGCTGAAATACTTTGGAGACATGGTTCTGATTTCTCCCCTTTTGGAGTATTTTCAATTGCACAAGGTGTCTTGCAAATGAACCCATGTCTGAGGAAGACATGCATGTGTACTTCACATGCCACTTTTCACATAGCAGGAAGGTCATGTAATATTTTTCATGCAGCTGTCTTTTGACTGTGAACCATCCCATGAGGTCAGCTGTGGAATTTTCAACTTGTAGCATCACAATGGGGATCCACTCTTTGGATTTGGGGATATTTCCGATTTTCTTGATTCAGATTGGAATGATATATATATTAGTTTTTGATGAAAATTCTGAATTTGATGGTAATGAATGTCGTGCATCTAGGAATCTGTAGAGTGCAGACAATGAATGGATGCCTACTGTTGTCTGGACTGGTCTGAAAAGTCCTGTAGCATCTGAGCATGTGTGAGGGCTGTACAGGTCTTGCCAAAAGTCCAGGTCAGATGATCCTGCACAAAGCTGAACTCCTAGTGGTCTCCACAACAGTGTAAGGGCCAAGGAGGAACTCACTTCCACACAGAAGTTGGGAAGCTACCTTATGAAGGTGATCATAGATACGGGATTATTAATATATCCAGGTTGGCATCTATTTTTTTTTAGCTTTTGACTTTCGCAGCTGTGGGCATCTTGACAACCATCAACTCCCTGTAAGCACAGACAACTCTATAAGAACCTGAGGATAAATTTCCCTGTGCATGTCCCCTTGTGAAACTGCTTAAGCACCGCCTGGTTTACACACAGGTGGAATTTCTAGGTCAAAGTGTGCATGTTTACTTCTTTGACTAAGCACTGCCAGGTGGCTCTTCTGCATAGCTCTACCTGTGGCCAGGATTGTATTATCTAGCTTTCTAACTTTTGCATGTTGAGTAGATACATAGTGGGAGCACACTGTTTTTGTTGGTATTTTTCTTGGTATCTATTCTGATGCTTTTCACTGGGGGATTTTTTCCTGTGAAAATGGGCTTCCTCTACTTGACCTTATTTTCTTCTTTTTAAAATTTTTTCAATGTGACTTTTTAATTTTAGTTTTATTAAAGACATTGCCCCTTGCTTGCATAGTCTATATCTAAAGCACTAGTCCTTGCTCCAAGGCCCAGCTTGCTCTCAGCTGCCCCAGGAGGGGAACAGTCTTTGGCGGTAGACAAGAGACGCCCCTGCAGGGGGCACGAGTGCTTTGGCCCTCTGGTGTCTTGCCAGCAGTGCTTCCCATGCTCACAGAGGGTTTCAGACACTGAGTCAATGGTCCAGGTGGTCTTTTGTTCAGTCTGATCTCAAATTGAGCTCCTCTGAGAGGTCATATTGAAGTCCTTGTGTGTACCTGATCCATCATTTTAAACAATATTCCAAGTTCACTTTTTGTGTGTACGTGGGTTCTGGGGATTGAACCCAGGGCCTTGAGCCTGTGAGGCAAGTGACCTACCTGAGCTACACCCTCAGAGACCCCTGTAAAAGTATTTCCCCTTTGCCTCGGGGTCTAAGTTGCCAAGGCTGACCTCAAACGTTCCTCTTGCCTCAGCCTGCTGGTGGCTGGCATGACAGGCATGCACCTGGGACTGTCACACTCGAGCCTGTGATGGGAACTCATGTGCATCTGTCCAGGGCTGAGCATGGTTAGGCAGAGCTGTGCTCCAGGCTCCCTGCAGGGCTGTGGAGGCTTCTGCTGCCCAGCAGCCCTGGTGCCATGGCCAGGGCTCCTCCCAGCCGAGGGCAGGCAGCTGCCCATTGCTGTAGGCTGACCTTATTTTCTTCTTATGGCACTCGTCCGTTCTCTGGAGTATGTTGTATGGTTTGTCCATTAGGAGTCTAACAGGTCCTCTAGAACCTTCAAACAATTAGTAAAATTCCTGAACAGTAAGTGAGCGCGCGCAGAAATTGGGCTAATATTTTGGGAAGAACAATGTTGGATGATATATTCATGGCTTGAATATATCATCCAACATGAAGTTATATTTTATTACTTACAAAATAATAAAATAATGAAGCAATACCATGGGCTGAGCTAAAATAGATCCTTAGGATCTTACTCATTCTGTAATAAATCTGTGTCACTTGAAGTATAGAGTTGATCGACTCTGAGTAATGAAACAGAAGTAAAGGTATCAAAGCCAATGATCATCTGTTTCCAACTTTCTGTGATTTGGTTCAAGTGGTAAAGTGTTGATATTTATTAATAATGGATCGAATAGGTTCACAATTGTTTTAGAGTACAATTAGATGCCTTCAAACTTTAGGCTACATGGGCACATTTGAGAACGGTTCCAGCCATTCTCTCATCCTTTGGGTCATTCCCCTCCTATGTCCTGTGAGACATTTTCTATGTGAGGCTTTAAGAAGAAGAAGAGAATATTCTGTAAAGAAAACCTTGTGATCTGTGCAGTATGAAGTTGAATGGATTCATTCAGAAATCAGAAATTCTATTGAAAGATATTTATTTGCATGAGCCAAATAAAACCTATTTTTAGGCATCCTGGTGAAGACAAGGTTTTATCTTTATGTCTCATTTTCTATGTTTTGTTGTTGTTGTTGTTGTTAGAATGAAATTCATATGTTGCCAGACCATTCTATCAGATGTGTAACTAGATGCCATTTAAATTACCCACTTTTACATGGTAGACAGTTTTTAATGAACACTGCCTGTCTGCACCTTTTTTAAAAACAGGACTGGGATCAGAAGCCCAAATACCAATGGTTAGCTGGAGCATATTTTTCATTTGGCCTATCTGTCAGTATTCCCTGAGGTCATCTGTGCAATCAGCTTCGTTACTCCTGCTCCCTCAATGGATTTCATAGAAACCATATGCTATGTATGAATCAGGGACACCAAGCCCACAACATAGCATTCTTGGAATATCCAAAGTCCCACTTTTCACTTCGCCATGCCTGAGATCAGCAGTAATATTTATCAGCAAATGTGAGATTTTCAAAGATCCAATTCTATGTGCTCCTTTCTCATAGAGCCTTAGGCAGGGATATAGCATACATAAATATTAAGTAAAGTCCATAGTTTTTAAAATGCCATCCATTGAGTAGTTGACACATGTCTGAGATACATTTTATTTTGGAGGAGGTATTATTTAATAGGGAATTCCAACAGCTACCTAATAGTGAAATGAGAAGTCTTGCATCCATTTTATTTTGTTTCTGATGATTTTTATGAGTAAGGGTAAGATACTTCCTTGTTCTGATGCAGATGTTGCCCACTTTTGTGAATGGATGCGGGGTGTCACCTACTACTTGCATATCTGCATATTGGGCTTGACACTGCTATCGTACTTGGTAGTTGGCAAAAAGTCAATACTGAAGTTAAGCTCTTGTGTTCTAGCAGCAGAGCTGAAGATCCTTGATGTGCCACCTTCTGCAATCCATGCTGCTCTCTTCATGTTCCTTATTGACTTCCTGGTGATGAGCATCATGGTCTCCTGGTCTTGAGAATGGCCAAGCATTGCTCTGTGAATGTGGAAGATGGGCATGTGGAAGGCTCCAGGGAGGAGGGATCATTGAACATGTACTCGAATCCATGTGCCTGTTGAATGACCTGTTTTTTTATTTTTGGGTTTTAAGGGAGACACTGCCCTAAAACACTTCTGTGCAGCTGGGGATGCAGGCTTCTGCTTCACCTTGCAGGAAGCATTAACGAATCCTTTCCAGAAGACATGAGAAGAGAAAAGTGAGCCTCTGGTATCATGCAGGTTCCTTGCATTGCCCATGGGCTAGAAGAGACAAGAGTTGCTTCATGAGATTTGATCCCCTTTTTCCTGAAAAGTTCCACACAGAGGTGAGTCCCCAGCATGTTTAGAAATCATTTCAGACACCTTTCTGGACGGAATTGAATCAGAGCCCCTGATGATGTGGAAGAGCTAAAAATGGGTTTGCTATGAATTTTCTATTTCATTCATCAGGGCCTGAGTCAAGTCAGTCATTGTGCTGTCAACACATGAGCTGCTGGTCAAATGTGAGGAAGTGGTCTTGCTTTATGAAAACACCACCCTGATTCAGTGAGCCAGAGGCAGCCTGCAGTCCCTGTTTTCCTGTAAAGGCAGATTGCTGTGGATGGCCTCTGGCCTCGTCATGCAGCCCTGCTCAGAGTAGGGGATTGAGGGACCAGGCAGATCCCTAGTTCCTTTTGACCTTTATTGCCATTGGGCCACCCCAGGGTCCTTGGACTCTACCTGGTCTTCTGGCCTGGGTCAGGGGATGTGAGGTTTGGAATCCCCCTCTGTGGCAGGATCCCAGCCCCCCAGCCACTTGAGGTCAGCACATCCTTCCCTAATTGTGTTAGAGTTGGAGACTTCTCCCACCCATCCTCATCCATGCTCATCCCACATTTTGTAGCTTGGCACCTGAGGACCTTTATTCATTGACTTACTTGTTAGTGATGATGGTTACTAAGACTAAGTGACTCTTTCAAGTCACATCACTTGCATGGTAGGGCTAGAGCATGGATCTTCCTAATTGATTTCATGGGACTCTCTCATGGAAACTGTGACTGCTTCCTAAACACACACTCTACATTTGGAGTGTCAAAATTCTTGCCACTGCCTCCTTGGCAAGTGTATCTTGTCTTCTACGTGGGAATTTCACAAATATTTTCCTTTGGTTTGTGGAGGTCATGCAGAAGGGATTTCATTTGAAATAGCCCAAACAAGAAATACCAGTTGTCTTTTTCGCACATGGATGTGTGTAGTGAACACCCCTTTCTGTGTGCTTGCATGAGTTACTCCTTTGAATTTGTTGAAGAATGGTTGGCTGGGGAGCAAGTTAACGAGAGATGGATATCAATGGTTGTCAAGTATTCTGACGTGAAGAATGTATTGAGGATGTGAAGGCTTTTCTAGCCAGTTCCTATGGCTCAGTCAGGGATCAGTCAGAGGATTCTGTCTGGTAGACTCTTTGGCACAGATATCAAAGTGGCCTGGTCTTACCCTGTCCAGGACTGAATGCTGAGCTTGAGTGGGAGCTTCTTGTCATTTCAAGCATTTCCATGAGTCTGTCCTCTGTTCTCTTGTATCCAAGTGGTTTCTAATAGGAAAGCAGAACAAAAATTGAAAGTATGGTGATTGATTATTTTTACCAATGTTATTTCAATCCACTTTGTTTAATACGAAATTACCTTTATGCTAGTAAGATTTCATATGTGAGGAAATAATGAAAATATTGGGGTTAGGGGATGAGAATATGCAAATCAAACATTTTTGAGCACCAAGACCCGTTTTTTGTTTTTGTTTTTGTTTTTTTTTTTTTTTTTTTAACTTAAATAATATTAAGTGCCAGAGGACCACCGCTGCCATTCAGCCTCAACAACCTCCAGGTCCAGCCTCCAGGTGGCCCATTTCACCAGGGTGTGTGGGACCACACTGTCCTGGGATGAGAGAACAGTACCCACGGATGTTGACATCTCACAGAGTAGATATTGCCAGTGACAGTAGGGAGCTATTGGCACATGAGGAAGGGAAGAGCTCTCAGGATGGGAAGAGGGGGCCGCTTCGAGACTCATTGGGTATGGCACGAGGCTGCTGGGTGTGGTGTTGGCCTGGGCCCACTGAGTGGGGCAGATCCGTGGTCTGTGTTTCTGTACCCTCCTCTGTAGCCTGTGTTGGCAGCAGATCAGGGAATTGCGATCAGAAGTGCTCCCAGTAACACAGGCACCAGCCCCCAGAGTGTGTGCCTATCCGTTTCCCCACCTGGCCTGACTTAGTGCCTGTCTTGCCTCAGGGCTGAGACCCTACAATCTCTGATGAGGGTGTCTGTGGTCCAGATCCAACCTGCATGGCCAACATGCTCAGACCTTCAGCTGGGTCCTAGGCTGCTGCAACCAAACTCTGTTAACTGGGTGGCCGACAACAGAGGAAGTGTCTTCCGTTGAGCTCCAGAGGCTCAACACAGTAGGTGTTGGGCTGTCCCAGTGCCATAACCCCTCCCAGGTTTCAAGGGGACTGTCTCCCCAACTCTCCCAGCCCTTGCCCACTCTCCTATTGCTGCCCACGATCTGTGGTTCCCATATGGGCATCCCGCCCTGGCTCCAACCTCACATATCCGGTATCCCCCAGTCTCCCTGGTATCTGGGTCCAGACTCTCCTCTTCCTACAAGAATATCAGATATTGGATTTGGTCCCAGTTGATGCTGTGTTCCATCATGTGAGCTCTTAGCTTCATCACTGTGCAAAGACTCTTTTCCCACACAAGTTCGCACGACTTTTGGCTGGCTAAGAATTTTCAGGCGACACTTTTCTAATGAGTACACTTTCCTTCCTTCCGATCTCCCACCAGTGAGCATTCCTCGCACCCTTGTCCTAGTTCCTTTATGGCAGTTTCCCTCCTTATGGCTGAGAGGACCTAGTGACCCCTGAATTCACACGTTCTCCTTAATCACCAACACACTGCAGAATTCTCCAGGGGGCCATATATGCTCCTGGAAGTTGGGGTTGGAAATAGTTCTCCATCCATTAATCACTCCCTCACTCACTAATGTCCTTGTGTCCTTGAGAAAGGCTCTCCCTTTCCTGGTTTTCCTGAATAGAAATCCTCTTGCCTCTTGGGTGAATAGGGTTATGGGTTGTGCAGAGGGTGTTGGTCCACTGAGCATCTTAGAGACTGTCCTTTATGGAGCCTAATGATCCTCACTGGGGAATGAGGCCAGGGTCCTAACTGTGGTTAGTTAGAGAGGGAAAGAAGGACAAGGGAAACTCAGATGTCCCTTCATGGCCCCTGGAGTTAGAGGACTTACCCCTTTGCACCTGGGATCAGGAGACCTCATTTCCTCGAGGACACGCACACTCAGACGTTAATCTTGAGTGTGGGTTCCTTTCTGGGGTCCAGGGCTGTTGTTAGCCACCAGGAATGACAGTGCTCTCCATGCTGAGTGGAGCCATTTTTGCCAGGAAAGAGAGCCCATGGTCACGCCTTGTGCAAAGCATCCCACGCCAGGGGCTCCCATGCCTACATTCCTGTCCTGAAAGGAAGCCACTCAGAGGCAAGGTGGGTCCAACCACCTCCCATGTGTTCACTCATCACTGTGTTCCAGCAGTCACCCCAGTGAACAGTCCTGATGGGATTGGATGTGGCTCAGAATGTCACCCTCATGAGCTCTACCCTGCCACAGCTGCAGTTCTGCAGTGGGAGAAACTCAAAACCTCAAAACACATGCACATGAAAGAAAAGAGCAAGAGCCAGAGCCCAAACAGGCCAGGTGTGGCAAAGACAGCTGGAGTGCCTAGGTTGGGACTCAGAATTATGTCAGTGGGGTGGCATTGCTGCTGGCACCAGCATGATAACCGAGAGCCAGCCCTGCTCATTTTGGGGAGCAGTGTGTTGGGGAAGGCAGCAGAAATTGAGAGGCAGGATTGAGTTTGGCCCTAGGAGGAGGTTGGGTAAGAGGCCAGTGTGGGTTGGAGAGCCTGGGCAGATAGACAGAGGCCAGGGCACACCCCAAAGCCTGGAGACTGCACTTGATGTCCAGGGTTGTGAAACACCACTTCCCCTCTTACTCACAACTGAGAGCAAGGGGCATTGATGAGTTCAGTTTGTGTGCGGCTGCATCCAAGGTGGCTCGGCTAGGAACCTCTGTTTCCTTGACTCAGGAGGCTGGGAGTCCAGGCTCCACTGAGGCTCGGCTGGGAGGATCGGAGTCTGAGTTTATGCCTGTGTTCCCTGTAGGATCCATGTTGGCTGAGCCTCAGTGTTTTTGTAATGAGAGGATGGGTGACCGTCATGTCTTTATCACAGGACACACTTGCTAAATGGATTTGTTTGCTCTGAGGAGGAAAGAGAGAGGGGGGAGTGGTGCTGGAGACAGGGATGCAGACAGGGCTCATGGACTTGGCATAACTCAGTCTTGGAGGTGATATCCCATCACCTGTACCCACTTCAATTCCCATGAATCCAGAGGCTGAGCCCCCTTGAGGTGAGGGGTGAACCGGTTCTGGGCAGCAGGATGCTGTGGTACCTCGGAGTCTCTGTGAGACCCCAACACTAGACACACTTGGCCCTTTTGAAATCTTAGGAGAAGCCTTGGGAAGTTGTATGGCAGAGGGGAGCAGCCTCTGCATCTCAGTCCCCTCCAACTTGCCATGGTGTAGAGAGGGAACTGCAGCCACGATGGGACGGACATTGGCCATGTCCCTGTGTGGGACACAGGCCTGATTGAGTTAGGGTGCATTCTTTGTCTCTCCCTTTCTTGTGATTATCCCATCTCTACATTTGTGCTTTAGCCACCTGTGAGTCCCATCTCTGGTTTCAGAGAGAACAGAGGGTGTTATGGGCCAATAGACACAATAAACCCTAGAGATTAGATGCTACCCTACTTTCCAGAAAAGACTGGGCACACCATGAGTTGCACAATGATGGGACCAGGGTCCAAAAGCTGCTGAGAGGGAAGGACTGGTTGTGAATGCATTTTTGAAGGCTCCAAGCTGGAACTCTAGTGGCACCAAGCAGGGCAGATGCTGGTGGGGATGTTTGGGTAGTTGTTGGTGAACACCTGCGCACCTGAGATGGGTAGGCATGGAGGAGAAATCGGCAGCCCATAGGGCTGTTGAAAGTGGTCTTATGTGAAAAGAGGCTCAGGTATGGGCACAGGAAATGACATCATTGCCTTGACAATGGATCAAACAGAACATGGAACCCTGGTATCCAGGCACCCACTTCACTGACCAAGCCATCCGAGCTCACTTGGTTGGAGCCACTGGAGGGAGAAGGATGTTCTCCTGTGGTTGCAGACAATGCCGAGCCTCAGGCTCCCAGGAATCTCAGGGGGGCCAACTAGCCCTTTTGTGGATACACTGGGTGAGGCTTCATCTTAGACGCCAGAGCCTCTGGCGATTGTCGCAGAGGAGCTCAAGAGTAGCAGTGAGTAGCACAGGGCAGGTGAGCCCAGCAGGCCCTCTAGTCTGATCCCTGATGAATGGCCCAGGACTCCTATTCTGACTCTGTGTGTGTGTGTGTGTGTGTGTGTGTGTGTGTGTGTGTGTGTTTGTACTGATGGGAACTGTCCCATTGTGCTTTGACTCTAGTGTATTGGCACAAGTCATTTTTCTGTTTGTCACCATTTCCATTTTGAACCCACCATTCTTGGTCCCAACCCAGGGTGAAAATGATCAGAACACGGAGGAGCCCTTCAGGGTTCAGAGCCTTGAACCTTACAGGCAGGACCAGCTTAGGAATGAGCTCCTGCCTGTCATTTGTGGGAGGAACCTACATTTCAGCAGCAACATGGGGTTAATCTCCTGGGATTTCATCCCCACCCAGCAGGTGCTGGATCTCTTGTTCCCAAAACAGCCATCTTCTTCAGTCTTTACTCCTGGTGCCACTCCACATCCTCCAAGGGGACAAGAACCTCAGGTTCTGGATGGATGTTGTAGAATGCCCACAGAGCCAACTGCCAGGCTGGGTGGGGTGCAGTTGCTGGGCTTTGCTGATGTTGTCATCCCCCACAGTTCTTGGAACCTTCTGTGGCAGTGGCATCCAGGACCCCAGCAGCTGTGAGTAGCAGCTCCTCACTGCTTCACTCCAGCGAGCAGGTGGAAGACAGCCGCGTTGTTCACGTCCTCCTAGAGGGACAGAGCCTGAGGGAGACAAAGCGCATCCCGGTAAGCCCGACAGCAGGGCTGCCTCCTGGGTGTCCACACAGTGGAAGGCAGGAGACACAGCCAACCCCAGGGCTATGGTGGGAAATAAAGAAGAGAGAGGTCCGTCTTAAGGGCTTGACCTGAGGAGGGAGAGCATCAGCATGCCCAGCTTCAGTGGTGAGTGGGCCTGTGTATTGTGGGTTTTGCAGGCCAGAAGTGCAGACGGAAGTGCTGTGGACAGATGAAGGCAGAGATATGTCCAGGGTGCAGGCTGCAGTGCCTAGAACTTGGTATTCTCAATGAGTGAAGTTGGAGCAGAGGAGGTGGCAGTGACTTGTCACATGTGTAGGAGGGGATGTGTTCCTGGTGGCAGGGAAGAGAACCTCCTTAGCATGACTAGGTGTAGGAATTTGGGGTCGGGATCACCTGGGGGGTCATGCCAAAGCTTCGGAATGTTAGGCTTTGCATGTATGTAAATACGGAGCTAAAGGGGTTCTTGGCAGAATTTCTATGGATGTGCAGTAGACACGCTAATGCTGCAGGTGTCCAGCTGCAGAGGAGACATGTTCAGTGACTGCCAGTGCTGAGTCAAGTACATCATGACAACCAGACCCGCACCGAGCTTCCAGAGGCCAGGGCCTCTCAAAGCTATCATGAAGCACTCAAGTGCACACTCTTGTATCTGAGTCTGTTTTGTGTCGTGGCAGTCAGGACCCAAATTTTCAGTGCATCTGCCTCTTCCACCCACAAAGGCAGCCTGCATCCCAGATCACACTTGGTGCGCAGATCCCTGGCCCATTGCTCTCATCTCAGTGAGATGAGAGTGTGTCTGTGCATAGGCAGTTTGGTCCTTTGACATGAGTGGAATGTGGCTCCCCAGGGGGAGGGGAGATGGCAGGTACAGGCAGATATTTGTACCAGGATTGTTCTAGTAGCACATTGCAAGAACCCAGGTGGTATATGGAGGACACACTCAGGTAGCAGGATAACAAGATTGTGCCCTTGTATATGTAGCTGAGATTTCTCCTGAATGTTTGACCACAGTCTTCTGGGTAGCTCTTCTAAAAGCCATTCTCTGATGACATTTGTCCCACCCTGATCCAGGTGACCTTTCAGGAGACGGTGACAAGCCTCATCCGCAGGGCCTTGGACCAAAATTTGTTGCAGCATGAGGATGTGGACAACTTTGAGCTGCTGTATATGATGTCTGAGGATGAGAGTAAGTAGGACAATCAGACAGTGGGGAGACATGATCCACAGTGGGCTCAGGATAACTGACAGCCAAGAGAAAGTGGGCCTGGGCCCAAAAATACCAAAGTGTGATGGGCCTGGCGGAGACTCTCAGGGGTTGTGGGTGTTTTGTGGTATAATCCTTGAGTGCCACCTAACAATTCTCTCCACTTCGCTCTGCAGAAATCAAGGTCTCTGACCACTCACTCGTGTGTCTGTCCATGAATCTGGGAATACAATATTTCATGGTGAGGATACGCCCCCAGGTCAAGGGAAAGGAGGTAAACACCTACCTTATTCAAGCTGTGCATGTGCTGCCATTCCACTCCGACCTGAGGAAATAAGAAGCCTCAGCACCTGGACATATTTGCTGGAAGCCCATAGAGCCAACTGACAGTCTGGGGTGGCTTTCTGTTTCTGGGTTTGCTGATGTTCCATCCCCCACAGTTCTCAGAATCAACCTGCAAGTCCTCCAGGCCGCTTTCCCACAAGCAGGTGGGAGACACCTGCTTAATTCGTGTCCACTTAGAAACACAAAGTCCAGAGATGGCCAAGAGTGTTCTGGTAAGCCTGGGAGCAGGGGTGTCCCGTGGTGCTTACACCTGGGTGGGGAGCAGACACTGGTCCAATACCATGGACTACTCATGCCCTCTTGAATTTGGAGCTTCTGGATGATCAGGAGGATAGATGGGAATCAAGAAGGGAGAGGTCAGTGTGAAGGGCTGGAGCTGAGATGAGCGAGTGCAGCAGCTTGTCCACTGCCATGTCTGAGGGAGTCTGTGTGTCAGGTGGCAGCATGCAGTCCAGAAGAGCAGGGACAGGTATGGGTGACAGATGAGAATAGGACAGGAACTAGGTTGCAGGTTCCCTTGTATGGGATGCTGACGTCTATGGAGGAGGACAGCAGTGTGAGGTTCTCCATGTTCCTTGAACAAGGAGCTGAGAGAGTCTCTCTGCAGAGTCGATATGGATGTGGAGCAAGCACACTAAATGTCCAGGTAACCCAATGACCACCCTTGCCGGATGAGGTGCCCTCCTACATCCCAGCCAGCACTGAGCCTCTGGAGGCCAGGAGCTCTCGTGGCTATCTTTCAGCTCTCCTGTGTGTGGTCATGTTCCTGGGTCTGTTTTTGGCCCTGGCAATCCAGACCAAAGCCTCTAGGTTTTGTGCCTAGGCCATTCCCAATGCCGCCTGCATCCTCGGGCAGACCTGGGATCTTGGAGGCTATTGTCCCATTCCTCCCAACTTGTGGGATGAGATTGCATCTGTATGCAGGTAGTGGGGTCCTTTCACTCCGAGAGGAGTGCAGCTCCACAAAGAGCAATGGCAGGCCCAGGAAGTCCTATGTACAAGGATTGGGCTAGTAGCCTGTGGGAAGAGCCCACACGATGAGCAGGAGGTCAGCCTCGGGTAGTAGGGTCATGGATGTTGCCCTTGTATTTAGAGTGGAGGTGCCTCCAGAATGCCCCTGCCCACTGTCCTTGAGTAGTCACTTCAAGGCCCATTTCCTGAAGGCCTGTCTCCCATGCTGCTCCAGGTGACCTGCCACGATAGGGCTCCTGTCGTCATCCGCAGCGCCCTCGACCTACACTTCCTTACTGAGGAGAATCCAGAGGATTATGAGCTGGGCCAAATCATCTCTCGCCGTCAGAGTAAGTGAGACAATCAGATAGCAGAGAGCAAGGGTCAGGATGTGGACTCAGGTCAACTCTTAGCAACAAAGAGTAGTCTCTGACCCCCAAGAACACTCCAACAGGTGTGTTGGGTTCGTGCACAAAGCCAACTGCACTTCTGCTGGTGGAAGGTCTTGAGGTCCAATGGTATACCCCGGTGGATATTGCGGCTCCCCACCAGGTGCCCTCCCCTGGACATGAACAGGCATCCAAAGCTGACATCTTTGAGGAGTGAGGAGGAAAGCCTCTCTCCAGGAGCAGTATGTTTTCATGGTCTGGGATAGGAGTGGTTTCAAAGGAACATGGGAATGCATGGGCTAAAGAGGGAACTGGCATTTTGTGGACTGAAGCAGTACTATTGAAAGCCTTCTGTGTGACCAAAAAACCACTGCCTGGGCAGAGCATTGCCAGGATTCTAGCAAGCAGTAACAGGATGAAATTGGGAAGAAAACACAGCCTGGGAGACAGCCTGAATCATCTGTTTTTGCATAAATTCCATGGTCTTACGCACCTGAGTCCACTAGGCAAGGAGTGATCACAATAGCCAGGTTGTGATCCCTAACTAAAGTCAGATGAGGGCTTCCTGAGCACGTAGCCACAGAGCTCATCTGATAATAATGCCAGCGCTTTTTCGTTGGTTGGTTGGTTGGTTTTTGTGAGCCAAACACCACAGCAGCCATTATCCCAGCCTATGTACCCTGAAGACCACCATCCCTATGAGTTCTAGGATCACTTGTCTCCTATCTTAACCTACTGTTAGGTTAGTAGAGTCTATGGAAGAGGAAGTCTGTCTGGGGCCTTGGTAGCCTAAGAAATTCATAGCAGAGATCTCCACATCCAACCCAGAAGGGATGGAGAACAGGCTCTAGGTTAGAGGAGGGCGACAGGAAACACATGTTCAGAGGAAGGAGAAGCGGCTGTTGTATTCCCCCACTCGGGGTCATGGCACCACTGGGCCATACACCATGTTGGAGGGAAGCAGTCCCTTTGCTGGTCTTTGGAACCATTGTTCTCAGTAGGGCAGTATTTGGAATGTGGCCTCCATTCTCAGAAGCCTGGTTCACATGGAGGCGGGCTCCACCAACGCAGAAGCATGGCTCTAATGTGGTATCCGCGCTGGTCAGCCTGTCCTCACTGTGGCCATACTTGAGGAAAATAACTCAGAGGAGGAATCCTAGGCCTTTTTTCTCTGGGTTTCATAGCTTTCTCTTTGGTTGTGCACTGAGGCTGTCCATAAAGCTCTAGTGTGTGGCAGTGGAGAGCTCCTCAGCCCTTGCCACAAAGGCATAGACTGGGAGAGAGAGAACGAGGCTGGCAGAGAGGGAGAGAGAGAAAGATGGAGAGGGAGGACCTCTCCTTGGAGAATGAGGATTCAGTGGAGCCAACAGGAACAAGGTACTGTTGCCCAGGGCACAACCCTGTTTAGGTCTTACTCCAACCATGCTCAACCTTTCTTCCAGTCCCTCCCACCCCCCAGTAGTGTATTCATCTTGAATGAGAATTTCATGTTGACATCAGAGCACTCACCATCCAGTGCTTCCCTCCAAACCCACCTATGAAGATGGCTCATGTGGGGACTGAATCTTCGGCACAGGAACCTTTTGTGGGAGATTTCAGATGCAAACCCTAGTGGTGTGCTTTGGCAGATGCAAGAGGACATGAGATATTCTGAGTCCAAAGCCTTCGGTAGGAACAGACATTAGGTCTGTTGAAGTGCTCTGCCTAGTTCTTCCTCAGGGATTACTGTGGAGGCTGTCTTTGTTGGTATTGGTGCTGAATTGGAGAGCTCTCAGGTGTGTGGCTCTGGCCTTTTCTGGCACAGGCTCTCAGATGTTGGCGTGTGCTAGGGAGCACCTCCTGAGTGCCACCTTCTTTTTGTACAATCCTCTCTCCCCAGAGCTGAGGATTCCAGCAGAGGCCAACATATTTGATGCCAAGAATCCTCACAAAAAAGCCAACTTTGTGCTGAGGAAAAGGAGCCTCTCCCAAAAGAATGATGGGTGGATCGAGCCTCAACCTCCCTCTCGTCCTGCAAAGAAGGCTCCTGCCCTCCTGAGGATGCTTGCAAAACCATTCTGTTGCTGTGTGCCTGGGCGGGGCTGAGGCAGCCCAGGAATATTTACATTGATTACTATTTTCTTCAAAGTTTGAATCTATAGTTTGCCATTGTCCTTGACCTTGTTTAGTAACACAGTTGTTACTCTATCCTGTATTTGTTGTTCCCATTAATATATTATTATTATTTTAAAATATATATGTTTTTGTTACCTGATCTACTGTGATGATTTGAGTATACTAAATGTAGCAGTGATTCCTAAAGGACACATCCAAACCAACAGGAAGGAATGCTTCATTCTATCAGCAAGAACTTTGGTTTTTAGGAGTTTGGCAGATGGCATTATCTGAGTCAGTTTTCCAATGGGGGCAATGAAGTATCAGCTATGATGGTACAAACACAAACAAAGACACACAAACACACACAAGAGCACACACACTCACTGAGAGATAGATAGACAGATGGAGTTGGTCTCTGCTGAAATACTTTGGAGACATGGTTCTGATTTCTCCCCTTTTGGAGTATTTTCAATTGCACAAGGTGTCTTGCAAATGAACCCATGTCTGAGGAAGACATGCATGTGTACTTCACATGCCACTTTTCACATAGCAGGAAGGTCATGTAATATTTTTCATGCAGCTGTCTTTTGACTGTGAACCATCCCATGAGGTCAGCTGTGGAATTTTCAACTTGTAGCATCACAATGGGGATCCACTCTTTGGATTTGGGGATATTTCCGATTTTCTTGATTCAGATTGGAATGATATATATATTAGTTTTTGATGAAAATTCTGCATTTGATGGTAATGAATGTCGTGCATCTAGGAATCTGTAGAGTGCAGACAATGAATGGATGCCTACTGTTGTCTGGACTGGTCTGAAAAGTCCTGTAGCATCTGAGCATGTGTGAGGGCTGTACAGGTCTTGCCAAAAGTCCAGGTCAGATGATCCTGCACAAAGCTGAACTCCTAGTGGTCTCCACAACAGTGTAAGGGCCAAGGAGGAACTCACTTCCACACAGAAGTTGGGAAGCTACCTTATGAAGGTGATCATAGATACGGGATTATTAATATATCCAGGTTGGCATCTATTATTTTTTTAGCTTTTGACTTTCGCAGCTGTGGGCATCTTGACAACCATCAACTCCCTGTAAGCACAGACAACTCTATAAGAACCTGAGGATAAATTTCCCTGTGCATGTCCCCTTGTGAAACTGCTTAAGCACCGCCTGGTTTACACACAGGTGGAATTTCTAGGTCAAAGTGTGCATGTTTACTTCTTTGACTAAGCACTGCCAGGTGGCTCTTCTGCATAGCTCTACCTGTGGCCAGGATTGTATTATCTAGCTTTCTAACTTTTGCATGTTGAGTAGATACATAGTGGGAGCACACTGTTTTTGTTGGTATTTTTCTTGGTATCTATTCTGATGCTTTTCACTGGGGGATTTTTTCCTGTGAAAATGGGCTTCCTCTACTTGACCTTATTTTCTTCTTTTTAAAATTTTTTCAATGTGACTTTTTAATTTTAGTTTTATTAAAGACATTGCCCCTTGCTTGCATAGTCTATATCTAAAGCACTAGTCCTTGCTCCAAGGCCCAGCTTGCTCTCAGCTGCCCCAGGAGGGGAACAGTCTTTGGCGGTAGACAAGAGACGCCCCTGCAGGGGGCACAAGTGCTTTGGCCCTCTGGTGTCTTGCCAGCAGTGCTTCCCATGCTCACAGAGGGTTTCAGACACTGAGTCAATGGTCCAGGTGGTCTTTTGTTCAGTCTGATCTCAAATTGAGCTCCTCTGAGAGGTCATATTGAAGTCCTTGTGTGTACCTGATCCATCATTTTAAACAATATTCCAAGTTCACTTTTTGTGTGTACGTGGGTTCTGGGGATTGAACCCAGGGCCTTGAGCCTGTGAGGCAAGTGACCTACCTGAGCTACACCCTCAGAGACCCCTGTAAAAGTATTTCCCCTTTGCCTCGGGGTCTAAGTTGCCAAGGCTGACCTCAAACGTTCCTCTTGCCTCAGCCTCCCTGGTGGCTGGCATGACAGGCATGCACCTGGGACTGTCACACTCGAGCCTGTGATGGGAACTCATGTGCATCTGTCCAGGGCTGAGCATGGTTAGGCAGAGCTGTGCTCCAGGCTCCCTGCAGGGCTGTGGAGGCTTCTGCTGCCCAGCAGCCCTGGTGCCATGGCCAGGGCTCCTCCCAGCCGAGGGCAGGCAGCTGCCCATTGCTGTAGGCTGACCTTATTTTCTTCTTATGGCACTCGTCCGTTCTCTGGAGTATGTTGTATGGTTTGTCCATTAGGAGTCTAACAGGTCCTCTAGAACCTTCAAACAATTAGTAAAATTCCTGAACAGTAAGTGAGCGCGCGCAGAAATTGGGCTAATATTTTGGGAAGAACAATGTTGGATGATATATTCATGGCTTGAATATATCATCCAACATGAAGTTATATTTTATTACTTACAAAATAATAAAATAATGAAGCAATACCATGGGCTGAGCTAAAATAGATCCTTAGGATCTTACTCATTCTGTAATAAATCTGTGTCACTTGAAGTATAGAGTTGATCGACTCTGAGTAATGAAACAGAAGTAAAGGTATCAAAGCCAATGATCATCTGTTTCCAACTTTCTGTGATTTGGTTCAAGTGGTAAAGTGTTGATATTTATTAATAATGGATCGAATAGGTTCACAATTGTTTTAGAGTACAATGAGATGCCTTCAAACTTTAGGCTACATGGGCACATTTGAGAACGGTTCCAGCCATTCTCTCATCCTTTGGGTCATTCCCCTCCTATGTCCTGTGAGACATTTTCTATGTGAGGCTTTAAGAAGAAGAAGAGAATATTCTGTAAAGAAAACCTTGTGATCTGTGCAGTATGAAGTTGAATGGATTCATTCAGAAATCAGAAATTCTATTGAAAGATATTTATTGGCATGAGCCAAATAAAACCTATTTTTAGGCATCCTGGTGAAGACAAGGTTTTATCTTTATGTCTCATTTTCTATGTTTTGTTGTTGTTGTTGTTGTTAGAATGAAATTCATATGTTGCCAGACCATTCTATCAGATGTGTAACTAGATGCCATTTAAATTACCCACTTTTACATGGTAGACAGTTTTTAATGAACACTGCCTGTCTGCACCTTTTTTAAAAACAGGACTGGGATCAGAAGCCCAAATACCAATGGTTAGCTGGAGCATATTTTTCATTTGGCCTATCTGTCAGTATTCCCTCAGGTCATCTGTGCAATCAGCTTCGTTACTCCTGCTCCCTCACTGGATTTCATAGAAACCATATGCTATGTATGAATCAGGGACACCAAGCCCACAACATAGCATTCTTGGAATATCCAAAGTCCCACTTTTCACTTCGCCATGCCTGAGATCAGCAGTAATATTTATCAGCAAATGTGAGATTTTCAAAGATCCAATTCTATGTGCTCCTTTCTCATAGAGCCTTAGGCAGGGATATAGCATACATAAATATTAAGTAAAGTCCATAGTTTTTAAAATGCCATCCATTGAATAGTTGACACATGTCTGAGATACTTTTTATTTTGGAGGAGGTATTATTTAATAGGGAATTCCAACAGCTACCTAATAGTGAAATGAGAAGTCTTGCATCCATTTTATTTTGTTTCTGATGATTTTTATGAGTAAGGGTAAGATACTTCCTTGTTCTGATGCAGATGTTGCCCACTTTTGTGAATGGATGCGGGGTGTCACCTACTACTTGCATATCTGCATATTGGGCTTGACACTGCTATCGTACTTGGTAGTTGGCAAAAAGTCAATACTGAAGTTAAGCTCTTGTGTTCTAGCAGCAGAGCTGAAGATCCTTGATGTGCCACCTTCTGCAATCCATGCTGCTCTCTTCATGTTCCTTATTGACTTCCTGGTGATGAGCATCATGGTCTCCTGGTCTTGAGAATGGCCAAGCATTGCTCTGTGAATGTGGAAGATGGGCATGTGGAAGGCTCCAGGGAGGAGGGATCATTGAACATGTACTCGAATCCATGTGCCTGTTGAATGACCTGTTTTTTTTTTATTTTTGGGTTTTAAGGGAGACACTGCCCTAAAACACTTCTGTGCAGCTGGGGATGCAGGCTTCTGCTTCACCTTGCAGGAAGCATTAACGAATCCTTTCCAGAAGACATGAGAAGAGAGAAGTGAGCCTCTGGTATCATGCAGGTTCCTTGCATTGCCCATGGGCTAGAAGAGAGAAGAGTTGCTTCATGAGATTTGATCCCCTTTTTCCTGAAAAGTTCCACACAGAGGTGAGTCCCCAGCATGTTTAGAAATCATTTCAGACACCTTTCTGGACGGAATTGAATCAGAGCCCCTGATGATGTGGAAGAGCTAAAGATGGGTTTGCTATGAATTTTCTATTTCATTCATCAGGGCCTGAGTCAAGTCAGTCATTGTGCTGTCAACACATGAGCTGCTGGTCAAATGTGAGGAAGTGGTCTTGCTTTATGAAAACACCACCCTGATTCAGTGAGCCAGAGGCAGCCTGCAGTCCCTGTTTTCCTGTAAAGGCAGATTGCTGTGGATGGCCTCTGGCCTCGTCATGCAGCCCTGCTCAGAGTAGGGGATTGAGGGACCAGGCAGATCCCTAGTTCCTTTTGACCTTTATTGCCATTGGGCCACCCCAGGGTCCTTGGACTCTACCTGGTCTTCTGGCCTGGGTCAGGGGATGTGAGGTTTGGAATCCCCCTCTGTGGCAGGATCCCAGCCCCCCAGCCACTTGAGGTCAGCACATCCTTCCCTAATTGTGTTAGAGTTGGAGACTTCTCCCACCCATCCTCATCCATGCTCATTCCACATTTTGTAGCTTGGCACCTGAGGAACTTTATTCATTGACTTACTTGTTAGTGATGATGGTTACTAAGACTAAGTGACTCTTTCAAGTCACATCACTTGCATGGTAGGGCTAGAGCATGGATCTTCCTAATTGATTTCATGGGACTCTCTCATGGAAACTGTGACTGCTTCCTAAACACACACTCTACATTTGGAGTGTCAAAATTCTTGCCACTGCCTCCTTGGCAAGTGTATCTTGTCTTCTACGTGGGAATTTCACAAATATTTTCCTTTGGTTTGTGGAGGTCATGCAGAAGGGATTTCATTTGAAATAGCCCAAACAAGAAATACCAGTTGTCTTTTTCGCACATGGATGTGTGTAGTGAACACCCCTTTCTGTGTGCTTGCATGAGTTACTCCTTTGAATTTGTTGAAGAATGGTTGGCTGGGGAGCAAGTTAACAAGAGATGGATATCAATGGTTGTCAAGTATTCTGACGTGAAGAATGTATTGAGGATGTGAAGGCTTTTCTAGCCAGTTCCTATGGCTCAGTCAGGGATCAGTCAGAGGATTCTGTCTGGTAGACTCTTTGGCACAGATGTCAAAGTGGCCTGGTCTTACCCTGTCCAGGACTGAATGCTGAGCTTGAGTGGGAGCTTCTTGTCATTTCAAGCATTTCCATGAGTCTGTCCTCTGTTCTCTTGTATCCAAGTGGTTTCTAAGAGGAAAGCAGAACAAAAATTGAAAGTATGGTGATTGATTATTTTTACCAATGTTATTTCAATCCACTTTGTTTAATACGAAATTACCTTTATGCTAGTAAGATTTCATATGTGAGGAAATAATGAAAATATTGGGGTTAGGGGATGAGAATATGCAAATCAAACATTTTTGAGCACCAAGACCCGTTTTTTGTTTTTGTTTTTGTTTTTTTTTTTAACTTAAATAATATTAAGTGCCAGAGGACCACCGCTGCCATTCAGCCTCAACAACCTCCAGGTCCAGCCTCCAGGTGGCCCATTTCACCAGGGTGTGTGGGACCACACTGTCCTGGGATGAGAGAACAGTACCCACGGATGTTGACATCTCACAGAGTAGATATTGCCAGTGACAGTAGGGAGCTATTGGCACATGAGGAAGGGAAGAGCTCTCAGGATGGGAAGAGGGGGCCGCTTCGAGACTCATTGGGTATGGCACGAGGCTGCTGGGTGTGGTGTTGGCCTGGGCCCACTGAGTGGGGCAGATCCGTGGTCTGTGTTTCTGTACGCTCCTCTGTAGCCTGTGTTGGCAGCAGATCAGGGAATTGCGATCAGAAGTGCTCCCAGTAACACAGGCACCAGCCCCCAGAGTGTGTGCCTATCCGTTTCCCCACCTGGCCTGACTTAGTGCCTGTCTTGCCTCAGGGCTGAGACCCTACAATCTCTGATGAGGGTGTCTGTGGTCCAGATCCAACCTGCATGGCCAACATGCTCAGACCTTCAGCTGGGTCCTAGGCTGCTGCAACCAAACTCTGTTAACTGGGTGGCCGACAACAGAGGAAGTGTCTTCCGTTGAGCTCCAGAGGCTCAACACAGTAGGTGTTGGGCTGTCCCAGTGCCATAACCCCTCCCAGGTTTCAAGGGGACTGTCTCCCAAACTCTCCCAGCCCTTGCCCACTCTCCTATTGCTGCCCACGATCTGTGGTTCCCATATGGGCATCCCGCCCTGGCTCCAACCTCACATATCCGGTATCCCCCAGTCTCCCTGGTATCTGGGTCCAGACTCTCCTCTTCCTACAAGAATATCAGATATTGGATTTGGTCCCAGTTGATGCTGTGTTCCATCATGTGAGCTCTTAGCTTCATCACTGTGCAAAGACTCTTTTCCCACACAAGTTCGCACGACTTTTGGCTGGCTAAGAATTTTCAGGCGACACTTTTCTAATGAGTACACTTTCCTTCCTTCCGATCTCCCACCAGTGAGCATTCCTCGCACCCTTGTCCTAGTTCCTTTATGGCAGTTTCCCTCCTTATGGCTGAGAGGACCTAGTGACCCCTGAATTCACACGTTCTCCTTAATCACCAACACACTGCAGAATTCTCCAGGGGGCCATATATGCTCCTGGAAGTTGGTGTTGGAAATAGTTCTCCATCCATTAATCACTCCCTCACTCACTAATGTCCTTGTGTCCTTGAGAAAGGCTCTCCCTTTCCTGGTTTTCCTGAATAGAAATCCTCTTGCCTCTTGGGTGAATAGGGTTATGGGTTGTGCAGAGGGTGTTGGTCCACTGAGCATCTTAGAGACTGTCCTTTATGGAGCCTAATGATCCTCACTGGGGAATGAGGCCAGGGTCCTAACTGTGGTTAGTTAGAGAGGGAAAGAAGGACAAGGGAAACTCAGATGTCCCTTCATGGCCCCTGGAGTTAGAGGACTTACCCCTTTGCACCTGGGATCAGGAGACCTCATTTCCTCGAGGACACGCACACTCAGACGTTAATCTTGAGTGTGGGTTCCTTTCTGGGGTCCAGGGCTGTTGTTAGCCACCAGGAATGACAGTGCTCTCCATGCTGAGTGGAGCCATTTTTGCCAGGAAAGAGAGCCCATGGTCACGCCTTGTGCAAAGCATCCCACGCCAGGGGCTCCCATGCCTACATTCCTGTCCTGAAAGGAAGCCACTCAGAGGCAAGGTGGGTCCAACCACCTCCCATGTGTTCACTCATCACTGTGTTCCAGCAGTCACCCCAGTGAACAGTCCTGATGGGATTGGATGTGGCTCAGAATGTCACCCTCATGAGCTCTACCCTGCCACAGCTGCAGTTCTGCAGTGGGAGAAACTCAAAACCTCAAAACACATGCACATGAAAGAAAAGAGCAAGAGCCAGAGCCCAAACAGGCCAGGTGTGGCAAAGACAGCTGGAGTGCCTAGGTTGGGACTCAGAATTATGTCAGTGGGGTGGCATTGCTGCTGGCACCAGCATGATAACCGAGAGCCAGCCCTGCTCATTTTGGGGAGCAGTGTGTTGGGGAAGGCAGCAGAAATTGAGAGGAAGGATTGAGTTTGGCCCTAGGAGGAGGTTGGGTAAGAGGCCAGTGTGGGTTGGAGAGCCTGGGCAGATAGACAGAGGCCAGGGCACACCCCAAAGCCTGGAGACTGCACTTGATGTCCAGGGTTGTGAAACACCACTTCCCCTCTTACTCACAACTGAGAGCAAGGGGCATTGATGAGTTCAGTTTGTGTGCGGCTGCATCCAAGGTGGCTCGGCTAGGAACCTCTGTTTCCTTGACTCAGGAGGCTGGGAGTCCAGGCTCCACTGAGGCTCGGCTGGGAGGATCGGAGTCTGAGTTTATGCCTGTGTTCCCTGTAGGATCCATGTTGGCTGAGCCTCAGTGTTTTTGTAATGAGAGGATGGGTGACCGTCATGTCTTTATCACAGGACACACTTGCTAAGTGGATTTGTTTGCTCTGAGGAGGAAAGAGAGAGGGGGGAGTGGTGCTGGAGACAGGGATGCAGACAGGGCTCATGGACTTGGCATAACTCAGTCTTGGAGGTGATATCCCATCACCTGTACCCACTTCAATTCCCATGAATCCAGAGGCTGAGCCCCCTTGAGGTGAGGGGTGAACCGGTTCTGGGCAGCAGGATGCTGTGGTACCTCGGAGTCTCTGTGAGACCCCAACACTAGACACACTTGGCCCTTTTGAAATCTTAGGAGAAGCCTTGGGAAGTTGTATGGCAGAGGGGAGCAGCCTCTGCATCTCAGTCCCCTCCAACTTGCCATGGTGTAGAGAGGGAACTGCAGCCACGATGGGACGGACATTGGCCATGTCCCTGTGTGGGACACAGGCCTGATTGAGTTAGGGTGCATTCTTTGTCTCTCCCTTTCTTGTGATTATCCCATCTCTACATTTGTGCTTTAGCCACCTGTGAGTCCCATCTCTGGTTTCAGAGAGAACAGAGGGTGTTATGGGCCAATAGACACAATAAACCCTAGAGATTAGATGCTACCCTACTTTCCAGAAAAGACTGGGCACACCATGAGTTGCACAATGATGGGACCAGGGTCCAAAAGCTGCTGAGAGGGAAGGACTGGTTGTGAATGCATTTTTGAAGGCTCCAAGCTGGAACTCTAGTGGCACCAAGCAGGGCAGATGCTGGTGGGGATGTTTGGGTAGTTGTTGGTGAACACCTGCGCACCTGAGATGGGTAGGCATGGAGGAGAAATCGGCAGCCCATAGGGCTGTTGAAAGTGGTCTTATGTGAAAAGAGGCTCAGGTATGGGCACAGGAAATGACATCATTGCCTTGACAATGGATCAAACAGAACGTGGAACCCTGGTATCCAGGCACCCACTTCACTGACCAAGCCATCCGAGCTCACTTGGTTGGAGCCACTGGAGGGAGAAGGATGTTCTCCTGTGGTTGCAGACAATGCCGAGCCTCAGGCTCCCAGGAATCTCAGGGGGGGCAACTAGCCCTTTTGTGGATACACTGGGTGAGGCTTCATCTTAGACGCCAGAGCCTCTGGCGATTGTCGCAGAGGAGCTCAAGAGTAACAGTGAGTAGCACAGGGCAGGTGAGCCCAGCAGGCCCTCTAGTCTGATCCCTGATGAATGGCCCAGGACTCCTATTCTGACTCTGTGTGTGTGTGTGTGTGTGTGTGTGTGTGTGTTTGTACTGATGGGAACTGTCCCATTGTGCTTTGACTCTAGTGTATTGGCACAAGTCATTTTTCTGTTTGTCACCATTTCCATTTTGAACCCACCATTCTTGGTCCCAACCCAGGGTGAAAATGATCAGAACACGGAGGAGCCCTTCAGGGTTCAGAGCCTTGAACCTTACAGGCAGGACCAGCTTAGGAATGAGCTCCTGCCTGTCATTTGTGGGAGGAACCTACATTTCAGCAGCAACATGGGGTTAATCTCCTGGGATTTCATCCCCACCCAGCAGGTGCTGGATCTCTTATTCCCAAAACAGCCACCTTCTTCAGTCTTTACTCCTGGTGCCACTCCACATCCTCCAAGGGGACAAGAACCTCAGGTTCTGGATGGATGTTGTAGAATGCCCACAGAGCCAACTGCCAGGCTGGGTGGGGTGCAGTTGCTGGGCTTTGCTGATGTTGTCATCCCCCACAGTTCTTGGAACCTTCTGTGGCAGTGGCATCCAGGACCCCAGCAGCTGTGAGTAGCAGCTCCTCACTGCTTCACTCCAGCGAGCAGGTGGAAGACAGCCGCGTTGTTCACGTCCTCCTAGAGGGACAGAGCCTGAGGGAGACAAAGCGCATCCCGGTAAGCCCGACAGCAGGGCTGCCTCCTGGGTGTCCACACAGTGGAAGGCAGGAGACACAGCCAACCCCAGGGCTATGGTGGGAAATAAAGAAGAGAGAGGTCCGTCTTAAGGGCTTGACCTGAGGAGGGAGAGCATCAGCATGCCCAGCTTCAGTGGTGAGTGGGCCTGTGTATTGTGGGTTTTGCAGGCCAGAAGTGCAGACGGAAGTGCTGTGGACAGATGAAGGCAGAGATATGTCCAGGGTGCAGGCTGCAGTGCCTAGAACTTGGTATTCTCAATGAGTGAAGTTGGAGCAGAGGAGGTGGCAGTGACTTGTCACATGTGTAGGAGGGGATGTGTTCCTGGTGGCAGGGAAGAGAACCTCCTTAGCATGACTAGGTGTAGGAATTTGGGGTCGGGATCACCTGGGGGGTCATGCCAAAGCTTCGGAATATTAGGCTTTGCATGTATGTAAATACGGAGCTAAAGGGGTTCTTGGCAGAATTTCTATGGATGTGCAGTAGACACACTAATGCTGAAGGTGTCCAGCTGCAGAGGAGACATGTTCAGTGACTGCCAGTGCTGAGTCAAGTACATCATGACAACCAGACCCGCACCGAGCTTCCAGAGGCCAGGGCCTCTCAAAGCTATCATGAAGCACTCAAGTGCACACTCTTGTATCTGAGTCTGTTTTGTGTCGTGGCAGTCAGGACCCAAATTTTCAGTGCATCTGCCTCTTGCACCCACAAAGGCAGCCTGCATCCCAGATCACACTTGGTGCGCAGATCCCTGGCCCTTTGCTCTCATCTCAGTGAGATGAGAGTGTGTCTGTGCATAGGCAGTTTGGTCCTTTGACATGAGTGGAATGTGGCTCCCCAGGGGGAGGGGAGATGGCAGGTACAGGCAGATATTTGTACCAGGATTGTTCTAGTAGCACATTGCAAGAACCCAGGTGGTATATGGAGGACACACTCAGGTAGCAGGATAACAAGATTGTGCCCTTGTATATGTAGCTGAGATTTCTCCTGAATGTTTGACCACAGTCTTCTGGGTAGCTCTTCTAAAAGCCATTCTCTGATGACATTTGTCCCACCCTGATCCAGGTGACCTTTCAGGAGACGGTGACAAGCCTCATCCGCAGGGCCTTGGACCAAAATTTGTTGCAGCATGAGGATGTGGACAACTTTGAGCTGCTGTATATGATGTCTGAGGATGAGAGTAAGTAGGACAATCAGACAGTGGGGAGACATGATCCACAGTGGGCTCAGGATAACTGACAGCCAAGAGGAAGTGGGCCTTGGCCCCAAAATACCAAAGTGTGATGGGCCTGGCGGAGACTCTCAGGGGTTGTGGGTGTTTTGTGGTATAATCCTTGAGTGCCACCTAACAATTCTCTCCAATTTGCTCTGCAGAAATCAAGGTCTCTGACCACTCACTCGTGTGTCTGTCCATGAATCTGGGAATACAATATTTCATGGTGAGGAAACGCCCCCAGGTCAAGGGAAAGGAGGTAAACACCTACCTTATTCAAGCTGTGCATGTGCTGCCATTCCACTCTGACCTGAGGAAATAAGAAGCCTCAGCACCTGGACATATTTGCTGGAAGCCCATAGAGCCAACTGACAGTCTGGGGTGGCTTTCTGTTTCTGGGTTTGCTGATGTTCCATCCCCCACAGTTCTCAGAATCAACCTGCAAGTCCTCCAGGCCGCTTTCCCACAAGCAGGTGGGAGACACCTGCTTAATTCGTGTCCACTTAGAAACACAAAGTCCAGAGATGGCCAAGAGTGTTCTGGTAAGCCTGGGAGCAGGGGTGTCCCGTGGTGCTTACACCTGGGTGGGGAGCAGACACTGGTCCAATACCATGGACTACTCATGCCCTCTTGAATTTGGAGCTTCTGGATGATCAGGAGGATAGATGGGAATCAAGAAGGGAGAGGTCAGTGTGAAGGGCTGGAGCTGAGATGAGCGAGTGCAGCAGCTTGTCCACTGCCATGTCTGAGGGAGTCTGTGTGTCAGGTGGCAGCATGCAGTCCAGAAGGGCAGGGACAGGTATGGGTGACAGATGAGAATAGGACAGGAACTAGGTTGCAGGTTCCCTTGTATGGGATGCTGACGTCTATGGAGGAGGACAGCAGTGTGAGGTTCTCCATGTTCCTTGAACAAGGAGCTGAGAGAGTCTCTCTGCAGAGTCGATATGGATGTGGAGCAAGCACACTAAATGTCCAGGTAACCCAATGACCACCCTTGCCGGATGAGGTGCCCTCCTACATCCCAGCCAGCACTGAGCCTCTGGAGGCCAGGAGCTCTCGTGGCTATCTTTCAGCTCTCCTGTGTGTGGTCATGTTCCTGGGTCTGTTTTTGGCCCTGGCAATCCAGACCAAAGCCTCTAGGTTTTGTGCCTAGGCCATTCCCAATGCCGCCTGCATCCTCGGGCAGACCTGGGATCTTGGAGGCTATTGTCCCATTCCTCCCAACTTGTGGGATGAGATTGCATCTGTATGCAGGTAGTGGGGTCCTTTCACTCCGAGAGGAGTGCAGCTCCACAAAGAGCAATGGCAGGCCCAGGAAGTCCTATGTACAAGGATTGGGCTAGTAGCCTGTGGGAAGAGCCCACACGATGAGCAGGAGGTCAGCCTCGGGTAGTAGGGTCATGGATGTTGCCCTTGTATTTAGAGTGGAGGTGCCTCCAGAATGCCCCTGCCCACTGTCCTTGAGTAGTCACTTCAAGGCCCATTTCCTGAAGGCCTGTCTCCCATGCTGCTCCAGGTGACCTGCCACGATAGGGCTCCTGTCGTCATCCGCAGCGCCCTCGACCTACACTTCCTTACTGAGGAGAATCCAGAGGATTATGAGCTGGGCCAAATCATCTCTCGCCGTCAGAGTAAGTGAGACAATCAGATAGCAGAGAGCAAGGGTCAGGATGTGGACTCAGGTCAACTCTTAGCAACAAAGAGTAGTCTCTGACCCCCAAGAACACTCCAACAGGTGTGTTGGGTTCGTGCACAAAGCCAACTGCACTTCTGCTGGTGGAAGGTCTTGAGGTCCAATGGTATACCCCGGTGGATATTGCGGCTCCCCACCAGGTGCCCTCCCCTGGACATGAACAGGCATCCAAAGCTGACATCTTTGAGGAGTGAGGAGGAAAGCCTCTCTCCAGGAGCAGTATGTTTTCATGGTCTGGGATAGGAGTGGTTTCAAAGGAACATGGGAATGCATGGGCTAAAGAGGGAACTGGCATTTTGTGGACTGAAGCAGTACTATTGAAAGCCTTCTGTGTGACCAAAAAACCACTGCCTGGGCAGAGCATTGCCAGGATTCTAGCAAGCAGTAACAGGATGAAATTGGGAAGAAAACACAGCCTGGGAGACAGCCTGAATCATCTGTTTTTGCATAAATTCCATGGTCTTACGCACCTGAGTCCACTAGGCAAGGAGTGATCACAATAGCCAGGTTGTGATCCCTAACTAAAGTCAGATGAGGGCTTCCTGAGCACGTAGCCACAGAGCTCATCTGATAATAATGCCAGCGCTTTTTCGTTGGTTGGTTGGTTGGTTTTTGTGAGCCAAACACCACAGCAGCCATTATCCCAGCCTATGTACCCTGAAGACCACCATCCCTATGAGTTCTAGGATCACTTGTCTCCTATCTTAACCTACTGTTAAGTTAGTAGAGTCTATGGAAGAGGAAGTCTGTCTGGGGCCTTGGTAGCCTAAGAAATTCATAGCAGAGATCTCCACATCCAACCCAGAAGGGATGGAGAACAGGCTCTAGGTTAGAGGAGGGCGACAGGAAACACATGTTCAGAGGAAGGAGAAGCGGCTGTTGTATTCCCCCACTCGGGGTCATGGCACCACTGGGCCATACACCATGTTGGAGGGAAGCAGTCCCTTTGCTGGTCTTTGGAACCATTGTTCTCAGTAGGGCAGTATTTGGAATGTGGCCTCCATTCTCAGAAGCCTGGTTCACATGGAGGCGGGCTCCACCAACGCAGAAGCATGGCTCTAACGTGGTATCCACGCTGGTCAGCCTGTCCTCACTGTGGCCATACTTGAGGAAAATAACTCAGAGGAGGAATCCTAGGCCTTTTTTCTCTGGGTTTCATAGCTTTCTCTTTGGTTGTGCACTGAGGCTGTCCATAAAGCTCTAGTGTGTGGCAGTGGAGAGCTCCTCAGCCCTTGCCACAAAGGCATAGACTGGGAGAGAGAGAACGAGGCTGGCAGAGAGGGAGAGAGAGAAAGATGGAGAGGGAGGACCTCTCCTTGGAGAATGAGGATTCAGTGGAGCCAACAGGAACAAGGTACTGTTGCCCAGGGCACAACCCTGTTTAGGTCTTACTCCAACCATGCTCAACCTTTCTTCCAGTCCCTCCCACCCCCCAGTAGTGTATTCATCTTGAATGAGAATTTCATGTTGACATCAGAGCACTCACCATCCAATGCTTCCCTCCAAACCCACCTATGAAGATGGCTCATGTGGGGACTGAATCTTTGGCACAGGAGCCTTTTGTGGGAGATTTCAGATGCAAACCCTAGTGGTGTGCTTTGGCAGATGCAAGAGGACCTGAGATATTCTGGAGTCCAAAGCCTTCGGTAGGAACAGACATTAGGTCTGTTGAAGTGCTCTGCCTAGTTCTTCCTCAGGGAGGACTGTGGAGGCTGTCTTTGTTGGTATTGGTGCTGAATTGGAGAGCTCTCAGGTGTGTGGCTCTGGCCTTTTCTGGCACAGGCTCTCAGATGTTGGCGTGTCCTAGGGAGCACCTCCTGAGTGCCACCTTCTTTTTGTACACCCCTCTCTCCGCAGAGCTGAGGATTCCAGCAGAGGCCAACGTATTTGATGCCAAGAATCCTCACAAAAAATCCAACTTTGTGCTGAGGAAAAGGAGCCTCTCCCAAAAGAATGATGGGTGGATCGAGCCTCAACCTCCCTCTCGTCCTGCAAAGAAGGCTCCTGCCCTCCTGAGGATGCTTGCAAAACCATTCTGTTGCTGTGTGCCTGGGCGGGGCTGAGGCAGCCCAGGAATATTTACATTGATTACTATTTTCTTCAAAGTTTGAATCTATAGTTTGCCATTGTCCTTGACCTTGTTTAGTAACACAGTTGTTACTCTATCCTGTATTTGTTGTTTCCATTAATATATTATTATTTTAAAATATATATGTTTTTGTTACCTGATCCACTGTGATGATTTGTGTATACTAAATGTAGCAGTGATTCCTAAAGGACACATCCAAACCAACAGGAAGGAATGTTTCATTCTATCAGCAAGAACTTTGGTTTTTAGGAGTTTGGCAGATGGCATTATCTGAGTCAGTTTTCCAATGGGGGCAATGAAGTATCAGCTGTGATGGTACAAACACAAACAAAGACACACAAACACACACAAGAGCACACACACTCACTGAGAGATAGATAGACAGATGGAGTTGGTCTCTGCTGAAATACTTTGGAGACATGGTTCTGATTTCTCCCCTTTTGGAGTATTTTCAATTGCACAAGGTGTCTTGCAAATGAACCCATGTCTGAGGAAGACATGCATGTGTACTTCACATGCCACTTTTCACATAGCAGGAAGGTCATGTAATATTTTTCATGCAGCTGTCTTTTGACTGTGAACCATCCCATGAGGTCAGCTGTGGAATTTTCAACTTGTAGCATCACAATGGGGATCCACTCTTTGGATTTGGGGATATTTCCGATTTTCTTGATTCAGATTGGAATGATATATATATTAGTTTTTGATGAAAATTCTGCATTTGATGGTAATGAATGTCGTGCATCTAGGAATCTGTAGAGTGCAGACAATGAATGGATGCCTACTGTTGTCTGGACTGGTCTGAAAAGTCCTGTAGCATCTGAGCATGTGTGAGGGCTGTACAGGTCTTGCCAAAAGTCCAGGTCAGATGATCCTGCACAAAGCTGAACTCCTAGTGGTCTCCACAACAGTGTAAGGGCCAAGGAGAAACACACTTCCACACAGAAGTTGGGAAGCTACCTTATGAAGGTGATCATAGATACGGGATTATTAATATATCCAGGTTGGCATCTATTATTTTTTTAGCTTTTGACTTTCGCAGCTGTGGGCATCTTGACAACCATCAACTCCCTGTAAGCACAGACAACTCTATAAGAACCTGAGGATAAATTTCCCTGTGCATGTCCCCTTGTGAAACTGCTTAAGCACCGCCTGGTTTACACACAGGTGGAATTTCTAGGTCAAAGTGTGCATGTTTACTTCTTTGACTAAGCACTGCCAGGTGGCTCTTCTGCATAGCTCTACCTGTGGCCAGGATTGTATTATCTAGCTTTCTAACTTTTGCATGTTGAGTAGATACATAGTGGGAGCACACTGTTTTTGTTGGTATTTTTCTTGGTATCTATTCTGATGCTTTTCACTGGGGGATTTTTCCTGTGAAAATGGGCTTCCTCTACTTGACCTTATTTTCTTCTTTTTAAAATTTTTTCAATGTGACTTTTTAATTTTAGTTTTATTAAAGACATTGCCCCTTGCTTGCATAGTCTATATCTAAAGCACTAGTCCTTGCTCCAAGGCCCAGCTTGCTCTCAGCTGCCCCAGGAGGGGAACAGTCTTTGGCGGTAGACAAGAGACACCCCTGCAGGGGGCACAAGTGCTTTGGCCCTCTGGTGTCTTGCCAGCAGTGCTTCCCATGCTCACAGAGGGTTTCAGACACTGAGTCAATGGTCCAGGTGGTCTTTTGTTCAGTCTGATCTCAAATTGAGCTCCTCTGAGAGGTCATATTGAAGTCCTTGTGTGTTCCTGACCCATCATTTTAAACAATATTCCAAGTTCACTTTTTGTGTGTACGTGGGTTCTGGGGATTGAACCCAGGGCCTTGAGCCTGTGAGGCAAGTGACCTACCTGAGCTACACCCTCAGAGACCCCTGTAAAAGTATTTCCCCTTTGCCTCGGGGTCTAAGTTGCCAAGGCTGACCTCAAACGTTCCTCTTGCCTCAGCCTCCCTGGTGGCTGGCATGACAGGCATGCACCTGGGACTGTCACACTCGAGCCTGTGATGGGAACTCATGTGCATCTGTCCAGGGCTGAGCATGGTTAGGCAGAGCTGTGCTCCAGGCTCCCTGCAGGGCTGTGGAGGCTTCTGCTGCCCAGCAGCCCTGGTGCCATGGCCAGGGCTCCTCCCAGCCGAGGGCAGGCAGCTGCCCATTGCTGTAGGCTGACCTTATTTTCTTCTTATGGCACTCGTCCGTTCTCTGGAGTATGTTGTATAGTTTGTCCATTAGGAGTCTAACAGGTCCTCTAGAACCTTCAAACAATTAGTAAAATTCCTGAACAGTAAGTGAGCGCGCGCAGAAATTGGGCTAATATTTTGGGAAGAACAATGTTGGATGATATATTCATGGCTTGAATATATCATCCAACATGAAGTTATTTTTTATTACTTACAAAATAATAAAATAATGAAGCAATACCATGGGCTGAGCTAAAATAGATCCTTAGGATCTTAGGCATTCTGTAATAAATCTGTGTCACTTGAAGTATAGAGTTGATCGACTCTGAGTAATGAAACAGAAGTAAAGGTATCAAAGCCAATGATCATCTGTTTCCAATTTTCTGTGATTTGGTTCAAGTGGTAAAGTGGTGATATTTATTAATAATGGATCGAATAGGTTCATAATTGTTTTAGAGTACAATTAGATGCCTTCAAACTTTAGGCTACATGGGCACATTTGAGAACGGTTCCAGCCATTCTCTCATCCTTTGGGTCATTCCCCTCCTATGTCCTGTGAGACATTTTCTATGTGAGGCTTTAAGAAGAAGAAGAGAATATTCTGTAAAGAAAACCTTGTGATCTGTGCAGTAGGAAGTTGAATGGATTCATTCAGAAATCAGAAATTCTATTGAAAGATATTTATTTGCATGAGCCAAATAAAACCTATTTTTAGGCATCCTGGTGAAGACAAGGTTTTATCTTTATGTCTCATTTTCTATGTTTTGTTGTTGTTGTTGTTGTTAGAATGAAATTCATATGTTGCCAGACCATTCTATCAGATGTGTAACTAGATGCCATTTAAATTACCCACTTTTACATGGTAGACAGTTTTTAATGAACACTGCCTGTCTGCACCTTTTTTAAAAACAGGACTGGGATCAGAAGCCCAAATACCAATGGTTAGCTGGAGCATATTTTTCATTTGGCCTATCTGTCAGTATTCCCTGAGGTCATCTGTGCAATCAGCTTCGTTACTCCTGCTCCCTCACTGGATTTCATAGAAACCATATGCTATGTATGAATCAGGGACACCAAGCCCACAACATAGCATTCTTGGAATATCCAAAGTCCCACTTTTCACTTCGCCATGCCTGAGATCAGCAGTAATATTTATCAGCAAATGTGAGATTTTCAAAGATCCAATTCTATGTGCTCCTTTCTCATAGAGCCTTAGGCAGGGATATAGCATACATAAATATTAAGTAAAGTCCATAGTTTTTAAAATGTCATCCATTGAATAGTTGACACATGTCTGAGATACTTTTTATTTTGGAGGAGGTATTATTTAATAGGGAATTCCAACAGCTACCTAATAGTGAAATGAGAAGTCTTGCATCCATTTTATTTTGTTTCTGATGATTTTTATGAGTAAGGGTAAGATACTTCCTTGTTCTGATGCAGATGTTGCCCACTTTTGTGAATGGATGCGGGGTGTCACCTACTACTTGCATATCTGCATATTGGGCTTGACACTGCTATCGTACTTGGTAGTTGGCAAAAAGTCAATACTGAAGTTAAGCTCTTGTGTTCTAGCAGCAGAGCTGAAGATCCTTGATGTGCCACCTTCTGCAATCCATGCTGCTCTCTTCATGTTCCTTATTGACTTCCTGGTGATGAGCATCATGGTCTCCTGGTCTTGAGAATGGCCAAGCATTGCTCTGTGAATGTGGAAGATGGGCATGTGGAAGGCTCCAGGGAGGAGGGATCATTGAACATGTACTCGAATCCATGTGCCTGTTGAATGACCTGTTTTTTTTATTTTTGGGTTTTAAGGGAGACACTGCCCTAAAACACTTCTGTGCAGCTGGGGATGCAGGCTTCTGCTTCACCTTGCAGGAAGCATTAACGAATCCTTTCCAGAAGACATGAGAAGAGAGAAGTGAGCCTCTGGTATCATGCAGGTTCCTTGCATTGCCCATGGGCTAGAAGAGAGAAGAGTTGCTTCATGAGATTTGATCCCCTTTTTCCTGAAAAGTTCCACACAGAGGTGAGTCCCCAGCATGTTTAGAAATCATTTCAGACACCTTTCTGGACGGAATTGAATCAGAGCCCCTGATGATGTGGAAGAGCTAAAGATGGGTTTGCTATGAATTTTCTATTTCATTCATCAGGGCCTGAGTCAAGTCAGTCATTGTGCTGTCAACACATGAGCTGCTGGTCAAATGTGAGGAAGTGGTCTTGCTTTATGAAAACACCACCCTGATTCAGTGAGCCAGAGGCAGCCTGCAGTCCCTGTTTTCCTGTAAAGGCAGATTGCTGTGGATGGCCTCTGGCCTCGTCATGCAGCCCTGCTCAGAGTAGGGGATTGAGGGACCAGGCAGATCCCTAGTTCCTTTTGACCTTTATTGCCATTGGGCCACCCCAGGGTCCTTGGACTCTACCTGGTCTTCTGGCCTGGGTCAGGGGATGTGAGGTTTGGAATCCCCCTCTGTGGCAGGATCCCAGCCCCCCAGCCACTTGAGGTCAGCACATCCTTCCCTAATTGTGTTAGAGTTGGAGACTTCTCCCACCCATCCTCATCCATGCTCATCCCACATTTTGTAGCTTGGCACCTGAGGACCTTTATTCATTGACTTACTTGTTAGTGATGATGGTTACTAAGACTAAGTGACTCTTTCAAGTCACATCACTTGCATGGTAGGGCTAGAGCATGGATCTTCCTAATTGATTTCATGGGACTCTCTCATGGAAACTGTGACTGCTTCCTAAACACACACTCTACATTTGGAGTGTCAAAATTCTTGCCACTGCCTCCTTGGCAAGTGTATCTTGTCTTCTACGTGGGAATTTCACAAATATTTTCCTTTGGTTTGTGGAGGTCATGCAGAAGGGATTTCATTTGAAATAGCCCAAACAAGAAATACCAGTTGTCTTTTTCGCACATGGATGTGTGTAGTGAACACCCCTTTCTGTGTGCTTGCATGAGTTACTCCTTTGAATTTGTTGAAGAATGGTTGGCTGGGGAGCAAGTTAACGAGAGATGGATATCAATGGTTGTCAAGTATTCTGACGTGAAGAATGTATTGAGGATGTGAAGGCTTTTCTAGCCAGTTCCTATGGCTCAGTCAGGGATCAGTCAGAGGATTCTGTCTGGTAGACTCTTTGGCACAGATGTCAAAGTGGCCTGGTCTTACCCTGTCCAGGACTGAATGCTGAGCTTGAGTGGGAGCTTCTTGTCATTTCAAGCATTTCCATGAGTCTGTCCTCTGTTCTCTTGTATCCAAGTGGTTTCTAATAGGAAAGCAGAACAAAAATTGAAAGTATGGTGATTGATTATTTTTACCAATGTTATTTCAATCCACTTTGTTTAATACGAAATTACCTTTATGCTAGTAAGATTTCATATGTGAGGAAATAATGAAAATATTGGGGTTAGGGGATGAGAATATGCAAATCAAACATTTTTGAGCACCAAGACCCGTTTTTTTTTTTTGTTTTTGTTTTTGTTTAACTTAAATAATATTAAGTGCCAGAGGACCACCGCTGCCATTCAGCCTCAACAACCTCCAGGTCCAGCCTCCAGGTGGCCCATTTCACCAGGGTGTGTGGGACCACACTGTCCTGGGATGAGAGAACAGTACCCACGGATGTTGACATCTCACAGAGTAGATATTGCCAGTGACAGTAGGGAGCTATTGGCACATGAGGAAGGGAAGAGCTCTCAGGATGGGAAGAGGGGGCCACTTCGAGACTCATTGGGTATGGCACGAGGCTGCTGGGTGTGGTGTTGGCCTGGGCCCACTGAGTGGGGCAGATCCGTGGTCTGTGTTTCTGTACCCTCCTCTGTAGCCTGTGTTGGCAGCAGATCAGGGAATTGCGATCAGAAGTGCTCCCAGTAACACAGGCACCAGCCCCCAGAGTGTGTGCCTATCCGTTTCCCCACCTGGCCTGACTTAGTGCCTGTCTTGCCTCAGGGCTGAGACCCTACAATCTCTGATGAGGGTGTCTGTGGTCCAGATCCAACCTGCATGGCCAACATGCTCAGACCTTCAGCTGGGTCCTAGGCTGCTGCAACCAAACTCTGTTAACTGGGTGGCCGACAACAGAGGAAGTGTCTTCCGTTGAGCTCCAGAGGCTCAACACAGTAGGTGTTGGGCTGTCCCAGTGGCATAACCCCTCCCAGGTTTCAAGGGGACTGTCTCCCCAACTCTCCCAGCCCTTGCCCACTCTCCTATTGCTGCCCACGATCTGTGGTTCCCATATGGGCATCCCGCCCTGGCTCCAACCTCACATATCCGGTATCCCCCAGTCTCCCTGGTATCTGGGTCCAGACTCTCCTCTTCCTACAAGAATATCAGATATTGGATTTGGTCCCAGTTGATGCTGTGTTCCATCATGTGAGCTCTTAGCTTCATCACTGTGCAAAGACTCTTTTCCCACACAAGTTCGCACGGCTTTTGGCTGGCTAAGAATTTTCAGGCGACACTTTTCTAATGAGTACACTTTCCTTCCTTCCGATCTCCCACCAGTGAGCATTCCTCGCACCCTTGTCCTAGTTCCTTTATGGCAGTTTCCCTCCTTATGGCTGAGAGGACCTAGTGACCCCTGAATTCACACGTTCTCCTTAATCACCAACACACTGCAGAATTCTCCAGGGGGCCATATATGCTCCTGGAAGTTGGGGTTGGAAATAGTTCTCCATCCATTAATCACTCCCTCACTCACTAATGTCCTTGTGTCCTTGAGAAAGGCTCTCCCTTTCCTGGTTTTCCTGAATAGAAATCCTCTTGCCTCTTGGGTGAATAGGGTTATGGGTTGTGCAGAGGGTGTTGGTCCACTGAGCATCTTAGAGACTGTCCTTTATGGAGCCTAATGATCCTCACTGGGGAATGAGGCCAGGGTCCTAACTGTGGTTAGTTAGAGAGGGAAAGAAGGACAAGGGAAACTCAGATGTCTCTTCATGGCCCCTGGAGTTAGAGGACTTACCCCTTTGCACCTGGGATCAGGAGACCTCATTTCCTCGAGGACACGCACACTCAGACGTTAATCTTGAGTGTGGGTTCCTTTCTGGGGTCCAGGGCTGTTGTTAGCCACCAGGAATGACAGTGCTCTCCATGCTGAGTGGAGCCATTTTTGCCAGGAAAGAGAGCCCATGGTCACGCCTTGTGCAAAGCATCCCACGCCAGGGGCTCCCATGCCTACATTCCTGTCCTGAAAGGAAGCCACCCAGAGGCAAGGTGGGTCCAACCACCTCCCATGTGTTCACTCATCACTGTGTTCCAGCAGTCACCCCAGTGAACAGTCCTGATGGGATTGGATGTGGCTCAGAATGTCACCCTCATGAGCTCTACCCTGCCACAGCTGCAGTTCTGCAGTGGGAGAAACTCAAAACCTCAAAACACATGCACATGAAAGAAAAGAGCAAGAGCCAGAGCCCAAACAGGCCAGGTGTGGCAAAGACAGCTGGAGTGCCTAGGTTGGGACTCAGAATTATGTCAGTGGGGTGGCATTGCTGCTGGCACCAGCATGATAACCGAGAGCCAGCCCTGCTCATTTTGGGGAGCAGTGTGTTGGGGAAGGCAGCAGAAATTGAGAGGCAGGATTGAGTTTGGCCCTAGGAGGAGGTTGGGTAAGAGGCCAGTGTGGGTTGGAGAGCCTGGGCAGATAGACAGAGGCCAGGGCACACCCCAAAGCCTGGAGACTGCACTTGATGTCCAGGGTTGTGAAACACCACTTCCCCTCTTACTCACAACTGAGAGCAAGGGGCATTGATGAGTTCAGTTTGTGTGCGGCTGCATCCAAGGTGGCTTGGCTAGGAACCTCTGTTTCCTTGACTCAGGAGGCTGGGAGTCCAGGCTCCACTGAGGCTCGGCTGGGAGGATCGGAGTCTGAGTTTATGCCTGTGTTCCCTGTAGGATCCATGTTGGCTGAGCCTCAGTGTTTTTGTAATGAGAGGATGGGTGACCGTCATGTCTTTATCACAGGACACACTTGCTAAATGGATTTGTTTGCTCTGAGGAGGAAAGAGAGAGGGGGGAGTGGTGCTGGAGACAGGGATGCAGACAGGGGTCATGGACTTGGCATAACTCAGTCTTGGAGGTGATATCCCATCACCTGTACCCACTTCAATTCCCATGAATCCAGAGGCTGAGCCCCCTTGAGGTGAGGGGTGAACCGGTTCTGGGCAGCAGGATGCTGTGGTACCTCGGAGTCTCTGTGAGACCCCAACACTAGACACACTTGGCCCTTTTGAAATCTTAGGAGAAGCCTTGGGAAGTTGTATGGCAGAGGGGAGCAGCCTCTGCATCTCAGTCCCCTCCAACTTGCCATGGTGTAGAGAGGGAACTGCAGCCACGATGGGACGGACATTGGCCATGTCCCTGTGTGGGACACAGGCCTGATTGAGTTAGGGTGCATTCTTTGTCTCTCCCTTTCTTGTGATTATCCCATCTCTACATTTGTGCTTTAGCCACCTGTGAGTCCCATCTCTGGTTTCAGAGAGAACAGAGGGTGTTATGGGCCAATAGACACAATAAACCCTAGAGATTAGATGCTACCCTACTTTCCAGAAAAGACTGGGCACACCATGAGTTGCACAATGATGGGACCAGGGTCCAAAAGCTGCTGAGAGGGAAGGACTGGTTGTGAATGCATTTTTGAAGGCTCCAAGCTGGAACTCTAGTGGCACCAAGCAGGGCAGATGCTGGTGGGGATGTTTGGGTAGTTGTTGGTGAACACCTGCGCACCTGAGATGGGTAGGCATGGAGGAGAAATCGGCAGCCCATAGGGCTGTTGAAAGTGGTCTTATGTGAAAAGAGGCTCAGGTATGGGCACAGGAAATGACATCATTGCCTTGACAATGGATCAAACAGAACATGGAACCCTGGTATCCAGGCACCCACTTCACTGACCAAGCCATCCGAGCTCACTTGGTTGGAGCCACTGGAGGGAGAAGGATGTTCTCCTGTGGTTGCAGACAATGCCGAGCCTCAGGCTCCCAGGAATCTCAGGGGGGCCAACTAGCCCTTTTGTGGATACACTGGGTGAGGCTTCATCTTAGACGCCAGAGCCTCTGGCGATTGTCGCAGAGGAGCTCAAGAGTAACAGTGAGTAGCACAGGGCAGGTGAGCCCAGCAGGCCCTCTAGTCTGATCCCTGATGAATGGCCCAGGACTCCTATTCTGACTCTGTGTGTGTGTGTGTGTGTGTGTGTGTGTGTGTGTGTGTGTGTGTGTGTGTTTGTACTGATGGGAACTGTCCCATTGTGCTTTGACTCTAGTGTATTGGCACAAGTCATTTTTCTGTTTGTCACCATTTCCATTTTGAACCCACCATTCTTGGTCCCAACCCAGGGTGAAAATGATCAGAACACGGAGGAGCCCTTCAGGGTTCAGAGCCTTGAACCTTACAGGCAGGACCAGCTTAGGAATGAGCTCCTGCCTGTCATTTGTGGGAGGAACCTACATTTCAGCAGCAACATGGGGTTAATCTCCTGGGATTTCATCCCCACCCAGCAGGTGCTGGATCTCTTGTTCCCAAAACAGCCACCTTCTTCAGTCTTTACTCCTGGTGCCACTCCACATCCTCCAAGGGGACAAGAACCTCAGGTTCTGGATGGATGTTGTAGAATGCCCACAGAGCCAACTGCCAGGCTGGGTGGGGTGCAGTTGCTGGGCTTTGCTGATGTTGTCATCCCCCACAGTTCTTGGAACCTTCTGTGGCAGTGGCATCCAGGACCCCAGCAGCTGTGAGTAGCAGCTCCTCACTGCTTCACTCCAGCGAGCAGGTGGAAGACAGCCGCGTTGTTCACGTCCTCCTAGAGGGACAGAGCCTGAGGGAGACAAAGCGCATCCCGGTAAGCCCGACAGCAGGGCTGCCTCCTGGGTGTCCACACAGTGGAAGGCAGGAGACACAGCCAACCCCAGGGCTATGGTGGGAAATAAAGAAGAGAGAGGTCCGTCTTAAGGGCTTGACCTGAGGAGGGAGAGCATCAGCATGCCCAGCTTCAGTGGTGAGTGGGCCTGTGTATTGTGGGTTTTGCAGGCCAGAAGTGCAGACGGAAGTGCTGTGGACAGATGAAGGCAGAGATATGTCCAGGGTGCAGGCTGCAGTGCCTAGAACTTGGTATTCTCAATGAGTGAAGTTGGAGCAGAGGAGGTGGCAGTGACTTGTCACATGTGTAGGAGGGGATGTGTTCCTGGTGGCAGGGAAGAGAACCTCCTTAGCATGACTAGGTGTAGGAATTTGGGGTCGGGATCACCTGGGGGGTCATGCCAAAGCTTCGGAATGTTAGGCTTTGCATGTATGTAAATACGGAGCTAAAGGGGTTCTTGGCAGAATTTCTATGGATGTGCAGTAGACACGCTAATGCTGCAGGTGTCCAGCTGCAGAGGAGACATGTTCAGTGACTGCCAGTGCTGAGTCAAGTACATCATTACAACCAGACCCGCACCGAGCTTCCAGAGGCCAGGGCCTCTCAAAGCTATCATGAAGCACTCAAGTGCACACTCTTGTATCTGAGTCTGTTTTGTGTCGTGGCAGTCAGGACCCAAATTTTCAGTGCATCTGCCTCTTCCACCCACAAAGGCAGCCTGCATCCCAGATCACACTTGGTGCGCAGATCCCTGGCCCATTGCTCTCATCTCAGTGAGATGAGAGTGTGTCTGTGCATAGGCAGTTTGGTCCTTTGACATGAGTGGAATGTGGCTCCCCAGGGGGAGGGGAGATGGCAGGTACAGGCAGATATTTGTACCAGGATTGTTTTAGTAGCACATTGCAAGAACCCAGGTGGTATATGGAGGACACACTCAGGTAGCAGGATAACAAGATTGTGCCCTTGTATATGTAGCTGAGATTTCTCCTGAATGTTTGACCACAGTCTTCTGGGTTGCTCTTCTAAAAGCCATTCTCTGATGACATTTGTCCCACCCTGATCCAGGTGACCTTTCAGGAGACGGTGACAAGCCTCATTCGCAGGGCCTTGGACCAAAATTTGTTGCAGCATGAGGATGTGGACAACTTTGAGCTGCTGTATATGATGTCTGAGGATGAGAGTAAGTAGGACAATCAGACAGTGGGGAGACATGATCCACAGTGGGCTCAGGATAACTGACAGCCAAGAGAAAGTGGGCCTTGGCCCCAAAATACCAAAGTGTGATGGGCCTGGCGGAGACTCTCAGGAGTTGTGGGTGTTTTGTGGTATAATCCTTGAGTGCCACCTAACAATTCTCTCCACTTCGCTCTGCAGAAATCAAGGTCTCTGACCACTCACTCGTGTGTCTGTCCATGAATCTGGGAATACAATCTTTCATCGTGAGGAAACGCCCCCAGGTCAAGGGAAAGGAGGTAAACACCTACCTTATTCAAGCTCTGCATGTGCTGCCATTCCACTCCGACCTGAGGAAATAAGAAGCCTCAGCACCTGGACATATTTGCTGGAAGCCATAGAGCCAACTGACAGTCTGGGGTGGCTTTCTGTTTCTGGGTTTGCTGATGTTCCATCCCCCACAGTTCTCAGAATCAACCTGCAAGTCCTCCAGGCCGCTTTCCCACAAGCAGGTGGGAGACACCTGCTTAATTCGTGTCCACTTAGAAACACAAAGTCCAGAGATGGCCAAGAGTGTTCTGGTAAGCCTGGGAGCAGGGGTGTCCCGTGGTGCTTACACCTGGGTGGGGAGCAGACACTGGTCCAATACCATGGACTACTCATGCCCTCTTGAATTTGGAGCTTCTGGATGATCAGGAGGATAGATGGGAATCAAGAAGGGAGAGGTCAGTGTGAAGGGCTGGAGCTGAGATGAGCGAGTGCAGCAGCTTGTCCACTGCCATGTCTGAGGGAGTCTGTGTGTCAGGTGGCAGCATGCAGTCCAGAAGGGCAGGGACAGGTATGGGTGACAGATGAGAATAGGACAGGAACTAGGTTACAGGTTCCCTTGTATGGGATGCTGACGTCTATGGAGGAGGACAGCAGTGTGAGGTTCTCCATGTTCCTTGAACAAGGAGCTGAGAGAGTCTCTCTGCAGAGTCGATATGGATGTGGAGCAAGCACACTAAATGTCCAGGTAACCCAATGACCACCCTTGCCGGATGAGGTGGCCTCCTACATCCCAGCCAGCACTGAGCCTCTGGAGGCCAGGAGCTCTCGTGGCTATCTTTCAGCTCTCCTGTGTGTGGTCATGTTCCTGGGTCTGTTTTTGGCCCTGGCAATCCAGACCAAAGCCTCTAGGTTTTGTGCCTAGGCCATTCCCAATGCCGCCTGCATCCTCGGGCAGACCTGGGATCTTGGAGGCTATTGTCCCATTCCTCCCAACTTGTGGGATGAGATTGCATCTGTATGCAGGTAGTGGGGTCCTTTCACTCCGAGAGGAGTGCAGCTCCACAAAGAGCAATGGCAGGCCCAGGAAATCCTATGTACAAGGATTGGGCTAGTAGCCTGTGGGAAGAGCCCACACGATGAGCAGGAGGTCAGCCTCGGGTAGTAGGGTCATGGATGTTGCCCTTGTATTTAGAGTGGAGGTGCCTCCAGAATGCCCCTGCCCACTGTCCTTGAGTAGTCACTTCAAGGCCCATTTCCTGAAGGCCTGTCTCCCATGCTGCTCCAGGTGACCTGCCACGATAGGGCTCCTGTCGTCATCCGCAGCGCCCTCGACCTACACTTCCTTACTGAGGAGAATCCAGAGGATTATGAGCTGGGCCAAATCATCTCTCGCCGTCAGAGTAAGTGAGACAATCAGATAGCAGAGAGCAAGGGTCAGGATGTGGACTCAGGTCAACTCTTAGCAACAAAGAGTAGTCTCTGACCCCCAAGAACACTCCAACAGGTGTGTTGGGTTCGTGCACAAAGCCAACTGCACTTCTGCTGGTGGAAGGTCTTGAGGTCCAATGGTATACCCCGGTGGATATTGCGGCTCCCCACCAGGTGCCCTCCCCTGGACATGAACAGGCATCCAAAGCTGACATCTTTGAGGAGTGAGGAGGAAAGCCTCTCTCCAGGAGCAGTATGTTTTCATGGTCTGGGATAGGAGTGGTTTCAAAGGAACATGGGAATGCATGGGCTAAAGAGGGAACTGGCATTTTGTGGACTGAAGCAGTACTATTGAAAGCCTTCTGTGTGACCAAAAAACCACTGCCTGGGCAGAGCATTGCCAGGATTCTAGCAAGCAGTAACAGGATGAAATTGGGAAGAAAACACAGCCTGGGAGACAGCCTGAATCATCTGTTTTTGCATAAATTCCATGGTCTTACGCACCTGAGTCCACTAGGCAAGGAGTGATCACAATAGCCAGGTTGTGATCCCTAACTAAAGTCAGATGAGGGCTTCCTGAGCACGTAGCCACAGAGCTCATCTGATAATAATGCCAGCGCTTTTTCGTTGGTTGGTTGGTTGGTTTTTGTGAGCCAAACACCACAGCAGCCATTATCCCAGCCTATGTACCCTGAAGACCACCATCCCTATGAGTTCTAGGATCACTTGTCTCCTATCTTAACCTACTGTTAGGTTAGTAGAGTCTATGGAAGAGGAAGTCTGTCTGGGGCCTTGGTAGCCTAAGAAATTCATAGCAGAGATCTCCACATCCAACCCAGAAGGGATGGAGAACAGGCTCTAGGTTAGAGGAGGGCGACAGGAAACACATGTTCAGAGGAAGGAGAAGCGGCTGTTGTATTCCCCCACTCGGGGTCATGGCACCACTGGGCCATACGCCATGTTGGAGGGAAGCAGTCCCTTTGCTGGTCTTTGGAACCATTGTTCTCAGTAGGGCAGTATTTGGAATGTGGCCTCCATTCTCAGAAGCCTGGTTCACATGGAGGCGGGCTCCACCAATGCAGAAGCATGGCTCTAACGTGGTATCCGTGCTGGTCAGCCTGTCCTCACTGTCGCCATACTTGAGGAAAATAACTCAGAGGAGGAATCCTAGGCCTTTTTTCTCTGGGTTTCATAGCTTTCTCTTTGGTTGTGCACTGAGGCTGTCCATAAAGCTCTAGTGTGTGGCAGTGGAGAGCTCCTCAGCCCTTGCCACAAAGGCATAGACTGGGAGAGAGAGAACGAGGCTGGCAGAGAGGGAGAGAGAGAAAGATGGAGAGGGAGGACCTCTCCTTGGAGAATGAGGATTCAGTGGAGCCAACAGGAACAAGGTACTGTTGCCCAGGGCACAACCCAGTTTAGGTCTTACTCCAACCATGCTCAACCTTTCTTCCAGTCCCTCCCACCCCCCAGTAGTGTATTCATCTTGAATGAGAATTTCATGTTGACATCAGAGCACTCACCATCCAATGCTTCCCTCCAAACCCACCTATGAAGATGGCTCATGTGGGGACTGAATCTTTGGCACAGGAGCCTTTTGTGGGAGATTTCAGATGCAAACCCTAGTGGTGTGCTTTGGCAGATGCAAGAGGACCTGAGATATTCTGGAGTCCAAGGCCTTCGGTAGGAACAGACATTAGGTCTGTTGAAGTGCTCTGCCTAGTTCTTCCTCAGGGAGGACTGTGGAGGCTGTCTTTGTTGGTATTGGTGCTGAATGGAGAGCTCTCAGGTGTGTGGCTCTGGCCTTTTCTGGCACAGGCTCTCAGATGTTGGCGTGTCCTAGGGAGCACCTCCTGAGTGCCACCTTCTTTTTGTACACCCCTCTCTCCCCAGAGCTGAGGATTCCAGCAGAGGCCAACATATTTTATGCCAAGAATCCTCACAAAAATCCAACTTTGTGCTGAGGAAAAGGAGCCTCTCCCAAAAGAATGATGGGTGGATCGAGCCTCAACCTCCCTCTCGTCCTGCAAAGAAGGCTCCTGCCCTCCTGAGGATGCTTGCAAAACCATTCTGTTGCTGTGTGCCTGGGCGGGGCTGAGGCAGCCCAGGAATATTTACATTGATTACTATTTTCTTCAAAGTTTGAATCTATAGTTTGCCATTGTCCTTGACCTTGTTTAGTAACACAGTTGTTACTCTATCCTGTATTTGTTGTTTCCATTAATATATTATAATTATTTTAAAATATATATGTTTTTGTTACCTGATCTACTGTGATGATTTGAGTATACTAAATGTAGCAGTGATTCCTAAAGGACACATCCAAACCAACAGGAAGGAATGTTTCATTCTATCAGCAAGAACATTGGTTTTTAGGAGTTTGGCAGATGGCATTATCTGAGTCAGTTTTCCAATGGGGGCAATGAAGTATCAGCTATGATGGTACAAACACAAACAAAGACACACAAACACACACAAGAGCACACACACTCACTGAGAGATAGATAGACAGATGGAGTTGGTCTCTGCTGAAATACTTTGGAGACATGGTTCTGATTTCTCCCCTTTTGGAGTATTTTCAATTGCACAAGGTGTCTTGCAAATGAACCCATGTCTGAGGAAGACATGCATGTGTACTTCACATGCCACTTTTCACATAGCAGGAAGGTCATGTAATATTTTTCATGCAGCTGTCTTTTGACTGTGAACCATCCCATGAGGTCAGCTGTGGAATTTTCAACTTGTAGCATCACAATGGGGATCCACTCTTTGGATTTGGGGATATTTCCGATTTTCTTGATTCAGATTGGAATGATATATATATTAGTTTTTGATGAAAATTCTGCATTTGATGGTAATGAATGTCGTGCATCTAGGAATCTGTAGAGTGCAGACAATGAATGGATGCCTACTGTTGTCTGGACTGGTCTGAAAAGTCCTGTAGCATCTGAGCATGTGTGAGGGCTGTACAGGTCTTGCCAAAAGTCCAGGTCAGATGATCCTGCACAAAGCTGAACTCCTAGTGGTCTCCACAACAGTGTAAGGGCCAAGGAGAAACACACTTCCACACAGAAGTTGGGAAGCTACCTTATGAAGGTGATCATAGATACGGGATTATTAATATATCCAGGTTGGCATCTATTATTTTTTTAGCTTTTGACTTTCGCAGCTGTGGGCATCTTGACAACCATCAACTCCCTGTAAGCACAGACAACTCTATAAGAACCTGAGGATAAATTTCCCTGTGCATGTCCCCTTGTGAAACTGCTTAAGCACCGCTGGTTTACACACAGGTGGAATTTCTAGGTCAAAGTGTGCATGTTTACTTCTTTGACTAAGCACTGCCAGGTGGCTCTTCTGCATAGCTCTACCTGTGGCCAGGATTGTATTATCTAGCTTTCTAACTTTTGCATGTTGAGTAGATACATAGTGGGAGCACACTGTTTTTGTTGGTATTTTTCTTGGTATCTATTCTGATGCTTTTCACTGGGGGATTTTTCCTGTGAAAATGGGCTTCCTCTACTTGACCTTATTTTCTTCTTTTTAAAATTTTATCAATGTGACTTTTTAATTTTAGTTTTATTAAAGACATTGCCCCTTGCTTGCATAGTCTATATCTAAAGCACTAGTCCTTGCTCCAAGGCCCAGCTTGCTCTCAGCTGCCCCAGGAGGGGAACAGTCTTTGGCGGTAGACAAGAGACGCCTCTGCAGGGGGCACAAGTGCTTTGGCCCTCTGGTGTCTTGCCAGCAGTGCTTCCCATGCTCACAGAGGGTTTCAGACACTGAGTCAATGGTCCAGGTGGTCTTTTGTTCAGTCTGATCTCAAATTGAGCTCCTCTGAGAGGTCATATTGAAGTCCTTGTGTGTACCTGACCCATCATTTTAAACAATATTCCAAGTTCACTTTTTGTGTGTACGTGGGTTCTGGGGATTGAACCCAGGGCCTTGAGCCTGTGAGGCAAGTGACCTACCTGAGCTACACCCTCAGAGACCCCTGTAAAAGTATTTCCCCTTTGCCTCGGGGTCTAAGTTGCCAAGGCTGACCTCAAACGTTCCTCTTGCCTCAGCCTCCCTGGTGGCTGGCATGACAGGCATGCACCTGGGACTGTCACACTCGAGCCTGTGATGGGAACTCATGTGCATCTGTCCAGGGCTGAGCATGGTTAGGCAGAGCTGTGCTCCAGGCTCCCTGCAGGGCTGTGGAAGCTTCTGCTGCCCAGCAGCCCTGGTGCCATGGCCAGGGCTCCTCCCAGCCGAGGGCAGGCAGCTGCCCATTGCTGTAGGCTGACCTTATTTTCTTCTTATGGCACTCGTCCGTTCTCTGGAGTATGTTTGTCCATTAGGAGTCTAACAGGTCCTCTAGAACCTTCAAACAATTAGTAAAATTCCTGAACAGTAAGTGAGCACGCGCAGAAATTGGGCTAATATTTTGGGAAGAACAATGTTGGATGATATATTCATGGCTTGAATATGTCATCCAACATGAAGTTATTTTTTATTACTTACAAAATAATAAAATAATGAAGCAATACCATGGGCTGAGCTAAAATAGATCCTTAGGATCTTAGGCATTCTGTAATAAATCTGTGTCACTTGAAGTATAGAGTTGATCGACTCTGAGTAATGAAACAGAAGTAAAGGTATCAAAGCCAATGATCATCTGTTTCCAATTTTCTGTGATTTGGTTCAAGTGGTAAAGTGGTGATATTTATTAATAATGGATCGAATAGGTTCATAATTATTTTAGAGTACAATTAGATGCCTTCAAACTTTAGGCTACATGGGCACATTTGAGAACGGTTCCAGCCATTCTCTCATCCTTTGGGTCATTCCCCTCCTATGTCCTGTGAGACATTTTCTATGTGAGGCTTTAAGAAGAAGAAGAGAATATTCTGTAAAGAAAACCTTGTGATCTGTGCAGTATGAAGTTGAATGGATTCATTCAGAAATCAGAAATTCTATTGAAAGATATTTATTTGCATGAGCCAAATAAAACCTATTTTTAGGCATCCTGGTGAAGACAAGGTTTTATCTTTATGTCTCATTTTCTATGTTTTGTTGTTGTTGTTGTTGTTAGAATGAAATTCATATGTTGCCAGACCATTCTATCAGATGTGTAACTAGATGCCATTTAAATTACCCACTTTTACATGGTAGACAGTTTTTAATGAACACTGCCTGTCTGCACCTTTTTTAAAAACAGGACTGGGATCAGAAGCCCAAATACCAATGGTTAGCTGGAGCATATTTTTCATTTGGCCTATCTGTCAGTATTCCCTGAGGTCATCTGTGCAATCAGCTTCGTTACTCCTGCTCCCTCACTGGATTTCATAGAAACCATATGCTATGTATGAATCAGGGACACCAATCCCACAACATAGCATTCTTGGAATATCCAAAGTCCCACTTTTCACTTCGCCATGCCTGAGATCAGCAGTAATATTTATCAGCAAATGTGAGATTTTCAAAGATCCAATTCTATGTGCTCCTTTCTCATAGAGCCTTAGGCAGGGATATAGCATACATAAATATTAAGTAAAGTCCATAGTTTTTAAAATGTCATCCATTGAATAGTTGACACATGTCTGAGATACTTTTTATTTTGGAGGAGGTATTATTTAATAGGGAATTCCAACAGCTACCTAATAGTGAAATGAGAAGTCTTGCATCCATTTTATTTTGTTTCTGATGATTTTTATGAGTAAGGGTAAGATACTTCCTTGTTCTGATGCAGATGTTGCCCACTTTTGTGAATGGATGTGGGGTGTCACCTACTACTTGCATATCTGCATATTGGGCTTGACACTGCTATCGTACTTGGTAGTTGGCAAAAAGTCAATACTGAAGTTAAGCTCTTGTGTTCTAGCAGCAGAGCTGAAGATCCTTGATGTGCCACCTTCTGCAATCCATGCTGCTCTCTTCATGTTCCTTATTGACTTCCTGGTGATGAGCATCATGGTCTCCTGGTCTTGAGAATGGCCAAGCATTGCTCTGTGAATGTGGAAGATGGGCATGTGGAAGGCTCCAGGGAGGAGGGATCATTGAACATGTACTCGAATCCATGTGCCTGTTGAATGACCTGTTTTTTTTATTTTTGGGTTTTAAGGGAGACACTGCCCTAAAACACTTCTGTGCAGCTGGGGATGCAGGCTTCTGCTTCACCTTGCAGGAAGCATTAACGAATCCTTTCCAGAAGACATGAGAAGAGAGAAGTGAGCCTCTGGTATCATGCAGGTTCCTTGCATTGCCCATGGGCTAGAAGAGAGAAGAGTTGCTTCATGAGATTTGATCCCCTTTTTCCTGAAAAGTTCCACACAGAGGTGAGTCCCCAGCATGTTTAGAAATCATTTCAGACACCTTTCTGGACGGAATTGAATCAGAGCCCCTGATGATGTGGAAGAGCTAAAGATGGGTTTGCTATGAATTTTCTATTTCATTCATCAGGGCCTGAGTCAAGTCAGTCATTGTGCTGTCAACACATGAGCTGCTGGTCAAATGTGAGGAAGTGGTCTTGCTTTATGAAAACACCACCCTGATTCAGTGAGCCAGAGGCAGCCTGCAGTCCCTGTTTTCCTGTAAAGGCAGATTGCTGTGGATGGCCTCTGGCCTCGTCATGCAGCCCTGCTCAGAGTAGGGGATTGAGGGACCAGGCAGATCCCTAGTTCCTTTTGACCTTTATTGCCATTGGGCCACCCCAGGGTCCTTGGACTCTACCTGGTCTTCTGGCCTGGGTCAGGGGATGTGAGGTTTGGAATCCCCCTCTGTGGCAGGATCCCAGCCCCCCAGCCACTTGAGGTCAGCACATCCTTCCCTAATTGTGTTAGAGTTGGAGACTTCTCCCACCCATCCTCATCCATGCTCATCCCACATTTTGTAGCTTGGCACCTGAGGACCTTTATTCATTGACTTACTTGTTAGTGATGATGGTTACTAAGACTAAGTGACTCTTTCAAGTCACATCACTTGCATGGTAGGGCTAGAGCATGGATCTTCCTAATTGATTTCATGGGACTCTCTCATGGAAACTGTGACTGCTTCCTAAACACACACTCTACATTTGGAGTGTCAAAATTCTTGCCACTGCCTCCTTGGCAAGTGTATCTTGTCTTCTACGTGGGAATTTCACAAATATTTTCCTTTGGTTTGTGGAGGTCATGCAGAAGGGATTTCATTTGAAATAGCCCAAACAAGAAATACCAGTTGTCTTTTTCGCACATGGATGTGTGTAGTGAACACCCCTTTCTGTGTGCTTGCATGAGTTACTCCTTTGAATTTGTTGAAGAATGGTTGGCTGGGGAGCAAGTTAACGAGAGATGGATATCAATGGTTGTCAAGTATTCTGACGTGAAGAATGTATTGAGGATGTGAAGGCTTTTCTAGCCAGTTCCTATGGCTCAGTCAGGGATCAGTCAGAGGATTCTGTCTGGTAGACTCTTTGGCACAGATGTCAAAGTGGCCTGGTCTTACCCTGTCCAGGACTGAATGCTGAGCTTGAGTGGGAGCTTCTTGTCATTTCAAGCATTTCCATGAGTCTGTCCTCTGTTCTCTTGTATCCAAGTGGTTTCTAAGAGGAAAGCAGAACAAAAATTGAAAGTATGGTGATTGATTATTTTTACCAATGTTATTTCAATCCACTTTGTTTAATACGAAATTACCTTTATGCTAGTAAGATTTCATATGTGAGGAAATAATGAAAATATTGGGGTTAGGGGATGAGAATATGCAAATCAAACATTTTTGAGCACCAAGACCCGTTTTTTTTTTTTGTTTTTGTTTTTGTTTAACTTAAATAATATTAAGTGCCAGAGGACCACCGCTGCCATTCAGCCTCAACAACCTCCAGGTCCAGCCTCCAGGTGGCCCATTTCACCAGGGTGTGTGGGACCACACTGTCCTGGGATGAGAGAACAGTACCCACGGATGTTGACATCTCACAGAGTAGATATTGCCAGTGACAGTAGGGAGCTATTGGCACATGAGGAAGGGAAGAGCTCTCAGGATGGGAAGAGGGGGCCACTTCGAGACTCATTGGGTATGGCACGAGGCTGCTGGGTGTGGTGTTGGCCTGGGCCCACTGAGTGGGGCAGATCCGTGGTCTGTGTTTCTGTACCCTCCTCTGTAGCCTGTGTTGGCAGCAGATCAGGGAATTGCGATCAGAAGTGCTCCCAGTAACACAGGCACCAGCCCCCAGAGTGTGTGCCTATCCGTTTCCCCACCTGGCCTGACTTAGTGCCTGTCTTGCCTCAGGGCTGAGACCCTACAATCTCTGATGAGGGTGTCTGTGGTCCAGATCCAACCTGCATGGCCAACATGCTCAGACCTTCAGCTGGGTCCTAGGCTGCTGCAACCATACTCTGTTAACTGGGTGGCCGACAACAGAGGAAGTGTCTTCCGTTGAGCTCCAGAGGCTCAACACAGTAGGTGTTGGGCTGTCCCAGTGCCATAACCCCTCCCAGGTTTCAAGGGGACTGTCTCCCCAACTCTCCCAGCCCTTGCCCACTCTCCTATTGCTGCACACGATCTGTGGTTCCCATATGGGCATCCCGCCCTGGCTCCAACCTCACATATCCGGTATCCCCCAGTCTCCCTGGTATCTGGGTCCAGACTCTCCTCTTCCTACAAGAATATCAGATATTGGATTTGGTCCCAGTTGATGCTGTGTTCCATCATGTGAGCTCTTAGCTTCATCACTGTGCAAAGACTCTTTTCCCACACAAGTTCGCACGACTTTTGGCTGGCTAAGAATTTTCAGGCGACACTTTTCTAATGAGTACACTTTCCTTCCTTCCGATCTCCCACCAGTGAGCATTCCTCGCACCCTTGTCCTAGTTCCTTTATGGCAGTTTCCCTCCTTATGGCTGAGAGGACCTAGTGACCCCTGAATTCACACGTTCTCCTTAATCACCAACACACTGCAGAATTCTCCAGGGGGCCATATATGCTCCTGGAAGTTGGGGTTGGAAATAGTTCTCCATCCATTAATCACTCCCTCACTCACTAATGTCCTTGTGTCCTTGAGAAAGGCTCTCCCTTTCCTGGTTTTCCTGAATAGAAATCCTCTTGCCTCTTGGGTGAATAGGGTTATGGGTTGTGCAGAGGGTGTTGGTCCCCTGAGCATCTTAGAGACTGTCCTTTATGGAGCCTAATGATCCTCACTGGGGAATGAGGCCAGGGTCCTAACTGTGGTTAGTTAGAGAGGGAAAGAAGGACGAGGGAAACTCAGATGTCCCTTCATGGCCCCTGGAGTTAGAGGACTTACCCCTTTGCACCTGGGATCAGGAGACCTCATTTCCTCGAGGACACGCACACTCAGACGTTAATCTTGAGTGTGGGTTCCTTTCTGGGGTCCAGGGCTGTTGTTAGCCACCAGGAATGACAGTGCTCTCCATGCTGAGTGGAGCCATTTTTGCCAGGAAAGAGAGCCCATGGTCACGCCTTGTGCAAAGCATCCCACGCCAGGGGCTCCCATGCCTACATTCCTGTCCTGAAAGGAAGCCACCCAGAGGCAAGGTGGGTCCAACCACCTCCCATGTGTTCACTCATCACTGTGTTCCAGCAGTCACCCCAGTGAACAGTCCTGATGGGATTGGATGTGGCTCAGAATGTCACCCTCATGAGCTCTACCCTGCCACAGCTGCAGTTCTGCAGTGGGAGAAACTCAAAACCTCAAAACACATGCACATGAAAGAAAAGAGCAAGAGCCAGAGCCCAAACAGGCCAGGTGTGGCAAAGACAGCTGGAGTGCCTAGGTTGGGACTCAGAATTATGTCAGTGGGGTGGCATTGCTGCTGGCACCAGCATGATAACCGAGAGCCAGCCCTGCTCATTTTGGGGAGCAGTGTGTTGGGGAAGGCAGCAGAAATTGAGAGGCAGGATTGAGTTTGGCCCTAGGAGGAGGTTGGGTAAGAGGCCAGTGTGGGTTGGAGAGCCTGGGCAGATAGACAGAGGCCAGGGCACACCCCAAAGCCTGGAGACTGCACTTGATGTCCAGGGTTGTGAAACACCACTTCCCCTCTTACTCACAACTGAGAGCAAGGGGCATTGATGAGTTCAGTTTGTGTGCGGCTGCATCCAAGGTGGCTCGGCTAGGAACCTCTGTTTCCTTGACTCAGGAGGCTGGGAGTCCAGGCTCCACTGAGGCTCGGCTGGGAGGATCGGAGTCTGAGTTTATGCCTGTGTTCCCTGTAGGATCCATGTTGGCTGAGCCTCAGTGTTTTTGTAATGAGAGGATGGGTGACCGTCATGTCTTTATCACAGGACACACTTGCTAAGTGGATTTGTTTGCTCTGAGGAGGAAAGAGAGAGGGGGGAGTGGTGCTGGAGACAGGGATGCAGACAGGGGTCATGGACTTGGCATAACTCAGTCTTGGAGGTGATATCCCATCACCTGTACCCACTTCAATTCCCATGAATCCAGAGGCTGAGCCCCCTTGAGGTGAGGGGTGAACCGGTTCTGGGCAGCAGGATGCTGTGGTACCTCGGAGTCTCTGTGAGACCCCAACACTAGACACACTTGGCCCTTTTGAAATCTTAGGAGAAGCCTTGGGAAGTTGTATGGCAGAGGGGAGCAGCCTCTGCATCTCAGTCCCCTCCAACTTGCCATGGTGTAGAGAGGGAACTGCAGCCACGATGGGACGGACATTGGCCATGTCCCTGTGTGGGACACAGGCCTGATTGAGTTAGGGTGCATTCTTTGTCTCTCCCTTTCTTGTGATTATCCCATCTCTACATTTGTGCTTTAGCCACCTGTGAGTCCCATCTCTGGTTTCAGAGAGAACAGAGGGTGTTATGGGCCAATAGACACAATAAACCCTAGAGATTAGATGCTACCCTACTTTCCAGAAAAGACTGGGCACACCATGAGTTGCACAATGATGGGACCAGGGTCCAAAAGCTGCTGAGAGGGAAGGACTGGTTGTGAATGCATTTTTGAAGGCTCCAAGCTGGAACTCTAGTGGCACCAAGCAGGGCAGATGCTGGTGGGGATGTTTGGGTAGTTGTTGGTGAACACCTGCGCACCTGAGATGGGTAGGCATGGAGGAGAAATCGGCAGCCCATAGGGCTGTTGAAAGTGGTCTTATGTGAAAAGAGGCTCAGGTATGGGCACAGGAAATGACATCATTGCCTTGACAATGGATCAAACAGAACATGGAACCCTGGTATCCAGGCACCCACTTCACTGACCAAGCCATCCGAGCTCACTTGGTTGGAGCCACTGGAGGGAGAAGGATGTTCTCCTGTGGTTGCAGACAATGCCGAGCCTCAGGCTCCCAGGAATCTCAGGGGGGCCAACTAGCCCTTTTGTGGATACACTGGGTGAGGCTTCATCTTAGACGCCAGAGCCTCTGGCGATTGTCGCAGAGGAGCTCAAGAGTAACAGTGAGTAGCACAGGGCAGGTGAGCCCAGCAGGCCCTCTAGTCTGATCCCTGATGAATGGCCCAGGACTCCTATTCTGACTCTGTGTGTGTGTGTGTGTGTGTGTGTGTGTGTGTTTGTACTGATGGGAACTGTCCCATTGTGCTTTGACTCTAGTGTATTGGCACAAGTCATTTTTCTGTTTGTCACCATTTCCATTTTGAACCCACCATTCTTGGTCCCAACCCAGGGTGAAAATGATAAGAACACGGAGGAGCCCTTCAGGGTTCAGAGCCTTGAACCTTACAGGCAGGACCAGCTTAGGAATGAGCTCCTGCCTGTCATTTGTGGGAGGAACCTACATTTCAGCAGCAACATGGGGTTAATCTCCTGGGATTTCATCCCCACCCAGCAGGTGCTGGATCTCTTGTTCCCAAAACAGCCACCTTCTTCAGTCTTTACTCCTGGTGCCACTCCACATCCTCCAAGGGGACAAGAACCTCAGGTTCTGGATGGATGTTGTAGAATGCCCACAGAGCCAACTGCCAGGCTGGGTGGGGTGCAGTTGCTGGGCTTTGCTGATGTTGTCATCCCCCACAGTTCTTGGAACCTTGTGTGGCAGTGGCATCCAGGACCCCAGCAGCTGTGAGTAGCAGCTCCTCACTGCTTCACTCCAGCGAGCAGGTGGAAGACAGCCGCGTTGTTCACGTCCTCCTAGAGGGACAGAGCCTGAGGGAGACAAAGCGCATCCCGGTAAGCCCGACAGCAGGGCTGCCTCCTGGGTGTCCACACAGTGGAAGGCAGGAGACACAGCCAACCCCAGGGCTATGGTGGGAAATAAAGAAGAGAGAGGTCCGTCTTAAGGGCTTGACCTGAGGAGGGAGAGCATCAGCATGCCCAGCTTCAGTGGTGAGTGGGCCTGTGTATTGTGGGTTTTGCAGGCCAGAAGTGCAGACGGAAGTGCTGTGGACAGATGAAGGCAGAGATATGTCCAGGGTGCAGGCTGCAGTGCCTAGAACTTGGTATTCTCAATGAGTGAAGTTGGAGCAGAGGAGGTGGCAGTGACTTGTCACATGTGTAGGAGGGGATGTGTTCCTGGTGGCAGGGAAGAGAACCTCCTTAGCATGACTAGGTGTAGGAATTTGGGGTCGGGATCACCTGGGGGGTCATGCCAAAGCTTCGGAATGTTAGGCTTTGCATGTATGTAAATACGGAGCTAAAGGGGTTCTTGGCAGAATTTCTATGGATGTGCAGTAGACACGCTAATGCTGCAGGTGTCCAGCTGCAGAGGAGACATGTTCAGTGACTGCCAGTGCTGAGTCAAGTACATCATTACAACCAGACCCGCACCGAGCTTCCAGAGGCCAGGGCCTCTCAAAGCTATCATGAAGCACTCAAGTGCACACTCTTGTATCTGAGTCTGTTTTGTGTCGTGGCAGTCAGGACCCAAATTTTCAGTGCATCTGCCTCTTCCACCCACAAAGGCAGCCTGCATCCCAGATCACACTTGGTGCGCAGATCCCTGGCCCATTGCTCTCATCTCAGTGAGATGAGAGTGTGTCTGTGCATAGGCAGTTTGGTCCTTTGACATGAGTGGAATGTGGCTCCCCAGGGGGAGGGGAGATGGCAGGTACAGGCAGATATTTGTACCAGGATTGTTTTAGTAGCACATTGCAAGAACCCAGGTGGTATATGGAGGACACACTCAGGTAGCAGGATAACAAGATTGTGCCCTTGTATATGTAGCTGAGATTTCTCCTGAATGTTTGACCACAGTCTTCTGGGTTGCTCTTCTAAAAGCCATTCTCTGATGACATTTGTCCCACCCTGATCCAGGTGACCTTTCAGGAGACGGTGACAAGCCTCATTCGCAGGGCCTTGGACCAAAATTTGTTGCAGCATGAGGATGTGGACAACTTTGAGCTGCTGTATATGATGTCTGAGGATGAGAGTAAGTAGGACAATCAGACAGTGGGGAGACATGATCCACAGTGGGCTCAGGATAACTGACAGCCAAGAGAAAGTGGGCCTTGGCCCCAAAATACCAAAGTGTGATGGGCCTGGCAGAGACTCTCAGGAGTTGTGGGTGTTTTGTGGTATAATCCTTGAGTGCCACCTAACAATTCTCTCCACTTCGCTCTGCAGAAATCAAGGTCTCTGACCACTCACTCGTGTGTCTGTCCATGAATCTGGGAATACAATCTTTCATCGTGAGGAAACGCCCCCAGGTCAAGGGAAAGGAGGTAAACACCTACCTTATTCAAGCTCTGCATGTGCTGCCATTCCACTCCGACCTGAGGAAATAAGAAGCCTCAGCACCTGGACATATTTGCTGGAAGCCATAGAGCCAACTGACAGTCTGGGGTGGCTTTCTGTTTCTGGGTTTGCTGATGTTCCATCCCCCACAGTTCTCAGAATCAACCTGCAAGTCCTCCAGGCCGCTTTCCCACAAGCAGGTGGGAGACACCTGCTTAATTCGTGTCCACTTAGAAACACAAAGTCCAGAGATGGCCAAGAGTGTTCTGGTAAGCCTGGGAGCAGGGGTGTCCCGTGGTGCTTACACCTGGGTGGGGAGCAGACACTGGTCCAATACCATGGACTACTCATGCCCTCTTGAATTTGGAGCTTCTGGATGATCAGGAGGATAGATGGGAATCAAGAAGGGAGAGGTCAGTGTGAAGGGCTGGAGCTGAGATGAGCGAGTGCAGCAGCTTGTCCACTGCCATGTCTGAGGGAGTCTGTGTGTCAGGTGGCAGCATGCAGTCCAGAAGGGCAGGGACAGGTATGGGTGACAGATGAGAATAGGACAGGAACTAGGTTACAGGTTCCCTTGTATGGGATGCTGACGTCTATGGAGGAGGACAGCAGTGTGAGGTTCTCCATGTTCCTTGAACAAGGAGCTGAGAGAGTCTCTCTGCAGAGTCGATATGGATGTGGAGCAAGCACACTAAATGTCCAGGTAACCCAATGACCACCCTTGCCGGATGAGGTGGCCTCCTACATCCCAGCCAGCACTGAGCCTCTGGAGGCCAGGAGCTCTCGTGGCTATCTTTCAGCTCTCCTGTGTGTGGTCATGTTCCTGGGTCTGTTTTTGGCCCTGGCAATCCAGACCAAAGCCTCTAGGTTTTGTGCCTAGGCCATTCCCAATGCCGCCTGCATCCTCGGGCAGACCTGGGATCTTGGAGGCTATTGTCCCATTCCTCCCAACTTGTGGGATGAGATTGCATCTGTATGCAGGTAGTGGGGTCCTTTCACTCCGAGAGGAGTGCAGCTCCACAAAGAGCAATGGCAGGCCCAGGAAATCCTATGTACAAGGATTGGGCTAGTAGCCTGTGGGAAGAGCCCACACGATGAGCAGGAGGTCAGCCTCGGGTAGTAGGGTCATGGATGTTGCCCTTGTATTTAGAGTGGAGGTGCCTCCAGAATGCCCCTGCCCACTGTCCTTGAGTAGTCACTTCAAGGCCCATTTCCTGAAGGCCTGTCTCCCATGCTGCTCCAGGTGACCTGCCACGATAGGGCTCCTGTCGTCATCCGCAGCGCCCTCGACCTACACTTCCTTACTGAGGAGAATCCAGAGGATTATGAGCTGGGCCAAATCATCTCTCGCCGTCAGAGTAAGTGAGACAATCAGATAGCAGAGAGCAAGGGTCAGGATGTGGACTCAGGTCAACTCTTAGCAACAAAGAGTAGTCTCTGACCCCCAAGAACACTCCAACAGGTGTGTTGGGTTCGTGCACAAAGCCAACTGCACTTCTGCTGGTGGAAGGTCTTGAGGTCCAATGGTATACCCCGGTGGATATTGCGGCTCCCCACCAGGTGCCCTCCCCTGGACATGAACAGGCATCCAAAGCTGACATCTTTGAGGAGTGAGGAGGAAAGCCTCTCTCCAGGAGCAGTATGTTTTCATGGTCTGGGATAGGAGTGGTTTCAAAGGAACATGGGAATGCATGGGCTAAAGAGGGAACTGGCATTTTGTGGACTGAAGCAGTACTATTGAAAGCCTTCTGTGTGACCAAAAAACCACTGCCTGGGCAGAGCATTGCCAGGATTCTAGCAAGCAGTAACAGGATGAAATTGGGAAGAAAACACAGCCTGGGAGACAGCCTGAATCATCTGTTTTTGCATAAATTCCATGGTCTTACGCACCTGAGTCCACTAGGCAAGGAGTGATCACAATAGCCAGGTTGTGATCCCTAACTAAAGTCAGATGAGGGCTTCCTGAGCACGTAGCCACAGAGCTCATCTGATAATAATGCCAGCGCTTTTTCGTTGGTTGGTTGGTTGGTTTTTGTGAGCCAAACACCACAGCAGCCATTATCCCAGCCTATGTACCCTGAAGACCACCATCCCTATGAGTTCTAGGATCACTTGTCTCCTATCTTAACCTACTGTTAGGTTAGTAGAGTCTATGGAAGAGGAAGTCTGTCTGGGGCCTTGGTAGCCTAAGAAATTCATAGCAGAGATCTCCACATCCAACCCAGAAGGGATGGAGAACAGGCTCTAGGTTAGAGGAGGGCGACAGGAAACACATGTTCAGAGGAAGGAGAAGCGGCTGTTGTATTCCCCCACTCGGGGTCATGGCACCACTGGGCCATACGCCATGTTGGAGGGAAGCAGTCCCTTTGCTGGTCTTTGGAACCATTGTTCTCAGTAGGGCAGTATTTGGAATGTGGCCTCCATTCTCAGAAGCCTGGTTCACATGGAGGCGGGCTCCACCAATGCAGAAGCATGGCTCTAACGTGGTATCCGTGCTGGTCAGCCTGTCCTCACTGTCGCCATACTTGAGGAAAATAACTCAGAGGAGGAATCCTAGGCCTTTTTTCTCTGGGTTTCATAGCTTTCTCTTTGGTTGTGCACTGAGGCTGTCCATAAAGCTCTAGTGTGTGGCAGTGGAGAGCTCCTCAGCCCTTGCCACAAAGGCATAGACTGGGAGAGAGAGAACGAGGCTGGCAGAGAGGGAGAGAGAGAAAGATGGAGAGGGAGGACCTCTCCTTGGAGAATGAGGATTCAGTGGAGCCAACAGGAACAAGGTACTGTTGCCCAGGGCACAACCCAGTTTAGGTCTTACTCCAACCATGCTCAACCTTTCTTCCAGTCCCTCCCACCCCCCAGTAGTGTATTCATCTTGAATGAGAATTTCATGTTGACATCAGAGCACTCACCATCCAATGCTTCCCTCCAAACCCACCTATGAAGATGGCTCATGTGGGGACTGAATCTTTGGCACAGGAGCCTTTTGTGGGAGATTTCAGATGCAAACCCTAGTGGTGTGCTTTGGCAGATGCAAGAGGACCTGAGATATTCTGGAGTCCAAGGCCTTCGGTAGGAACAGACATTAGGTCTGTTGAAGTGCTCTGCCTAGTTCTTCCTCAGGGAGGACTGTGGAGGCTGTCTTTGTTGGTATTGGTGCTGAATGGAGAGCTCTCAGGTGTGTGGCTCTGGCCTTTTCTGGCACAGGCTCTCAGATGTTGGCGTGTCCTAGGGAGCACCTCCTGAGTGCCACCTTCTTTTTGTACACCCCTCTCTCCCCAGAGCTGAGGATTCCAGCAGAGGCCAACATATTTTATGCCAAGAATCCTCACAAAAATCCAACTTTGTGCTGAGGAAAAGGAGCCTCTCCCAAAAGAATGATGGGTGGATCGAGCCTCAACCTCCCTCTCGTCCTGCAAAGAAGGCTCCTGCCCTCCTGAGGATGCTTGCAAAACCATTCTGTTGCTGTGTGCCTGGGCGGGGCTGAGGCAGCCCAGGAATATTTACATTGATTACTATTTTCTTCAAAGTTTGAATCTATAGTTTGCCATTGTCCTTGACCTTGTTTAGTAACACAGTTGTTACTCTATCCTGTATTTGTTGTTTCCATTAATATATTATAATTATTTTAAAATATATATGTTTTTGTTACCTGATCTACTGTGATGATTTGAGTATACTAAATGTAGCAGTGATTCCTAAAGGACACATCCAAACCAACAGGAAGGAATGTTTCATTCTATCAGCAAGAACATTGGTTTTTAGGAGTTTGGCAGATGGCATTATCTGAGTCAGTTTTCCAATGGGGGCAATGAAGTATCAGCTATGATGGTACAAACACAAACAAAGACACACAAACACACACAAGAGCACACACACTCACTGAGAGATAGATAGACAGATGGAGTTGGTCTCTGCTGAAATACTTTGGAGACATGGTTCTGATTTCTCCCCTTTTGGAGTATTTTCAATTGCACAAGGTGTCTTGCAAATGAACCCATGTCTGAGGAAGACATGCATGTGTACTTCACATGCCACTTTTCACATAGCAGGAAGGTCATGTAATATTTTTCATGCAGCTGTCTTTTGACTGTGAACCATCCCATGAGGTCAGCTGTGGAATTTTCAACTTGTAGCATCACAATGGGGATCCACTCTTTGGATTTGGGGATATTTCCGATTTTCTTGATTCAGATTGGAATGATATATATATTAGTTTTTGATGAAAATTCTGCATTTGATGGTAATGAATGTCGTGCATCTAGGAATCTGTAGAGTGCAGACAATGAATGGATGCCTACTGTTGTCTGGACTGGTCTGAAAAGTCCTGTAGCATCTGAGCATGTGTGAGGGCTGTACAGGTCTTGCCAAAAGTCCAGGTCAGATGATCCTGCACAAAGCTGAACTCCTAGTGGTCTCCACAACAGTGTAAGGGCCAAGGAGAAACACACTTCCACACAGAAGTTGGGAAGCTACCTTATGAAGGTGATCATAGATACGGGATTATTAATATATCCAGGTTGGCATCTATTATTTTTTTAGCTTTTGACTTTCGCAGCTGTGGGCATCTTGACAACCATCAACTCCCTGTAAGCACAGACAACTCTATAAGAACCTGAGGATAAATTTCCCTGTGCATGTCCCCTTGTGAAACTGCTTAAGCACCGCTGGTTTACACACAGGTGGAATTTCTAGGTCAAAGTGTGCATGTTTACTTCTTTGACTAAGCACTGCCAGGTGGCTCTTCTGCATAGCTCTACCTGTGGCCAGGATTGTATTATCTAGCTTTCTAACTTTTGCATGTTGAGTAGATACATAGTGGGAGCACACTGTTTTTGTTGGTATTTTTCTTGGTATCTATTCTGATGCTTTTCACTGGGGGATTTTTCCTGTGAAAATGGGCTTCCTCTACTTGACCTTATTTTCTTCTTTTTAAAATTTTATCAATGTGACTTTTTAATTTTAGTTTTATTAAAGACATTGCCCCTTGCTTGCATAGTCTATATCTAAAGCACTAGTCCTTGCTCCAAGGCCCAGCTTGCTCTCAGCTGCCCCAGGAGGGGAACAGTCTTTGGCGGTAGACAAGAGACGCCTCTGCAGGGGGCACAAGTGCTTTGGCCCTCTGGTGTCTTGCCAGCAGTGCTTCCCATGCTCACAGAGGGTTTCAGACACTGAGTCAATGGTCCAGGTGGTCTTTTGTTCAGTCTGATCTCAAATTGAGCTCCTCTGAGAGGTCATATTGAAGTCCTTGTGTGTACCTGACCCATCATTTTAAACAATATTCCAAGTTCACTTTTTGTGTGTACGTGGGTTCTGGGGATTGAACCCAGGGCCTTGAGCCTGTGAGGCAAGTGACCTACCTGAGCTACACCCTCAGAGACCCCTGTAAAAGTATTTCCCCTTTGCCTCGGGGTCTAAGTTGCCAAGGCTGACCTCAAACGTTCCTCTTGCCTCAGCCTCCCTGGTGGCTGGCATGACAGGCATGCACCTGGGACTGTCACACTCGAGCCTGTGATGGGAACTCATGTGCATCTGTCCAGGGCTGAGCATGGTTAGGCAGAGCTGTGCTCCAGGCTCCCTGCAGGGCTGTGGAAGCTTCTGCTGCCCAGCAGCCCTGGTGCCATGGCCAGGGCTCCTCCCAGCCGAGGGCAGGCAGCTGCCCATTGCTGTAGGCTGACCTTATTTTCTTCTTATGGCACTCGTCCGTTCTCTGGAGTATGTTTGTCCATTAGGAGTCTAACAGGTCCTCTAGAACCTTCAAACAATTAGTAAAATTCCTGAACAGTAAGTGAGCACGCGCAGAAATTGGGCTAATATTTTGGGAAGAACAATGTTGGATGATATATTCATGGCTTGAATATGTCATCCAACATGAAGTTATTTTTTATTACTTACAAAATAATAAAATAATGAAGCAATACCATGGGCTGAGCTAAAATAGATCCTTAGGATCTTAGGCATTCTGTAATAAATCTGTGTCACTTGAAGTATAGAGTTGATCGACTCTGAGTAATGAAACAGAAGTAAAGGTATCAAAGCCAATGATCATCTGTTTCCAATTTTCTGTGATTTGGTTCAAGTGGTAAAGTGGTGATATTTATTAATAATGGATCGAATAGGTTCATAATTATTTTAGAGTACAATTAGATGCCTTCAAACTTTAGGCTACATGGGCACATTTGAGAACGGTTCCAGCCATTCTCTCATCCTTTGGGTCATTCCCCTCCTATGTCCTGTGAGACATTTTCTATGTGAGGCTTTAAGAAGAAGAAGAGAATATTCTGTAAAGAAAACCTTGTGATCTGTGCAGTATGAAGTTGAATGGATTCATTCAGAAATCAGAAATTCTATTGAAAGATATTTATTTGCATGAGCCAAATAAAACCTATTTTTAGGCATCCTGGTGAAGACAAGGTTTTATCTTTATGTCTCATTTTCTATGTTTTGTTGTTGTTGTTGTTGTTAGAATGAAATTCATATGTTGCCAGACCATTCTATCAGATGTGTAACTAGATGCCATTTAAATTACCCACTTTTACATGGTAGACAGTTTTTAATGAACACTGCCTGTCTGCACCTTTTTTAAAAACAGGACTGGGATCAGAAGCCCAAATACCAATGGTTAGCTGGAGCATATTTTTCATTTGGCCTATCTGTCAGTATTCCCTGAGGTCATCTGTGCAATCAGCTTCGTTACTCCTGCTCCCTCACTGGATTTCATAGAAACCATATGCTATGTATGAATCAGGGACACCAATCCCACAACATAGCATTCTTGGAATATCCAAAGTCCCACTTTTCACTTCGCCATGCCTGAGATCAGCAGTAATATTTATCAGCAAATGTGAGATTTTCAAAGATCCAATTCTATGTGCTCCTTTCTCATAGAGCCTTAGGCAGGGATATAGCATACATAAATATTAAGTAAAGTCCATAGTTTTTAAAATGTCATCCATTGAATAGTTGACACATGTCTGAGATACTTTTTATTTTGGAGGAGGTATTATTTAATAGGGAATTCCAACAGCTACCTAATAGTGAAATGAGAAGTCTTGCATCCATTTTATTTTGTTTCTGATGATTTTTATGAGTAAGGGTAAGATACTTCCTTGTTCTGATGCAGATGTTGCCCACTTTTGTGAATGGATGTGGGGTGTCACCTACTACTTGCATATCTGCATATTGGGCTTGACACTGCTATCGTACTTGGTAGTTGGCAAAAAGTCAATACTGAAGTTAAGCTCTTGTGTTCTAGCAGCAGAGCTGAAGATCCTTGATGTGCCACCTTCTGCAATCCATGCTGCTCTCTTCATGTTCCTTATTGACTTCCTGGTGATGAGCATCATGGTCTCCTGGTCTTGAGAATGGCCAAGCATTGCTCTGTGAATGTGGAAGATGGGCATGTGGAAGGCTCCAGGGAGGAGGGATCATTGAACATGTACTCGAATCCATGTGCCTGTTGAATGACCTGTTTTTTTTATTTTTGGGTTTTAAGGGAGACACTGCCCTAAAACACTTCTGTGCAGCTGGGGATGCAGGCTTCTGCTTCACCTTGCAGGAAGCATTAACGAATCCTTTCCAGAAGACATGAGAAGAGAGAAGTGAGCCTCTGGTATCATGCAGGTTCCTTGCATTGCCCATGGGCTAGAAGAGAGAAGAGTTGCTTCATGAGATTTGATCCCCTTTTTCCTGAAAAGTTCCACACAGAGGTGAGTCCCCAGCATGTTTAGAAATCATTTCAGACACCTTTCTGGACGGAATTGAATCAGAGCCCCTGATGATGTGGAAGAGCTAAAGATGGGTTTGCTATGAATTTTCTATTTCATTCATCAGGGCCTGAGTCAAGTCAGTCATTGTGCTGTCAACACATGAGCTGCTGGTCAAATGTGAGGAAGTGGTCTTGCTTTATGAAAACACCACCCTGATTCAGTGAGCCAGAGGCAGCCTGCAGTCCCTGTTTTCCTGTAAAGGCAGATTGCTGTGGATGGCCTCTGGCCTCGTCATGCAGCCCTGCTCAGAGTAGGGGATTGAGGGACCAGGCAGATCCCTAGTTCCTTTTGACCTTTATTGCCATTGGGCCACCCCAGGGTCCTTGGACTCTACCTGGTCTTCTGGCCTGGGTCAGGGGATGTGAGGTTTGGAATCCCCCTCTGTGGCAGGATCCCAGCCCCCCAGCCACTTGAGGTCAGCACATCCTTCCCTAATTGTGTTAGAGTTGGAGACTTCTCCCACCCATCCTCATCCATGCTCATCCCACATTTTGTAGCTTGGCACCTGAGGACCTTTATTCATTGACTTACTTGTTAGTGATGATGGTTACTAAGACTAAGTGACTCTTTCAAGTCACATCACTTGCATGGTAGGGCTAGAGCATGGATCTTCCTAATTGATTTCATGGGACTCTCTCATGGAAACTGTGACTGCTTCCTAAACACACACTCTACATTTGGAGTGTCAAAATTCTTGCCACTGCCTCCTTGGCAAGTGTATCTTGTCTTCTACGTGGGAATTTCACAAATATTTTCCTTTGGTTTGTGGAGGTCATGCAGAAGGGATTTCATTTGAAATAGCCCAAACAAGAAATACCAGTTGTCTTTTTCGCACATGGATGTGTGTAGTGAACACCCCTTTCTGTGTGCTTGCATGAGTTACTCCTTTGAATTTGTTGAAGAATGGTTGGCTGGGGAGCAAGTTAACGAGAGATGGATATCAATGGTTGTCAAGTATTCTGACGTGAAGAATGTATTGAGGATGTGAAGGCTTTTCTAGCCAGTTCCTATGGCTCAGTCAGGGATCAGTCAGAGGATTCTGTCTGGTAGACTCTTTGGCACAGATGTCAAAGTGGCCTGGTCTTACCCTGTCCAGGACTGAATGCTGAGCTTGAGTGGGAGCTTCTTGTCATTTCAAGCATTTCCATGAGTCTGTCCTCTGTTCTCTTGTATCCAAGTGGTTTCTAAGAGGAAAGCAGAACAAAAATTGAAAGTATGGTGATTGATTATTTTTACCAATGTTATTTCAATCCACTTTGTTTAATACGAAATTACCTTTATGCTAGTAAGATTTCATATGTGAGGAAATAATGAAAATATTGGGGTTAGGGGATGAGAATATGCAAATCAAACATTTTTGAGCACCAAGACCCGTTTTTTTTTTTTGTTTTTGTTTTTGTTTAACTTAAATAATATTAAGTGCCAGAGGACCACCGCTGCCATTCAGCCTCAACAACCTCCAGGTCCAGCCTCCAGGTGGCCCATTTCACCAGGGTGTGTGGGACCACACTGTCCTGGGATGAGAGAACAGTACCCACGGATGTTGACATCTCACAGAGTAGATATTGCCAGTGACAGTAGGGAGCTATTGGCACATGAGGAAGGGAAGAGCTCTCAGGATGGGAAGAGGGGGCCACTTCGAGACTCATTGGGTATGGCACGAGGCTGCTGGGTGTGGTGTTGGCCTGGGCCCACTGAGTGGGGCAGATCCGTGGTCTGTGTTTCTGTACCCTCCTCTGTAGCCTGTGTTGGCAGCAGATCAGGGAATTGCGATCAGAAGTGCTCCCAGTAACACAGGCACCAGCCCCCAGAGTGTGTGCCTATCCGTTTCCCCACCTGGCCTGACTTAGTGCCTGTCTTGCCTCAGGGCTGAGACCCTACAATCTCTGATGAGGGTGTCTGTGGTCCAGATCCAACCTGCATGGCCAACATGCTCAGACCTTCAGCTGGGTCCTAGGCTGCTGCAACCATACTCTGTTAACTGGGTGGCCGACAACAGAGGAAGTGTCTTCCGTTGAGCTCCAGAGGCTCAACACAGTAGGTGTTGGGCTGTCCCAGTGCCATAACCCCTCCCAGGTTTCAAGGGGACTGTCTCCCCAACTCTCCCAGCCCTTGCCCACTCTCCTATTGCTGCACACGATCTGTGGTTCCCATATGGGCATCCCGCCCTGGCTCCAACCTCACATATCCGGTATCCCCCAGTCTCCCTGGTATCTGGGTCCAGACTCTCCTCTTCCTACAAGAATATCAGATATTGGATTTGGTCCCAGTTGATGCTGTGTTCCATCATGTGAGCTCTTAGCTTCATCACTGTGCAAAGACTCTTTTCCCACACAAGTTCGCACGACTTTTGGCTGGCTAAGAATTTTCAGGCGACACTTTTCTAATGAGTACACTTTCCTTCCTTCCGATCTCCCACCAGTGAGCATTCCTCGCACCCTTGTCCTAGTTCCTTTATGGCAGTTTCCCTCCTTATGGCTGAGAGGACCTAGTGACCCCTGAATTCACACGTTCTCCTTAATCACCAACACACTGCAGAATTCTCCAGGGGGCCATATATGCTCCTGGAAGTTGGGGTTGGAAATAGTTCTCCATCCATTAATCACTCCCTCACTCACTAATGTCCTTGTGTCCTTGAGAAAGGCTCTCCCTTTCCTGGTTTTCCTGAATAGAAATCCTCTTGCCTCTTGGGTGAATAGGGTTATGGGTTGTGCAGAGGGTGTTGGTCCCCTGAGCATCTTAGAGACTGTCCTTTATGGAGCCTAATGATCCTCACTGGGGAATGAGGCCAGGGTCCTAACTGTGGTTAGTTAGAGAGGGAAAGAAGGACGAGGGAAACTCAGATGTCCCTTCATGGCCCCTGGAGTTAGAGGACTTACCCCTTTGCACCTGGGATCAGGAGACCTCATTTCCTCGAGGACACGCACACTCAGACGTTAATCTTGAGTGTGGGTTCCTTTCTGGGGTCCAGGGCTGTTGTTAGCCACCAGGAATGACAGTGCTCTCCATGCTGAGTGGAGCCATTTTTGCCAGGAAAGAGAGCCCATGGTCACGCCTTGTGCAAAGCATCCCACGCCAGGGGCTCCCATGCCTACATTCCTGTCCTGAAAGGAAGCCACCCAGAGGCAAGGTGGGTCCAACCACCTCCCATGTGTTCACTCATCACTGTGTTCCAGCAGTCACCCCAGTGAACAGTCCTGATGGGATTGGATGTGGCTCAGAATGTCACCCTCATGAGCTCTACCCTGCCACAGCTGCAGTTCTGCAGTGGGAGAAACTCAAAACCTCAAAACACATGCACATGAAAGAAAAGAGCAAGAGCCAGAGCCCAAACAGGCCAGGTGTGGCAAAGACAGCTGGAGTGCCTAGGTTGGGACTCAGAATTATGTCAGTGGGGTGGCATTGCTGCTGGCACCAGCATGATAACCGAGAGCCAGCCCTGCTCATTTTGGGGAGCAGTGTGTTGGGGAAGGCAGCAGAAATTGAGAGGCAGGATTGAGTTTGGCCCTAGGAGGAGGTTGGGTAAGAGGCCAGTGTGGGTTGGAGAGCCTGGGCAGATAGACAGAGGCCAGGGCACACCCCAAAGCCTGGAGACTGCACTTGATGTCCAGGGTTGTGAAACACCACTTCCCCTCTTACTCACAACTGAGAGCAAGGGGCATTGATGAGTTCAGTTTGTGTGCGGCTGCATCCAAGGTGGCTCGGCTAGGAACCTCTGTTTCCTTGACTCAGGAGGCTGGGAGTCCAGGCTCCACTGAGGCTCGGCTGGGAGGATCGGAGTCTGAGTTTATGCCTGTGTTCCCTGTAGGATCCATGTTGGCTGAGCCTCAGTGTTTTTGTAATGAGAGGATGGGTGACCGTCATGTCTTTATCACAGGACACACTTGCTAAGTGGATTTGTTTGCTCTGAGGAGGAAAGAGAGAGGGGGGAGTGGTGCTGGAGACAGGGATGCAGACAGGGGTCATGGACTTGGCATAACTCAGTCTTGGAGGTGATATCCCATCACCTGTACCCACTTCAATTCCCATGAATCCAGAGGCTGAGCCCCCTTGAGGTGAGGGGTGAACCGGTTCTGGGCAGCAGGATGCTGTGGTACCTCGGAGTCTCTGTGAGACCCCAACACTAGACACACTTGGCCCTTTTGAAATCTTAGGAGAAGCCTTGGGAAGTTGTATGGCAGAGGGGAGCAGCCTCTGCATCTCAGTCCCCTCCAACTTGCCATGGTGTAGAGAGGGAACTGCAGCCACGATGGGACGGACATTGGCCATGTCCCTGTGTGGGACACAGGCCTGATTGAGTTAGGGTGCATTCTTTGTCTCTCCCTTTCTTGTGATTATCCCATCTCTACATTTGTGCTTTAGCCACCTGTGAGTCCCATCTCTGGTTTCAGAGAGAACAGAGGGTGTTATGGGCCAATAGACACAATAAACCCTAGAGATTAGATGCTACCCTACTTTCCAGAAAAGACTGGGCACACCATGAGTTGCACAATGATGGGACCAGGGTCCAAAAGCTGCTGAGAGGGAAGGACTGGTTGTGAATGCATTTTTGAAGGCTCCAAGCTGGAACTCTAGTGGCACCAAGCAGGGCAGATGCTGGTGGGGATGTTTGGGTAGTTGTTGGTGAACACCTGCGCACCTGAGATGGGTAGGCATGGAGGAGAAATCGGCAGCCCATAGGGCTGTTGAAAGTGGTCTTATGTGAAAAGAGGCTCAGGTATGGGCACAGGAAATGACATCATTGCCTTGACAATGGATCAAACAGAACATGGAACCCTGGTATCCAGGCACCCACTTCACTGACCAAGCCATCCGAGCTCACTTGGTTGGAGCCACTGGAGGGAGAAGGATGTTCTCCTGTGGTTGCAGACAATGCCGAGCCTCAGGCTCCCAGGAATCTCAGGGGGGCCAACTAGCCCTTTTGTGGATACACTGGGTGAGGCTTCATCTTAGACGCCAGAGCCTCTGGCGATTGTCGCAGAGGAGCTCAAGAGTAACAGTGAGTAGCACAGGGCAGGTGAGCCCAGCAGGCCCTCTAGTCTGATCCCTGATGAATGGCCCAGGACTCCTATTCTGACTCTGTGTGTGTGTGTGTGTGTGTGTGTGTGTGTTTGTACTGATGGGAACTGTCCCATTGTGCTTTGACTCTAGTGTATTGGCACAAGTCATTTTTCTGTTTGTCACCATTTCCATTTTGAACCCACCATTCTTGGTCCCAACCCAGGGTGAAAATGATAAGAACACGGAGGAGCCCTTCAGGGTTCAGAGCCTTGAACCTTACAGGCAGGACCAGCTTAGGAATGAGCTCCTGCCTGTCATTTGTGGGAGGAACCTACATTTCAGCAGCAACATGGGGTTAATCTCCTGGGATTTCATCCCCACCCAGCAGGTGCTGGATCTCTTGTTCCCAAAACAGCCACCTTCTTCAGTCTTTACTCCTGGTGCCACTCCACATCCTCCAAGGGGACAAGAACCTCAGGTTCTGGATGGATGTTGTAGAATGCCCACAGAGCCAACTGCCAGGCTGGGTGGGGTGCAGTTGCTGGGCTTTGCTGATGTTGTCATCCCCCACAGTTCTTGGAACCTTGTGTGGCAGTGGCATCCAGGACCCCAGCAGCTGTGAGTAGCAGCTCCTCACTGCTTCACTCCAGCGAGCAGGTGGAAGACAGCCGCGTTGTTCACGTCCTCCTAGAGGGACAGAGCCTGAGGGAGACAAAGCGCATCCCGGTAAGCCCGACAGCAGGGCTGCCTCCTGGGTGTCCACACAGTGGAAGGCAGGAGACACAGCCAACCCCAGGGCTATGGTGGGAAATAAAGAAGAGAGAGGTCCGTCTTAAGGGCTTGACCTGAGGAGGGAGAGCATCAGCATGCCCAGCTTCAGTGGTGAGTGGGCCTGTGTATTGTGGGTTTTGCAGGCCAGAAGTGCAGACGGAAGTGCTGTGGACAGATGAAGGCAGAGATATGTCCAGGGTGCAGGCTGCAGTGCCTAGAACTTGGTATTCTCAATGAGTGAAGTTGGAGCAGAGGAGGTGGCAGTGACTTGTCACATGTGTAGGAGGGGATGTGTTCCTGGTGGCAGGGAAGAGAACCTCCTTAGCATGACTAGGTGTAGGAATTTGGGGTCGGGATCACCTGGGGGGTCATGCCAAAGCTTCGGAATGTTAGGCTTTGCATGTATGTAAATACGGAGCTAAAGGGGTTCTTGGCAGAATTTCTATGGATGTGCAGTAGACACGCTAATGCTGCAGGTGTCCAGCTGCAGAGGAGACATGTTCAGTGACTGCCAGTGCTGAGTCAAGTACATCATTACAACCAGACCCGCACCGAGCTTCCAGAGGCCAGGGCCTCTCAAAGCTATCATGAAGCACTCAAGTGCACACTCTTGTATCTGAGTCTGTTTTGTGTCGTGGCAGTCAGGACCCAAATTTTCAGTGCATCTGCCTCTTCCACCCACAAAGGCAGCCTGCATCCCAGATCACACTTGGTGCGCAGATCCCTGGCCCATTGCTCTCATCTCAGTGAGATGAGAGTGTGTCTGTGCATAGGCAGTTTGGTCCTTTGACATGAGTGGAATGTGGCTCCCCAGGGGGAGGGGAGATGGCAGGTACAGGCAGATATTTGTACCAGGATTGTTTTAGTAGCACATTGCAAGAACCCAGGTGGTATATGGAGGACACACTCAGGTAGCAGGATAACAAGATTGTGCCCTTGTATATGTAGCTGAGATTTCTCCTGAATGTTTGACCACAGTCTTCTGGGTTGCTCTTCTAAAAGCCATTCTCTGATGACATTTGTCCCACCCTGATCCAGGTGACCTTTCAGGAGACGGTGACAAGCCTCATCCGCAGGGCCTTGGACCAAAATTTGTTGCAGCATGAGGATGTGGACAACTTTGAGCTGCTGTATATGATGTCTGAGGATGAGAGTAAGTAGGACAATCAGACAGTGGGGAGACATGATCCACAGTGGGCTCAGGATAACTGACAGCCAAGAGAAAGTGGGCCTTGGCCCCAAAATACCAAAGTGTGATGGGCCTGGCGGAGACTCTCAGGAGTTGTGGGTGTTTTGTGGTATAATCCTTGAGTGCCACCTAACAATTCTCTCCACTTCGCTCTGCAGAAATCAAGGTCTCTGACCACTCACTCGTGTGTCTGTCCATGAATCTGGGAATACAATCTTTCATCGTGAGGAAACGCCCCCAGGTCAAGGGAAAGGAGGTAAACACCTACCTTATTCAAGCTCTGCATGTGCTGCCATTCCACTCCGACCTGAGGAAATAAGAAGCCTCAGCACCTGGACATATTTGCTGGAAGCCATAGAGCCAACTGACAGTCTGGGGTGGCTTTCTGTTTCTGGGTTTGCTGATGTTCCATCCCCCACAGTTCTCAGAATCAACCTGCAAGTCCTCCAGGCCACTTTCCCACAAGCAGGTGGGAGACACCTGCTTAATTCGTGTCCACTTAGAAACACAAAGTCCAGAGATGGCCAAGAGTGTTCTGGTAAGCCTGGGAGCAGGGGTGTCCCGTGGTGCTTACACCTGGGTGGGGAGCAGACACTGGTCCAATACCATGGACTACTCATGCCCTCTTGAATTTGGAGCTTCTGGATGATCAGGAGGATAGATGGGAATCAAGAAGGGAGAGGTCAGTGTGAAGGGCTGGAGCTGAGATGATCGAGTGCAGCAGCTTGTCCACTGCCATGTCTGAGGGAGTCTGTGTGTCAGGTGGCAGCATGCAGTCCAGAAGGGCAGGGACAGGTATGGGTGACAGATGAGAATAGGACAGGAACTAGGTTGCAGGTTCCCTTGTATGGGATGCTGACGTCTATGGAGGAGGACAGCAGTGTGAGGTTCTCCATGTTCCTTGAACAAGGAGCTGAGAGAGTCTCTCTGCAGAGTCGATATGGATGTGGAGCAAGCACACTAAATGTCCAGGTAACCCAATGACCACCCTTGCCGGATGAGGTGGCCTCCTACATCCCAGCCAGCACTGAGCCTCTGGAGGCCAGGAGCTCTCGTGGCTATCTTTCAGCTCTCCTGTGTGTGGTCATGTTCCTGGGTCTGTTTTTGGCCCTGGCAATCCAGACCAAAGCCTCTAGGTTTTGTGCCTAGGCCATTCCCAATGCCGCCTGCATCCTCGGGCAGACCTGGGATCTTGGAGGCTATTGTCCCATTCCTCCCAACTTGTGGGATGAGATTGCATCTGTATGCAGGTAGTGGGGTCCTTTCACTCCGAGAGGAGTGCAGCTCCACAAAGAGCAATGGCAGGCCCAGGAAGTCCTATGTACAAGGATTGGGCTAGTAGCCTGTGGGAAGAGCCCACACGATGAGCAGGAGGTCAGCCTCGGGTAGTAGGGTCATGGATGTTGCCCTTGTATTTAGAGTGGAGGTGCCTCCAGAATGCCCCTGCCCACTGTCCTTGAGTAGTCACTTCAAGGCCCATTTCCTGAAGGCCTGTCTCCCATGCTGCTCCAGGTGACCTGCCACGATAGGGCTCCTGTCGTCATCCGCAGCGCCCTCGACCTACACTTCCTTACTGAGGAGAATCCAGAGGATTATGAGCTGGGCCAAATCATCTCTCGCCGTCAGAGTAAGTGAGACAATCAGATAGCAGAGAGCAAGGGTCAGGATGTGGACTCAGGTCAACTCTTAGCAACAAAGAGTAGTCTCTGACCCCCAAGAACACTCCAACAGGTGTGTTGGGTTCGTGCACAAAGCCAACTGCACTTCTGCTGGTGGAAGGTCTTGAGGTCCAATGGTATACCCCGGTGGATATTGCGGCTCCCCACCAGGTGCCCTCCCCTGGACATGAACAGGCATCCAAAGCTGACATCTTTGAGGAGTGAGGAGGAAAGCCTCTCTCCAGGAGCAGTATGTTTTCATGGTCTGGGATAGGAGTGGTTTCAAAGGAACATGGGAATGCATGGGCTAAAGAGGGAACTGGCATTTTGTGGACTGAAGCAGTACTATTGAAAGCCTTCTGTGTGACCAAAAAACCACTGCCTGGGCAGAGCATTGCCAGGATTCTAGCAAGCAGTAACAGGATGAAATTGGGAAGAAAACACAGCCTGGGAGACAGCCTGAATCATCTGTTTTTGCATAAATTCCATGGTCTTACGCACCTGAGTCCACTAGGCAAGGAGTGATCACAATAGCCAGGTTGTGATCCCTAACTAAAGTCAGATGAGGGCTTCCTGAGCACGTAGCCACAGAGCTCATCTGATAATAATGCCAGCGCTTTTTCGTTGGTTGGTTGGTTGGTTTTTGTGAGCCAAACACCACAGCAGCCATTATCCCAGGCTATGTACCCTGAAGACCACCATCCCTATGAGTTCTAGGATCACTTGTCTCCTATCTTAACCTACTGTTAGGTTAGTAGAGTCTATGGAAGAGGAAGTCTGTCTGGGGCCTTGGTAGCCTAAGAAATTCATAGCAGAGATCTCCACATCCAACCCAGAAGGGATGGAGAACAGGCTCTAGGTTAGAGGAGGGCGACAGGAAACACATGTTCAGAGGAAGGAGAAGCGGCTGTTGTATTGCCCCACTCGGGGTCATGGCACCACTGGGCCATACGCCATGTTGGAGGGAAGCAGTCCCTTTGCTGGTCTTTGGAACCATTGTTCTCAGTAGGGCAGTATTTGGAATGTGGCCTCCATTCTCAGAAGCCTGGTTCACATGGAGGCGGGCTCCACCAATGCAGAAGCATGGCTCTAACGTGGTATCCGTGCTGGTCAGCCTGTCCTCACTGTCGCCATACTTGAGGAAAATAACTCAGAGGAGGAATCCTAGGCCTTTTTTCTCTGGGTTTCATAGCTTTCTCTTTGGTTGTGCACTGAGGCTGTCCATAAAGCTCTAGTGTGTGGCAGTGGAGAGCTCCTCAGCCCTTGCCACAAAGGCATAGACTGGGAGAGAGAGAACGAGGCTGGCAGAGAGGGAGAGAGAGAAAGATGGAGAGGGAGGACCTCTCCTTGGAGAATGAGGATTCAGTGGAGCTAACAGGAACAAGGTACTGTTGCCCAGGGCACAACCCAGTTTAGGTCTTACTCCAACCATGCTCAACCTTTCTTCCAGTCCCTCCCACCCCCCAGTAGTGTATTCATCTTGAATGAGAATTTCATGTTGACATCAGAGCACTCACCATCCAATGCTTCCCTCCAAACCCACCTATGAAGATGGCTCATGTGGGGACTGAATCTTCGGCACAGGAGCCTTTTGTGGGAGATTTCAGATGCAAACCCTAGTGGTGTGCTTTGGCAGATGCAAGAGGACCTGAGATATTCTGGAGTCCAAAGCCTTCGGTAGGAACAGACATTAGGTCTGTTGAAGTGCTCTGCCTAGTTCTTCCTCAGGGAGGACTGTGGAGGCTGTCTTTGTTGGTATTGGTGCTGAATTGGAGAGCTCTCAGGTGTGTGGCTCTGGCCTTTTCTGGCACAGGCTCTCAGATGTTGGCGTGTCCTAGGGAGCACCTCCTGAGTGCCACCTTCTTTTTGTACACCCCTCTCTCCCCAGAGCTGAGGATTCCAGCAGAGGCCAACGTATTTGATGCCAAGAATCCTCACAAAAAATCCAACTTTGTGCTGAGGAAAAGGAGCCTCTCCCAAAAGAATGATGGGTGGATCGAGCCTCAACCTCCCTCTCGTCCTGCAAAGAAGGCTCCTGCCCTCCTGAGGATGCTTGCAAAACCATTCTGTTGCTGTGTGCCTGGGCGGGGCTGAGGCAGCCCAGGAATATTTACATTGATTACTATTTTCTTCAAAGTTTGAATCTATAGTTTGCCATTGTCCTTGACCTTGTTTAGTAACACAGTTGTTACTCTATCCTGTATTTGTTGTTTCCATTAATATATTATAATTATTTTAAAATATATATGTTTTTGTTACCTGATCTACTGTGATGACTTGAGTATACTAAATGTAGCAGTGATTCCTAAAGGACACATCCAAACCAACAGGAAGGAATGTTTCATTCTATCAGCAAGAACTTTGGTTTTTAGGAGTTTGGCAGATGGCATTATCTGAGTCAGTTTTCCAATGGGGGCAATGAAGTATCAGCTATGATGGTACAAACACAAACAAAGACACACAAACACACACAAGAGCACACACACTCACTGAGAGATAGATAGACAGATGGAGTTGGTCTCTGCTGAAATACTTTGGAGACATGGTTCTGATTTCTCCCCTTTTGGAGTATTTTCAATTGCACAAGGTGTCTTGCAAATGAACCCATGTCTGAGGAAGACATGCATGTGTACTTCACATGCCACTTTTCACATAGCAGGAAGGTCATGTAATATTTTTCATGCAGCTGTCTTTTGACTGTGAACCATCCCATGAGGTCAGCTGTGGAATTTTCAACTTGTAGCATCACAATGGGGATCCACTCTTTGGATTTGGGGATATTTCCGATTTTCTTGATTCAGATTGGAATGATATATATATTAGTTTTTGATGAAAATTCTGCATTTGATGGTAATGAATGTCGTGCATCTAGGAATCTGTAGAGTGCAGACAATGAATGGATGCCTACTGTTGTCTGGACTGGTCTGAAAAGTCCTGTAGCATCTGAGCATGTGTGAGGGCTGTACAGGTCTTGCCAAAAGTCCAGGTCAGATGATCCTGCACAAAGCTGAACTCCTAGTGGTCTCCACAACAGTGTAAGGGCCAAGGAGAAACTCACTTCCACACAGAAGTTGGGAAGCTACCTTATGAAGGTGATCATAGATACGGGATTATTAATATATCCAGGTTGGCATCTATTATTTTTTTAGCTTTTGACTTTCGCAGCTGTGGGCATCTTGACAACCATCAACTCCCTGTAAGCACAGACAACTCTATAAGAACCTGAGGATAAATTTCCCTGTGCATGTCCCCTTGTGAAACTGCTTAAGCACCGCTGGTTTACACACAGGTGGAATTTCTAAGTCAAAGTGTGCATGTTTACTTCTTTGACTAAGCACTGCCAGGTGGCTCTTCTGCATAGCTCTACCTGTGGCCAGGATTGTATTATCTAGCTTTCTAACTTTTGCATGTTGAGTAGATACATAGTGGGAGCACACTGTTTTTGTTGGTATTTTTCTTGGTATCTATTCTGATGCTTTTCACTGGGGGATTTTTCCTGTGAAAATGGGCTTCCTCTACTTGACCTTATTTTCTTCTTTTTAAAATTTTATCAATGTGACTTTTTAATTTTAGTTTTATTAAAGACATTGCCCCTTGCTTGCATAGTCTATATCTAAAGCACTAGTCCTTGCTCCAAGGCCCAGCTTGCTCTCAGCTGCCCCAGGAGGGGAACAGTCTTTGGCGGTAGACAAGAGACGCCTCTGCAGGGGGCACAAGTGCTTTGGCCCTCTGGTGTCTTGCCAGCAGTGCTTCCCATGCTCACAGAGGGTTTCAGACACTGAGTCAATGGTCCAGGTGGTCTTTTGTTCAGTCTGATCTCAAATTGAGCTCCTCTGAGAGGTCATATTGAAGTCCTTGTGTGTACCTGACCCATCATTTTAAACAATATTCCAAGTTCACTTTTTGTGTGTACGTGGGTTCTGGGGATTGAACCCAGGGCCTTGAGCCTGTGAGGCAAGTGACCTACCTGAGCTACACCCTCAGAGACCCCTGTAAAAGTATTTCCCCTTTGCCTCGGGGTCTAAGTTGCCAAGGCTGACCTCAAACGTTCCTCTTGCCTCAGCCTCCCTGGTGGCTGGCATGACAGGCATGCACCTGGGACTGTCACACTCGAGCCTGTGATGGGAACTCATGTGCATCTGTCCAGGGCTGAGCATGGTTAGGCAGAGCTGTGCTCCAGGCTCCCTGCAGGGCTGTGGAAGCTTCTGCTGCCCAGCAGCCCTGGTGCCATGGCCAGGGCTCCTCCCAGCCGAGGGCAGGCAGCTGCCCATTGCTGTAGGCTGACCTTATTTTCTTCTTATGGCACTCGTCCGTTCTCTGGAGTATGTTTGTCCATTAGGAGTCTAACAGGTCCTCTAGAACCTTCAAACAATTAGTAAAATTCCTGAACAGTAAGTGAGCACGCGCAGAAATTGGGCTAATATTTTGGGAAGAACAATGTTGGATGATATATTCATGGCTTGAATATGTCATCCAACATGAAGTTATTTTTTATTACTTACAAAATAATAAAATAATGAAGCAATACCATGGGCTGAGCTAAAATAGATCCTTAGGATCTTAGGCATTCTGTAATAAATCTGTGTCACTTGAAGTATAGAGTTGATCGACTCTGAGTAATGAAACAGAAGTAAAGGTATCAAAGCCAATGATCATCTGTTTCCAATTTTCTGTGATTTGGTTCAAGTGGTAAAGTGGTGATATTTATTAATAATGGATCGAATAGGTTCATAATTATTTTAGAGTACAATTAGATGCCTTCAAACTTTAGGCTACATGGGCACATTTGAGAACGGTTCCAGCCATTCTCTCATCCTTTGGGTCATTCCCCTCCTATGTCCTGTGAGACATTTTCTATGTGAGGCTTTAAGAAGAAGAAGAGAATATTCTGTAAAGAAAACCTTGTGATCTGTGCAGTATGAAGTTGAATGGATTCATTCAGAAATCAGAAATTCTATTGAAAGATATTTATTTGCATGAGCCAAATAAAACCTATTTTTAGGCATCCTGGTGAAGACAAGGTTTTATCTTTATGTCTCATTTTCTATGTTTTGTTGTTGTTGTTGTTGTTAGAATGAAATTCATATGTTGCCAGACCATTCTATCAGATGTGTAACTAGATGCCATTTAAATTACCCACTTTTACATGGTAGACAGTTTTTAATGAACACTGCCTGTCTGCACCTTTTTTAAAAACAGGACTGGGATCAGAAGCCCAAATACCAATGGTTAGCTGGAGCATATTTTTCATTTGGCCTATCTGTCAGTATTCCCTGAGGTCATCTGTGCAATCAGCTTCGTTACTCCTGCTCCCTCACTGGATTTCATAGAAACCATATGCTATGTATGAATCAGGGACACCAATCCCACAACATAGCATTCTTGGAATATCCAAAGTCCCACTTTTCACTTCGCCATGCCTGAGATCAGCAGTAATATTTATCAGCAAATGTGAGATTTTCAAAGATCCAATTCTATGTGCTCCTTTCTCATAGAGCCTTAGGCAGGGATATAGCATACATAAATATTAAGTAAAGTCCATAGTTTTTAAAATGTCATCCATTGAATAGTTGAAACATGTCTGAGATACTTTTTATTTTGGAGGAGGTATTATTTAATAGGGAATTCCAACAGCTACCTAATAGTGAAATGAGAAGTCTTGCATCCATTTTATTTTGTTTCTGATGATTTTTATGAGTAAGGGTAAGATACTTCCTTGTTCTGATGCAGATGTTGCCCACTTTTGTGAATGGATGCGGGGTGTCACCTACTACTTGCATATCTGCATATTGGGCTTGACACTGCTATCGTACTTGGTAGTTGGCAAAAAGTCAATACTGAAGTTAAGCTCTTGTGTTCTAGCAGCAGAGCTGAAGATCCTTGATGTGCCACCTTCTGCAATCCATGCTGCTCTCTTCATGTTCCTTATTGACTTCCTGGTGATGAGCATCATGGTCTCCTGGTCTTGAGAATGGCCAAGCATTGCTCTGTGAATGTGGAAGATGGGCATGTGGAAGGCTCCAGGGAGGAGGGATCATTGAACATGTACTCGAATCCATGTGCCTGTTGAATGACCTGTTTTTTTATTTTTGGGTTTTAAGGGAGACACTGCCCTAAAACACTTCTGTGCAGCTGGGGATGCAGGCTTCTGCTTCACCTTGCAGGAAGCATTAACGAATCCTTTCCAGAAGACATGAGAAGAGAGAAGTGAGCCTCTGGTATCATGCAGGTTCCTTGCATTGCCCATGGGCTAGAAGAGAGAAGAGTTGCTTCATGAGATTTGATCCCCTTTTTCCTGAAAAGTTCCACACAGAGGTGAGTCCCCAGCATGTTTAGAAATCATTTCAGACACCTTTCTGGACGGAATTGAATCAGATACCCTGATGATGTGGAAGAGCTAAAGATGGGTTTGCTATGAATTTTCTATTTCATTCATCAGGGCCTGAGTCAAGTCAGTCATTGTGCTGTCAACACATGAGCTGCTGGTCAAATGTGAGGAAGTGGTCTTGCTTTATGAAAACACCACCCTGATTCAGTGAGCCAGAGGCAGCCTGCAGTCCCTGTTTTCCTGTAAAGGCAGATTGCTGTGGATGGCCTCTGGCCTCGTCATGCAGCCCTGCTCAGAGTAGGGGATTGAGGGACCAGGCAGATCCCTAGTTCCTTTTGACCTTTATTGCCATTGGGCCACCCCAGGGTCCTTGGACTCTACCTGGTCTTCTGGCCTGGGTCAGGGGATGTGAGGTTTGGAATCCCCCTCTGTGGCAGGATCCCAGCCCCCCAGCCACTTGAGGTCAGCACATCCTTCCCTAATTGTGTTAGAGTTGGAGACTTCTCCCACCCATCCTCATCCATGCTCATCCCACATTTTGTAGCTTGGCACCTGAGGACCTTTAGTCATTGACTTAGTTGTTAGTGATGATGGTTACTAAGACTAAGTGACTCTTTCAAGTCACATCACTTGCATGGTAGGGCTAGAGCATGGATCTTCCTAATTGATTTCATGGGACTCTCTCATGGAAACTGTGACTGCTTCCTAAACACACACTCTACATTTGGAGTGTCAAAATTCTTGCCACTGCCTCCTTGGCAAGTGTATCTTGTCTTCTACGTGGGAATTTCACAAATATTTTCCTTTGGTTTGTGGAGGTCATGCAGAAGGGATTTCATTTGAAATAGCCCAAACAAGAAATACCAGTTGTCTTTTTCGCACATGGATGTGTGTAGTGAACACCCCTTTCTGTGTGCTTGCATGAGTTACTCCTTTGAATTTGTTGAAGAATGGTTGGCTGGGGAGCAAGTTAATGAGAGATGGATATCAATGGTTGTCAAGTATTCTGACGTGAAGAATGTATTGAGGATGTGAAGGCTTTTCTAGCCAGTTCCTATGGCTCAGTCAGGGATCAGTCAGAGGATTCTGTCTGGTAGACTCTTTGGCACAGATGTCAAAGTGGCCTGGTCTTACCCTGTCCAGGACTGAATGCTGAGCTTGAGTGGGAGCTTCTTGTCATTTCAAGCATTTCCATGAGTCTGTCCTCTGTTCTCTTGTATCCAAGTGGTTTCTAATAGGAAAGCAGAACAAAAATTGAAAGTATGGTGATTGATTATTTTTACCAATGTTATTTCAATCCACTTTGTTTAATACGAAATTACCTTTATGCTAGTAAGATTTCATATGTGAGGAAATAATGAAAATATTGGGGTTAGGGGATGAGAATATGCAAATCAAACATTTTTGAGCACCAAGACCCGTTTTTTGTTTTTGTTTTTGTTTTTTTTTAACTTAAATAATATTAAGTGCCAGAGGACCACCGCTGCCATTCAGCCTCAACAACCTCCAGGTCCAGCCTCCAGGTGGCCCATTTCACCAGGGTGTGTGGGACCACACTGTCCTGGGATTAGAGAACAGTACCCACGGATGTTGACATCTCACAGAGTAGATATTGCCAGTGACAGTAGGGAGCTATTGGCACATGAGGAAGGGAAGAGCTCTCAGGATGGGAAGAGGGGGCCGCTTCGAGACTCATTGGGTATGGCACGAGGCTGCTGGGTGTGGTGTTGGCCTGGGCCCACTGAGTGGGGCAGATCCGTGGTCTGTGTTTCTGTACCCTCCTCTGTAGCCTGTGTTGGCAGCAGATCAGGGAATTGCGATCAGAAGTGCTCCCAGTAACACAGGCACCAGCCCCCAGAGTGTGTGCCTATCCGTTTCCCCACCTGGCCTGACTTAGTGCCTGTCTTGCCTCAGGGCTGAGACCCTACAATCTCTGATGAGGGTGTCTGTGGTCCAGATCCAACCTGCATGGCCAACATGCTCAGACCTTCAGCTGGGTCCTAGGCTGCTGCAACCATACTCTGTTAACTGGGTGGCCGACAACAGAGGAAGTGTCTTCCGTTGAGCTCCAGAGGCTCAACACAGTAGGTGTTGGGCTGTCCCAGTGCCATAACCCCTCCCAGGTTTCAAGGGGACTGTCTCCCCAACTCTCCCAGCCCTTGCCCACTCTCCTATTGCTGCACACGATCTGTGGTTCCCATATGGGCATCCCGCCCTGGCTCCAACCTCACATATCCGGTATCCCCCAGTCTCCCTGGTATCTGGGTCCAGACTCTCCTCTTCCTACAAGAATATCAGATATTGGATTTGGTCCCAGTTGATGCTGTGTTCCATCATGTGAGCTCTTAGCTTCATCACTGTGCAAAGACTCTTTTCCCGCACAAGTTCGCACGACTTTTGGCTGGCTAAGAATTTTCAGGCGACACTTTTCTAATGAGTACACTTTCCTTCCTTCCGATCTCCCACCAGTGAGCATTCCTCGCACCCTTGTCCTAGTTCCTTTATGGCAGTTTCCATCCTTATGGCTGAGAGGACCTAGTGACCCCTGAATTCACACGTTCTCCTTAATCACCAACACACTGCAGAATTCTCCAGGGGGCCATATATGCTCCTGGAAGTTGGGGTTGGAAATAGTTCTCCATCCATTAATCACTCCCTCACTCACTAATGTCCTTGTGTCCTTGAGAAAGGCTCTCCCTTTCCTGGTTTTCCTGAATAGAAATCCTCTTGCCTCTTGGGTGAATAGGGTTATGGGTTGTGCAGAGGGTGTTGGTCCCCTGAGCATCTTAGAGACTGTCCTTTATGGAGCCTAATGATCCTCACTGGGGAATGAGGCCAGGGTCCTAACTGTGGTTAGTTAGAGAGGGAAAGAAGGACGAGGGAAACTCAGATGTCCCTTCATGGCCCCTGGAGTTAGAGGACTTACCCCTTTGCACCTGGGATCAGGAGACCTCATTTCCTCGAGGACATGCACACTCAGACGTTAATCTTGAGTGTGGGTTCCTTTCTGGGGTCCAGGGCTGTTGTTAGCCACCAGGAATGACAGTGCTCTCCATGCTGAGTGGAGCCATTTTTGCCAGGAAAGAGAGCCCATGGTCACGCCTTGTGCAAAGCATCCCACGCCAGGGGCTCCCATGCCTACATTCCTGTCCTGAAAGGAAGCCACCCAGAGGCAAGGTGGGTCCAACCACCTCCCATGTGTTCACTCATCACTGTGTTCCAGCAGTCACCCCAGTGAACAGTCCTGATGGGATTGGATGTGGCTCAGAATGTCACCCTCATGAGCTCTACCCTGCCACAGCTGCAGTTCTGCAGTGGGAGAAACTCAAAACCTCAAAACACATGCACATGAAAGAAAAGAGCAAGAGCCAGAGCCCAAACAGGCCAGGTGTGGCAAAGACAGCTGGAGTGCCTAGGTTGGGACTCAGAATTATGTCAGTGGGGTGGCATTGCTGCTGGCACCAGCATGATAACCGAGAGCCAGCCCTGCTCATTTTGGGGAGCAGTGTGTTGGGGAAGGCAGCAGAAATTGAGAGGCAGGATTGAGTTTGGCCCTAGGAGGAGGTTGGGTAAGAGGCCAGTGTGGGTTGGAGAGCCTGGGCAGATAGACAGAGGCCAGGGCACACCCCAAAGCCTGGAGACTGCACTTGATGTCCAGGGTTGTGAAACACCACTTCCCCTCTTACTCACAACTGAGAGCAAGGGGCATTGATGAGTTCAGTTTGTGTGCGGCTGCATCCAAGGTGGCTCGGCTAGGAACCTCTGTTTCCTTGACTCAGGAGGCTGGGAGTCCAGGCTCCACTGAGGCTCGGCTGGGAGGATCGGAGTCTGAGTTTATGCCTGTGTTCCCTGTAGGATCCATGTTGGCTGAGCCTCAGTGTTTTTGTAATGAGAGGATGGGTGACCGTCATGTCTTTATCACAGGACACACTTGCTAAATGGATTTGTTTGCTCTGAGGAGGAAAGAGAGAGGGGGGAGTGGTGCTGGAGACAGGGATGCAGACAGGGGTCATGGACTTGGCATAACTCAGTCTTGGAGGTGATATCCCATCACCTGTACCCACTTCAATTCCCATGAATCCAGAGGCTGAGCCCCCTTGAGGTGAGGGGTGAACCGGTTCTGGGCAGCAGGATGCTGTGGTACCTCGGAGTCTCTGTGAGACCCCAACACTAGACACACTTGGCCCTTTTGAAATCTTAGGAGAAGCCTTGGGAAGTTGTATGGCAGAGGGGAGCAGCCACTGCATCTCAGTCCCCTCCAACTTGCCATGGTGTAGAGAGGGAACTGCAGCCATGATGGGACGGACATTGGCCATGTCCCTGTGTGGGACACAGGCCTGATGGAGTTAGGGTGCATTCTTTGTCTCTCCCTTTCTTGTGATTATCCCATCTCTACATTTGTGCTTTAGCCACCTGTGAGTCCCATCTCTGGTTTCAGAGAGAACAGAGGGTGTTATGGGCCAATAGACACAATAAACCCTAGAGATTAGATGCTACCCTACTTTCCAGAAAAGACTGGGCACACCATGAGTTGCACAATGATGGGACCAGGGTCCAAAAGCTGCTGAGAGGGAAGGACTGGTTGTGAATGCATTTTTGAAGGCTCCAAGCTGGAACTCTAGTGGCACCAAGCAGGGCAGATGCTGGTGGGGATGTTTGGGTAGTTGTTGGTGAACACCTGCGCACCTGAGATGGGTAGGCATGGAGGAGAAATCGGCAGCCCATAGGGCTGTTGAAAGTGGTCTTATGTGAAAAGAGGCTCAGGTATGGGCACAGGAAATGACATCATTGCCTTGACAATGGATCAAACAGAACATGGAACCCTGGTATCCAGGCACCCACTTCACTGACCAAGCCATCCGAGCTCACTTGGTTGGAGCCACTGGAGGGAGAAGGATGTTCTCCTGTGGTTGCAGACAATGCCGAGCCTCAGGCTCCCAGGAATCTCAGGGGGGCCAACTAGCCCTTTTGTGGATACACTGGGTGAGGCTTCATCTTAGACGCCAGAGCCTCTGGCGATTGTCGCAGAGGAGCTCAAGAGTAACAGTGAGTAGAACAGGGCAGGTGAGCCCAGCAGGCCCTCTAGTCTGATCCAAGATGAATGGCCCAGGACTCCTATTCTGACTCTGTGTGTGTGTGTGTGTGTGTGTGTGTGTGTGTGTGTGTGTGTGTTTGTACTGATGGGAACTGTCCCATTGTGCTTTGACTCTAGTGTATTGGCACAAGTCATTTTTCTGTTTGTCACCAATTCCATTTTGAACCCACCATTCTTGGTCCCAACCCAGGGTGAAAATGATCAGAACACGGAGGAGCCCTTCAGGGTTCAGAGCCTTGAACCTTACAGGCAGGACCAGCTTAGGAATGAGCTCCTGCCTGTCATTTGTGGGAGGAACCTACATTTCAGCAGCAACATGGGGTTAATCTCCTGGGATTTCATCCCCACCCAGCAGGTGCTGGATCTCTTGTTCCCAAAACAGCCACCTTCTTCAGTCTTTACTCCTGGTGCCACTCCACATCCTCCAAGGGGACAAGAACCTCAGGTTCTGGATGGATGTTGTAGAATGCCCACAGAGCCAACTGCCAGGCTGGGTGGGGTGCAGTTGCTGGGCTTTGCTGATGTTGTCATCCCCCACAGTTCTTGGAACCTTGTGTGGCAGTGGCATCCAGGACCCCAGCAGCTGTGAGTAGCAGCTCCTCACTGCTTCACTCCAGCGAGCAGGTGGAAGACAGCCGCGTTGTTCACGTCCTCCTAGAGGGACAGAGCCTGAGGGAGACAAAGCGCATCCCGGTAAGCCCGACAGCAGGGCTGCCTCCTGGGTGTCCACACAGTGGAAGGCAGGAGACACAGCCAACCCCAGGGCTATGGTGGGAAATAAAGAAGAGAGAGGTCCGTCTTAAGGGCTTGACCTGAGGAGGGAGAGCATCAGCATGCCCAGCTTCAGTGGTGAGTGGGCCTGTGTATTGTGGGTTTTGCAGGCCAGAAGTGCAGACGGAAGTGCTGTGGACAGATGAAGGCAGAGATATGTCCAGGGTGCAGGCTGCAGTGCCTAGAACTTGGTATTCTCAATGAGTGAAGTTGGAGCAGAGGAGGTGGCAGTGACTTGTCACATGTGTAGGAGGGGATGTGTTCCTGGTGGCAGGGAAGAGAACCTCCTTAGCATGACTAGGTGTAGGAATTTGGGGTCGGGATCACCTGGGGGGTCATGCCAAAGCTTCGGAATGTTAGGCTTTGCATGTATGTAAATACGGAGCTAAAGGGGTTCTTGGCAGAATTTCTATGGATGTGCAGTAGACACGCTAATGCTGCAGGTGTCCAGCTGCAGAGGAGACATGTTCAGTGACTGCCAGTGCTGAGTCAAGTACATCATGACAACCAGACCCGCACCGAGCTTCCAGAGGCCAGGGCCTCTCAAAGCTATCATGAAGCACTCAAGTGCACACTCTTGTATCTGAGTCTGTTTTGTGTCGTGGCAGTCAGGACCCAAATTTTCAGTGCATCTGCCTCTTCCACCCACAAAGGCAGCCTACATCCCAGATCACACTTGGTGCGCAGATCCCTGGCCCATTGCTCTCATCTCAGTGAGATGAGAGTGTGTCTGTGCATAGGCAGTTTGGTCCTTTGACATGAGTGGAATGTGGCTCCCCAGGGGGAGGGGAGATGGCAGGTACAGGCAGATATTTGTACCAGGATTGTTCTAGTAGCACATTGCAAGAACCCAGGTGGTATATGGAGGACACACTCAGGTAGCAGGATAACAAGATTGTGCCCTTGTATATGTAGCTGAGATTTCTCCTGAATGTTTGACCACAGTCTTCTGGGTAGCTCTTCTAAAAGCCATTCTCTGATGACATTTGTCCCACCCTGATCCAGGTGACCTTTCAGGAGACGGTGACAAGCCTCATCCGCAGGGCCTTGGACCAAAATTTGTTGCAGCATGAGGATGTGGACAACTTTGAGCTGCTGTATATGATGTCTGAGGATGAGAGTAAGTAGGACAATCAGACAGTGGGGAGACATGATCCACAGTGGGCTCAGGATAACTGACAGCCAAGAGAAAGTGGGCCTTGGCCCCAAAATACCAAAGTGTGATGGGCCTGGCGGAGACTCTCAGGGGTTGTGGGTGTTTTGTGGTATAATCCTTGAGTGCCACCTAACAATTCTCTCCACTTCGCTCTGCAGAAATCAAGGTCTCTGACCACTCACTCGTGTGTCTGTCCATGAATCTGGGAATACAATATTTCATGGTGAGGAAACGCCCCCAGGTCAAGGGAAAGGAGGTAAACACCTACCTTATTCAAGCTGTGCATGTGCTGCCATTCCACTCCGACCTGAGGAAATAAGAAGCCTCAGCACCTGGACATATTTGCTGGAAGCCCATAGAGCCAACTGACAGTCTGGGGTGGCTTTCTGTTTCTGGGTTTGCTGATGTTCCATCCCCCACAGTTCTCAGAATCAACCTGCAAGTCCTCCAGGCCACTTTCCCACAAGCAGGTGGGAGACACCTGCTTAATTCGTGTCCACTTAGAAACACAAAGCCCAGAGATGGCCAAGAGTGTTCTGGTAAGCCTGGGAGCAGGGGTGTCCCGTGGTGCTTACACCTGGGTGGGGAGCAGACACTGGTCCAATACCATGGACTACTCATGCCCTCTTGAATTTGGAGCTTCTGGATGATCAGGAGGATAGATGGGAATCAAGAAGGGAGAGGTCAGTGTGAAGGGCTGGAGCTGAGATGAGCGAGTGCAGCAGCTTGTCCACTGCCATGTCTGAGGGAGTCTGTGTGTCAGGTGGCAGCATGCAGTCCAGAAGGGCAGGGACAGGTATGGGTGACAGATGAGAATAGGACAGGAACTAGGTTGCAGGTTCCCTTGTATGAGATGCTGACATCTATGGAGGAGGACAGCAGTGTGAGGTTCTCCATGTTCCTTGAACAAGGAGCTGAGAGAGTCTCTCTGCAGAGTCGATATGGATGTGGAGCAAGCACACTAAATGTCCAGGTAACCCAATGACCACCCTTGCCGGATGAGGTGGCCTCCTACATCCCAGCCAGCACTGAGCCTCTGGAGGCCAGGAGCTCTCGTGGCTATCTTTCAGCTCTCCTGTGTGTGGTCATGTTCCTGGGTCTGTTTTTGGCCCTGGCAATCCAGACCAAAGCCTCTAGGTTTTGTGCCTAGGCCATTCCCAATGCCGCCTGCATCCTTGGGAAGACCTGGGATCTTGGAGGCTATTGTCCCATTCCTCCCAACTTGTGGGATGAGATTGCATCTGTATGCAGGTAGTGGGGTCCTTTCACTCCGAGAGGAGTGCAGCTCCACAAAGAGCAATGGCAGGCCCAGGAAGTCCTATGTACAAGGATTGGGCTAGTAGCCTGTGGGAAGAGCCCACACGATGAGCAGGAGGTCAGTCTCGGGTAGTAGGGTCATGGATGTTGCCCTTGTATTTAGAGTGGAGGTGCCTCCAGAATGCCCCTGCCCACTGTCCTTGAGTAGTCACTTCAAGGCCCATTTCCTGAAGGCCTGTCTCCCATGCTGCTCCAGGTGACCTGCCACGATAGGGCTCCTGTCGTCATCCGCAGCGCCCTCGACCTACACTTCCTTACTGAGGAGAATCCAGAGGATTATGAGCTGGGCCAAATCATCTCTCGCCGTCAGAGTAAGTGAGACAATCAGATAGCAGAGAGCAAGGGTCAGGATGTGGACTCAGGTCAACTCTTAGCAACAAAGAGTAGTCTCTGACCCCCAAGAACACTCCAACAGGTGTGTTGGGTTCGTGCACAAAGCCAACTGCACTTCTGCTGGTGGAAGGTCTTGAGGTCCAATGGTATACCCCGGTGGATATTGCGGCTCCCCACCAGGTGCCCTCCCCTGGACATGAACAGGCATCCAAAGCTGACATCTTTGAGGAGTGAGGAGGAAAGCCTCTCTCCAGGAGCAGTATGTTTTCATGGTCTGGGATAGGAGTGGTTTCAAAGGAACATGGGAATGCATGGGCTAAAGAGGGAACTGGCATTTTGTGGACTGAAGCAGTACTATTGAAAGCCTTCTGTGTGACCAAAAAACCACTGCCTGGGCAGAGCATTGCCAGGATTCTAGCAAGCAGTAACAGGATGAAATTGGGAAGAAAACACAGCCTGGGAGACAGCCTGAATCATCTGTTTTTGCATAAATTCCATGGTCTTACGCACCTGAGTCCACTAGGCAAGGAGTGATCACAGTAGCCAGGTTGTGATCCCTAACTAAAGTCAGATGAGGGCTTCCTGAGCACGTAGCCACAGAGCTCATCTGATAATAATGCCAGCGCTTTTTCGTTGGTTGGTTGGTTGGTTTTTGTGAGCCAAACACCACAGCAGCCATTATCCCAGCCTATGTACCCTGAAGACCACCATCCCTATGAGTTCTAGGATCACTTGTCTCCTATCTTAACCTACTGTTAGGTTAGTAGAGTCTATGGAAGAGGAAGTCTGTCTGGGGCCTTGGTAGCCTAAGAAATTCATAGCAGAGATCTCCACATCCAACCCAGAAGGGATGGAGAACAGGCTCTAGGTTAGAGGAGGGCGACAGGAAACACATGTTCAGAGGAAGGAGAAGTGGCTGTTGTATTCCCCCACTCGGGGTCATGGCACCACTGGGCCATACACCATGTTGGAGGGAAGCAGTCCCTTTGCTGGTCTTTGGAACCATTGTTCTCAGTAGGGCAGTATTTGGAATGTGGCCTCCATTCTCAGAAGCCTGGTTCACATGGAGGCGGGCTCCACCAACGCAGAAGCATGGCTCTAACGTGGTATCCGTGCTGGTCAGCCTGTCCTCACTGTCGCCATACTTGAGGAAAATAACTCAGAGGAGGAATCCTAGGCCTTTTTTCTCTGGGTTTCATAGCTTTCTCTTTGGTTGTGCACTGAGGCTGTCCATAAAGCTCTAGTGTGTGGCAGTGGAGAGCTCCTCAGCCCTTGCCACAAAGGCATAGACTGGGAGAGAGAGAACGAGGCTGGCAGAGAGGGAGAGAGAGAAAGATGGAGAGGGAGGACCTCTCCTTGGAGAATGAGGATTCAGTGGAGCCAACAGGAACAAGGTACTGTTGCCCAGGGCACAACCCTGTTTAGGTCTTACTCCAACCATGCTCAACCTTTCTTCCAGTCCCTCCCACCCCCCAGTAGTGTATTCATCTTGAATGAGAATTTCATGTTGACATCAGAGCACTCACCATCCAATGCTTCCCTCCAAACCCACCTATGAAGATGGCTCATGTGGGGACTGAATCTTCGGCACAGGAGCCTTTTGTGGGAGATTTCAGATGCAAACCCTAGTGGTGTGCTTTGGCAGATGCAAGAGGACCTGAGATATTCTGGAATCCAAAGCCTTCGGTAGGAACAGACATTAGGTCTGTTGAAGTGCTCTGCCTAGTTCTTCCTCAGGGAGGACTGTGGAGGCTGTCTTTGTTGGTATTGGTGCTGAATTGGAGAGCTCTCAGGTGTGTGGCTCTGGCCTTTTCTGGCACAGGCTCTCAGATGTTGGCGTGTCCTAGGGAGCACCTCCTGAGTGCCACCTTCTTTTTGTACACCCCTCTCTCCCCAGAGCTGAGGATTCCAGCAGAGGCCAACGTATTTGATGCCAAGAATCCTCACAAAAAATCCAACTTTGTGCTGAGGAAAAGGAGCCTCTCCCAAAAGAATGATGGGTGGATCGAGCCTCAACCTCCCTCTCGTCCTGCAAAGAAGGCTCCTGCCCTCCTGAGGATGCTTGCAAAACCATTCTGTTGCTGTGTGCCTGGGCGGGGCTGAGGCAGCCCAGGAATATTTACATTGATTACTATTTTCTTCAAAGTTTGAATCTATAGTTTGCCATTGTCCTTGACCTTGTTTAGTAACACAGTTGTTACTCTATCCTGTATTTGTTGTTTCCATTAATATATTATTATTATTTTAAAATATATATGTTTTTGTTACCTGATCTACTGTGATGATTTGAGTATACTAAATGTAGCAGTGATTCCTAAAGGACACATCCAAACCAACAGGAAGGAATGTTTCATTCTATCAGCAAGAACTTTGGTTTTTAGGAGTTTGGCAGATGGCATTATCTGAGTCAGTTTTCCAATGGGGGCAATGAAGTATCAGCTATGATGGTACAAACACAAACAAAGACACACAAACACACACAAGAGCACACACACTCACTGAGAGATAGATAGACAGATGGAGTTGGTCTCTGCTGAAATACTTTGGAGACATGGTTCTGATTTCTCCCCTTTTGGAGTATTTTCAATTGCACAAGGTGTCTTGCAAATGAACCCATGTCTGAGGAAGACATGCATGTGTACTTCACATGCCACTTTTCACATAGCAGGAAGGTCATGTAATATTTTTCATGCAGCTGTCTTTTGACTGTGAACCATCCCATGAGGTCAGCTGTGGAATTTTCAACTTGTAGCATCACAATGGGGATCCACTCTTTGGATTTGGGGATATTTCCGATTTTCTTGATTCAGATTGGAATGATATATATATTAGTTTTTGATGAAAATTCTGCATTTGATGGTAATGAATGTCGTGCATCTAGGAATCTGTAGAGTGCAGACAATGAATGGATGCCTACTGTTGTCTGGACTGGTCTGAAAAGTCCTGTAGCATCTGAGCATGTGTGAGGGCTGTACAGGTCTTGCCAAAAGTCCAGGTCAGATGATCCTGCACAAAGCTGAACTCCTAGTGGTCTCCACAACAGTGTAAGGGCCAAGGAGAAACTCACTTCCACACAGAAGTTGGGAAGCTACCTTATGAAGGTGATCATAGATACGGGATTATTAATATATCCAGGTTGGCATCTATTATTTTTTTAGCTTTTGACTTTCGCAGCTGTGGGCATCTTGACAACCATCAACTCCCTGTAAGCACAGACAACTCTATAAGAACCTGAGGATAAATTTCCCTGTGCATGTCCCCTTGTGAAACTGCTTAAGCACCGCCTGGTTTACACACAGGTGGAATTTCTAGGTCAAAGTGTGCATGTTGACTTCTTTGACTAAGCACTGCCAGGTGGCTCTTCTGCATAGCTCTACCTGTGGCCAGGATTGTATTATCTAGCTTTCTAACTTTTGCAGGTTGAGTAGATACATAGTGGGAGCACACTGTTTTTGTTGGTATTTTTCTTGGTATCTATTCTGATGCTTTTCACTGGGGGATTTTTTCCTGTGAAAATGGGCTTCCTCTACTTGACCTTATTTTCTTCTTTTTAAAATTTTTTCAATGTGACTTTTTAATTTTAGTTTTATTAAAGACATTGCCCCTTGCTTGCATAGTCTATATCTAAAGCACTAGTCCTTGCTCCAAGGCCCAGCTTGCTCTCAGCTGCCCCAGGAGGGGAACAGTCTTTGGCGGTAGACAAGAGACACCCCTGCAGGGGGCACAAGTGCTTTGGCCCTCTGGTGTCTTGCCAGCAGTGCTTCCCATGCTCACAGAGGGTTTCAGACACTGAGTCAATGGTCCAGGTGGTCTTTTGTTCAGTCTGATCTCAAATTGAGCTCCTCTGAGAGGTCATATTGAAGTCCTTGTGTGTACCTGATCCATCATTTTAAACAATATTCCAAGTTCAGTTTTTGTGTGTACGTGGGTTCTGGGGATTGAACCCAGGGCCTTGAGCCTGTGAGGCAAGTGACCTACCTGAGCTACACCCTCAGAGACCCCTGTAAAAGTATTTCCCCTTTGCCTCGGGGTCTAAGTTGCCAAGGCTGACCTCAAACGTTCCTCTTGCCTCAGCCTCCCTGGTGGCTGGCATGACAGGCATGCACCTGGGACTGTCACACTCGAGCCTGTGATGGGAACTCATGTGCATCTGTCCAGGGCTGAGCATGGTTAGGCAGAGCTGTGCTCCAGGCTCCCTGCAGGGCTGTGGAGGCTTCTGCTGCCCAGCAGCCCTGGTGCCATGGCCAGGGCTCCTCCCAGCCGAGGGCAGGCAGCTGCCCATTGCTGTAGGCTGACCTTATTTTGTTCTTATGGCACTCGTCCGTTCTCTGGAGTATGTTGTATGGTTTGTCCATTAGGAGTCTAACAGGTCCTCTAGAACCTTCAAACAATTAGTAAAATTCCTGAACAGTAAGTGAGCGCGCGCAGAAATTGGGCTAATATTTTGGGAAGAACAATGTTGGATGATATATTCATGGCTTGAATATATCATCCAACATGAAGTTATTTTTTATTACTTACAAAATAATAAAATAATGAAGCAATACCATGGGCTGAGCTAAAATAGATCCTTAGGATCTTAGGCATTCTGTAATAAATCTGTGTCACTTGAAGTATAGAGTTGATCGACTCTGAGTAATGAAACAGAAGTAAAGGTATCAAAGCCAATGATCATCTGTTTCCAATTTTCTGTGATTTGGTTCAAGTGGTAAAGTGGTGATATTTATTAATAATGGATCGAATAGGTTCATAATTGTTTTAGAGTACAATTAGATGCCTTCAAACTTTAGGCTACATGGGCACATTTGAGAACGGTTCCAGCCATTCTCTCATCCTTTGGGTCATTCCCCTCCTATGTCCTGTGAGACATTTTCTATGTGAGGCTTTAAGAAGAAGAAGAGAATATTCTGTAAAGAAAACCTTGTGATCTGTGCAGTATGAAGTTGAATGGATTCATTCAGAAATCAGAAATTCTATTGAAAGATATTTATTTGCATGAGCCAAATAAAACCTATTTTTAGGCATCCTGGTGAAGACAAGGTTTTATCTTTATGTCTCATTTTCTATGTTTTGTTGTTGTTGTTGTTGTTAGAATGAAATTCATATGTTGCCAGACCATTCTATCAGATGTGTAACTAGATGCCATTTAAATTACCCACTTTTACATGGTAGACAGTTTTTAATGAACACTGCCTGTCTGCACCTTTTTTAAAAACAGGACTGGGATCAGAAGCCCAAATACCAATGGTTAGCTGGAGCATATTTTTCATTTGGCCTATCTGTCAGTATTCCCTGAGGTCATCTGTGCAATCAGCTTCGTTACTCCTGCTCCCTCACTGGATTTCATAGAAACCATATGCTATGTATGAATCAGGGACACCAATCCCACAACATAGCATTCTTGGAATATCCAAAGTCCCACTTTTCACTTCGCCATGCCTGAGATCAGCAGTAATATTTATCAGCAAATGTGAGATTTTCAAAGATCCAATTCTATGTGCTCCTTTCTCATAGAGCCTTAGGCAGGGATATAGCATACATAAATATTAAGTAACGTCCATAGTTTTTAAAATGTCATCCATTGAATAGTTGACACATGTCTGAGATACTTTTTATTTTGGAGGAGGTATTATTTAATAGGGAATTCCAACAGCTACCTAATAGTGAAATGAGAAGTCTTGCATCCATTTTATTTTGTTTCTGATGATTTTTATGAGTAAGGGTAAGATACTTCCTTGTTCTGATGCAGATGTTGCCCACTTTTGTGAATGGATGCGGGGTGTCACCTACTACTTGCATATCTGCATATTGGGCTTGACACTGCTATCGTACTTGGTAGTTGGCAAAAAGTCAATACTGAAGTTAAGCTCTTGTGTTCTAGCAGCAGAGCTGAAGATCCTTGATGTGCCACCTTCTGCAATCCATGCTGCTCTCTTCATGTTCCTTATTGACTTCCTGGTGATGAGCATCATGGTCTCCTGGTCTTGAGAATGGCCAAGCATTGCTCTGTGAATGTGGAAGATGGGCATGTGGAAGGCTCCAGGGAGGAGGGATCATTGAACATGTACTCGAATCCATGTGCCTGTTGAATGACCTGTTTTTTTATTTTTGGGTTTTAAGGGAGACACTGCCCTAAAACACTTCTGTGCAGCTGGGGATGCAGGCTTCTGCTTCACCTTGCAGGAAGCATTAACGAATCCTTTCCAGAAGACATGAGAAGAGAGAAGTGAGCCTCTGGTATCATGCAGGTTCCTTGCATTGCCCATGGGCTAGAAGAGAGAAGAGTTGCTTCATGAGATTTGATCCCCTTTTTCCTGAAAAGTTCCACACAGAGGTGAGTCCCCAGCATGTTTAGAAATCATTTCAGACACCTTTCTGGACGGAATTGAATCAGAGCCCCTGATGATGTGGAAGAGCTAAAGATGGGTTTGCTATGAATTTTCTATTTCATTCATCAGGGCCTGAGTCAAGTCAGTCATTGTGCTGTCAACACATGAGCTGCTGGTCAAATGTGAGGAAGTGGTCTTGCTTTATGAAAACACCACCCTGATTCAGTGAGCCAGAGGCAGCCTGCAGTCCCTGTTTTCCTGTAAAGGCAGATTGCTGTGGATGGCCTCTGGCCTCGTCATGCAGCCCTGCTCAGAGTAGGGGATTGAGGGACCAGGCAGATCCCTAGTTCCTTTTGACCTTTATTGCCATTGGGCCACCCCAGGGTCCTTGGACTCTACCTGGTCTTCTGGCCTGGGTCAGGGGATGTGAGGTTTGGAATCCCCCTCTGTGGCAGGATCCCAGCCCCCCAGCCACTTGAGGTCAGCACATCCTTCCCTAATTGTGTTAGAGTTGGAGACTTCTCCCACCCATCCTCATCCATGCTCATCCCACATTTTGTAGCTTGGCACCTGAGGACCTTTATTCATTGACTTACTTGTTAGTGATGATGGTTACTAAGACTAAGTGACTCTTTCAAGTCACATCACTTGCATGGTAGGGCTAGAGCATGGATCTTCCTAATTGATTTCATGGGACTCTCTCATGGAAACTGTGACTGCTTCCTAAACACACACTCTACATTTGGAGTGTCAAAATTCTTGCCACTGCCTCCTTGGCAAGTGTATCTTGTCTTCTACGTGGGAATTTCACAAATATTTTCCTTTGGTTTGTGGAGGTCATGCAGAAGGGATTTCATTTGAAATAGCCCAAACAAGAAATACCAGTTGTCTTTTTCGCACATGGATGTGTGTAGTGAACACCCCTTTCTGTGTGCTTGCATGAGTTACTCCTTTGAATTTGTTGAAGAATGGTTGGCTGGGGAGCAAGTTAACGAGAGATGGATATCAATGGTTGTCAAGTATTCTGACGTGAAGAATGTATTGAGGATGTGAAGGCTTTTCTAGCCAGTTCCTATGGCTCAGTCAGGGATCAGTCAGAGGATTCTGTCTGGTAGACTCTTTGGCACAGATATCAAAGTGGCCTGGTCTTACCCTGTCCAGGACTGAATGCTGAGCTTGAGTGGGAGCTTCTTGTCATTTCAAGCATTTCCATGAGTCTGTCCTCTGTTCTCTTGTATCCAAGTGGTTTCTAATAGGAAAGCAGAACAAAAATTGAAAGTATGGTGATTGATTATTTTTACCAATGTTATTTCAACCCACTTGGTTTAATACGAAATTACCTTTATGCTAGTAAGATTTCATATGTGAGGAAATAATGAAAATATTGGGGTTAGGGGATGAGAATATGCAAATCAAACATTTTTGAGCACCAAGACCCGTTTTTTTTTTTTTTTTTTTTTTTTTTTTTAACTTAAATAATATTAAGTGCCAGAGGACCACCGCTGCCATTCAGCCTCAACAACCTCCAGGTCCAGCCTCCAGGTGGCCCATTTCACCAGGGTGTGTGGGACCACACTGTCCTGGGATGAGAGAACAGTACCCACGGATGTTGACATCTCACAGAGTAGATATTGCCAGTGACAGTAGGGAGCTATTGGCACATGAGGAAGGGAAGAGCTCTCAGGATGGGAAGAGGGGGCCGCTTCGAGACTCATTGGGTATGGCACGAGGCTGCTGGGTGTGGTGTTGGCCTGGGCCCACTGAGTGGGGCAGATCCGTGGTCTGTGTTTCTGTACCCTCCTCTGTAGCCTGTGTTGGCAGCAGATCAGGGAATTGCGATCAGAAGTGCTCCCAGTAACACAGGCACCAGCCCCCAGAGTGTGTGCCTATCCGTTTCCCCACCTGGCCTGACTTAGTGCCTGTCTTGCCTCAGGGCTGAGACCCTACAATCTCTGATGAGGGTGTCTGTGGTCCAGATCCAACCTGCATGGCCAACATGCTCAGACCTTCAGCTGGGTCCTAGGCTGCTGCAACCAAACTCTGTTAACTGGGTGGCCGACAACAGAGGAAGTGTCTTCCGTTGAGCTCCAGAGGCTCAACACAGTAGGTGTTGGGCTGTCCCAGTGCCATAACCCCTCCCAGGTTTCAAGGGGACTGTCTCCCCAACTCTCCCAGCCCTTGCCCACTCTCCTATTGCTGCCCACGATCTGTGGTTCCCATATGGGCATCCCGCCCTGGCTCCAACCTCACATATCCGGTATCCCCCAGTCTCCCTGGTATCTGGGTCCAGACTCTCCTCTTCCTACAAGAATATCAGATATTGGATTTGGTCCCAGTTGATGCTGTGTTCCATCATGTGAGCTCTTAGCTTCATCACTGTGCAAAGACTCTTTTCCCACACAAGTTCGCACGACTTTTGGCTGGCTAAGAATTTTCAGGCGACACTTTTCTTTTTTTTTTTTTTTTTTTCCTTTTTTTTTTTTTATTGGTCGTTCATAACATTACATAGTTCTTGATACATCATATTACACGGTTGATTCACGTGGATTATGAACTCCCGCTTTTACCCCGTATACAAATTGCTGTATCACATCAGTTTCCCTTCCATTGATTGACATATTGCCTTTCTATTGTCTGATGTATTCTGCTGTCTGTCCTATTCTCTACTATCCCCCCTCCCCTCCCCTCCCCTCCCCTCCCCTTTTCTCTCTCTACCCCTTCTACTGTAAATCATTTCTTCCATTTGTATTATCTTGTCTTACCCCTCCTTTCCTCTTATATGACATTTTGTATAACCCTGAGGATCGCCTTCCATTTCCATGCACTTTCCCTTCTCACTCCCTTTCCCTCCCACCTCTCATCCCTGTTTAATGTAGATCTTCTTCTCAAGCTCTTCGTCCCTACCCTGTCCTTGTTTACTCCCCTTATATCAAAGGAGTCATTTGGTATTTGTTTTTTAAAGATTGACTAGCTTCACTTAGCATAATCTGCTCTAATGCCATCCATTTCCCTCCAAATTCTATGATTTTGTCATTTTTTAATGCAGAGTAATACTCCATAGTATATAAATGCCACATTTTTTTTATCCATTCATCTATTGAAGGGCATCTAGGCTGGTTCCACAGTCTTGCTATCGTGAATTGAGCTGCTATGAACATCGATGTAGCAGTGTCCCTGTAGCATGCTCTTGTTAGGGCTTTAGGGAATAGACCGAGAAGGGGAATAGCTGGATCGAATGGTGGTTCCATTCCCAGCTTTCCAAGAAATCTCCATACTGCTTTCCAAATTGGCTGCACCAATTTGCAGTCCCACCAGCAATGAACAAGAGTGCCCTTTTCCCCGCATCCTCTCCAGCACTTATTGTTGTTTGACTTCCTAATGGCTGCCAGTCTTACTGGAGTGAGATGGTATCTTAGGGTAGTTTTGATTTGCATTTCTCTGACTGCTAGCGATGGTGAGCATTTTTTCATGTACTTGTTGATTGATTGTATGTCCTCCTCTGAGAAGTGTCTGTTCAGGTCCTTGGCCCATTTATTGATTGGGTTATTTGTTATCTTATTGTCTAATTTTTTGAGTTCTTTGTATATTCTGGTTATTAGGGCTCTATCTGAAGTGTGTGGAGTAAAGATTTGTTCCCAAGAAGTAGGCTCCCTGTTTATCTCTCTTATTGTTTCTTTTGCTGAGAAAAAACTTTTTAGTTTGAGTAAGTCCCATTTGTTGATTCTATTTGTTAACTCTAGCGCTATGGGTGTCCTATTGAGGAATTTGGAGCCCGATCCCACAGCGTGTAGATCATAACCAACTTTTTCTTCTATCAGATGCCATGTCTCTGATTTAATATCAAGCTCCTTGATCCATTTTGAGTTAACTTTTGTGCACGGCGAGAGATATGGATTCAGATTCATTTTGGTGCAAATGGATTTCCAGTTTTCCCAGCACCATTTGTTGAAGATGCTATCCTTCCTCCATTGCATGCTTTTAGCCCCTTTATCAAAAATAAGATAGTTGTAGTTTTGTGGATTGGTTACTGTGTCCTCTATTCTGTACCATTGGTCCACCCTCCTGTTTTGGTACCAGTACCATGCTGTTTTTGTTACTATTGCTCTGTAGTATAGTTTGAAGTCTGGTATCGCTATACCACCTGATTCACACTTCCTGCTTAGTATTGTTTTTGCTATTCTGGGTCTTTTATTATTCCATATGAATTTCATGATTCTTTTATCAATTTCTACAAGATATGCTGTTGGGATTTTGATTGGCATTGCATTGAACTTATATAGGACTTTTGGTAATATCGCCATTTTGATGATGTTAGTTCTGCCTATCCATGAGCAGGGTATATTTTTCCATCTTCTAAGGTCTTCTTCTATGTCTTTCTTTAGGGTTCTGTAATTTTCATTGTATAAGTCTTTCACCTCTTTTGTTAGGTTGATTCCCAAGTATTTTATTTTTTTGGGGGATATTGTGAATGGAGTAGTTGTCCTCATTTCCGTTTCAGAGGATTTGTCGCTGATATACAGGAATGCCTTAGATTTATGTGTGTTGATCTTATATCCTGCCACTTTGCTGAATTCATTTATTAGCTCTAATAGCTTCTTTGTAGACCCTTTTGGGTCTGCTAGGTATAGAATCATATCATCTGCAAATAGTGATAATTTAAGTTCTTCTTTTCCTATTTTTATGCCTTTAATTTCTTTTGACTGTCTAATTGCTCTGGCCAGTGTTTCGAGGACTATGTTGAACAGAAGTGGTGAGAGAGGGCATCCCTGTCTTGTACCAGATCTTAGGGGGAATGCCTTCAATTTTTCTCCATTCAGAATGATGCTGGCCTGTGGCTTATCATAGATTGCTTTTACAATGTTGAGGTATGATCCAGTTATCCCTAATTTTTCTAGAGTTTTGAACATAAAGGGATGCTGTACTTTGTCGAATGCTTTTTCTGCATCTATCGAGATGATCATATGGTTCTTATTTTTAAGTCTATTGATGTGGTGGATAACATTTATTGATTTCCGTATATTGAACCAACCTTGCATACCAGGGATGAATCCTACTTGATCATGGTGTATAATTTTTTTGATATGTATTTGAATCCGATTCGCCAGAATTTTATTGAGAATTTTTGCATCAAGGTTCATTAGAGATATTGGTCTGTAGTTTTCTTTCTTTGAGGTGTCTTTGTCTGGTTTCGGAATCAGGGTGATGTTAGCCTCGTAGAATGAATTTGGAAGTTCTCCCTCTTTTTCTATTTCCTGAAATAGCTTGAAAAGTATTGGTGTTAGTTCCTCTTTAAAGGTTTTGTAAAACTCTGCTGTATACCCGTCCGGTCCTGGGCTTTTCTTAGTTGGCAATCTTTTGATGGTTTCTTCTATTTCCTCTATTGTTATTGGTCTGTTTAGGTTGTCTATATCCTCCTGACTCAATCTGGGCAGATCATAAGACTTAAGGAATTTATCTATGCCTTCAGTATCTTCTATTTTATTGGAGTATAAGGATTCAAAATAATTTCTGATTATCTTCTGTATTTCTGAAGTGTCTGTTGTGATATTGCCTTTTTCATCCCGTATGCTAGTAATTTGGGTACTCTCTCTTCTTCTCTTTGTTAGCATGGCCAAGGGTCTGTCAATTTTATTTATTTTTTCAAAGAACCAACTTTTAGTTTTGTCGATTTTTTCAATTGTTTCTTTTGTTTCAATTTCATTAATTTCAGCTCTGATTTTAATAATTTCTTGCCTTCTACTTCTTTTGCTGTTGTTTTGCTCTTCTTTTTCTAGGATTTTGAGATGAAGTATGAGATCATTTATTTGTTGGTTTTTTCTTTTTTTGAGGAATGAACTCCAAGCAATGAATTTTCCTCTTAGAACTGCTTTCAATGTGTCCCATAGGTTCCGATATGTTGTGTCTGTGTTTTCATTTAACTCTAGGAAGTTTTTAATTTCCTCCTTGATGTCTTCTAAAACCCATTGATCATTCAGCAACCTATTGTTCATTCTCCAAGTGATGCTTGGTTTTTCCTTCCTACTTTTATCATTGAATTTCAGTTTCATTCCATTGTGATCAGATAAGATGCATGGTGATATCTCTACCCCTTTATATTGTCTAAGAGTTGCCCTGTGACATAATATATGGTCTATTTTTGAGAAGGTTCCATGTGCTGCTGAGAAAAAAGTGTAACTACTTGATGTTGGGTGGTATAGTCTATATATGTCAATTAAGTCTAGATTGTTAATTGTGTTATTGAGTTCTATAGTTTCCTTATTTAACTTTTGTTTGGAAGATCTGTCCAGTGGTGAGAGAGGTGTGTTGAAGTCTCCCATGATTATTGTATGGTGGTCTATTAGACTCTTAAACTTGAGAAGAGTTTGCTTGATGAACACAGCTGCGCCATTATTTGGGGCATATATATTTATGATTGTTATGTCTTGTTGGTGTATGGTTCCCTTGAGCAGTATGACGTGTCCTTCTTTATCCCTTTTGATTAACTTTGGTTTGAAATCTATTTTATTAGATATGAGTATGGCCACTCCTGCTTGTTTCCGCAGTCCATATGAGTGGTATGATTTTTCCCAACCTTTCACCTTCAGTCTATGAATATCTTTTCCTATCATATGCGTCTCCTGTAGGCAGCATATTGTTGGGTCTTGTTTTGTGATCCATTCTGCTAGCCTGTGTCTCTTGATTGGTGAGTTTAAGCCATTAACATTTAGGGTTATTATTGAGATATGGTTTGTTCTTCTAACCATATTTATTTATTGATGTTACTAAACCTGATTTGTTATCCTCTTTGACTACTTTCCCCCTTTACTGTCCTACCTCCCATTGTTGGTTTTCAATGTTGTTTTCCATTTCCTCTTCCTGTAATGTTTTGCCAAGGATTTTTTGAAGAGATGGTTTTCTAGCTGCGAATTCTTTTAATTTTTGTTTATCGTGGAAGGTTTTAATTTCATCTTCTATCCTGAAGCTTAATTTCGCTGGATACACGATTCTTGGTTGGAACCCATTTTCTTTCAGTGTTTGAAATATGTTATTCCAGGATCTTCTAGCTTTCAGAGTCTGTGTCGAGAGATCAGCTGTTATCCTGATTGGTTTACCCCTAAATGTAATCTGCTTTCTTTCTCTTGCAGCTTTTAAAATTCTCTCCTTATTCTGTATGTTGGACATCTTCATTATAATGTGTCTAGGTGTGGATCTCTTATGATTTTGCATATTCGGCGTCCTGTAGGCTTCTAGGATTTGGGATTCTGCCTCATTCTTCAGGTCTGGGAAGTTTTCTCGTATTATTTCACTGAATAAACTGTTTATTCCTTTGGTTTGGAGTTCTGTGCCTTCTTGTATCCCAATGACTCTTAAATTTGGTCTTTTGATATTGTCCCATATTTCTTGGATGTTCTGCTCATGGCTTCTTAGTAGACTTGCTGAGCTGTCTATGATCTTTTCCAGTTGAAATACTTTGTCTTCATTGTCTGATGTTCTCTCTTCTAAGTGATCTACTCTGCTGGTAGTATTCTCAATTGAGTTTTTAAGTTGGTTTATTGTTTCCTGCATTTCTAGGATTTCTATTTGTTTGTTTTTTATTACCTCTATCTCCCTGTGAAATTGATCTTTTACTTCCTGGATTTGTTTGTCAATGTGATCTTTCATTGTCTGATTTTGCTGTCTCATGTCTTCCTTGAGACTCCAGATAATCTGAAGCATGTATATCTTGAACTCTTTATCTGACATTCCATCAGTTGCAGCTATTACCTCTTCTAATGTTGAGTTGACCTGCATAGCTTGTAGTCCTTTCTTTCCTTGTCTTTTCATACTGCTCGAGTTTCTTTCTGCTTGGTGCAACTGTTGTGTTTTTGAAATTTACCCCCTGGCCTTTCTTTCCAGTGGGCCGCAGGTATCTTTGCTCCCCCCGCTCCGGCACCTTGCTGCTTCCCAGTGCGCGCCACCGACTCCAGCCGCAGGGCGATTGCCTATCAGGCTATGCTCCCCTCCGTGCGGAGAAAAGGAGCTCCCGCAGTCAAACTTTGCACGATGGAAATCTGTCTGGAGCCCCTCGATTTCGCTGGAAATTGGCGGCGGCCGACTATGGGTTCTGGCGGGGCGGCCCAAGCCGCTCAGGGTGACCGCAGCTTGCAAAAGCGGTTGCTGGTGTCCGGGACCTGACCTCTGCACCCGCCGCGTTGCCACCTGTGGAGCCGGTTATCTGTGGCCGCGTGGTTAGGGACCCGGAGGGAGAAGCAGCTGCTCCCAGAGTGAGCGCTGTGCCTTCCGGGGGAGCCCGGGTGGCGGAAGCCCACTGCGGGTTCGGGCGGGGCGGCCCAAGCTGCTCAGGGTAGCCGCGGTGTGCAAAAGCGATTGCTGGCTCCGGGACTTGACTTCTGTACCCGCCGCGGTGCCACCTGTGGAGCCGGTTATCTGTGGCCGCGTGGTTAGGGACCGGGATGGAGAAACAGCTGCTCCCAGAGCGAGCACTATGCCCTCCGGGGGAGCCCGGATGGCAGAGGCCCACTGCGGGTTCGTGCGGGGCGGCCCAAGCCACTCAGGGTAACCGCCGCTTACAAAAGCGATTGCTGGCTCCGGGACCTGACCTCTGCACCCGCCGCTTTGCCACCTGTGGAGCCGGTTATCTGTGGCCGCGTGGTTAGGGACCCGGAGGGAGAAGCAGCTGCTCCCAGAGTGAGCACTGTGCCTTCCGGGGGAGCCCGGATGGCGGAGGCCGACTGCGGGTTCAGGCGGGGCGGCCCAAGCTGCTCAGGGTAACCGCCGCTTGCAAAAGCGATTGGTGGCTCCGGGACTTGACTTCAGCACCCGCCGTGGTGCCACCTGAGGAGCCGGTTATCTGTGGCCGCGTGTTTAGGGACCCGGAGGGAGAAGTAGCTGCTCCCAGAGTGAGCGCTATGCCTTCCGAGGGAGCCCGGATGGCGGAGGCCATTTTTGCCAGGAAATAGAGCCCATGGTCACGCCTTGTGCAAAGCATCCCACGCCAGGGGCTCCCATGCCTACATTCCTGTCCTGAAAGGAAGCCACTCAGAGGCAAGGTGGGTCCAACCACCTCCCATGTGTTCACTCATCACTGTGTTCCAGCAGTCACCCCAGTGAACAGTCCTGATGGGATTGGATGTGGCTCAGAATGTCACCCTCATGAGCTCTACCCTGCCACAGCTGCAGTTCTGCAGTGGGAGAAACTCAAAACCTCAAAACACATGCACATGAAAGAAAAGAGCAAGAGCCAGAGCCCAAACAGGCCAGGTGTGGCAAAGACAGCTGGAGTGCCTAGGTTGGGACTCAGAATTATGTCAGTGGGGTGGCATTGCTGCTGGCACCAGCATGATAACCGAGAGCCAGCCCTGCTCATTTTGGGGAGCAGTGTGTTGGGGAAGGCAGCAGAAATTGAGAGGCAGGATTGAGATTGGCCCTAGGAGGAGGTTGGGTAAGAGGCCAGTGTGGGTTGGAGAGCCTGGGCAGATAGACAGAGGCCAGGGCACACCCCAAAGCCTGGAGACTGCCCTTGATGTCCAGGGTTGTGAAACACCACTTCCCCTCTTACTCACAACTGAGAGCATTGATGAGTTCAGTTTGTGTGCGGCTGCATCCAAGGTGGCTCGGCTAGGAACCTCTGTTTCCTTGACTCAGGAGGCTGGGAGTCCAGGCTCCACTGAGGCTCGGCTGGGAGGATCGGAGTCTGAGTTTATGCCTGTGTTCCCTGTAGGATCCATGTTGGCTGAGCCTCAGTGTTTTTGTAATGAGAGGATGGGTGACCGTCATGTCTTTATCACAGGACACACTTGCTAAATGGATTTGTTTGCTCTGAGGAGGAAAGAGAGAGGGGGGAGTGGTGCTGGAGACAGGGATGCAGACAGGGGTCATGGACTTGGCATAACTCAGTCTTGGAGGTGATATCCCATCACCTGTACCCACTTCAATTCCCATGAATCCAGAGGCTGAGCCCCCTTGAGGTGAGGGGTGAACCGGTTCTGGGCAGCAGGATGCTGTGGTACCTCGGAGTCTCTGTGAGACCCCAACACTAGACACACTTGGCCCTTTTGAAATCTTAGGAGAAGCCTTGGGAAGTTGTATGGCAGAGGGGAGCAGCCTCTGCATCTCAGTCCCCTCCAACTTGCCATGGTGTAGAGAGGGAACTGCAGCCACGATGGGACGGACATTGGCCATGTCCCTGTGTGGGACACAGGCCTGATTGAGTTAGGGTGCATTCTTTGTCTCTCCCTTTCTTGTGATTATCCCATCTCTACATTTGTGCTTTAGCCACCTGTGAGTCCCATCTCTGGTTTCAGAGAGAACAGAGGGTGTTATGGGCCAATAGACACAATAAACCCTAGAGATTAGATGCTACCCTACTTTCCAGAAAAGACTGGGCACACCATGAGTTGCACAATGATGGGACCAGGGTCCAAAAGCTGCTGAGAGGGAAGGACTGGTTGTGAATGCATTTTTGAAGGCTCCAAGCTGGAACTCTAGTGGCACCAAGCAGGGCAGATGCTGGTGGGGATGTTTGGGAAGTTGTTGGTGAACACCTGCGCACCTGAGATGGGTAGGCATGGAGGAGAAATCGGCAGCCCATAGGGCTGTTGAAAGTGGTCTTATGTGAAAAGAGGCTCAGGTATGGGCACAGGAAATGACATCATTGCCTTGACAATGGATCAAACAGAACATGGAACCCTGGTATCCAGGCACCCACTTCACTGACCAAGCCATCCGAGCTCACTTGGTTGGAGCCACTGGAGGGAGAAGGATGTTCTCCTGTGGTTGCAGACAATGCCGAGCCTCAGGCTCCCAGGAATCTCAGGGGGGCCAACTAGGCCTTTTGTGGATACACTGGGTGAGGCTTCATCTTAGACGCCAGAGCCTCTGGCGATTGTCGCAGAGGAGCTCAAGAGTAACAGTGAGTAGCACAGGGCAGGTGAGCCCAGCAGGCCCTCTAGTCTGATCCCTGATGAATGGCCCAGGACTCCTATTCTGACTCTGTGTGTGTGTGTGTGTGTGTGTGTGTGTGTGTGTGTGTGTGTGTGTTTGTACTGATGGGAACTGTCCCATTGTGCTTTGACTCTAGTGTATTGGCACAAGTCATTTTTCTGTTTGTCACCATTTCCATTTTGAACCCACCATTCTTGGTCCCAACCCAGGGTGAAAATGATCAGAACACGGAGGAGCCCTTCAGGGTTCAGAGCCTTGAACCTTACAGGCAGGACCAGCTTAGGAATGAGCTCCTGCCTGTCATTTGTGGGAGGAACCTACATTTCAGCAGCAACATGGGGTTAATCTCCTGGGATTTCATCCCCACCCAGCAGGTGCTGGATCTCTTGTTCCCAAAACAGCCACTTTCTTCAGTCTTTACTCCTGGTGCCACTCCACATCCTCCAAGGGGACAAGAACCTCAGGTTCTGGATGGATGTTGTAGAATGCCCACAGAGCCAACTGCCAGGCTGGGTGGGGTGCAGTTGCTGGGCTTTGCTGATGTTGTCATCCCCCACAGTTCTTGGAACCTTCTGTGGCAGTGGCATCCAGGACCCCAGCAGCTGTGAGTAGCAGCTCCTCACTGCTTCACTCCAGCGAGCAGGTGGAAGACAGCCGCGTTGTTCACGTCCTCCTAGAGGGACAGAGCCTGAGGGAGACAAAGCGCATCCCGGTAAGCCCGACAGCAGGGCTGCCTCCTGGGTGTCCACACAGTGGAAGGCAGGAGACACAGCCAACCCCAGGGCTATGGTAGGAAATAAAGAAGAGAGAGGTCCGTCTTAAGGGCTTGACCTGAGGAGGGAGAGCATCAGCATGCCCAGCTTCAGTGGTGAGTGGGCCTGTGTATTGTGGGTTTTGCAGGCCAGAAGTGCAGACGGAAGTGCTGTGGACAGATGAAGGCAGAGATATGTCCAGGGTGCAGGCTGCAGTGCCTAGAACTTGGTATTCTCAATGAGTGAAGTTGGAGCAGAGGAGGTGGCAGTGACTTGTCACATGTGTAGGAGGGGATGTGTTCCTGGTGGCAGGGAAGAGAACCTCCTTAGCATGACTAGGTGTAGGAATTTGGGGTCGGGATCACCTGGGGGGTCATGCCAAAGCTTCGGAATGTTAGGCTTTGCATGTATGTATATAAGGAGCTAAAGAGGTTCTTGGCAGAATTTCTATGGATGTGCAGTAGACACGCTAATGCTGCAGGTGTCCAGCTGCAGAGGAGACATGTTCAGTGACTGCCAGTGCTGAGTCAAGTACATCATTACAACCAGACCCGCACCGAGCTTCCAGAGGCCAGGGCCTCTCAAAGCTATCATGAAGCATTCAAGTGCACACTCTTGTATCTGAGTCTGTTTTGTGTCGTGGCAGTCATGACCCAAATTTTCAGTGCATCTGCCTCTTCCACCCACAGAGGCAGCCTGCATCCCAGATCACACTTGGTGCGCAGATCCCTGGCCCATTGCTCTCATCTCAGTGAGATGAGAGTGTGTCTGTGCATAGGCAGTTTGGTCCTTTGACATGAGTGGAATGTGGCTCCCCAGGGGGAGGGGAGATGGCAGGTACAGGCAGATATTTGTACCAGGATTGTTCTAGTAGCACATTGCAAGAACCCAGGTGGTATATGGAGGACACACTCAGGTAGCAGGATAACAAGATTGTGCCCTTGTATATGTAGCTGAGATTTCTCCTGAATGTTTGACCACAGTCTTCTGGGTAGCTCTTCTAAAAGCCATTCTCTGATGACATTTGTCCCACCCTGATCCAGGTGACCTTTCAGGAGACGGTGACAAGCCTCATCCGCAGGGCCTTGGACCAAAATTTGTTGCAGCATGAGGATGTGGACAACTTTGAGCTGCTGTATATGATGTCTGAGGATGAGAGTAAGTAGGACAATCAGACAGTGGGGAGACATGATCCACAGTGGGCTCAGGATAACTGACAGCCAAGAGAAAGTGGGCCTTGGCCCCAAAATACCAAAGTGTGATGGGCCTGGCGGAGACTCTCAGGGGTTGTGGGTGTTTTGTGGTATAATCCTTGAGTGCCACCTAACAATTCTCTCCACTTCGCTCTGCAGAAATCAAGGTCTCTGACCACTCACTCGTGTGTCTGTCCATGAATCTGGGAATACAATATTTCATGGTGAGGAAACGCCCCCAGGTCAAGGGAAAGGAGGTAAACACCTACCTTATTCAAGCTGTGCATGTGCTGCCATTCCACTCCGACCTGAGGAAATAAGAAGCCTCAGCACCTGGACATATTTGCTGGAAGCCCATAGAGCCAACTGACAGTCTGGGGTGGCTTTCTGTTTCTGGGTTTGCTGATGTTCCATCCCCCACAGTTCTCAGAATCAACCTGCAAGTCCTCCAGGCCGCTTTCCCACAAGCAGGTGGGAGACACCTGCTTAATTCGTGTCCACTTAGAAACACAAAGTCCAGAGATGGCCAAGAGTGTTCTGGTAAGCCTGGGAGCAGGGGTGTCCCGTGGTGCTTACACCTGGGTGGGGAGCAGACACTGGTCCAATACCATGGACTACTCATGCCCTCTTGAATTTGGAGCTTCTGGATGATCAGGAGGATAGATGGGAATCAAGAAGGGAGAGGTCAGTGTGAAGGGCTGGAGCTGAGATGAGCGAGTGCAGCAGCTTGTCCACTGCCATGTCTGAGGGAGTCTGTGTGTCAGGTGGCAGCATGCAGTCCAGAAGGGCAGGGACAGGTATGGGTGACAGATGAGAATAGGACAGGAACTAGGTTGCAGGTTCCCTTGTATGGGATGCTGACGTCTATGGAGGAGGACAGCAGTGTGAGGTTCTCCATGTTCCTTGAACAAGGAGCTGAGAGAGTCTCTCTGCAGAGTCGATATGGATGTGGAGCAAGCACACTAAATGTCCAGGTAACCCAATGACCACCCTTGCCGGATGAGGTGCCCTCCTACATCCCAGCCAGCACTGAGCCTCTGGAGGCCAGGAGCTCTCGTGGCTATCTTTCAGCTCTCCTGTGTGTGGTCATGTTCCTGGGTCTGTTTTTGGCCCTGGCAATCCAGACCAAAGCCTCTAGGTTTTGTGCCTAGGCCATTCCCAATGCCGCCTGCATCCTCGGGCAGACCTGGGATCTTGGAGGCTATTGTCCCATTCCTCCCAACTTGTGGGATGAGATTGCATCTGTATGCAGGTAGTGGGGTCCTTTCACTCCGAGAGGAGTGCAGCTCCACAAAGAGCAATGGCAGGCCCAGGAAGTCCTATGTACAAGGATTGGGCTAGTAGCCTGTGGGAAGAGCCCACACGATGAGCAGGAGGTCAGCCTCGGGTAGTAGGGTCATGGATGTTGCCCTTGTATTTAGAGTGGAGGTGCCTCCAGAATGCCCCTGCCCACTGTCCTTGAGTAGTCACTTCAAGGCCCATTTCCTGAAGGCCTGTCTCCCATGCTGCTCCAGGTGACCTGCCACGATAGGGCTCCTGTCGTCATCCGCAGCGCCCTCGACCTACACTTCCTTACTGAGGAGAATCCAGAGGATTATGAGCTGGGCCAAATCATCTCTCGCCGTCAGAGTAAGTGAGACAATCAGATAGCAGAGAGCAAGGGTCAGGATGTGGACTCAGGTCAACTCTTAGCAACAAAGACTAGTCTCTGACTCCCAAGAACACTCCAACAGGTGTGTTGGGTTCGTGCACAAAGCCAACTGCACTTCTGCTGGTGGAAGGTCTTGAGGTCCAATGGTATACCCCGGTGGATATTGCGGCTCCCCACCAGGTGCCCTCCCCTGGACATGAACAGGCATCCAAAGCTGACATCTTTGAGGAGTGAGGAGGAAAGCCTCTCTCCAGGAGCAGTATGTTTTCATGGTCTGGGATAGGAGTGGTTTCAAAGGAACATGGGAATGCATGGGCTAAAGAGGGAACTGGCATTTTGTGGACTGAAGCAGTACTATTGAAAGCCTTCTGTGTGACCAAAAAACCACTGCCTGGGCAGAGCATTGCCAGGATTCTAGCAAGCAGTAACAGGATGAAATTGGGAAGAAAACACAGCCTGGGAGACAGCCTGAATCATCTGTTTTTGCATAAATTCCATGGTCTTACGCACCTGAGTCCACTAGGCAAGGAGTGATCACAATAGCCAGGTTGTGATCCCTAACTAAAGTCAGATGAGGGCTTCCTGAGCACGTAGCCACAGAGCTCATCTGATAATAATGCCAGCGCTTTTTCGTTGGTTGGTTGGTTGGTTTTTGTGAGCCAAACACCACAGCAGCCATTATCCCAGCCTATGTACCCTGAAGACCACCATCCCTATGAGTTCTAGGATCACTTGTCTCCTATCTTAACCTACTGTTAGGTTAGTAGAGTCTATGGAAGAGGAAGTCTGTCTGGGGCCTTGGTAGCCTAAGAAATTCATAGCAGAGATCTCCACATCCAACCCAGAAGGGATGGAGAACAGGCTCTAGGTTAGAGGAGGGCGACAGGATACACATGTTCAGAGGAAGGAGAAGCGGCTGTTGTATTCCCCCACTCGGGGTCATGGCACCACTGGGCCATACACCATGTTGGAGGGAAGCAGTCCCTTTGCTGGTCTTTGGAACCATTGTTCTCAGTAGGGCAGTATTTGGAATGTGGCCTCCATTCTCAGAAGCCTGGTTCACATGGAGGCGCGCTCCACCAACGCAGAAGCATGGCTCTAACGTGGTATCCGTGCTGGTCAGCCTGTCCTCACTGTGGCCATACTTGAGGAAAATAACTCAGAGGAGGAATCCTAGGCCTTTTTTCTCTGGGTTTCATAGCTTTCTCTTTGGTTGTGCACTGAGGCTGTCCATAAAGCTCTAGTGTGTGGCAGTGGAGAGCTCCTCAGCCCTTGCCACAAAGGCATAGACTGGGAGAGAGAGAACGAGGCTGGCAGAGAGGGAGAGAGAGAAAGATGGAGAGGGAGGACCTCTCCTTGGAGAATGAGGATTCAGTGGAGCCAACAGGAACAAGGTACTGTTGCCCAGGGCACAACCCTGTTTAGGTCTTACTCCAACCATGCTCAACCTTTCTTCCAGTCCCTCCCACCCCCCAGTAGTGTATTCATCTTGAATGAGAATTTCATGTTGACATCAGAGCACTCACCATCCAGTGCTTCCCTCCAAACCCACCTATGAAGATGGCTCATGTGGGGACTGAATCTTCGGCACAGGAGCCTTTTGTGGGAGATTTCAGATGCAAACCCTAGTGGTGTGCTTTGGCAGATGCAAGAGGACCTGAGATATTCTGGAGTCCAAAGCCTTCGGTAGGAACAGACATTAGGTCTGTTGAAGTGCTCTGCCTAGTTCTTCCTCAGGGAGGACTGTGGAGGCTGTCTTGTTGGTATTGGTGCTGAATTGGAGAGCTCTCAGGTGTGTGGCTCTGGCCTTTTCTGGCACAGGCTCTCAGATGTTGGCGTGTCCTAGGGAGCACCTCCTGAGTGCCACCTTCTTTTTGTACACCCCTCTCTCCCCAGAGCTGAGGATTCCAGCAGAGGCCAACGTATTTTATGCCAAGAATCCTCACAAAAAATCCAACTTTGTGCTGAGGAAAAGGAGCCTCTCCCAAAAGAATGATGGGTGGATCCAGCCTCAACCTTCCTCTCGTCCTGGAAAGAAGGCTCCAGCCCTCCTGAGGATGCTTGCAAAACCATTATGGGCTGTGTGCCTGGGCGGGGCTGAGGCAGACCAGGAATATTTACATTGATTACTATTTTCTTCAAAGTTTGAATCTATAGTTTGCCATTGTCCTTGACCTTGTTTAGTAACACAGTTGTTACTCTATCCTGTATTTGTTGTTTCCATTAATATATTATTATTTTAAAATATATATGTTTTTGTTACCTGATCTACTGTGATGATTTGAGTATACTAAATGTAGCAGTGATTCCTAAAGGACACATCCAAACCAACAGGAAGGAATGTTTCATTCTATCAGCAAGAACTTTGGTTTTTAGGAGTTTGGCAGATGGCATTATCTGAGTCAGTTTTCCAATGGGGGCAATGAAGTATCAGCTATGATGGTACAAACACAAACAAAGACACACAAACACACACAAGAGCACACACACTCACTGAGAGATAGATAGACAGATGGAGTTGGTCTCTGCTGAAATACTTTGGAGACATGGTTCTGATTTCTCCCCTTTTGGAGTATTTTCAATTGCACAAGGTGTCTTGCAAATGAACCCATGTCTGAGGAAGACATGCATGTGTACTTCACATGCCACTTTTCACATAGCAGGAAGGTCATGTAATATTTTTCATGCAGCTGTCTTTTGACTGTGAACCATCCCATGAGGTCAGCTGTGGAATTTTCAACTTGTAGCATCACAATGGGGATCCACTCTTTGGATTTGGGGATATTTCCGATTTTCTTGATTCAGATTGGAATGATATATATATTAGTTTTTGATGAAAATTCTGCATTTGATGGTAATGAATGTCGTGCATCTAGGAATCTGTAGAGTGCAGACAATGAATGGATGCCTACTGTTGTCTGGACTGGTCTGAAAAGTCCTGTAGCATCTGAGCATGTGTGAGGGCTGTACAGGTCTTGCCAAAAGTCCAGGTCAGATGATCCTGCACAAAGCTGAACTCCTAGTGGTCTCCACAACAGTGTAAGGGCCAAGGAGAAACACACTTCCACACAGAAGTTGGGAAGCTACCTTATGAAGGTCATCATAGATACGGGATTATTAATATATCCAGGTTGGCATCTATTATTTTTTTAGCTTTTGACTTTCGCAGCTGTGGGCATCTTGACAACCATCAACTCCCTGTAAGCACAGACAACTCTATAAGAACCTGAGGATAAATTTCCCTGTGCATGTCCCCTTGTGAAACTGCTTAAGCACCGCCTGGTTTACACACAGGTGGAATTTCTAGGTCAAAGTGTGCATGTTGACTTCTTTGACTAAGCACTGCCAGGTGGCTCTTCTGCATAGCTCTACCTGTGGCCAGGATTGTATTATCTAGCTTTCTAACTTTTGCATGTTGAGTAGATACATAGTGGGAGCACACTGTTTTTGTTGGTATTTTTCTTGGTATCTATTCTGATGCTTTTCACTGGGGGATTTTTTCCTGTGAAAATGGGCTTCCTCTACTTGACCTTATTTTCTTCTTTTTAAAATTTTTTCAATGTGACTTTTTAATTTTAGTTTTATTAAAGACATTGCCCCTTGCTTGCATAGTCTATATCTAAAGCACTAGTCCTTGCTCCAAGGCCCAGCTTGCTCTCAGCTGCCCCAGGAGGGGAACAGTCTTTGGCGGTAGACAAGAGACGCCCCTGCAGGGGGCACAAGTGCTTTGGCCCTCTGGTGTCTTGCCAGCAGTGCTTCCCATGCTCACAGAGGGTTTCAGACACTGAGTCAATGGTCCAGGTGGTCTTTTGTTCAGTCTGATCTCAAATTGAGCTCCTCTGAGAGGTCATATTGAAGTCCTTGTGTGTTCCTGACCCATCATTTTAAACAATATTCCAAGTTCACTTTTTGTGTGTACGTGGGTTCTGGGGATTGAACCCAGGGCCTTGAGCCTGTGAGGCAAGTGACCTACCTGAGCTAAACCCTCAGAGACCCCTGTAAAAGTATTTCCCCTTTGCCTCGGGGTCTAAGTTGCCAAGGCTGACCTCAAACGTTCCTCTTGCCTCAGCCTCCCTGGTGGCTGGCATGACAGGCATGCACCTGGGACTGTCACACTCGAGCCTGTGATGGGAACTCATGTGCATCTGTCCAGGGCTGAGCATGGTTAGGCAGAGCTGTGCTCCAGGCTCCCTGCAGGGCTGTGGAGGCTTCTGCTGCCCAGCAGCCCTGGTGCCATGGCCAGGGCTCCTCCCAGCCGAGGGCAGGCAGCTGCCCATTGCTGTAGGCTGACCTTATTTTCTTCTTATGGCACTCGTCCGTTCTCTGGAGTATGTTGTATGGTTTGTCCATTAGGAGTCTAACAGGTCCTCTAGAACCTTCAAACAATTAGTAAAATTCCTGAACAGTAAGTGAGCGCGCACAGAAATTGGGCTAATATTTTGGGAAGAACAATGTTGGATGATATATTCATGGCTTGAATATATCATCCAACATGAAGTTATATTTTATTACTTACAAAATAATAAAATAATGAAGCAATACCATGGGCTGAGCTAAAATAGATCCTTAGGATCTTAGGCATTCTGTAATAAATCTGTGTCACTTGAAGTATAGAGTTGATCGACTCTGAGTAATGAAACAGAAGTAAAGGTATCAAAGCCAATGATCATCTGTTTCCAATTTTCTGTGATTTGGTTCAAGTGGTAAAGTGGTGATATTTATTAATAATGGATCGAATAGGTTCATAATTGTTTTAGAGTACAATTAGATGCCTTCAAACTTTAGGCTACATGGGCACATTTGAGAACGGTTCCAGCTATTCTCTCATCCTTTGGGTCATTCCCCTCCTATGTCCTGTGAGACATTTTCTATGTGAGGCTTTAAGAAGAAGAAGAGAATATTCTGTAAAGAAAACCTTGTGATCTGTGCAGTATGAAGTTGAATGGATTCATTCAGAAATCAGAAATTCTATTGAAAGATATTTATTTGCATGAGCCAAATGAAACCTATTTTTAGGCATCCTGGTGAAGACAAGGTTTTATCTTTATGTCTCATTTTCTATGTTTTGTTGTTGTTGTTGTTGTTAGAATGAAATTCATATGTTGCCAGACCATTCTATCAGATGTGTAACTAGATGCCATTTAAATTACCCACTTTTACATGGTAGACAGTTTTTAATGAACACTGCCTGTCTGCACCTTTTTTAAAACAGGTCTGGGATCAGAAGCCCAAATACCAATGGTTAGCTGGAGCATATTTTTCATTTGGCCTATCTGTCAGTATTCCCTGAGGTCATCTGTGCAATCAGCTTCGTTACTCCTGCTCCCTCACTGGATTTCATGGAAACCATATGCTATGTATGAATCAGGGACACCAATCCCACAACATAGCATTCTTGGAATATCCAAAGTCCCACTTTTCACTTCGCCATGCCTGAGATCAGCAGTAATATTTATCAGCAAATGTGAGATTTTCAAAGATCCAATTCTATGTGCTCCTTTCTCATAGAGCCTTAGGCAGGGATATAGCATACATAAATATTAAGTAAAGTCCATAGTTTTTAAAATGTCATCCATTGAATAGTTGACACATGTCTGAGATACTTTTTATTTTGGAGGAGGTATTATTTAATAGGGAATTCCAACAGCTACCTAATAGTGAAATGAGAAGTCTTGCATCCATTTTATTTTGTTTCTGATGATTTTTATGAGTAAGGGTAAGATACTTCCTTGTTCTGATGCAGATGTTGCCCACTTTTGTGAATGGATGCGGGGTGTCACCTACTACTTGCATATCTGCATATTGGGCTTGACACTGCTATCGTACTTGGTAGTTGGCAAAAAGTCAATACTGAAGTTAAGCTCTTGTGTTCTAGCAGCAGAGCTGAAGATCCTTGATGTGCCACCTTCTGCAATCCATGCTGCTCTCTTCATGTTCCTTATTGACTTCCTGGTGATGAGCATCATGGTCTCCTGGTCTTGAGAATGGCCAAGCATTGCTCTGTGAATGTGGAAGATGGGCATGTGGAAGGCTCCAGGGAGGAGGGATCATTGAACATGTACTCGAATCCATGTGCCTGTTGAATGACCTGATTTTTTTATTTTTGGGTTTTAAGGGAGACACTGCCCTAAAACACTTCTGTGCAGCTGGGGATGCAGGCTTCTGCTTCACCTTGCAGGAAGCATTAACGAATCCTTTCCAGAAGACACGAGAAGAGAGAAGTGAGCCTCTGGTATCATGCAGGTTCCTTGCATTGCCCATGGGCTAGAAGAGAGAAGAGTTGCTTCATGAGATTTGATCCCCTTTTTCCTGAAAAGTTCCACACAGAGGTGAGTCCCCAGCATGTTTAGAAATCATTTCAGACACCTTTCTGGACGGAATTGAATCAGAGCCCCTGATGATGTGGAAGAGCTAAAGATGGGTTTGCTATGAATTTTCTATTTCATTCATCAGGGCCTGAGTCAAGTCAGTCATTGTGCTGTCAACACATGAGCTGCTGGTCAAATGTGAGGAAGTGGTCTTGCTTTATGAAAACACCACCCTGATTCAGTGAGCCAGAGGCAGCCTGCAGTCCCTGTTTTCCTGTAAAGGCAGATTGCTGTGGATGGCCTCTGGCCTCGTCATGCAGCCCTGCTCAGAGTAGGGGATTGAGGGACCAGGCAGATCCCTAGTTCCTTTTGACCTTTATTGCCATTGGGCCACCCCAGGGTCCTTGGACTCTACCTGGTCTTCTGGCCTGGGTCAGGGGATGTGAGGTTTGGAATCCCCCTCTGTGGCAGGATCCCAGCCCCCCCAGCCACTTGAGGTCAGCACATCCTTCCCTAATTGTGTTAGAGTTGGAGACTTCTCCCACCCATCCTCATCCATGCTCATCCCACATTTTGTAGCTTGGCACCTGAGGACCTTTATTCATTGACTTACTTGTTAGTGATGATGGTTACTAAGACTAAGTGACTCTTTCAAGTCACATCACTTGCATGGTAGGGCTAGAGCATGGATCTTCCTAATTGATTTCATGGGACTCTCTCATGGAAACTGTGACTGCTTCCTAAACACACACTCTACATTTGGAGTGTCAAAATTCTTGCCACTGCCTCCTTGGCAAGTGTATCTTGTCTTCTACGTGGGAATTTCACAAATATTTTCCTTTGGTTTGTGGAGGTCATGCAGAAGGGATTTCATTTGAAATAGCCCAAACAAGAAATACCAGTTGTCTTTTTCGCACATGGATGTGTGTAGTGAACACCCCTTTCTGTGTGCTTGCATGAGTTACTCCTTTGAATTTGTTGAAGAATGGTTGGCTGGGGAGCAAGTTAACGAGAGATGGATATCAATGGTTGTCAAGTATTCTGACGTGAAGAATGTATTGAGGATGTGAAGGCTTTTCTAGCCAGTTCCTATGGCTCAGTCAGGGATCAGTCAGAGGATTCTGTCTGGTAGACTCTTTGGCACAGATGTCAAAGTGGCCTGGTCTTACCCTGTCCAGGACTGAATGCTGAGCTTGAGTGGGAGCTTCTTGTCATTTCAAGCATTTCCATGAGTCTGTCCTCTGTTCTCTTGTATCCAAGTGGTTTCTAATAGGAAAGCAGAACAAAAATTGAAAGTATGGTGATTGATTATTTTTACCAATGTTATTTCAATCCACTTTGTTTAATACGAAATTACCTTTATGCTAGTAAGATTTCATATGTGAGGAAATAATGAAAATATTGGGGTTAGGGGATGAGAATATGCAAATCAAACATTTTTGAGCACCAAGACCCGTTTTTTGTTTTTGTTTTTTTTTTTTTTTTTAACTTAAATAATATTAAGTGCCAGAGGACCACCGCTGCCATTCAGCCTCAACAACCTGCAGGTCCAGCCTCCAGGTGGCCCATTTCACCAGGGTGTGTGGGACCACACTGTCCTGGGATGAGAGAACAGTACCCACGGATGTTGACATCTCACAGAGTAGATATTGCCAGTGACAGTAGGGAGCTATTGGCACATGAGGAAGGGAAGAGCTCTCAGGATGGGAAGAGGGGGCCGCTTCGAGACTCATTGGGTATGGCACGAGGCTGCTGGGTGTGGTGTTGGCCTGGGCCCACTGAGTGGGGCAGATCCGTGGTCTGTGTTTCTGTACGCTCCTCTGTAGCCTGTGTTGGCAGCAGATCAGGGAATTGCGATCAGAAGTGCTCCCAGTAACACAGGCACCAGCCCCCAGAGTGTGTGCCTATCCGTTTCCCCACCTGGCCTGACTTAGTGCCTGTCTTGCCTCATGGCTGAGACCCTACAATCTCTGATGAGGGTGTCTGTGGTCCAGATCCAACCTGCATGGCCAACATGCTCAGACCTTCAGCTGGGTCCTAGGCTGCTGCAACCAAACTCTGTTAACTGGGTGGCCGACAACAGAGGAAGTGTCTTCCGTTGAGCTCCAGAGGCTCAACACAGTAGGTGTTGGGCTGTCCCAGTGCCATAACCCCTCCCAGGTTTCAAGGGGACTGTCTCCCCAACTCTCCCAGCCCTTGCCCACTCTCCTATTGCTGCCCACGATCTGTGGTTCCCATATGGGCATCCCGCCCTGGCTCCAACCTCACATATCCGGTATCCCCCAGTCTCCCTGGTATCTGGGTCCAGACTCTCCTCTTCCTACAAGAATATCAGATATTGGATTTGGTCCCAGTTGATGCTGTGTTCCATCATGTGAGCTCTTAGCTTCATCACTGTGCAAAGACTCTTTTCCCACACAAGTTCGCACGACTTTTGGCTGGCTAAGAATTTTCAGGCGACACTTTTCTAATGAGTACACTTTCCTTCCTTCCGATCTCCCACCAGTGAGCATTCCTCGCACCCTTGTCCTAGTTCCTTTATGGCAGTTTCCCTCCTTATGGCTGAGAGGAACTAGTAACCCCTGAATTCACACGTTCTCCTTAATCACCAACACACTGCAGAATTCTCCAGGGGGCCATATATGCTCCTGGAAGTTGGTGTTGGAAATAGTTCTCCATCCATTAATCACTCCCTCACTCACTAATGTCCTTGTGTCCTTGAGAAAGGCTCTCCCTTTCCTGGTTTTCCTGAATAGAAATCCTCTTGCCTCTTGGGTGAATAGGGTTATGGGTTGTGCAGAGGGTGTTGGTCCACTGAGCATCTTAGAGACTGTCCTTTATGGAGCCTAATGATCCTCACTGGGGAATGAGGCCAGGGTCCTAACTGTGGTTAGTTAGAGAGGCAAAGAAGGACAAGGGAAACTCAGATGTCCCTTCATGGCCCCTGGAGTTAGAGGACTTACCCCTTTGCACCTGGGATCAGGAGACCTCATTTCCTCGAGGACACGCACACTCAGACGTTAATCTTGAGTGTGGGTTCCTTTCTGGGGTCCAGGGCTGTTGTTAGCCACCAGGAATGACAGTGCTCTCCATGCTGAGTGGAGCCATTTTTGCCAGGAAAGAGAGCCCATGGTCACGCCTTGTGCAAAGCATCCCACGCCAGGGGCTCCCATGCCTACATTCCTGTCCTGAAAGGAAGCCACCCAGAGGCAAGGTGGGTCCAACCACCTCCCATGTGTTCACTCATCACTGTGTTCCAGCAGTCACCCCAGTGAACAGTCCTGATGGGATTGGATGTGGCTCAGAATGTCACCCTCATGAGCTCTACCCTGCCACAGCTGCAGTTCTGCAGTGGGAGAAACTCAAAACCTCAAAACACATGCACATGAAAGAAAAGAGCAAGAGCCAGAGCCCAAACAGGCCAGGTGTGGCAAAGACAGCTGGAGTGCCTAGGTTGGGACTCAGAATTATGTCAGTGGGGTGGCATTGCTGCTGGCACCAGCATGATAACCGAGAGCCAGCCCTGCTCATTTTGGGGAGCAGTGTGTTGGGGAAGGCAGCAGAAATTGAGAGGCAGGATTGAGATTGGCCCTAGGAGGAGGTTGGGTAAGAGGCCAGTGTGGGTTGGAGAGCCTGGGCAGATAGACAGAGGCCAGGGCACACCCCAAAGCCTGGAGACTGCACTTGATGTCCAGGGTTGTGAAACACCACTTCCCCTCTTACTCACAACTGAGAGCATTGATGAGTTCAGTTTGTGTGCGGCTGCATCCAAGGTGGCTCGGCTAGGAACCTCTGTTTCCTTGACTCAGGAGGCTGGGAGTCCAGGCTCCACTGAGGCTCGGCTGGGAGGATCGGAGTCTGAGTTTATGCCTGTGTTCCCTGTAGGATCCATGTTGGCTGAGCCTCAGTGTTTTTGTAATGAGAGGATGGGTGACCGTCATGTCTTTATCACAGGACACACTTGCTAAATGGATTTGTTTGCTCTGAGGAGGAAAGAGAGAGGGGGGAGTGGTGCTGGAGACAGGGATGCAGACAGGGGTCATGGACTTGGCATAACTCAGTCTTGGAGGTGATATCCCATCACCTGTACCCACTTCAATTCCCATGAATCCAGAGGCTGAGCCCCCTTGAGGTGAGGGGTGAACCGGTTCTGGGCAGCAGGATGCTGTGGTACCTCGGAGTCTCTGTGAGACCCCAACACTAGACACACTTGGCCCTTTTGAAATCTTAGGAGAAGCCTTGGGAAGTTGTATGGCAGAGGGGAGCAGCCTCTGCATCTCAGTCCCCTCCAACTTGCCATGGTGTAGAGAGGGAACTGCAGCCACGATGGGACGGACATTGGCCATGTCCCTGTGTGGGACACAGGCCTGATTGAGTTAGGGTGCATTCTTTGTCTCTCCCTTTCTTGTGATTATCCCATCTCTACATTTGTGCTTTAGCCACCTGTGAGTCCCATCTCTGGTTTCAGAGAGAACAGAGGGTGTTATGGGCCAATAGACACAATAAACCCTAGAGATTAGATGCTACCCTACTTTCCAGAAAAGACTGGGCACACCATGAGTTGCACAATGATGGGACCAGGGTCCAAAAGCTGCTGAGAGGGAAGGACTGGTTGTGAATGCATTTTTGAAGGCTCCAAGCTGGAACTCTAGTGGCACCAAGCAGGGCAGATGCTGGTGGGGATGTTTGGGTAGTTGTTGGTGAACACCTGCGCACCTGAGATGGGTAGGCATGGAGGAGAAATCGGCAGCCCATAGGGCTGTTGAAAGTGGTCTTATGTGAAAAGAGGCTCAGGTATGGGCACAGGAAATGACATCATTGCCTTGACAATGGATCAAACAGAACATGGAACCCTGGTATCCAGGCACCCACTTCACTGACCAAGCCATCCGAGCTCACTTGGTTGGAGCCACTGGAGGGAGAAGGATGTTCTCCTGTGGTTGCAGACAATGCCGAGCCTCAGGCTCCCAGGAATCTCAGGGGGGCCAACTAGCCCTTTTGTGGATACACTGGGTGAGGCTTCATCTTAGACGCCAGAGCCTCTGGCGATTGTCGCAGAGGAGCTCAAGAGTAACAGTGAGTAGCACAGGGCAGGTGAGCCCAGCAGGCCCTCTAGTCTGATCCCTGATGAATGGCCCAGGACTCCTATTCTGACTCTGTGTGTGTGTGTGTGTGTGTGTGTGTGTGTGTGTGTGTGTGTGTGTTGTACTGATGGGAACTGTCCCATTGTGCTTTGACTCTAGTGTATTGGCACAAGTCATTTTTCTGTTTGTCACCATTTCCATTTTGAACCCACCATTCTTGGTCCCAACCCAGGGTGAAAATGATCAGAACACGGAGGAGCCCTTCAGGGTTCAGAGCCTTGAACATTACGGGCAGGACCAGCTTAGGAATGAGCTCCTGCCTGTCATTTGTGGGAGGAACCTACATTTCAGCAGCAACATGGGGTTAATCTCCTGGGATTTCATCCCCACCCAGCAGGTGCTGGATCTCTTGTTCCCAAAACAGCCACCTTCTTCAGTCTTTACTCCTGGTGCCACTCCACATCCTCCAAGGGGACAAGAACCTCAGGTTCTGGATGGATGTTGTAGAATGCCCACAGAGCCAACTGCCAGGCTGGGTGGGGTGCAGTTGCTGGGCTTTGCTGATGTTGTCATCCCCCACAGTTCTTGGAACCTTCTGTGGCAGTGGCATCCAGGACCCCAGCAGCTGTGAGTAGCAGCTCCTCACTGCTTCACTCCAGCGAGCAGGTGGAAGACAGCCGCGTTGTTCACGTCCTCCTAGAGGGACAGAGCCTGAGGGAGACAAAGCGCATCCCGGTAAGCCCGACAGCAGGGCTGCCTCCTGGGTGTCCACACAGTGGAAGGCAGGAGACACAGCCAACCCCAGGGCTATGGTGGGAAATAAAGAAGAGAGAGGTCCGTCTTAAGGGCTTGACCTGAGGAGGGAGAGCATCAGCATGCCCAGCTTCAGTGGTGAGTGGGCCTGTGTATTGTGGGTTTTGCAGGCCAGAAGTGCAGACGGAAGTGCTGTGGACAGATGAAGGCAGAGATATGTCCAGGGTGCAGGCTGCAGTGCCTAGAACTTGGTATTCTCAATGAGTGAAGTTGGAGCAGAGGAGGTGGCAGTGACTTGTCACATGTGTAGGAGGGGATGTGTTCCTGGTGGCAGGGAAGAGAACCTCCTTAGCATGACTAGGTGTAGGAATTTGGGGTCGGGATCACCTGGGGGGTCATGCCAAAGCTTCGGAATGTTAGGCTTTGCATGTATGTAAATACGGAGCTAAAGGGGTTCTTGGCAGAATTTCTATGGATGTGCAGTAGACACGCTAATGCTGCAGGTGTCCAGCTGCAGAGGAGACATGTTCAGTGACTGCCAGTGCTGAGTCAAGTACATCATGACAACCAGACCCGCACCGAGCTTCCAGAGGCCAGGGCCTCTCAAAGCTATCATGAAGCACTCAAGTGCACACTCTTGTATCTGAGTCTGTTTTGTGTCGTGGCAGTCAGGACCCAAATTTTCAGTGCATCTGCCTCTTCCACCCACAAAGGCAGCCTGCATCCCAGATCACACTTGGTGCGCAGATCCCTGGCCCATTGCTCTCATCTCAGTGAGATGAGAGTGTGTCTGTGCATAGGCAGTTTGGTCCTTTGACATGAGTGGAATGTGGCTCCCCAGGGGGAGGGGAGATGGCAGGTACAGGCAGATATTTGTACCAGGATTGTTCTAGTAGCACATTGCAAGAACCCAGGTGGTATATGGAGGACACACTCAGGTAGCAGGATAACAAGATTGTGCCCTTGTATATGTAGCTGAGATTTCTCCTGAATGTTTGACCACAGTCTTCTGGGTAGCTCTTCTAAAAGCCATTCTCTGATGACATTTGTCCCACCCTGATCCAGGTGACCTTTCAGGAGACGGTGACAAGCCTCATCCGCAGGGCCTTGGACCAAAATTTGTTGCAGCATGAGGATGTGGACAACTTTGAGCTGCTGTATATGATGTCTGAGGATGAGAGTAAGTAGGACAATCAGACAGTGGGGAGACATGATCCACAGTGGGCTCAGGATAACTGACAGCCAAGAGAAAGTGGGCCTTGGCCCCAAAATACCAAAGTGTGATGGGCCTGGCGGAGACTCTCAGGGGTTGTGGGTGTTTTGTGGTATAATCCTTGAGTGCCACCTAACAATTCTCTCCACTTCGCTCTGCAGAAATCAAGGTCTCTGAACACTCACTCGTGTGTCTGTCCATGAATCTGGGAATACAATATTTCATGGTGAGGAAACGCCCCCAGGTCAAGGGAAAGGAGGTAAACACCTACCTTATTCAAGCTGTGCATGTGCTGCCATTCCACTCCGACCTGAGGAAATAAGAAGCCTCAGCACCTGGACATATTTGCTGGAAGCCCATAGAGCCAACTGACAGTCTGGGGTGGCTTTCTGTTTCTGGGTTTGCTGATGTTCCATCCCCCACAGTTCTCAGAATCAACCTGCAAGTCCTCCAGGCCGCTTTCCCACAAGCAGGTGGGAGACACCTGCTTAATTCGTGTCCACTTAGAAACACAAAGTCCAGAGATGGCCAAGAGTGTTCTGGTAAGCCTGGGAGCAGGGGTGTCCCGTGGTGCTTACACCTGGGTGGGGAGCAGACACTGGTCCAATACCATGGACTACTCATGCCCTCTTGAATTTGGAGCTTCTGGATGATCAGGAGGATAGATGGGAATCAAGAAGGGAGAGGTCAGTGTGAAGGGCTGGAGCTGAGATGAGCGAGTGCAGCAGCTTGTCCACTGCCATGTCTGAGGGAGTCTGTGTGTCAGGTGGCAGCATGCAGTCCAGAAGGGCAGGGACAGGTATGGGTGACAGATGAGAATAGGACAGGAACTAGGTTGCAGGTTCCCTTGTATGGGATGCTGACGTCTATGGAGGAGGACAGCAGTGTGAGGTTCTCCATGTTCCTTGAACAAGGAGCTGAGAGAGTCTCTCTGCAGAGTCGATATGGATGTGGAGCAAGCACACTAAATGTCCAGGTAACCCAATGACCACCCTTGCCGGATGAGGTGGCCTCCTACATCCCAGCCAGCACTGAGCCTCTGGAGGCCAGGAGCTCTCGTGGCTATCTTTCAGCTCTCCTGTGTGTGGTCATGTTCCTGGGTCTGTTTTTGGCCCTGGCAATCCAGACCAAAGCCTCTAGGTTTTGTGCCTAGGCCATTCCCAATGCCGCCTGCATCCTCGGGCAGACCTGGGATCTTGGAGGCTATTGTCCCATTCCTCCCAACTTGTGGGATGAGATTGCATCTGTATGCAGGTAGTGGGGTCCTTTCACTCCGAGAGGAGTGCAGCTCCACAAAGAGCAATGGCAGGCCCAGGAAGTCCTATGTACAAGGATTGGGCTAGTAGCCTGTGGGAAGAGCCCACACGATGAGCAGGAGGTCAGCCTCGGGTAGTAGGGTCATGGATGTTGCCCTTGTATTTAGAGTGGAGGTGCCTCCAGAATGCCCCTGCCCACTGTCCTTGAGTAGTCACTTCAAGGCCCATTTCCTGAAGGCCTGTCTCCCATGCTGCTCCAGGTGACCTGCCACGATAGGGCTCCTGTCGTCATCCGCAGCGCCCTCGACCTACACTTCCTTACTGAGGAGAATCCAGAGGATTATGAGCTGGGCCAAATCATCTCTCGCCGTCAGAGTAAGTGAGACAATCAGATAGCAGAGAGCAAGGTTCAGGATGTGGACTCAGGTCAACTCTTAGCAACAAAGACTAGTCTCTGACCCCCAAGAACACTCCAACAGGTGTGTTGGGTTTGTGCACAAAGCCAACTGCACTTCTGCTGGTGGAAGGTCTTGAGGTCCAATGGTATACCCTGGTGGATATTGCGGCTCCCCACCAGGTGCCCTCCCCTGGACATGAACAGGCATCCAAAGCTGACATCTTTGAGGAGTGAGGAGGAAAGCCTCTCTCCAGGAGCAGTATGTTTTCATGGTCTGGGATAGGAGTGGTTTCAAAGGAACATGGGAATGCATGGGCTAAAGAGGGAACTGGCATTTTGTGGACTGAAGCAGTACTATTGAAAGCCTTCTGTGTGACCAAAAAACCACTGCCTGGGCAGAGCATTGCCAGGATTCTAGCAAGCAGTAACAGGATGAAATTGGGAAGAAAACACAGCCTGGGAGACAGCCTGAATCATCTGTTTTTGCATAAATTCCATGGTCTTACGCACCTGAGTCCACTAGGCAAGGAGTGATCACAATAGCCAGGTTGTGATCCCTAACTAAAGTCAGATGAGGGCTTCCTGAGCACGTAGCCACAGAGCTCATCTGATAATAATGCCAGCGCTTTTTCGTTGGTTGGTTGGTTGGTTTTTGTGAGCCAAACACCACAGCAGCCATTATCCCAGCCTATGTACCCTGAAGACCACCATCCCTATGAGTTCTAGGATCACTTGTCTCCTATCTTAACCTACTGTTAGGTTAGTAGAGTCTATGGAAGAGGAAGTCTGTCTGGGGCCTTGGTAGCCTAAGAAATTCATAGCAGAGATCTCCACATCCAACCCAGAAGGGATGGAGAACAGGCTCTAGGTTAGAGGAGGGCGACAGGAAACACATGTTCAGAGGAAGGAGAAGCGGCTGTTGTATTCCCCCACTCGGGGTCATGGCACCACTGGGCCATACGCCATGTTGGAGGGAAGCAGTCCCTTTGCTGGTCTTTGGAACCATTGTTCTCAGTAGGGCAGTATTTGGAATGTGGCCTCCATTCTCAGAAGCCTGGTTCACATGGAGGCGGGCTCCACCAACGCAGAAGCATGGCTCTAACGTGGTATCCGTGCTGGTCAGCCTGTCCTCACTGTGGCCATACTTGAGGAAAATAACTCAGAGGAGGAATCCTAGGCCTTTTTTCTCTGGGTTTCATAGCTTTCTCTTTGGTTGTGCACTGAGGCTGTCCATAAAGCTCTAGTGTGTGGCAGTGGAGAGCTCCTCAGCCCTTGCCACAAAGGCATAGACTGGGAGAGAGAGAACGAGGCTGGCAGAGAGGGAGAGAGAGAAAGATGGAGAGGGAGGACCTCTCCTTGGAGAATGAGGATTCAGTGGAGCCAACAGGAACAAGGTACTGTTGCCCAGGGCACAACCCTGTTTAGGTCTTACTCCAACCATGCTCAACCTTTCTTCCAGTCCCTCCCACCCCCCAGTAGTGTATTCATCTTGAATGAGAATTTCATGTTGACATCAGAGCACTCACCATCCAATGCTTCCCTCCAAACCCACCTATGAAGATGGCTCATGTGGGGACTGAATCTTCGGCACAGGAGCCTTTTGTGGGAGATTTCAGATGCAAACCCTAGTGGTGTGCTTTGGCAGATGCAAGAGGACCTGAGATATTCTGGAGTCCAAAGCCTTCGGTAGGAACAGACATTAGGTCTGTTGAAGTGCTCTGCCTAGTTCTTCCTCAGGGAGGACTGTGGAGGCTGTCTTTGTTGGTATTGGTGCTGAATTGGAGAGCTCTCAGGTGTGTGGCTCTGGCCTTTTCTGGCACAGGCTCTCAGATGTTGGCGTGTCCTAGGGAGCACCTCCTGAGTGCCACCTTCTTTTTGTACACCCCTCTCTCCCCAGAGCTGAGGATTCCAGCAGAGGCCAACGTATTTTATGCCAAGAATCCTCACAAAAAATCCAACTTTGTGCTGAGGAAAAGGAGCCTCTCCCAAAAGAATGATGGGTGGATCGAGCCTCAACCTCCCTCTCGTCCTGCAAAGAAGGCTCCTGCCCTCCTGAGGATGCTTGCAAAACCATTCTGTTGCTGTGTGCCTGGGCGGGGCTGAGGCAGCCCAGGAATATTTACATTGATTACTATTTTCTTCAAAGTTTGAATCTATAGTTTGCCATTGTCCTTGACCTTGTTTAGTAACACAGTTGTTACTCTATCCTGTATTTGTTGTTTCCATTAATATATTATTATTATTTTAAAATATATATGTTTTTGTTACCTGATCTACTGTGATGATTTGAGTATACTAAATGTAGCAGTGATTCCTAAAGGACACATCCAAACCAACAGGAAGGAATGTTTCATTCTATCAGCAAGAACTTTGGTTTTTAGGAGTTTGGCAGATGGCATTATCTGAGTCAGTTTTCCAATGGGGGCAATGAAGTATCAGCTATGATGGTACAAACACAAACAAAGACACACAAACACACACAAGAGCACACACACTCACTGAGAGATAGATAGACAGATGGAGTTGGTCTCTGCTGAAATACTTTGGAGACATGGTTCTGATTTCTCCCCTTTTGGAGTATTTTCAATTGCACAAGGTGTCTTGCAAATGAACCCATGTCTGAGGAAGACATGCATGTGTACTTCACATGCCACTTTTCACAGAGCAGGAAGGTCATGTAATATTTTTCATGCAGCTGTCTTTTGACTGTGAACCATCCCATGAGGTCAGCTGTGGAATTTTCAACTTGTAGCATCACAATGGGGATCCACACTTTGGATTTGGGGATATTTCCGATTTTCTTGATTCAGATTGGAATGATATATATATATATTAGTTTTTGATGAAAATTCTGCATTTGATGGTAATGAATGTCGTGCATCTAGGAATCTGTAGAGTGCAGACAATGAATGGATGCCTACTGTTGTCTGGACTGGTCTGAAAAGTCCTGTAGCATCTGAGCATGTGTGAGGGCTGTACAGGTCTTGCCAAAAGTCCAGGTCAGATGATCCTGCACAAAGCTGAACTCCTAGTGGTCTCCACAACAGTGTAAGGGCCAAGGAGAAACTCACTTCCACACAGAAGTTGGGAAGCTACCTTATGAAGGTGATCATAGATACGGGATTATTAATATATCCAGGTTGGCATCTATTATATTTTTAGCTTTTGACTTTCGCAGCTGGGGGCATCTTGACAACCATCAACTCCCTGTAAGCACAGACAACTCTATAAGAACCTGAGGATAAATTTCCCTGTGCATGTCCCCTTGTGAAACTGCTTAAGCACCGCCTGGTTTACACACAGGTGGAATTTCTAGGTCAAAGTGTGCATGTTTACTTCTTTGACTAAGCACTGCCAGGTGGCTCTTCTGCATAGCTCTACCTGTGGCCAGGATTGTATTATCTAGCTTTCTAACTTTTGCATGTTGAGTAGATACATAGTGGGAGCACACTGTTTTTTTGATATTTTTCTTGGTATCTATTCTGATGCTTTTCACTGGGGGATTTTTTCCTGTGAAAATGGGCTTCCTCTACTTGACCTTATTTTCTTCTTTTTAAAATTTTTTCAATGTGACTTTTTAATTTTAGTTTTATTAAAGACATTGCCCCTTGCTTGCATAGTCTATATCTAAAGCACTAGTCCTTGCTCCAAGGCCCAGCTTGCTCTCAGCTGCCCCAGGAGGGGAACAGTCTTTGGCGGTAGACAAGAGACGCCCCTGCAGGGGGCACAAGTGCTTTGGCCCTCTGGTGTCTTGCCAGCAGTGCTTCCCATGCTCACAGAGGGTTTCAGACACTGAGTCAATGGTCCAGGTGGTCTTTTGTTCAGTCTGATCTCAAATTGAGCTCCTCTGAGAGGTCATATTGAAGTCCTTGTGTGTACCTGACCCATCATTTTAAACAATATTCCAAGTTCACTTTTTGTGTGTACGTGGGTTCTGGGGATTGAACCCAGGGCCTTGAGCCTGTGAGGCAAGTGACCTACCTGAGCTACACCCTCAGAGACCCCTGTAAAAGTATTTCCCCTTTGCCTCGGGGTCTAAGTTGCCAAGGCTGACCTCAAACGTTCCTCTTGCCTCAGCCTCCCTGGTGGCTGGCATGACAGGCATGCACCTGGGACTGTCACACTCGAGCCTGTGATGGGAACTCATGTGCATCTGTCCAGGGCTGAGCATGGTTAGGCAGAGCTGTGCTCCAGGCTCCCTGCAGGGCTGTGGAGGCTTCTGCTGCCCAGCAGCCCTGGTGCCATGGCCAGGGCTCCTCCCAGCCGAGGGCAGGCAGCTGCCCATTGCTGTAGGCTGACCTTATTTTCTTCTTATGGCACTCGTCCGTTCTCTGGACTATGTTGTATGGTTTGTCCATTAGGAGTCTAACAGGTCCTCTAGAACCTTCAAACAATTAGTAAAATTCCTGAACAGTAAGTGAGCGCGCGCAGAAATTGGGCTAATATTTTGGGAAGAACAATGTTGGATGATATATTCATGGCTTGAATATATCATCCAACATGAAGTTATTTTTTATTACTTACAAAATAATAAAATAATGAAGCAATACCATGGGCTGAGCTAAAATAGATCCTTAGGATCTTAGGCATTCTGTAATAAATCTGTGTCACTTGAAGTATAGAGTTGATCGACTCTGAGTAATGAAACAGAAGTAAAGGTATCAAAGCCAATGATCATCTGTTTCCAATTTTCTGTGATTTGGTTCAAGTGGTAAAGTGGTGATATTTATTAATAATGGATCGAATAGGTTCATAATTGTTTTAGAGTACAATTAGATGCCTTCAAACTTTAGGCTACATGGGCACATTTGAGAACGGTTCCAGCCATTCTCTCATCCTTTGGGTCATTCCCCTCCTATGTCCTGTGAGACATTTTCTATGTGAGGCTTTAAGAAGAAGAAGAGAATATTCTGTAAAGAAAACCTTGTGATCTGTGCAGTATGAAGTTGAATGGATTCATTCAGAAATCAGAAATTCTATTGAAAGATATTTATTGGCATGAGCCAAATAAAACCTATTTTTAGGCATCCTGGTGAAGACAAGGTTTTATCTTTATGTCTCATTTTCTATGTTTTGTTGTTGTTGTTGTTGTTAGAATGAAATTCATATGTTGCCAGACCATTCTATCAGATGTGTAACTAGATGCCATTTAAATTACCCACTTTTACATGCTAGACAGTTTTTAATGAACACTGCCTGTCTGCACCTTTTTTAAAAACAGGACTGGGATCAGAAGCCCAAATACCAATGGTTAGCTGGAGCATATTTTTCATTTGGCCTATCTGTCAGTATTCCCTGAGGTCATCTGTGCAATCAGCTTCGTTACTCCTGCTCCCTCACTGGATTTCATAGAAACCATATGCTATGTATGAATCAGGGACAACAATCACACAACATAGCATTCTTGGAATATCCAAAGTCCCACTTTTCACTTCGCCATGCCTGAGATCAGCAGTAATATTTATCAGCAAATGTGAGATTTTCAAAGATCCAATTCTATGTGCTCCTTTCTCATAGAGCCTTAGGCAGGGATATAGCATACATAAATATTAAGTAAAGTCCATAGTTTTTAAAATGTCATCCATTGAATAGTTGACACATGTCTGAGATACTTTTTATTTTGGAGGAGGTATTATTTAATAGGGAATTCCAACAGCTACCTAATAGTGAAATGAGAAGTCTTGCATCCATTTTATTTTGTTTCTGATGATTTTTATGAGTAAGGGTAAGATACTTCCTTGTTCTGATGCAGATGTTGCCCACTTTTGTGAATGGATGCGGGGTGTCACCTACTACTTGCATATCTGCATATTGGGCTTGACACTGCTATCGTACTTGGTAGTTGGCAAAAAGTCAATACTGAAGTTAAGCTCTTGTGTTCTAGCAGCAGAGCTGAAGATCCTTGATGTGCCACCTTCTGCAAACCATGCTGCTCTCTTCATGTTCCTTATTGACTTCCTGGTGATGAGCATCATGGTCTCCTGGTCTTGAGAATGGCCAAGCATTGCTCTGTGAATGTGGAAGATGGGCATGTGGAAGGCTCCAGGGAGGAGGGATCATTGAACATGTACTCGAATCCATGTGCCTGTTGAATGACCTGTTTTTTTTATTTTTGGGTTTTAAGGGAGACACTGCCCTAAAACACTTCTGTGCAGCTGGGGATGCAGGCTTCTGCTTCACCTTGCAGGAAGCATTAACGAATCCTTTCCAGAAGACATGAGAAGAGAGAAGTGAGCCTCTGGTATCATGCAGGTTCCTTGCATTGCCCATGGGCTAGAAGAGAGAAGAGATGCTTCATGAGATTTGATCCCCTTTTTCCTGAAAAGTTCCACACAGAGGTGAGTCCCCAGCATGTTTAGAAATCATTTCAGACACCTTTCTGGACGGAATTGAATCAGAGCCCCTGATGATGTGGAAGAGCTAAAGATGGGTTTGCTATGAATTTTCTATTTCATTCATCAGGGCCTGAGTCAAGTCAGTCATTGTGCTGTCAACACATGAGCTGCTGGTCAAATGTGAGGAAGTGGTCTTGCTTTATGAAAACACCACCCTGATTCAGTGAGCCAGAGGCAGCCTGCAGTCCCTGTTTTCCTGTAAAGGCAGATTGCTGTGGATGGCCTCTGGCCTCGTCATGCAGCCCTGCTCAGAGTAGGGGATTGAGGGACCAAGCAGATCCCTAGTTCCTTTTGACCTTTATTGCCACTGGGCCACCCCAGGGTCCTTGGACTCTACCTGGTCTTCTGGCCTGGGTCAGGGGATGTGAGGTTTGGAATCCCCCTCTGTGGCAGGATCCCAGCCCCCCAGCCACTTGAGGTCAGCACATCCTTCCCTAATTGTGTTAGAGTTGGAGACTTCTCCCACCCATCCTCATCCATGCTCATCCCACATTTTGTAGCTTGGCACCTGAGGACCTTTATTCATTGACTTACTTGTTAGTGATGATGGTTACTAAGACTAAGTGACTCTTTCAAGTCACATCACTTGCATGGTAGGGCTAGAGCATGGATCTTCCTAATTGATTTCATGGGACTCTCTCATGGAAACTGTGACTGCTTCCTAAACACACACTCTACATTTGGAGTGTCAAAATTCTTGCCACTGCCTCCTTGGCAAGTGTATCTTGTCTTCTACGTGGGAATTTCACAAATATTTTCCTTTGGTTTGTGGAGGTCATGCAGAAGGGATTTCATTTGAAATAGCCCAAACAAGAAATACCAGTTGTCTTTTTCGCACATGGATGTGTGTAGTGAACACCCCTTTCTGTGTGCTTGCATGAGTTACTCCTTTGAATTTGTTGAAGAATGGTTGGCTGGGGAGCAAGTTAACGAGAGATGGATATCAATGGTTGTCAAGTATTCTGACGTGAAGAATGTATTGAGGATGTGAAGGCTTTTCTAGCCAGTTCCTATGGCTCAGTCAGGGATCAGTCAGAGGATTCTGTCTGGTAGACTCTTTGGCACAGATGTCAAAGTGGCCTGGTCTTACCCTGTCCAGGACTGAATGCTGAGCTTGAGTGGGAGCTTCTTGTCATTTCAAGCATTTCCATGAGTCTGTCCTCTGTTCTCTTGTATCCAAGTGGTTTCTAATAGGAAAGCAGAACAAAAATTGAAAGTATGGTGGTTGATTATTTTTACCTATGTTATTTCAATCCACTTTGTTTAATACGAAATTACCTTTATGCTAGTAAGATTTCATATGTGAGGAAATAATGAAAATATTGGGGTTAGGGGATGAGAATATGCAAATCAAACATTTTTGAGCACCAAGACCCGTTTTTTGTTTTTGTTTTTGTTTTTTTTTTAACTTAAATAATATTAAGTGCCAGAGGACCACCGCTGCCATTCAGCCTCAACAACCTCCAGGTCCAGCCTCCAGGTGGCCCATTTCACCAGGGTGTGTGGGACCACACTGTCCTGGGATGAGAGAACAGTACCCACGGATGTTGACATCTCACAGAGTAGATATTGCCAGTGACAGTAGGGAGCTATTGGCACATGAGGAAGGGAAGAGCTCTCAGGATGGGAAGAGGGGGCCGCTTCGAGACTCATTGGGTATGGCACGAGGCTGCTGGGTGTGGTGTTGGCCTGGGCCCACTGAGTGGGGCAGATCCGTGGTCTGTGTTTCTGTACCCTCCTCTGTAGCCTGTGTTGGCAGCAGATCAGGGAATTGCGATCAGAAGTGCTCCCAGTAACACAGGCACCAGCCCCCAGAGTGTGTGCCTATCCGTTTCCCCACCTGGCCTGACTTAGTGCCTGTCTTGCCTCAGGGCTGAGACCCTACAATCTCTGATGAGGGTGTCTGTGGTCCAGATCCAACCTGCATGGCCAACATGCTCAGACCTTCAGCTGGGTCCTAGGCTGCTGCAACCAAACTCTGTTAACTGGGTGGCCGACAACAGAGGAAGTGTCTTCCGTTGAGCTCCAGAGGCTCAACACAGTAGGTGTTGGGCTGTCCCAGTGCCATAACCCCTCCCAGGTTTCAAGGGGACTGTCTCCCCAACTCTCCCAGCCCTTGCCCACTCTCCTATTGCTGCCCACGATCTGTGGTTCCCATATGGGCATCCCGCCCTGGCTCCAACCTCACATATCCGGTATCCCCCAGTCTCCCTGGTATCTGGGTCCAGACTCTCCTCTTCCTACAAGAATATCAGATATTGGATTTGGTCCCAGTTGATGCTGTGTTCCATCATGTGAGCTCTTAGCTTCATCACTGTGCAAAGACTCTTTTCCCACACAAGTTCGCACGGCTTTTGGCTGGCTAAGAATTTTCAGGCGACACTTTTCTAATGAGTACACTTTCCTTCCTTCCGATCTCCCACCAGTGAGCATTCCTCGCACCCTTGTCCTAGTTCCTTTATGGCAGTTTCCCTCCTTATGGCTGAGAGGACCTAGTGACCCCTGAATTCACACGTTCTCCTTAATCACCAACACACTGCAGAATTCTCCAGGGGGCCATATATGCTCCTGGAAGTTGGTGTTGGAAATAGTTCTCCATCCATTAATCACTCCCTCACTCACTAATGTCCTTGTGTCCTTGAGAAAGGCTCTCCCTTTCCTGGTTTTCCTGAATAGAAATCCTCTTGCCTCTTGGGTGAATAGGGTTATGGGTTGTGCAGAGGGTGTTGGTCCACTGAGCATCTTAGAGACTGTCCTTTATGGAGCCTAATGATCCTCACTGGGGAATGAGGCCAGGGTCCTAACTGTGGTTAGTTAGAGAGGGAAAGAAGGACAAGGGAAACTCAGATGTCCCTTCATGGCCCCTGGAGTTAGAGGACTTACCCCTTTGCACCTGGGATCAGGAGACCTCATTTCCTCGAGGACACGCACACTCAGACGTTAATCTTGAGTGTGGGTTCCTTTCTGGGGTCCAGGGCTGTTGTTAGCCACCAGGAATGACAGTGCTCTCCATGCTGAGTGGAGCCATTTTTGCCAGGAAAGAGAGCCCATGGTCACGCCTTGTGCAAAGCATCCCACACCAGGGGCTCCCATGCCTACATTCCTGTCCTGAAAGGAAGCCACTCAGAGGCAAGGTGGGTCCAACCACCTCCCATGTGTTCACTCATCACTGTGTTCCAGCAGTCACCCCAGTGAACAGTCCTGATGGGATTGGATGTGGCTCAGAATGTCACCCTCATGAGCTCTACCCTGCCACAGCTGCAGTTCTGCAGTGGGAGAAACTCAAAACCTCAAAACACATGCACATGAAAGAAAAGAGCAAGAGCCAGAGCCCAAACAGGCCAGGTGTGGCAAAGACAGCTGGAGTGCCTAGGTTGGGACTCAGAATTATGTCAGTGGGGTGGCATTGCTGCTGGCACCAGCATGATAACCGAGAGCCAGCCCTGCTCATTTTGGGGAGCAGTGTGTTGGGGAAGGCAGCAGAAATTGAGAGGCAGGATTGAGTTTGGCCCTAGGAGGAGGTTGGGTAAGAGGCCAGTGTGGGTTGGAGAGCCTGGGCAGATAGACAGAGGCCAGGGCACACCCCAAAGCCTGGAGACTGCACTTGATGTCCAGGGTTGTGAAACACCACTTCCCCTCTTACTCACAACTGAGAGCAAGGGGCATTGATGAGTTCAGTTTGTGTGCGGCTGCATCCAAGGTGGCTCGGCTAGGAACCTCTGTTTCCTTGACTCAGGAGGCTGGGAGTCCAGGCTCCACTGAGGCTCGGCTGGGAGGATCGGAGTCTGAGTTTATGCCTATGTTCCCTGTAGGATCCATGTTGGCTGAGCCTCAGTGTTTTTGTAATGAGAGGATGGGTGACCGTCATGTCTTTATCACATGACACACTTGCTAAATGGATTTGTTTGCTCTGAGGAGGAAAGAGAGAGGGGGGAGTGGTGCTGGAGACAGGGATGCAGACAGGGGTCATGGACTTGGCATAACTCAGTCTTGGAGGTGATATCCCATCACCTGTACCCACTTCAATTCCCATGAATCCAGAGGCTGAGCCCCCTTGAGGTGAGGGGTGAACCGGTTCTGGGCAGCAGGATGCTGTGGTACCTCGGAGTCTCTGTGAGACCCCAACACTAGACACACTTGGCCCTTTTGAAATCTTAGGAGAAGCCTTGGGAAGTTGTATGGCAGAGGGGAGCAGCCTCTGCATCTCAGTCCCCTCCAACTTGCCATGGTGTAGAGAGGGAACTGCAGCCACGATGGGACGGACATTGGCCATGTCCCTGTGTGGGACACAGGCCTGATTGAGTTAGGGTGCATTCTTTGTCTCTCCCTTTCTTGTGATTATCCCATCTCTACATTTGTGCTTTAGCCACCTGTGAGTCCCATCTCTGGTTTCAGAGAGAACAGAGGGTGTTATGGGCCAATAGACACAATAAACCCTAGAGATTAGATGCTACCCTACTTTCCAGAAAAGACTGGGCACACCATGAGTTGCACAATGATGGGACCAGGGTCCAAAAGCTGCTGAGAGGGAAGGACTGGTTGTGAATGCATTTTTGAAGGCTCCAAGCTGGAACTCTAGTGGCACCAAGCAGGGCAGATGCTGGTGGGGATGTTTGGGTAGTTGTTGGTGAACACCTGCGCACCTGAGATGGGTAGGCATGGAGGAGAAATCGGCAGCCCATAGGGCTGTTGAAAGTGGTCTTATGTGAAAAGAGGCTCAGGTATGGGCACAGGAAATGACATCATTGCCTTGACAATGGATCAAACAGAACATGGAACCCTGGTATCCAGGCACCCACTTCACTGACCAAGCCATCCGAGCTCACTTGGTTGGAGCCACTGGAGGGAGAAGGATGTTCTCCTGTGGTTGCAGACAATGCCGAGCCTCAGGCTCCCAGGAATCTCAGGGGGGCCAACTAGCCCTTTTGTGGATACACTGGGTGAGGCTTCATCTTAGACGCCAGAGCCTCTGGCGATTGTCGCAGAGGAGCTCAAGAGTAACAGTGAGTAGCACAGGGCAGGTGAGCCCAGCAGGCCCTCTAGTCTGATCCCTGATGAATGGCCCAGGACTCCTATTCTGACTCTGTGTGTGTGTGTGTGTGTGTGTGTGTGTGTGTGTGTGTTTGTACTGATGGGAACTGTCCCATTGTGCTTTGACTCTAGTGTATTGGCACAAGTCATTTTTCTGTTTGTCACCATTTCCATTTTGAACCCACCATTCTTGGTCCCAACCCAGGGTGAAAATGATCAGAACACGGAGGAGCCCTTCAGGGTTCAGAGCCTTGAACCTTACAGGCAGGACCAGCTTAGGAATGAGCTCCTGCCTGTCATTTGTGGGAGGAACCTACATTTCAGCAGCAACATGGGGTTAATCTCCTGGGATTTCATCCCCACCCAGCAGGTGCTGGATCTCTTGTTCCCAAAACAGCCACCTTCTTCAGTCTTTACTCCTGGTGCCACTCCACATCCTCCAAGGGGACAAGAACCTCAGGTTCTGGATGGATGTTGTAGAATGCCCACAGAGCCAACTGCCAGGCTGGGTGGGGTGCAGTTGCTGGGCTTTGCTGATGTTGTCATCCCCCACAGTTCTTGGAACCTTCTGTGGCAGTGGCATCCAGGACCCCAGCAGCTGTGAGTAGCAGCTCCTCACTGCTTCACTCCAGCGAGCAGGTGGAAGACAGCCGCGTTGTTCACGTCCTCCTAGAGGGACAGAGCCTGAGGGAGACAAAGCGCATCCCGGTAAGCCCGACAGCAGGGCTGCCTCCTGGGTGTCCACACAGTGGAAGGCAGGAGACACAGCCAACCCCAGGGCTATGGTGGGAAATAAAGAAGAGAGAGGTCCGTCTTAAGGGCTTGACCTGAGGAGGGAGAGCATCAGCATGCCCAGCTTCAGTGGTGAGTGGGCCTGTGTATTGTGGGTTTTGCAGGCCAGAAGTGCAGACGGAAGTGCTGTGGACAGATGAAGGCAGAGATATGTCCAGGGTGCAGGCTGCAGTGCCTAGAACTTGGTATTCTCAATGAGTGAAGTTGGAGCAGAGGAGGTGGCAGTGACTTGTCACATGTGTAGGAGGGGATGTGTTCCTGGTGGCAGGGAAGAGAACCTCCTTAGCATGACTAGGTGTAGGAATTTGGGGTCGGGATCACCTGGGGGGTCATGCCAAAGCTTCGGAATGTTAGGCTTTGCATGTATGTAAATACGGAGCTAAAGGGGTTCTTGGCAGAATTTCTATGGATGTGCAGTAGACACGCTAATGCTGCAGGTGTCCAGCTGCAGAGGAGACATGTTCAGTGACTGCCAGTGCTGAGTCAAGTACATCATGACAACCAGACCCGCACCGAGCTTCCAGAGGCCAGGGCCTCTCAAAGCTATCATGAAGCACTCAAGTGCACACTCTTGTATCTGTTTTGTGTCGTGGCAGTCAGGACCCAAGTTTTCAGTGCATCTGCCTCTTGCACCCACAAAGGCAGCCTGCATCCCAGATCACACTTGGTGCGCAGATCCCTGGCCCATTGCTCTCATCTCAGTGAGATGAGAGTGTGTCTGTGCATAGGCAGTTTGGTCCTTTGACATGAGTGGAATGTGGCTCCCCAGGGGGAGGGGAGATGGCAGGTACAGGCAGATATTTGTACCAGGATTGTTCTAGTAGCACATTGCAAGAACCCAGGTGGTATATGGAGGACACACTCAGGTAGCAGGATAACAAGATTGTGCCCTTGTATATGTAGCTGAGATTTCTCCTGAATGTTTGACCACAGTCTTCTGGGTAGCTCTTCTAAAAGCCATTCTCTGATGACATTTGTCCCACCCTGATCCAGGTGACCTTTCAGGAGACGGTGACAAGCCTCATCCGCAGGGCCTTGGACCAAAATTTGTTGCAGCATGAGGATGTGGACAACTTTGAGCTGCTGTATATGATGTCTGAGGATGAGAGTAAGTAGGACAATCAGACAGTGGGGAGACATGATCCACAGTGGGCTCAGGATAACTGACAGCCAAGAGAAAGTGGGCCTTGGCCCCAAAATACCAAAGTGTGATGGGCCTGGCGGAGACTCTCAGGGGTTGTGGGTGTTTTGTGGTATAATCCTTGAGTGCCACCTAACAATTCTCTCCACTTCGCTCTGCAGAAATCAAGGTCTCTGACCACTCACTCGTGTGTCTGTCCATGAATCTGGGAATACAATATTTCATCGTGAGGAAACGCCCCCAGGTCAAGGGAAAGGAGGTAAACACCTACCTTATTCAAGCTGTGCATGTGCTGCCATTCCACTCCGACCTGAGGACATAAGAAGCCTCAGCACCTGGACATATTTGCTGGAAGCCCATAGAGCCAACTGACAGTCTGGGGTGGCTTTCTGTTTCTGGGTTTGCTGATGTTCCATCCCCCACAGTTCTCAGAATCAACCTGCAAGTCCTCCAGGCCGCTTTCCCACAAGCAGGTGGGAGACACCTGCTTAATTCGTGTCCACTTAGAAACACAAAGCCCAGAGATGGCCAAGAGTGTTCTGGTAAGCCTGGGAGCAGGGGTGTCCCGTGGTGCTTACACCTGGGTGGGGAGCAGACACTGGTCCAATACCATGGACTACTCATGCCCTCTTGAATTTGGAGCTTCTGGATGATCAGGAGGATAGATGGGAATCAAGAAGGGAGAGGTCAGTGTGAAGGGCTGGAGCTGAGATGAGCGAGTGCAGCAGCTTGTCCACTGCCATGTCTGAGGGAGTCTGTGTGTCAGGTGGCAGCATGCAGTCCAGAAGGGCAGGGACAGGTATGGGTGACAGATGAGAATAGGACAGGAACTAGGTTGCAGGTTCCCTTGTATGGGATGCTGACGTCTATGGAGGAGGACAGCAGTGTGAGGTTCTCCATGTTCCTTGAACAAGGAGCTGAGAGAGTCTCTCTGCAGAGTCGATATGGATGTGGAGCAAGCACACTAAATGTCCAGGTAACCCAATGACCACCCTTGCCGGATGAGGTGGCCTCCTACATCCCAGCCAGCACTGAGCCTCTGGAGGCCAGGAGCTCTCGTGGCTATCTTTCAGCTCTCCTGTGTGTGGTCATGTTCCTGGGTCTGTTTTTGGCCCTGGCAATCCAGACCAAAGCCTCTAGGTTTTGTGCCTAGGCCATTCCCAATGCCGCCTGCATCCTCGGGCAGACCTGGGATCTTGGAGGCTATTGTCCCATTCCTCCCAACTTGTGGGATGAGATTGCATCTGTATGCAGGTAGTGGGGTCCTTTCACTCCGAGAGGAGTGCAGCTCCACAAAGAGCAATGGCAGGCCCAGGAAGTCCTATGTACAAGGATTGGGCTAGTAGCCTGTGGGAAGAGCCCACACGATGAGCAGGAGGTCAGCCTCGGGTAGTAGGGTCATGGATGTTGCCCTTGTATTTAGAGTGGAGGTGCCTCCAGAATGCCCCTGCCCACTGTCCTTGAGTAGTCACTTCAAGGCCCATTTCCTGAAGGCCTGTCTCCCATGATGCTCCAGGTGACCTGCCACGATAGGGCTCCTGTCGTCATCCGCAGCGCCCTCGACCTACACTTCCTTACTGAGGAGAATCCAGAGGATTATGAGCTGGGCCAAATCATCTCTCACCTTCAGAGTAAGTGAGACAATCAGATAGCAGAGAGCAAGGGTCAGGATGTGGACTCAGGTCAACTCTTAGCAACAAAGAGTAGTCTCTGACCCCCAAGAACACTCCAACAGGTGTGTTGGGTTCGTGCACAAAGCCAACTGCACTTCTGCTGGTGGAAGGTCTTGAGGTCCAATGGTATACCCCGGTGGATATTGCGGCTCCCCACCAGGTGCCCTCCCCTGGACATGAACAGGCATCCAAAGCTGACATCTTTGAGGAGTGAGGAGGAAAGCCTCTCTCCAGGAGCAGTATGTTTTCATGGTCTGGGATAGGAGTGGTTTCAAAGGAACATGGGAATGCATGGGCTAAAGAGGGAACTGGCATTTTGTGGACTGAAGCAGTACTATTGAAAGCCTTCTGTGTGACCAAAAAACCACTGCCTGGGCAGAGCATTGCCAGGATTCTAGCAAGCAGTAACAGGATGAAATTGGGAAGAAAACACAGCCTGGGAGACAGCCTGAATCATCTGTTTTTGCATAAATTCCATGGTCTTACACACCTGAGTCCACTAGGCAAGGAGTGATCACAATAGCCAGGTTGTGATCCCTAACTAAAGTCAGATGAGGGCTTCCTGAGCACGTAGCCACAGAGCTCATCTGATAATAATGCCAGCGCTTTTTCGTTGGTTGGTTGGTTGGTTTTTGTGAGCCAAACACCACAGCAGCCATTATCCCAGCCTATGTACCCTGAAGACCACCATCCCTATGAGTTCTAGGATCACTTGTCTCCTATCTTAACCTACTGTTAGGTTAGTAGAGTCTATGGAAGAGGAAGTCTGTCTGGGGCCTTGGTAGCCTAAGAAATTCATAGCAGAGATCTCCACATCCAACCCAGAAGGGATGGAGAACAGGCTCTAGGTTAGAGGAGGGCGACAGGAAACACATGTTCAGAGGAAGGAGAAGCGGCTGTTGTATTCCCCCACTCGGGGTCATGGCACCACTGGGCCATACGCCATGTTGGAGGGAAGCAGTCCCTTTGCTGGTCTTTGGAACCATTGTTCTCAGTAGGGCAGTATTTGGAATGTGGCCTCCATTCTCAGAAGCCTGGTTCACATGGAGGCGGGCTCCACCAACGCAGAAGCATGGCTCTAACGTGGTATCCGTGCTGGTCAGCCTGTCCTCACTGTGGCCATACTTGAGGAAAATAACTCAGAGGAGGAATCCTAGGCCTTTTTTCTCTGGGTTTCATAGCTTTCTCTTTGGTTGTGCACTGAGGCTGTCCATAAAGCTCTAGTGTGTGGCAGTGGAGAGCTCCTCAGCCCTTGCCACAAAGGCATAGACTGGGAGAGAGAGAACGAGGCTGGCAGAGAGGGAGAGAGAGAAAGATGGAGAGGGAGGACCTCTCCTTGGAGAATGAGGATTCAGTGGAGCCAACAGGAACAAGGTACTGTTGCCCAGGGCACAACCCTGTTTAGGTCTTACTCCAACCATGCTCAACCTTTCTTCCAGTCCCTCCCACCCCCCAGTAGTGTATTCATCTTGAATGAGAATTTCATGTTGACATCAGAGCACTCACCATCCAATGCTTCCCTCCAAACCCACCTATGAAGATGGCTCATGTGGGGACTGAATCTTCGGCACAGGAGCCTTTTGTGGGAGATTTCAGATGCAAACCCTAGTGGTGTGCTTTGGCAGATGCAAGAGGACCTGAGATATTCTGGAGTCCAAAGCCTTCGGTAGGAACAGACATTAGGTCTGTTGAAGTGCTCTGCCTAGTTCTTCCTCAGGGAGGACTGTGGAGGCTGTCTTTGTTGGTATTGGTGCTGAATTGGAGAGCTCTCAGGTGTGTGGCTCTGGCCTTTTCTGGCACAGGCTCTCAGATGTTGGCATGTCCTAGGGAGCACCTCCTGAGTGCCACCTTCTTTTTGTACACCCCTCTCTCCCCAGAGCTGAGGATTCCAGCAGAGGCCAACGTATTTTATGCCAAGAATCCTCACAAAAAATCCAACTTTGTGCTGAGGAAAAGGAGCCTCTCCCAAAAGAATGATGGGTGGATCGAGCCTCAACCTCTCTCTCGTCCTGCAAAGAAGGCTCCTGCCCTCCTGAGGATGCTTGCAAAACCATTCTGTTGCTGTGTGCCTGGGCGGGGCTGAGGCAGCCCAGGAATATTTACATTGATTACTATTTTCTTCAAAGTTTGAATCTATAGTTTGCCATTGTCCTTGACCTTGTTTAGTAACACAGTTGTTACTCTATCCTGTATTTGTTGTTTCCATTAATATATTATTATTATTTTAAAATATATATGTTTTTGTTACCTGATCTACTGTGATGATTTGAGTATACTAAATGTAGCAGTGATTCCTAAAGGACACATCCAAACCAACAGGAAGGAATGTTTCATTCTATCAGCAAGAACTTTGGTTTTTAGGAGTTTGGCAGATGGCATTATCTGAGTCAGTTTTCCAATGGGGGCAATGAAGTATCAGCTATGATGGTACAAACACAAACAAAGACACACAAACACACACAAGAGCACACACACTCACTGAGAGATAGATAGACAGATGGAGTTGGTCTCTGCTGAAATACTTTGGAGACATGGTTCTGATTTCTCCCCTTTTGGAGTATTTTCAATTGCACAAGGTGTCTTGCAAATGAACCCATGTCTGAGGAAGACATGTATGTGTACTTCACATGCCACTTTTCACAGAGCAGGAAGGTCATGTAATATTTTTCATGCAGCTGTCTTTTGACTGTGAACCATCCCATGAGGTCAGCTGTGGAATTTTCAACTTGTAGCATCACAATGGGGATCCACTCTTTGGATTTGGGGATATTTCCGATTTTCTTGATTCAGATTGGAATGATATATATATATATTAGTTTTTGATGAAAATTCTGCATTTGATGGTAATGAATGTCGTGCATCTAGGAATCTGTAGAGTGCAGACAATGAATGGATGCCTACTGTTGTCTGGACTGGTCTGAAAAGTCCTGTAGCATCTGAGCATGTGTGAGGGCTGTACAGGTCTTGCCAAAAGTCCAGGTCAGATGATCCTGCACAAAGCTGAACTCCTAGTGGTCTCCACAACAGTGTAAGGGCCAAGGAGAAACACACTTCCACACAGAAGTTGGGAAGCTACCTTATGAAGGTGATCATAGATACGGGATTATTAATATATCCAGGTTGGCATCTATTATATTTTTAGCTTTTGACTTTCGCAGCTGTGGGCATCTTGACAACCATCAACTCCCTGTAAGCACAGACAACTCTATAAGAACCTGAGGATAAATTTCCCTGTGCATGTCCCCTTGTGAAACTGCTTAAGCACCGCCTGGTTTACACACAGGTGGAATTTCTAGGTCAAAGTGTGCATGTTTACTTCTTTGACTAAGCACTGCCAGGTGGCTCTTCTGCATAGCTCTACCTGTGGCCAGGATTGTATTATCTAGCTTTCTAACTTTTGCATGTTGAGTAGATACATAGTGGGAGCACACTGTTTTTTTGATATTTTTCTTGGTATCTATTCTGATGCTTTTCACTGGGGGATTTTTTCCTGTGAAAATGGGCTTCCTCTACTTGACCTTATTTTCTTCTTTTTAAAATTTTTTCAATGTGACTTTTTAATTTTAGTTTTATTAAAGACATTGCCCCTTGCTTGCATAGTCTATATCTAAAGCACTAGTCCTTGCTCCAAGGCCCAGCTTGCTCTCAGCTGCCCCAGGAGGGGAACAGTCTTTGGCGGTAGACAAGAGACGCCCCTGCAGGGGGCACAAGTGCTTTGGCCCTCTGGTGTCTTGCCAGCAGTGCTTCCCATGCTCACAGAGGGTTTCAGACACTGAGTCAATGGTCCAGGTGGTCTTTTGTTCAGTCTGATCTCAAATTGAGCTCCTCTGAGAGGTCATATTGAAGTCCTTGTGTGTACCTGACCCATCATTTTAAACAATATTCCAAGTTCACTTTTTGTGTGTACGTGGGTTCTGGGGATTGAACCCAGGGCCTTGAGCCTGTGAGGCAAGTGACCTACCTGAGCTACACCCTCAGAGACCCCTGTAAAAGTATTTCCCCTTTGCCTCGGGGTCTAAGTTGCCAAGGCTGACCTCAAACGTTCCTCTTGCCTCAGCCTCCCTGGTGGCTGGCATGACAGGCATGCACCTGGGACTGTCACACTCGAGCCTGTGATGGGAACTCATGTGCATCTGTCCAGGGCTGAGCATGGTTACGCAGAGCTGTGCTCCAGGCTCCCTGCAGGGCTGTGGAGGCTTCTGCTGCCCAGCAGCCCTGGTGCCATGGCCAGGGCTCCTCCCAGCCGAGGGCAGGCAGCTGCCCATTGCTGTAGGCTGACCTTATTTTCTTCTTATGGCACTCGTCCGTTCTCTGGAGTATGTTGTATGGTTTGTCCATTAGGAGTCTAACAGGTCCTCTAGAACCTTCAAACAATTAGTAAAATTCCTGAACAGTAAGTGAGCGCGCGCAGAAATTGGGCTAATATTTTGGGAAGAACAATGTTGGATGATATATTCATGGCTTGAATATATCATCCAATATGAAGTTATTTTTTATTACTTACAAAATAATAAAATAATGAAGCAATACCATGGGCTGAGCTAAAATAGATCCTTAGGATCTTAGGCATTCTGTAATAAATCTGTGTCACTTGAAGTATAGAGTTGATCGACTCTGAGTAATGAAACAGAAGTAAAGGTATCAAAGCCAATGATCATCTGTTTCCAATTTTCTGTGATTTGGTTCAAGTGGTAAAGTGGTGATATTTATTAATAATGGATCGAATAGGTTCATAATTGTTTTAGAGTACAATTAGATGCCTTCAAACTTTAGGCTACATGGGCACATTTGAGAACGGTTCCAGCCATTCTCTCATCCTTTGGGTCATTCCCCTCCTATGTCCTGTGAGACATTTTCTATGTGAGGCTTTAAGAAGAAGAAGAGAATATTCTGTAAAGAAAACCTTGTGATCTGTGCAGTATGAAGTTGAATGGATTCATTCAGAAATCAGAAATTCTATTGAAAGATATTTATTTGCATGAGCCAAATAAAACCTATTTTTAGGCATCCTGGTGAAGACAAGGTTTTATCTTTATGTCTCATTTTCTATGTTTTGTTGTTGTTGTTGTTGTTAGAATGAAATTCATATGTTGCCAGACCATTCTATCAGATGTGTAACTAGATGCCATTTAAATTACCCACTTTTACATGGTAGACAGTTTTTAATGAACACTGCCTGTCTGCACCTTTTTTAAAAACAGGACTGGGATCAGAAGCCCAAATACCAATGGTTAGCTGGAGCATATTTTTCATTTGGCCTATCTGTCAGTATTCCCTGAGGTCATCTGTGCAATCAGCTTTGTTACTCCTGCTCCCTCACTGGATTTCATAGAAACCATATGCTATGTATGAATCAGGGACACCAATCCCACAACATAGCATTCTTGGAATATCCAAAGTCCCACTTTTCACTTCGCCATGCCTGAGATCAGCAGTAATATTTATCAGCAAATGTGAGATTTTCAAAGATCCAATTCTATGTGCTCCTTTCTCATAGAGCCTTAGGCAGGGATATAGCATACATAAATATTAAGTAAAGTCCATAGTTTTTAAAATGTCATCCATTGAATAGTTGACACATGTCTGAGATACTTTTTATTTTGGAGGAGGTATTATTTAATAGGGAATTCCAACAGCTACCTAATAGTGAAATGAGAAGTCTTGCATCCATTTTATTTTGTTTCTGATGATTTTTATGAGTAAGGGTAAGATACTTCCTTGTTCTGATGCAGATGTTGCCCACTTTTGTGAATGGATGCGGGGTGTCACCTACTACTTGCATATCTGCATATTGGGCTTGACACTGCTATCGTACTTGGTAGTTGGCAAAAAGTCAATACTGAAGTTAAGCTCTTGTGTTCTAGCAGCAGAGCTGAAGATCCTTGATGTGCCACCTTCTGCAAACCATGCTGCTCTCTTCATGTTCCTTATTGACTTCCTGGTGATGAGCATCATGGTCTCCTGGTCTTGAGAATGGCCAAGCATTGCTCTGTGAATGTGGAAGATGGGCATGTGGAAGGCTCCAGGGAGGAGGGATCATTGAACATGTACTCGAATCCATGTGCCTGTTGAATGACCTGTTTTTTTATTTTTGGGTTTTAAGGGAGACACTGCCCTAAAACACTTCTGTGCAGCTGGGGATGCAGGCTTCTGCTTCACCTTGCAGGAAGCATTAACGAATCCTTTCCAGAAGACATGAGAAGAGAGAAGTGAGCCTCTGGTATCATGCAGGTTCCTTGCATTGCCCATGGGCTAGAAGAGAGAAGAGATGCTTCATGAGATTTGATCCCCTTTTTCCTGAAAAGTTCCACACAGAGGTGAGTCCCCAGCATGTTTAGAAATCATTTCAGACACCTTTCTGGACGGAATTGAATCAGAGCCCCTGATGATGTGGAAGAGCTAAAGATGGGTTTGCTATGAATTTTCTATTTCATTCATCAGGGCCTGAGTCAAGTCAGTCATTGTGCTGTCAACACATGAGCTGCTGGTCAAATGTGAGGAAGTGGTCTTGCTTTATGAAAACACCACCCTGATTCAGTGAGCCAGAGGCAGCCTGCAGTCCCTGTTTTCCTGTAAAGGCAGATTGCTGTGGATGGCCTCTGGCCTCGTCATGCAGCCCTGCTCAGAGTAGGTGATTGAGGGACCAAGCAGATCCCTAGTTCCTTTTGACCTTTATTGCCACTGGGCCACCCCAGGGTCCTTGGACTCTACCTGGTCTTCTGGCCTGGGTCAGGGGATGTGAGGTTTGGAATCCCCCTCTGTGGCAGGATCCCAGCCCCCCAGCCACTTGAGGTCAGCACATCCTTCCCTAATTGTGTTAGAGTTGGAGACTTCTCCCACCCATCCTCATCCATGCTCATCCCACATTTTGTAGCTTGGCACCTGAGGACCTTTATTCATTGACTTAGTTGTTAGTGATGATGGTTACTAAGACTAAGTGACTCTTTCAAGTCACATCACTTGCATGGTAGGGCTAGAGCATGGATCTTCCTAATTGATTTCATGGGACTCTCTCATGGAAACTGTGACTGCTTCCTAAACACACACTCTACATTTGGAGTGTCAAAATTCTTGCCACTGCCTCCTTGGCAAGTGTATCTTGTCTTCTACGTGGGAATTTCACAAATATTTTCCTTTGGTTTGTGGAGGTCATGCAGAAGGGATTTCATTTGAAATAGCCCAAACAAGAAATACCAGTTGTCTTTTTCGCACATGGATGTGTGTAGTGAACACCCCTTTCTGTGTGCTTGCATGAGTTACTCCTTTGAATTTGTTGAAGAATGGTTGGCTGGGGAGCAAGTTAACGAGAGATGGATATCAATGGTTGTCAAGTATTCTGACGTGAAGAATGTATTGAGGATGTGAAGGCTTTTCTAGCCAGTTCCTATGGCTCAGTCAGGGATCAGTCAGAGGATTCTGTCTGGTAGACTCTTTGGCACAGATGTCAAAGTGGCCTGGTCTTACCCTGTCCAGGACTGAATGCTGAGCTTGAGTGGGAGCTTCTTGTCATTTCAAGCATTTCCATGAGTCTGTCCTCTGTTCTCTTGTATCCAAGTGGTTTCTAATAGGAAAGCAGAACAAAAATTGAAAGTATGGTGATTGATTATTTTTACCAATGTTATTTCAATCCACTTTGTTTAATACGAAATTACCTTTATGCTAGTAAGATTTCATATGTGAGGAAATAATGAAAATATTGGGGTTAGGGGATGAGAATATGCAAATCAAACATTTTTGAGCACCAAGACCCGTTTTTTGTTTTTGTTTTTTTTTTTTTTTTTAACTTAAATAATATTAAGTGCCAGAGGACCACCGCTGCCATTCAGCCTCAACAACCTCCAGGTCCAGCCTCCAGGTGGCCCATTTCACCAGGGTGTGTGGGACCACACTGTCCTGGGATGAGAGAACAGTACCCACGGATGTTGACATCTCACAGAGTAGATATTGCCAGTGACAGTAGGGAGCTATTGGCACATGAGGAAGGGAAGAGCTCTCAGGATGGGAAGAGGGGGCCGCTTCGAGACTCATTGGGTATGGCACGAGGCTGCTGGGTGTGGTGTTGGCCTGGGCCCACTGAGTGGGGCAGATCCGTGGTCTGTGTTTCTGTACCCTCCTCTGTAGCCTGTGTTGGCAGCAGATCAGGGAATTGCGATCAGAAGTGCTCCCAGTAACACAGGCACCAGCCCCCAGAGTGTGTGCCTATCCGTTTCCCCACCTGGCCTGACTTAGTGCCTGTCTTGCCTCAGGGCTGAGACCCTACAATCTCTGATGAGGGTGTCTGTGGTCCAGATCCAACCTGCATGGCCAACATGCTCAGACCTTCAGCTGGGTCCTAGGCTGCTGCAACCAAACTCTGTTAACTGGGTGGCCGACAACAGAGGAAGTGTCTTCCGTTGAGCTCCAGAGGCTCAACACAGTAGGTGTTGGGCTGTCCCAGTGCCATAACCCCTCCCAGGTTTCAAGGGGACTGTCTCCCCAACTCTCCCAGCCCTTGCCCACTCTCCTATTGCTGCCCACGATCTGTGGTTCCCATATGGGCATCCCGCCCTGGCTCCAACCTCACATATCCGGTATCCCCCAGTCTCCCTGGTATCTGGGTCCAGACTCTCCTCTTCCTACAAGAATATCAGATATTGGATTTGGTCCCAGTTGATGCTGTGTTCCATCATGTGAGCTCTTAGCTTCATCACTGTGCAAAGACTCTTTTCCCACACAAGTTCGCACGGCTTTTGGCTGGCTAAGAATTTTCAGGCGACACTTTTCTAATGAGTACACTTTCCTTCCTTCCGATCTCCCACCAGTGAGCATTCCTCGCACCCTTGTCCTAGTTCCTTTATGGCAGTTTCCCTCCTTATGGCTGAGAGGACCTAGTGACCCCTGAATTCACACGTTCTCCTTAATCACCAACACACTGCAGAATTCTCCAGGGGGCCATATATGCTCCTGGAAGTTGGTGTTGGAAATAGTTCTCCATCCATTAATCACTCCCTCACTCACTAATGTCCTTGTGTCCTTGAGAAAGGCTCTCCCTTTCCTGGTTTTCCTGAATAGAAATCCTCTTGCCTCTTGGGTGAATAGGGTTATGGGTTGTGCAGAGGGTGTTGGTCCACTGAGCATCTTAGAGACTGTCCTTTATGGAGCCTAATGATCCTCACTGGGGAATGAGGCCAGGGTCCTAACTGTGGTTAGTTAGAGAGGGAAAGAAGGACAAGGGAAACTCAGATGTCCCTTCATGGCCCCTGGAGTTAGAGGACTTACCCCTTTGCACCTGGGATCAGGAGACCTCATTTCCTCGAGGACACGCACACTCAGACGTTAATCTTGAGTGTGGGTTCCTTTCTGGGGTCCAGGGCTGTTGTTAGCCACCAGGAATGACAGTGCTCTCCATGCTGAGTGGAGCCATTTTTGCCAGGAAAGAGAGCCCATGGTCACGCCTTGTGCAAAGCATCCCACGCCAGGGGCTCCCATGCCTACATTCCTGTCCTGAAAGGAAGCCACTCAGAGGCAAGGTGGGTCCAACCACCTCCCATGTGTTCACTCATCACTGTGTTCCAGCAGTCACCCCAGTGAACAGTCCTGATGGGATTGGATGTGGCTCAGAATGTCACCCTCATGAGCTCTACCCTGCCACAGCTGCAGTTCTGCAGTGGGAGAAACTCAAAACCTCAAAACACATGCACATGAAAGAAAAGAGCAAGAGCCAGAGCCCAAACAGGCCAGGTGTGGCAAAGACAGCTGGAGTGCCTAGGTTGGGGCTCAGAATTATGTCAGTGGGGTGGCATTGCTGCTGGCACCAGCATGATAACCGAGAGCCAGCCCTGCTCATTTTGGGGAGCAGTGTGTTGGGGAAGGCAGCAGAAATTGAGAGGCAGGATTGAGTTTGGCCCTAGGAGGAGGTTGGGTAAGAGGCCAGTGTGGGTTGGAGAGCCTGGGCAGATAGACAGAGGCCAGGGCACACCCCAAAGCCTGGAGACTGCACTTGATGTCCAGGGTTGTGAAACACCACTTCCCCTCTTACTCACAACTGAGAGCAAGGGGCATTGATGAGTTCAGTTTGTGTGCGGCTGCATCCAAGGTGGCTCGGCTAGGAACCTCTGTTTCCTTGACTCAGGAGGCTGGGAGTCCAGGCTCCACTGAGGCTCGGCTGGGAGGATCGGAGTCTGAGTTTATGCCTGTGTTCCCTGTAGGATCCATGTTGGCTGAGCCTCAGTGTTTTTGTAATGAGAGGATGGGTGACCGTCATGTCTTTATCACAGGACACACTTGCTAAATGGATTTGTTTGCTCTGAGGAGGAAAGAGAGAGGGGGGAGTGGTGCTGGAGACAGGGATGCAGACAGGGGTCATGGACTTGGCATAACTCAGTCTTGGAGGTGATATCCCATCACCTGTACCCACTTCAATTCCCATGAATCCAGAGGCTGAGCCCCCTTGAGGTGAGGGGTGAACCGGTTCTGGGCAGCAGGATGCTGTGGTACCTCGGAGTCTCTGTGAGACCCCAACACTAGACACACTTGGCCCTTTTGAAATCTTAGGAGAAGCCTTGGGAAGTTGTATGGCAGAGGGGAGCAGCCTCTGCATCTCAGTCCCCTCCAACTTGCCATGGTGTAGAGAGGGAACTGCAGCCACGATGGGACGGACATTGGCCATGTCCCTGTGTGGGACACAGGCCTGATGGAGTTAGGGTGCATTCTTTGTCTCTCCCTTTCTTGTGATTATCCCATCTCTACATTTGTGCTTTAGCCACCTGTGAGTCCCATCTCTGGTTTCAGAGAGAACAGAGGGTGTTGTGGGCCAATAGACACAATAAACCCTAGAGATTAGATGCTACCCTACTTTCCAGAAAAGACTGGGCACACCATGAGTTGCACAATGATGGGACCAGGGTCCAAAAGCTGCTGAGAGGGAAGGACTGGTTGTGAATGCATTTTTGAAGGCTCCAAGCTGGAACTCTAGTGGCACCAAGCAGGGCAGATGCTGGTGGGGATGTTTGGGTAGTTGTTGGTGAACACCTGCGCACCTGAGATGGGTAGGCATGGAGGAGAAATCGGCAGCCCATAGGGCTGTTGAAAGTGGTCTTATGTGAAAAGAGGCTCAGGTATGGGCACAGGAAATGACATCATTGCCTTGACAATGGATCAAACAGAACATGGAACCCTGGTATCCAGGCACCCACTTCACTGACCAAGCCATCCGAGCTCACTTGGTTGGAGCCACTGGAGGGAGAAGGATGTTCTCCTGTGGTTGCAGACAATGCCGAGCCTCAGGCTCCCAGGAATCTCAGGGGGGCCAACTAGCCCTTTTGTGGATACACTGGGTGAGGCTTCATCTTAGACGCCAGAGCCTCTGGCGATTGTCGCAGAGGAGCTCAAGAGTAACAGTGAGTAGCACAGGGCAGGTGAGCCCAGCAGGCCCTCTAGTCTGATCCCTGATGAATGGCCCAGGACTCCTATTCTGACTCTGTGTGTGTGTGTGTGTGTGTGTGTGTGTGTGTGTGTGTTTGTACTGATGGGAACTGTCCCATTGTGCTTTGACTCTAGTGTATTGGCACAAGTCATTTTTCTGTTTGTCACCATTTCCATTTTGAACCCACCATTCTTTGTCCCAACCCAGGGTGAAAATGATCAGAACACGGAGGAGCCCTTCAGGGTTCAGAGCCTTGAACCTTACAGGCAGGACCAGCTTAGGAATGAGCTCCTGCCTGTCATTTGTGGGAGGAACCTACATTTCAGCAGCAACATGGGGTTAATCTCCTGGGATTTCATCCCCACCCAGCAGGTGCTGGATCTCTTGTTCCCAAAACAGCCACCTTCTTCAGTCTTTACTCCTGGTGCCACTCCACATCCTCCAAGGGGACAAGAACCTCAGGTTCTGGATGGATGTTGTAGAATGCCCACAGAGCCAACTGCCAGGCTGGGTGGGGTGCAGTTGCTGGGCTTTGCTGATGTTGTCATCCCCCACAGTTCTTGGAACCTTCTGTGGCAGTGGCATCCAGGACCCCAGCAGCTGTGAGTAGCAGCTCCTCACTGCTTCACTCCAGCGAGCAGGTGGAAGACAGCCGCGTTGTTCACGTCCTCCTAGAGGGACAGAGCCTGAGGGAGACAAAGTGCATCCCGGTAAGCCCGACAGCAGGGCTGCCTCCTGGGTGTCCACACAGTGGAAGGCAGGAGACACAGCCAACCCCAGGGCTATGGTGGGAAATAAAGAAGAGAGAGGTCCGTCTTAAGGGCTTGACCTGAGGAGGGAGAGCATCAGCATGCCCAGCTTCAGTGGTGAGTGGGCCTGTGTATTGTGGGTTTTGCAGGCCAGAAGTGCAGACGGAAGTGCTGTGGACAGATGAAGGCAGAGATATGTCCAGGGTGCAGGCTGCAGTGCCTAGAACTTGGTATTCTCAATGAGTGAAGTTGGAGCAGAGGAGGTGGCAGTGACTTGTCACATGTGTAGGAGGGGATGTGTTCCTGGTGGCAGGGAAGAGAACCTCCTTAGCATGACTAGGTGTAGGAATTTGGGGTCGGGATCACCTGGGGGGTCATGCCAAAGCTTCGGAATGTTAGGCTTTGCATGTATGTAAATACGGAGCTAAAGGGGTTCTTGGCAGAATTTCTATGGATGTGCAGTAGACACGCTAATGCTGCAGGTGTCCAGCTGCAGAGGAGACATGTTCAGTGACTGCCAGTGCTGAGTCAAGTACATCATGACAACCAGACCCGCACCGAGCTTCCAGAGGCCAGGGCCTCTCAAAGCTATCATGAAGCACTCAAGTGCACACTCTTGTATCTGAGTCTGTTTTGTGTCGTGGCAGTCAGGACCCAAATTTTCAGTGCATCTGCCTCTTCCACCCACAAAGGCAGCCTGCATCCCAGATCACACTTGGTGCGCAGATCCCTGGCCCATTGCTCTCATCTCAGTGAGATGAGAGTGTGTCTGTGCATAGGCAGTTTGGTCCTTTGACATGAGTGGAATGTGGCTCCCCAGGGGGAGGGGAGATGGCAGGTACAGGCAGATATTTGTACCAGGATTGTTCTAGTAGCACATTGCAAGAACCCAGGTGGTATATGGAGGACACACTCAGGTAGCAGGATAACAAGATTGTGCCCTTGTATATGTAGCTGAGATTTCTCCTGAATGTTTGACCACAGTCTTCTGGGTAGCTCTTCTAAAAGCCATTCTCTGATGACATTTGTCCCACCCTGATCCAGGTGACCTTTCAGGAGACGGTGACAAGCCTCATCCGCAGGGCCTTGGACCAAAATTTGTTGCAGCATGAGGATGTGGACAACTTTGAGCTGCTGTATATGATGTCTGAGGATGAGAGTAAGTAGGACAATCAGACAGTGGGGAGACATGATCCACAGTGGGCTCAGGATAACTGACAGCCAAGAGAAAGTGGGCCTTGGCCCCAAAATACCAAAGTGTGATGGGCCTGGCGGAGACTCTCAGGGGTTGTGGGTGTTTTGTGGTATAATCCTTGAGTGCCACCTAACAATTCTCTCCACTTCGCTCTGCAGAAATCAAGGTCTCTGACCACTCACTCGTGTGTCTGTCCATGAATCTGGGAATACAATATTTCATGGTGAGGAAACGCCCCCAGGTCAAGGGAAAGGAGGTAAACACCTACCTTATTCAAGCTGTGCATGTGCTGCCATTCCACTCCGACCTGAGGAAATAAGAAGCCTCAGCACCTGGACATATTTGCTGGAAGCCCATAGAGCCAACTGACAGTCTGGGGTGGCTTTCTGTTTCTGGGTTTGCTGATGTTCCATCCCCCACAGTTCTCAGAATCAACCTGCAAGTCCTCCAGGCCGCTTTCCCACAAGCAGGTGGGAGACACCTGCTTAATTCGTGTCCACTTAGAAACACAAAGTCCAGAGATGGCCAAGAGTGTTCTGGTAAGCCTGGGAGCAGGGGTGTCCCGTGGTGCTTACACCTGGGTGGGGAGCAGACTGGTCCAATACCATGGACTACTCATGCCCTCTTGAATTTGGAGCTTCTGGATGATCAGGAGGATAGATGGGAATCAAGAAGGGAGAGGTCAGTGTGAAGGGCTGGAGCTGAGATGAGCGAGTGCAGCAGCTTGTCCACTGCCATGTCTGAGGGAGTCTGTGTGTCAGGTGGCAGCATGCAGTCCAGAAGGGCAGGGACAGGTATGGGTGACAGATGAGAATAGGACAGGAACTAGGTTGCAGGTTCCCTTGTATGGGATGCTGACGTCTATGGAGGAGGACAGCAGTGTGAGGTTCTCCATGTTCCTTGAACAAGGAGCTGAGAGAGTCTCTCTGCAGAGTCGATATGGATGTGGAGCAAGCACACTAAATGTCCAGGTAACCCAATGACCACCCTTGCCGGATGAGGTGCCCTCCTACATCCCAGCCAGCACTGAGCCTCTGGAGGCCAGGAGCTCTCGTGGCTATCTTTCAGCTCTCCTGTGTGTGGTCATGTTCCTGGGTCTGTTTTTGGCCCTGGCAATCCAGACCAAAGCCTCTAGGTTTTGTGCCTAGGCCATTCCCAATGCCGCCTGCATCCTCGGGCAGACCTGGGATCTTGGAGGCTATTGTCCCATTCCTCCCAACTTGTGGGATGAGATTGCATCTGTATGCAGGTAGTGGGGTCCTTTCACTCCGAGAGGAGTGCAGCTCCACAAAGAGCAATGGCAGGCCCAGGAAGTCCTATGTACAAGGATTGGGCTAGTAGCCTGTGGGAAGAGCCCACACGATGAGCAGGAGGTCAGCCTCGGGTAGTAGGGTCATGGATGTTGCCCTTGTATTTAGAGTGGAGGTGCCTCCAGAATGCCCCTGCCCACTGTCCTTGAGTAGTCACTTCAAGGCCCATTTCCTGAAGGCCTGTCTCCCATGCTGCTCCAGGTGACCTGCCACGATAGGGCTCCTGTCGTCATCCGCAGCGCCCCTCGACCTACACTTCCTTACTGAGGAGAATCCAGAGGATTATGAGCTGGGCCAAATCATCTCTCGCCGTCAGAGTAAGTGAGACAATCAGATAGCAGAGAGCAAGGGTCAGGATGTGGACTCAGGTCAACTCTTAGCAACAAAGACTAGTCTCTGACCCCCAAGAACACTCCAACAGGTGTGTTGGGTTCGTGCACAAAGCCAACTGCACTTCTGCTGGTGGAAGGTCTTGAGGTCCAATGGTATACCCCGGTGGATATTGCGGCTCCCCACCAGGTGCCCTCCCCTGGACATGAACAGGCATCCAAAGCTGACATCTTTGAGGAGTGAGGAGGAAAGCCTCTCTCCAGGAGCAGTATGTTTTCATGGTCTGGGATAGGAGTGGTTTCAAAGGAACATGGGAATGCATGGGCTAAAGAGGGAACTGGCATTTTGTGGACTGAAGCAGTACTATTGAAAGCCTTCTGTGTGACCAAAAAACCACTGCCTGGGCAGAGCATTGCCAGGATTCTAGCAAGCAGTAACAGGATGAAATTGGGAAGAAAACACAGCCTGGGAGACAGCCTGAATCATCTGTTTTTGCATAAATTCCATGGTCTTACGCACCTGAGTCCACTAGGCAAGGAGTGATCACAATAGCCAGGTTGTGATCCCTAACTAAAGTCAGATGAGGGCTTCCTGAGCACGTAGCCACAGAGCTCATCTGATAATAATGCCAGCGCTTTTTCGTTGGTTGGTTGGTTGGTTTTTGTGAGCCAAACACCACAGCAGCCATTATCCCAGCCTATGTACCCTGAAGACCACCATCCCTATGAGTTCTAGGATCACTTGTCTCCTATCTTAACCTACTGTTAGGTTAGTAGAGTCTATGGAAGAGGAAGTCTGTCTGGGGCCTTGGTAGCCTAAGAAATTCATAGCAGAGATCTCCACATCCAACCCAGAAGGGATGGAGAACAGGCTCTAGGTTAGAGGAGGGCGACAGGAAACACATGTTCAGAGGAAGGAGAAGCGGCTGTTGTATTCCCCCACTCGGGGTCATGGCACCACTGGGCCATACACCATGTTGGAGGGAAGCAGTCCCTTTGCTGGTCTTTGGAACCATTGTTCTCAGTAGGGCAGTATTTGGAATGTGGCCTCCATTCTCAGAAGCCTGGTTCACATGGAGGCGGGCTCCACCAACGCAGAAGCATGGCTCTAACGTGGTATCCGTGCTGGTCAGCCTGTCCTCACTGTGGCCATACTTGAGGAAAATAACTCAGAGGAGGAATCCTAGGCCTTTTTTCTCTGGGTTTCATAGCTTTCTCTTTGGTTGTGCACTGAGGCTGTCCATAAAGCTCTAGTGTGTGGCAGTGGAGAGCTCCTCAGCCCTTGCCACAAAGGCATAGACTGGGAGAGAGAGAACGAGGCTGGCAGAGAGGGAGAGAGAGAAAGATGGAGAGGGAGGACCTCTCCTTGGAGAATGAGGATTCAGTGGAGCCAACAGGAACAAGGTACTGTTGCCCAGGGCACAACCCTGTTTAGGTCTTACTCCAACCATGCTCAACCTTTCTTCCAGTCCCTCCCACCCCCCAGTAGTGTATTCATCTTGAATGAGAATTTCATGTTGACATCAGAGCACTCACCATCCAATGCTTCCCTCCAAACCCACCTATGAAGATGGCTCATGTGGGGACTGAATCTTCGGCACAGGAGCCTTTTGTGGGAGATTTCAGATGCAAACCCTAGTGGTGTGCTTTGGCAGATGCAAGAGGACCTGAGATATTCTGGAGTCCAAAGCCTTCGGTAGGAACAGACATTAGGTCTGTTGAAGTGCTCTGCCTAGTTCTTCCTCAGGGAGGACTGTGGAGGCTGTCTTTGTTGGTATTGGTGCTGAATTGGAGAGCTCTCAGGTGTGTGGCTCTGGCCTTTTCTGGCACAGGCTCTCAGATGTTGGCGTGTCCTAGGGAGCACCTCCTGAGTGCCACCTTCTTTTTGTACACCCCTCTCTCCCCAGAGCTGAGGATTCCAGCAGAGGCCAACGTATTTTATGCCAAGAATCCTCACAAAAAATCCAACTTTGTGCTGAGGAAAAGGAGCCTCTCCCAAAAGAATGATGGGTGGATCCAGCCTCAACCTCCCTCTCGTCCTGCAAAGAAGGCTCCTGCCCTCCTGAGGATGCTTGCAATACCATTCTGTTGCTGTGTGCCTGGGCGGGGCTGAGGCAGCCCAGGAATATTTACATTGATTACTATTTTCTTCAAAGTTTGAATCTATAGTTTGCCATTGTCCTTGACCTTGTTTAGTAACACAGTTGTTACTCTATCCTGTATTTGTTGTTTCCATTAATATATTATTATTATTTTAAAATATATATGTTTTTGTTACCTGATCTACTGTGATGATTTGAGTATACTAAATGTAGCAGTGATTCCTAAAGGACACATCCAAACCAACAGGAAGGAATGTTTCATTCTATCAGCAAGAACTTTGGTTTTTAGGAGTTTGGCAGAAGGCATTATCTGAGTCAGTTTTCCAATGGGGGCAATGAAGTATCAGCTATGATGGTACAAACACAAACAAAGACACACAAACACACACAAGAGCACACACACTCACTGAGAGATAGATAGACAGATGGAGTTGGTCTCTGCTGAAATACTTTGGAGACATGGTTCTGATTTCTCCCCTTTTGGAGTATTTTCAATTGCACAAGGTGTCTTGCAAATGAACCCATGTCTGAGGAAGACATGCATGTGTACTTCACATGCCACTTTTCACATAGCAGGAAGGTCATGTAATATTTTTCATGCAGCTGTCTTTTGACTGTGAACCATCCCATGAGGTCAGCTGTGGAATTTTCAACTTGTAGCATCACAATGGGGATCCACTCTTTGGATTTGGGGATATTTCCGATTTTCTTGATTCAGATTGGAATGATATATATATATATATATTAGTTTTTGATGAAAATTCTGCATTTGATGGTAATGAATGTCGTGCATCTAGGAATCTGTAGAGTGCAGACAATGAATGGATGCCTACTGTTGTCTGGACTGGTCTGAAAAGTCCTGTAGCATCTGAGCATGTGTGAGGGCTGTACAGGTCTTGCCAAAAGTCCAGGTCAGATGATCCTGCACAAAGCTGAACTCCTAGTGGTCTCCACAACAGTGTAAGGGCCAAGGAGAAACTCACTTCCACACAGAAGTTGGGAAGCTACCTTATGAAGGTGATCATAGATACGGGATTATTAATATATCCAGGTTGGCATCTATTATATTTTTAGCTTTTGACTTTCGCAGCTGTGGGCATCTTGACAACCATCAACTCCCTGTAAGCACAGACAACTCTATAAGAACCTGAGGATAAATTTCCCTGTGCATGTCCCCTTGTGAAACTGCTTAAGCACCGCCTGGTTTACACACAGGTGGAATTTCTAGGTCAAAGTGTGCATGTTTACTTCTTTGACTAAGCACTGCCAGGTGGCTCTTCTGCATAGCTCTACCTGTGGCCAGGATTGTATTATCTAGCTTTCTAACTTTTGCATGTTGAGTAGATACATAGTGGGAGCACACTGTTTTTTTGATATTTTTCTTGGTATCTATTCTGATGCTTTTCACTGGGGGATTTTTTCCTGTGAAAATGGGCTTCCTCTACTTGACCTTATTTTCTTCTTTTTAAAATTTTTTCAATGTGACTTTTTAATTTTAGTTTTATTAAAGACATTGCCCCTTGCTTGCATAGTCTATATCTAAAGCACTAGTCCTTGCTCCAAGGCCCAGCTTGCTCTCAGCTGCCCCAGGAGGGGAACAGTCTTTGGCGGTAGACAAGAGACGCCCCTGCAGGGGGCACAAGTGCTTTGGCCCTCTGGTGTCTTGCCAGCAGTGCTTCCCATGCTCACAGAGGGTTTCAGACACTGAGTCAATGGTCCAGGTGGTCTTTTGTTCAGTCTGATCTCAAATTGAGCTCCTCTGAGAGGTCATATTGAAGTCCTTGTGTGTTCCTGACCCATCATTTTAAACAATATTCCAAGTTCACTTTTTGTGTGTACGTGGGTTCTGGGGATTGAACCCAGGGCCTTGAGCCTGTGAGGCAAGTGACCTACCTGAGCTACACCCTCAGAGACCCCTGTAAAAGTATTTCCCCTTTGCCTCGGGGTCTAAGTTGCCAAGGCTGACCTCAAACGTTCCTCTTGCCTCAGCCTCCCTGGTGGCTGGCATGACAGGCATGCACCTGGGACTGTCACACTCGAGCCTGTGATGGGAACTCATGTGCATCTGTCCAGGGCTGAGCATGGTTAGGCAGAGCTGTGCTCCAGGCTCCCTGCAGGGCTGTGGAGGCTTCTGCTGCCCAGCAGCCCTGGTGCCATGGCCAGGGCTCCTCCCAGCCGAGGGCAGGCAGCTGCCCATTGCTGTAGGCTGACCTTATTTTCTTCTTATGGCACTCGTCCGTTCTCTGGAGTATGTTGTATGGTTTGTCCATTAGGAGTCTAACAGGTCCTCTAGAACCTTCAAACAATTAGTAAAATTCCTGAACAGTAAGTGAGCGCGCGCAGAAATTGGGCTAATATTTTGGGAAGAACAATGTTGGATGATATATTCATGGCTTGAATATATCATCCAACATGAAGTTATTTTTTATTACTTACAAAATAATAAAATAATGAAGCAATACCATGGGGTGAGCTAAAATAGATCCTTAGGATCTTAGGCATTCTGTAATAAATCTGTGTCACTTGAAGTATAGAGTTGATCGACTCTGAGTAATGAAACAGAAGTAAAGGTATCAAAGCCAATGATCATCTGTTTCCAATTTCTGTGATTTGGTTCAAGTGGTAAAGTGGTGATATTTATTAATAATGGATCGAATAGGTTCATAATTGTTTTAGAGTACAATTAGATGCCTTCAAACTTTAGGCTACATGGGCACATTTGAGAACGGTTCCAGCCATTCTCTCATCCTTTGGGTCATTCCCCTCCTATGTCCTGTGAGACATTTTCTATGTGAGGCTTTAAGAAGAAGAAGAGAATATTCTGTAAAGAAAACCTTGTGATCTGTGCAGTATGAAGTTGAATGGATTCATTCAGAAATCAGAAATTCTATTGAAAGATATTTATTGGCATGAGCCAAATAAAACCTATTTTTAGGCATCCTGGTGAAGACAAGGTTTTATCTTTATGTCTCATTTTCTATGTTTTGTTGTTGTTGTTGTTGTTAGAATGAAATTCATATGTTGCCAGACCATTCTATCAGATGTGTAACTAGATGCCATTTAAATTACCCACTTTTACATGGTAGACAGTTTTTAATGAACACTGCCTGTCTGCACCTTTTTTTAAAAACAGGACTGGGATCAGAAGCCCAAATACCAATGGTTAGCTGGAGCATATTTTTCATTTGGCCTATCTGTCAGTATTCCCTGAGGTCATCTGTGCAATCAGCTTCGTTACTCCTGCTCCCTCACTGGATTTCATAGAAACCATATGCTATGTATGGATCAGGGACACCAATCCCACAACATAGCATTCTTGGAATATCCAAAGTCCCACTTTTCACTTCGCCATGCCTGAGATCAGCAGTAATATTTATCAGCAAATGTGAGATTTTCAAAGATCCAATTCTATGTGCTCCTTTCTCATAGAGCCTTAGGCAGGGATATAGCATACATAAATATTAAGTAAAGTCCATAGTTTTTAAAATGTCATCCATTGAATAGTTGACACATGTCTGAGATACTTTTTATTTTGGAGGAGGTATTATTTAATAGGGAATTCCAACAGCTACCTAATAGTGAAATGAGAAGTCTTGCATCCATTTTATTTTGTTTCTGATGATTTTTATGAGTAAGGGTAAGATACTTCCTTGTTCTGATGCAGATGTTGCCCACTTTTGTGAATGGATGCGGGGTGTCACCTACTACTTGCATATCTGCATATTGGGCTTGACACTGCTATCGTACTTGGTAGTTGGCAAAAAGTCAATACTGAAGTTAAGCTCTTGTGTTCTAGCAGCAGAGCTGAAGATCCTTGATGTGCCACCTTCTGCAAACCATGCTGCTCTCTTCATGTTCCTTATTGACTTTATGGTGATGAGCATCATGGTCTCCTGGTCTTGAGAATGGCCAAGCATTGCTCTGTGAATATGGAAGATGGGCATGTGGAAGGCTCCAGGGAGGAGGGATCATTGAACATGTACTCGAATCCATGTGCCTGTTGAATGACCTGTTTTTTTATTTTTGGGTTTTAAGGGAGACACTGCCCTAAAACACTTCTGTGCAGCTGGGGATGCAGGCTTCTGCTTCACCTTGCAGGAAGCATTAACGAATCCTTTCCAGAAGACATGAGAAGAGAGAAGTGAGCCTCTGGTATCATGCAGGTTCCTTGCATTGCCCATGGGCTAGAAGAGAGAAGAGATGCTTCATGAGATTTGATCCCCTTTTTCCTGAAAAGTTCCACACAGAGGTGAGTCCCCAGCATGTTTAGAAATCATTTCAGACACCTTTCTGGACGGAATTGAATCAGAGCCCCTGATGATGTGGAAGAGCTAAAGATGGGTTTGCTATGAATTTTCTATTTCATTCATCAGGGCCTGAGTCAAGTCAGTCATTGTGCTGTCAACACATGAGCTGCTGGTCAAATGTGAGGAAGTGGTCTTGCTTTATGAAAACACCACCCTGATTCAGTGAGCCAGAGGCAGCCTGCAGTCCCTGTTTTCCTGTAAAGGCAGATTGCTGTGGATGGCCTCTGGCCTCGTCATGCAGCCCTGCTCAGAGTAGGGGATTGAGGGACCAGGCAGATCCCTAGTTCCTTTTGACCTTTATTGCCACTGGGCCACCCCAGGGTCCTTGGACTCTACCTGGTCTTCTGGCCTGGGTCAGGGGATGTGAGGTTTGGAATCCCCCTCTGTGGCAGGATCCCAGCCCCCCAGCCACTTGAGGTCAGCACATCCTTCCCTAATTGTGTTAGAGTTGGAGACTTCTCCCACCCATCCTCATCCATGCTCATCCCACATTTTGTAGCTTGGCACCTGAGGACCTTTATTCATTGACTTAGTTGTTAGTGATGATGGTTACTAAGACTAAGTGACTCTTTCAAGTCACATCACTTGCATGGTAGGGCTAGAGCATGGATCTTCCTAATTGATTTCATGGGACTCTCTCATGGAAACTGTGACTGCTTCCTAAACACACACTCTACATTTGGAGTGTCAAAATTCTTGCCACTGCCTCCTTGGCAAGTGTATCTTGTCTTCTACGTGGGAATTTCACAAATATTTTCCTTTGGTTTGTGGAGGTCATGCAGAAGGGATTTCATTTGAAATAGCCCAAACAAGAAATACCAGTTGTCTTTTTCGCACATGGATGTGTGTAGTGAGCACCCCTTTCTGTGTGCTTGCATGAGTTACTCCTTTGAATTTGTTGAAGAATGGTTGGCTGGGGAGCAAGTTAACGAGAGATGGATATCAATGGTTGTCAAGTATTCTGACGTGAAGAATGTATTGAGGATGTGAAGGCTTTTCTAGCCAGTTCCTATGGCTCAGTCAGGGATCAGTCAGAGGATTCTGTCTGGTAGACTCTTTGGCACAGATGTCAAAGTGGCCTGGTCTTACCCTGTCCAGGACTGAATGCTGAGCTTGAGTGGGAGCTTCTTGTCATTTCAAGCATTTCCATGAGTCTGTCCTCTGTTCTCTTGTATCCAAGTGGTTTCTAATAGGAAAGCAGAACAAAAATTGAAAGTATGGTGATTGATTATTTTTACCAATGTTATTTCAATCCACTTTGTTTAATACGAAATTACCTTTATGCTAGTAAGATTTCATATGTGAGGAAATAATGAAAATATTGGGGTTAGGGGATGAGAATATGCAAATCAAACATTTTTGAGCACCAAGACCCGTTTTTTGTTTTTGTTTTTTTTTTTTTTAACTTAAATAATATTAAGTGCCAGAGGACCACCGCTGCCATTCAGCCTCAACAACCTCCAGGTCCAGCCTCCAGGTGGCCCATTTCACCAGGGTGTGTGGGACCACACTGTCCTGGGATGAGAGAACAGTACCCACGGATGTTGACATCTCACAGAGTAGATATTGCCAGTGACAGTAGGGAGCTATTGGCACATGAGGAAGGGAAGAGCTCTCAGGATGGGAAGAGGGGGCCGCTTCGAGACTCATTGGGTATGGCACGAGGCTGCTGGGTGTGGTGTTGGCCTGGTCCCACTGAGTGGGGCAGATCCGTGGTCTGTGTTTCTGTACCCTCCTCTGTAGCCTGTGTTGGCAGCAGATCAGGGAATTGCGATCAGAAGTGCTCCCAGTAACACAGGCACCAGCCCCCAGAGTGTGTGCCTATCCGTTTCCCCACCTGGCCTGACTTAGTGCCTGTCTTGCCTCAGGGCTGAGACCCTACAATCTCTGATGAGGGTGTCTGTGGTCCAGATCCAACCTGCATGGCCAACATGCTCAGACCTTCAGCTGGGTCCTAGGCTGCTGCAACCAAACTCTGTTAACTGGGTGGCCGACAACAGAGGAAGTGTCTTCCGTTGAGCTCCAGAGGCTCAACACAGTAGGTGTTGGGCTGTCCCAGTGCCATAACCCCTCCCAGGTTTCAAGGGGACTGTCTCCCCAACTCTCCCAGCCCTTGCCCACTCTCCTATTGCTGCCCACGATCTGTGGTTCCCATATGGGCATCCCGCCCTGGCTCCAACCTCACATATCCGGTATCCCCCAGTCTCCCTGGTATCTGGGTCCAGACTCTCCTCTTCCTACAAGAATATCAGATATTGGATTTGGTCCCAGTTGATGCTGTGTTCCATCATGTGAGCTCTTAGCTTCATCACTGTGCAAAGACTCTTTTCCCACACAAGTTCGCACGACTTTTGGCTGGCTAAGAATTTTCAGGCGACACTTTTCTAATGAGTACACTTTCCTTCCTTCCGATCTCCCACCAGTGAGCATTCCTCGCACCCTTGTCCTAGTTCCTTTATGGCAGTTTCCCTCCTTATGGCTGAGAGGACCTAGTGACCCCTGAATTCACACGTTCTCCTTAATCACCAACACACTGCAGAATTCTCCAGGGGGCCATATATGCTCCTGGAAGTTGGGGTTGGAAATAGTTCTCCATCCATTAATCACTCCCTCACTCACTAATGTCCTTGTGTCCTTGAGAAAGGCTCTCCCTTTCCTGGTTTTCCTGAATAGAAATCCTCTTGCCTCTTGGGTGAATAGGGTTATGGGTTGTGCAGAGGGTGTTGGTCCACTGAGCATCTTAGAGACTGTCCTTTATGGAGCCTAATGATCCTCACTGGGGAATGAGGCCAGGGTCCTAACTGTGGTTAGTTAGAGAGGGAAAGAAGGACAAGGGAAACTCAGATGTCCCTTCATGGCCCCTGGAGTTAGAGGACTTACCCCTTTGCACCTGGGATCAGGAGACCTCATTTCCTCGAGGACACGCACACTCAGACGTTAATCTTGAGTGTGGGTTCCTTTCTGGGGTCCAGGGCTGTTTTTAGCCACCAGGAATGACAGTGCTCTCCATGCTGAGTGGAGCCATTTTTGCCAGGAAAGAGAGCCCATGGTCACGCCTTGTGCAAAGCATCCCACACCAGGGGCTCCCATGCCTACATTCCTGTCCTGAAAGGAAGCCACTCAGAGGCAAGGTGGGTCCAACCACCTCCCATGTGTTCACTCATCACTGTGTTCCAGCAGTCACCCCAGTGAACAGTCCTGATGGGATTGGATGTGGCTCAGAATGTCACCCTCATGAGCTCTACCCTGCCACAGCTGCAGTTCTGCAGTGGGAGAAACTCAAAACCTCAAAACACATGCACATGAAAGAAAAGAGCAAGAGCCAGAGCCCAAACAGGCCAGGTGTGGCAAAGACAGCTGGAGTGCCTAGGTTGGGACTCAGAATTATGTCAGTGGGGTGGCATTGCTGCTGGCACCAGCATGATAACCGAGAGCCAGCCCTGCTCATTTTGGGGAGCAGTGTGTTGGGGAAGGCAGCAGAAATTGAGAGGCAGGATTGAGTTTGGCCCTAGGAGGAGGTTGGGTAAGAGGCCAGTGTGGGTTGGAGAGCCTGGGCAGATAGACAGAGGCCAGGGCACACCCCAAAGCCTGGAGACTGCACTTGATGTCCAGGGTTGTGAAACACCACTTCCCCTCTTACTCACAACTGAGAGCAAGGGGCATTGATGAGTTCAGTTTGTGTGCGGCTGCATCCAAGGTGGCTCGGCTAGGAACCTCTGTTTCCTTGACTCAGGAGGCTGGGAGTCCAGGCTCCACTGAGGCTCGGCTGGGAGGATCGGAGTCTGAGTTTATGCCTGTGTTCCCTGTAGGATCCATGTTGGCTGAGCCTCAGTGTTTTTGTAATGAGAGGATGGGTGACCGTCATGTCTTTATCACAGGACACACTTGCTAAATGGATTTGTTTGCTCTGAGGAGGAAAGAGAGAGGGGGGAGTGGTGCTGGAGACAGGGATGCAGACAGGGGTCATGGACTTGGCATAACTCAGTCTTGGAGGTGATATCCCATCACCTGTACCCACTTCAATTCCCATGAATCCAGAGGCTGAGCCCCCTTGAGGTGAGGGGTGAACCGGTTCTGGGCAGCAGGATGCTGTGGTACCTCGGAGTCTCTGTGAGACCCCAACACTAGACACACTTGGCCCTTTTGAAATCTTAGGAGAAGCCTTGGGAAGTTGTATGGCAGAGGGGAGCAGCCTCTGCATCTCAGTCCCCTCCAACTTGCCATGGTGTAGAGAGGGAACTGCAGCCACGATGGGACGGACATTGGCCATGTCCCTGTGTGGGACACAGGCCTGATTGAGTTAGGGTGCATTCTTTGTCTCTCCCTTTCTTGTGATTATCCCATCTCTACATTTGTGCTTTAGCCACCTGTGAGTCCCATCTCTGGTTTCAGAGAGAACAGAGGGTGTTATGGGCCAATAGACACAATAAACCCTAGAGATTAGATGCTACCCTACTTTCCAGAAAAGACTGGGCACACCATGAGTTGCACAATGATGGGACCAGGGTCCAAAAGCTGCTGAGAGGGAAGGACTGGTTGTGAATGCATTTTTGAAGGCTCCAAGCTGGAACTCTAGTGGCACCAAGCAGGGCAGATGCTGGTGGGGATGTTTGGGTAGTTGTTGGTGAACACCTGCGCACCTGAGATGGGTAGGCATGGAGGAGAAATCGGCAGCCCATAGGGCTGTTGAAAGTGGTCTTATGTGAAAAGAGGCTCAGGTATGGGCACAGGAAATGACATCATTGCCTTGACAATGGATCAAACAGAACATGGAACCCTGGTATCCAGGCACCCACTTCACTGACCAAGCCATCCGAGCTCACTTGGTTGGAGCCACTGGAGGGAGAAGGATGTTCTCCTGTGGTTGCAGACAATGCCGAGCCTCAGGCTCCCAGGAATCTCAGGGGGGCCAACTAGCCCTTTTGTGGATACACTGGGTGAGGCTTCATCTTAGACGCCAGAGCCTCTGGCGATTGTCGCAGAGGAGCTCAAGAGTAACAGTGAGTAGCACAGGGCAGGTGAGCCCAGCAGGCCCTCTAGTCTGATCCCTGATGAATGGCCCAGGACTCCTATTCTGACTCTGTGTGTGTGTGTGTGTGTGTGTGTGTGTGTGTGTGTGTGTGTGTTTGTACTGATGGGAACTGTCCCATTGTGCTTTGACTCTAGTGTATTGGCACAAGTCATTTTTCTGTTTGTCACCATTTCCATTTTGAACCCACCATTCTTGGTCCCAACCCAGGGTGAAAATGATCAGAACACGGAGGAGCCCTTCAGGGTTCAGAGCCTTGAACCTTACAGGCAGGACCAGCTTAGGAATGAGCTCCTGCCTGTCATTTGTGGGAGGAACCTACATTTCAGCAGCAACATGGGGTTAATCTCCTGGGATTTCATCCCCACCCAGCAGGTGCTGGATCTCTTGTTCCCAAAACAGCCACCTTCTTCAGTCTTTACTCCTGGTGCCACTCCACATCCTCCAAGGGGACAAGAACCTCAGGTTCTGGATGGATGTTGTAGAATGCCCACAGAGCCAACTGCCAGGCTGGGTGGGGTGCAGTTGCTGGGCTTTGCTGATGTTGTCATCCCCCACAGTTCTTGGAACCTTCTGTGGCAGTGGCATCCAGGACCCCAGCAGCTGTGAGTAGCAGCTCCTCACTGCTTCACTCCAGCGAGCAGGTGGAAGACAGCCGCGTTGTTCACGTCCTCCTAGAGGGACAGAGCCTGAGGGAGACAAAGCGCATCCCGGTAAGCCGGCCCCAAAATACCAAAGTGTGATGGGCCTGGCGGAGACTCTCAGGGGTTGTGGGTGTTTTGTGGTATAATCCTTGAGTGCCACCTAACAATTCTCTCCACTTCGCTCTGCAGAAATCAAGGTCTCTGACCACTCACTCATGTGTCTGTCCATGAATCTGGGAATACAATATTTCATGGTGAGGAAACGCCCCCAGGTCAAGGGAAAGGAGGTAAACACCTACCTTATTCAAGCTGTGCATGTGCTGCCATTCCACTCCGACCTGAGGAAATAAGAAGCCTCAGCACCTGGACATATTTGCTGGAAGCCCATAGAGTCAACTGACAGTCTGGGGTGGCTTTCTGTTTCTGGGTTTGCTGATGTTCCATCCCCCACAGTTCTCAGAATCAACCTGCAAGTCCTCCAGGCCGCTTTCCCACAAGCAGGTGGGAGACACCTGCTTAATTCGTGTCCACTTAGAAACACAAAGTCCAGAGATGGCCAAGAGTGTTCTGGTAAGCCTGGGAGCAGGGGTGTCCCGTGGTGCTTACACCTGGGTGGGGAGCAGACACTGGTCCAATACCATGGACTACTCATGCCCTCTTGAATTTGGAGCTTCTGGATGATCAGGAGGATAGATGGGAATCAAGAAGGGAGAGGTCAGTGTGAAGGGCTGGAGCTGAGATGAGCGAGTGCAGCAGCTTGTCCACTGCCATGTCTGAGGGAGTCTGTGTGTCAGGTGGCAGCATGCAGTCCAGAAGGGCAGGGACAGGTATGGGTGACAGATGAGAATAGGACAGGAACTAGGTTGCAGGTTCCCTTGTATGGGATGCTGACGTCTATGGAGGAGGACAGCAGTGTGAGGTTCTCCATGTTCCTTGAACAAGGAGCTGAGAGAGTCTCTCTGCAGAGTCGATATGGATGTGGAGCAAGCACACTAAATGTCCAGGTAACCCAATGACCACCCTTGCCGGATGAGGTGCCCTCCTACATCCCAGCCAGCACTGAGCCTCTGGAGGCCAGGAGCTCTCGTGGCTATCTTTCAGCTCTCCTGTGTGTGGTCATGTTCCTGGGTCTGTTTTTGGCCCTGGCAATCCAGACCAAAGCCTCTAGGTTTTGTGCCTAGGCCATTCCCAATGCCGCCTGCATCCTCGGGCAGACCTGGGATCTTGGAGGCTATTGTCCCATTCCTCCCAACTTGTGGGATGAGATTGCATCTGTATGCAGGTAGTGGGGTCCTTTCACTCCGAGAGGAGTGCAGCTCCACAAAGAGCAATGGCAGGCCCAGGAAGTCCTATGTACAAGGATTGGGCTAGTAGCCTGTGGGAAGAGCCCACACGATGAGCAGGAGGTCAGCCTCGGGTAGTAGGGTCATGGATGTTGCCCTTGTATTTAGAGTGGAGGTGCCTCCAGAATGCCCCTGCCCACTGTCCTTGAGTAGTCACTTCAAGGCCCATTTCCTGAAGGCCTGTCTCCCATGCTGCTCCAGGTGACCTGCCACGATAGGGCTCCTGTCATCATCCGCAGCGCCCTCGACCTACACTTCCTTACTGAGGAGAATCCAGAGGATTATGAGCTGGGCCAAATCATCTCTCGCCGTCAGAGTAAGTGAGACAATCAGATAGCAGAGAGCAAGGGTCAGGATGTGGACTCAGGTCAACTCTTAGCAACAAAGACTAGTCTCTGACCCCCAAGAACACTCCAACAGGTGTGTTGGGTTCGTGCACAAAGCCAACTGCACTTCTGCTGGTGGAAGGTCTTGAGGTCCAATGGTATACCCCGGTGGATATTGCGGCTCCCCACCAGGTGCCCTCCCCTGGACATGAACAGGCATCCAAAGCTGACATCTTTGAGGAGTGAGGAGGAAAGCCTCTCTCCAGGAGCAGTATGTTTTCATGGTCTGGGATAGGAGTGGTTTCAAAGGAACATGGGAATGCATGGGCTAAAGAGGGAACTGGCATTTTGTGGACTGAAGCAGTACTATTGAAAGCCTTCTGTGTGACCAAAAAACCACTGCCTGGGCAGAGCATTGCCAGGATTCTAGCAAGCAGTAACAGGATGAAATTGGGAAGAAAACACAGCCTGGGAGACAGCCTGAATCATCTGTTTTTGCATAAATTCCATGGTCTTACGCACCTGAGTCCACTAGGCAAGGAGTGATCACAATAGCCAGGTTGTGATCCCTAACTAAAGTCAGATGAGGGCTTCCTGAGCACGTAGCCACAGAGCTCATCTGATAATAATGCCAGCGCTTTTTCGTTGGTTGGTTGGTTGGTTTTTGTGAGCCAAACACCACAGCAGCCATTATCCCAGCCTATGTACCCTGAAGACCACCATCCCTATGAGTTCTAGGATCACTTGTCTCCTATCTTAACCTACTGTTAGGTTAGTAGAGTCTATGGAAGAGGAAGTCTGTCTGGGGCCTTGGTAGCCTAAGAAATTCATAGCAGAGATCTCCACATCCAACCCAGAAGGGATGGAGAACAGGCTCTAGGTTAGAGGAGGGCGACAGGAAACACATGTTCAGAGGAAGGAGAAGCGGCTGTTGTATTGCCCCACTCGGGGTCATGGCACCACTGGGCCATACGCCATGTTGGAGGGAAGCAGTCCCTTTGCTGGTCTTTGGAACCATTGTTCTCAGTAGGGCAGTATTTGGAATGTGGCCTCCATTCTCAGAAGCCTGGTTCACATGGAGGCGGGCTCCACCAACGCAGAAGCATGGCTCTAACGTGGTATCCGTGCTGGTCAGCCTGTCCTCACTGTGGCCATACTTGAGGAAAATAACTCAGAGGAGGAATCCTAGGCCTTTTTTCTCTGGGTTTCATAGCTTTCTCTTTGGTTGTGCACTGAGGCTGTCCATAAAGCTCTAGTGTATGGCAGTGGAGAGCTCCTCAGCCCTTGCCACAAAGGCATAGACTGGGAGAGAGAGAACGAGGCTGGCAGAGAGGGAGAGAGAGAAAGATGGAGAGGGAGGACCTCTCCTTGGAGAATGAGGATTCAGTGGAGCCAACAGGAACAAGGTACTGTTGCCCAGGGCACAACCCTGTTTAGGTCTTACTCCAACCATGCTCAACCTTTCTTCCAGTCCCTCCCACCCCCCAGTAGTGTATTCATCTTGAATGAGAATTTCATGTTGACATCAGAGCACTCACCATCCAATGCTTCCCTCCAAACCCACCTATGAAGATGGCTCATGTGGGGACTGAATCTTCGGCACAGGAGCCTTTTGTGGGAGATTTCAGATGAAAACCCTAGTGGTGTGCTTTGGCAGATGCAAGAGGACCTGAGATATTCTGGAGTCCAAAGCCTTCGGTAGGAACAGACATTAGGTCTGTTGAAGTGCTCTGCCTAGTTCTTCCTCAGGGAGGACTGTGGAGGCTGTCTTTGTTGGTATTGGTGCTGAATTGGAGAGCTCTCAGGTGTGTGGCTCTGGCCTTTTCTGGCACAGGCTCTCAGATGTTGGCGTGTCCTAGGGAGCACCTCCTGAGTGCCACCTTCTTTTTGTACACCCCTCTCTCCCCAGAGCTGAGGATTCCAGCAGAGGCCAACGTATTTTATGCCAAGAATCCTCACAAAAAATCCAACTTTGTGCTGAGGAAAAGGAGCCTCTCCTAAAAGAATGATGGGTGGATCGAGCCTCAACCTCCCTCTCGTCCTGCAAAGAAGGCTCCTGCCCTCCTGAGGATGCTTGCAAAACCATTCTGTTGCTGTGTGCCTGGGCGGGGCTGAGGCAGCCCAGGAATATTTACATTGATTACTATTTTCTTCAAAGTTTGAATCTATAGTTTGCCATTGTCCTTGACCTTGTTTAGTAACACAGTTGTTACTCTATCCTGTATTTGTTGTTTCCATTAATATATTATTATTATTTTAAAATATATATGTTTTTGTTACCTGATCTACTGTGATGATTTGAGTATACTAAATGTAGCAGTCATTCCTAAAGGACACATCCAAACCAACAGGAAGGAATGTTTCATTCTATCAGCAAGAACTTTGGTTTTTAGGAGTTTGGCAGATGGCATTATCTGAGTCAGTTTTCCAATGGGGGCAATGAAGTATCAGCTGTGATGGTACAAACACAAACAAAGACACACAAACACACACAAGAGCACACACACTCACTGAGAGATAGATAGACAGATGGAGTTGGTCTCTGCTGAAATACTTTGGAGACATGGTTCTGATATCTCCCCTTTTGGAGTATTTTCAATTGCACAAGGTGTCTTGCAAATGAACCCATGTCTGAGGAAGACATGCATGTGTACTTCACATGCCACTTTTCACATAGCAGGAAGGTCATGTAATATTTTTCATGCAGCTGTCTTTTGACTGTGAACCATCCCATGAGGTCAGCTGTGGAAATTTCAACTTGTAGCATCACAATGGGGATCCACTCTTTGGATTTGGGGATATTTCCGATTTTCTTGATTCAGATTGGAATGATATATATATTAGTTTTTGATGAAAATTCTGCATTTGATGGTAATGAATGTCGTGCATCTAGGAATCTGTAGAGTGCAGACAATGAATGGATGCCTACTGTTGTCTGGACTGGTCTGAAAAGTCCTGTAGCATCTGAGCATGTGTGAGGGCTGTACAGGTCTTGCCAAAAGTCCAGGTCAGATGGTCCTGCACAAAGCTGAACTCCTAGTGGTCTCCACAACAGTGTAAGGGCCAAGGAGGAACTCACTTCCACACAGAAGTTGGGAAGCTACCTTATGAAGGTGATCATAGATACGGGATTATTAATATATCCAGGTTGGCATCTATTATTTTTTTAGCTTTTGACTTTCGCAGCTGTGGGCATCTTGACAACCATCAACTCCCTGTAAGCACAGACAACTCTATAAGAACCTGAGGATAAATTTCCCTGTGCATGTCCCCTTGTGAAACTGCTTAAGCACCACCTGGTTTACACACAGGTGGAATTTCTAGGTCAAAGTGTGCATGTTTACTTCTTTGACTAAGCAGTGCCAGGTGGCTCTTCTGCATAGCTCTACCTGTGGCCAGGATTGTATTATCTAGCTTTCTAACTTTTGCAGGTTGAGTAGATACATAGTGGGAGCACACTGTTTTTGTTGGTATTTTTCTTGGTATCTATTCTGATGCTTTTCACTGGGGGATTTTTTCCTGTGAAAATGGGCTTCCTCTACTTGACCTTATTTTCTTCTTTTTAAAATTTTTTCAATGTGACTTTTTAATTTTAGTTTTATTAAAGACATTGCCCCTTGCTTGCATAGTCTATATCTAAAGCACTAGTCCTTGCTCCAAGGCCCAGCTTGCTCTCAGCTGCCCCAGGAGGGGAACAGTCTTTGGCGGTAGACAAGAGACGCCCCTGCAGGGGGCACAAGTGCTTTGGCCCTCTGGTGTCTTGCCAGCAGTGCTTCTCATGCTCACAGAGGGTTTCAGACACTGAGTCAATGGTCCAGGTGGTCTTTTGTTCAGTCTGATCTCAAATTGAGCTCCTCTGAGAGGTCATATTGAAGTCCTTGTGTGTACCTGACCCATCATTTTAAACAATATTCCAAGTTCACTTTTTGTGTGTACGTGGGTTCTGGGGATTGAACCCAGGGCCTTGAGCCTGTGAGGCAAGTGACCTACCTGAGCTACACCCTCAGAGACCCCTGTAAAAGTATTTCCCCTTTGCCTCGGGGTCTAAGTTGCCAAGGCTGACCTCAAACGTTCCTCTTGCCTCAGCCTCCCTGGTGGCTGGCATGACAGGCATGCACCTGGGACTGTCACACTCGAGCCTGTGATGGGAACTCATGTGCATCTGTCCAGGGCTGAGCATGGTTAGGCAGAGCTGTGCTCCAGGCTCCCTGCAGGGCTGTGGAGGCTTCTGCTGCCCAGCAGCCCTGGTGCCATGGCCAGGGCTCCTCCCAGCCGAGGGCAGGCAGCTGCCCATTGCTGTAGGCTGACCTTATTTTCTTCTTATGGCACTCGTCCGTTCTCTGGAGTATGTTGTATGGTTTGTCCATTAGGAGTCTAACAGGTCCTCTAGAACCTTCAAACAATTAGTAAAATTCCTGAACAGTAAGTGAGCGCGCACAGAAATTGGGCTAATATTTTGGGAAGAACAATGTTGGATGATATATTCATGGCTTGAATATATCATCCAACATGAAGTTATATTTTATTACTTACAAAATAATAAAATAATGAAGCAATACCATGGGCTGAGCTAAAATAGATCCTTAGGATCTTAGGCATTCTGTAATAAATCTGTGTCACTTGAAGTATAGAGTTGATCGACTCTGAGTAATGAAACAGAAGTAAAGGTATCAAAGCCAATGATCATCTGTTTCCAATTTTCTGTGATTTGGTTCAAGTGGTAAAGTGGTGATATTTATTAATAATGGATCGAATAGGTTCATAATTGTTTTAGAGTACAATTAGATGCCTTCAAACTTTAGGCTACATGGGCACATTTGAGAACGGTTCCAGCCATTCTCTCATCCTTTGGGTCATTCCCCTCCTATGTCCTGTGAGACATTTTCTATGTGAGGCTTTAAGAAGAAGAAGAGAATATTCTGTAAAGAAAACCTTGTGATCTGTGCAGTATGAAGTTGAATGGATTCATTCAGAAATCAGAAATTCTATTGAAAGATATTTATTGGCATGAGCCAAATAAAACCTATTTTTAGGCATCCTGGTGAAGACAAGGTTTTATCTTTATGTCTCATTTTCTATGTTTTGTTGTTGTTGTTGTTGTTAGAATGAAATTCATATGTTGCCAGACCATTCTATCAGATGTGTAACTAGATGCCATTTAAATTACCCACTTTTACATGGTAGACAGTTTTTAATGAACACTGCCTGTCTGCACCTTTTTTAAAAACAGGACTGGGATCAGAAGCCCAAATACCAATGGTTAGCTGGAGCATATTTTTCATTTGGCCTATCTGTCAGTATTCCCTGAGGTCATCTGTGCAATCAGCTTCGTTACTCCTGCTCCCTCACTGGATTTCATGGAAACCATATGCTATGTATGAATCAGGGACACCAATCCCACAACATAGCATTCTTGGAATATCCAAAGTCCCACTTTTCACTTCGCCATGCCTGAGATCAGCAGTAATATTTATCAGCAAATGTGAGATTTTCAAAGATCCAATTCTATGTGCTCCTTTCTCATAGAGCCTTAGGCAGGGATATAGCATACATAAATATTAAGTAAAGTCCATAGTTTTTAAAATGTCATCCATTGAATAGTTGACACATGTCTGAGATACTTTTTATTTTGGAGGAGGTATTATTTAATAGGGAATTCCAACAGCTACCTAATAGTGAAATGAGAAGTCTTGCATCCATTTTATTTTGTTTCTGATGATTTTTATGAGTAAGGGTAAGATACTTCCTTGTTCTGATGCAGATGTTGCCCACTTTTGTGAATGGATGTGGGGTGTCACCTACTACTTGCATATCTGCATATTGGGCTTGACACTGCTATCGTACTTGGTAGTTGGCAAAAAGTCAATACTGAAGTTAAGCTCTTGTGTTCTAGCAGCAGAGCTGAAGATCCTTGATGTGCCACCTTCTGCAATCCATGCTGCTCTCTTCATGTTCCTTATTGACTTCCTGGTGATGAGCATCATGGTCTCCTGGTCTTGAGAATGGCCAAGCATTGCTCTGTGAATGTGGAAGATGGGCATGTGGAAGGCTCCAGGGAGGAGGGATCATTGAACATGTACTCGAATCCATGTGCCTGTTGAATGACCTGTTTTTTTATTTTTGGGTTTTAAGGGAGACACTGCCCTAAAACACTTCTGTGCAGCTGGGGATGCAGGCTTCTGCTTCACCTTGCAGGAAGCATTAACGAATCCTTTCCAGAAGACATGAGAAGAGAGAAGTGAGCCTCTGGTATCATGCAGGTTCCTTGCATTGCCCATGGGCTAGAAGAGAGAAGAGTTGCTTCATGAGATTTGATCCCCTTTTTCCTGAAAAGTTCCACACAGAGGTGAGTCCCCAGCATGTTTAGAAATCATTTCAGACACCTTTCTGGACGGAATTGAATCAGAGCCCCTGATGATGTGGAAGAGCTAAAGATGGGTTTGCTATGAATTTTCTATTTCATTCATCAGGGCCTGAGTCAAGTCAGTCATTGTGCTGTCAACACATGAGCTGCTGGTCAAATGTGAGGAAGTGGTCTTGCTTTATGAAAACACCACCCTGATTCAGTGAGCCAGAGGCAGCCTGCAGTCCCTGTTTTCCTGTAAAGGCAGATTGCTGTGGATGGCCTCTGGCCTCGTCATGCAGCCCTGCTCAGAGTAGGGGATTGAGGGACCAGGCAGATCCCTAGTTCCTTTTGACCTTTATTGCCATTGGGCCACCCCAGGGTCCTTGGACTCTACCTGGTCTTCTGGCCTGGGTCAGGGGATGTGAGGTTTGGAATCCCCCTCTGTGGCAGGATCCCAGCCCCCCAGCCACTTGAGGTCAGCACATCCTTCCCTAATTGTGTTAGAGTTGGAGACTTCTCCCACCCATCCTCATCCATGCTCATCCCACATTTTGTAGCTTGGCACCTGAGGACCTTTATTCATTGACTTAGTTGTTAGTGATGATGGTTACTAAGACTAAGTGACTCTTTCAAGTCACATCCCTTGCATGGTAGGGCTAGAGCATGGATCTTCCTAATTGATTTCATGGGACTCTCTCATGGAAACTGTGACTGCTTCCTAAACACACACTCTACATTTGGAGTGTCAAAATTCTTGCCACTGCCTCCTTGGCAAGTGTATCTTGTCTTCTACGTGGGAATTTCACAAATATTTTCCTTTGGTTTGTGGAGGTCATGCAGAAGGGATTTCATTTGAAATAGCCCAAACAAGAAATACCAGTTGTCTTTTTCGCACATGGATGTGTGTAGTGAACACCCCTTTCTGTGTGCTTGCATGAGTTACTCCTTTGAATTTGTTGAAGAATGGTTGGCTGGGGAGCAAGTTAACGAGAGATGGATATCAATGGTTGTCAAGTATTCTGACGTGAAGAATGTATTGAGGATGTGAAGGCTTTTCTAGCCAGTTCCTATGGCTCAGTCAGGGATCAGTCAGAGGATTCTGTCTGGTAGACTCTTTGGCACAGATGTCAAAGTGGCCTGGTCTTACCCTGTCCAGGACTGAATGCTGAGCTTGAGTGGGAGCTTCTTGTCATTTCAAGCATTTCCATGAGTCTGTCCTCTGTTCTCTTGTATCCAAGTGGTTTCTAATAGGAAAGCAGAACAAAAATTGAAAGTATGGTGATTGATTATTTTTACCAATGTTATTTCAATCCACTTTGTTTAATACGAAATTACCTTTATGCTAGTAAGATTTCATATGTGAGGAAATAATGAAAATATTGGGGTTAGGGGATGAGAATATGCAAATCAAACATTTTTGAGCACCAAGACCCGTTTTTTGTTTTTGTTTTTGTTTTTTTTTTTTAACTTAAATAATATTAAGTGCCAGAGGACCACCGCTGCCATTCAGCCTCAACAACCTCCAGGTCCAGCCTCCAGGTGGCCCATTTCACCAGGGTGTGTGGGACCACACTGTCCTGGGATGAGAGAACAGTACCCACGGATGTTGACATCTCACAGAGTAGATATTGCCAGTGACAGTAGGGAGCTATTGGCACATGAGGAAGGGAAGAGCTCTCAGGATGGGAAGAGGGGGCCGCTTCGAGACTCATTGGGTATGGCACGAGGCTGCTGGGTGTGGTGTTGGCCTGGGCCCACTGAGTGGGGCAGATCCGTGGTCTGTGTTTCTGTACCCTCCTCTGTAGCCTGTGTTGGCAGCAGATCAGGGAATTGCGATCAGAAGTGCTCCCAGTAACACAGGCACCAGCCCCCAGAGTGTGTGCCTATCCATTTCCCCACCTGGCCTGACTTAGTGCCTGTCTTGCCTCAGGGCTGAGACCCTACAATCTCTGATGAGGGTGTCTGTGGTCCAGATCCAACCTGCATGGCCAACATGCTCAGACCTTCAGCTGGGTCCTAGGCTGCTGCAACCAAACTCTGTTAACTGGGTGGCCGACAACAGAGGAAGTGTCTTCCGTTGAGCTCCAGAGGCTCAACACAGTAGGTGTTGGGCTGTCCCAGTGCCATAACCCCTCCCAGGTTTCAAGGGGACTGTCTCCCCAACTCTCCCAGCCCTTGCCCACTCTCCTATTGCTGCCCACGATCTGTGGTTCCCATATGGGCATCCCGCCCTGGCTCCAACCTCACATATCCGGTATCCCCCAGTCTCCCTAGTATCTGGGTCCAGACTCTCCTCTTCCTACAAGAATATCAGATATTGGATTTGGTCCCAGTTGATGCTGTGTTCCATCATGTGAGCTCTTAGCTTCATCACTGTGCAAAGACTCTTTTCCCACACAAGTTCGCACGGCTTTTGGCTGGCTAAGAATTTTCAGGCGACACTTTTCTAATGAGTACACTTTCCTTCCTTCCGATCTCCCACCAGTGAGCATTCCTCGCACCCTTGTCCTAGTTCCTTTATGGCAGTTTCCCTCCTTATGGCTGAGAGGACCTAGTGACCCCTGAATTCACACGTTCTCCTTAATCACCAACACACTGCAGAATTCTCCAGGGGGCCATATATGCTCCTGGAAGTTGGTGTTGGAAATAGTTCTCCATCCATTAATCACTCCCTCACTCACTAATGTCCTTGTGTCCTTGAGAAAGGCTCTCCCTTTCCTGGTTTTCCTGAATAGAAATCCTCTTGCCTCTTGGGTGAATAGGGTTATGGGTTGTGCAGAGGGTGTTGGTCCACTGAGCATCTTAGAGACTCTCCTTAATGGAGCCTAATGATCCTCACTGGGGAATGAGGCCAGGGTCCTAACTGTGGTTAGTTAGAGAGGGAAAGAAGGACGAGGGAAACTCAGATGTCCCTTCATGGCCCCTGGAGTTAGAGGACTTACCGCTTTGCACCTGGGATCAGGAGACCTCATTTCCTCGAGGACACGCACACTCAGACGTTAATCTTGAGTGTGGGTTCCTTTCTGGGGTCCAGGGCTGTTGTTAGCCACCAGGAATGACAGTGCTCTCCATGCTGAGTGGAGCCATTTTTGCCAGGAAAGAGAGCCCATGGTCACGCCTTGTGCAAAGCATCCCACGCCAGGGCCTCCCATGCCTACATTCCTGTCCTGAAAGGAAGCCACTCAGAGGCAAGGTGGGTCCAACCACCTCCCATGTGTTCACTCATCACTGTGTTCCAGCAGTCACCCCAGTGAACAGTCCTGATGGGATTGGATGTGGCTCAGAATGTCACCCTCATGAGCTCTACCCTGCCACAGCTGCAGTTCTGCAGTGGGAGAAACTCAAAACCTCAAAACACATGCACATGAAAGAAAAGAGCAAGAGCCAGAGCCCAAACAGGCCAGGTGTGGCAAAGACAGCTGGAGTGCCTAGGTTGGGACTCAGAATTATGTCAGTGGGGTGGCATTGCTGCTGGCACCAGCATGATAACCGAGAGCCAGCCTGCTCCTTTTGGGGAGCAGTGTGTTGGGGAAGGCAGCAGAAATTGAGAGGCAGGATTGAGTTTGGCCCTAGGAGGAGGTTGGGTAAGAGGCCAGTGTGGGTTGGAGAGCCTGGGCAGATAGACAGAGGCCAGGGCACACCCCAAAGCCTGGAGACTGCACTTGATGTCCAGGGTTGTGAAACACCACTTCCCCTCTTACTCACAACTGAGAGCAAGGGGCATTGATGAGTTCAGTTTGTGTGCGGCTGCATCCAAGGTGGCTCGGCTAGGAACCTCTGTTTCCTTGACTCAGGAGGCTGGGAGTCCAGGCTCCACTGAGGCTCGGCTGGGAGGATCGGAGTCTGAGTTTATGCCTGTGTTCCCTGTAGGATCCATGTTGGCTGAGCCTCAGTGTTTTTGTAATGAGAGGATGGGTGACCGTCATGTCTTTATCACAGGACACACTTGCTAAATGGATTTGTTTGCTCTGAGGAGGAAAGAGAGAGGGGGGAGTGGTGCTGGAGACAGGGATGCAGACAGGGGTCATGGACTTGGCATAACTCAGTCTTGGAGGTGATATCCCATCACCTGTACCCACTTCAATTCCCATGAATCCAGAGGCTGAGCCCCCTTGAGGTGAGGGGTGAACCGGTTCTGGGCAGCAGGATGCTGTGGTACCTCGGAGTCTCTCTGAGACCCCAACACTAGACACACTTGGCCCTTTTGAAATCTTAGGAGAAGCCTTGGGAAGTTGTATGGCAGAGGGGAGCAGCCTCTGCATCTCAGTCCCCTCCAACTTGCCATGGTGTAGAGAGGGAACTGCAGCCACGATGGGACGGACATTGGCCATGTCCCTGTGTGGGACACAGGCCTGATTGAGTTAGGGTGCATTCTTTGTCTCTCCCTTTCTTGTGATTATCCCATCTCTACATTTGTGCTTTAGCCACCTGTGAGTCCCATCTCTGGTTTCAGAGAGAACAGAGGGTGTTATGGGCCAATAGACACAATAAACCCTAGAGAGTAGATGCTACCCTACTTTCCAGATAAGACTGGGCACACCATGAGTTGCACAATGATGGGACCAGGGTCCAAAAGCTGCTGAGAGGGAAGGACTGGTTGTGAATGCATTTTTGAAGGCTCCAAGCTGGAACTCTAGTGGCACCAAGCAGGGCAGATGCTGGTGGGGATGTTTGGGTAGTTGTTGGTGAACACCTGCGCACCTGAGATGGGTAGGCATGGAGGAGAAATCGGCAGCCCATAGGGCTGTTGAAAGTGGTCTTATGTGAAAAGAGGCTCAGGTATGGGCACAGGAAATGACATCATTGCCTTGACAATGGATCAAACAGAACATGGAACCCTGGTATCCAGGCACCCACTTCACTGACCAAGCCATCCGAGCTCACTTGGTTGGAGCCACTGGAGGGAGAAGGATGTTCTCCTGTGGTTGCAGACAATGCCGAGCCTCAGGCTCCCAGGAATCTCAGGGGGGCCAACTAGCCCTTTTGTGGATACACTGGGTGAGGCTTCATCTTAGACGCCAGAGCCTCTGGCGATTGTCGCAGAGGAGCTCAAGAGTAACAGTGAGTAGCACAGGGCAGGTGAGCCCAGCAGGCCCTCTAGTCTGATCCCTGATGAATGGCCCAGGACTCCTATTCTGACTCTGTGTGTGTGTGTGTGTGTGTGTGTGTGTGTGTGTGTGTTTGTACTGATGGGAACTGTCCCATTGTGCTTTGACTCTAGTGTATTGGCACAAGTCATTTTTCTGTTTGTCACCATTTCCATTTTGAACCCACCATTCTTGGTCCCAACCCAGGGTGAAAATGATCAGAACACGGAGGAGCCCTTCAGGGTTCAGAGCCTTGAACCTTACGGGCAGGACCAGCTTAGGAATGAGCTCCTGCCTGTCATTTGTGGGAGGAACCTACATTTCAGCAGCAACATGGGGTTAATCTCCTGGGATTTCATCCCCACCCAGCAGGTGCTGGATCTCTTGTTCCCAAAACAGCCACCTTCTTCAGTCTTTACTCCTGGTGCCACTCCACATCCTCCAAGGGGACAAGAACCTCAGGTTCTGGATGGATGTTGTAGAATGCCCACAGAGCCAACTGCCAGGCTGGGTGGGGTGCAGTTGCTGGGCTTTGCTGATGTTGTCATCCCCCACAGTTCTTGGAACCTTCTGTGGCAGTGGCATCCAGGACCCCAGCAGCTGTGAGTAGCAGCTCCTCACTGCTTCACTCCAGCGAGCAGGTGGAAGACAGCCGCGTTGTTCACGTCCTCCTAGAGGGACAGAGCCTGAGGGAGACAAAGCGCATCCCGGTAAGCCCGACAGCAGGGCTGCCTCCTGGGTGTCCACACAGTGGAAGGCAGGAGACACAGCCAACCCCAGGGCTATGGTGGGAAATAAAGAAGAGAGAGGTCCGTCTTAAGGGCTTGACCTGAGGAGGGAGAGCATCAGCATGCCCAGCTTCAGTGGTGAGTGGGCCTGTGTATTGTGGGTTTTGCAGGCCAGAAGTGCAGACGGAAGTGCTGTGGACAGATGAAGGCAGAGATATGTCCAGGGTGCAGGCTGCAGTGCCTAGAACTTGGTATTCTCAATGAGTGAAGTTGGAGCAGAGGAGGTGGCAGTGACTTGTCACATGTGTAGGAGGGGATGTGTTCCTGGTGGCAGGGAAGAGATCCTCCTTAGCATGACTAGGTGTAGGAATTTGGGGTCGGGATCACCTGGGGGGTCATGCCAAAGCTTCGGAATGTTAGGCTTTGCATGTATGTAAATACGGAGCTAAAGGGGTTCTTGGCAGAATTTCTATGGATGTGCAGTAGACACGCTCATGCTGCAGGTGTCCAGCTGCAGAGGAGACATGTTCAGTGACTGCCAGTGCTGAGTCAAGTACATCATGACAACCAGACCCGCACCGAGCTTCCAGAGGCCAGGGCCTCTCAAAGCTATCATGAAGCACTCAAGTGCACACTCTTGTATCTGAGTCTGTTTTGTGTCGTGGCAGTCAGGACCCAAATTTTCAGTGCATCTGCCTCTTCCACCCACAAAGGCAGCCTGCATCCCAGATCACACTTGGTGCGCAGATCCCTGGCCCATTGCTCTCATCTCAGTGAGATGAGAGTGTGTCTGTGCATAGGCAGTTTGGTCCTTTGACATGAGTGGAATGTGGCTCCCCAGGGGGAGGGGAGATGGCAGGTACAGGCAGATATTTGTACCAGGATTGTTCTAGTAGCACATTGCAAGAACCCAGGTGGTATATGGAGGACACACTCAGGTAGCAGGATAACAAGATTGTGCCCTTATATATGTAGCTGAGATTTCTCCTGAATGTTTGACCACAGTCTTCTGGGTAGCTCTTCTAAAAGCCATTCTCTGATGACATTTGTCCCACCCTGATCCAGGTGACCTTTCAGGAGACGGTGACAAGCCTCATCCGCGGGGCCTTGGACCAAAATTTGTTGCAGCATGAGGATGTGGACAACTTTGAGCTGCTGTATATGATGTCTGAGGATGAGAGTAAGTAGGACAATCAGACAGTGGGGAGACATGATCCACAGTGGGCTCAGGATAACTGACAGCCAAGAGAAAGTGGGCCTTGGCCCCAAAATACCAAAGTGTGATGGGCCTGGCGGAGACTCTCAGGGGTTGTGGGTGTTTTGTGGTATAATCCTTGAGTGCCACCTAACAATTCTCTCCACTTCGCTCTGCAGAAATCAAGGTCTCTGACCACTCACTCGTGTGTCTGTCCATGAATCTGGGAATACAATATTTCATGGTGAGGAAACGCCACCAGGTCAAGGGAAAGGAGGTAAACACCTACCTTATTCAAGCTGTGCATGTGCTGCCATTCCACTCCGACCTGAGGAAATAAGAAGCCTCAGCACCTGGACATATTTGCTGGAAGCCCATAGAGCCAACTGACAGTCTGGGGTGGCTTTCTGTTTCTGGGTTTGCTGATGTTCCATCCCCCACAGTTCTCAGAATCAACCTGCAAGTCCTCCAGGCCGCTTTCCCACAAGCAGGTGGGAGACACCTGCTTAATTCGTGTCCACTTAGAAACACAAAGTCCAGAGATGGCCAAGAGTGTTCTGGTAAGCCTGGGAGCAGGGGTGTCCCGTGGTGCTTACACCTGGGTGGGGAGCAGACACTGGTCCAATACCATGGACTACTCATGCCCTCTTGAATTTGGAGCTTCTGGATGATCAGGAGGATAGATGGGAATCAAGAAGGGAGAGGTCAGTGTGAAGGGCTGGAGCTGAGATGAGCGAGTGCAGCAGCTTGTCCACTGCCATGTCTGAGGGAGTCTGTGTGTCAGGTGGCAGCATGCAGTCCAGAAGGGCAGGGACAGGTATGGGTGACAGATGAGAATAGGACAGGAACTAGGTTGCAGGTTCCCTTGTATGGGATGCTGACGTCTATGGAGGAGGACAGCAGTGTGAGGTTCTCCATGTTCCTTGAACAAGGAGCTGAGAGAGTCTCTCTGCAGAGTCGATATGGATGTGGAGCAAGCACACTAAATGTCCAGGTAACCCAATGACCACCCTTTCCGGATGAGGTGCCCTCCTATATCCCAGCCAGCACTGAGCCTCTGGAGGCCAGGAGCTCTCGTGGCTATCTTTCAGCTCTCCTGTGTGTGGTCATGTTCCTGGGTCTGTTTTTGGCCCTGGCAATCCAGACCAAAGCCTCTAGGTTTTGTGCCTAGGCCATTCCCAATGCCGCCTGCATCCTCGGGCAGACCTGGGATCTTGGAGGCTATTGTCCCATTCCTCCCAACTTGTGGGATGAGATTGCATCTGTATGCAGGTAGTGGGGTCCTTTCACTCCGAGAGGAGTGCAGCTCCACAAAGAGCAATGGCAGGCCCAGGAAGTCCTATGTACAAGGATTGGGCTAGTAGCCTGTGGGAAGAGCCCACACGATGAGCAGGAGGTCAGCCTCGGGTAGTAGGGTCATGGATGTTGCCCTTGTATTTAGAGTGGAGGTGCCTCCAGAATGCCCCTGCCCACTGTCCTTGAGTAGTCACTTCAAGGCCCATTTCCTGAAGGCCTGTCTCCCATGCTGCTCCAGGTGACCTGCCACGATAGGGCTCCTGTCGTCATCCGCAGCGCCCTCGACCTACACTTCCTTACTGAGGAGAATCCAGAGGATTATGAGCTGGGCCAAATCATCTCTCGCCGTCAGAGTAAGTGAGACAATCAGATAGCAGAGAGCAAGGGTCAGGATGTGGACTCAGGTCAACTCTTAGCAACAAAGAGTAGTCTCTGACCCCCAAGAACACTCCAACAGGTGTGTTGGGTTCGTGCACAAAGCCAACTGCACTTCTGCTGGTGGAAGGTCTTGAGGTCCAATGGTATACCCCGGTGGATATTGCTGCTCCCCACCAGGTGCCCTCCCCTGGACATGAACAGGCATCCAAAGCTGACATCTTTGAGGAGTGAGGAGGAAAGCCTCTCTCCAGGAGCAGTATGTTTTCATGGTCTGGGATAGGAGTGGTTTCAAAGGAACATGGGAATGCATGGGCTAAAGAGGGAACTGGCATTTTGTGGACTGAAGCAGTACTATTGAAAGCCTTCTGTGTGACCAAAAAACCACTGCCTGGGCAGAGCATTGCCAGGATTCTAGCAAGCAGTAACAGGATGAAATTGGGAAGAAAACACAGCCTGGGAGACAGCCTGAATCATCTGTTTTTGCATAAATTCCATGGTCTTACGCACCTGAGTCCACTAGGCAAGGAGTGATCACAATAGCCAGGTTGTGATCCCTAACTAAAGTCAGATGAGGGCTTCCTGAGCACGTAGCCACAGAGCTCATCTGATAATAATGCCAGCGCTTTTTCGTTGGTTGGTTGGTTGGTTTTTGTGAGCCAAACACCACAGCAGCCATTATCCCAGCCTATGTACCCTGAAGACCACCATCCCTATGAGTTCTAGGATCACTTGTCTCCTATCTTAACCTACTGTTAGGTTAGTAGAGTCTATGGAAGAGGAAGTCTGTCTGGGGCCTTGGTAGCCTAAGAAATTCATAGCAGAGATCTCCACATCCAACCCAGAAGGGATGGAGAACAGGCTCTAGGTTAGAGGAGGGCGACAGGAAACACATGTTCAGAGGAAGGAGAAGCGGCTGTTGTATTCCCCCACTCGGGGTCATGGCACCACTGGGCCATACACCATGTTGGAGGGAAGCAGTCCCTTTGCTGGTCTTTGGAACCATTGTTCTCAGTAGGGCAGTATTTGGAATGTGGCCTCCATTCTCAGAAGCCTGGTTCACTTGGAGGCGGGCTCCACCAACGCAGAAGCATGGCTCTAACGTGGTATCCGTGCTGGTCAGCCTGTCCTCACTGTGGCCATACTTGAGGAAAATAACTCAGAGGAGGAATCCTAGGCCTTTTTTCTCTGGGTTTCATAGCTTTCTCTTTGGTTGTGCACTGAGGCTGTCCATAAAGCTCTAGTGTGTGGCAGTGGAGAGCTCCTCAGCCCTTGCCACAAAGGCATAGACTGGGAGAGAGAGAACGAGGCTGGCAGAGAGGGAGAGAGAGAAAGATGGAGAGGGAGGACCTCTCCTTGGAGAATGAGGATTCAGTGGAGCCAACAGGAACAAGGTACTGTTGCCCAGGGCACAACCCTGTTTAGGTCTTACTCCAACCATGCTCAACCTTTCTTCCAGTCCCTCCCACCCCCCAGTAGTGTATTCATCTTGAATGAGAATTTCATGTTGACATCAGAGCACTCACCATCCAATGCTTCCCTCCAAACCCACCTATGAAGATGGCTCATGTGGGGACTGAATCTTCGGCACAGGAGCCTTTTGTGGGAGATTTCAGATGCAAACCCTAGTGGTGTGCTTTGGCAGATGCAAGAGGACCTGAGATATTCTGGAGTCCAAAGCCTTCGGTAGGAACAGACATTAGGTCTGTTGAAGTGCTCTGCCTAGTTCTTCCTCAGGGAGGACTGTGGAGGCTGTCTTTGTTGGTATTGGTGCTGAATTGGAGAGCTCTCAGGTGTGTGGCTCTGGCCTTTTCTGGCACAGGCTCTCAGATGTTGGCGTGTCCTAGGGAGCACCTCCTGAGTGCCACCTTCTTTTTGTACACCCCTCTCTCCCCAGAGCTGAGGATTCCAGCAGAGGCCAACGTATTTTATGCCAAGAATCCTCACAAAAAATCCAACTTTGTGCTGAGGAAAAGGAGCCTCTCCCAAAAGAATGATGGGTGGATCGAGCCTCAACCTCCCTCTCGTCCTGCAAAGAAGGCTCCTGCCCTCCTGAGGATGCTTGCAAAACCATTCTGTTGCTGTGTGCCTGGGCGGGGCTGAGGCAGCCCAGGAATATTTACATTGATTACTATTTTCTTCAAAGTTTGAATCTATAGTTTGCCATTGTCCTTGACCTTGTTTAGTAACACAGTTGTTACTCTATCCTGTATTTGTTGTTTCCATTAATATATTATTATTATTTTAAAATATATATGTTTTTGTTACCTGAACTACTGTGATGATTTGAGTATACTAAATGTAGCAGTGATTCCTAAAGGACACATCCAAACCAACAGGAAGGAATGTTTCATTCTATCAGCAAGAACTTTGGTTTTTAGGAGTTTGGCAGATGGCATTATCTGAGTCAGTTTTCCAATGGGGGCAATGAAGTATCAGCTATGATGGTACAAACACAAACAAAGACACACAAACACACACAAGAGCACACACACTCACTGAGAGATAGATAGACAGATGGAGTTTGTCTCTGCTGAAATACTTTGGAGACATGGTTCTGATTTCTCCCCTTTTGGAGTATTTTCAATTGCACAAGGTGTCTTGCAAATGAACCCATGTCTGAGGAAGACATGCATGTGTACTTCACATGCCACTTTTCACATAGCAGGAAGGTCATGTAATATTTTTCATGCAGCTGTCTTTTGACTGTGAACCATCCCATGAGGTCAGCTGTGGAAATTTCAACTTGTAGCATCACAATGGGGATCCACTCTTTGGATTTGGGGATATTTCCGATTTTCTTGATTCAGATTGGAATGATATATATATTAGTTTTTGATGAAAATTCTGCATTTGATGGTAATGAATGTCGTGCATCTAGGAATCTGTAGAGTGCAGACAATGAATGGATGCCTACTGTTGTCTGGACTGGTCTGAAAAGTCCTGTAGCATCTGAGCATGTGTGAGGGCTGTACAGGTCTTGCCAAAAGCCCAGGTCAGATGATCCTGCACAAAGCTGAACTCCTAGTGGTCTCCACAACAGTGTAAGGGCCAAGGAGAAACACACTTCCACACAGAAGTTGGGAAGCTACCTTATGAAGGTGATCATAGATACGGGATTATTAATATATCCAGGTTGGCATCTATTATTTTTTTAGCTTTTGACTTTCGCAGCTGTGGGCATCTTGACAACCATCAACTCCCTGTAAGCACAGACAACTCTATAAGAACCTGAGGATAAATTTCCCTGTGCATGTCCCCTTGTGAAACTGCTTAAGCACCGCCTGGTTTACACACAGGTGGAATTTCTAGGTCAAAGTGTGCATGTTTACTTCTTTGACTAAGCACTGCCAGGTGGCTCTTCTGCATAGCTCTACCTGTGGCCAGGATTGCATTATCTAGCTTTCTAACTTTTGCATGTTGAGTAGATACATAGTGGGAGCACACTGTTTTTGTTGGTATTTTTCTTGGTATCTATTCTGATGCTTTTCACTGGGGGATTTTTTCCTGTGAAAATGGGCTTCCTCTACTTGACCTTATTTTCTTCTTTTTAAATTATTTTCAATGTGACTTTTTAATTTTAGTTTTATTAAAGACATTGCCCCTTGCTTGCATAGTCTATATCTAAAGCACTAGTCCTTGCTCCAAGGCCCAGCTTGCTCTCAGCTGCCCCAGGAGGGGAACAGTCTTTGGCGGTAGACAAGAGACACCCCTGCAGGGGGGCACAAGTGCTTTGGCCCTCTGGTGTCTTGCCAGCAGTGCTTCCCATGCTCACAGAGGGTTTCAGACACTGAGTCAATGGTCCAGGTGGTCTTTTGTTCAGTCTGATCTCAAATTGAGCTCCTCTGAGAGGTCATATTGAAGTCCTTCTGTGTACCTGACCCATCATTTTAAACAATATTCCAAGTTCACTTTTTGTGTGTACGTGGGTTCTGGGGATTGAACCCAGGGCCTTGAGCCTGTGTGGCAAGTGACCTACCTGAGCTACACCCTCAGAGACCCCTGTAAAAGTATTTCCCCTTTGCCTCGGGGTCTAAGTTGCCAAGGCTGACCTCAAACGTTCCTCTTGCCTCAGCCTCCCTGGTGGCTGGCATGACAGGCATGCACCTGGGACTGTCACACTCGAGCCTGTGATGGGAACTCATGTGCATCTGTCCAGGGCTGAGCATGGTTAGGCAGAGCTGTGCTCCAGGCTCCCTGCAGGGCTGTGGAGGCTTCTGCTGCCCAGCAGCCCTGGTGCCATGGCCAGGGCTCCTCCCAGCCGAGGGCAGGCAGCTGCCCATTGCTGTAGGCTGACCTTATTTTCTTCTTATGGCACTCGTCCGTTCTCTGGAGTATGTTGTATGGTTTGTCCATTAGGAGTCTAACAGGTCCTCTAGAACCTTCAAACAATTAGTAAAATTCCTGAACAGTAAGTGAGCACGCGCAGAAATTGGGCTAATATTTTGGGAAGAACAATGTTGGATGATATATTCATGGCTTGAATATATCATCCAACATGAAGTTATATTTTATTACTTTCAAAATAATAAAATAATGAAGCAATACCATGGGCTGAGCTAAAATAGATCCTTAGGATCTTAGGCATTCTGTAATAAATCTGTGTCACTTGAAGTATAGAGTTGATCGACTCTGAGTAATGAAACAGAAGTAAATGTATCAAAGCCAATGATCATCTGTTTCCAATTTTCTGTGATTTGGTTCAAGTGGTAAAGTGGTGATATTTATTAATAATGGATCGAATAGGTTCATAATTGTTTTAGAGTACAATTAGATGCCTTCAAACTTTAGGCTACATGGGCACATTTGAGAACGGTTCCAGCCATTCTATCATCCTTTGGGTCATTCCCCTCCTATGTCCTGTGAGACATTTTCTATGTGAGGCTTTAAGAAGAAGAAGAGAATATTCTGTAAAGAAAACCTTGTGATCTGTGCAGTATGAAGTTGAATGGATTCATTCAGAAATCAGAAATTCTATTGAAAGATATTTATTTGCATGAGCCAAATAAAACCTATTTTTAGGCATCCTGGTGAAGACAAGGTTTTATCTTTATGTCTCATTTTCTATGTTTTGTTGTTGTTGTTGTTGTTAGAATGAAATTCATATGTTGCCAGACCATTCTATCAGATGTGTAACTAGATGCCATTTAAATTACCCACTTTTACATGGTAGACAGTTTTTAATGAACACTGCCTGTCTGCACCTTTTTTAAAAACAGGACTGGGATCAGAAGCCCAAATACCAATGGTTAGCTGGAGCATATTTTTCATTTGGCCTATCTGTCAGTATTCCCTGAGGTCATCTGTGCAATCAGCTTCGTTACTCCTGCTCCCTCACTGGATTTCATAGAAACCATATGCTATGTATGAATCAGGGACACCAATCCCACAACATAGCATTCTTGGAATATCCAAAGTCCCACTTTTCACTTCGCCATGCCTGAGATCAGCAGTAATATTTATCAGCAAATGTGAGATTTTCAAAGATCCAATTCTATGTGCTCCTTTCTCATAGAGCCTTAGGCAGGGATATAGCATACATAAATATTAAGTAAAGTCCATAGTTTTTAAAATGTCATCCATTGAATAGTTGACACATGTCTGAGATACTTTTTATTTTGGAGGAGGTATTATTTAATAGGGAATTCCAACAGCTACCTAATAGTGAAATGAGAAGTCTTGCATCCATTTTATTTTGTTTCTGATGATTTTTATGAGTAAGGGTAAGATACTTCCTTGTTCTGATGCAGATGTTGCCCACTTTTGTGAATGGATGCGGGGTGTCACCTACTACTTGCATATCTGCATATTGGGCTTGACACTGCTATCGTACTTGGTAGTTGGCAAAAAGTCAATACTGAAGTTAAGCTCTTGTGTTCTAGCAGCAGAGCTGAAGATCCTTGATGTGCCACCTTCTGCAATCCATGCTGCTCTCTTCATGTTCCTTATTGACTTCCTGGTGATGAGCATCATGGTCTCCTGGTCTTGAGAATGGCCAAGCATTGCTCTGTGAATGTGGAAGATGGGCATGTGGAAGGCTCCAGGGAGGAGGGATCATTGAACATGTACTCGAATCCATGTGCCTGTTGAATGACCTGTTTTTTTATTTTTGGGTTTTAAGGGAGACACTGCCCTAAAACACTTCTGTGCAGCTGGGGATGCAGGCTTCTGCTTCACCTTGCAGGAAGCATTAACGAATCCTTTCCAGAAGACATGAGAAGAGAGAAGTGAGCCTCTGGTATCATGCAGGTTCCTTGCATTGCCCATGGGCTAGAAGAGAGAAGAGTTGCTTCATGAGATTTGATCCCCTTTTTCCTGAAAAGTTCCACACAGAGGTGAGTCCCCAGCATGTTTAGAAATCATTTCAGACACCTTTCTGGACGGAATTGAATCAGAGCCCCTGATGATGTGGAAGAGCTAAAGATGGGTTTGCTATGAATTTTCTATTTCATTCATCAGGGCCTGAGTCAAGTCAGTCATTGTGCTGTGAACACATGAGCTGCTGGTCAAGTGTGAGGAAGTGGTCTTGCTTTATGAAAACACCACCCTGATTCAGTGAGCCAGAGGCAGCCTGCAGTCCCTGTTTTCCTGTAAAGGCAGATTGCTGTGGATGGCCTCTGGCCTCGTCATGCAGCCCTGCTCAGAGTAGGGGATTGAGGGACCAGGCAGATCCCTAGTTAATTTTGACCTTTATTGCCACTGGGCCACCCCAGGGTCCTTGGACTCTACCTGGTCTTCTGGCCTGGGTCAGGGGATGTGAGGTTTGGAATCCCCCTCTGTGGCAGGATCCCAGCCCCCCAGCCACTTGAGGTCAGCACATCCTTCCCTAATTGTGTTAGAGTTGGAGACTTCTCCCAACCATCCTCATCCATGCTCATCCCACATTTTGTAGCTTGGCACCTGAGGACCTTTATTCATTGACTTAGTTGTTAGTGATGATGGTTACTAAGACTAAGTGACTCTTTCGAGTCACATCACTTGCATGGTAGGGCTAGAGCATGGATCTTCCTAATTGATTTCATGGGACTCTCTCATGGAAACTGTGACTGCTTCCTAAACACACACTCTACATTTGGAGTGTCAAAATTCTTGCCACTGCCTCCTTGGCAAGTGTATCTTGTCTTCTACGTGGAAATTTCACAAATATTTTCCTTTGGTTTGTGGAGGTCATGCAGAAGGGATTTCATTTGAAATAGCCCAAACAAGAAATACCAGTTGTCTTTTTCGCACATGGATGTGTGTAGTGAACACCCCTTTCTGTGTGCTTGCATGAGTTACTCCTTTGAATTTGTTGAAGAATGGTTGGCTGGGGAGCAAGTTAACGAGAGATGGATATCAATGGTTGTCAAGTATTCTGACGTGAAGAATGTATTGAGGATGTGAAGGCTTTTCTAGCCAGTTCCTATGGCTCAGTCAGGGATCAGTCAGAGGATTCTGTCTGGTAGACTCTTTGGCACAGATGTCAAAGTGGCCTGGTCTTACCCTGTCCAGGACTGAATGCTGAGCTTGAGTGGGAGCTTCTTGTCATTTCAAGCATTTCCATGAGTCTGTCCTCTGTTCTCTTGTATCCAAGTGGTTTCTAATAGGAAAGCAGAACAAAAATTGAAAGTATGGTGATTGATTATTTTTACCAATGTTATTTCAATCCACTTTGTTTAATACGAAATTACCTTTATGCTAGTAAGATTTCATATGTGAGGAAATAATGAAAATATTGGGGTTAGGGGATGAGAATATGCAAATCAAACATTTTTGAGCACCAAGACCCGTTTTTTGTTTTTGTTTTTGTTTTTTTTTAACTTAAATAATATTAAGTGCCAGAGGACCACCGCTGCCATTCAGCCTCAACAACCTCCAGGTCCAGCCTCCAGGTGGCCCATTTCACCAGGGTGTGTGGGACCACACTGTCCTGGGATGAGAGAACAGTACCCACGGATGTTGACATCTCACAGAGTAGATATTGCCAGTGACAGTAGGGAGCTATTGGCACATGAGGAAGGGAAGAGCTCTCAGGATGGGAAGAGGGGGCCGCTTCGAGACTCATTGGGTATGGCACGAGGCTGCTGGGTGTGGTGTTGGCCTGGGCCCACTGAGTGGGGCAGATCCGTGGTCTGTGTTTCTGTACGCTCCTCTGTAGCCTGTGTTGGCAGCAGATCAGGGAATTGCGATCAGAAGTGCTCCCAGTAACACAGGCACCAGCCCCCAGAGTGTGTGCCTATCCGTTTCCCCACCTGGCCTGACTTAGTGCCTGTCTTGCCTCAGGGCTGAGACCCTACAATCTCTGATGAGGGTGTCTGTGGTCCAGATCCAACCTGCATGGCCAACATGCTCAGACCTTCAGCTGGGTCCTAGGCTGCTGCAACCAAACTCTGTTAACTGGGTGGCCGACAACAGAGGAAGTGTCTTCCGTTGAGCTCCAGAGGCTCAACACAGTAGGTGTTGGGCTGTCCCAGTGCCATAACCCCTCCCAGGTTTCAAGGGGACTGTCTCCCCAACTCTCCCAGCCCTTGCCCACTCTCCTATTGCTGCCCACGATCTGTGGTTCCCATATGGGCATCCCGCCCTGGCTCCAACCTCACATATCCGGTATCCCCCAGTCTCCCTGGTATCTGGGTCCAGACTCTCCTCTTCCTACAAGAATATCAGATATTGGATTTGGTCCCAGTTGATGCTGTGTTCCATCATGTGAGCTCTTAGCTTCATCACTGTGCAAAGACTCTTTTCCCACACAAGTTCGCACGGCTTTTGGCTGGCTAAGAATTTTCAGGCGACACTTTTCTAATGAGTACACTTTCCTTCCTTCCGATCTCCCACCAGTGAGCATTCCTCGCACCCTTGTCCTAGTTCCTTTATGGCAGTTTCTCTCCTTATGGCTGAGAGGACCTAGTGACCCCTGAATTCACACGTTCTCCTTAATCACCAACACACTGCAGAATTCTCCAGGGGGCCATATATGCTCCTGGAAGTTGGTGTTGGAAATAGTTCTCCATCCATTAATCACTCCCTCACTCACTAATGTCCTTGTGTGTTTGAGAAAGGCTCTCCCTTTCCTGGTTTTCCTGAATTGAAATCCTCTTGCCTCTTGGGTGAATAGGGTTATGGGTTGTGCAGAGGGTGTTGGTCCACTGAGCATCTTAGAGACTGTCCTTTATGGAGCCTAATGATCCTCACTGGGGAATGAGGCCAGGGTCCTAACTGTGGTTAGTTAGAGAGGGAAAGAAGGACAAGGGAAACTCAGATGTCCCTTCATGGCCCCTGGAGTTAGAGGACTTACCCCTTTGCACCTGGGATCAGGAGACCTCATTTCCTCGAGGACACGCACACTCAGACGTTAATCTTGAGTGTGGGTTCCTTTCTGGGGTCCAGGGCTGTTGTTAGCCACCAGGAATGACAGTGCTCTCCATGCTGAGTGGAGCCATTTTTGCCAGGAAAGAGAGCCCATGGTCACGCCTTGTGCAAAGCATCCCACGCCAGGGGCTCCCATGCCTACATTCCTGTCCTGAAAGGAAGCCACTCAGAGGCAAGGTGGGTCCAACCACCTCCCATGTGTTCACTCATCACTGTGTTCCAGCAGTCACCCCAGTGAACAGTCCTGATGGGATTGGATGTGGCTCAGAATGTCACCCTCATGAGCTCTACCCTGCCACAGCTGCCGTTCTGCAGTGGGAGAAACTCAAAACCTCAAAACACATGCACATGAAAGAAAAGAGCAAGAGCCAGAGCCCAAACAGGCCAGGTGTGGCAAAGACAGCTGGAGTGCCTAGGTTGGGACTCAGAATTATGTCAGTGGGGTGGCATTGCTGCTGGCACCAGCATGATAACCGAGAGCCAGCCCTGCTCATTTTGGGGAGCAGTGTGTTGGGGAAGGCAGCAGAAATTGAGAGGCAGGATTGAGTTTGGCCCTAGGAGGAGGTTGGGTAAGAGGCCAGTGTGGGTTGGAGAGCCTGGGCAGATAGACAGAGGCCAGGGCACACCCCAAAGCCTGGAGACTGCACTTGATGTCCAGGGTTGTGAAACACCACTTCCCCTCTTACTCACAACTGAGAGCAAGGGGCATTGATGAGTTCAGTTTGTGTGCGGCTGCATCCAAGGTGGCTCGGCTAGGAACCTCTGTTTCCTTGACTCAGGAGGCTGGGAGTCCAGGCTCCACTGAGGCTCGGCTGGGAGGATCGGAGTCTGAGTTTATGCCTGTGTTCCCTGTAGGATCCATGTTGGCTGAGCCTCAGTGTTTTTGTAATGAGAGGATGGGTGACCGTCATGTCTTTATCACAGGACACACTTGCTAAATGGATTTGTTTGCTCTGAGGAGGAAAGAGAGAGGGGGGAGTGGTGCTGGAGACAGGGATGCAGACAGGGGTCATGGACTTGGCATAACTCAGTCTTGGAGGTGATATCCCATCACCTGTACCCACTTCAATTCCCATGAATCCAGAGGCTGAGCCCCCTTGAGGTGAGGGGTGAACCGGTTCTGGGCAGCAGGATGCTGTGGTACCTCGGAGTCTCTGTGAGACCCCAACACTAGACACACTTGGCCCTTTTGAAATCTTAGGAGAAGCCTTGGGAAGTTGTATGGCAGAGGGGAGCAGCCTCTGCATCTCAGTCCCCTCCAACTTGCCATGGTGTAGAGAGGGAACTGCAGCCACGATGGGACGGACATTGGCCATGTCCCTGTGTGGGACACAGGCCTGATTGAGTTAGGGTGCATTCTTTGTCTCTCCCTTTCTTGTGATTATCCCATCTCTACATTTGTGCTTTAGCCACCTGTGAGTCCCATCTCTGGTTTCAGAGAGAACAGAGGGTGTTATGGGCCAATAGACACAATAAACCCTAGAGATTAGATGCTACCCTACTTTCCAGAAAAGACTGGGCACACCATGAGTTGCACAATGATGGGACCAGGGTCCAAAAGCTGCTGAGAGGGAAGGACTGGTTGTGAATGCATTTTTGAAGGCTCCAAGCTGGAACTCTAGTGGCACCAAGCAGGGCAGATGCTGGTGGGGATGTTTGGGTAGTTGTTGGTGAACACCTGCGCACCTGAGATGGGTAGGCATGGAGGAGAAATCGGCAGCCCATAGGGCTGTTGAAAGTGGTCTTATGTGAAAAGAGGCTCAGGTATGGGCACAGGAAATGACATCATTGCCTTGACAATGGATCAAACAGAACATGGAACCCTGGTATCCAGGCACCCACTTCACTGACCAAGCCATCCGAGCTCACTTGGTTGGAGCCACTGGAGGGAGAAGGATGTTCTCCTGTGGTTGCAGACAATGCCGAGCCTCAGGCTCCCAGGAATCTCAGGGGGGCCAACTAGCCCTTTTGTGGATACACTGGGTGAGGCTTCATCTTAGACGCCACAGCCTCTGGCGATTGTCGCAGAGGAGCTCAAGAGTAACAGTGAGTAGCACAGGGCAGGTGAGCCCAGCAGGCCCTCTAGTCTGATCCCTGATGAATGGCCCAGGACTCCTATTCTGACTCTGTGTGTGTGTGTGTGTGTGTGTGTGTGTGTGTGTGTGTGTGTGTTTGTACTGATGGGAACTGTCCCATTGTGCTTTGACTCTAGTGTATTGGCACAAGTCATTTTTCTGTTTGTCACCATTTCCATTTTGAACCCACCATTCTTGGTCCCAACCCAGGGTGAAAATGATCAGAACACGGAGGAGCCCTTCAGGGTTCAGAGCCTTGAACCTTACAGGCAGGACCAGCTTAGGAATGAGCTCCTGCCTGTCATTTGTGGGAGGAACCTACATTTCAGCAGCAACATGGGGTTAATCTCCTGGGATTTCATCCCCACCCAGCAGGTGCTGGATCTCTTGTTCCCAAAACAGCCACCTTCTTCAGTCTTTACTCCTGGTGCCATTCCACATCCTCCAAGGGGACAAGAACCTCAGGTTCTGGATGGATGTTGTAGAATGCCCACAGAGCCAACTGCCAGGCTGGGTGGGGTGCAGTTGCTGGGCTTTGCTGATGTTGTCATCCCCCACAGTTCTTGGAACCTTCTGTGGCAGTGGCATCCAGGACCCCAGCAGCTGTGAGTAGCAGCTCCTCACTGCTTCACTCCAGCGAGCAGGTGGAAGACAGCCGCGTTGTTCACGTCCTCCTAGAGGGACAGAGCCTGAGGGAGACAAAGCGCATCCCGGTAAGCCCGACAGCAGGGCTGCCTCCTGGGTGTCCACACAGTGGAAGGCAGGAGACACAGCCAACCCCAGGGCTATGGTGGGAAATAAAGAAGAGAGAGGTCCGTCTTAAGGGCTTGACCTGAGGAGGGAGAGCATCAGCATGCCCAGCTTCAGTGGTGAGTGGGCCTGTGTATTGTGGGTTTTGCAGGCCAGAAGTGCAGACGGAAGTGCTGTGGACAGATGAAGGCAGAGATATGTCCAGGGTGCAGGCTGCAGTGCCTAGAACTTGGTATTCTCAATGAGTGAAGTTGGAGCAGAGGAGGTGGCAGTGACTTGTCACATGTGTAGGAGGGGATGTGTTCCTGGTGGCAGGGAAGAGATCCTCCTTAGCATGACTAGGTGTAGGAATTTGGGGTCGGGATCACCTGGGGGGTCATGCCAAAGCTTCGGAATGTTAGGCTTTGCATGTAGGTAAATACGGAGCTAAATGGGTTCTTGGCAGAATTTCTATGGATGTGCAGTAGACACGCTCATGCTGCAGGTGTCCAGCTGCAGAGGAGACATGTTCAGTGACTGCCAGTGCTGAGTCAAGTACATCATGACAACCAGACCCGCACCGAGCTTCCAGAGGCCAGGGCCTCTCAAAGCTATCATGAAGCACTCAAGTGCACACTCTTGTATCTGAGTCTGTTTTGTGTCGTGGCAGTCAGGACCCAAATTTTCAGTGCATCTGCCTCTTCCACCCACAAAGGCAGCCTGCATCCCAGATCACACTTGGTGCGCAGATCCCTGGCCCATTGCTCTCATCTCAGTGAGATGAGAGTGTGTCTGTGCATAGGCAGTTTGGTCCTTTGACATGAGTGGAATGTGGCTCCCCAGGGGGAGGGGAGATGGCAGGTACAGGCAGATATTTGTACCAGGATTGTTCTAGTAGCACATTGCAAGAACCCAGGTGGTATATGGAGGACACACTCAGGTAGCAGGATAACAAGATTGTGCCCTTGTATATGTAGCTGAGATTTCTCCTGAATGTTTGACCACAGTCTTCTGGGTAGCTCTTCTAAAAGCCATTCTCTGATGACATTTGTCCCACCCTGATCCAGGTGACCTTTCAGGAGACGGTGACAAGCCTCATCCGCAGGGCCTTGAACCAAAATTTGTTGCAGCATGAGGATGTGGACAACTTTGAGCTGCTGTATATGATGTCTGAGGATGAGAGTAAGTAGGACAATCATACAGTGGGGAGACATGATCCACAGTGGGCTCAGGATAACTGACAGCCAAGAGAAAGTGGGCCTTGGCCCCAAAATACCAAAGTGTGATGGGCCTGGCGGAGACTCTCAGGGGTTGTGGGTGTTTTGTGGTATAATCCTTGAGTGCCACCTAACAATTCTCTCCACTTCGCTCTGCAGAAATCAAGGTCTCTGACCACTCACTCGTGTGTCTGTCCATGAATCTGGGAATACAATATTTCATGGTGAGGAAACGCCCCCAGGTCAAGGGAAAGGAGGTAAACACCTACCTTATTCAAGCTGTGCATGTGCTGCCATTCCACTCCGACCTGAGGAAATAAGAAGCCTCAGCACCTGGACATATTTGCTGGAAGCCCATAGAGCCAACTGACAGTCTGGGGTGGCTTTCTGTTTCTGGGTTTGCTGATGTTCCATCCCCCACAGTTCTCAGAATCAACCTGCAAGTCCTCCAGGCCGCTTTCCCACAAGCAGGTGGGAGACACCTGCTTAATTCGTGTCCACTTAGAAACACAAAGTCCAGAGATGGCCAAGAGTGTTCTGGTAAGCCTGGGAGCAGGGGTGTCCCGTGGTGCTTACACCTGGGTGGGGAGCAGACACTGGTCCAATACCATGGACTACTCATGCCCTCTTGAATTTGGAGCTTCTGGATGATCAGGAGGATAGATGGGAATCAAGAAGGGAGAGGTCAGTGTGAAGGGCTGGAGCTGAGATGAGCGAGTGCAGCAGCTTGTCCACTGCCATGTCTGAGGGAGTCTGTGTGTCAGGTGGCAGCATGCAGTCCAGAAGGGCAGGGACAGGTATGGGTGACAGATGAGAATAGGACAGGAACTAGGTTGCAGGTTCCCTTGTATGGGATGCTGACGTCTATGGAGGAGGACAGCAGTGTGAGGTTCTCCATGTTCCTTGAACAAGGAGCTGAGAGAGTCTCTCTGCAGAGTCGATATGGATGTGGAGCAAGCACACTAAATGTCCAGGTAACCCAATGACCACCCTTGCCGGATGAGGTGCCCTCCTACATCCCAGCCAGCACTGAGCCTCTGGAGGCCAGGAGCTCTCGTGGCTATCTTTCAGCTCTCCTGTGTGTGGTCATGTTCCTGGGTCTGTTTTTGGCCCTGGCAATCCAGACCAAAGCCTCTAGGTTTTGTGCCTAGGCCATTCCCAATGCCGCCTGCATCCTCGTGCAGACCTGGGATCTTGGAGGCTATTGTCCCATTCCTCCCAACTTGTGGGATGAGATTGCATCTGTATGCAGGTAGTGGGGTCCTTTCACTCCGAGAGGAGTGCAGCTCCACAAAGAGCAATGGCAGGCCCAGGAAGTCCTATGTACAAGGATTGGGCTAGTAGCCTGTGGGAAGAGCCCACACGATGAGCAGGAGGTCAGCCTCGGGTAGTAGGGTCATGGATGTTGCCCTTGTATTTAGAGTGGAGGTGCCTCCAGAATGCCCCTGCCCACTGTCCTTGAGTAGTCACTTCAAGGCCCATTTCCTGAAGGCCTGTCTCCCATGCTGCTCCAGGTGACCTGCCACGATAGGGCTCCTGTCGTCATCCGCAGCGCCCTCGACCTACACTTCCTTACTGAGGAGAATCCAGAGGATTATGAGCTGGGCCAAATCATCTCTCGCCGTCAGAGTAAGTGAGACAATCAGATAGCAGAGAGCAAGGGTCAGGATGTGGACTCAGGTCAACTCTTAGCAACAAAGAGTAGTCTCTGACCCCCAAGAACACTCCAACAGGTGTGTTGGGTTCGTGCACAAAGCCAACTGCACTTCTGCTGGTGGAAGGTCTTGAGGTCCAATGGTATACCCCGGTGGATATTGCGGCTCCCCACCAGGTGCCCTCCCCTGGACATGAACAGGCATCCAAAGCTGACATCTTTGAGGAGTGAGGAGGAAAGCCTCTCTCCAGGAGCAGTATGTTTTCATGGTCTGGGATAGGAGTGGTTTCAAAGGAACATGGGAATGCATGGGCTAAAGAGGGAACTGGCATTTTGTGGACTGAAGCAGTACTATTGAAAGCCTTCTGTGTCACCAAAAAACCACTGCCTGGGCAGAGCATTGCCAGGATTCTAGCAAGCAGTAACAGGATGAAATTGGGAAGAAAACACAGCCTGGGAGACAGCCTGAATCATCTGTTTTTGCATAAATTCCATGGTCTTACGCACCTGAGTCCACTAGGCAAGGAGTGATCACAATAGCCAGGTTGTGATCCCTAACTAAAGTCAGATGAGGGCTTCCTGAGCACGTAGCCACAGAGCTCATCTGATAATAATGCCAGCGCTTTTTCGTTGGTTGGTTGGTTGGTTTTTGTGAGCCAAACACCACAGCAGCCATTATCCCAGCCTATGTACCCTGAAGACCACCATCCCTATGAGTTCTAGGATCACTTGTCTCCTATCTTAACCTACTGTTAGGTTAGTAGAGTCTATGGAAGAGGAAGTCTGTCTGGGGCCTTGGTAGCCTAAGAAATTCATAGCAGAGATCTCCACATCCAACCCAGAAGGGATGGAGAACAGGCTCTAGGTTAGAGGAGGGCGACAGGAAACACATGTTCAGAGGAAGGAGAAGCGGCTGTTGTATTCCCCCACTCGGGGTCATGGCACCACTGGGCCATACACCATGTTGGAGGGAAGCAGTCCCTTTGCTGGTCTTTGGAACCATTGTTCTCAGTAGGGCAGTATTTGGAATGTGGCCTCCATTCTCAGAAGCCTGGTTCACTTGGAGGCGGGCTCCACCAACGCAGAAGCATGGCTCTAACGTGGTATCCGTGCTGGTCAGCCTGTCCTCACTGTGGCCATACTTGAGGAAAATAACTCAGAGGAGGAATCCTAGGCCTTTTTTCTCTGGGTTTCATAGCTTTCTCTTTGGTTGTGCACTGAGGCTGTCCATAAAGCTCTAGTGTGTGGCAGTGGAGAGCTCCTCAGCCCTTGCCACAAAGGCATAGACTGGGAGAGAGAGAACGAGGCTGGCAGAGAGGGAGAGAGAGAAAGATGGAGAGGGAGGACCTCTCCTTGGAGAATGAGGATTCAGTGGAGCCAACAGGAACAAGGTACTGTTGCCCAGGGCACAACCCTGTTTAGGTCTTACTCCAACCATGCTCAACCTTTCTTCCAGTCCCTCCCACCCCCCAGTAGTGTATTCATCTTGAATGAGAATTTCATGTTGACATCAGAGCACTCACCATCCAATGCTTCCCTCCAAACCCACCTATGAAGATGGCTCATGTGGGGACTGAATCTTCGGCACAGGAGCCTTTTGTGGGAGATTTCAGATGCAAACCCTAGTGGTGTGCTTTGGCAGATGCAAGAGGACCTGAGATATTCTGGAGTCCAAAGCCTTCGGTAGGAACAGACATTAGGTCTGTTGAAGTGCTCTGCCTAGTTCTTCCTCAGGGAGGACTGTGGAGGCTGTCTTTGTTGGTATTGGTGCTGAATTGGAGAGCTCTCAGGTGTGTGGCTCTGGCCTTTTCTGGCACAGGCTCTCAGATGTTGGCGTGTCCTAGGGAGCACCTCCTGAGTGCCACCTTCTTTTTGTACACCCCTCTCTCCCCAGAGCTGAGGATTCCAGCAGAGGCCAACGTATTTTATGCCAAGAATCCTCACAAAAAATCCAACTTTGTGCTGAGGAAAAGGAGCCTCTCCCAAAAGAATGATGGGTGGATCGAGCCTCAACCTCCCTCTCGTCCTGCAAAGAAGGCTCCTGCCCTCCTGAGGATGCTTGCAAAACCATTCTGTTGCTGTGTGCCTGGGCGGGGCTGAGGCAGCCCAGGAATATTTACATTGATTACTATTTTCTTCAAAGTTTGAATCTATAGTTTGCCATTGTCCTTGACCTTGTTTAGTAACACAGTTGTTACTCTATCCTGTATTTGTTGTTTCCATTAATATATTATTATTATTTTAAAATATATATGTTTTTGTTACCTGATCTACTGTGATGATTTGAGTATACTAAATGTAGCAGTGATTCCTAAAGGACACATCCAAACCAACAGGAAGGAATGTTTCATTCTATCAGCAAGAACTTTGGTTTTTAGGAGTTTGGCAGATGGCATTATCTGAGTCAGTTTTCCAATGGGGGCAATGAAGTATCAGCTATGATGGTACAAACACAAACAAAGACACACAAACACACACAAGAGCACACACACTCACTGAGAGATAGATAGACAGATGGAGTTGGTCTCTGCTGAAATACTTTGGAGACATGGTTCTGATTTCTCCCCTTTTGGAGTATTTTCAATTGCACAAGGTGTCTTGCAAATGAACCCATGTCTGAGGAAGACATGCATGTGTACTTCACATGCCACTTTTCACATAGCAGGAAGGTCATGTAATATTTTTCATGCAGCTGTCTTTTGACTGTGAACCATCCCATGAGGTCAGCTGTGGAATTTTCAACTTGTAGCATCACAATGGGGATCCACTCTTTGGATTTGGGGATATTTCCGATTTTCTTGATTCAGATTGGAATGATATATATATTAGTTTTTGATGAAAATTCTGCATTTGATGGTAATGAATGTCGTGCATCTAGGAATCTGTAGAGTGCAGACAATGAATGGATGCCTACTGTTGTCTGGACTGGTCTGAAAAGTCCTGTAGCATCTGAGCATGTGTGAGGGCTGTACAGGTCTTGCCAAAAGTCCAGGTCAGATGATCCTGCACAAAGCTGAACTCCTAGTGGTCTCCACAACAGTGTGAGGGCCAAGGAGGAACTCACTTCCACACAGAAGTTGGGAAGCTACCTTATGAAGGTGATCATAGATACGGGATTATTAATATATCCAGGTTGGCATCTATTATTTTTTTAGCTTTTGACTTTCGCAGCTGTGGGCATCTTGACAACCATCAACTCCCTGTAAGCACAGACAACTCTATAAGAACCTGAGGATAAATTTCCCTGTGCATGTCCCCTTGTGAAACTGCTTAAGCACCGCCTGGTTTACACACAGGTGGAATTTCTAGGTCAAAGTGTGCATGTTTACTTCTTTGACTAAGCACTGCCAGGTGGCTCTTCTGCATAGCTCTACCTGTGGCCAGGATTGTATTATCTAGCTTTCTAACTTTTGCAGGTTGAGTAGATACATAGTGGGAGCACACTGTTTTTGTTGGTATTTTTCTTGGTATCTATTCTGATGCTTTTCACTGGGGGATTTTTTCCTGTGAAAATGGGCTTCCTCTACTTGACCTTATTTTCTTCTTTTTAAAATTTTTTCAATGTGACTTTTTAATTTTAGTTTTATTAAAGACATTGCCCCTTGCTTGCATAGTCTATATCTAAAGCACTAGTCCTTGCTCCAAGGCCCAGCTTGCTCTCAGCTGCCCCAGGAGGGGAACAGTCTTTGGCGGTAGACAAGAGACGCCCCTGCAGGGGGCACAAGTGCTTTGGCCCTCTGGTGTCTTGCCAGCAGTGCTTCTCATGCTCACAGAGGGTTTCAGACACTGAGTCAATGGTCCAGGTGGTCTTTTGTTCAGTCTGATCTCAAATTGAGCTCCTCTGAGAGGTCATATTGAAGTCCTTGTGTGTACCTGACCCATCATTTTAAACAATATTCCAAGTTCACTTTTTGTGTGTACGTGGGTTCTGGGGATTGAACCCAGGGCCTTGAGCCTGTGAGGCAAGTGACCTACCTGAGCTACACCCTCAGAGACCCCTGTAAAAGTATTTCCCCTTTGCCTCGGGGTCTAAGTTGCCAAGGCTGACCTCAAACGTTCCTCTTGCCTCAGCCTCCCTGGTGGCTGGCATGACAGGCATGCACCTGGGACTGTCACACTCGAGCCTGTGATGGGAACTCATGTGCATCTGTCCAGGGCTGAGCATGGTTAGGCAGAGCTGTGCTCCAGGCTCCCTGCAGGGCTGTGGAGGCTTCTGCTGCCCAGCAGCCCTGGTGCCATGGCCAGGGCTCCTCCCAGCCGAGGGCAGGCAGCTGCCCATTGCTGTAGGCTGACCTTATTTTCTTCTTATGGCACTCGTCCGTTCTCTGGAGTATGTTGTATGGTTTGTCCATTAGGAGTCTAACAGGTCCTCTAGAACCTTCAAACAATTAGTAAAATTCCTGAACAGTAAGTGAGCGCGCACAGAAATTGGGCTAATATTTTGGGAAGAACAATGTTGGATGATATATTCATGGCTTGAATATATCATCCAACATGAAGTTATATTTTATTACTTACAAAATAATAAAATAATGAAGCAATACCATGGGCTGAGCTAAAATAGATCCTTAGGATCTTAGGCATTCTGTAATAAATCTGTGTCACTTGAAGTATAGAGTTGATCGACTCTGAGTAATGAAACAGAAGTAAAGGTATCAAAGCCAATGATCATCTGTTTCCAATTTTCTGTGATTTGGTTCAAGTGGTAAAGTGGTGATATTTATTAATAATGGATCGAATAGGTTCATAATTGTTTTAGAGTACAATTAGATGCCTTCAAACTTTAGGCTACATGGGCACATTTGAGAACGGTTCCAGCCATTCTCTCATCCTTTGGGTCATTCCCCTCCTATGTCCTGTGAGACATTTTCTATGTGAGGCTTTAAGAAGAAGAAGAGAATATTCTGTAAAGAAAACCTTGTGATCTGTGCAGTATGAAGTTGAATGGATTCATTCAGAAATCAGAAATTCTATTGAAAGATATTTATTGGCATGAGCCAAATAAAACCTATTTTTAGGCATCCTGGTGAAGACAAGGTTTTATCTTTATGTCTCATTTTCTATGTTTTGTTGTTGTTGTTGTTGTTAGAATGAAATTCATATGTTGCCAGACCATTCTATCAGATGTGTAACTAGATGCCATTTAAATTACCCACTTTTACATGGTAGACAGTTTTTAATGAACACTGCCTGTCTGCACCTTTTTTAAAAACAGGACTGGGATCAGAAGCCCAAATACCAATGGTTAGCTGGAGCATATTTTTCATTTGGCCTATCTGTCAGTATTCCCTGAGGTCATCTGTGCAATCAGCTTCGTTACTCCTGCTCCCTCACTGGATTTCATGGAAACCATATGCTATGTATGAATCAGGGACACCAATCCCACAACATAGCATTCTTGGAATATCCAAAGTCCCACTTTTCACTTCGCCATGCCTGAGATCAGCAGTAATATTTATCAGCAAATGTGAGATTTTCAAAGATCCAATTCTATGTGCTCCTTTCTCATAGAGCCTTAGGCAGGGATATAGCATACATAAATATTAAGTAACGTCCATAGTTTTTAAAATGTCATCCATTGAATAGTTGACACATGTCTGAGATACTTTTTATTTTGGAGGAGGTATTATTTAATAGGGAATTCCAACAGCTACCTAATAGTGAAATGAGAAGTCTTGCATCCATTTTATTTTGTTTCTGATGATTTTTATGAGTAAGGGTAAGATACTTCCTTGTTCTGATGCAGATGTTGCCCACTTTTGTGAATGGATGCGGGGTGTCACCTACTACTTGCATATCTGCATATTGGGCTTGACACTGCTATCGTACTTGGTAGTTGGCAAAAAGTCAATACTGAAGTTAAGCTCTTGTGTTCTAGCAGCAGAGCTGAAGATCCTTGATGTGCCACCTTCTGCAATCCATGCTGCTCTCTTCATGTTCCTTATTGACTTCCTGGTGATGAGCATCATGGTCTCCTGGTCTTGAGAATGGCCAAGCATTGCTCTGTGAATGTGGAAGATGGGCATGTGGAAGGCTCCAGGGAGGAGGGATCATTGAACATGTACTCGAATCCATGTGCCTGTTGAATGACCTGTTTTTTTTATTTTTGGGTTTTAAGGGAGACACTGCCCTAAAACACTTCTGTGCAGCTGGGGATGCAGGCTTCTGCTTCACCTTGCAGGAAGCATTAACGAATCCTTTCCAGAAGACATGAGAAGAGAGAAGTGAGCCTCTGGTATCATGCAGGTTCCTTGCATTGCCCATGGGCTAGAAGAGAGAAGAGTTGCTTCATGAGATTTGATCCCCTTTTTCCTGAAAAGTTCCACACAGAGGTGAGTCCCCAGCATGTTTAGAAATCATTTCAGACACCTTTCTGGACGGAATTGAATCAGAGCCCCTGATGATGTGGAAGAGCTAAAGATGGGTTTGCTATGAATTTTCTATTTCATTCATCAGGGCCTGAGTCAAGTCAGTCATTGTGCTGTCAACACATGAGCTGCTGGTCAAGTGTGAGGAAGTGGTCTTGCTTTATGAAAACACCACCCTGATTCAGTGAGCCAGAGGCAGCCTGCAGTCCCTGTTTTCCTGTAAAGGCAGATTGCTGTGGATGGCCTCTGGCCTCGTCATGCAGCCCTGCTCAGAGTAGGGGATTGAGGGACCAGGCAGATCCCTAGTTAATTTTGACCTTTATTGCCACTGGGCCACCCCAGGGTCCTTGGACTCTACCTGGTCTTCTGGCCTGGGTCAGGGGATGTGAGGTTTGGAATCCCCCTCTGTGGCAGGATCCCAGCCCCCCAGCCACTTGAGGTCAGCACATCCTTCCCTAATTGTGTTAGAGTTGGAGACTTCTCCCACCCATCCTCATCCATGCTCATCCCACATTTTGTAGCTTGGCACCTGAGGACCTTTATTCATTGACTTAGTTGTTAGTGATGATGGTTACTAAGACTAAGTGACTCTTTCGAGTCACATCCCTTGCATGGTAGGGCTAGAGCATGGATCTTCCTAATTGATTTCATGGGACTCTCTCATGGAAACTGTGACTGCTTCCTAAACACACACTCTACATTTGGAGTGTCAAAATTCTTGCCACTGCCTCCTTGGCAAGTGTATCTTGTCTTCTACGTGGGAATTTCACAAATATTTTCCTTTGGTTTGTGGAGGTCATGCAGAAGGGATTTCATTTGAAATAGCCCAAACAAGAAATACCAGTTGTCTTTTTCGCACATGGATGTGTGTAGTGAACACCCCTTTCTGTGTGCTTGCATGAGTTACTCCTTTGAATTTGTTGAAGAATGGTTGGCTGGGGAGCAAGTTAACGAGAGATGGATATCAATGGTTGTCAAGTATTCTGACGTGAAGAATGTATTGAGGATGTGAAGGCTTTTCTAGCCAGTTCCTATGGCTCAGTCAGGGATCAGTCAGAGGATTCTGTCTGGTAGACTCTTTGGCACAGATGTCAAAGTGGCCTGGTCTTACCCTGTCCAGGACTGAATGCTGAGCTTGAGTGGGAGCTTCTTGTCATTTCAAGCATTTCCATGAGTCTGTCCTCTGTTCTCTTGTATCCAAGTGGTTTCTAATAGGAAAGCAGAACAAAAATTGAAAGTATGGTGATTGATTATTTTTACCAATGTTATTTCAATCCACTTTGTTTAATACGAAATTACCTTTATGCTAGTAAGATTTCATATGTGAGGAAATAATGAAAATATTGGGGTTAGGGGATGAGAATATGCAAATCAAACATTTTTGAGCACCAAGACCCGTTTTTTGTTTTTGTTTTTGTTTTTTTTTAACTTAAATAATATTAAGTGCCAGAGGACCACCGCTGCCATTCAGCCTCAACAACCTCCAGGTCCAGCCTCCAGGTGGCCCATTTCACCAGGGTGTGTGGGACCACACTGTCCTGGGATGAGAGAACAGTACCCACGGATGTTGACATCTCACAGAGTAGATATTGCCAGTGACAGTAGGGAGCTATTGGCACATGAGGAAGGGAAGAGCTCTCAGGATGGGAAGAGGGGGCCGCTTCGAGACTCATTGGGTATGGCACGAGGCTGCTGGGTGTGGTGTTGGCCTGGGCCCACTGAGTGGGGCAGATCCGTGGTCTGTGTTTCTGTACCCTCCTCTGTAGCCTGTGTTGGCAGCAGATCAGGGAATTGCGATCAGAAGTGCTCCCAGTAACACAGGCACCAGCCCCCAGAGTGTGTGCCTATCCGTTTCCCCACCTGGCCTGACTTAGTGCCTGTTTTGCCTCAGGGCTGAGACCCTACAATCTCTGATGAGGGTGTCTGTGGTCCAGATCCAACCTGCATGGCCAACATGCTCAGACCTTCAGCTGGGTCCTAGGCTGCTGCAACCAAACTCTGTTAACTGGGTGGCCGACAACAGAGGAAGTGTCTTCCGTTGAGCTCCAGAGGCTCAACACAGTAGGTGTTGGGCTGTCCCAGTGCCATAACCCCTCCCAGGTTTCAAGGGGACTGTCTCCCCAACTCTCCCAGCCCTTGCCCACTCTCCTATTGCTGCCCACGATCTGTGGTTCCCATATGGGCATCCCGCCCTGGCTCCAACCTCACATATCCGGTATCCCCCAGTCTCCCTGGTATCTGGGTCCAGACTCTCCTCTTCCTACAAGAATATCAGATATTGGATTTGGTCCCAGTTGATGCTGTGTTCCATCATGTGAGCTCTTAGCTTCATCACTGTGCAAAGACTCTTTTCCCACACAAGTTCGCACGACTTTTGGCTGGCTAAGAATTTTCAGGCGACACTTTTCTAATGAGTACACTTTCCTTCCTTCCGATCTCCCACCAGTGAGCATTCCTCGCACCCTTGTCCTAGTTCCTTTATGGCAGTTTCCCTCCTTATGGCTGAGAGGACCTAGTGACCCCTGAATTCACACGTTCTCCTTAATCACCAACACACTGCAGAATTCTCCAGGGGGCCATATATGCTCCTGCAAGTTGGTGTTGGAAATAGTTCTCCATCCATTAATCACTCCCTCACTCACTAATGTCCTTGTGTCCTTGAGAAAGGCTCTCCCTTTCCTGGTTTTCCTGAATAGAAATCCTCTTGCCTCTTGGGTGAATAGGGTTATGGGTTGTGCAGAGGGTGTTGGTCCACTGAGCATCTTAGAGACTGTCCTTTATGGAGCCTAATGATCCTCACTGGGGAATGAGGCCAGGGTCCTAACTGTGGTTAGTTAGAGAGGGAAAGAAGGACAAGGGAAACTCAGATGTCCCTTCATGGCCCTTGGAGTTAGAGGACTTACCCCTTTGCACCTGGGATCAGGAGACCTCATTTCCTCGAGGACACGCACACTCAGACGTTAATCTTGAGTGTGGGTTCCTTTCTGGGGTCCAGGGCTGTTGTTAGCCACCAGGAATGACAGTGCTCTCCATGCTGAGTGGAGCCATTTTTGCCAGGAAAGAGAGCCCATGGTCACGCCTTGTGCAAAGCATCCCACGCCAGGGGCTCCCATGCCTACATTCCTGTCCTGAAAGGAAGCCACTCAGAGGCAAGGTGGGTCCAACCACCTCCCATGTGTTCACTCATCACTGTGTTCCAGCAGTCACCCCAGTGAACAGTCCTGATGGGATTGGATGTGGCTCAGAATGTCACCCTCATGAGCTCTACCCTGCCACAGCTGCAGTTCTGCAGTGGGAGAAACTCAAAACCTCAAAACACATGCACATGAAAGAAAAGAGCAAGAGCCAGAGCCCAAACAGGCCAGGTGTGGCAAAGACAGCTGGAGTGCCTAGGTTGGGACTCAGAATTATGTCAGTGGGGTGGCATTGCTGCTGGCACCAGCATGATAACCGAGAGCCAGCCCTGCTCATTTTGGGGAGCAGTGTGTTGGGGAAGGCAGCAGAAATTGAGAGGCAGGATTGAGTTTGGCCCTAGGAGGAGGTTGGGTAAGAGGCCAGTGTGGGTTGGAGAGCCTGGGCAGATAGACAGAGGCCAGGGCACACCCCAAAGCCTGGAGACTGCCCTTGATGTCCAGGGTTGTGAAACACCACTTCCCCTCTTACTCACAACTGAGAGCAAGGGGCATTGATGAGTTCAGTTTGTGTGCGGCTGCATCCAAGGTGGCTCGGCTAGGAACCTCTGTTTCCTTGACTCAGGAGGCTGGGAGTCCAGGCTCCACTGAGGCTCGGCTGGGAGGATCGGAGTCTGAGTTTATGCCTGTGTTCCCTGTAGGATCCATGTTGGCTGAGCCTCAGTGTTTTTGTAATGAGAGGATGGGTGACCGTCATGTCTTTATCACAGGACACACTTGCTAAATGGATTTGTTTGCTCTGAGGAGGAAAGAGAGAGGGGGGAGTGGTGCTGGAGACAGGGATGCAGACAGGGGTCATGGACTTGGCATAACTCAGTCTTGGAGGTGATATCCCATCACCTGTACCCACTTCAATTCCCATGAATCCAGAGGCTGAGCCCCCTTGAGGTGAGGGGTGAACCGGTTCTGGGCAGCAGGATGCTGTGGTACCTCGGAGTCTCTGTGAGACCCCAACACTAGACACACTTGGCCCTTTTGAAATCTTAGGAGAAGCCTTGGGAAGTTGTATGGCAGAGGGGAGCAGCCTCTGCATCTCAGTCCCCTCCAACTTGCCATGGTGTAGAGAGGGAACTGCAGCCACGATGGGACGGACATTGGCCATGTCCCTGTGTGGGACACAGGCCTGATGGAGTTAGGGTGCATTCTTTGTCTCTCCCTTTCTTGTGATTATCCCATCTCTACATTTGTGCTTTAGCCACCTGTGAGTCCCATCTCTGGTTTCAGAGAGAACAGAGGGTGTTATGGGCCAATAGACACAATAAACCCTAGAGATTAGATGCTACCCTACTTTCCAGAAAAGACTGGGCACACCATGAGTTGCACAATGATGGGACCAGGGTCCAAAAGCTGCTGAGAGGGAAGGACTGGTTGTGAATGCATTTTTGAAGGCTCCAAGCTGGAACTCTAGTGGCACCAAGCAGGGCAGATGCTGGTGGGGATGTTTGGGTAGTTGTTGGTGAACACCTGCGCACCTGAGATGGGTAGGCATGGAGGAGAAATCGGCAGCCCATAGGGCTGTTGAAAGTGGTCTTATGTGAAAAGAGGCTCAGGTATGGGCACAGGAAATGACATCATTGCCTTGACAATGGATCAAACAGAACATGGAACCCTGGTATCCAGGCACCCACTTCACTGACCAAGCCATCCGAGCTCACTTGGTTGGAGCCACTGGAGGGAGAAGGATGTTCTCCTGTGGTTGCAGACAATGCCGAGCCTCAGGCTCCCAGGAATCTCAGGGGGGCCAACTAGCCCTTTTGTGGATACACTGGGTGAGGCTTCATCTTAGACGCCAGAGCCTCTGGCGATTGTTGCAGAGGAGCTCAAGAGTAACAGTGAGTAGCACAGGGCAGGTGAGCCCAGCAGGCCCTCTAGTCTGATCCCTGATGAATGGCCCAGGACTCCTATTCTGACTCTGTGTGTGTGTGTGTGTGTGTGTGTGTGTGTGTGTTTGTACTGATGGGAACTGTCCCATTGTGCTTTGACTCTAGTGTATTGGCACAAGTCATTTTTCTGTTTGTCACCATTTCCATTTTGAACCCACCATTCTTGGTCCCAACCCAGGGTGAAAATGATCAGAACACGGAGGAGCCCTTCAGGGTTCAGAGCCTTGAACCTTACAGGCAGGACCAGCTTAGGAATGAGCTCCTGCCTGTCATTTGTGGGAGGAACCTACATTTCAGCAGCAACATGGGGTTAATCTCCTGGGATTTCATCCCCACCCAGCAGGTGCTGGATCTCTTGTTCCCAAAACAGCCACCTTCTTCAGTCTTTACTCCTGGTGCCACTCCACATCCTCCAAGGGGACAAGAACCTCAGGTTCTGGATGGATGTTGTAGAATGCCCACAGAGCCAACTGCCAGGCTGGGTGGGGTGCAGTTGCTGGGCTTTGCTGATGTTGTCATCCCCCACAGTTCTTGGAACCTTCTGTGGCAGTGGCATCCAGGACCCCAGCAGCTGTGAGTAGCAGCTCCTCACTGCTTCACTCCAGCGAGCAGGTGGAAGACAGCCGCGTTGTTCACGTCCTCCTAGAGGGACAGAGCCTGAGGGAGACAAAGCGCATCCCGGTAAGCCCGACAGCAGGGCTGCCTCCTGGGTGTCCACACAGTGGAAGGCAGGAGACACAGCCAACCCCAGGGCTATGGTGGGAAATAAAGAAGAGAGAGGTCCGTCTTAAGGGCTTGACCTGAGGAGGGAGAGCATCAGCATGCCCAGCTTCAGTGGTGAGTGGGCCTGTGTATTGTGGGTTTTGCAGGCCAGAAGTGCAGACGGAAGTGCTGTGGACAGATGAAGGCAGAGATATGTCCAGGGTGCAGGCTGCAGTGCCTAGAACTTGGTATTCTCAATGAGTGAAGTTGGAGCAGAGGAGGTGGCAGTGACTTGTCACATGTGTAGGAGGGGATGTGTTCCTGGTGGCAGGGAAGAGAACCTCCTTAGCATGACTAGGTGTAGGAATTTGGGGTCGGGATCACCAGGGGGGTCATGCCAAAGCTTCGGAATGTTAGGCTTTGCATGTATGTAAATACGGAGCTAAAGGGGTTCTTGGCAGAATTTCTATGGATGTGCAGTAGACACGCTAATGCTGCAGGTGTCCAGCTGCAGAGGAGACATGTTCAGTGACTGCCAGTGCTGAGTCAAGTACATCATTACAACCAGACCCGCACCGAGCTTCCAGAGGCCAGGGCCTCTCAAAGCTATCATGAAGCACTCAAGTGCACACTCTTGTATCTGAGTCTGTTTTGTGTCGTGGCAGTCAGGACCCAAATTTTCAGTGCATCTGCCTCTTCCACCCACAAAGGCAGCCTGCATCCCAGATCACACTTGGTGCGCAGATCCCTGGCCCATTGCTCTCATCTCAGTGAGATGAGAGTGTGTCTGTGCATAGGCAGTTTGGTCCTTTGACATGAGTGGAATGTGGCTCCCCAGGGGGAGGGGAGATGACAGGTACAGGCAGATATTTGTACCAGGATTGTTCTAGTAGCACATTGCAAGAACCCAGGTGGTATATGGAGGACACACTCAGGTAGCAGGATAACAAGATTGTGCCCTTGTATATGTAGCTGAGATTTCTCCTGAATGTTTGACCACAGTCTTCTGGGTAGCTCTTCTAAAAGCCATTCTCTGATGACATTTGTCCCACCCTGATCCAGGTGACCTTTCAGGAGACGGTGACAAGCCTCATCTGCAGGGCCTTGGACCAAAATTTGTTGCAGCATGAGGATGTGGACAACTTTGAGCTGCTGTATATGATGTCTGAGGATGAGAGTAAGTAGGACAATCAGACAGTGGGGAGACATGATCCACAGTGGGCTCAGGATAACTGACAGCCAAGAGAAAGTGGGCCTTGGCCCCAAAATACCAAAGTGTGATGGGCCTGGCGGAGACTCTCAGGGGTTGTGGGTGTTTTGTGGTATAATTCTTGAGTGCCACCTAACAATTCTCTCCACTTCGCTCTGCAGAAATCAAGGTCTCTGACCACTCACTCGTGTGTCTGTCCATGAATCTGGGAATACAATATTTCATCGTGAGGAAACGCCCCCAGGTCAAGGGAAAGGAGGTAAACACCTACCTTATTCAAGCTGTGCATGTGCTGCCATTCCACTCCGACCTGAGGAAATAAGAAGCCTCAGCACCTGGACATATTTGCTGGAAGCCCATAGAGCCAACTGACAGTCTGGGGTGGCTTTCTGTTTCTGGGTTTGCTGATGTTCCATCCCCCACAGTTCTCAGAATCAACCTGCAAGTCCTCCAGGCCGCTTTCCCACAAGCAGGTGGGAGACACCTGCTTAATTCGTGTCCACTTAGAAACACAAAGTCCAGAGATGGCCAAGAGTGTTCTGGTAAGCCTGGGAGCAGGGGTGTCCCGTGGTGCTTACACCTGGGTGGGGAGCAGACACTGGTCCAATACCATGGACTACTCATGCCCTCTTGAATTTGGAGCTTCTGGATGATCAGGAGGATAGATGGGAATCAAGAAGGGAGAGGTCAGTGTGAAGGGCTGGAGCTGAGATGAGCGAGTGCAGCAGCTTGTCCACTGCCATGTCTGAGGGAGTCTGTGTGTCAGGTGGCAGCATGCAGTCCAGAAGGGCAGGGACAGGTATGGGTGACAGATGAGAATAGGACAGGAACTAGGTTGCAGGTTCCCTTGTATGGGATGCTGACGTCTATGGAGGAGGACAGCAGTGTGAGGTTCTCCATGTTCCTTGAACAAGGAGCTGAGAGAGTCTCTCTGCAGAGTCGATATGGATGTGGAGCAAGCACACTAAATGTCCAGGTAACCCAATGACCACCCTTGCCGGATGAGGTGCCCTCCTACATCCCAGCCAGCACTGAGCCTCTGGAGGCCAGGAGCTCTCGTGGCTATCTTTCAGCTCTCCTGTGTGTGGTCATGTTCCTGGGTCTGTTTTTGGCCCTGGCAATCCAGACCAAAGCCTCTAGGTTTTGTGCCTAGGCCATTCCCAATGCCGCCTGCATCCTCGGGCAGACCTGGGATCTTGGAGGCTATTGTCCCATTCCTCCCAACTTGTGGGATGAGATTGCATCTGTATGCAGGTAGTGGGGTCCTTTCACTCCGAGAGGAGTGCAGCTCCACAAAGAGCAATGGCAGGCCCAGGAAGTCCTATGTACAAGGATTGGGCTAGTAGCCTGTGGGAAGAGCCCACACGATGAGCATGAGGTCAGCCTCGGGTAGTAGGGTCATGGATGTTGCCCTTGTATTTAGAGTGGAGTTGCCTCCAGAATGCCCCTGCCCACTGTCCTTGAGTAGTCACTTCAAGGCCCATTTCCTGAAGGCCTGTCTCCCATGCTGCTCCAGGTGACCTGCCACGATAGGGCTCCTGTCGTCATCCGCAGCGCCCTCGACCTACACTTCCTTACTGAGGAGAATCCAGAGGATTATGAGCTGGGCCAAATCATCTCTCGCCGTCAGAGTAAGTGAGACAATCAGATAGCAGAGAGCAAGGGTCAGGATGTGGACTCAGGTCAACTCTTAGCAACAAAGAGTAGTCTCTGACCCCCAAGAACACTCCAACAGGTGTGTTGGGTTCGTGCACAAAGCCAACTGCACTTCTGCTGGTGGAAGGTCTTGAGGTCCAATGGTATACCCCGGTGGATATTGCGGCTCCCCACCAGGTGCCCTCCCCTGGACATGAACAGGCATCCAAAGCTGACATCTTTGAGGAGTGAGGAGGAAAGCCTCTCTCCAGGAGCAGTATGTTTTCATGGTCTGGGATAGGAGTGGTTTCAAAGGAACATGGGAATGCATGGGCTAAAGAGGGAACTGGCATTTTGTGGACTGAAGCAGTACTATTGAAAGCCTTCTGTGTGACCAAAAAACCACTGCCTGGGCAGAGCATTGCCAGGATTCTAGCAAGCAGTAACAGGATGAAATTGGGAAGAAAACACAGCCTGGGAGACAGCCTGAATCATCTGTTTTTGCATAAATTCCATGGTCTTACGCACCTGAGTCCACTAGGCAAGGAGTGATCACAATAGCCAGGTTGTGATCCCTAACTAAAGTCAGATGAGGGCTTCCTGAGCACGTAGCCACAGAGCTCATCTGATAATAATGCCAGCGCTTTTTCGTTGGTTGGTTGGTTGGTTTTTGTGAGCCAAACACCACAGCAGCCATTATCCCAGCCTATGTACCCTGAAGACCACCATCCCTATGAGTTCTAGGATCACTTGTCTCCTATCTTAACCTACTGTTAGGTTAGTAGAGTCTATGGAAGAGGAAGTCTGTCTGGGGCCTTGGTAGCCTAAGAAATTCATAGCAGAGATCTCCACATCCAACCCAGAAGGGATGGAGAACAGGCTCTAGGTTAGAGGAGGGCGACAGGAAACACATGTTCAGAGGAAGGAGAAGCGGCTGTTGTATTCCCCCACTCGGGGTCATGGCACCACTGGGCCATACACCATGTTGGAGGGAAGCAGTCCCTTTGCTGGTCTTTGGAACCATTGTTCTCAGTAGGGCAGTATTTGGAATGTGGCCTCCATTCTCAGAAGCCTGGTTCACATGGAGGCGGGCTCCACCAACGCAGAAGCATGGCTCTAACGTGGTATCCGCGCTGGTCAGCCTGTCCTCACTGTGGCCATACTTGAGGAAAATAACTCAGAGGAGGAATCCTAGGCCTTTTTTCTCTGGGTTTCATAGCTTTCTCTTTGGTTGTGCACTGAGGCTGTCCATAAAGCTCTAGTGTGTGGCAGTGGAGAGCTCCTCAGCCCTTGCCACAAAGGCATAGACTGGGAGAGAGAGAACGAGGCTGGCAGAGAGGGAGAGAGAGAAAGATGGAGAGGGAGGACCTCTCCTTGGAGAATGAGGATTCAGTGGAGCCAACAGGAACAAGGTACTGTTGCCCAGGGCACAACCCTGTTTAGGTCTTACTCCAACCATGCTCAACCTTTCTTCCAGTCCCTCCCACCCCCCAGTAGTGTATTCATCTTGAATGAGAATTTCATGTTGACATCAGAGCACTCACCATCCAATGCTTCCCTCCAAACCCACCTATGAAGATGGCTCATGTGGGGACTGAATCTTCGGCACAGGAGCCTTTTGTGGGAGATTTCAGATGCAAACCCTAGTGGTGTGCTTTGGCAGATGCAAGAGGACCTGAGATATTCTGGAGTCCAAAGCCTTCGGTAGGAACAGACATTAGGTCTGTTGAAGTGCTCTGCCTAGTTCTTCCTCAGGGAGGACTGTGGAGGCTGTCTTTGTTGGTATTGGTGCTGAATTGGAGAGCTCTCAGGTGTGTGGCTCTGGCCTTTTCTGGCACAGGCTCTCAGATGTTGGCGTGTCCTAGGGAGCACCTCCTGAGTGCCACCTTCTTTTTGTACACCCCTCTCTCCCCAGAGCTGAGGATTCCAGCAGAGGCCAACGTATTTTATGCCAAGAATCCTCACAAAAAATCCAACTTTGTGCTGAGGAAAAGGAGCCTCTCCCAAAAGAATGATGGGTGGATCGAGCCTCAACCTCCCTCTCGTCCTGCAAAGAAGGCTCCTGCCCTCCTGAGGATGCTTGCAAAACCATTCTGTTGCTGTGTGCCTGGGCGGGGCTGAGGCAGCCCAGGAATATTTACATTGATTACTATTTTCTTCAAAGTTTGAATCTATAGTTTGCCATTGTCCTTGACCTTGTTTAGTAACACAGTTGTTACTCTATCCTGTATTTGTTGTTTCCATTAATATATTATTATTATTTTAAAATATATATGTTTTTGTTACCTGATCTACTGTGATGATTTGAGTATACTAAATGTAGCAGTCATTCCTAAAGGACACATCCAAACCAACAGGAAGGAATGTTTCATTCTATCAGCAAGAACTTTGGTTTTTAGGAGTTTGGCAGATGGCATTATCTGAGTCAGTTTTCCAATGGGGGCAATGAAGTATCAGCTATGATGGTACAAACACAAACAAAGACACACAAACACACACAAGAGCACACACACTCACTGAGAGATAGATAGACAGATGGAGTTGGTCTCTGCTGAAATACTTTGGAGACATGGTTCTGATTTCTCCCCTTTTGGAGTATTTTCAATTGCACAAGGTGTCTTGCAAATGAACCCATGTCTGAGGAAGACATGCATGTGTACTTCACATGCCACTTTTCACATAGCAGGAAGGTCATGTAATATTTTTCATGCAGCTGTCTTTTGACTGTGAACCATCCCATGAGGTCAGCTGTGGAATTTTCAACTTGTAGCATCACAATGGGGATCCACTCTTTGGATTTGGGGATATTTCCGATTTTCTTGATTCAGATTGGAATGATATATATATATATTAGTTTTTGATGAAAATTCTGCATTTGATGGTAATGAATGTCGTGCATCTAGGAATCTGTAGAGTGCAGACAATGAATGGATGCCTACTGTTGTCTGGACTGGTCTGAAAAGTCCTGTAGCATCTGAGCATGTGTGAGGGCTGTACAGGTCTTGCCAAAAGTCCAGGTCAGATGATCCTGCACAAAGCTGAACTCCTAGTGGTCTCCACAACAGTGTAAGGGCCAAGGAGAAACTCACTTCCACACAGAAGTTGGGAAGCTACCTTATGAAGGTGATCATAGATACGGGATTATTAATATATCCAGGTTGGCATCTATTATTTTTTTAGCTTTTGACTTTCGCAGCTGTGGGCATCTTGACAACCATCAACTCCCTGTAAGCACAGACAACTCTATAAGAACCTGAGGATAAATTTCCCTGTGCATGTCCCCTTGTGAAACTGCTTAAGCACCACCTGGTTTACACACAGGTGGAATTTCTAGATCAAAGTGTGCATGTTTACTTCTTTGACTAAGCACTGCCAGGTGGCTCTTCTGCATAGCTCTACCTGTGGCCAGGATTGTATTATCTAGCTTTCTAACTTTTGCAGGTTGAGTAGATACATAGTGGGAGCACACTGTTTTTGTTGGTATTTTTCTTGGTATCTATTCTGATGCTTTTCACTGGGGGATTTTTTCCTGTGAAAATGGGCTTCCTCTACTTGACCTTATTTTCTTCTTTTTAAAATTTTTTCAATGTGACTTTTTAATTTTAGTTTTATTAAAGACATTGCCCCTTGCTTGCATAGTCTATATCTAAAGCACTAGTCCTTGCTCCAAGGCCCAGCTTGCTCTCAGCTGCCCCAGGAGGGGAACAGTCTTTGGCGGTAGACAAGAGACGCCCCTGCAGGGGGCACAAGTGCTTTGGCCCTCTGGTGTCTTGCCAGCAGTGCTTCTCATGCTCACAGAGGGTTTCAGACACTGAGTCAATGGTCCAGGTGGTCTTTTGTTCAGTCTGATCTCAAATTGAGCTCCTCTGAGAGGTCATATTGAAGTCCTTGTGTGTACCTGACCCATCATTTTAAACAATATTCCAAGTTCACTTTTTGTGTGTACGTGGGTTCTGGGGATTGAACCCAGGGCCTTGAGCCTGTGAGGCAAGTGACCTACCTGAGCTACACCCTCAGAGACCCCTGTAAAAGTATTTCCCCTTTGCCTCGGGGTCTAAGTTGCCAAGGCTGACCTCAAACGTTCCTCTTGCCTCAGCCTCCCTGGTGGCTGGCATGACAGGCATGCACCTGGGACTGTCACACTCGAGCCTGTGATGGGAACTCATGTGCATCTGTCCAGGGCTGAGCATGGTTAGGCAGAGCTGTGCTCCAGGCTCCCTGCAGGGCTGTGGAGGCTTCTGCTGCCCAGCAGCCCTGGTGCCATGGCCAGGGCTCCTCCCAGCCGAGGGCAGGCAGCTGCCCATTGCTGTAGGCTGACCTTATTTTCTTCTTATGGCACTCGTCCGTTCTCTGGAGTATGTTGTATGGTTTGTCCATTAGGAGTCTAACAGGTCCTCTAGAACCTTCAAACAATTAGTAAAATTCCTGAACAGTAAGTGAGCGCGCGCAGGAATTGGGCTAATATTTTGGGAAGAACAATGTTGGATGATATATTCATGGCTTGAATATATCATCCAACATGAAGTTATATTTTATTACTTACAAAATAATAAAATAATGAAGCAATACCATGGGCTGAGCTAAAATAGATCCTTAGGATCTTAGGCATTCTGTAATAAATCTGTGTCACTTGAAGTATAGAGTTGATCGACTCTGAGTAATGAAACAGAAGTAAAGGTATCAAAGCCAATGATCATCTGTTTCCAATTTTCTGTGATTTGGTTCAAGTGGTAAAGTGGTGATATTTATTAATAATGGATCGAATAGGTTCATAATTGTTTTAGAGTACAATTAGATGCCTTCAAACTTTAGGCTACATGGGCACATTTGAGAACGGTTCCAGCCATTCTCTCATCCTTTGGGTCATTCCCCTCCTATGTCCTATGAGACATTTTCTATTAGAGGCTTTAAGAAGAAGAAGAGAATATTCTGTAAAGAAAACCTTGTGATCTGTGCAGTATGAAGTTGAATGGATTCATTCAGAAATCAGAAATTCTATTGAAAGATATTTATTTGCATGAGCCAAATAAAACCTATTTTTAGGCATCCTGGTGAAGACAAGGTTTTATCTTTATGTCTCATTTTCTATGTTTTGTTGTTGTTGTTGTTGTTAGAATGAAATTCATATGTTGCCAGACCATTCTATCAGATGTGTAACTAGATGCCATTTAAATTACCCACTTTTACATGGTAGACAGTTTTTAATGAACACTGCCTGTCTGCACCTTTTTTAAAAACAGGACTGGGATCAGAAGCCCAAATACCAATGGTTAGCTGGAGCATATTTTTCATTTGGCCTATCTGTCAGTATTCCCTGAGGTCATCTGTGCAATCAGCTTCGTTACTCCTGCTCCCTCACTGGATTTCATAGAAACCATATGCTATGTATGAATCAGGGACACCAATCCCACAACATAGCATTCTTGCAATATCCAAAGTCCCACTTTTCACTTCGCCATGCCTGAGATCAGCAGTAATATTTATCAGCAAATGTGAGATTTTCAAAGATCCAATTCTATGTGCTCCTTTCTCATAGAGCCTTAGGCAGGGATATAGCATACATAAATATTAAGTAAAGTCCATAGTTTTTAAAATGTCATCCATTGAATAGTTGACACATGTCTGAGATACTTTTTATTTTGGAGGAGGTATTATTTAATAGGGAATTCCAACAGCTACCTAATAGTGAAATGAGAAGTCTTGCATCCATTTTATTTTGTTTCTGATGATTTTTATGAGTAAGGGTAAGATACTTCCTTGTTCTGATGCAGATGTTGCCCACTTTTGTGAATGGATGCGGGGTGTCACCTACTACTTGCATATCTGCATATTGGGCTTGACACTGCTATCGTACTTGGTAGTTGGCAAAAAGTCAATACTGAAGTTAAGCTCTTGTGTTCTAGCAGCAGAGCTGAAGATCCTTGATGTGCCACCTTCTGCAATCCATGCTGCTCTCTTCATGTTCCTTATTGACTTCCTGGTGAGGAGCATCATGGTCTCCTGGTCTTGAGAATGGCCAAGCATTGCTCTGTGAATGTGGAAGATGGGCATGTGGAAGGCTCCAGGGAGGAGGGATCATTGAACATGTACTCGAATCCATGTGCCTGTTGAATGACCTGTTTTTTTTATTTTTGGGTTTTAAGGGAGACACTGCCCTAAAACACTTCTGTGCAGCTGGGGATGCAGGCTTCTGCTTCACCTTGCAGGAAGCATTAACGAATCCTTTCCAGAAGACATGAGAAGAGAGAAGTGAGCCTCTGGTATCATGCAGGTTCCTTGCATTGCCCATGGGCTAGAAGAGAGAAGAGTTGCTTCATGAGATTTGATCCCCTTTTTCCTGAAAAGTTCCACACAGAGGTGAGTCCCCAGCATGTTTAGAAATCATTTCAGACACCTTTCTGGACGGAATTGAATCAGAGCCCCTGATGATGTGGAAGAGCTAAAGATGGGTTTGCTATGAATTTTCTATTTCATTCATCAGGGCCTGAGTCAAGTCAGTCATTGTGCTGTCAACACATGAGCTGCTGGTCAAATGTGAGGAAGTGGTCTTGCTTTATGAAAACACCACCCTGATTCAGTGAGCCAGAGGCAGCCTGCAGTCCCTGTTTTCCTGTAAAGGCAGATTGCTGTGGATGGCCTCTGGCCTCGTCATGCATCCCTGCTCAGAGTAGGGGATTGAGGGACCAGGCAGATCCCTAGTTCCTTTTGACCTTTATTGCCATTGGGCCACCCCAGGGTCCTTGGACTCTACCTGGTCTTCTGGCCTGGGTCAGGGGATGTGAGGTTTGGAATCCCCCTCTGTGGCAGGATCCCAGCCCCCCAGCCACTTGAGGTCAGCACATCCTTCCCTAATTGTGTTAGAGTTGGAGACTTCTCCCACCCATCCTCATCCATGCTCATCCCACATTTTGTAGCTTGGCACCTGAGGACCTTTATTCATTGACTTAGTTGTTAGTGATGATGGTTACTAAGACTAAGTGACTCTTTCAAGTCACATCACTTGCATGGTAGGGCTAGAGCATGGATCTTCCTAATTGATTTCATGGGACTCTCTCATGGAAACTGTGACTGCTTCCTAAACACACACTCTACATTTGGAGTGTCAAAATTCTTGCCACTGCCTCCTTGGCAAGTGTATCTTGTCTTCTACGTGGGAATTTCACAAATATTTTCCTTTGGTTTGTGGAGGTCATGCAGAAGGGATTTCATTTGAAATAGCCCAAACAAGAAATACCAGTTGTCTTTTTCGCACATGGATGTGTGTAGTGAACACCCCTTTCTGTGTGCTTGCATGAGTTACTCCTTTGAATTTGTTGAAGAATGGTTGGCTGGGGAGCAAGTTAACGAGAGATGGATATCAATGGTTGTCAAGTATTCTGACGTGAAGAATGTATTGAGGATGTGAAGGCTTTTCTAGCCAGTTCCTATGGCTCAGTCAGGGATCAGTCAGAGGATTCTGTCTGGTAGACTCTTTGGCACAGATGTCAAAGTGGCCTGGTCTTACCCTGTCCAGGACTGAATGCTGAGCTGGAGTGGGAGCTTCTTGTCATTTCAAGCATTTCCATGAGTCTGTCCTCTGTTCTCTTGTATCCAAGTGGTTTCTAATAGGAAAGCAGAACAAAAATTGAAAGTATGGTGATTGATTATTTTTACCAATGTTATTTCAATCCACTTTGTTTAATACGAAATTACCTTTATGCTAGTAAGATTTCATATGTGAGGAAATAATGAAAATATTGGGGTTAGGGGATGAGAATATGCAAATCAAACATTTTTGAGCACCAAGACCCGTTTTTTGTTTTTGTTTTTGTTTTTTTTTTTTTTAACTTAAATAATATTAAGTGCCAGAGGACCACCGCTGCCATTCAGCCTCAACAACCTCCAGGTCCAGCCTCCAGGTGGCCCATTTCACCAGGGTGTGTGGGACCACACTGTCCTGGGATGAGAGAACAGTACCCACGGATGTTGACATCTCACAGAGTAGATATTGCCAGTGACAGTAGGGAGCTATTGGCACATGAGGAAGGGAAGAGCTCTCAGGATGGGAAGAGGGGGCCGCTTCGAGACTCATTGGGTATGGCACGAGGCTGCTGGGTGTGGTGTTGGCCTGGGCCCACTGAGTGGGGCAGATCCGTGGTCTGTGTTTCTGTACCCTCCTCTGTAGCCTGTGTTGGCAGCAGATCAGGGAATTGCGATCAGAAGTGCTCCCAGTAACACAGGCACCAGCCCCCAGAGTGTGTGCCTATCCGTTTCCCCACCTGGCCTGACTTAGTGCCTGTCTTGCCTCAGGGCTGAGACCCTACAATCTCTGATGAGGGTGTCTGTGGTCCAGATCCAACCTGCATGGCCAACATGCTCAGACCTTCAGCTGGGTCCTAGGCTGCTGCAACCAAACTCTGTTAACTGGGTGGCCGACAACAGAGGAAGTGTCTTCCGTTGAGCTCCAGAGGCTCAACACAGTAGGTGTTGGGCTGTCCCAGTGCCATAACCCCTCCCAGGTTTCAAGGGGACTGTCTCCCCAACTCTCCCAGCCCTTGCCCACTCTCCTATTGCTGCCCACGATCTGTGGTTCCCATATGGGCATCCCGCCCTGGCTCCAACCTCACATATCCGGTATCCCTCAGTCTGGGTCCAGACTCTCCTCTTCCTACAAGAATATCAGATATTGGATTTGGTCCCAGTTGATGCTGTGTTCCATCATGTGAGCTCTTAGCTTCATCACTGTGCAAAGACTCTTTTCCCACACAAGTTCGCACGACTTTTGGCTGGCTAAGAATTTTCAGGCGACACTTTTCTAATGAGTACACTTTCCTTCCTTCCGATCTCCCACCAGTGAGCATTCCTCGCACCCTTGTCCTAGTTCCTTTATGGCAGTTTCCCTCCTTATGGCTGAGAGGACCTAGTGACCCCTGAATTCACACGTTCTCCTTAATCACCAACACACTGCAGAATTCTCCAGGGGGCCATATATGCTCCTGGAAGTTGGTGTTGGAAATAGTTCTCCATCCATTAATCACTCCCTCACTCACTAATGTCCTTGTGTCCTTGAGAAAGGCTCTCCCTTTCCTGGTTTTCCTGAATAGAAATCCTCTTGCCTCTTGGGTGAATAGGGTTATGGGTTGTGCAGAGGGTGTTGGTCCACTGAGCATCTTAGAGACTGTCCTTTATGGAGCCTAATGATCCTCACTGGGGAATGAGGCCAGGGTCCTAACTGTGGTTAGTTAGAGAGGGAAAGAAGGACAAGGGAAACTCAGATGTCCCTTCATGGCCCCTGGAGTTAGAGGACTTACCCCTTTGCACCTGGGATCAGGAGACCTCATTTCCTCGAGGACACGCACACTCAGACGTTAATCTTGAGTGTGGGTTCCTTTCTGGGGTCCAGGGCTGTTGTTAGCCACCAGGAATGACAGTGCTCTCCATGCTGAGTGGAGCCATTTTTGCCAGGAAAGAGAGCCCATGGTCACGCCTTGTGCAAAGCATCCCACGCCAGGGGCTCCCATGCCTACATTCCTGTCCTGAAAGGAAGCCACTCAGAGGCAAGGTGGGTCCAACCACCTCCCATGTGTTCACTCATCACTGTGTTCCAGCAGTCACCCCAGTGAACAGTCCTGATGGGATTGGATGTGGCTCAGAATGTCACCCTCATGAGCTCTACCCTGCCACAGCTGCAGTTCTGCAGTGGGAGAAACTCAAAACCTCAAAACACATGCACATGAAAGAAAAGAGCAAGAGCCAGAGCCCAAACAGGCCAGGTGTGGCAAAGACAGCTGGAGTGCCTAGGTTGGGACTCAGAATTATGTCAGTGGGGTGGCATTGCTGCTGGCACCAGCATGATAACCGAGAGCCAGCCCTGCTCATTTTGGGGAGCAGTGTGTTGGGGAAGGCAGCAGAAATTGAGAGGCAGGATTGAGTTTGGCCCTAGGAGGAGGTTGGGTAAGAGGCCAGTGTGGGTTGGAGAGCCTGGGCAGATAGACAGAGGCCAGGGCACACCCCAAAGCCTGGAGACTGCACTTGATGTCCAGGGTTGTGAAACACCACTTCCCCTCTTACTCACAACTGAGAGCAAGGGGCATTGATGAGTTCAGTTTGTGTGCGGCTGCATCCAAGGTGGCTCGGCTAGGAACCTCTCTTTCCTTGACTCAGGAGGCTGGGAGTCCAGGCTCCACTGAGGCTCGGCTGGGAGGATCGGAGTCTGAGTTTATGCCTGTGTTCCCTGTAGGATCCATGTTGGCTGAGCCTCAGTGTTTTTGTAATGAGAGGATGGGTGACCGTCATGTCTTTATCACAGGACACACTTGCTAAATGGATTTGTTTGCTCTGAGGAGGAAAGAGAGAGGGGGGAATGGTGCTGGAGACAGGGATGCAGACAGGGGTCATGGACTTGGCATAACTCAGTCTTGGAGGTGATATCCCATCACCTGTACCCACTTCAATTCCCATGAATCCAGAGGCTGAGCCCCCTTGAGGTGAGGGGTGAACCGGTTCTGGGCAGCAGGATGCTGTGGTACCTCGGAGTCTCTGTGAGACCCCAACACTAGACACACTTGGCCCTTTTGAAATCTTAGGAGAAGCCTTGGGAAGTTGTATGGCAGAGGGGAGCAGCCTCTGCATCTCAGTCCCCTCCAACTTGCCATGGTGTAGAGAGGGAACTGCAGCCACGATGGGACGGATATTGGCCATGTCCCTGTGTGGGACACAGGCCTGATTGAGTTAGGGTGCATTCTTTGTCTCTCCCTTTCTTGTGATTATCCCATCTCTACATTTGTGCTTTAGCCACCTGTGAGTCCCATCTCTGGTTTCAGAGAGAACAGAGGGTGTTATGGGCCAATAGACACAATAAACCCTAGAGATTAGATGCTACCCTACTTTCCAGAAAAGACTGGGCACACCATGAGTTGCACAATGATGGGACCAGGGTCCAAAAGCTGCTGAGAGGGAAGGACTGGTTGTGAATGCATTTTTGAAGGCTCCAAGCTGGAACTCTAGTGGCACCAAGCAGGGCAGATGCTGGTGGGGATGTTTGGGTAGTTGTTGGTGAACACCTGCGCACCTGAGATGGGTAGGCATGGAGGAGAAATCGGCAGCCCATAGGGCTGTTGAAAGTGGTCTTATGTGAAAAGAGGCTCAGGTATGGGCACAGGAAATGACATCATTGCCTTGACAATGGATCAAACAGAACATGGAACCCTGGTATCCAGGCACCCACTTCACTGACCAAGCCATCCGAGCTCACTTGGTTGGAGCCACTGGAGGGAGAAGGATGTTCTCCTGTGGTTGCAGACAATGCCGAGCCTCAGGCTCCCAGGAATCTCAGGGGGGCCAACTAGCCCTTTTGTGGATACACTGGGTGAGGCTTCATCTTAGACGCCAGAGCCTCTGGCGATTGTCGCAGAGGAGCTCAAGAGTAACAGTGAGTAGCACAGGGCAGGTGAGCCCAGCAGGCCCTCTAGTCTGATCCCTGATGAATGGCCCAGGACTCCTATTCTGACTCTGTGTGTGTGTGTGTGTGTGTGTGTGTGTGTGTGTGTGTTTGTACTGATGGGAACTGTCCCATTGTGCTTTGACTCTAGTGTATTGGCACAAGTCATTTTTCTGTTTGTCACCATTTCCATTTTGAACCCACCATTCTTGGTCCCAACCCAGGGTGAAAATGATCAGAACACGGAGGAGCCCTTCAGGGTTCAGAGCCTTGAACCTTACAGGCAGGACCAGCTTAGGAATGAGCTCCTGCCTGTCATTTGTGGGAGGAACCTACATTTCAGCAGCAACATGGGGTTAATCTCCTGGGATTTCATCCCCACCCAGCAGGTGCTGGATCTCTTGTTCCCAAAACAGCCACCTTCTTCAGTCTTTACTCCTGGTGCCATTCCACATCCTCCAAGGGGACAAGAACCTCAGGTTCTGGATGGATGTTGTAGAATGCCCACAGAGCCAACTGCCAGGCTGGGTGGGGTGCAGTTGCTGGGCTTTGCTGATGTTGTCATCCCCCACAGTTCTTGGAACCTTCTGTGGCAGTGGCATCCAGGACCCCAGCAGCTGTGAGTAGCAGCTCCTCACTGCTTCACTCCAGCGAGCAGGTGGAAGACAGCCGCGTTGTTCACGTCCTCCTAGAGGGACAGAGCCTGAGGGAGACAAAGCGCATCCCGGTAAGCCCGACAGCAGGGCTGCCTCCTGGGTGTCCACACAGTGGAAGGCAGGAGACACAGCCAACCCCAGGGCTATGGTGGGAAATAAAGAAGAGAGAGGTCCGTCTTAAGGGCTTGACCTGAGGAGGGAGAGCATCAGCATGCCCAGCTTCAGTGGTGAGTGGGCCTGTGTATTGTGGGTTTTGCAGGCCAGAAGTGCAGACGGAAGTGCTGTGGACAGATGAAGGCAGAGATATGTCCAGGGTGCAGGCTGCAGTGCCTAGAACTTGGTATTCTCAATGAGTGAAGTTGGAGCAGAGGAGGTGGCAGTGACTTGTCACATGTGTAGGAGGGGATGTGTTCCTGGTGGCAGGGAAGAGATCCTCCTTAGCATGACTAGGTGTAGGAATTTGGGGTCGGGATCACCTGGGGGGTCATGCCAAAGCTTCGGAATGTTAGGCTTTGCATGTAGGTAAATACGGAGCTAAATGGGTTCTTGGCAGAATTTCTATGGATGTGCAGTAGACACGCTAATGCTGCAGGTGTCCAGCTGCAGAGGAGACATGTTCAGTGACTGCCAGTGCTGAGTCAAGTACATCATTACAACCAGACCTGCACCGAGCTTCCAGAGGCCAGGGCCTCTCAAAGCTATCATGAAGCACTCAAGTGCACACTCTTGTATCTGAGTCTGTTTTGTGTCGTGGCAGTCAGGACCCAAATTTTCAGTGCATCTGCCTCTTGCACCCACAAAGGCAGCCTGCATCCCAGATCACACTTGGTGCGCAGATCCCTGGCCCATTGCTCTCATCTCAGTGAGATGAGAGTGTGTCTGTGCATAGGCAGTTTGGTCCTTTGACATGAGTGGATTGTGGCTCCCCAGGGGGAGGGGAGATGGCAGGTACAGGCAGATATTTGTACCAGGATTGTTCTAGTAGCACATTGCAAGAACCCAGGTGGTATATGGAGGACACACTCAGGTAGCAGGATAACAAGATTGTGCCCTTGTATATGTAGCTGAGATTTCTCCTGAATGTTTGACCACAGTCTTCTGGGTAGCTCTTCTAAAAGCCATTCTCTGATGACATTTGTCCCACCCTGATCCAGGTGACCTTTCAGGAGACGGTGACAAGCCTCATCCGCAGGGCCTTGAACCAAAATTTGTTGCAGCATGAGGATGTGGACAACTTTGAGCTGCTGTATATGATGTCTGAGGATGAGAGTAAGTAGGACAATCAGACAGTGGGGAGACATGATCCACAGTGGGCTCAGGATAACTGACAGCCAAGAGAAAGTGGGCCTTGGCCCCAAAATACCAAAGTGTGATGGGCCTGGCGGAGACTCTCAGGGGTTGTGGGTGTTTTGTGGTATAATCCTTGAGTGCCACCTAACAATTCTCTCCACTTCGCTCTGCAGAAATCAAGGTCTCTGACCACTCACTCGTGTGTCTGTCCATGAATCTGGGAATACAATATTTCATGGTGAGGAAACGCCCCCAGGTCAAGGGAAAGGAGGTAAACACCTACCTTATTCAAGCTGTGCATGTGCTGCCATTCCACTCCGACCTGAGGAAATAAGAAGCCTCAGCACCTGGACATATTTGCTGGAAGCCCATAGAGCCAACTGACAGTCTGGGGTGGCTTTCTGTTTCTGGGTTTGCTGATGTTCCATCCCCCACAGTTCTCAGAATCAACCTGCAAGTCCTCCAGGCCGCTTTCCCACAAGCAGGTGGGAGACACCTGCTTAATTCGTGTCCACTTAGAAACACAAAATCCAGAGATGGCCAAGAGTGTTCTGGTAAGCCTGGGAGCAGGGGTGTCCCGTGGTGCTTACACCTGGGTGGGGAGCAGACACTGGTCCAATACCATGGACTACTCATGCCCTCTTGAATTTGGAGCTTCTGGATGATCAGGAGGATAGATGGGAATCAAGAAGGGAGAGGTCAGTGTGAAGGGCTGGAGCTGAGATGAGCGAGTGCAGCAGCTTGTCCACTGCCATGTCTGAGGGAGTCTGTGTGTCAGGTGGCAGCATGCAGTCCAGAAGGGCAGGGACAGGTATGGGTGACAGATGAGAATAGGACAGGAACTAGGTTGCAGGTTCCCTTGTATGGGATGCTGACGTCTATGGAGGAGGACAGCAGTGTGAGGTTCTCCATGTTCCTTGAACAAGGAGCTGAGAGAGTCTCTCTGCAGAGTCGATATGAATGTGGAGCAAGCACACTAAATGTCCAGGTAACCCAATGACCACCCTTGCCGGATGAGGTGCCCTCCTACATCCCAGCCAGCACTGAGCCTCTGGAGGCCAGGAGCTCTCGTGGCTATCTTTCAGCTCTCCTGTGTGTGGTCATGTTCCTGGGTCTGTTTTTGGCCCTGGCAATCCAGACCAAAGCCTCTAGGTTTTGTGCCTAGGCCATTCCCAATGCTGCCTGCATCCTCGTGCAGACCTGGGATCTTGGAGGCTATTGTCCCATTCCTCCCAACTTGTGGGATGAGATTGCATCTGTATGCAGGTAGTGGGGTCCTTTCACTCCGAGAGGAGTGCAGCTCCACAAAGAGCAATGGCAGGCCCAGGAAGTCCTATGTACAAGGATTGGGCTAGTAGCCTGTGGGAAGAGCCCACACGATGAGCAGGAGGTCAGCCTCGGGTAGTAGGGTCATGGATGTTGCCCTTGTATTTAGAGTGGAGGTGCCTCCAGAATGCCCCTGCCCACTGTCCTTGAGTAGTCACTTCAAGGCCCATTTCCTGAAGGCCTGTCTCCCATGCTGCTCCAGGTGACCTGCCACGATAGGGCTCCTGTCGTCATCCGCAGCGCCCTCGACCTACACTTCCTTACTGAGGAGAATCCAGAGGATTATGAGCTGGGCCAAATCATCTCTCGCCGTCAGAGTAAGTGAGACAATCAGATAGCAGAGAGCAAGGGTCAGGATGTGGACTCAGGTCAACTCTTAGCAACAAAGAGTAGTCTCTGACCCCCAAGAACACTCCAACAGGTGTGTTGGGTTCGTGCACAAAGCCAACTGCACTTCTGCTGGTGGAAGGTCTTGAGGTCCAATGGTATACCCCGGTGGATATTGCGGCTCCCCACCAGGTGCCCTCCCCTGGACATGAACAGGCATCCAAAGCTGACATCTTTGAGGAGTGAGGAGGAAAGCCTCTCTCCAGGAGCAGTATGTTTTCATGGTCTGGGATAGGAGTGGTTTCAAAGGAACATGGGAATGCATGGGCTAAAGAGGGAACTGGCATTTTGTGGACTGAAGCAGTACTATTGAAAGCCTTCTGTGTGACCAAAAAACCACTGCCTGGGCAGAGCATTGCCAGGATTCTAGCAAGCAGTAACAGGATGAAATTGGGAAGAAAACACAGCCTGGGAGACAGCCTGAATCATCTGTTTTTGCATAAATTCCATGGTCTTACGCACCTGAGTCCACTAGGCAAGGAGTGATCACAATAGCCAGGTTGTGATCCCTAACTAAAGTCAGATGAGGGCTTCCTGAGCACGTAGCCACAGAGCTCATCTGATAATAATGCCAGCGCTTTTTCGTTGGTTGGTTGGTTGGTTTTTGTGAGCCAAACACCACAGCAGCCATTATCCCAGCCTATGTACCCTGAAGACCACCATCCCTATGAGTTCTAGGATCACTTGTCTCCTATCTTAACCTACTGTTAGGTTAGTAGAGTCTATGGAAGAGGAAGTCTGTCTGGGGCCTTGGTAGCCTAAGAAATTCATAGCAGAGATCTCCACATCCAACCCAGAAAGGATGGAGAACAGGCTCTAGGTTAGAGGAGGGCGACAGGAAACACATGTTCAGAGGAAGGAGAAGCGGCTGTTGTATTCCCCCACTCGGGGTCATGGCACCACTGGGCCATACACCATGTTGGAGGGAAGCAGTCCCTTTGCTGGTCTTTGGAACCATTGTTCTCAGTAGGGCAGTATTTGGAATGTGGCCTCCATTCTCAGAAGCCTGGTTCACATGGAGGCGGGCTCCACCAATGCAGAAGCATGGCTCTAAAGTGGTATCCGTGCTGGTCAGCCTGTCCTCACTGTGGCCATACTTGTGGAAAATAACTCAGAGGAGGAATCCTAGGCCTTTTTTCTCTGGGTTTCATAGCTTTCTCTTTGGTTGTGCACTGAGGCTGTCCATAAAGCTCTAGTGTGTGGCAGTGGAGAGCTCCTCAGCCCTTGCCACAAAGGCATAGACTGGGAGAGAGAGAACGAGGCTGGCAGAGAGGGAGAGAGAGAAAGATGGAGAGGGAGGACCTCTCCTTGGAGAATGAGGATTCAGTGGAGCCAACAGGAACAAGGTACTGTTGCCCAGGGCATAACCCTGTTTAGGTCTTACTCCAACCATGCTCAACCTTTCTTCCAGTCCCTCCCACCCCCCAGTAGTGTATTCATCTTGAATGAGAATTTCATGTTGACATCAGAGCACTCACCATCCAATGCTTCCCTCCAAACCCACCTATGAAGATGGCTCATGTGGGGACTGAATCTTCGGCACAGGAGCCTTTTGTGGGAGATTTCAGATGCAAACCCTAGTGGTGTGCTTTGGCAGATGCAAGAGGACCTGAGATATTCTGGAGTCCAAAGCCTTCGGTAGGAACAGACATTAGGTCTGTTGAAGTGCTCTGCCTAGTTCTTCCTCAGGGAGGACTGTGGAGGCTGTCTTTGTTGGTATTGGTGCTGAATTGGAGAGCTCTCAGGTGTGTGGCTCTGGCCTTTTCTGGCACAGGCTCTCAGATGTTGGCGTGTCCTAGGGAGCACCTCCTGAGTGCCACCTTCTTTTTGTACACCCCTCTCTCCCCAGAGCTGAGGATTCCAGCAGAGGCCAACGTATTTTATGCCAAGAATCCTCACAAAAAATCCAACTTTGTGCTGAGGAAAAGGAGCCTCTCCCAAAAGAATGATGGGTGGATCGAGCCTCAACCTCCCTCTCGTCCTGCAAAGAAGGCTCCTGCCCTCCTGAGGATGCTTGCAAAACCATTCTGTTGCTGTGTGCCTGGGCGGGGCTGAGGCAGACCAGGAATATTTACATTGATTACTATTTTCTTCAAAGTTTGAATCTATAGTTTCCCATTGTCCTTGACCTTGTTTAGTAACACAGTTGTTACTCTATCCTGTATTTGTTGTTTCCATTAATATATTATTATTATTTTAAAATATATATGTTTTTGTTACCTGATCTACTGTGATGATTTGAGTATACTAAATGTAGCAGTCATTCCTAAAGGACACATCCAAACCAACAGGAAGGAATGTTTCATTCTATCAGCAAGAACTTTGGTTTTTAGGAGTTTGGCAGATGGCATTATCTGAGTCAGTTTTCCAATGGGGGCAATGAAGTATCAGCTATGATGGTACAAACACAAACAAAGACACACAAACACACACAAGAGCACACACACTCACTGAGAGATAGATAGACAGATGGAGTTGGTCTCTGCTGAAATACTTTGGAGACATGGTTCTGATTTCTCCCCTTTTGGAGTATTTTCAATTGCACAAGGTGTCTTGCAAATGAACCCATGTCTGAGGAAGACATGCATGTGTACTTCACATGCCACTTTTCACATAGCAGGAAGGTCATGTAATATTTTTCATGCAGCTGTCTTTTGACTGTGAACCATCCCATGAGGTCAGCTGTGGAATTTTCAACTTGTAGCATCACAATGGGGATCCACTCTTTGGATTTGGGGATATTTCCGATTTTCTTGATTCAGATTGGAATGATATATATATTAGTTTTTGATGAAAATTCTGCATTTGATGGTAATGAATGTCGTGCATCTAGGAATCTGTAGAGTGCAGACAATGAATGGATGCCTACTGTTGTCTGGACTGGTCTGAAAAGTCCTGTAGCATCTGAGCATGTGTGAGGGCTGTACAGGTCTTGCCAAAAGTCCAGGTCAGATGATCCTGCACAAAGCTGAACTCCTAGTGGTCTCCACAACTGTGTGAGGGCCAAGGAGGAACTCACTTCCACACAGAAGTTGGGAAGCTACCTTATGAAGGTGATCATAGATACGGGATTATTAATATATCCAGGTTGGCATCTATTATTTTTTTAGCTTTTGACTTTCACAGCTGTGGGCATCTTGACAACCATCAACTCCCTGTAAGCACAGACAACTCTATAAGAACCTGAGGATAAATTTCCCTGTGCATGTCCCCTTGTGAAACTGCTTAAGCACCGCCTGGTTTACACACAGGTGGAATTTCTAGGTCAAAGTGTGCATGTTTACTTCTTTGACTAAGCAGTGCCAGGTGGCTCTTCTGCATAGCTCTACCTGTGGCCAGGATTGTATTATCTAGCTTTCTAACTTTTGCAGGTTGAGTAGATACATAGTGGGAGCACACTGTTTTTGTTGGTATTTTTCTTGGTATCTATTCTGATGCTTTTCACTGGGGGATTTTTTCCTGTGAAAATGGGCTTCCTCTACTTGACCTTATTTTCTTCTTTTTAAAATTTTTTCAATGTGACTTTTTAATTTTAGTTTTATTAAAGACATTGCCCCTTGCTTGCATAGTCTATATCTAAAGCACTAGTCCTTGCTCCAAGGCCCAGCTTGCTCTCAGCTGCCCCAGGAGGGGAACAGTCTTTGGCGGTAGACAAGAGACGCCCCTGCAGGGGGCACAAGTGCTTTGGCCCTCTGGTGTCTTGCCAGCAGTGCTTCTCATGCTCACAGAGGGTTTCAGACACTGAGTCAATGGTCCAGGTGGTCTTTTGTTCAGTCTGATCTCAAATTGAGCTCCTCTGAGAGGTCATATTGAAGTCCTTGTGTGTACCTGACCCATCATTTTAAACAATATTCCAAGTTCACTTTTTGTGTGTACGTGGGTTCTGGGGATTGAACCCAGGGCCTTGAGCCTGTGAGGCAAGTGACCTACCTGAGCTACACCCTCAGAGACCCCTGTAAAAGTGTTTCCCCTTTGCCTCGGGGTCTAAGTTGCCAAGGCTGACCTCAAACGTTCCTCTTGCCTCAGCCTCCCTGGTGGCTGGCATGACAGGCATGCACCTGGGACTGTCACACTCGAGCCTGTGATGGGAACTCATGTGCATCTGTCCAGGGCTGAGCATGGTTAGGCAGAGCTGTGCTCCAGGCTCCCTGCAGGGCTGTGGAGGCTTCTGCTGCCCAGCAGCCCTGGTGCCATGGCCAGGGCTCCTCCCAGCCGAGGGCAGGCAGCTGCCCATTGCTGTAGGCTGACCTTATTTTCTTCTTATGGCACTCGTCCGTTCTCTGGAGTATGTTGTATGGTTTGTCCATTAGGAGTCTAACAGGTCCTCTAGAACCTTCAAACAATTAGTAAAATTCCTGAACAGTAAGTGAGCGCGCGCAGAAATTGGGCTAATATTTTGGGAAGAACAATGTTGGATGATATATTCATGGCTTGAATATATCATCCAACATGAAGTTATATTTTATTACTTACAAAATAATAAAATAATGAAGCAATACCATGGGCTGAGCTAAAATAGATCCTTAGGATCTTAGGCATTCTGTAATAAATCTGTGTCACTTGAAGTATAGAGTTGATCGACTCTGAGTAATGAAACAGAAGTAAAGGTATCAAAGCCAATGATCATCTGTTTCCAATTTTCTGTGATTTGGTTCAAGTGGTAAAGTGGTGATATTTATTAATAATGGATCGAATAGGTTCATAATTGTTTTAGAGTACAATTAGATGCCTTCAAACTTTAGCCCTCCTATGTCCTGTGAGACATTTTCTATGTGAGGCTTTAAGAAGAAGAAGAGAATATTCTGTAAAGAAAACCTTGTGATCTGTGCAGTATGAAGTTGAATGGATTCATTCAGAAATCAGAAATTCTATTGAAAGATATTTATTGGCATGAGCCAAATAAAACCTATTTTTAGGCATCCTGGTGAAGACAAGGTTTTATCTTTATGTCTCATTTTCTATGTTTTGTTGTTGTTGTTGTTGTTAGAATGAAATTCATATGTTGCCAGACCATTCTATCAGATGTGTAACTAGATGCCATTTAAATTACCCACTTTTACATGGTAGACAGTTTTTAATGAACACTGCCTGTCTGCACCTTTTTTAAAAACAGGACTGGGATCAGAAGCCCAAATACCAATGGTTAGCTGGAACATATTTTTCATTTGGCCTATCTGTCAGTATTCCCTGAGGTCATCTGTGCAATCAGCTTCGTTACTCCTGCTCCCTCACTGGATTTCATAGAAACCATATGCTATGTATGAATCAGGGACACCAATCCCACAACATAGCATTCTTGGAATATCCAAAGTCCCACTTTTCACTTCGCCATGCCTGAGATCAGCAGTAATATTTATCAGCAAATGTGAGATTTTCAAAGATCCAATTCTATGTGCTCCTTTCTCATAGAGCCTTAGGCAGGGATATAGCATACATAAATATTAAGTAATGTCCATAGTTTTTAAAATGTCATCCATTGAATAGTTGACACATGTCTGAGATACTTTTTATTTTGGAGGAGGTATTATTTAATAGGGAATTCCAACAGCTACCTAATAGTGAAATGAGAAGTCTTGCATCCATTTTATTTTGTTTCTGATGATTTTTATGAGTAAGGGTAAGATACTTCCTTGTTCTGATGCAGATGTTGCCCACTTTTGTGAATGGATGCGGGGTGTCACCTACTACTTGCATATCTGCATATTGGGCTTGACACTGCTATCGTACTTGGTAGTTGGCAAAAAGTCAATACTGAAGTTAAGCTCTTGTGTTCTAGCAGCAGAGCTGAAGATCCTTGATGTGCCACCTTCTGCAATCCATGCTGCTCTCTTCATGTTCCTTATTGACTTCCTGGTGATGAGCATCATGGTCTCCTGGTCTTGAGAATGGCCAAGCATTGCTCTGTGAATGTGGAAGATGGGCATGTGGAAGGCTCCAGGGAGGAGGGATCATTGAACATGTACTCGAATCCATGTGCCTGTTGAATGACCTGTTTTTTTTATTTTTGGGTTTTAAGGGAGACACTGCCCTAAAACACTTCTGTGCAGCTGGGGATGCAGGCTTCTGCTTCACCTTGCAGGAAGCATTAACGAATCCTTTCCAGAAGACACGAGAAGAGAGAAGTGAGCCTCTGGTATCATGCAGGTTCCTTGCATTGCCCATGGGCTAGAAGAGAGAAGAGTTGCTTCATGAGATTTGATCCCCTTTTTCCTGAAAAGTTCCACACAGAGGTGAGTCCCCAGCATGTTTAGAAATCATTTCAGACACCTTTCTGGACGGAATTGAATCAGAGCCCCTGATGATGTGGAAGAGCTAAAGATGGGTTTGCTATGAATTTTCTATTTCATTCATCAGGGCCTGAGTCAAGTCAGTCATTGTGCTGTCAACACATGAGCTGCTGGTCAAATGTGAGGAAGTGGTCTTGCTTTATGAAAACACCACCCTGATTCAGTGAGCCAGAGGCAGCCTGCAGTCCCTGTTTTCCTGTAAAGGCAGATTGCTGTGGATGGCCTCTGGCCTCGTCATGCAGCCCTGCTCAGAGTAGGGGATTGAGGGACCAGGCAGATCCCTAGTTCCTTTTGACCTTTATTGCCATTGGGCCACCCCAGGGTCCTTGGACTCTACCTGGTCTTCTGGCCTGGGTCAGGGGATGTGAGGTTTGGAATCCCCCTCTGTGGCAGGATCCCAGCCCCCCAGCCACTTGAGGTCAGCACATCCTTCCCTAATTGTGTTAGAGTTGGAGACTTCTCCCACCCATCCTCATCCATGCTCATCCCACATTTTGTAGCTTGGCACCTGAGGACCTTTATTCATTGACTTAGTTGTTAGTGATGATGGTTACTAAGACTAAGTGACTCTTTCAAGTCACATCACTTGCATGGTAGGGCTAGAGCATGGATCTTCCTAATTGATTTCATGGGACTCTCTCATGGAAACTGTGACTGCTTCCTAAACACACACTCTACATTTGGAGTGTCAAAATTCTTGCCACTGCCTCCTTGGCAAGTGTATCTTGTCTTCTACGTGGGAATTTCACAAATATTTTCCTTTGGTTTGTGGAGGTCATGCAGAAGGGATTTCATTTGAAATAGCCCAAACAAGAAATACCAGTTGTCTTTTTAGCACATGGATGTGTGTAGTGAACACCCCTTTCTCTGTGCTTGCATGAGTTACTCCTTTGAATTTGTTGAAGAATGGTTGGCTGGGGAGCAAGTTAACGAGAGATGGATATCAATGGTTGTCAAGTATTCTGACGTGAAGAATGTATTGAGGATGTGAAGGCTTTTCTAGCCAGTTCCTATGGCTCAGTCAGGAATCAGTCAGAGGATTCTGTCTGGTAGACTCTTTGGCACAGATGTCAAAGTGGCCTGGTCTTACCCTGTCCAGGACTGAATGCTGAGCTTGAGTGGGAGCTTCTTGTCATTTCAAGCATTTCCATGAGTCTGTCCTCTGTTCTCTTGTATCCAAGTGGTTTCTAATAGGAAAGCAGAACAAAAATTGAAAGTATGGTGATTGATTATTTTTACCAATGTTATTTCAATCCACTTTGTTTAATACGAAATTACCTTTATGCTAGTAAGATTTCATATGTGAGGAAATAATGAAAATATTGGGGTTAGGGGATGAGAATATGCAAATCAAACATTTTTGAGCACCAAGACCCGTTTTTTGTTTTTGTTTTTGTTTTTTTTTTAACTTAAATAATATTAAGTGCCAGAGGACCACCGCTGCCATTCAGCCTCAACAACCTCCAGGTCCAGCCTCCAGGTGGCCCATTTCACCAGGGTGTGTGGGACCACACTGTCCTGGGATGAGAGAACAGTACCCACGGATGTTGACATCTCACAGAGTAGATATTGCCAGTGACAGTAGGGAGCTATTGGCACATGAGGAAGGGAAGAGCTCTCAGGATGGGAAGAGGGGGCCGCTTCGAGACTCATTGGGTATGGCACGAGGCTGCTGGGTGTGGTGTTGGCCTGGGCCCACTGAGTGGGGCAGATCCGTGGTCTGTGTTTCTGTACCCTCCTCTGTAGCCTGTGTTGGCAGCAGATCAGGGAATTGCGATCAGAAGTGCTCCCAGTAACACAGGCACCAGCCCCCAGAGTGTGTGCCTATCCGTTTCCCCACCTGGCCTGACTTAGTGCCTGTCTTGCCTCAGGGCTGAGACCCTACAATCTCTGATGAGGGTGTCTGTGGTCCAGATCCAACCTGCATGGCCAACATGCTCAGACCTTCAGCTGGGTCCTAGGCTGCTGCAACCAAACTCTGTTAACTGGGTGGCCGACAACAGAGGAAGTGTCTTCCGTTGAGCTCCAGAGGCTCAACACAGTAGGTGTTGGGCTGTCCCAGTGCCATAACCCCTCCCAGGTTTCAAGGGGACTGTCTCCCCAACTCTCCCAGCCCTTGCCCACTCTCCTATTGCTGCCCACGATCTGTGGTTCCCATATGGGCATCCCGCCCTGGCTCCAACCTCACATATCCGGTATCCCCCAGTCTCCCTGGTATCTGGGTCCAGACTCTCCTCTTCCTACAAGAATATCAGATATTGGATTTGGTCCCAGTTGATGCTGTGTTCCATCATGTGAGCTCTTAGCTTCATCACTGTGCAAAGACTCTTTTCCCACACAAGTTCGCACGACTTTTGGCTGGCTAAGAATTTTCAGGCGACACTTTTCTAATGAGTACACTTTCCTTCCTTCCGATCTGCCACCAGTGAGCATTCCTCGCACCCTTGTCCTAGTTCCTTTATGGCAGTTTCCCTCCTTATGGCTGAGAGGACCTAGTGACCCCTGAATTCACACGTTCTCCTTAATCACCAACACACTGCAGAATTCTCCAGGGGGCCATATATGCTCCTGGAAGTTGGTGTTGGAAATAGTTCTCCATCCATTAATCACTCCCTCACTCACTAATGTCCTTGTGTCCTTGAGAAAGGCTCTCCCTTTCCTGGTTTTCCTGAATAGAAATCCTCTTGCCTCTTGGGTGAATAGGGTTATGGGTTGTGCAGAGGGTGTTGGTCCACTGAGCATCTTAGAGACTGTCCTTTATGGAGCCTAATGATCCTCACTGGGGAATGAGGCCAGGGTCCTAACTGTGGTTAGTTAGAGAGGGAAAGAAGGACGAGGGAAACTCAGATGTCCCTTCATGGCCCCTGGAGTTAGAGGACTTACCCCTTTGCACCTGGGATCAGGAGACCTCATTTCCTCGAGGACACGCACACTCAGACGTTAATCTTGAGTGTGGGTTCCTTTCTGGGGTCCAGGGCTGTTGTTAGCCACCAGGAATGACAGTGCTCTCCATGCTGAGTGGAGCCATTTTTGCCAGGAAAGAGAGCCCATGGTCACGCCTTGTGCAAAGCATCCCACGCCAGGGGCTCCCATGCCTACATTCCTGTCCTGAAAGGAAGCCACTCAGAGGCAAGGTGGGTCCAACCACCTCCCATGTGTTCACTCATCACTGTGTTCCAGCAGTCACCCCAGTGAACAGTCCTGATGGGATTGGATGTGGCTCAGAATGTCACCCTCATGAGCTCTACCCTGCCACAGCTGCCGTTCTGCAGTGGGAGAAACTCAAAACCTCAAAACACATGCACATGAAAGAAAAGAGCAAGAGCCAGAGCCCAAACAGGCCAGGTGTGGCAAAGACAGCTGGAGTGCCTAGGTTGGGACTCAGAATTATGTCAGTGGGGTGGCATTGCTGCTGGCACCAGCATGATAACCGAGAGCCAGCCCTGCTCATTTTGGGGAGCAGTGTGTTGGGGAAGGCAGCAGAAATTGAGAGGCAGGATTGAGTTTGGCCCTAGGAGGAGGTTGGGTAAGAGGCCAGTGTGGGTTGGAGAGCCTGGGCAGATAGACAGAGGCCAGGGCACACCCCAAAGCCTGGAGACTGCCCTTGATGTCCAGGGTTGTGAAACACCACTTCCCCTCTTACTCACAACTGAGAGCATTGATGAGTTCAGTTTGTGTGCGGCTGCATCCAAGGTGGCTCGGCTAGGAACCTCTGTTTCCTTGACTCAGGAGGCTGGGAGTCCAGGCTCCACTGAGGCTCGGCTGGGAGGATCGGAGTCTGAGTTTATGCCTGTGTTCCCTGTAGGATCCATGTTGGCTGAGCCTCAGTGTTTTTGTAATGAGAGGATGGGTGACCGTCATGTCTTTATCACAGGACACACTTGCTAAATGGATTTGTTTGCTCTGAGGAGGAAAGAGAGAGGGGGGAGTGGTGCTGGAGACAGGGATGCAGACAGGGCTCATGGACTTGGCATAACTCAGTCTTGGAGGTGATATCCCATCACCTGTACCCACTTCAATTCCCATGAATCCAGAGGCTGAGCCCCCTTGAGGTGAGGGGTGAACCGGTTCTGGGCAGCAGGATGCTGTGGTACCTCGGAGTCTCTGTGAGACCCCAACACTAGACACACTTGGCCCTTTTGAAATCTTAGGAGAAGCCTTGGGGAGTTGTATGGCAGAGGGGAGCAGCCTCTGCATCTCAGTCCCCTCCAACTTGCCATGGTGTAGAGAGGGAACTGCAGCCACGATGGGACGGACATTGGCCATGTCCCTGTGTGGGACACAGGCCTGATGGAGTTAGGGTGCATTCTTTGTCTCTCCCTTTCTTGTGATTATCCCATCTCTACATTTGTGCTTTAGCCACCTGTGAGTCCCATCTCTGGTTTCAGAGAGAACAGAGGGTGTTATGGGCCAATAGACACAATAAACCCTAGAGATTAGATGCTACCCTACTTTCCAGAAAAGACTGGGCACACCATGAGTTGCACAATGATGGGACCAGGGTCCAAAAGCTGCTGAGAGGGAAGGACTGGTTGTGAATGCATTTTTGAAGGCTCCAAGCTGGAACTCTAGTGGCACCAAGCGGGGCAGACGCTGGTGGGGATGTTTGGGTAGTTGTTGGTGAACACCTGCGCACCTGAGATGGGTAGGCATGGAGGAGAAATCGGCAGCCCATAGGGCTGTTGAAAGTGGTCTTATGTGAAAAGAGGCTCAGGTATGGGCACAGGAAATGACATCATTGCCTTGACAATGGATCAAACAGAACATGGAACCCTGGTATCCAGGCACCCACTTCACTGACCAAGCCATCCGAGCTCACTTGGTTGGAGCCACTGGAGGGAGAAGGATGTTCTCCTGTGGTTGCAGACAATGCTGAGCCTCAGGCTCCCAGGAATCTCAGGGGGGCCAACTAGCCCTTTTGTGGATACACTGGGTGAGGCTTCATCTTAGACGCCAGAGCCTCTGGCGATTGTTGCAGAGGAGCTCAAGAGTAACAGTGAGTAGCACAGGGCAGGTGAGCCCAGCAGGCCCTCTAGTCTGATCCCTGATGAATGGCCCAGGACTCCTATTCTGACTCTGTGTGTGTGTGTGTGTGTGTGTGTGTGTGTGTGTGTGTGTGTGTTTGTACTGATGGGAACTGTCCCATTGTGCTTTGACTCTAGTGTATTGGCACAAGTCATTTTTCTGTTTGTCACCATTTCCATTTTGAACCCACCATTCTTGGTCCCAACCCAGGGTGAAAATGATCAGAACACGGAGGAGCCCTTCAGGGTTCAGAGCCTTGAACCTTACAGGCAGGACCAGCTTAGGAATGAGCTCCTGCCTGTCATTTGTGGGAGGAACCTACATTTCAGCAGCAACATGGGGTTAATCTCCTGGGATTTCATCCCCACCCAGCAGGTGCTGGATCTCTTGTTCCCAAAACAGCCACCTTCTTCAGTCTTTACTCCTGGTGCCACTCCACATCCTCCAAGGGGACAAGAACCTCAGGTTCTGGATGGATGTTGTAGAATGCCCACAGAGCCAACTGCCAGGCTGGGTGGGGTGCAGTTGCTGGGCTTTGCTGATGTTGTCATCCCCCACAGTTCTTGGAACCTTCTGTGGCAGTGGCATCCAGGACCCCAGCAGCTGTGAGTAGCAGCTCCTCACTGCTTCACTCCAGCGAGCAGGTGGAAGACAGCCGCGTTGTTCACGTCCTCCTAGAGGGACAGAGCCTGAGGGAGACAAAGCGCATCCCGGTAAGCCCGACAGCAGGGCTGCCTCCTGGGTGTCCACACAGTGGAAGGCAGGAGACACAGCCAACCCCAGGGCTATGGTGGGAAATAAAGAAGAGAGAGGTCCGTCTTAAGGGCTTGACCTGAGGAGGGAGAGCATCAGCATGCCCAGCTTCAGTGGTGAGTGGGCCTGTGTATTGTGGGTTTTGCAGGCCAGAAGTGCAGACGGAAGTGCTGTGGACAGATGAAGGCAGAGATATGTCCAGGGTGCAGGCTGCAGTGCCTAGAACTTGGTATTCTCAATGAGTGAAGTTGGAGCAGAGGAGGTGGCAGTGACTTGTCACATGTGTAGGAGGGGATGTGTTCCTGGTGGCAGGGAAGAGAACCTCCTTAGCATGACTAGGTGTAGGAATTTGGGGTCGGGATCACCTGGGGGGTCATGCCAAAGCTTCGGAATGTTAGGCTTTGCATGTAGGTAAATACGGAGCTAAAGGGGTTCTTGGCAGAATTTCTATGGATGTGCAGTAGACACGCTAATGCTGCAGGTGTCCAGCTGCAGAGGAGACATGTTCAGTGACTGCCAGTGCTGAGTCAAGTACATCATTACAACCAGACCCGCACTGAGCTTCCAGAGGCCAGGGCCTCTCAAAGCTATCATGAAGCACTCAAGTGCACACTCTTGTATCTGAGTCTGTTTTGTGTCGTGGCAGTCAGGACCCAAATTTTCAGTGCATCTGCCTCTTCCACCCACAAAGGCAGCCTGCATCCCAGATCACACTTGGTGCGCAGATCCCTGGCCCATTGCTCTCATCTCAGTGAGATGAGAGTGTGTCTGTGCATAGGCAGTTTGGTCCTTTGACATGAGTGGAATGTGGCTCCCCAGGGGGAGGGGAGATGGCAGGTACAGGCAGATATTTGTACCAGGATTGTTCTAGTAGCACATTGCAAGAACCCAGGTGGTATATGGAGGACACACTCAGGTAGCAGGATAACAAGATTGTGCCCTTGTATATGTAGCTGAGATTTCTCCTGAATGTTTGACCACAGTCTTCTGGGTAGCTCTTCTAAAAGCCATTCTCTGATGACATTTGTCCCACCCTGATCCAGGTGACCTTTCAGGAGACGGTGACAAGCCTCATCCGCAGGGCCTTGGACCAAAATTTGTTGCAGCATGAGGATGTGGACAACTTTGAGCTGCTGTATATGATGTCTGAGGATGAGAGTAAGTAGGACAATCAGACAGTGGGGAGACATGATCCACAGTGGGCTCAGGATAACTGACAGCCAAGAGAAAGTGGGCCTTGGCCCCAAAATACCAAAGTGTGATGGGCCTGGCGGAGACTCTCAGGGGTTGTGGGTGTTTTGTGGTATAATCCTTGAGTGCCACCTAACAATTCTCTCCACTTCGCTCTGCAGAAATCAAGGTCTCTGACCACTCACTCGTGTGTCTGTCCATGAATCTGGGAATACAATATTTCATGGTGAGGAAACGCCCCCAGGTCAAGGGAAAGGAGGTAAACACCTACCTTATTCAAGCTGTGCATGTGCTGCCATTCCACTCCGACCTGAGGAAATAAGAAGCCTCAGCACCTGGACATATTTGCTGGAAGCCCATAGAGCCAACTGACAGTCTGGGGTGGCTTTCTGTTTCTGGGTTTGCTGATGTTCCATCCCCCACAGTTCTCAGAATCAACCTGCAAGTCCTCCAGGCCGCTTTCCCACAAGCAGGTGGGAGACACCTGCTTAATTCGTGTCCACTTAGAAACACAAAGTCCAGAGATGGCCAAGAGTGTTCTGGTAAGCCTGGGAGCAGGGGTGTCCCGTGGTGCTTACACCTGGGTGGGGAGCAGACACTGGTCCAATACCATGGACTACTCATGCCCTCTTGAATTTGGAGCTTCTGGATGATCAGGAGGATAGATGGGAATCAAGAAGGGAGAGGTCAGTGTGAAGGGCTGGAGCTGAGATGAGCGAGTGCAGCAGCTTGTCCACTGCCATGTCTGAGGGAGTCTGTGTGTCAGGTGGCAGCATGCAGTCCAGAAGGGCAGGGACAGGTATGGGTGACAGATGAGAATAGGACAGGAACTAGGTTGCAGGTTCCCTTGTATGGGATGCTGACGTCTATGGAGGAGGACAGCAGTGTGAGGTTCTCCATGTTCCTTGAACAAGGAGCTGAGAGAGTCTCTCTGCAGAGTCGATATGGATGTGGAGCAAGCACACTAAATGTCCAGGTAACCCAATGACCACCCTTGCCGGATGAGGTGCCCTCCTACATCCCAGCCAGCACTGAGCCTCTGGAGGCCAGGAGCTCTCGTGGCTATCTTTCAGCTCTCCTGTGTGTGGTCATGTTCCTGGGTCTGTTTTTGGCCCTGGCAATCCAGACCAAAGCCTCTAGGTTTTGTGCCTAGGCCACTCCCAATGCCGCCTGCATCCTCGGGCAGACCTGGGATCTTGGAGGCTATTGTCCCATTCCTCCCAACTTGTGGGATGAGATTGCATCTGTATGCAGGTAGTGGGGTCCTTTCACTCCGAGAGGAGTGCAGCTCCACAAAGAGCAATGGCAGGCCCAGGAAGTCCTATGTACAAGGATTGGGCTAGTAGCCTGTGGGAAGAGCCCACACGATGAGCAGGAGGTCAGCCTCGGGTAGTAGGGTCATGGATGTTGCCCTTGTATTTAGAGTGGAGGTGCCTCCAGAATGCCCCTGCCCACTGTCCTTGAGTAGTCACTTCAAGGCCCATTTCCTGAAGGCCTGTCTCCCATGCTGCTCCAGGTGACCTGCCACGATAGGGCTCCTGTCGTCATCCGCAGCGCCCTCGACCTACACTTCCTTACTGAGGAGAATCCAGAGGATTATGAGCTGGGCCAAATCATCTCTCGCCGTCAGAGTAAGTGAGACAATCAGATAGCAGAGAGCAAGGGTCAGGATGTGGACTCAGGTCAACTCTTAGCAACAAAGAGTAGTCTCTGACCCCCAAGAACACTCCAACAGGTGTGTTGGGTTCGTGCACAAAGCCAACTGCACTTCTGCTGGTGGAAGGTCTTGAGGTCCAATGGTATACCCCGGTGGATATTGCGGCTCCCCACCAGGTGCCCTCCCCTGGACATGAACAGGCATCCAAAGCTGACATCTTTGAGGAGTGAGGAGGAAAGCCTCTCTCCAGGAGCAGTATGTTTTCATGGTCTGGGATAGGAGTGGTTTCAAAGGAACATGGGAATGCATGGGCTAAAGAGGGAACTGGCATTTTGTGGACTGAAGCAGTACTATTGAAAGCCTTCTGTGTGACCAAAAAACCACTGCCTGGGCAGAGCATTGCCAGGATTCTAGCAAGCAGTAACAGGATGAAATTGGGAAGAAAACACAGCCTGGGAGACAGCCTGAATCATCTGTTTTTGCATAAATTCCATGGTCTTACGCACCTGAGTCCACTAGGCAAGGAGTGATCACAATAGCCAGGTTGTGATCCCTAACTAAAGTCAGATGAGGGCTTCCTGAGCACGTAGCCACAGAGCTCATCTGATAATAATGCCAGCGCTTTTTCGTTGGTTGGTTGGTTGGTTTTTGTGAGCCAAACACCACAGCAGCCATTATCCCAGCCTATGTACCCTGAAGACCACCATCCCTATGAGTTCTAGGATCACTTGTCTCCTATCTTAACCTACTGTTAGGTTAGTAGAGTCTATGGAAGAGGAAGTCTGTCTGGGGCCTTGGTAGCCTAAGAAATTCATAGCAGAGATCTCCACATCCAACCCAGAAGGGATGGAGAACAGGCTCTAGGTTAGAGGAGGGCGACAGGAAACACATGTTCAGAGGAAGGAGAAGCGGCTGTTGTATTCCCCCACTCGGGGTCATGGCACCACTGGGCCATACACCATGTTGGAGGGAAGCAGTCCCTTTGCTGGTCTTTGGAACCATTGTTCTCAGTAGGGCAGTATTTGGAATGTGGCCTCCATTCTCAGAAGCCTGGTTCACATGGAGGCGGGCTCCACCAATGCAGAAGCATGGCTCTAACGTGGTATCCGCGCTGGTCAGCCTGTCCTCACTGTGGCCATACTTGAGGAAAATAACTCAGAGGAGGAATCCTAGGCCTTTTTTCTCTGGGTTTCATAGCTTTCTCTTTGGTTGTGCACTGAGGCTGTCCATAAAGCTCTAGTGTGTGGCAGTGGAGAGCTCCTCAGCCCTTGCCACAAAGGCATAGACTGGGAGAGAGAGAACGAGGCTGGCAGAGAGGGAGAGAGAGAAAGATGGAGAGGGAGGACCTCTCCTTGGAGAATGAGGATTCAGTGGAGCCAACAGGAACAAGGTACTGTTGCCCAGGGCACAACCCTGTTTAGGTCTTACTCCAACCATGCTCAACCTTTCTTCCAGTCCCTCCCACCCCCCAGTAGTGTATTCATCTTGAATGAGAATTTCATGTTGACATCAGAGCACTCACCATCCAATGCTTCCCTCCAAACCCACCTATGAAGATGGCTCATGTGGGGACTGAATCTTCGGCACAGGAGCCTTTTGTGGGAGATTTCAGATGCAAACCCTAGTGGTGTGCTTTGGCAGATGCAAGAGGACCTGAGATATTCTGGAGTCCAAAGCCTTCGGTAGGAACAGACATTAGGTCTGTTGAAGTGCTCTGCCTAGTTCTTCCTCAGGGAGGACTGTGGAGGCTGTCTTTGTTGGTATTGGTGCTGAATTGGAGAGCTCTCAGGTGTGTGGCTCTGGCCTTTTCTGGCACAGGCTCTCAGATGTTGGCGTGTCCTAGGGAGCACCTCCTGAGTGCCACCTTCTTTTTGTACACCCCTCTCTCCCCAGAGCTGAGGATTCCAGCAGAGGCCAACGTATTTTATGCCAAGAATCCTCACAAAAAATCCAACTTTGTGCTGAGGAAAAGGAGCCTCTCCCAAAAGAATGATGGGTGGATCGAGCCTCAACCTCCCTCTCGTCCTGCAAAGAAGGCTCCTGCGCTCCTGAGGATGCTTGCAAAACCATTCTGTTGCTGTGTGCCTTGGCGGGGCTGAGGCAGACCAGGAATATTTACATTGATTACTATTTTCTTCAAAGTTTGAATCTATAGTTTGCCATTGTCCTTGACCTTGTTTAGTAACACAGTTGTTACTCTATCCTGTATTTGTTGTTTCCATTAATATATTATTATTATTTTAAAATATATATGTTTTTGTTACCTGATCTACTGTGATGATTTGAGTATACTAAATGTAGCAGTGATTCCTAAAGGACACATCCAAACCAACAGGAAGGAATGTTTCATTCTATCAGCAAGAACTTTGGTTTTTAGGAGTTTGGCAGATGGCATTATCTGAGTCAGTTTTCCAATGGGGGCAATGAAGTATCAGCTGTGATGGTACAAACACAAACAAAGACACACAAACACACACAAGAGCACACACACTCACTGAGAGATAGATAGACAGATGGAGTTGGTCTCTGCTGAAATACTTTGGAGACATGGTTCTGATTTCTCCCCTTTTGGAGTATTTTCAATTGCACAAGGTGTCTTGCAAATGAACCCATGTCTGAGGAAGACATGCATGTGTACTTCACATGCCACTTTTCACATAGCAGGAAGGTCATGTAATATTTTTCATGCAGCTGTCTTTTGACTGTGAACCATCCCATGAGGTCAGCTGTGGAATTTTCAACTTGTAGCATCACAATGGGGATCCACTCTTTGGATTTGGGGATATTTCCGATTTTCTTGATTCAGATTGGAATGATATATATATTAGTTTTTGATGAAAATTCTGCATTTGATGGTAATGAATGTCGTGCATCTAGGAATCTGTAGAGTGCAGACAATGAATGGATGCCTACTGTTGTCTGGACTGGTCTGAAAAGTCCTGTAGCATCTGAGCATGTGTGAGGGCTGTACAGGTCTGGCCAAAAGTCCAGGTCAGATGATCCTGCACAAAGCTGAACTCCTAGTGGTCTCCACAACAGTGTAAGGGCCAAGGAGAAACTCACTTCCACATAGAAGTTGGGAAGCTACCTTATGAAGGTGATCATAGATACGGGATTCTTAATATATCCAGGTTGGCATCTATTATTTTTTTAGCTTTTGACTTTCGCAGCTGTGGGCATCTTGACAACCATCAACTCCCTGTAAGCACAGACAACTCTATAAGAACCTGAGGATAAATTTCCCTGTGCATGTCCCCTTGTGAAACTGCTTAAGCACCGCCTGGTTTACACACAGGTGGAATTTCTAGGTCAAAGTGTGCATGTTTACTTCTTTGACTAAGCACTGCCAGGTGGCTCTTCTGCATAGCTCTACCTGTGGCCAGGATTGTATTATCTAGCTTTCTAACTTTTGCAGGTTGAGTAGATACATAGTGGGAGCACACTGTTTTTGTTGGTATTTTTCTTGGTATCTATTCTGATGCTTTTCACTGGGGGATTTTTTCCTGTGAAAATGGGCTTCCTCTACTTGACCTTATTTTCTTCTTTTTTAAATTTTTTCAATGTGACTTTTTAATTTTAGTTTTATTAAAGACATTGCCCCTTGCTTGCATAGTCTATATCTAAAGCACTAGTCCTTGCTCCAAGGCCCAGCTTGCTCTCAGCTGCCCCAGGAGGGGAACAGTCTTTGGCGGTAGACAAGAGACGCCCCTGCAGGGGGCACAAGTGCTTTGGCCCTCTGGTGTCTTGCCAGCAGTGCTTCTCATGCTCACAGAGGGTTTCAGACACTGAGTCAATGGTCCAGGTGGTCTTTTGTTCAGTCTGATCTCAAATTGAGCTCCTCTGAGAGGTCATATTGAAGTCCTTGTGTGTACCTGACCCATCATTTTAAACAATATTCCAAGTTCACTTTTTGTGTGTACGTGGGTTCTGGGGATTGAACCCAGGGCCTTGAGCCTGTGAGGCAAGTGACCTACCTGAGCTACACCCTCAGAGACCCCTGTAAAAGTATTTCCCCTTTGCCTCGGGGTCTAAGTTGCCAAGGCTGACCTCAAACGTTCCTCTTGCCTCAGCCTCCCTGGTGGCTGGCATGACAGGCATGCACCTGGGACTGTCACACTCGAGCCTGTGATGGGAACTCATGTGCATCTGTCCAGGGCTGAGCATGGTTAGGCAGAGCTGTGCTCCAGGCTCCCTGCAGGGCTGTGGAGGCTTCTGCTGCCCAGCAGCCCTGGTGCCATGGCCAGGGCTCCTCCCAGCCGAGGGCAGGCAGCTGCCCATTGCTGTAGGCTGACCTTATTTTCTTCTTATGGCACTCGTCCGTTCTCTGGAGTATGTTGTATGGTTTGTCCATTAGGAGTCTAACAGGTCCTCTAGAACCTTCAAACAATTAGTAAAATTCCTGAACAGTAAGTGAGCGCGCGCAGAAATTGGGCTAATATTTTGGGAAGAACAATGTTGGATGATATATTCATGGCTTGAATATATCATCCAACATGAAGTTATATTTTATTACTTACAAAATAATAAAATAATGAAGCAATACCATGGGCTGAGCTAAAATAGATCCTTAGGATCTTAGGCATTCTGTAATAAATCTGTGTCACTTGAAGTATAGAGTTGATCGACTCTGAGTAATGAAACAGAAGTAAAGGTATCAAAGCCAATGATCATCTGTTTCCAATTTTCTGTGATTTGGTTCAAGTGGTAAAGTGGTGATATTTATTAATAATGGATCGAATAGGTTCATAATTGTTTTAGAGTACAATTAGATGCCTTCAAACTTTAGCCCTCCTATGTCCTGTGAGACATTTTCTATGTGAGGCTTTAAGAAGAAGAAGAGAATATTCTGTAAAGAAAACCTTGTGATCTGTGCAGTATGAAGTTGAATGGATTCATTCAGAAATCAGAAATTCTATTGAAAGATATTTATTGGCATGAGCCAAATAAAACCTATTTTTAGGCATCCTGGTGAAGACAAGGTTTTATCTTTATGTCTCATTTTCTATGTTTTGTTGTTGTTGTTGTTGTTAGAATGAAATTCATATGTTGCCAGACCATTCTATCAGATGTGTAACTAGATGCCATTTAAATTACCCACTTTTACATGGTAGACAGTTTTTAATGAACACTGCCTGTCTGCACCTTTTTTAAAAACAGGACTGGGATCAGAAGCCCAAATACCAATGGTTAGCTGGAGCATATTTTTCATTTGGCCTATCTGTCAGTATTCCCTGAGGTCATCTGTGCAATCAGCTTCGTTACTCCTGCTCCCTCACTGGATTTCATAGAAACCATATGCTATGTATGAATCAGGGACACCAATCCCACAACATAGCATTCTTGGAATATCCAAAGTCCCACTTTTCACTTCGCCATGCCTGAGATCAGCAGTAATATTTATCAGCAAATGTGAGATTTTCAAAGATCCAATTCTATGTGCTCCTTTCTCATAGAGCCTTAGGCAGGGATATAGCATACATAAATATTAAGTAACGTCCATAGTTTTTAAAATGTCATCCATTGAATAGTTGACACATGTCTGAGATACTTTTTATTTTGGAGGAGGTATTATTTAATAGGGAATTCCAACAGCTACCTAATAGTGAAATGAGAAGTCTTGCATCCATTTTATTTTGTTTCTGATGATTTTTATGAGTAAGGGTAAGATACTTCCTTGTTCTGATGCAGATGTTGCCCACTTTTGTGAATGGATGCGGGGTGTCACCTACTACTTGCATATCTGCATATTGGGCTTGACACTGCTATCGTACTTGGTAGTTGGCAAAAAGTCAATACTGAAGTTAAGCTCTTGTGTTCTAGCAGCAGAGCTGAAGATCCTTGATGTGCCACATTCTGCAATCAATGCTGCTCTCTTCATGTTCCTTATTGACTTCCTGGTGATGAGCATCATGGTCTCTTGGTCTTGAGAATGGCCAAGCATTGCTCTGTGAATGTGGAAGATGGGCATGTGGAAGGCTCCAGGGAGGAGGGATCATTGAACATGTACTCGAATCCATGTGCCTGTTGAATGACCTGTTTTTTTATTTTTGGGTTTTAAGGGAGACACTGCCCTAAAACACTTCTGTGCAGCTGGGGATGCAGGCTTCTGCTTCACCTTGCAGGAAGCATTAACGAATCCTTTCCAGAAGACATGAGAAGAGAGAAGTGAGCCTCTGGTATCATGCAGGTTCCTTGCATTGCCCATGGGCTAGAAGAGAGAAGAGTTGCTTCATGAGATTTGATCCCCTTTTTCCTGAAAAGTTCCACACAGAGGTGAGTCCCCAGCATGTTTAGAAATCATTTCAGACACCTTTCTGGACGGAATTGAATCAGAGCCCCTGATGATGTGGAAGAGCTAAAGATGGGTTTGCTATGAATTTTCTACTTCATTCATCAGGGCCTGAGTCAAGTCAGTCATTGTGCTGTCAACACATGAGCTGCTGGTCAAATGTGAGGAAGTGGTCTTGCTTTATGAAAACACCACCCTGATTCAGTGAGCCAGAGGCAGCCTGCAGTCCCTGTTTTCCTGTAAAGGCAGATTGCTGTGGATGGCCTCTGGCCTCGTCATGCAGCCCTGCTCAGAGTAGGGGATTGAGGGACCAGGCAGATCCCTAGTTCCTTTTGACCTTTATTGCCATTGGGCCACCCCAGGGTCCTTGGACTCTACCTGGTCTTCTGGCCTGGGTCAGGGGATGTGAGGTTTGGAATCCCCCTCTGTGGCAGGATCCCAGCCCCCCAGCCACTTGAGGTAAGCACATCCTTCCCTAATTGTGTTAGAGTTGGAGACTTCTCCCACCCATCCTCATCCATGCTCATCCCACATTTTGTAGCTTGGCACCTGAGGACCTTTATTCATTGACTTAGTTGTTAGTGATGATGGTTACTAAGACTAAGTGACTCTTTCAAGTCACATCACTTGCATGGTAGGGCTAGAGCATGGATCTTCCTAATTGATTTCATGGGACTCTCTCATGGAAACTGTGACTGCTTCCTAAACACACACTCTACATTTGGAGTGTCAAAATTCTTGCCACTGCCTCCTTGGCAAGTGTATCTTGTCTTCTACGTGGGAATTTCACAAATGTTTTCCTTTAGTTTGTGGAGGTCATGCAGAAGGGATTTCATTTGAAATAGCCCAAACAAGAAATACCAGTTGTCTTTTTCGCACATGGATGTGTGTAGTGAACACCCCTTTCTGTGTGCTTGCATGAGTTACTCCTTTGAATTTGTTGAAGAATGGTTGGCTGGGGAGCAAGTTAACGAGAGATGGATATCAATGGTTGTCAAGTATTCTGACGTGAAGAATGTATTGAGGATGTGAAGGCTTTTCTAGCCAGTTCCTATGGCTCAGTCAGGGATCAGTCAGAGGATTCTGTCTGGTAGACTCTTTGGCACAGATGTCAAAGTGGCCTGGTCTTACCCTGTCCAGGACTGAATGCTGAGCTTGAGTGGGAGCTTCTTGTCATTTCAAGCATTTCCATGAGTCTGTCCTCTGTTCTCTTGTATCCAAGTGGTTTCTAATAGGAAAGCAGAACAAAAATTGAAAGTATGGTGATTGATTATTTTTACCAATGTTATTTCAATCCACTTTGTTTAATACGAAATTACCTTTATGCTAGTAAGATTTCATATGTGAGGAAATAATGAAAATATTGGGGTTAGGGGATGAGAATATGCAAATCAAACATTTTTGAGCACCAAGACCCGTTTTTTGTTTTTGTTTTTGTTTTTGTTTTTTTAACTTAAATAATATTAAGTGCCAGAGGACCACCGCTGCCATTCAGCCTCAACAACCTCCAGGTCCAGCCTCCAGGTGGCCCATTTCACCAGGGTGTGTGGGACCACACTGTCCTGGGATGAGAGAACAGTACCCACGGATGTTGACATCTCACAGAGTAGATATTGCCAGTGACAGTAGGGAGCTATTGGCACATGAGGAAGGGAAGAGCTCTCAGGATGGGAAGAGGGGGCCGCTTCGAGACTCATTGGGTATGGCACGAGGCTGCTGGGTGTGGTGTTGGCCTGGGCCCACTGAGTGGGGCAGATCCGTGGTCTGTGTTTCTGTACCCTCCTCTGTAGCCTGTGTTGGCAGCAGATCAGGGAATTGCGATCAGAAGTGCTCCCAGTAACACAGGCACCAGCCCCCAGAGTGTGTGCCTATCCGTTTCCCCACCTGGCCTGACTTAGTGCCTGTCTTGCCTCAGGGCTGAGACCCTACAATCTCTGATGAGGGTGTCTGTGGTCCAGATCCAACCTGCATGGCCAACATGCTCAGACCTTCAGCTGGGTCCTAGGCTGCTGCAACCAAACTCTGTTAACTGGGTGGCCGACAACAGAGGAAGTGTCTTCCGTTGAGCTCCAGAGGCTCAACACAGTAGGTGTTGGGCTGTCCCAGTGCCATAACCCCTCCCAGGTTTCAAGGGGACTGTCTCCCCAACTCTCCCAGCCCTTGCCCACTCTCCTATTGCTGCCCACGATCTGTGGTTCCCATATGGGCATCCCGCCCTGGCTCCAACCTCACATATCCGGTATCCCCCAGTCTCCCTGGTATCTGGGTCCAGACTCTCCTCTTCCTACAAGAATATCAGATATTGGATTTGGTCCCAGTTGATGCTGTGTTCCATCATGTGAGCTCTTAGCTTCATCACTGTGCAAAGACTCTTTTCCCACACAAGTTCGCACGGCTTTTGGCTGGCTAAGAATTTTCAGGCGACACTTTTCTAATGAGTACACTTTCCTTCCTTCCGATCTGCCACCAGTGAGCATTCCTCGCACCCTTGTCCTAGTTCCTTTATGGCAGTTTCCCTCCTTATGGCTGAGAGGACCTAGTGACCCCTGAATTCACACGTTCTCCTTAATCACCAACACACTGCAGAATTCTCCAGGGGGCCATATATGCTCCTGGAAGTTGGTGTTGGAAATAGTTCTCCATCCATTAATCACTCCCTCACTCACTAATGTCCTTGTGTCCTTGAGAAAGGCTCTCCCTTTCCTGGTTTTCCTGAATAGAAATCCTCTTGCCTCTTGGGTGAATAGGGTTATGGGTTGTGCAGAGGGTGTTGGACCACTGAGCATCTTAGAGACTCTCCTTTATGGAGCCTAATGATCCTCACTGGGGAATGAGGCCAGGGTCCTAACTGTGGTTAGTTAGAGAGGGAAAGAAGGACGAGGGAAACTCAGATGTCCCTTCATGGCCCCTGGAGTTAGAGGACTTACCCCTTTGCACCTGGGATCAGGAGACCTCATTTCCTCGAGGACACGCACACTCAGACGTTAATCTTGAGTGTGGGTTCCTTTCTGGGGTCCAGGGCTGTTGTTAGCCACCAGGAATGACAGTGCTCTCCATGCTGAGTGGAGCCATTTTTGCCAGGAAAGAGAGCCCATGGTCACGCCTTGTGCAAAGCATCCCACGCCAGGGGCTCCCATGCCTACATTCCTGTCCTGAAAGGAAGCCACTCAGAGGCAAGGTGGGTCCAACCACCTCCCATGTGTTCACTCATCACTGTGTTCCAGCAGTCACCCCAGTGAACAGTCCTGATGGGATTGGATGTGGCTCAGAATGTCACCCTCATGAGCTCTACCCTGCCACAGCTGCAGTTCTGCAGTGGGAGAAACTCAAAACCTCAAAACACATGCACATGAAAGAAAAGAGCAAGAGCCAGAGCCCAAACAGGCCAGGTGTGGCAAAGACAGCTGGAGTGCCTAGGTTGGGACTCAGAATTATGTCAGTGGGGTGGCATTGCTGCTGGCACCAGCATGATAACCGAGAGCCAGCCCTGCTCATTTTGGGGAGCAGTGTGTTGGGGAAGGCAGCAGAAATTGAGAGGCAGGATTGAGTTTGGCCCTAGGAGGAGGTTGGGTAAGAGGCCAGTGTGGGTTGGAGAGCCTGGGCAGATAGACAGAGGCCAGGGCACACCCCAAAGCCTGGAGACTGCACTTGATGTCCAGGGTTGTGAAACACCACTTCCCCTCTTACTCACAACTGAGAGCAAGGGGCATTGATGAGTTCAGTTTGTGTGCGGCTGCATCCAAGGTGGCTCGGCTAGGAACCTCTGTTTCCTTGACTCAGGAGGCTGGGAGTCCAGGCTCCACTGAGGCTCGGCTGGGAGGATCGGAGTCTGAGTTTATGCCTGTGTTCCCTGTAGGATCCATGTTGGCTGAGCCTCAGTGTTTTTGTAATGAGAGGATGGGTGACCGTCATGTCTTTATCACAGGACACACTTGCTAAATGGATTTGTTTGCTCTGAGGAGGAAAGAGAGAGGGGGGAGTGGTGCTGGAGACAGGGATGCAGACAGGGGTCATGGACTTGGCATAACTCAGTCTTGGAGGTGATATCCCATCACCTGTACCCACTTCAATTCCCATGAATCCAGAGGCTGAGCCCCCTTGAGGTGAGGGGTGAACCGGTTCTGGGCAGCAGGATGCTGTGGTACCTCGGAGTCTCTGTGAGACCCCAACACTAGACACACTTGGCCCTTTTGAAATCTTAGGAGAAGCCTTGGGAAGTTGTATGGCAGAGGGGAGCAGCCTCTGCATCTCAGTCCCCTCCAACTTGCCATGGTGTAGAGAGGGAACTGCAGCCACGATGGGACGGACATTGGCCATGTCCCTGTGTGGGACACAGGCCTGATGGAGTTAGGGTGCATTCTTTGTCTCTCCCTTTCTTGTGATTATCCCATCTCTACATTTGTGCTTTAGCCACCTGTGAGTCCCATCTCTGGTTTCAGAGAGAACAGAGGGTGTTATGGGCCAATAGACACAATAAACCCTAGAGATTAGATGCTACCCTACTTTCCAGAAAAGACTGGGCACACCATGAGTTGCACAATGATGGGACCAGGGTCCAAAAGCTGCTGAGAGGGAAGGACTGGTTGTGAATGCATTTTTGAAGGCTCCAAGCTGGAACTCTAGTGGCACCAAGCAGGGCAGATGCTGGTGGGGATGTTTGGGTAGTTGTTGGTGAACACCTGCGCACCTGAGATGGGTAGGCATGGAGGAGAAATCGGCAGCCCATAGGGCTGTTGAAAGTGGTCTTATGTGAAAAGAGGCTCAGGTATGGGCACAGGAAATGACATCATTGCCTTGACAATGGATCAAACAGAACATGGAACCCTGGTATCCAGGCACCCACTTCACTGACCAAGCCATCCGAGCTCACTTGGTTGGAGCCACTGGAGGGAGAAGGATGTTCTCCTGTGGTTGCAGACAATGCCGAGCCTCAGGCTCCCAGGAATCTCAGGGGGGCCAACTAGCCCTTTTGTGGATACACTGGGTGAGGCTTCATCTTAGACGCCAGAGCCTCTGGCGATTGTCGCAGAGGAGCTCAAGAGTAACAGTGAGTAGCACAGGGCAGGTGAGCCCAGCAGGCCCTCTAGTCTGATCCCTGTTGAATGGCCCAGGACTCCTATTCTGACTCTGTGTGAGTGTGTGTGTGTGTGTGTGTGTGTGTGTGTGTGTGTGTGTGTGTGTTTGTACTGATGGGAACTGTCCCATTGTGCTTTGACTCTAGTGTATTGGCACAAGTCATTTTTCTGTTTGTCACCATTTCCATTTTGAACCCACCATTCTTGGTCCCAACCCAGGGTGAAAATGATCAGAACACGGAGGAGCCCTTCAGGGTTCAGAGCCTTGAACCTTACGGGCAGGACCAGCTTAGGAATGAGCTCCTGCCTGTCATTTGTGGGAGGAACCTACATTTCAGCAGCAACATGGGGTTAATCTCCTGGGATTTCATCCCCACCCAGCAGGTGCTGGATCTCTTGTTCCCAAAACAGCCACCTTCTTCAGTCTTTACTCCTGGTGCCACTCCACATCCTCCAAGGGGACAAGAACCTCAGGTTCTGGATGGATGTTGTAGAATGCCCACAGAGCCAACTGCCAGGCTGGGTGGGGTGCAGTTGCTGGGCTTTGCTGATGTTGTCATCCCCCACAGTTCTTGGAACCTTCTGTGGCAGTGGCATCCAGGACCCCAGCAGCTGTGAGTAGCAGCTCCTCACTGCTTCACTCCAGCGAGCAGGTGGAAGACAGCCGCGTTGTTCACGTCCTCCTAGAGGGACAGAGCCTGAGGGAGACAAAGCGCATCCCGGTAAGCCCGACAGCAGGGCTGCCTCCTGGGTGTCCACACAGTGGAAGGCAGGAGACACAGCCAACCCCAGGGCTATGGTGGGAAATAAAGAAGAGAGAGGTCCGTCTTAAGGGCTTGACCTGAGGAGGGAGAGCATCAGCATGCCCAGCTTCAGTGGTGAGTGGGCCTGTGTATTGTGGGTTTTGCAGGCCAGAAGTGCAGACGGAAGTGCTGTGGACAGATGAAGGCAGAGATATGTCCAGGGTGCAGGCTGCAGTGCCTAGAACTTGGTATTCTCAATGAGTGAAGTTGGAGCAGAGGAGGTGGCAGTGACTTGTCACATGTGTAGGAGGGGATGTGTTCCTGGTGGCAGGGAAGAGAACCTCCTTAGCATGACTAGGTGTAGGAATTTGGGGTCGGGATCACCTGGGGGGTCATGCCAAAGCTTCGGAATGTTAGGCTTTGCATGTAGGTAAATACGGAGCTAAAGGGGTTCTTGGCAGAATTTCTATGGATGTGCAGTAGACACGCTAATGCTGCAGGTGTCCAGCTGCAGAGGAGACATGTTCAGTGACTGCCAGTGCTGAGTCAAGTACATCATGACAACCAGACCCGCACCGAGCTTCCAGAGGCCAGGGCCTCTCAAAGCTATCATGAAGCACTCAAGTGCACACTCTTGTATCTGAGTCTGTTTTGTGTCGTGGCAGTCAGGACCCAAATTTTCAGTGCATCTGCCTCTTCCACCCACAAAGGCAGCCTGCATCCCAGATCACACTTGGTGCGCAGATCCCTGGCCCATTGCTCTCATCTCAGTGAGATGAGAGTGTGTCTGTGCATAGGCAGTTTGGTCCTTTGACATGAGTGGAATGTGGCTCCCCAGGGGGAGGGGAGATGGCAGGTACAGGCAGATATTTGTACCAGGATTGTTCTAGTAGCACATTGCAAGAACCCAGGTGGTATATGGAGGACACACTCAGGTAGCAGGATAACAAGATTGTGCCCTTGTATATGTAGCTGAGATTTCTCCTGAATGTTTGACCACAGTCTTCTGGGTAGCTCTTCTAAAAGCCATTCTCTGATGACATTTGTCCCACCCTGATCCAGGTGACCTTTCAGGAGACGGTGACAAGCCTCATCCGCAGGGCCTTGGACCAAAATTTGTTGCAGCATGAGGATGTGGACAACTTTGAGCTGCTGTATATGATGTCTGAGGATGAGAGTAAGTAGGACAATCAGACAGTGGGGAGACATGATCCACAGTGGGCTCAGGATAACTGACAGCCAAGAGAAAGTGGGCCTTGGCCCCAAAATACCAAAGTGTGATGGGCCTGGCGGAGACTCTCAGGGGTTGTGGGTGTTTTGTGGTATAATCCTTGAGTGCCACCTAACAATTCTCTCCACTTCGCTCTGCAGAAATCAAGGTCTCTGACCACTCACTCGTGTGTCTGTCCATGAATCTGGGAATACAATTTTTCATCGTGAGGAAACGCCCCCAGGTCAAGGGAAAGGAGGTAAACACCTACCTTATTCAAGCTGTGCATGTGCTGCCATTCCACTCCGACCTGAGGAAATAAGAAGCCTCAGCACCTGGACATATTTGCTGGAAGCCCATAGAGCCAACTGACAGTCTGGGGTGGCTTTCTGTTTCTGGGTTTGCTGATGTTCCATCCCCCACAGTTCTCAGAATCAACCTGCAAGTCCTCCAGGCCGCTTTCCCACAAGCAGGTGGGAGACACCTGCTTAATTCGTGTCCACTTAGAAACACAAAGTCCAGAGATGGCCAAGAGTGTTCTGGTAAGCCAGGGAGCAGGGGTGTCCCGTGGTGCTTACACCTGGGTGGGGAGCAGACACTGGTCCAATACCATGGACTACTCATGCCCTCTTGAATTTGGAGCTTCTGGATGATCAGGAGGATAGATGGGAATCAAGAAGGGAGAGGTCAGTGTGAAGGGCTGGAGCTGAGATGAGCGAGTGCAGCAGCTTGTCCACTGCCATGTCTGAGGGAGTCTGTGTGTCAGGTGGCAGCATGCAGTCCAGAAGGGCAGGGACAGGTATGGGTGACAGATGAGAATAGGACAGGAACTAGGTTGCAGGTTCCCTTGTATGGGATGCTGACGTCTATGGAGGAGGACAGCAGTGTGAGGTTCTCCATGTTCCTTGAACAAGGAGCTGAGAGAGTCTCTCTGCAGAGTCGATATGGATGTGGAGCAAGCACACTAAATGTCCAGGTAACCCAATGACCACCCTTGCCGGATGAGGTGCCCTCCTACATCCCAGCCAGCACTGAGCCTCTGGAGGCCAGGAGCTCTCGTGGCTATCTTTCAGCTCTCCTGTGTGTGGTCATGTTCCTGGGTCTGTTTTTGGCCCTGGCAATCCAGACCAAAGCCTCTAGGTTTTGTGCCTAGGCCATTCCCAATGCCGCCTGCATCCTCGGGCAGACCTGGGATCTTGGAGGCTATTGTCCCATTCCTCCCAACTTGTGGGATGAGATTGCATCTGTATGCAGGTAGTGGGGTCCTTTCACTCCGAGAGGAGTGCAGCTCCACAAAGAGCAATGGCAGGCCCAGGAAGTCCTATGTACAAGGATTGGGCTAGTAGCCTGTGGGAAGAGCCCACACGATGAGCAGGAGGTCAGCCTCGGGTAGTAGGGTCATGGATGTTGCCCTTGTATTTAGAGTGGAGGTGCCTCCAGAATGCCCCTGCCCACTGTCCTTGAGTAGTCACTTCAAGGCCCATTTCCTGAAGGCCTGTCTCCCATGCTGCTCCAGGTGACCTGCCACGATAGGGCTCCTGTCGTCATCCGCAGCGCCCTCGACCTACACTTCCTTACTGAGGAGAATCCAGAGGATTATGAGCTGGGCCAAATCATCTCTCGCCGTCAGAGTAAGTGAGACAATCAGATAGCAGAGAGCAAGGGTCAGGATGTGGACTCAGGTCAACTCTTAGCAACAAAGAGTAGTCTCTGACCCCCAAGAACACTCCAACAGGTGTGTTGGGTTCGTGCACAAAGCCAACTGCACTTCTGCTGGTGGAAGGTCTTGAGGTCCAATGGTATACCCCGGTGGATATTGCGGCTCCCCACCAGGTGCCCTCCCCTGGACATGAACAGGCATCCAAAGCTGACATCTTTGAGGAGTGAGGAGGAAAGCCTCTCTCCAGGAGCAGTATGTTTTCATGGTCTGGGATAGGAGTGGTTTCAAAGGAACATGGGAATGCATGGGCTAAAGAGGGAACTGGCATTTTGTGGACTGAAGCAGTACTATTGAAAGCCTTCTGTGTGACCAAAAAACCACTGCCTGGGCAGAGCATTGCCAGGATTCTAGCAAGCAGTAACAGGATGAAATTGGGAAGAAAACACAGCCTGGGAGACAGCCTGAATCATCTGTTTTTGCATAAATTCCATGGTCTTACGCACCTGAGTCCACTAGGCAAGGAGTGATCACAATAGCCAGGTTGTGATCCCTAACTAAAGTCAGATGAGGGCTTCCTGAGCACGTAGCCACAGAGCTCATCTGATAATAATGCCAGCGCTTTTTCGTTGGTTGGTTGGTTGGTTTTTGTGAGCCAAACACCACAGCAGCCATTATCCCAGCCTATGTACCCTGAAGACCACCATCCCTATGAGTTCTAGGATCACTTGTCTCCTATCTTAACCTACTGTTAGGTTAGTAGAGTCTATGGAAGAGGAAGTCTGTCTGGGGCCTTGGTAGCCTAAGAAATTCATAGCAGAGATCTCCACATCCAACCCAGAAGGGATGGAGAACAGGCTCTAGGTTAGAGGAGGGCGACAGGAAACACATGTTCAGAGAAAGGAGAAGCGGCTGTTGTATTCCCCCACTCGGGGTCATGGCACCACTGGGCCATACACCATGTTGGAGGGAAGCAGTCCCTTTGCTGGTCTTTGGAACCATTGTTCTCAGTAGGGCAGTATTTGGAATGTGGCCTCCATTCTCAGAAGCCTGGTTCACATGGAGGCGGGCTCCACCAACGCAGAAGCATGGCTCTAACGTGGTATCCGTGCTGGTCAGCCTGTCCTCACTGTGGCCATACTTGAGGAAAATAACTCAGAGGAGGAATCCTAGGCCTTTTTTCTCTGGGTTTCATAGCTTTCTCTTTGGTTGTGCACTGAGGCTGTCCATAAAGCTCTAGTGTGTGGCAGTGGAGAGCTCCTCAGCCCTTGCCACAAAGGCATAGACTGGGAGAGAGAGAACGAGGCTGGCAGAGAGGGAGAGAGAGAAAGATGGAGAGGGAGGACCTCTCCTTGGAGAATGAGGATTCAGTGGAGCCAACAGGAACAAGGTACTGTTGCCCAGGGCACAACCCTGTTTAGGTCTTACTCCAACCATGCTCAACCTTTCTTCCAGTCCCTCCCACCCCCCAGTAGTGTATTCATCTTGAATGAGAATTTCATGTTGACATCAGAGCACTCACCATCCAATGCTTCCCTCCAAACCCACCTATGAAGATGGCTCATGTGGGGACTGAATCTTCGGCACAGGAGCCTTTTGTGGGAGATTTCAGATGCAAACCCTAGTGGTGTGCTTTGGCAGATGCAAGAGGACCTGAGATATTCTGGAGTCCAAAGCCTTCGGTAGGAACAGACATTAGGTCTGTTGAAGTGCTCTGCCTAGTTCTTCCTCAGGGAGGACTGTGGAGGCTGTCTTTGTTGGTATTGGTGCTGAATTGGAGAGCTCTCAGGTGTGTGGCTCTGGCCTTTTCTGGCACAGGCTCTCAGATGTTGGCGTGTCCTAGGGAGCACCTCCTGAGTGCCACCTTCTTTTTGTACACCCCTCTCTCCCCAGAGCTGAGGATTCCAGCAGAGGCCAACGTATTTTATGCCAAGAATCCTCACAAAAAATCCAACTTTGTGCTGAGGAAAAGGAGCCTCTCCCAAAAGAATGATGGGTGGATCGAGCCTCAACCTCCCTCTCGTCCTGCAAAGAAGGCTCCTGCCCTCCTGAGGATGCTTGCAAAACCATTCTGTTGCTGTGTGCCTGGGCGGGGCTGAGGCAGACCAGGAATATTTACATTGATTACTATTTTCTTCAAAGTTTGAATCTATAGTTTGCCATTGTCCTTGACCTTGTTTAGTAACACAGTTGTTACTCTATCCTGTATTTGTTGTTTCCATTAATATATTATTATTATTATTTTAAAATATATATGTTTTTGTTACCTGATCTACTGTGATGATTTGAGTATACTAAATGTAGCAGTGATTCCTAAAGGACACATCCAAACCAACAGGAAGGAATGTTTCATTCTATCAGCAAGAACTTTGGTTTTTAGGAGTTTGGCAGATGGCATTATCTGAGTCAGTTTTCCAATGGGGGCAATGAAGTATCAGCTGTGATGGTACAAACACAAACAAAGACACACAAACACACACAAGAGCACACACACTCACTGAGAGATAGATAGACAGATGGAGTTGGTCTCTGCTGAAATACTTTGGAGACATGGTTCTGATTTCTCCCCTTTTGGAGTATTTTCAATTGCACAAGGTGTCTTGCAAATGAACCCATGTCTGAGGAAGACATGCATGTGTACTTCACATGCCACTTTTCACATAGCAGGAAGGTCATGTAATATTTTTCATGCAGCTGTCTTTTGACTGTGAACCATCCCATGAGGTCAGCTGTGGAATTTTCAACTTGTAGCATCACAATGGGGATCCACTCTTTGGATTTGGGGATATTTCCGATTTTCTTGATTCAGATTGGAATGATATATATATTAGTTTTTGATGAAAATTCTGCATTTGATGGTAATGAATGTCGTGCATCTAGGAATCTGTAGAGTGCAGACAATGAATGGATGCCTACTGTTGTCTGGACTGGTCTGAAAAGTCCTGTAGCAACTGCCAAAAGTCCAGGTCAGATGATCCTGCACAAAGCTGAACGCCTAGTGGTCTCCACAACAGTGTAAGGGACAAGGAGAAACTCACTTCCACACAGAAGTTGGGAAGCTACCTTATGAAGGTGATCATAGATACGGGATTATTAATATATCCAGGTTGGCATCTATTATTTTTTTAGCTTTTGACTTTCGCAGCTGTGGGCATCTTGACAACCATCAACTCCCTGTAAGCACAGACAACTCTATAAGAACCTGAGGATAAATTTCCCTGTGCATGTCCCCTTGTGAAACTGCTTAAGCACCGCCTGGTTTACACACAGGTGGAATTTCTAGGTCAAAGTGTGCATGTTTACTTCTTTGACTAAGCACTGCCAGGTGGCTCTTCTGCATAGCTCTACCTGTGGCCAGGATTGTATTATCTAGCTTTCTAACTTTTGCAGGTTGAGTAGATACATAGTGGGAGCACACTGTTTTTGTTGGTATTTTTCTTGGTATCTATTCTGATGCTTTTCACTGGGGGATTTTTTCCTGTGAAAATGGGCTTCCTCTACTTCACCTTATTTTCTTCTTTTTAAAATTTTTTCAATGTGACTTTTTAATTTTAGTTTTATTAAAGACATTGCCCCTTGCTTGCATAGTCTATATCTAAAGCACTAGTCCTTGCTCCAAGGCCCAGCTTGCTCTCAGCTGCCCCAGGAGGGGAACAGTCTTTGGCGGTAGACAAGAGACGCCCCTGCAGGGGGCACAAGTGCTTTGGCCCTCTGGTGTCTTGCCAGCAGTGCTTCCCATGCTCACAGAGGGTTTCAGACACTGAGTCAATGGTCCAGGTGGTCTTTTGTTCAGTCTGATCTCAAATTGAGCTCCTCTGAGAGGTCATATTGAAGTCCTTGTGTGTACCTGACCCATCATTTTAAACAATATTCCAAGTTCACTTTTTGTGTGTACGTGGGTTCTGGGGATTGAACCCAGGGCCTTGAGCCTGTGAGGCAAGTGACCTACCTGAGCTACACCCTCAGAGACCCCTGTAAAAGTATTTCCCCTTTGCCTCGGGGTCTAAGTTGCCAAGGCTGACCTCAAACGTTCCTCTTGCCTCAGCCTCCCTGGTGGCTGGCATGACAGGCATGCACCTGGGACTGTCACACTCGAGCCTGTGATGGGAACTCATGTGCATCTGTCCAGGGCTGAGCATGGTTAGGCAGAGCTGTGCTCCAGGCTCCCTGCAGGGCTGTGGAGGCTTCTGCTGCCCAGCAGCCCTGGTGCCATGGCCAGGGCTCCTCCCAGCCGAGGGCAGGCAGCTGCCCATTGCTGTAGGCTGACCTTATTTTCTTCTTATGGCACTCGTCCGTTCTCTGGAGTATGTTGTATGGTTTGTCCATTAGGAGTCTAACAGGTCCTCTAGAACCTTCAAACAATTAGTAAAATTCCTGAACAGTAAGTGAGCGCGCGCAGAAATTGGGCTAATATTTTGGGAAGAACAATGTTGGATGATATATTCATGGCTTGAATATATCATCCAACATGAAGTTATATTTTATTACTTACAAAATAATAAAATAATGAAGCAATACCATGGGCTGAGCTAAAATAGATCCTTAGGATCTTAGGCATTCTGTAATAAATCTGTGTCACTTGAAGTATAGAGTTGATCGACTCTGAGTAATGAAACAGAAGTAAAGGTATCAAAGCCAATGATCATCTGTTTCCAATTTTCTGTGATTTGGTTCAAGTGGTAAAGTGGTGATATTTATTAATAATGGATCGAATAGGTTCATAATTGTTTTAGAGTACAATTAGATGCCTTCAAACTTTAGGCTACATGGGCACATTTGAGAACGGTTCCAGCCATTCTCTCATCCTTTGGGTCATTCCCCTCCTATGTCCTGTGAGACATTTTCTATGTGAGGCTTTAAGAAGAAGAAGAGAATATTCTGTAAAGAAAACCTTGTGATCTGTGCAGTATGAAGTTGAATGGATTCATTCAGAAATCAGAAATTCTATTGAAAGATATTTATTGGCATGAGCCAAATAAAACCTATTTTTAGGCATCCTGGTGAAGACAAGGTTTTATCTTTATGTCTCATTTTCTATGTTTTGTTGTTGTTGTTGTTGTTAGAATGAAATTCATATGTTGCCAGACCATTCTATCAGATGTGTAACTAGATGCCATTTAAATTACCCACTTTTACATGGTAGACAGTTTTTAATGAACACTGCCTGTCTGCACCTTTTTTAAAAACAGGACTGGGATCAGAAGCCCAAATACCAATGGTTAGCTGGAGCATATTTTTCATTTGGCCTATCTGTCAGTATTCCCTGAGGTCATCTGTGCAATCAGCTTCGTTACTCCTGCTCCCTCACTGGATTTCATAGAAACCATATGCTATGTATGAATCAGGGACACCAATCCCACAACATAGCATTCTTGGAATATCCAAAGTCCCACTTTTCACTTCGCCATGCCTGAGATCAGCAGTAATATTTATCAGCAAATGTGAGATTTTCAAAGATCCAATTCTATGTGCTCCTTTCTCATAGAGCCTTAGGCAGGGATATAGCATACATAAATATTAAGTAAAGTCCATAGTTTTTAAAATGTCATCCATTGAATAGTTGACACATGTCTGAGATACTTTTTATTTTGGAGGAGGTATTATTTAATAGGGAATTCCAACAGCTACCTAATAGTGAAATGAGAAGTCTTGCATCCATTTTATTTTGTTTCTGATGATTTTTATGAGTAAGGGTAAGATACTTCCTTGTTCTGATGCAGATGTTGCCCACTTTTGTGAATGGATGCGGGGTGTCACCTACTACTTGCATATCTGCATATTGGGCTTGACACTGCTATCGTACTTGGTAGTTGGCAAAAAGTCAATACTGAAGTTAAGCTCTTGTGTTCTAGCAGCAGAGCTGAAGATCCTTGATGTGCCACCTTCTGCAATCCATGCTGCTCTCTTCATGTTCCTTATTGACTTCCTGGTGATGAGCATCATGGTCTCCTGGTCTTGAGAATGGCCAAGCATTGCTCTGTGAATGTGGAAGATGGGCATGTGGAAGGCTCCAGGGAGGAGGGATCATTGAACATGTACTCGAATCCATGTGCCTGTTGAATGACCTGTTTTTTTTTTATTTTTGGGTTTTAAGGGAGACACTGCCCTAAAACACTTCTGTGCAGCTGGGGATGCAGGCTTCTGCTTCACCTTGCAGGAAGCATTAACGAATCCTTTCCAGAAGACATGAGAAGAGAGAAGTGAGCCTCTGGTATCATGCAGGTTCCTTGCATTGCCCATGGGCTAGAAGAGAGAAGAGTTGCTTCATGAGATTTGATCCCCTTTTTCCTGAAAAGTTCCACACAGAGGTGAGTCCCCAGCATGTTTAGAAATCATTTCAGACACCTTTCTGGACGGAATTGAATCAGAGCCCCTGATGATGTGGAAGAGCTAAAGATGGGTTTGCTATGAATTTTCTATTTCATTCATCAGGGCCTGAGTCAAGTCAGTCATTGTGCTGTCAACACATGAGCTGCTGGTCAAATGTGAGGAAGTGGTCTTGCTTTATGAAAACACCACCCTGATTCAGTGAGCCAGAGGCAGCCTGCAGTCCCTGTTTTCCTGTAAAGGCAGATTGCTGTGGATGGCCTCTGGCCTCGTCATGCAGCCCTGCTCAGAGTAGGGGATTGAGGGACCAGGCAGATCCCTAGTTCCTTTTGACCTTTATTGCCATTGGGCCACCCCAGGGTCCTTGGACTCTACCTGGTCTTCTGGCCTGGGTCAGGGGATGTGAGGTTTGGAATCCCCCTCTGTGGCAGGATCCCAGCCCCCCAGCCACTTGAGGTCAGCACATCCTTCCCTAATTGTGTTAGAGTTGGAGACTTCTCCCACCCATCCTCATCCATGCTCATCCCACATTTTGTAGCTTGGCACCTGAGGACCTTTATTCATTGACTTAGTTGTTAGTGATGATGGTTACTAAGACTAAGTGACTCTTTCAAGTCACATCACTTGCATGGTAGGGCTAGAGCATGGATCTTCCTAATTGATTTCATGGGACTCTCTCATGGAAACTGTGACTGCTTCCTGAACACACACTCTACATTTGGAGTGTCAAAATTCTTGCCACTGCCTCCTTGGCAAGTGTATCTTGTCTTCTACGTGGGAATTTCACAAATATTTTCCTTTGGTTTGTGGAGGTCATGCAGAAGGGATTTCATTTGAAATAGCCCAAACAAGAAATACCAGTTGTCTTTTTCGCACATGGATGTGTGTAGTGAACACCCCTTTCTGTGTGCTTGCATGAGTTACTCCTTTGAATTTGTTGAAGAATGGTTGGCTGGGGAGCAAGTTAACGAGAGATGGATATCAATGGTTGTCAAGTATTCTGACGTGAAGAATGTATTGAGGATGTGAAGGCTTTTCTAGCCAGTTCCTATGGCTCAGTCAGGGATCAGTCAGAGGATTCTGTCTGGTAGACTCTTTGGCACAGATGTCAAAGTGGCCTGGTCTTACCCTGTCCAGGACTGAATGCTGAGCTTGAGTGGGAGCTTCTTGTCATTTCAAGCATTTCCATGAGTCTGTCCTCTGTTCTCTTGTATCCAAGTGGTTTCTAATAGGAAAGCAGAACAAAAATTGAAAGTATGGTGATTGATTATTTTTACCAATGTTATTTCAATCCACTTTGTTTAATACGAAATTACCTTTATGCTAGTAAGATTTCATATGTGAGGAAATAATGAAAATATTGGGGTTAGGGGATGAGAATATGCAAATCAAACATTTTTGAGCACCAAGACCCGTTTTTTGTTTGTTTTTTTTTTTTTTTTTTTTTTTTAACTTAAATAATATTAAGTGCCAGAGGACCACCGCTGCCATTCAGCCTCAACAACCTCCAGGTCCAGCCTCCAGGTGGCCCATTTCACCAGGGTGTGTGGGACCACACTGTCCTGGGATGAGAGAACAGTACCCACGGATGTTGACATCTCACAGAGTAGATATTGCCAGTGACAGTAGGGAGCTATTGGCACATGAGGAAGGGAAGAGCTCTCAGGATGGGAAGAGGGGGCCGCTTCGAGACTCATTGGGTATGGCACGAGGCTGCTGGGTGTGGTGTTGGCCTGGGCCCACTGAGTGGGGAAGATCCGTGGTCTGTGTTTCTGTACCCTCCTCTGTAGCCTGTGTTGGCAGCAGATCAGGGAATTGCGATCAGAAGTGCTCCCAGTAACACAGGCACCAGCCCCCAGAGTGTGTGCCTATCCGTTTCCCCACCTGGCCTGACTTAGTGCCTGTCTTGCTTCAGGGCTGAGACCCTACAATCTCTGATGAGGGTGTCTGTGGTCCAGATCCAACCTGCATGGCCAACATGCTCAGACCTTCAGCTGGGTCCTAGGCTGCTGCAACCAAACTCTGTTAACTGGGTGGCCGACAACAGAGGAAGTGTCTTCCGTTGAGCTCCAGAGGCTCAACACAGTAGGTGTTGGGCTGTCCCAGTGCCATAACCCCTCCCAGGTTTCAAGGGGACTGTCTCCCCAACTCTCCCAGCCCTTGCCCACTCTCCTATTGCTGCCCACGATCTGTGGTTCCCATATGGGCATCCCGCCCTGGCTCCAACCTCACATATCCGGTATCCCCCAGTCTCCCTGGTATCTGGGTCCAGACTCTCCTCTTCCTACAAGAATATCAGATATTGGATTTGGTCCCAGTTGATGCTGTGTTCCATCATGTGAGCTCTTAGCTTCATCACTGTGCAAAGACTCTTTTCCCACACAAGTTCGCACGGCTTTTGGCTGGCTAAGAATTTTCAGGCGACACTTTTCTAATGAGTACACTTTCCTTCCTTCCGATCTGCCACCAGTGAGCATTCCTCGCACCCTTGTCCTAGTTCCTTTATGGCAGTTTCCCTCCTTATGGCTGAGAGGACCTAGTGACCCCTGAATTCACACGTTCTCCTTAATCACCAACACACTGCAGAATTCTCCAGGGGGCCATATATGCTCCTGGAAGTTGGTGTTGGAAATAGTTCTCCATCCATTAATCACTCCCTCACTCACTAATGTCCTTGTGTCCTTGAGAAAGGCTCTCCCTTTCCTGGTTTTCCTGAATAGAAATCCTCTTGCCTCTTGGGTGAATAGGGTTATGGGTTGTGCAGAGGGTGTTGGACCACTGAGCATCTTAGAGACTCTCCTTTATGGAGCCTAATGATCCTCACTGGGGAATGAGGCCAGGGTCCTAACTGTGGTTAGTTAGAGAGGGAAAGAAGGACGAGGGAAACTCAGATGTCCCTTCATGGCCCCTGGAGTTAGAGGACTTACCCCTTTGTACCTGGGCTCAGGAGACCTCATTTCCTCGAGGACACGCACACTCAGACGTTAATCTTGAGTGTGGGTTCCTTTCTGGGGTCCAGGGCTGTTGTTAGCCACCAGGAATGACAGTGCTCTCCATGCTGAGTGGAGCCATTTTTGCCAGGAAAGAGAGCCCATGGTCACGCCTTGTGCAAAGCATCCCACGCCAGGGGCTCCCATGCCTACATTCCTGTCCTGAAAGGAAGCCACTCAGAGGCAAGGTGGGTCCAACCACCTCCCATGTGTTCACTCATCACTGTGTTCCAGCAGTCACCCCAGTGAACAGTCCTGATGGGATTGGATGTGGCTCAGAATGTCACCCTCATGAGCTCTACCCTGCCACAGCTGCAGTTCTGCAGTGGGAGAAACTCAAAACCTCAAAACACATGCACATGAAAGAAAAGAGCAAGAGCCAGAGCCCAAACAGGCCAGGTGTGGCAAAGACAGCTGGAGTGCCTAGGTTGGGACTCAGAATTATGTCAGTGGGGTGGCATTGCTGCTGGCACCAGCATGATAACCGAGAGCCAGCCCTGCTCATTTTGGGGAGCAGTGTGTTGGGGAAGGCAGCAGAAATTGAGAGGCAGGATTGAGTTTGGCCCTAGGAGGAGGTTGGGTAAGAGGCCAGTGTGGGTTGGAGAGCCTGGGCAGATAGACAGAGGCCAGGGCACACCCCAAAGCCTGGAGACTGCACTTGATGTCCAGGGTTGTGAAACACCACTTCCCCTCTTACTCACAACTGAGAGCAAGGGGCATTGATGAGTTCAGTTTGTGTGCGGCTGCATCCAAGGTGGCTCGGCTAGGAACCTCTGTTTCCTTGACTCAGGAGGCTGGGAGTCCAGGCTCCACTGAGGCTCGGCTGGGAGGATCGGAGTCTGAGTTTATGCCTGTGTTCCCTGTAGGATCCATGTTGGCTGAGCCTCAGTGTTTTTGTAATGAGAGGATGGGTGACCGTCATGTCTTTATCACAGGACACACTTGCTAAATGGATTTGTTTGCTCTGAGGAGGAAAGAGAGAGGGGGGAGTGGTGCTGGAGACAGGGATGCAGACAGGGGTCATGGACTTGGCATAACTCAGTCTTGGAGGTGATATCCCATCACCTGTACCCACTTCAATTCCCATGAATCCAGAGGCTGAGCCCCCTTGAGGTGAGGGGTGAACCGGTTCTGGGCAGCAGGATGCTGTGGTACCTCGGAGTCTCTGTGAGACCCCAACACTAGACACACTTGGCCCTTTTGAAATCTTAGGAGAAGCCTTGGGAAGTTGTATGGCAGAGGGGAGCAGCCTCTGCATCTCAGTCCCCTCCAACTTGCCATGGTGTAGAGAGGGAACTGCAGCCACGATGGGACGGACATTGGCCATGTCCCTGTGTGGGACACAGGCCTGATGGAGTTAGGGTGCATTCTTTGTCTCTCCCTTTCTTGTGATTATCCCATCTCTACATTTGTGCTTTAGCCACCTGTGAGTCCCATCTCTGGTTTCAGAGAGAACAGAGGGTGTTATGGGCCAATAGACACAATAAACCCTAGAGATTAGATGCTACCCTACTTTCCAGAAAAGACTGGGCACACCATGAGTTGCACAATGATGGGACCAGGGTCCAAAAGCTGCTGAGAGGGAAGGACTGGTTGTGAATGCATTTTTGAAGGCTCCAAGCTGGAACTCTAGTGGCACCAAGCAGGGCAGATGCTGGTGGGGATGTTTGGGTAGTTGTTGGTGAACACCTGCGCACCTGAGATGGGTAGGCATGGAGGAGAAATCGGCAGCCCATAGGGCTGTTGAAAGTGGTCTTATGTGAAAAGAGGCTCAGGTATGGGCACAGGAAATGACATCATTGCCTTGACAATGGATCAAACAGAACATGGAACCCTGGTATCCAGGCACCCACTTCACTGACCAAGCCATCCGAGCTCACTTGGTTGGAGCCACTGGAGGGAGAAGGATGTTCTCCTGTGGTTGCAGACAATGCCGAGCCTCAGGCTCCCAGGAATCTCAGGGGGGCCAACTAGCCCTTTTGTGGATACACTGGGTGAGGCTTCATCTTAGACGCCAGAGCCTCTGGCGATTGTCGCAGAGGAGCTCAAGAGTAACAGTGAGTAGCACAGGGCAGGTGAGCCCAGCAGGCCCTCTAGTCTGATCCCTGTTGAATGGCCCAGGACTCCTATTCTGACTCTGTGTGAGTGTGTGTGTGTGTGTGTGTGTGTGTGTGTGTGTGTGTGTGTGTTTGTACTGATGGGAACTGTCCCATTGTGCTTTGACTCTAGTGTATTGGCACAAGTCATTTTTCTGTTTGTCACCATTTCCATTTTGAACCCACCATTCTTGGTCCCAACCCAGGGTGAAAATGATCAGAACACGGAGGAGCCCTTCAGGGTTCAGAGCCTTGAACCTTACGGGCAGGACCAGCTTAGGAATGAGCTCCTGCCTGTCATTTGTGGGAGGAACCTACATTTCAGCAGCAACATGGGGTTAATCTCCTGGGATTTCATCCCCACCCAGCAGGTGCTGGATCTCTTGTTCCCAAAACAGCCACCTTCTTCAGTCTTTACTCCTGGTGCCACTCCACATCCTCCAAGGGGACAAGAACCTCAGGTTCTGGATGGATGTTGTAGAATGCCCACAGAGCCAACTGCCAGGCTGGGTGGGGTGCAGTTGCTGGGCTTTGCTGATGTTGTCATCCCCCACAGTTCTTGGAACCTTCTGTGGCAGTGGCATCCAGGACCCCAGCAGCTGTGAGTAGCAGCTCCTCACTGCTTCACTCCAGCGAGCAGGTGGAAGACAGCCGCGTTGTTCACGTCCTCCTAGAGGGACAGAGCCTGAGGGAGACAAAGCGCATCCCGGTAAGCCCGACAGCAGGGCTGCCTCCTGGGTGTCCACACAGTGGAAGGCAGGAGACACAGCCAACCCCAGGGCTATGGTGGGAAATAAAGAAGAGAGAGGTCCGTCTTAAGGGCTTGACCTGAGGAGGGAGAGCATCAGCATGCCCAGCTTCAGTGGTGAGTGGGCCTGTGTATTGTGGGTTTTGCAGGCCAGAAGTGCAGACGGAAGTGCTGTGGACAGATGAAGGCAGAGATATGTCCAGGGTGCAGGCTGCAGTGCCTAGAACTTGGTATTCTCAATGAGTGAAGTTGGAGCAGAGGAGGTGGCAGTGACTTGTCACATGTGTAGGAGGGGATGTGTTCCTGGTGGCAGGGAAGAGAACCTCCTTAGCATGACTAGGTGTAGGAATTTGGGGTCGGGATCACCTGGGGGGTCATGCCAAAGCTTCGGAATGTTAGGCTTTGCATGTAGGTAAATACGGAGCTAAAGGGGTTCTTGGCAGAATTTCTATGGATGTGCAGTAGACAAGCTAATGCTGCAGGTGTCCAGCTGCAGAGGAGACATGTTCAGTGACTGCCAGTGCTGAGTCAAGTACATCATTACAACAGACCCGCACCGAGCTTCCAGAGGCCAGGGCCTCTCAAAGCTATCATGAAGCACTCAAGTGCACACTCTTGTATCTGAGTCTGTTTTGTGTCGTGGCAGTCAGGACCCAAATTTTCAGTGCATCTGCCTCTTCCACCCACAAAGGCAGCCTGCATCCCAGATCACACTTGGTGCGCAGATCCCTGGCCCATTGCTCTCATCTCAGTGAGATGAGAGTGTGTCTGTGCATAGGCAGTTTGGTCCTTTGACATGAGTGGAATGTGGCTCCCCAGGGGGAGGGGAGATGGCAGGTACAGGCAGATATTTGTACCAGGATTGTTCTAGTAGCACATTGCAAGAACCCAGGTGGTATATGGAGGACACACTCAGGTAGCAGGATAACAAGATTGTGCCCTTGTATATGTAGCTGAGATTTCTCCTGAATGTTTGACCACAGTCTTCTGGGTAGCTCTTCTAAAAGCCATTCTCTGATGACATTTGTCCCACCCTGATCCAGGTGACCTTTCAGGAGACGGTGACAAGCCTCATCCGCAGGGCCTTGGACCAAAATTTGTTGCAGCATGAGGATGTGGACAACTTTGAGCTGCTGTATATGATGTCTGAGGATGAGAGTAAGTAGGACAATCAGACAGTGGGGAGACATGATCCACAGTGGGCTCAGGATAACTGACAGCCAAGAGAAAGTGGGCCTTGGCCCCAAAATACCAAAGTGTGATGGGCCTGGCGGAGACTCTCAGGGGTTGTGGGTGTTTTGTGGTATAATCCTTGAGTGCCACCTAACAATTCTCTCCACTTCGCTCTGCAGAAATCAAGGTCTCTGACCACTCACTCGTGTGTCTGTCCATGAATCTGGGAATACAATTTTTCATCGTGAGGAAACGCCCCCAGGTCAAGGGAAAGGAGGTAAACACCTACCTTATTCAAGCTGTGCATGTGCTGCCATTCCACTCCGACCTGAGGAAATAAGAAGCCTCAGCACCTGGACATATTTGCTGGAAGCCCATAGAGCCAACTGACAGTCTGGGGTGGCTTTCTGTTTCTGGGTTTGCTGATGTTCCATCCCCCACAGTTCTCAGAATCAACCTGCAAGTCCTCCAGGCCGCTTTCCCACAAGCAGGTGGGAGACACCTGCTTAATTCGTGTCCACTTAGAAACACAAAGTCCAGAGATGGCCAAGAGTGTTCTGGTAAGCCAGGGAGCAGGGGTGTCCCGTGGTGCTTACACCTGGGTGGGGAGCAGACACTGGTCCAATACCATGGACTACTCATGCCCTCTTGAATTTGGAGCTTCTGGATGATCAGGAGGATAGATGGGAATCAAGAAGGGAGAGGTCAGTGTGAAGGGCTGGAGCTGAGATGAGCGAGTGCAGCAGCTTGTCCACTGCCATGTCTGAGGGAGTCTGTGTGTCAGGTGGCAGCATGCAGTCCAGAAGGGCAGGGACAGGTATGGGTGACAGATGAGAATAGGACAGGAACTAGGTTGCAGGTTCCCTTGTATGGGATGCTGACGTCTATGGAGGAGGACAGCAGTGTGAGGTTCTCCATGTTCCTTGAACAAGGAGCTGAGAGAGTCTCTCTGCAGAGTCGATATGGATGTGGAGCAAGCACACTAAATGTCCAGGTAACCCAATGACCACCCTTGCCGGATGAGGTGGCCTCCTACATCCCAGCCAGCACTGAGCCTCTGGAGGCCAGGAGCTCTCGTGGCTATCTTTCAGCTCTCCTGTGTGTGGTCATGTTCCTGGGTCTGTTTTTGGCCCTGGCAATCCAGACCAAAGCCTCTAGGTTTTGTGCCTAGGCCATTCCCAATGCCGCCTGCATCCTCGGGCAGACCTGGGATCTTGGAGGCTATTGTCCCATTCCTCCCAACTTGTGGGATGAGATTGCATCTGTATGCAGGTAGTGGGGTCCTTTCACTCCGAGAGGAGTGCAGCTCCACAAAGAGCAATGGCAGGCCCAGGAAGTCCTATGTACAAGGATTGGGCTAGTAGCCTGTGGGAAGAGCCCACACGATGAGCAGGAGGTCAGCCTCGGGTAGTAGGGTCATGGATGTTGCCCTTGTATTTAGAGTGGAGGTGCCTCCAGAATGCCCCTGCCCACTGTCCTTGAGTAGTCACTTCAAGGCCCATTTCCTGAAGGCCTGTCTCCCATGCTGCTCCAGGTGACCTGCCACGATAGGGCTACTGTCGTCATCCGCAGCGCCCTCGACCTACACTTCCTTACTGAGGAGAATCCAGAGGATAATGAGCTGGGCCAAATCATCTCTCGCCGTCAGAGTAAGTGAGACAATCAGATAGCAGAGAGCAAGGGTCAGGATGTGGACTCAGGTCAACTCTTAGCAACAAAGAGTAGTCTCTGACCCCCAAGAACACTCCAACAGGTGTGTTGGGTTCGTGCACAAAGCCAACTGCACTTCTGCTGGTGGAAGGTCTTGAGGTCCAATGGTATACCCCGGTGGATATTGCGGCTCCCCACCAGGTGCCCTCCCCTGGACATGAACAGGCATCCAAAGCTGACATCTTTGAGGAGTGAGGAGGAAAGCCTCTCTCCAGGAGCAGTATGTTTTCATGGTCTGGGATAGGAGTGGTTTCAAAGGAACATGGGAATGCATGGGCTAAAGAGGGAACTGGCATTTTGTGGACTGAAGCAGTACTATTGAAAGCCTTCTGTGTGACCAAAAAACCACTGCCTGGGCAGAGCATTGCCAGGATTCTAGCAAGCAGTAACAGGATGAAATTGGGAAGAAAACACAGCCTGGGAGACAGCCTGAATCATCTGTTTTTGCATAAATTCCATGGTCTTACGCACCTGAGTCCACTAGGCAAGGATTGATCACAGTAGCCAGGTTGTGATCCCTAACTAAAGTCAGATGAGGGCTTCCTGAGCACGTAGCCACAGAGCTCATCTGATAATAATGCCAGCGCTTTTTCGTTGGTTGGTTGGTTGGTTTTTGTGAGCCAAACATCACAGCAGCCATTATCCCAGCCTATGTACCCTGAAGACCACCATCCCTATGAGTTCTAGGATCACTTGTCTCCTATCTTAACCTACTGTTAGGTTAGTAGAGTCTATGGAAGAGGAAGTCTGTCTGGGGCCTTGGTAGCCTAAGAAATTCATAGCAGAGATCTCCACATCCAACCCAGAAGGGATGGAGAACAGGCTCTAGGTTAGAGGAGGGCGACAGGAAACACATGTTCAGAGGAAGGAGAAGCGGCTGTTGTATTCCCCCACTCGGGGTCATGGCACCACTGGGCCATACACCATGTTGGAGGGAAGCAGTCCCTTTGCTGGTCTTTGGAACCATTGTTCTCAGTAGGGCAGTATTTGGAATGTGGCCTCCATTCTCAGAAGCCTGGTTGACATGGAGGCGGGCTCCACCAACGCAGAAGCATGGCTCTAACGTGGTATCCGTGCTGGTCAGCCTGTCCTCACTGTGGCCATACTTGAGGAAAATAACTCAGAGAAGGAATCCTAGGCCTTTTTTCTCTGGGTTTCATAGCTTTCTCTTTGGTTGTGCACTGAGGCTGTCCATAAAGCTCTAGTGTGTGGCAGTGGAGAGCTCCTCAGCCCTTGCCACAAAGGCATAGACTGGGAGAGAGAGAACGAGGCTGGCAGAGAGGGAGAGAGAGAAAGATGGAGAGGGAGGACCTCTCCTTGGAGAATGAGGATTCAGTGGAGCCAACAGGAACAAGGTACAGTTGCCCAGGGCACAACCCTGTTTAGGTCTTACTCCAACCATGCTCAACCTTTCTTCCAGTCCCTCCCACCCCCCAGTAGTGTATTCATCTTGAATGAGAATTTCATGTTGACATCAGAGCACTCACCATCCAATGCTTCCCTCCAAACCCACCTATGAAGATGGCTCATGTGGGGACTGAATCTTTGGCACAGGAGCCTTTTGTGGGAGATTTCAGATGCAAACCCTAGTGGTGTGCTTTGGCAGATGCAAGAGGACCTGAGATATTCTGGAGTCCAAAGCCTTCGGTAGGAACAGACATTAGGTCTGTTGAAGTGCTCTGCCTAGTTCTTCCTCAGGGAGGACTGTGGAGGCTGTCTTTGTTAGTATTGGTGCTGAATTGGAGAGCTCTCAGGTGTGTGGCTCTAGCCTTTTCTGGCACAGGCTCTCAGATGTTGGCGTGTCCTAGGGAGCACCTCCTGAGTGCCACCTTCTTTTTGTACACCCCTCTCTCCCCAGAACTGAGGATTCCAGCAGAGGCCAACGTATTTTATGCCAAGAATCCTCACAAAAAAATCCAACTTTGTGCTGAGGAAAAGGAGCCTCTCCCAAAAGAATGATGGGTGGATCGAGCCTCAACCTCCCTCTCGTCCTGCAAAGAAGGCTCCTGCCCTCCTGAGCATGCTTGCAAAACCATTCTGTTGCTGTGTGCCTGGGCGGGGCTGAGGCAGCCCAGGAATATTTACATTGATTACTATTTTCTTCAAAGTTTGAATCTATAGTTTGCCATTGTCCTTCACCTTGTTTAGTAACACAGTTGTTACTCTATCCTGTATTTGTTGTTTCCATTAATATATTATTATTATTTTAAAATATATATGTTTTTGTTACCTGATCTACTGTGATGATTTGAGTATACTAAATGTAGCAGTGATTCCTAAAGGACACATCCAAACCAACAGGAAGGAATGCTTCATTCTATCAGCAAGAACTTTGGTTTTTAGGAGTTTGGCAGATGGCATTATCTGAGTCAGTTTTCCAATGGGGGCAATGAAGTATCAGCTATGATGGTACAAACACAAACAAAGACACACAAACACACACAAGAGCACACACACTCACTGAGAGATAGATAGACACATGGAGTTGTTCTCTGCTGAAATACTTTGGAGACATGGTTCTGATTTCTCCCCTTTTGGAGTATTTTCAATTGCACAAGGTGTCTTGCAAATGAACCCATGTCTGAGGAAGACATGCATGTGTACTTCACATGCCACTTTTCACATAGCAGGAAGGTCATGTAATATTTTTCATGCAGCTGTCTTTTGACTGTGAACCATCCCATGAGGTCAGCTGTGGAATTTTCAACTTGTAGCATCACAATGGGGATCCACTCTTTGGATTTGGGGATATTTCCGATTTTCTTGATTCAGATTGGAATGATATATATATATTAGTTTTTGATGAAAATTCTGCATTTGATGGTAATGAATGTCGTGCATCTAGGAATCTGTAGAGTGCAGACAATGAATGGATGCCTACTGTTGTCTGGACTGGTCTGAAAAGTCCTGTAGCATCTGAGCATGTGTGAGGGCTGTACAGGTCTTGCCAAAAGTCCAGGTCAGATGATCCTGCACAAAGCTGAACTCCTAGTGGTCTCCACAACAGTGTAAGGGCCAAGGAGGAACTCACTTCCACACAGAAGTTGGGAAGCTACCTTATGAAGGTGATCATAGATACGGGATTATTAATATATCCAGGTTGGCATCTATTATTTTTTTAGCTTTTGACTTTCGCAGCTGTGGGCATCTTGACAACCATCAACTCCCTGTAAGCACAGACAACTCTATAAGAACCTGAGGATAAATTTCCCTGTGCATGTCCCCTTGTGAAACTGCTTAAGCACCGCCTGGTTTACACACAGGTGGAATTTCTAGGTCAAAGTGTGCATGTTTACTTCTTTGACTAAGCACTGCCAGGTGGCTCTTCTGCATAGCTCTACCTGTGGCCAGGATTGTATTATCTAGCTTTCTAACTTTTGCATGTTGAGTAGATACATAGTGGGAGCACACTGTTTTTGTTGGTATTTTTCTTGGTATCTATTCTGATGCTTTTCACTGGGGGATTTTTTCCTGTGAAAATGGGCTTCCTCTACTTGACCTTATTTTCTTCTTTTTAAAATTTTTTCAATGTGACTTTTTAATTTTAGTTTTATTAAAGACATTGCCCCTTGCTTGCATAGTCTATATCTAAAGCACTAGTCCTTGCTCCAAGGCCCAGCTTGCTCTCAGCTGCCCCAGGAGGGGAACAGTCTTTGGCGGTAGACAAGAGACGCCCCTGCAGGGGGCACAAGTGCTTTGGCCCTCTGGTGTCTTGCCAGCAGTGCTTCCCATGCTCACAGAGGGTTTCAGACACTGAGTCAATGGTCCAGGTGGTCTTTTGTTCAGTCTGATCTCAAATTGAGCTCCTCTGAGAGGTCATATTGAAGTCCTTGTGTGTACCTGACCCATCATTTTAAACAATATTCCAAGTTCACTTTTTGTGTGTACGTGGGTTCTGGGGATTGAACCCAGGGCCTTGAGCCTGTGAGGCAAGTGACCTACCTGAGCTACACCCTCAGAGACCCCTGTAAAAGTATTTCCCCTTTGCCTCGGGGTCTAAGTTGCCAAGGCTGACCTCAAACGTTCCTCTTGCCTCAGCCTCCCTGGTGGCTGGCATGACAGGCATGCACCTGGGACTGTCACACTCGAGCCTGTGATGGGAACTCATGTGCATCTGTCCAGGGCTGAGCATGGTTAGGCAGAGCTGTGCTCCAGGCTCCCTGCAGGGCTGTGGAGGCTTCTGCTGCCCAGCAGCCCTGGTGCCATGGCCAGGGCTCCTCCCAGCCGAGGGCAGGCAGCTGCCCATTGCTGTAGGCTGACCTTATTTTCTTCTTATGGCACTCGTCCGTTCTCTGGAGTATGTTGTATGGTTTGTCCATTAGGAGTCTAACAGGTCCTCTAGAACCTTCAAACAATTAGTAAAATTCCTGAACAGTAAGTGAGCGCGCGCAGAAATTGGGCTAATATTTTGGGAAGAACAATGTTGGATGATATATTCATGGCTTGAATATATCATCCAACATGAAGTTATATTTTATTACTTACAAAATAATAAAATAATGAAGCAATACCATGGGCTGAGCTAAAATAGATCCTTAGGATCTTAGGCATTCTGTAATAAATCTGTGTCACTTGAAGTATAGAGTTGATCGACTCTGAGTAATGAAACAGAAGTAAAGGTATCAAAGCCAATGATCATCTGTTTCCAATTTTCTGTGATTTGGTTCAAGTGGTAAAGTGGTGATATTTATTAATAATGGATCGAATAGGTTCATAATTGTTTTAGAGTACAATTAGATGCCTTCAAACTTTAGGCTACATGGGCACATTTGAGAACGGTTCCAGCCATTCTCTCATCCTTTGGGTCATTCCCCTCCTATGTCCTGTGAGACATTTTCTATGTGAGGCTTTAAGAAGAAGAAGAGAATATTCTGTAAAGAAAACCTTGTGATCTGTGCAGTATGAAGTTGAATGGATTCATTCAGAAATCAGAAATTCTATTGAAAGATATTTATTGGCATGAGCCAAATAAAACCTATTTTTAGGCATCCTGGTGAAGACAAGGTTTTATCTTTATGTCTCATTTTCTATGTTTTGTTGTTGTTGTTGTTGTTAGAATGAAATTCATATGTTGCCAGACCATTCTATCAGATGTGTAACTAGATGCCATTTAAATTACCCACTTTTACATGGTAGACAGTTTTTAATGAACACTGCCTGTCTGCACCTTTTTTAAAAACAGGACTGGGATCAGAAGCCCAAATACCAATGGTTAGCTGGAGCATATTTTTCATTTGGCCTATCTGTCAGTATTCCCTGAGGTCATCTGTGCAATCAGCTTCGTTACTCCTGCTCCCTCACTGGATTTCATAGAAACCATATGCTATGTATGAATCAGGGACACCAATCCCACAACATAGCATTCTTGGAATATCCAAAGTCCCACTTTTCACTTCGCCATGCCTGAGATCAGCAGTAATATTTATCAGCAAATGTGAGATTTTCAAAGATCCAATTCTATGTGCTCCTTTCTCATAGAGCCTTAGGCAGGGATATAGCATACATAAATATTAAGTAAAGTCCATAGTTTTTAAAATGTCATCCATTGAATAGTTGACACATGTCTGAGATACTTTTTATTTTGGAGGAGGTATTATTTAATAGGGAATTCCAACAGCTACCTAATAGTGAAATGAGAAGTCTTGCATCCATTTTATTTTGTTTCTGATGATTTTTATGAGTAAGGGTAAGATACTTCCTTGTTCTGATGCAGATGTTGCCCACTTTTGTGAATGGATGCGGGGTGTCACCTACTACTTGCATATCTGCATATTGGGCTTGACACTGCTATCGTACTTGGTAGTTGGCAAAAAGTCAATACTGAAGTTAAGCTCTTGTGTTCTAGCAGCAGAGCTGAAGATCCTTGATGTGCCACCTTCTGCAATCCATGCTGCTCTCTTCATGTTCCTTATTGACTTCCTGGTGATGAGCATCATGGTCTCCTGGTCTTGAGAATGGCCAAGCATTGCTCTGTGAATGTGGAAGATGGGCATGTGGAAGGCTCCAGGGAGGAGGGATCATTGAACATGTACTCGAATCCATGTGCCTGTTGAATGACCTGTTTTTTTTTTATTTTTGGGTTTTAAGGGAGACACTTCCCTAAAACACTTCTGTGCAGCTGGGGATGCAGGCTTCTGCTTCACCTTGCAGGAAGCATTAACGAATCCTTTCCAGAAGACATGAGAAGAGAGAAGTGAGCCTCTGGTATCATGCAGGTTCCTTGCATTGCCCATGGGCTAGAAGAGAGAAGAGTTGCTTCATGAGATTTGATCCCCTTTTTCCTGAAAAGTTCCACACAGAGGTGAGTCCCCAGCATGTTTAGAAATCATTTCAGACACCTTTCTGGACGGAATTGAATCAGAGCCCCTGATGATGTGGAAGAGCTAAAGATGGGTTTGCTATGAATTTTCTATTTCATTCATCAGGGCCTGAGTCAAGTCAGTCATTGTGCTGTCAACACATGAGCTGCTGGTCAAATGTGAGGAAGTGGTCTTGCTTTATGAAAACACCACCCTGATTCAGTGAGCCAGAGGCAGCCTGCAGTCCCTGTTTTCCTGTAAAGGCAGATTGCTGTGGATGGCCTCTGGCCTCGTCATGCAGCCCTGCTCAGAGTAGGGGATTGAGGGACCAGGCAGATCCCTAGTTCCTTTTGACCTTTATTGCCATTGGGCCACCCCAGGGTCCTTGGACTCTACCTGGTCTTCTGGCCTGGGTCAGGGGATGTGAGGTTTGGAATCCCCCTCTGTGGCAGGATCCCAGCCCCCCAGCCACTTGAGGTCAGCACATCCTTCCCTAATTGTGTTAGAGTTGGAGACTTCTCCCACCCATCCTCATCCATGCTCATCCCACATTTTGTAGCTTGGCACCTGAGGACCTTTATTCATTGACTTAGTTGTTAGTGATGATGGTTACTAAGACTAAGTGACTCTTTCAAGTCACATCACTTGCATGGTAGGGCTAGAGCATGGATCTTCCTAATTGATTTCATGGGACTCTCTCATGGAAACTGTGACTGCTTCCTAAACACACACTCTACATTTGGAGTGTCAAAATTCTTGCCACTGCCTCCTTGGCAAGTGTATCTTGTCTTCTACGTGGGAATTTCACAAATATTTTCCTTTGGTTTGTGGAGGTCATGCAGAAGGGATTTCATTTGAAATAGCCCAAACAAGAAATACCAGTTGTCTTTTTCGCACATGGATGTGTGTAGTGAACACCCCTTTCTGTGTGCTTGCATGAGTTACTCCTTTGAATTTGTTGAAGAATGGTTGGCTGGGGAGCAAGTTAACGAGAGATGGATATCAATGGTTGTCAAGTATTCTGACGTGAAGAATGTATTGAGGATGTGAAGGCTTTTCTAGCCAGTTCCTATGGCTCAGTCAGGGATCAGTCAGAGGATTCTGTCTGGTAGACTCTTTGGCACAGATGTCAAAGTGGCCTGGTCTTACCCTGTCCAGGACTGAATGCTGAGCTTGAGTGGGAGCTTCTTGTCATTTCAAGCATTTCCATGAGTCTGTCCTCTGTTCTCTTGTATCCAAGTGGTTTCTAATAGGAAAGCAGAACAAAAATTGAAAGTATGGTGATTGATTATTTTTACCAATGTTATTTCAATCCACTTTGTTTAATACGAAATTACCTTTATGCTAGTAAGATTTCATATGTGAGGAAATAATGAAAATATTGGGGTTAGGGGATGAGAATATGCAAATCAAACATTTTTGAGCACCAAGACCCGTTTTTTGTTTGTTTTTGTTTTTTTTTTTTTTTTTAACTTAAATAATATTAAGTGCCAGAGGACCACCGCTGCCATTCAGCCTCAACAACCTCCAGGTCCAGCCTCCAGGTGGCCCATTTCACCAGGGTGTGTGGGACCACACTGTCCTGGGATGAGAGAACAGTACCCACGGATGTTGACATCTCACAGAGTAGATATTGCCAGTGACAGTAGGGAGCTATTGGCACATGAGGAAGGGAAGAGCTCTCAGGATGGGAAGAGGGGGCCGCTTCGAGACTCATTGGGTATGGCACGAGGCTGCTGGGTGTGGTGTTGGCCTGGGCCCACTGAGTGGGGAAGATCCGTGGTCTGTGTTTCTGTACCCTCCTCTGTAGCCTGTGTTGGCAGCAGATCAGGGAATTGCGATCAGAAGTGCTCCCAGTAACACAGGCACCAGCCCCCAGAGTGTGTGCCTATCCGTTTCCCCACCTGGCCTGACTTAGTGCCTGTCTTGCTTCAGGGCTGAGACCCTACAATCTCTGATGAGGGTGTCTGTGGTCCAGATCCAACCTGCATGGCCAACATGCTCAGACCTTCAGCTGGGTCCTAGGCTGCTGCAACCAAACTCTGTTAACTGGGTGGCCGACAACAGAGGAAGTGTCTTCCGTTGAGCTCCAGAGGCTCAACACAGTAGGTGTTGGGCTGTCCCAGTGCCATAACCCCTCCCAGGTTTCAAGGGGACTGTCTCCCCAACTCTCCCAGCCCTTGCCCACTCTCCTATTGCTGCCCACGATCTGTGGTTCCCATATGGGCATCCCGCCCTGGCTCCAACCTCACATATCCGGTATCCCCCAGTCTCCCTGGTATCTGGGTCCAGACTCTCCTCTTCCTACAAGAATATCAGATATTGGATTTGGTCCCAGTTGATGCTGTGTTCCATCATGTGAGCTCTTAGCTTCATCACTGTGCAAAGACTCTTTTCCCACACAAGTTCGCACGACTTTTGGCTGGCTAAGAATTTTCAGGCGACACTTTTCTAATGAGTACACTTTCCTTCCTTCCGATCTGCCACCAGTGAGCATTCCTCGCACCCTTGTCCTAGTTCCTTTATGGCAGTTTCCCTCCTTATGGCTGAGAGGACCTAGTGACCCCTGAATTCACACGTTCTCCTTAATCACCAACACACTGCAGAATTCTCCAGGGGGCCATATATGCTCCTGGAAGTTGGTGTTGGAAATAGTTCTCCATCCATTAATCACTCCCTCACTCACTAATGTCCTTGTGTCCTTGAGAAAGGCTCTCCCTTTCCTGGTTTTCCTGAATAGAAATCCTCTTGCCTCTTGGGTGAATAGGGTTATGGGTTGTGCAGAGGGTGTTGGTCCACTGAGCATCTTAGAGACTGTCCTTTATGGAGCCTAATGATCCTCACTGGGGAATGAGGCCAGGGTCCTAACTGTGGTTAGTTAGAGAGGGAAAGAAGGACAAGGGAAACTCAGATGTCCCTTCATGGCCCCTGGAGTTAGAGGACTTACCCCTTTGCACCTGGGATCAGGAGACCTCATTTCCTCGAGGACACGCACACTCAGACGTTAATCTTGAGTGTGGGTTCCTTTCTGGGGTCCAGGGCTGTTGTTAGCCACCAGGAATGACAGTGCTCTCCATGCTGAGTGGAGCCATTTTTGCCAGGAAAGAGAGCCCATGGTCACGCCTTGTGCAAAGCATCCCACGCCAGGGGCTCCCGTGCCTACATTCCTGTCCTGAAAGGAAGCCACTCAGAGGCAAGGTGGGTCCAACCACCTCCCATGTGTTCACTCATCACTGTGTTCCAGCAGTCACCCCAGTGAACAGTCCTGATGGGATTGGATGTGGCTCAGAATGTCACCCTCATGAGCTCTACCCTGCCACAGCTGCAGTTCTGCAGTGGGAGAAACTCAAAACCTCAAAACACATGCACATGAAAGAAAAGAGCAAGAGCCAGAGCCCAAACAGGCCAGGTGTGGCAAAGACAGCTGGAGTGCCTAGGTTGGGACTCAGAATTATGTCAGTGGGGTGGCATTGCTGCTGGCACCAGCATGATAACCGAGAGCCAGCCCTGCTCATTTTGGGGAGCAGTGTGTTGGGGAAGGCAGCAGAAATTGAGAGGCAGGATTGAGTTTGGCCCTAGGAGGAGGTTGGGTAAGAGGCCAGTGTGGGTTGGAGAGCCTGGGCAGATAGACAGAGGCCAGGGCACACCCCAAAGCCTGGAGACTGCACTTGATGTCCAGGGTTGTGAAACACCACTTCCCCTCTTACTCACAACTGAGAGCAAGGGGCATTGATGAGTTCAGTTTGTGTGCGGCTGCATCCAAGGTGGCTCGGCTAGGAACCTCTGTTTCCTTGACTCAGGAGGCTGGGAGTCCAGGCTCCACTGAGGCTCGGCTGGGAGGATCGGAGTCTGAGTTTATGCCTGTGTTCCCTGTAGGATCCATGTTGGCTGAGCCTCAGTGTTTTTGTAATGAGAGGATGGGTGACCGTCATGTCTTTATCACAGGACACACTTGCTAAATGGATTTGTTTGCTCTGAGGAGGAAAGAGAGTGGGGGGAGTGGTGCTGGAGACAGGGATGCAGACAGGGGTCATGGACTTGGCATAACTCAGTCTTGGAGGTGATATCCCATCACCTGTACCCACTTCAATTCCCATGAATCCAGAGGCTGAGCCCCCTTGAGGTGAGGGGTGAACCGGTTCTGGGCAGCAGGATGCTGTGGTACCTCGGAGTCTCTGTGAGACCCCAACACTAGACACACTTGGCCCTTTTGAAATCTTAGGAGAAGCCTTGGGAAGTTGTATGGCAGAGGGGAGCAGCCTCTGCATCTCAGTCCCCTCCAACTTGCCATGGTGTAGAGAGGGAACTGCAGCCACGATGGGACGGACATTGGCCATGTCCCTGTGTGGGACACAGGCCTGATGGAGTTAGGGTGCATTCTTTGTCTCTCCCTTTCTTGTGATTATCCCATCTCTACATTTGTGCTTTAGCCACCTGTGAGTCCCATCTCTGGTTTCAGAGAGAACAGAGGGTGTTATGGGCCAATAGACACAATAAACCCTAGAGATTAGATGCTACCCTACTTTCCAGAAAAGACTGGGCACACCATGAGTTGCACAATGATGGGACCAGGGTCCAAAAGCTGCTGAGAGGGAAGGACTGGTTGTGAATGCATTTTTGAAGGCTCCAAGCTGGAACTCTAGTGGCACCAAGCAGGGCAGATGCTGGTGGGGATGTTTGGGTAGTTGTTGGTGAACACCTGCGCACCTGAGATGGGTAGGCATGGAGGAGAAATCGGCAGCCCATAGGGGTGTTGAAAGTGGTCTTATGTGAAAAGAGGCTCAGGTATGGGCACAGGAAATGACATCATTGCCTTGACAATGGATCAAACAGAACATGGAACCCTGGTATCCAGGCACCCACTTCACTGACCAAGCCATCTGAGCTCACTTGGTTGGAGCCACTGGAGGGAGAAGGATGTTCTCCTGTGGTTGCAGACAATGCCGAGCCTCAGGCTCCCAGGAATCTCGGGGGGCCAACTAGCCCTTTTGTGGATACACTGGGTGAGGCTTCATCTTAGACGCCAGAGCCTCTGGCGATTGTCGCAGAGGAGCTCAAGAGTAACAGTGAGTAGCACAGGGCAGGTGAGCCCAGCAGGCCCTCTAGTCTGATCCCTGATGAATGGCCCAGGACTCCTATTCTGACTGTGTGTGTGTGTGTGTGTGTGTGTGTGTGTGTGTGTGTGTGTGTTTGTACTGATGGGAACTGTCCCATTGTGCTTTGACTCTAGTGTATTGGCACAAGTCATTTTTCTGTTTGTCACCATTTCCATTTTGAACCCACCATTCTTGGTCCCAACCCAGGGTGAAAATGATCAGAACACGGAGGAGCCCTTCAGGGTTCAGAGCCTTGAACCTTACAGGCAGGACCAGCTTAGGAATGAGCTCCTGCCTGTCATTTGTGGGAGGAACCTACATTTCAGCAGCAACATGGGGTTAATCTCCTGGGATTTCATCCCCACCCAGCAGGTGCTGGATCTCTTGTTCCCAAAACAGCCACCTTCTTCAGTCTTTACTCCTGGTGCCACTCCACATCCTCCAAGGGGACAAGAACCTCAGGTTCTGGATGGATGTTGTAGAATGCCCACAGAGCCAACTGCCAGGCTGGGTGGGGTGCAGTTGCTGGGCTTTGCTGATGTTGTCATCCCCCACAGTTCTTGGAACCTTCTGTGGCAGTGGCATCCAGGACCCCAGCAGCTGTGAGTAGCAGCTCCTCACTGCTTCACTCCAGCGAGCAGGTGGAAGACAGCCGCGTTGTTCACGTCCTCCTAGAGGGACAGAGCCTGAGGGAGACAAAGCGCATCCCGGTAAGCCCGACAGCAGGGCTGCCTCCTGGGTGTCCACACAGTGGAAGGCAGGAGACACAGCCAACCCCAGGGCTATGGTGGGAAATAAAGAAGAGAGAGGTCCGTCTTAAGGGCTTGACCTGAGGAGGGAGAGCATCAGCATGCCCAGCTTCAGTGGTGAGTGGGCCTGTGTATTGTGGGTTTTGCAGGCCAGAAGTGCAGACGGAAGTGCTGTGGACAGATGAAGGCAGAGATATGTCCAGGGTGCAGGCTGCAGTGCCTAGAACTTGGTATTCTCAATGAGTGAAGTTGGAGCAGAGGAGGTGGCAGTGACTTGTCACATGTGTAGGAGGGGATGTGTTCCTGGTGGCAGGGAAGAGAACCTCCTTAGCATGACTAGGTGTAGGAATTTGGGGTCGGGATCACCTAGGGGGTCATGCCAAAGCTTCGGAATGTTAGGCTTTGCATGTAGGTAAATACGGAGCTAAAGGGGTTCTTGGCAGAATTTCTATGGATGTGCAGTAGACACGCTAATGCTGCAGGTGTCCAGCTGCAGAGGAGACATGTTCAGTGACTGCCAGTGCTGAGTCAAGTACATCATTACAACCAGACCCGCACTGAGCTTCCAGAGGCCAGGGCCTCTCAAAGCTATCATGAAGCACTCAAGTGCACACTCTTGTATCTGAGTCTGTTTTGTGTCGTGGCAGTCAGGACCCAAATTTTCAGTGCATCTGCCTCTTCCACCCACAAAGGCAGCCTGCATCCCAGATCACACTTGGTGCGCAGATCCCTGGCCCATTGCTCTCATCTCAGTGAGATGAGAGTGTGTCTGTGCATAGGCAGTTTGGTCCTTTGACATGAGTGGAATGTGGCTCCCCAGGGGGAGGGGAGATGGCAGGTACAGGCAGATATTTGTACCAGGATTGTTCTAGTAGCACATTGCAAGAACCCAGGTGGTATATGGCGGACACACTCAGGTAGCAGGATAACAAGATTGTGCCCTTGTATATGTAGCTGAGATTTCTCCTGAATGTTTGACCACAGTCTTCTGGGTAGCTCTTCTAAAAGCCATTCTCTGATGACATTTGTCCCACCCTGATCCAGGTGACCTTTCAGGAGACGGTGACAAGCCTCATCCGCAGGGCCTTGGACCAAAATTTGTTGCAGCATGAGGATGTGGACAACTTTGAGCTGCTGTATATGATGTCTGAGGATGAGAGTAAGTAGGACAATCAGACAGTGGGGAGACATGATCCACAGTGGGCTCAGGATAACTGACAGCCAAGAGAAAGTGGGCCTTGGCCCCAAAATACCAAAGTGTGATGGGCCTGGCGGAGACTCTCAGGGGTTGTGGGTGTTTTGTGGTATAATCCTTGAGTGCCACCTAACAATTCTCTCCACTTCGCTCTGCAGAAATCAAGGTCTCTGACCACTCACTCGTGTGTCTGTCCATGAATCTGGGAATACAATATTTCATCGTGAGGAAACGCCCCCAGGTCAAGGGAAAGGAGGTAAACACCTACCTTATTCAAGCTGTGCATGTGCTGCCATTCCACTCCGACCTGAGGAAATAAGAAGCCTCAGCACCTGGACATATTTGCTGGAAGCCCATAGAGCCAACTGACAGTCTGGGGTGGCTTTCTGTTTCTGGGTTTGCTGATGTTCCATCCCCCACAGTTCTCAGAATCAACCTGCAAGTCCTCCAGGCCGCTTTCCCACAAGCAGGTGGGAGACACCTGCTTAATTCGTGTCCACTTAGAAACACAAAGTCCAGAGATGGCCAAGAGTGTTCTGGTAAGCCTGGGAGCAGGGGTGTCCCGTGGTGCTTACACCTGGGTGGGGAGCAGACACTGGTCCAATACCATGGACTACTCATGCCCTCTTGAATTTGGAGCTTCTGGATGATCAGGAGGATAGATGGGAATCAAGAAGGGAGAGGTCAGTGTGAAGGGCTGGAGCTGAGATGAGCGAGTGCAGCAGCTTGTCCACTGCCATGTCTGAGGGAGTCTGTGTGTCAGGTGGCAGCATGCAGTCCAGAAGGGCAGGGACAGGTATGGGTGACAGATGAGAATAGGACAGGAACTAGGTTGCAGGTTCCCTTGTATGGGATGCTGACGTCTATGGAGGAGGACAGCAGTGTGAGGTTCTCCATGTTCCTTGAACAAGGAGCTGAGAGAGTCTCTCTGCAGAGTCGATATGGATGTGGAGCAAGCACACTAAATGTCCAGGTAACCCAATGACCACCCTTGCCGGATGAGGTGGCCTCCTACATCCCAGCCAGCACTGAGCCTCTGGAGGCCAGGAGCTCTCGTGGCTATCTTTCAGCTCTCCTGTGTGTGGTCATGTTCCTGGGTCTGTTTTTGGCCCTGGCAATCCAGACCAAAGCCTCTAGGTTTTGTGCCTAGGCCATTCCCAATGCCGCCTGCATCCTCGGGCAGACCTGGGATCTTGGAGGCTATTGTCCCATTCCTCCCAACTTGTGGGATGAGATTGCATCTGTATGCAGGTAGTGGGGTCCTTTCACTCCGAGAGGAGTGCAGCTCCACAAAGAGCAATGGCAGGCCCAGGAAGTCCTATGTACAAGGATTGGGCTAGTAGCCTGTGGGAAGAGCCCACACGATGAGCAGGAGGTCAGCCTCGGGTAGTAGGGTCATGGATGTTGCCCTTGTATTTAGAGTGGAGGTGCCTCCAGAATGCCCCTGCCCACTGTCCTTGAGTAGTCACTTCAAGGCCCATTTCCTGAAGGCCTGTCTCCCATGCTGCTCCAGGTGACCTGCCACGATAGGGCTCCTGTCGTCATCCGCAGCGCCCTCGACCTACACTTCCTTACTGAGGAGAATCCAGAGGATTATGAGCTGGGCCAAATCATCTCTCGCCGTCAGAGTAAGTGAGACAATCAGATAGCAGAGAGCAAGGGTCAGGATGTGGACTCAGGTCAACTCTTAGCAACAAAGAGTAGTCTCTGACCCCCAAGAACACTCCAACAGGTGTGTTGGGTTCGTGCACAAAGCCAACTGCACTTCTGCTGGTGGAAGGTCTTGAGGTCCAATGGTATACCCCGGTGGTGGATATTGCGGCTCCCCACCAGGTGCCCTCCCCTGGACATGAACAGGCATCCAAAGCTGACATCTTTGAGGAGTGAGGAGGAAAGCCTCTCTCCAGGAGCAGTATGTTTTCATGGTCTGGGATAGGAGTGGTTTCAAAGGAACATGGGAATGCATGGGCTAAAGAGGGAACTGGCATTTTGTGGACTGAAGCAGTACTATTGAAAGCCTTCTGTGTGACCAAAAAACCACTGCCTGGGCAGAGCATTGCCAGGATTCTAGCAAGCAGTAACAGGATGAAATTGGGAAGAAAACACAGCCTGGGAGACAGCCTGAATCATCTGTTTTTGCATAAATTCCATGGTCTTACGCACCTGAGTCCACTAGGCAAGGAGTGATCACAATAGCCAGGTTGTGATCCCTAACTAAAGTCAGATGAGGGCTTCCTGAGCACGTAGCCACAGAGCTCATCTGATAATAATGCCAGCGCTTTTTCGTTGGTTGGTTGGTTGGTTTCTGTGAGCCAAACACCACAGCAGCCATTATCCCAGCCTATGTACCCTGAAGACCACCATCCCTATGAGTTCTAGGATCACTTGTCTCCTATCTTAACCTACTGTTAGGTTAGTAGAGTCTATGGAAGAGGAAGTCTGTCTGGGGCCTTGGTAGCCTAAGAAATTCATAGCAGAGATCTCCACATCCAACCCAGAAGGGATGGAGAACAGGCTCTAGGTTAGAGGAGGGCGACAGGAAACACATGTTCAGAGGAAGGAGAAGCGGCTGTTGTATTCCCCCACTCGGGGTCATGGCACCACTGGGCCATACACCATGTTGGAGGGAAGCAGTCCCTTTGCTGGTCTTTGGAACCATTGTTCTCAGTAGGGCAGTATTTGGAATGTGGCCTCCATTCTCAGAAGCCTGGTTCACATGGAGGCGGGCTCCACCAACGCAGAAGCATGGCTCTAACGTGGTATCCGCGCTGGTCAGCCTGTCCTCACTGTGGCCATACTTGAGGAAAATAACTCAGAGGAGGAATCCTAGGCCTTTTTTCTCTGGGTTTCATAGCTTTCTCTTTGGTTGTGCACTGAGGCTGTCCATAAAGCTCTAGTGTGTGGCAGTGGAGAGCTCCTCAGCCCTTGCCACAAAGGCATAGACTGGGAGAGAGAGAACGAGGCTGGCAGAGAGGGAGAGAGAGAAAGATGGAGAGGGAGGACCTCTCCTTGGAGAATGAGGATTCAGTGGAGCCAACAGGAACAAGGTACTGTTGCCCAGGGCACAACCCTGTTTAGGTCTTACTCCAACCATGCTCAACCTTTCTTCCAGTCCCTCCCACCCCCCAATAGTGTATTCATCTTGAATGAGAATTTCATGTTGACATCAGAGCACTCACCATCCAATGCTTCCCTCCAAACCCACCTATGAAGATGGCTCATGTGGGGACTGAATCTTCGGCACAGGAGCCTTTTGTGGGAGATTTCAGATGCAAACCCTAGTGGTGTGCTTTGGCAGATGCAAGAGGACCTGAGATATTCTGGAGTCCAAAGCCTTTGGTAGGAACAGACATTAGGTCTGTTGAAGTGCTCTGCCTAGTTCTTCCTCAGGGAGGACTGTGGAGGCTGTCTTTGTTGGTATTGGTGCTGAATTGGAGAGCTCTCAGGTGTGTGGCTCTGGCCTTTTCTGGCACAGGCTCTCAGATGTTGGCGTGTCCTAGGGAGCACCTCCTGAGTGCCACCTTCTTTTTGTACACCCCTCTCTCCCCAGAGCTGAGGATTCCAGCAGAGGCCAACGTATTTTATGCCAAGAATCCTCACAAAAAATCCAACTTTGTGCTGGGGAAAAGGAGCCTCTCCCAAAAGAATGATGGGTGGATCCAGCCTCAACCTCCCTCTCGTCCTGGAAAGAAGGCTCCAGCCCTCCTGAGGATGCTTGCAAAACCATTCTGGGGATGTGTGCCTGGGCGGGGCTGAGGCAGCCCAGGAATATTTACATTGATTACTATTTTCTTCAAAGTTTGAATCTATAGTTTGCCATTGTCCTTGACCTTGTTTAGTAACACAGTTGTTACTCTATCCTGTATTTGTTGTTTCCATTAATATATTATTATTATTTTAAAATATATATGTTTTTGTTACCTGATCTACTGTGATGATTTGAGTATACTAAATGTAGCAGTGATTCCTAAAGGACACATCCAAACCAACAGGAAGGAATGTTTCATTCTGTCAGCAAGAACTTTGGTTTTTAGGAGTTTGGCAGATGGCATTATCTGAGTCAGTTTTCCAATGGGGGCAATGAAGTATCAGCTATGATGGTACAAACACAAACAAAGACACACAAACACACACAAGAGCACACACACTCACTGAGAGATAGATAGACAGATGGAGTTGGTCTCTGCTGAAATACTTTGGAGACATGGTTCTGATTTCTCCCCTTTTGGAGTATTTTCAATTGCACAAGGTGTCTTGCAAATGAACCCATGTCTGAGGAAGACATGCATGTGTACTTCACATGCCACTTTTCACATAGCAGGAAGGCCATGTAATATTTTTCATGCAGCTGTCTTTTGACTGTGAACCATCCCATGAGGTCAGCTGTGGAATTTTCAACTTGTAGCATCACAATGGGGATCCACTCTTTGGATTTGGAGATATTTCCGATTTTCTTGATTCAGATTGGAATGATATATATATATTAGTTTTTGATGAAAATTCTGCATTTGATGGTAATGAATGTCGTGCATCTAGGAATCTGTAGAGTGCAGACAATGAATGGATGCCTACTGTTGTCTGGACTGGTCTGAAAAGTCCTGTAGCATCTGAGCATGTGTGAGGGCTGTACAGGTCTTGCCAAAAGTCCAGGTCAGATGATCCTGCACAAAGCTGAACTCCTAGTGGTCTCCACAACAGTGTAAGGGCCAAGGAGAAACACACTTCCACACAGAAGTTGGGAAGCTACCTTATGAAGGTGATCATAGATACGGGATTATTAATATATCCAGGTTGGCATCTATTATTTTTTTAGCTTTTGACTTTCGCAGCTGTGGGCATCTTGACAACCATCAACTCCCTGTAAGCACAGACAACTCTATAAGAACCTGAGGATAAATTTCCCTGTGCATGTCCCCTTGTGAAACTGCTTAAGCACCGCCTGGTTTACACACAGGTGGAATTTCTAGGTCAAAGTGTGCATGTTTACTTCTTTGACTAAGCACTGCCAGGTGGCTCTTCTGCATAGCTCTACCTGTGGCCAGGATTGTATTATCTAGCTTTCTAACTTTTGCATGTTGAGTAGATACATAGTGGGAGCACACTGTTTTTGTTGGTATTTTTCTTGGTATCTATTCTGATGCTTTTCACTGGGGGATTTTTTCCTGTGAAAATGGGCTTCCTCTACTTGACCTTATTTTCTTCTTTTTAAAATTTTTTCAATGTGACTTTTTAATTTTAGTTTTATTAAAGACATTGCCCCTTGCTTGCATAGTCTATATCTAAAGCACTAGTCCTTGCTCCAAGGCCCAGCTTGCTCTCAGCTGCCCCAGGAGGGGAACAGTCTTTGGCGGTAGACAAGAGACGCCCCTGCAGGGGGCACAAGTGCTTTGGCCCTCTGGTGTCTTGCCAGCAGTGCTTCCCATGCTCACAGAGGGTTTCAGACACTGAGTCAATGGTCCAGGTGGTCTTTTGTTCAGTCTGATCTCAAATTGAGCTCCTCTGAGAGGTCATATTGAAGTCCTTGTGTGTACCTGACCCATCATTTTAAACAATATTCCAAGTTCACTTTTTGTGTGTACGTGGGTTCTGGGGATTGAACCCAGGGCCTTGAGCCTGTGAGGCAAGTGACCTACCTGAGCTACACCCTCAGAGACCCCTGTAAAAGTATTTCCCCTTTGCCTCGGGGTCTAAGTTGCCAAGGCTGACCTCAAACGTTCCTCTTGCCTCAGCCTCCCTGGTGGCTGGCATGACAGGCATGCACCTGGGACTGTCACACTCGAGCCTGTGATGGGAACTCATGTGCATCTGTCCAGGGCTGAGCATGGTTAGGCAGAGCTGTGCTCCAGGCTCCCTGCAGGGCTGTGGAGGCTTCTGCTGCCCAGCAGCCCTGGTGCCATGGCCAGGGCTCCTCCCAGCCGAGGGCAGGCAGCTGCCCATTGCTGTAGGCTGACCTTATTTTCTTCTTATGGCACTCGTCCGTTCTCTGGAGTATGTTGTATGGTTTGTCCATTAGGAGTCTAACAGGTCCTCTAGAACCTTCAAACAATTAGTAAAATTCCTGAACAGTAAGTGAGCGCGCGCAGAAATTGGGCTAATATTTTGGGAAGAACAATGTTGGATGATATATTCATGGCTTGAATATATCATCCAACATGAAGTTATATTTTATTACTTACAAAATAATAAAATAATGAAGCAATACCATGGGCTGAGCTAAAATAGATCCTTAGGATCTTAGGCATTCTGTAATAAATCTGTGTCACTTGAAGAATAGAGTTGATCGACTCTGAGTAATGAAACAGAAGTAAAGGTATCAAAGCCAATGATCATCTGTTTCCAATTTTCTGTGATTTGGTTCAAGTGGTAAAGTGGTGATATTTATTAATAATGGATCGAATAGGTTCATAATTGTTTTAGAGTACAATTAGATGCCTTCAAACTTTAGGCTACATGGGCACATTTGAGAACGGTTCCAGCCATTCTCTCATCCTTTGGGTCATTCCCCTCCTATGTCCTGTGAGACATTTTCTATGTGAGGCTTTAAGAAGAAGAAGAGAATATTCTGTAAAGAAAACCTTGTGATCTGTGCAGTATGAAGTTGAATGGATTCATTCAGAAATCAGAAATTCTATTGAAAGATATTTATTGGCATGAGCCAAATAAAACCTATTTTTAGGCATCCTGGTGAAGACAAGGTTTTATCTTTATGTCTCATTTTCTATGTTTTGTTGTTGTTGTTGTTGTTAGAATGAAATTCATATGTTGCCAGACCATTCTATCAGATGTGTAACTAGATGCCATTTAAATTACCCACTTTTACATGGTAGACAGTTTTTAATGAACACTGCCTGTCTGCACCTTTTTTAAAAACAGGACTGGGATCAGAAGCCCAAATACCAATGGTTAGCTGGAGCATATTTTTCATTTGGCCTATCTGTCAGTATTCCCTGAGGTCATCTGTGCAATCAGCTTCGTTACTCCTGCTCCCTCACTGGATTTCATAGAAACCATATGCTATGTATGAATCAGGGACACCAATCCCACAACATAGCATTCTTGGAATATCCAAAGTCCCACTTTTCACTTCGCCATGCCTGAGATCAGCAGTAATATTTATCAGCAAATGTGAGATTTTCAAAGATCCAATTCTATGTGCTCCTTTCTCATAGAGCCTTAGGCAGGGATATAGCATACATAAATATTAAGTAAAGTCCATAGTTTTTAAAATGTCATCCATTGAATAGTTGACACATGTCTGAGATACTTTTTATTTTGGAGGAGGTATTATTTAATAGGGAATTCCAACAGCTACCTAATAGTGAAATGAGAAGTCTTGCATCCATTTTATTTTGTTTCTGATGATTTTTATGAGTAAGGGTAAGATACTTCCTTGTTCTGATGCAGATGTTGCCCACTTTTGTGAATGGATGCGGGGTGTCACCTACTACTTGCATATCTGCATATTGGGCTTGACACTGCTATCGTACTTGGTAGTTGGCAAAAAGTCAATACTGAAGTTAAGCTCTTGTGTTCTAGCAGCAGAGCTGAAGATCCTTGATGTGCCACCTTCTGCAATCCATGCTGCTCTCTTCATGTTCCTTATTGACTTCCTGGTGATGAGCATCATGGTCTCCTGGTCTTGAGAATGGCCAAGCATTGCTCTGTGAATGTGGAAGATGGGCATGTGGAAGGCTCCAGGGAGGAGGGATCATTGAACATGTACTCGAATCCATGTGCCTGTTGAATGACCTGTTTTTTTTATTTTTGGGTTTTAAGGGAGACACTGCCCTAAAACACTTCTGTGCAGCTGGGGATGCAGGCTTCTGCTTCACCTTGCAGGAAGCATTAACGAATCCTTTCCAGAAGACATGAGAAGAGAGAAGTGAGCCTCTGGTATCATGCAGGTTCCTTGCATTGCCCATGGGCTAGAAGAGAGAAGAGTTGCTTCATGAGATTTGATCCCCTTTTTCCTGAAAAGTTCCACACAGAGGTGAGTCCCCAGCATGTTTAGAAATCATTTCAGACACCTTTCTGGACGGAATTGAATCAGAGCCCCTGATGATGTGGAAGAGCTAAAGATGGGTTTGCTATGAATTTTCTATTTCATTCATCAGGGCCTGAGTCAAGTCAGTCATTGTGCTGTCAACACATGAGCTGCTGGTCAAATGTGAGGAAGTGGTCTTGCTTTATGAAAACACCACCCTGATTCAGTGAGCCAGAGGCAGCCTGCAGTCCCTGTTTTCCTGTAAAGGCAAATTGCTGTGGATGGCCTCTGGCCTCGTCATGCAGCCCTGCTCAGAGTAGGGGATTGAGGGACCAGGCAGATCCCTAGTTCCTTTTGACCTTTATTGCCATTGGGCCACCCCAGGGTCCTTGGACTCTACCTGGTCTTCTGGCCTGGGTCAGGGGATGTGAGGTTTGGAATCCCCCTCTGTGGCAGGATCCCAGCACCCCCAGCCACTTGAGGTCAGCACATCCTTCCCTAATTGTGTTAGAGTTGGAGACTTCTCCCACCCATCCTCATCCATGCTCATCCCACATTTTGTAGCTTGGCACCTGAGGACCTTTATTCATTGACTTAGTTGTTAGTGATGATGGTTACTAAGACTAAGTGACTCTTTCAAGTCACATCACTTGCATGGTAGGGCTAGAGCATGGATCTTCCTAATTGATTTCATGGGACTCTCTCATGGAAACTGTGACTGCTTCCTAAACACACACTCTACATTTGGAGTGTCAAAATTCTTGCCACTGCCTCCTTGGCAAGTGTATCTTGTCTTCTACGTGGGAATTTCACAAATATTTTCCTTTGGTTTGTGGAGGTCATGCAGAAGGGATTTCATTTGAAATAGCCCAAACAAGAAATACCAGTTGTCTTTTTCGCACATGGATGTGTGTAGTGAACACCCCTTTCTGTGTGCTTGCATGAGTTACTCCTTTGAATTTGTTGAAGAATGGTTGGCTGGGGAGCAAGTTAACGAGAGATGGATATCAATGGTTGTCAAGTATTCTGACGTGAAGAATGTATTGAGGATGTGAAGGCTTTTCTAGCCAGTTCCTATGGCTCAGTCAGGGATCAGTCAGAGGATTCTGTCTGGTAGACTCTTTGGCACAGATGTCAAAGTGGCCTGGTCTTACCCTGTCCAGGACTGAATGCTGAGCTTGAGTGGGAGCTTCTTGTCATTTCAAGCATTTCCATGAGTCTGTCCTCTGTTCTCTTGTATCCAAGTGGTTTCTAATAGGAAAGCAGAACAAAAATTGAAAGTATGGTGATTGATTATTTTTACCAATGTTATTTCAATCCACTTTGTTTAATACGAAATTACCTTTATGCTAGTAAGATTTCATATGTGAGGAAATAATGAAAATATTGGGGTTAGGGGATGAGAATATGCAAATCAAACATTTTTGAGCACCAAGACCCGTTTTTTGTTTTTGTTTTTGTTTTTTTTTTAACTTAAATAATATTAAGTGCCAGAGGACCACCGCTGCCATTCAGCCTCAACAACCTCCAGGTCCAGCCTCCAGGTGGCCCATTTCACCAGGGTGTGTGGGACCACACTGTCCTGGGATGAGAGAACAGTACCCACGGATGTTGACATCTCACAGAGTAGATATTGCCAGTGACAGTAGGGAGCTATTGGCACATGAGGAAGGGAAGAGCTCTCAGGATGGCAAGAGGGGGCCGCTTCGAGACTCATTGGGTATGGCACGAGGCTGCTGGGTGTGGTGTTGGCCTGGGCCCACTGAGTGGGGCAGATCCGTGGTCTGTGTTTCTGTACCCTCCTCTGTAGCCTGTGTTGGCAGCAGATCAGGGAATTGCGATCAGAAGTGCTCCCAGTAACACAGGCACCAGCCCCCAGAGTGTGTGCCTATCCGTTTCCCCACCTGGCCTGACTTAGTGCCTGTCTTGCCTCAGGGCTGAGACCCTACAATCTCTGATGAGGGTGTCTGTGGTCCAGATCCAACCTGCATGGCCAACATGCTCAGACCTTCAGCTGGGTCCTAGGCTGCTGCAACCAAACTCTGTTAACTGGGTGGCCGACAACAGAGGAAGTGTCTTCCGTTGAGCTCCAGAGGCTCAACACAGTAGGTGTTGGGCTGTCCCAGTGCCATAACCCCTCCCAGGTTTCAAGGGGACTGTCTCCCCAACTCTCCCAGCCCTTGCCCACTCTCCTATTGCTGCCCACGATCTGTGGTTCCCATATGGGCATCCCGCCCTGGCTCCAACCTCACATATCCGGTATCCCCCAGTCTCCCTGGTATCTGGGTCCAGACTCTCCTCTTCCTACAAGAATATCAGATATTGGATTTGGTCCCAGTTGATGCTGTGTTCCATCATGTGAGCTCTTAGCTTCATCACTGTGCAAAGACTCTTTTCCCACACAAGTTCGCACGACTTTTGGCTGGCTAAGAATTTTCAGGCGACACTTTTCTAATGAGTACACTTTCCTTCCTTCCGATCTCCCACCAGTGAGCATTCCTCGCACCCTTGTCCTAGTTCCTTTATGGCAGTTTCCCTCCTTATGGCTGAGAGGACCTAGTGACCCCTGAATTCACACGTTCTCCTTAATCACCAACACACTGCAGAATTCTCCAGGGGGCCATATATGCTCCTGGAAGTTGGTGTTGGAAATAGTTCTCCATCCATTAATCACTCCCTCACTCACTAATGTCCTTGTGTCCTTGAGAAAGGCTCTCCCTTTCCTGGTTTTCCTGAATAGAAATCCTCTTGCCTCTTGGGTGAATAGGGTTATGGGTTGTGCAGAGGGTGTTGGTCCACTGAGCATCTTAGAGACTGTCCTTTATGGAGCCTAATGATCCTCACTGGGGAATGAGGCCAGGGTCCTAACTGTGGTTAGTTAGAGAGGGAAAGAAGGACAAGGGAAACTCAGATGTCCCTTCATGGCCCCTGGAGTTAGAGGACTTACCCCTTTGCACCTGGGATCAGGAGACCTCATTTCCTCGAGGACACGCACACTCAGACGTTAATCTTGAGTGTGGGTTCCTTTCTGGGGTCCAGGGCTGTTGTTAGCCACCAGGAATGACAGTGCTCTCCATGCTGAGTGGAGCCATTTTTGCCAGGAAAGAGAGCCCATGGTCACGCCTTGTGCAAAGCATCCCACGCCAGGGGCTCCCGTGCCTACATTCCTGTCCTGAAAGGAAGCCACTCAGAGGCAAGGTGGGTCCAACCACCTCCCATGTGTTCACTCATCACTGTGTTCCAGCAGTCACCCCAGTGAACAGTCCTGATGGGATTGGATGTGGCTCAGAATGTCACCCTCATGAGCTCTACCCTGCCACAGCTGCAGTTCTGCAGTGGGAGAAACTCAAAACCTCAAAACACATGCACATGAAAGAAAAGAGCAAGAGCCAGAGCCCAAACAGGCCAGGTGTGGCAAAGACAGCTGGAGTGCCTAGGTTGGGACTCAGAATTATGTCAGTGGGGTGGCATTGCTGCTGGCACCAGCATGATAACCGAGAGCCAGCCCTGCTCATTTTGGGGAGCAGTGTGTTGGGGAAGGCAGCAGAAATTGAGAGGCAGGATTGAGTTTGGCCCTAGGAGGAGGTTGGGTAAGAGGCCAGTGTGGGTTGGAGAGCCTGGGCAGATAGACAGAGGCCAGGGCACACCCCAAAGCCTGGAGACTGCACTTGATGTCCAGGGTTGTGAAACACCACTTCCCCTCTTACTCACAACTGAGAGCAAGGGGCATTGATGAGTTCAGTTTGTGTGCGGCTGCATCCAAGGTGGCTCGGCTAGGAACCTCTGTTTCCTTGACTCAGGAGGCTGGGAGTCCAGGCTCCACTGAGGCTCGGCTGGGAGGATCGGAGTCTGAGTTTATGCCTGTGTTCCCTGTAGGATCCATGTTGGCTGAGCCTCAGTGTTTTTGTAATGAGAGGATGGGTGACCGTCATGTCTTTATCACAGGACACACTTGCTAAATGGATTTGTTTGCTCTGAGGAGGAAAGAGAGTGGGGGGAGTGGTGCTGGAGACAGGGATGCAGACAGGGGTCATGGACTTGGCATAACTCAGTCTTGGAGGTGATATCCCATCACCTGTACCCACTTCAATTCCCATGAATCCAGAGGCTGAGCCCCCTTGAGGTGAGGGGTGAACCGGTTCTGGGCAGCAGGATGCTGTGGTACCTCGGAGTCTCTGTGAGACCCCAACACTAGACACACTTGGCCCTTTTGAAATCTTAGGAGAAGCCTTGGGAAGTTGTATGGCAGAGGGGAGCAGCCTCTGCATCTCAGTCCCCTCCAACTTGCCATGGTGTAGAGAGGGAACTGCAGCCACGATGGGACGGACATTGGCCATGTCCCTGTGTGGGACACAGGCCTGATGGAGTTAGGGTGCATTCTTTGTCTCTCCCTTTCTTGTGATTATCCCATCTCTACATTTGTGCTTTAGCCACCTGTGAGTCCCATCTCTGGTTTCAGAGAGAACAGAGGGTGTTATGGGCCAATAGACACAATAAACCCTAGAGATTAGATGCTACCCTACTTTCCAGAAAAGACTGGGCACACCATGAGTTGCACAATGATGGGACCAGGGTCCAAAAGCTGCTGAGAGGGAAGGACTGGTTGTGAATGCATTTTTGAAGGCTCCAAGCTGGAACTCTAGTGGCACCAAGCAGGGCAGATGCTGGTGGGGATGTTTGGGTAGTTGTTGGTGAACACCTGCGCACCTGAGATGGGTAGGCATGGAGGAGAAATCGGCAGCCCATAGGGGTGTTGAAAGTGGTCTTATGTGAAAAGAGGCTCAGGTATGGGCACAGGAAATGACATCATTGCCTTGACAATGGATCAAACAGAACATGGAACCCTGGTATCCAGGCACCCACTTCACTGACCAAGCCATCTGAGCTCACTTGGTTGGAGCCACTGGAGGGAGAAGGATGTTCTCCTGTGGTTGCAGACAATGCCGAGCCTCAGGCTCCCAGGAATCTCGGGGGGCCAACTAGCCCTTTTGTGGATACACTGGGTGAGGCTTCATCTTAGACGCCAGAGCCTCTGGCGATTGTCGCAGAGGAGCTCAAGAGTAACAGTGAGTAGCACAGGGCAGGTGAGCCCAGCAGGCCCTCTAGTCTGATCCCTGATGAATGGCCCAGGACTCCTGTTCTGACTCTGTGTGTGTGTGTGTGTGTGTGTGTTTGTACTGATGGGAACTGTCCCATTGTGCTTTGACTCTAGTGTATTGGCACAAGTCATTTTTCTGTTTGTCACCATTTCCATTTTGAACCCACCATTCTTGGTCCCAACCCAGGGTGAAAATGATCAGAACACGGAGGAGCCCTTCAGGGTTCAGAGCCTTGAACCTTACAGGCAGGACCAGCTTAGGAATGAGCTCCTGCCTGTCATTTGTGGGAGGAACCTACATTTCAGCAGCAACATGGGGTTAATCTCCTGGGATTTCATCCCCACCCAGCAGGTGCTGGATCTCTTGTTCCCAAAACAGCCACCTTCTTCAGTCTTTACTCCTGGTGCCACTCCACATCCTCCAAGGGGACAAGAACCTCAGGTTCTGGATAGATGTTGTAGAATGCCCACAGAGCCAACTGCCAGGCTGGGTGGGGTGCAGTTGCTGGGCTTTGCTGATGTTGTCATCCCCCACAGTTCTTGGAACCTTCTGTGGCAGTGGCATCCAGGACCCCAGCAGCTGTGAGTAGCAGCTCCTCACTGCTTCACTCCAGCGAGCAGGTGGAAGACAGCCGCGTTGTTCACGTCCTCCTAGAGGGACAGAGCCTGAGGGAGACAAAGCGCATCCCGGTAAGCCCGACAGCAGGGCTGCCTCCTGGGTGTCCACACAGTGGAAGGCAGGAGACACAGCCAACCCCAGGGCTATGGTGGGAAATAAAGAAGAGAGAGGTCCGTCTTAAGGGCTTGACCTGAGGAGGGAGAGCATCAGCATGCCCAGCTTCAGTGGTGAGTGGGCCTGTGTATTGTGGGTTTTGCAGGCCAGAAGTGCAGACGGAAGTGCTGTGGACAGATGAAGGCAGAGATATGTCCAGGGTGCAGGCTGCAGTGCCTAGAACTTGGTATTCTCAATGAGTGAAGTTGGAGCAGAGGAGGTGGCAGTGACTTGTCACATGTGTAGGAGGGGATGTGTTCCTGGTGGCAGGGAAGAGAACCTCCTTAGCATGACTAGGTGTAGGAATTTGGGGTCGGGATCACCTGGGGGGTCATGCCAAAGCTTCGGAATGTTAGGCTTTGCATGTATGTAAATACGGAGCTAAAGGGGTTCTTGGCAGAATTTCTATGGATGTGCAGTAGACACGCTAATGCTGCAGGTGTCCAGCTGCAGAGGAGACATGTTCAGTGACTGCCAGTGCTGAGTCAAGTACATCATGACAACCAGACCCGCACCGAGCTTCCAGAGGCCAGGGCCTCTCAAAGCTATCATGAAGCACTCAAGTGCACACTCTTGTATCTGAGTCTGTTTTGTGTCGTGGCAGTCAGGACCCAAATTTTCAGTGCATCTGCCTCTTGCACCCACAAAGGCAGCCTGCATCCCAGATCACACTTGGTGCGCAGATCCCTGGCCCATTGCTCTCATCTCAGTGAGATGAGAGTGTGTCTGTGCATAGGCAGTTTGGTCCTTTGACATGAGTGGAATGTGGCTCCCCAGGGGGAGGGGAGATGGCAGGTACAGGCAGATATTTGTACCAGGATTGTTCTAGTAGCACATTGCAAGAACCCAGGTGGTATATGGAGGACACACTCAGGTAGCAGGATAACAAGATTGTGCCCTTGTATATGTAGCTGAGATTTCTCCTGAATGTTTGACCACAGTCTTCTGGGTAGCTCTTCTAAAAGCCATTCTCTGATGACCTTTGTCCCACCCTGATCCAGGTGACCTTTCAGGAGACGGTGACAAGCCTCATCCGCAGGGCCTTGGACCAAAATTTGTTGCAGCATGAGGATGTGGACAACTTTGAGCTGCTGTATATGATGTCTGAGGATGAGAGTAAGTAGGACAATCAGACAGTGGGGAGACATGATCCACAGTGGGCTCAGGATAACTGACAGCCAAGAGAAAGTGGGCCTTGGCCCCAAAATACCAAAGTGTGATGGGCCTGGCGGAGACTCTCAGGGGTTGTGGGTGTTTTGTGGTATAATCCTTGAGTGCCACCTAACAATTCTCTCCACTTCGCTCTGCAGAAATCAAGGTCTCTGACCACTCACTCGTGTGTCTGTCCATGAATCTGGGAATACAATATTTCATGGTGAGGAAACGCCCCCAGGTCAAGGGAAAGGAGGTAAACACCTACCTTATTCAAGCTGTGCATGTGCTGCCATTCCACTCCGACCTGAGGAAATAAGAAGCCTCAGCACCTGGACATATTTGCTGGAAGCCCATAGAGCCAACTGACAGTCTGGGGTGGCTTTCTGTTTCTGGGTTTGCTGATGTTCCATCCCCCACAGTTCTCAGAATCAACCTGCAAGTCCTCCAGGCCGCTTTCCCACAAGCAGGTGGGAGACACCTGCTTAATTCGTGTCCACTTAGAAACACAAAGTCCAGAGATGGCCAAGAGTGTTCTGGTAAGCCTGGGAGCAGGGGTGTCCCGTGGTGCTTACACCTGGGTGGGGAGCAGACACTGGTCCAATACCATGGACTACTCATGCCCTCTTGAATTTGGAGCTTCTGGATGATCAGGAGGATAGATGGGAATCAAGAAGGGAGAGGTCAGTGTGAAGGGCTGGAGCTGAGATGAGCGAGTGCAGCAGCTTGTCCACTGCCATGTCTGAGGGAGTCTGTGTGTCAGGTGGCAGCATGCAGTCCAGAAGGGCAGGGACAGGTATGGGTGACAGATGAGAATAGGACAGGAACTAGGTTGCAGGTTCCCTTGTATGGGATGCTGACGTCTATGGAGGAGGACAGCAGTGTGAGGTTCTCCATGTTCCTTGAACAAGGAGCTGAGAGAGTCTCTCTGCAGAGTCGATATGGATGTGGAGCAAGCACACTAAATGTCCAGGTAACCCAATGACCACCCTTGCCGGATGAGGTGGCCTCCTACATCCCAGCCAGCACTGAGCCTCTGGAGGCCAGGAGCTCTCGTGGCTATCTTTCAGCTCTCCTGTGTGTGGTCATGTTCCTGGGTCTGTTTTTGGCCCTGGCAATCCAGACCAAAGCCTCTAGGTTTTGTGCCTAGGCCATTCCCAATGCCGCCTGCATCCTCGGGCAGACCTGGGATCTTGGAGGCTATTGTCCCATTCCTCCCAACTTGTGGGATGAGATTGCATCTGTATGCAGGTAGTGGGGTCCTTTCACTCCGAGAGGAGTGCAGCTCCACAAAGAGCAATGGCAGGCCCAGGAAGTCCTATGTACAAGGATTGGGCTAGTAGCCTGTGGGAAGAGCCCACACGATGAGCAGGAGGTCAGCCTCGGGTAGTAGGGTCATGGATGTTGCCCTTGTATTTAGAGTGGAGGTGCCTCCAGAATGCCCCTGCCCACTGTCCTTGAGTAGTCACTTCAAGGCCCATTTCCTGAAGGCCTGTCTCCCATGCTGCTCCAGGTGACCTGCCACGATAGGGCTCCTGTCGTCATCCGCAGCGCCCTCGACCTACACTTCCTTACTGAGGAGAATCCAGAGGATTATGAGCTGGGCCAAATCATCTCTCGCCGTCAGAGTAAGTGAGACAATCAGATGGCAGAGAGCAAGGGTCACGATGTGGACTCAGGTCAACTCTTAGCAACAAAGAGTAGTCTCTGACCCCCAAGAACACTCCAACAGGTGTGTTGGGTTCGTGCACAAAGCCAACTGCACTTCTGCTGGTGGAAGGTCTTGAGGTCCAATGGTATACCCCGGTGGTGGATATTTCGGCTCCCCACCAGCTTCCCTCCCCTGGACATGAACAGGCATCCAAAGCTGACATCTTTGAGGAGTGAGGAGGAAAGCCTCTCTCCAGGAGCAGTATGTTTTCATGGTCTGGGATAGGAGTGGTTTCAAAGGAACATGGGAATGCATGGGCTAAAGAGGGAACTGGCATTTTGTGGACTGAAGCAGTACTATTGAAAGCCTTCTGTGTGACCAAAAAACCACTGCCTGGGCAGAGCATTGCCAGGATTCTAGCAAGCAGTAACAGGATGAAATTGGGAAGAAAACACAGCCTGGGAGACAGCCTGAATCATCTGTTTTTGCATAAATTCCATGGTCTTACGCACCTGAGTCCACTAGGCAAGGAGTGATCACAATAGCCAGGTTGTGATCCCTAACTAAAGTCAGTTGAGGGCTTCCTGAGCACGTAGCCACAGAGCTCATCTGATAATAATGCCAGCGCTTTTTCGTTGGTTGGTTGGTTGGTTTTTGTGAGCCAAACACCACAGCAGCCATTATCCCAGCCTATGTACCCTGAAGACCACCATCCCTATGAGTTCTAGGATCACTTGTCTCCTATCTTAACCTACTGTTAGGTTAGTAGAGTCTATGGAAGAGGAAGTCTGTCTGGGGCCTTGGTAGCCTAAGAAATTCATAGCAGAGATCTCCACATCCAACCCAGAAGGGATGGAGAACAGGCTCTAGGTTAGAGGAGGGCGACAGGAAACACATGTTCAGAGGAAGGAGAAGCGGCTGTTGTATTCCCTCACTCGGGGTAATGGCACCACTGGGCCATACACCATGTTGGAGGGAAGCAGTCCCTTTGCTGGTCTTTGGAACCATTGTTCTCAATAGGGCAGTATTTGGAATGTGGCCTCCATTCTCAGAAGCCTGGTTCACATGGAGGCGGGCTCCACCAACGCAGAAGCATGGCTCTAACGTGGTATCCGTGCTGGTCAGCCTGTCCTCACTGTGGCCATACTTGAGGAAAATAACTCAGAGGAGGAATCCTAGGCCTTTTTTCTCTGGGTTTCATAGCTTTCTCTTTGGTTGTGCACTGAGGCTGTCCATAAAGCTCTAGTGTGTGGCAGTGGAGAGCTCCTCAGCCCTTGCCACAAAGGCATAGACTGGGAGAGAGAGAACGAGGCTGGCAGAGAGGGAGAGAGAGAAAGATGGAGAGGGAGGACCTCTCCTTGGAGAATGAGGATTCAGTGGAGCCAACAGGAACAAGGTACTGTTGCCCAGGGCACAACCCTGTTTAGGTCTTACTCCAACCATGCTCAACCTTTCTTCCAGTCCCTCCCACCCCCGAGTAGTGTATTAATATTGAATGAGAATTTCATGTTGACATCAGAGCACTCACCATCCAATGCTTCCCTCCAAACCCACCTATGAAGATGGCTCATGTGGGGACTGAATCTTCGGCACAGGAGCCTTTTGTGGGAGATTTCAGATGCAAACCCTAGTGGTGTGCTTTGGCAGATGCAAGAGGACCTGAGATATTCTGGAGTCCAAAGCCTTCGGTAGGAACAGACATTAGGTCTGTTGAAGTGCTCTGCCTAGTTCTTCCTCAGGGAGGACTGTGGAGGCTGTCTTTGTTGGTATTGGTGCTGAATTGGAGAGCTCTCAGGTGTGTGGCTCTGGCCTTTTCTGGCACAGGCTCTCAGATGTTGGCGTGTCCTAGGGAGCACCTCCTGAGTGCCACCTTCTTTTTGTACACCCCTCTCTCCCCAGAGCTGAGGATTCCAGCAGAGGCCAACGTATTTTATGCCAAGAATCCTCACAAAAAATCCAACTTTGTGCTGAGGAAAAGGAGCCTCTCCCAAAAGAATGATGGGTGGATCGAGCCTCAACCTCCCTCTCGTCCTGCAAAGAAGGCTCCTGCCCTCCTGAGGATGCTTGCAAAACCATTCTGTTGCTGTGTGCCTGGGCGGGGCTGAGGCAGCCCAGGAATATTTACATTGATTACTATTTTCTTCAAAGTTTGAATCTATAGTTTGCCATTGTCCTTGACCTTGTTTAGTAACACAGTTGTTACTCTATCCTGTATTTGTTGTTTCCATTAATATATTATTATTATTTTAAAATATATATGTTTTTGTTACCTGATCTACTGTGATGATTTGAGTATACTAAATGTAGCAGTGATTCCTAAAGGACACATCCAAACCAACAGGAAGGAATGTTTCATTCTATCAGCAAGAACTTTGGTTTTTAGGAGTTTGGCAGATGACATTATCTGAGTCAGTTTTCCAATGGGGGCAATGAAGTATCAGCTGTGATGGTACAAACACAAACAAAGACACACAAACACACACAAGAGCACACACACTCACTGAGAGATAGATAGACAGATGGAGTTGGTCTCTGCTGAAATACTTTGGAGACATGGTTCTGATTTCTCCCCTTTTGGAGTATTTTCAATTGCACAAGGTGTCTTGCAAATGAACCCATGTCTGAGGAAGACATGCATGTGTACTTCACATGCCACTTTTCACATAGCAGGAAGGTCATGTAATATTTTTCATGCAGCTGTCTTTTGACTGTGAACCATTCCATGAGGTCAGCTGTGGAATTTTCAACTTGTAGCATCACAATGGGGATCCACTCTTTGGATTTGGGGATATTTCCGATTTTCTTGATTCAGATTGGAATGATATATATATATTAGTTTTTGATGAAAATTCTGCATTTGATGGTAATGAATGTCGTGCATCTAGGAATCTGTAGAGTGCAGACAATGAATGGATGCCTACTGTTGTCTGTACTGGTCTGAAAAGTCCTGTAGCTTCTGAGCATGTGTGAGGGCTGTACAGGTCTTGCCAAAAGTCCAGGTCAGATGATCTTGCACAAAGCTGAACTCCTAGTGGTCTCCACAACAGTGTAAGGGCCAAGGAGAAACACACTTCCACACAGAAGTTGGGAAGCTACCTTATGAAGGTGATCATAGATACGGGATTATTAATATATCCAGGTTGGCATCTATTATTTTTTAAGCTTTTGACTTTCGCAGCTGTGGGCATCTTGACAACCATCAACTCCCTGTAAGCACAGACAACTCTATAAGAAGCTGAGGATAAATTTTCCTGTGCATGTCCCCTTGTGAAACTGCTTAAGCACCACCTGGTTTACACACAGGTGGAATTTCTAGGTCAAAGTGTGCATGTTTACTTCTTTGACTAAGCACTGCCAGGTGGCTCTTCTGCATAGCTCTACCTGTGGCCAGGATTGTATTATCTAGCTTTCTAACTTTTGCATGTTGAGTAGATACATAGTGGGAACACACTGTTTTTGTTGGTATTTTTCTTGGTATCTATTCTGATGCTTTTCACTGGGGGATTTTTTCCTGTGAAAATGGGCTTCCTCTACTTGACCTTATTTTCTTCTTTTTAAAATTTTTTCAATGTGACTTTTTAATTTTAGTTTTATTAAAGACATTGCCCCTTGCTTGCATAGTCTATATCTAAAGCACTAGTCCTTGCTCCAAGGCCCAGCTTGCTCTCAGCTGCCCCAGGAGGGGAACAGTCTTTGGCGGTAGACAAGAGACGCCCCTGCAGGGGGCACAAGTGCTTTGGCCCTCTGGTGTCTTGCCAGCAGTGCTTCCCATGCTCACAGAGGGTTTCAGACACTGAGTCAATGGTCCAGGTGGTCTTTTGTTCAGTCTGATCTCAAATTGAGCTCCTCTGAGAGGTCATATTGAAGTCCTTGTGTGTACCTGATCCATCATTTTAAACAATATTCCAAGTTCACTTTTTGTGTGTTCGTGTGTTCTGGGGATTGAACCCAGGGCCTTGAGCCTGTGAGGCAAGTGACCTACCTGAGCTACACCCTCAGAGACCCCTGTAAAAGTATTTCCCCTTTGCCTCGGGGTCTAAGTTGCCAAGGCTGACCTCAAACGTTCCTCTTGCCTCAGCCTCCCTGGTGGCTGGCATGACAGGCATGCACCTGGGACTGTCACACTCGAGCCTGTGATGGGAACTCATGTGCATCTGTCCAGGGCTGAGCATGGTTAGGCAGAGCTCTGCTCCAGGCTCCCTGCAGGGCTGTGGAGGCTTCTGCTGCCCAGCAGCCCTGGTGCCATGGCCAGGGCTCCTCCCAGCCGAGGGCAGGCAGCTGCCCATTGCTGTAGGCTGACCTTATTTTCTTCTTATGGCACTCGTCCGTTCTCTGGAGTATGTTGTATGGTTTGTCCATTAGGAGTCTAACAGGTCCTCTAGAACCTTCAAACAATTAGTAAAATTCCTGAACAGTAAGTGAGCGCGCGCAGAAATTGGGCTAATATTTTGGGAAGAACAATGTTGGATGATATATTCATGGCTTGAATATATCATCCAACATGAAGTTATATTTTATTACTTACAAAATAATAAAATAATGAAGCAATACCATGGGCTGAGCTAAAATAGATCCTTAGGATCTTAGGCATTCTGTAATAAATCTGTGTCACTTGAAGTATAGAGTTGATCGACTCTGAGTAATGAAACAGAAGTAAAGGTATCAAAGCCAATGATCATCTGTTTCCAATTTTCTGTGATTTGGTTCAAGTGGTAAAGTGGTGATATTTATTAATAATGGATCGAATAGGTTCATAATTGTTTTAGAGTACAATTAGATGCCTTCAAACTTTAGGCTACATGGGCACATTTGAGAACGGTTCCAGCCATTCTCTCATCCTTTGGGTCATTCCCCTCCTATGTCCTGTGAGACATTTTCTATGTGAGGCTTTAAGAAGAAGAAGAGAATATTCTGTAAAGAAAACCTTGTGATCTGTGCAGTATGAAGTTGAATGGATTCATTCAGAAATCAGAAATTCTATTGAAAGATATTTATTGGCATGAGCCAAATAAAACCTATTTTTAGGCATCCTGGTGAAGACAAGGTTTTATCTTTATGTCTCATTTTCTATGTTTTGCTGTTGTTGTTGTTGTTAGAATGAAATTCATATGTTGCCAGACCATTCTATCAGATGTGTAACTAGATGCCATTTAAATTACCCACTTTTACATGGTAGACAGTTTTTAATGAACACTGCCTGTCTGCACCTTTTTTAAAAACAGGACTGGGATCAGAAGCCCAAATACCAATGGTTAGCTGGAGCATATTTTTCATTTGGCCTATCTGTCAGTATTCCCTGAGGTCATCTGTGCAATCAGCTTCGTTACTCCTGCTCCCTCACTGGATTTCATAGAAACCATATGCTATGTATGAATCAGGGACACCAATCCCACAACATAGCATTCTTGGAATATCCAAAGTCCCACTTTTCACTTCGCCATGCCTGAGATCAGCAGTAATATTTATCAGCAAATGTGAGATTTTCAAAGATCCAATTCTATGTGCTCCTTTCTCATAGAGCCTTAGGCAGGGATATAGCATACATAAATATTAAGTAAAGTCCATAGTTTTTAAAATGTCATCCATTGAATAGTTGACACATGTCTGAGATACTTTTTATTTTGGAGGAGGTATTATTTAATAGGGAATTCCAACAGCTACCTAATAGTGAAATGAGAAGTCTTGCATCCATTTTATTTTGTTTCTGATGATTTTTATGAGTAAGGGTAAGATACTTCCTTGTTCTGATGCAGATGTTGCCCACTTTTGTGAATGGATGCGGGGTGTCACCTACTACTTGCATATCTGCATATTGGGCTTGACACTGCTATCGTACTTGGTAGTTGGCAAAAAGTCAATACTGAAGTTAAGCTCTTGTGTTCTAGCAGCAGAGCTGAAGATCCTTGATGTGCCACCTTCTGCAATCCATGCTGCTCTCTTCATGTTCCTTATTGACTTCCTGGTGATGAGCATCATGGTCTCCTGGTCTTGAGAATGGCCAAGCATTGCTCTGTGAATGTGGAAGATGGGCATGTGGAAGGCTCCAGGGAGGAGGGATCATTGAACATGTACTCGAATCCATGTGCCTGTTGAATGACCTGTTTTTTTTTATTTTTGGGTTTTAAGGGAGACACTGCCCTAAAACACTTCTGTGCAGCTGGGGATGCAGGCTTCTGCTTCACCTTGCAGGAAGCATTAACGAATCCTTTCCAGAAGACATGAGAAGAGAGAAGTGAGCCTCTGGTATCATGCAGGTTCCTTGCATTGCCCATGGGCTAGAAGAGAGAAGAGTTGCTTCATGAGATTTGATCCCCTTTTTCCTGAAAAGTTCCACACAGAGGTGAGTCCCCAGCATGTTTAGAAATCATTTCAGACACCTTTCTGGACGGAATTGAATCAGAGCCCCTGATGATGTGGAAGAGCTAAAGATGGGTTTGCTATGAATTTTCTATTTCATTCATCAGGGCCTGAGTCAAGTCAGTCATTGTGCTGTCAACACATGAGCTGCTGGTCAAGTGTGAGGAAGTGGTCTTGCTTTATGAAAACACCACCCTGATTCAGTGAGCCAGAGGCAGCCTGCAGTCCCTGTTTTCCTGTAAAGGCAGATTGCTGTGGATGGCCTCTGGCCTCGTCATGCAGCCCTGCTCAGAGTAGGGGATTGAGGGACCAGGCAGATCCCTAGTTCCTTTTGACCTTTATTGCCATTGGGCCACCCCAGGGTCCTTGGACTCTACCTGGTCTTCTGGCCTGGGTCAGGGGATGTGAGGTTTGGAATCCCCCTCTGTGGCAGGATCCCAGCCCCCCAGCCACTTGAGGTCAGCACATCCTTCCCTAATTGTGTTAGAGTTGGAGACTTCTCCCACCCATCCTCATCCATGCTCATCCCACATTTTGTAGCTTGGCACCTGAGGACCTTTATTCATTGACTTAGTTGTTAGTGATGATGGTTACTAAGACTAAGTGACTCTTTCAAGTCACATCACTTGCATGGTAGGGCTAGAGCATGGATCTTCCTAATTGATTTCATGGGACTCTCTCATGGAAACTGTGACTGCTTCCTAAACACACACTCTACATTTGGAGTGTCAAAATTCTTGCCACTGCCTCCTTGGCAAGTGTATCTTGTCTTCTACGTGGGAATTTCACAAATATTTTCCTTTGGTTTGTGGAGGTCATGCAGAAGGGATTTCATTTGAAATAGCCCAAACAAGAAATACCAGTTGTCTTTTTCGCACATGGATGTGTGTAGTGAACACCCCTTTCTGTGTGCTTGCATGAGTTACTCCTTTGAATTTGTTGAAGAATGGTTGGCTGGGGAGCAAGTTAACGAGAGATGGATATCAATGGTTGTCAAGTATTCTGACGTGAAGAATGTATTGAGGATGTGAAGGCTTTTCTAGCCAGTTCCTATGGCTCAGTCAGGGATCAGTCAGAGGATTCTGTCTGGTAGACTCTTTGGCACAGATGTCAAAGTGGCCTGGTCTTACCCTGTCCAGGACTGAATGCTGAGCTTGAGTGGGAGCTTCTTGTCATTTCAAGCATTTCCATGAGTCTGTCCTCTGTTCTCTTGTATCCAAGTGGTTTCTAATAGGAAAGCAGAACAAAAATTGAAAGTATGGTGATTGATTATTTTTACCAATGTTATTTCAATCCACTTTGTTTAATACGAAATTACCTTTATGCTAGTAAGATTTCATATGTGAGGAAATAATGAAAATATTGGGGTTAGGGGATGAGAATATGCAAATCAAACATTTTTGAGCACCAAGACCCGTTTTTTGTTTTTGTTTTTGTTTTTTTTTAACTTAAATAATATTAAGTGCCAGAGGACCACCGCTGCCATTCAGCCTCAACAACCTCCAGGTCCAGCCTCCAGGTGGCCCATTTCACCAGGGTGTGTGGGACCACACTGTCCTGGGATGAGAGAACAGTACCCACGGATGTTGACATCTCACAGAGTAGATATTGCCAGTGACAGTAGGGAGCTATTGGCACATGAGGAAGGGAAGAGCTCTCAGGATGGGAAGAGGGGGCCGCTTCGAGACTCATTGGGTATGGCACGAGGCTGCTGGGTGTGGTGTTGGCCTGGGCCCACTGAGTGGGGCAGATCCGTGGTCTGTGTTTCTGTACGCTCCTCTGTAGCCTGTGTTGGCAGCAGATCAGGGAATTGCGATCAGAAGTGCTCCCAGTAACACAGGCACCAGCCCCCAGAGTGTGTGCCTATCCGTTTCCCCACCTGGCCTGACTTAGTGCCTGTCTTGCCTCAGGGCTGAGACCCTACAATCTCTGATGAGGGTGTCTGTGGTCCAGATCCAACCTGCATGGCCAACATGCTCAGACCTTCAGCTGGGTCCTAGGCTGCTGCAACCAAACTCTGTTAACTGGGTGGCTGACAACAGAGGAAGTGTCTTCCGTTGAGCTCCAGAGGCTCAACACAGTAGGTGTTGGGCTGTCCCAGTGCCATAACCCCTCCCAGGTTTCAAGGGGACTGTCTCCCCAACTCTCCCAGCCCTTGCCCACTCTCCTATTGCTGCCCACGATCTGTGGTTCCCATATGGGCATCCCGCCCTGGCTCCAACCTCACATATCCGGTATCCCCCAGTCTCCCTGGTATCTGGGTCCAGACTCTCCTCTTCCTACAAGAATATCAGATATTGGATTTGGTCCCAGTTGATGCTGTGTTCCATCATGTGAGCTCTTAGCTTCATCACTGTGCAAAGACTCTTTTCCCACACAAGTTCGCACGACTTTTGGCTGGCTAGGAATTTTCAGGCGACACTTTTCTAATGAGTACACTTTCCTTCCTTCCGATCTCCCACCAGTGAGCATTCCTCGCACCCTTGTCCTAGTTCCTTTATGGCAGTTTCCCTCCTTATGGCTGAGAGGACCTAGTGACCCCTGAATTCACACGTTCTCCTTAATTACCAACACACTGCAGAATTCTCCAGGGGGCCATATATGCTCCTGGAAGTTGGTGTTGGAAATAGTTCTCCATCCATTAATCACTCCCTCACTCACTAATGTCCTTGTGTCCTTGAGAAAGGCTCTCCCTTTCCTGGTTTTCCTGAATAGAAATCCTCTTGCCTCTTGGGTGAATAGGGTTATGGGTTGTGCAGAGGGTTTTGGTCCACTGAGCATCTTAGAGACTGTCCTTTATGGAGCCTAATGATCCTCACTGGGGAATGAGGCCAGGGTCCTAACTGTGGTTAGTTAGAGAGGGAAAGAAGGACGAGGGAAACTCAGATGTCCCTTCATGGCCCCTGGAGTTAGAGGACTTACCCCTTTGCACCTGGGATCAGGAGACCTCATTTCCTCGAGGACACGCACTCTCAGACGTTAATCTTGAGTGTGGGTTCCTTTCTGGGGTCCAGGGCTGTTGTTAGCCACCAGGAATGACAGTGCTCTCCATGCTGAGTGGAGCCATTTTTGCCAGGAAAGAGAGCCCATGGTCACGCCTTGTGCAAAGCATCCCACGCCAGGGGCTCCCATGCCTACATTCCTGTCCTGAAAGGAAGCCACTCAGAGGCAAGGTGGGTCCAACCACCTCCCATGTGTTCACTCATCACTGTGTTCCAGCAGTCACCCCAGTGAACAGTCCTGATGGGATTGGATGTGGCTCAGAATGTCACCCTCATGAGCTCTACCCTGCCACAGCTGCAGTTCTGCAGTGGGAGAAACTCAAAACCTCAAAACACATGCACATGAAAGAAAAGAGCAAGAGCCAGAGCCCAAACAGGCCAGGTGTGGCAAAGACAGCTGGAGTGCCTAGGTTGGGACTCAGAATTATGTCAGTGGGGTGGCATTGCTGCTGGCACCAGCATGATAACCGAGAGCCAGCCCTGCTCATTTTGGGGAGCAGTGTGTTGGGGAAGGCAGCAGAAATTGAGAGGCAGGATTGAGTTTGGCCCTAGGAGGAGGTTGGGTAAGAGGCCAGTGTGGGTTGGAGAGCCTGGGCAGATAGACAGAGGCCAGGGCACACCCCAAAGCCTGGAGACTGCACTTGATGTCCAGGGTTGTGAAACACCACTTCCCCTCTTACTCACAACTGAGAGCAAGGGGCATTGATGAGTTCAGTTTGTGTGCGGCTGCATCCAAGGTGGCTCGGCTAGGAACCTCTGTTTCCTTGACTCAGGAGGCTGGGAGTCCAGGCTCCACTGAGGCTCGGCTGGGAGGATCGGAGTCTGAGTTTATGCCTGTGTTCCCTGTAGGATCCATGTTGGCTGAGCCTCAGTGTTTTTGTAATGAGAGGATGGGTGACCGTCATGTCTTTATCACAGGACACACTTGCTAAATGGATTTGTTTGCTCTGAGGAGGAAAGAGAGAGGGGGGAGTGGTGCTGGAGACAGGGATGCAGACAGGGGTCATGGACTTGGCATAACTCAGTCTTGGAGGTGATATCCCATCACCTGTACCCACTTCAATTCCCATGAATCCAGAGGCTGAGCCCCCTTGAGGTGAGGGGTGAACCGGTTCTGGGCAGCAGGATGCTGTGGTACCTCGGAGTCTCTGTGAGACCCCAACACTAGACACACTTGGCCCTTTTGAAATCTTAGGAGAAGCCTTGGGAAGTTGTATGGCAGAGGGGAGCAGCCTCTGCATCTCAGTCCCCTCCAACTTGCCATGGTGTAGAGAGGGAACTGCAGCCACGATGGGACGGACATTGGCCATGTCCCTGTGTGGGACACAGGCCTGATGGAGTTAGGGTGCATTCTTTGTCTCTCCCTTTCTTGTGATTATCCCATCTCTACATTTGTGCTTTAGCCACCTGTGAGTCCCATCTCTGGTTTCAGAGAGAACAGAGGGTGTTATGGGCCAATAGACACAATAAACCCTAGAGATTAGATGCTACCCTACTTTCCAGAAAAGACTGGGCACACCATGAGTTGCACAATGATGGGACCAGGGTCCAAAAGCTGCTGAGAGGGAAGGACTGGTTGTGAATGCATTTTTGAAGGCTCCAAGCTGGAACTCTAGTGGCACCAAGCAGGGCAGATGCTGGTGGGGATGTTTGGGTAGTTGTTGGTGAACACCTGCGCACCTGAGATGGGTAGGCATGGAGGAGAAATCGGCAGCCCATAGGGCTGTTGAAAGTGGTCTTATGTGAAAAGAGGCTCAGGTATGGGCACAGGAAATGACATCATTGCCTTGACAATGGATCAAACAGAACATGGAACCCTGGTATCCAGGCACCCACTTCACTGACCAAGCCATCCGAGCTCACTTGGTTGGAGCCACTGGAGGGAGAAGGATGTTCTCCTGTGGTTGCAGACAATGCCGAGCCTCAGGCTCCCAGGAATCTCAGGGGGGCCAACTAGCCCTTTTGTGGATACACTGGGTGAGGCTTCATCTTAGACGCCAGAGCCTCTGGCGATTGTCGCAGAGGAGCTCAAGAGTAACAGTGAGTAGCACAGGGCAGGTGAGCCCAGCAGGCCCTCTAGTCTGATCCCTGATGAATGGCCCAGGACTCCTATTCTGACTCTGTGTGTGTGTGTGTGTGTGTGTGTGTGTGTGTGTGTGTGTGTGTTTGTACTGATGGGAACTGTCCCATTGTGCTTTGACTCTAGTGTATTGGCACAAGTCATTTTTCTGTTTGTCACCATTTCCATTTTGAACCCACCATTCTTGGTCCCAACCCAGGGTGAAAATGATCAGAACACGGAGGAGCCCTTCAGGGTTCAGAGCCTTGAACCTTACAGGCAGGACCAGCTTAGGAATGAGCTCCTGCCTGTCATTTGTGGGAGGAACCTACATTTCAGCAGCAACATGGGGTTAATCTCCTGGGATTTCATCCCCACCCAGCAGGTGCTGGATCTCTTGTTCCCAAAACAGCCACCTTCTTCAGTCTTTACTCCTGGTGCCACTCCACATCCTCCAAGGGGACAAGAACCTCAGGTTCTGGATGGATGTTGTAGAATGCCCACAGAGCCAACTGCCAGGCTGGGTGGGGTGCAGTTGCTGGGCTTTGCTGATGTTGTCATCCCCCACAGTTCTTGGAACCTTCTGTGGCAGTGGCATCCAGGACCCCAGCAGCTGTGAGTAGCAGCTCCTCACTGCTTCACTCCAGCGAGCAGGTGGAAGACAGCCGCGTTGTTCACGTCCTCCTAGAGGGACAGAGCCTGAGGGAGACAAAGCGCATCCCGGTAAGCCCGACAGCAGGGCTGCCTCCTGGGTGTCCACACAGTGGAAGGCAGGAGACACAGCCAACCCCAGGGCTATGGTGGGAAATAAAGAAGAGAGAGGTCCGTCTTAAGGGCTTGACCTGAGGAGGGAGAGCATCAGCATGCCCAGCTTCAGTGGTGAGTGGGCCTGTGTATTGTGGGTTTTGCAGGCCAGAAGTGCAGACGGAAGTGCTGTGGACAGATGAAGGCAGAGATATGTCCAGGGTGCAGGCTGCAGTGCCTAGAACTTGGTATTCTCAATGAGTGAAGTTGGAGCAGAGGAGGTGGCAGTGACTTGTCACATGTGTAGGAGGGGATGTGTTCCTGGTGGCAGGGAAGAGAACCTCCTTAGCATGACTAGGTGTAGGAATTTGGGGTCGGGATCACCTGGGGGGTCATGCCAAAGCTTCGGAATGTTAGGCTTTGCATGTATGTAAATACGGAGCTAAAGGGGTTCTTGGCAGAATTTCTATGGATGTGCAGTAGACACGCTAATGCTGCAGGTGTCCAGCTGCAGAGGAGACATGTTCAGTGACTGCCAGTGCTGAGTCAAGTACATCATGACAACCAGACCCGCACCGAGCTTCCAGAGGCCAGGGCCTCTCAAAGCTATCATGAAGCACTCAAGTGCACACACTTGTATCTGAGTCTGTTTTGTGTCGTGGCAGTCAGGACCCAAATTTTCAGTGCATCTGCCTCTTCCACCCACAAAGGCAGCCTGCATCCCAGATCACACTTGGTGCGCAGATCCCTGGCCCATTGCTCTCATCTCAGTGAGATGAGAGTGTGTCTGTGCATAGGCAGTTTGGTCCTTTGACATGAGTGGAATGTGGCTCCCCAGGGGGAGGGGAGATGGCAGGTACAGGCAGATATTTGTACCAGGATTGTTCTAGTAGCACATTGCAAGAACCCAGGTGGTATATGGAGGACACACTCAGGTAGCAGGATAACAAGATTGTGCCCTTGTATATGTAGCTGAGATTTCTCCTGAATGTTTGACCACAGTCTTCTGGGTAGCTCTTCTAAAAGCCATTCTCTGATGACCTTTGTCCCACCCTGATCCAGGTGACCTTTCAGGAGACGGTGACAAGCCTCATCCGCAGGGCCTTGGACCAAAATTTGTTGCAGCATGAGGATGTGGACAACTTTGAGCTGCTGTATATGATGTCTGAGGATGAGAGTAAGTAGGACAATCAGACAGTGGGGAGACATGATCCACAGTGGGCTCAGGATAACTGACAGCCAAGAGAAAGTGGGCCTTGGCCCCAAAATACCAAAGTGTGATGGGCCTGGCGGAGACTCTCAGGGGTTGTGGGTGTTTTGTGGTATAATCCTTGAGTGCCACCTAACAATTCTCTCCACTTCGCTCTGCAGAAATCAAGGTCTCTGACCACTCACTCGTGTGTCTGTCCATGAATCTGGGAATACAATCTTTCATCGTGAGGAAACGCCCCCAGGTCAAGGGAAAGGAGGTAAACACCTACCTTATTCAAGCTGTGCATGTGCTGCCATTCCACTCCGACCTGAGGAAATAAGAAGCCTCAGCACCTGGACATATTTGCTGGAAGCCCATAGAGCCAACTGACAGTCTGGGGTGGCTTTCTGTTTCTGGGTTTGCTGATGTTCCATCCCCCACAGTTCTCAGAATCAACCTGCAAGTCCTCCAGGCCGCTTTCCCACAAGCAGGTGGGAGACACCTGCTTAATTCGTGTCCACTTAGAAACACAAAGTCCAGAGATGGCCAAGAGTGTTCTGGTAAGCCTGGGAGCAGGGGTGTCCCGTGGTGCTTACACCTGGGTGGGGAGCAGACACTGGTCCAATACCATGGACTACTCATGCCCTCTTGAATTTGGAGCTTCTGGATGATCAGGAGGATAGATGGGAATCAAGAAGGGAGAGGTCAGTGTGAAGGGCTGGAGCTGAGATGAGCGAGTGCAGCAGCTTGTCCACTGCCATGTCTGAGGGAGTCTGTGTGTCAGGTGGCAGCATGCAGTCCAGAAGGGCAGGGACAGGTATGGGTGACAGATGAGAATAGGACAGGAACTAGGTTGCAGGTTCCCTTGTATGGGATGCTGACGTCTATGGAGGAGGACAGCAGTGTGAGGTTCTCCATGTTCCTTGAACAAGGAGCTGAGAGAGTCTCTCTGCAGAGTCGATATGGATGTGGAGCAAGCACACTAAATGTCCAGGTAACCCAATGACCACCCTTGCCGGATGAGGTGGCCTCCTACATCCCAGCCAGCACTGAGCCTCTGGAGGCCAGGAGCTCTCGTGGCTATCTTTCAGCTCTCCTGTGTGTGGTCATGTTCCTGGGTCTGTTTTTGGCCCTGGCAATCCAGACCAAAGCCTCTAGGTTTTGTGCCTAGGCCATTCCCAATGCCGCCTGCATCCTCGGGCAGACCTGGGATCTTGGAGGCTATTGTCCCATTCCTCCCAACTTGTGGGATGAGATTGCATCTGTATGCAGGTAGTGGGGTCCTTTCACTCCGAGAGGAGTGCAGCTCCACAAAGAGCAATGGCAGGCCCAGGAAGTCCTATGTACAAGGATTGGGCTAGTAGCCTGTGGGAAGAGCCCACACGATGAACATGAGGTCAGCCTCGGGTAGTAGGGTCATGGATGTTGCCCTTGTATTTAGAGTGGAGTTGCCTCCAGAATGCCCCTGCCCACTGTCCTTGAGTAGTCACTTCAAGGCCCATTTCCTGAAGGCCTGTCTCCCATGCTGCTCCAGGTGACCTGCCACGATAGGGCTCCTGTCGTCATCCGCAGCGCCCTCGACCTACACTTCCTTACTGAGGAGAATCCAGAGGATTATGAGCTGGGCCAAATCATCTCTCGCCGTCAGAGTAAGTGAGACAATCAGATAGCAGAGAGCAAGGGTCAGGATGTGGACTCAGGTCAACTCTTAGCAACAAAGAGTAGTCTCTGACCCCCAAGAACACTCCAACAGGTGTGTTGGGTTCGTGCACAAAGCCAACTGCACTTCTGCTGGTGGAAGGTCTTGAGGTCCAATGGTATACCCCGGTGGATATTGCGGCTCCCCACCAGGTGCCCTCCCCTGGACATGAACAGGCATCCAAAGCTGACATCTTTGAGGAGTGAGGAGGAAAGCCTCTCTCCAGGAGCAGTATGTTTTCATGGTCTGGGATAGGAGTGGTTTCAAAGGAACATGGGAATGCATGGGCTAAAGAGGGAACTGGCATTTTGTGGACTGAAGCAGTACTATTGAAAGCCTTCTGTGTGACCAAAAAACCACTGCCTGGGCAGAGCATTGCCAGGATTCTAGCAAGCAGTAACAGGATGAAATTGGGAAGAAAACACAGCCTGGGAGACAGCCTGAATCATCTGTTTTTGCATAAATTCCATGGTCTTACGCACCTGAGTCCACTAGGCAAGGAGTGATCACAATAGCCAGGTTGTGATCCCTAACTAAAGTCAGATGAGGGCTTCCTGAGCACGTAGCCACAGAGCTCATCTGATAATAATGCCAGCGCTTTTTCGTTGGTTGGTTGGTTGGTTTTTGTGAGCCAAACACCACAGCAGCCATTATCCCAGCCTATGTACCCTGAAGACCACCATCCCTATGAGTTCTAGGATCACTTGTCTCCTATCTTAACCTACTGTTAGGTTAGTAGAGTCTATGGAAGAGGAAGTCTGTCTGGGGCCTTGGTAGCCTAAGAAATTCATAGCAGAGATCTCCACATCCAACCCAGAAGGGATGGAGAACAGGCTCTAGGTTAGAGGAGGGCGACAGGAAACACATGTTCAGAGGAAGGAGAAGCGGCTGTTGTATTCCCCCACTCGGGGTCATGGCACCACTGGGCCATACACCATGTTGGAGGGAAGCAGTCCCTTTGCTGGTCTTTGGAACCATTGTTCTCAGTAGGGCAGTATTTGGAATGTGGCCTCCATTCTCAGAAGCCTGGTTCACATGGAGGCGGGCTCCACCAACGCAGAAGCATGGCTCTAACGTGGTATCCGCGCTGGTCAGCCTGTCCTCACTGTGGCCATACTTGAGGAAAATAACTCAGAGGAGGAATCCTAGGCCTTTTTTCTCTGGGTTTCATAGCTTTCTCTTTGGTTGTGCACTGAGGCTGTCCATAAAGCTCTAGTGTGTGGCAGTGGAGAGCTCCTCAGCCCTTGCCACAAAGGCATAGACTGGGAGAGAGAGAACGAGGCTGGCAGAGAGGGAGAGAGAGAAAGATGGAGAGGGAGGACCTCTCCTTGGAGAATGAGGATTCAGTGGAGCCAACAGGAACAAGGTACTGTTGCCCAGGGCACAACCCTGTTTAGGTCTTACTCCAACCATGCTCAACCTTTCTTCCAGTCCCTCCCACCCCCCAGTAGTGTATTCATCTTGAATGAGAATTTCATGTTGACATCAGAGCACTCACCATCCAATGCTTCCCTCCAAACCCACCTATGAAGATGGCTCATGTGGGGACTGAATCTTCGGCACAGGAGCCTTTTGTGGGAGATTTCAGATGCAAACCCTAGTGGTGTGCTTTGGCAGATGCAAGAGGACCTGAGATATTCTGGAGTCCAAAGCCTTCGGTAGGAACAGACATTAGGTCTGTTGAAGTGCTCTGCCTAGTTCTTCCTCAGGGAGGACTGTGGAGGCTGTCTTTGTTGGTATTGGTGCTGAATTGGAGAGCTCTCAGGTGTGTGGCTCTGGCCTTTTCTGGCACAGGCTCTCAGATGTTGGCGTGTCCTAGGGAGCACCTCCTGAGTGCCACCTTCTTTTTGTACACCCCTCCCTCCCCAGAGCTGAGGATTCCAGCAGAGGCCAACGTATTTTATGCCAAGAATCCTCACAAAAAATCCAACTTTGTGCTGAGGAAAAGGAGCCTCTCCCAAAAGAATGATGGGTGGATCGAGCCTCAACCTCCCTCTCGTCCTGCAAAGAAGGCTCCTGCCCTCCTGAGGATGCTTGCAAAACCATTCTGTTGCTGTGTGCCTGGGCGGGGCTGAGGCAGCCCAGGAATATTTACATTGATTACTATTTTCTTCAAAGTTTGAATCTATAGTTTGCCATTGTCCTTGACCTTGTTTAGTAACACAGTTGTTACTCTATCCTGTATTTGTTGTTTCCATTAATATATTATTATTATTTTAAAATATATATGTTTTTGTTACCTGATCTACTGTGATGATTTGAGTATACTAAATGTAGCAGTGATTCCTAAAGGACACATCCAAACCAACAGGAAGGAATGTTTCATTCTATCAGCAAGAACTTTGGTTTTTAGGAGTTTGGCAGATGGCATTATCTGAGTCAGTTTTCCAATGGGGGCAATGAAGTATCAGCTATGATGGTACAAACACAAACAAAGACACACAAACACACACAAGAGCACACACACTCACTGAGAGATAGATAGACAGATGGAGTTGGTCTCTGCTGAAATACTTTGGAGACATGGTTCTGATTTCTCCCCTTTTGGAGTATTTTCAATTGCAGAAGGTGTTTTGCAAATGAACCCATGTCTGAGGAAGACATGCATGTGTACTTCACATGCCACTTTTCACATAGCAGGAAGGTCATGTAATATTTTTCATGCAGCTGTCTTTTGACTGTGAACCATCCCATGAGGTCAGCTGTGGAATTTTCAACTTGTAGCATCACAATGGGGATCCACTCTTTGGATTTGGGGATATTTCCGATTTTCTTGATTCAGATTGGAATGATATATATATTAGTTTTTGATGAAAATTCTGCATTTGATGGTAATGAATGTCGTGCATCTAGGAATCTGTAGAGTGCAGACAATGAATGGATGCCTACTGTTGTCTGGACTGGTCTGAAAAGTCCTGTAGCATCTGAGCATGTGTGAGGGCTGTACAGGTCTTGCCAAAAGTCCAGGTCAGATGATCCTGCACAAAGCTGAACTCCTAGTGGTCTCCACAACAGTGTAAGGGCCAAGGAGGAACTCACTTCCACACAGAAGTTGGGAAGCTACCTTATGAAGGTGATCATAGGTACGGGATTATTAATATATCCAGGTTGGCATCTATTATTTTTTTAGCTTTTGACTTTCGCAGCTGTGGGCATCTTGACAACCATCAACTCCCTGTAAGCACAGACAACTCTATAAGAACCTGAGGATAAATTTCCCTGTGCATGTCCCCTTGTGAAACTGCTTAAGCACCGCCTGGTTTACACACAGGTGGAATTTCTAGGTCAAAGTGTGCATGTTTACTTCTTTGACTAAGCACTGCCAGGTGGCTCTTCTGCATAGCTCTACCTGTGGCCAGGATTGTATTATCTAGCTTTCTAACTTTTGCATGTTGAGTAGATACATAGTGGGAGCACACTGTTTTTGTTGGTATTTTTCTTGGTATCTATTCTGATGCTTTTCACTGGGGGATTTTTTCCTGTGAAAATGGGCTTCCTCTACTTGACCTTATTTTCTTCTTTTTAAAATTTTTTCAATGTGACTTTTTAATTTTAGTTTTATTAAAGACATTGCCCCTTGCTTGCATAGTCTATATCTAAAGCACTAGTCCTTGCTCCAAGGCCCAGCTTGCTCTCAGCTGCCCCAGGAGGGGAACAGTCTTTGGCGGTAGACAAGAGACGCCCCTGCAGGGGGCACAAGTGCTTTGGCCCTCTGGTGTCTTGCCAGCAGTGCTTCCCATGCTCACAGAGGGTTGCAGACACTGAGTCAATGGTCCAGGTGGTCTTTTGTTCAGTCTGATCTCAAATTGAGCTCCTCTGAGAGGTCATATTGAAGTCCTTGTGTGTACCTGATCCATCATTTTAAACAATATTCCAAGTTCACTTTTTGTGTGTACGTGGGTTCTGGGGATTGAACCCAGGGCCTTGAGCCTGTGAGGCAAGTGACCTACCTGAGCTACACCCTCAGAGACCCCTGTAAAAGTATTTCCCCTTTGCCTCGGGGTCTAAGTTGCCAAGGCTGACCTCAAACGTTCCTCTTGCCTCAGCCTCCCTGGTGGCTGGCATGACAGGCATGCACCTGGGACTGTCACACTCGAGCCTGTGATGGGAACTCATGTGCATCTGTCCAGGGCTGAGCATGGTTAGGCAGAGCTGTGCTCCAGGCTCCCTGCAGGGCTCTGGAGGCTTCTGCTGCCCAGCAGCCCTGGTGCCATGGCCAGGGCTCCTCCCAGCCGAGGGCAGGCAGCTGCCCATTGCTGTAGGCTGACCTTATTTTCTTCTTATGGCACTCGTCCGTTCTCTGGAGTATGTTGTATGGTTTGTCCATTAGGAGTCTAACAGGTCCTCTAGAACCTTCAAACAATTAGTAAAATTCCTGAACAGTAAGTGAGCGCGCGCAGAAATTGGGCTAATATTTTGGGAAGAACAATGTTGGATGATATATTCATGGCTTGAATATGTCATCCAACATGAAGTTATATTTTATTACTTACAAAATAATAAAATAATGAAGCAATACCATGGGCTGAGCTAAAATAAATCCTTAGGATCTTAGGCATTCTGTAATAAATCTGTGTCACTTGAAGTATAGAGTTGATCGACTCTGAGTAATGAAACAGAAGTAAAGGTATCAAAGCCAATGATCATCTGTTTCCAATTTTCTGTGATTTGGTTCAAGTGGTAAAGTGGTGATATTTATTAATAATGGATCGAATAGGTTCATAATTGTTTTAGAGTACAATTAGATGCCTTCAAACTTTAGGCTACATGGGCACATTTGAGAACGGTTCCAGCCATTCTCTCATCCTTTGGGTCATTCCCCTCCTATGTCCTGTGAGACATTTTCTATGTGAGGCTTTAAGAAGAAGAAGAGAATATTCTGTAAAGAAAACCTTGTGATCTGTGCAGTATGAAGTTGAATGGATTCATTCAGAAATCAGAAATTCTATTGAAAGATATTTATTTGCATGAGCCAAATAAAACCTATTTTTAGGCATCCTGGTGAAGACAAGGTTTTATCTTTATGTCTCATTTTCTATGTTTTGTTGTTGTTGTTGTTGTTGTTAGAATGAAATTCATATGTTGCCAGACCATTCTATCAGATGTGTAGCTAGATGCCATTTAAATTACCCACTTTTACATGGTAGACAGTTTTTAATGAACACTGCCTGTCTGCACCTTTTTTAAAAACAGGACTGGGATCAGAAGCCCAAATACCAATGGTTAGCTGGAGCATATTTTTCATTTGGCCTATCTGTCAGTATTCCCTGAGGTCATCTGTGCAATCAGCTTCGTTACTCCTGCTCCCTCACTGTATTTCATAGAAACCATTTGCTATGTATGAATCAGGGACACCAATCCCACAACATAGCATTCTTGGAATATCCAAAGTCCCACTTTTCACTTCGCCATGCCTGAGATCAGCAGTAATATTTATCAGCAAATGTGAGATTTTCAAAGATCCAATTCTATGTGCTCCTTTCTCATAGAGCCTTAGGCAGGGATATAGCATACATAAATATTAAGTAAAGTCCATAGTTTTTAAAATGTCATCCATTGAATAGTTGACACATGTCTGAGATACTTTTTATTTTGGAGGAGGTATTATTTAATAGGGAATTCCAACAGCTACCTAATAGTGAAATGAGAAGTCTTGCATCCATTTTATTTTGTTTCTGATGATTTTTATGAGTAAGGGTAAGATACTTCCTTGTTCTGATGCAGATGTTGCCCACTTTTGTGAATGGATGCGGGGTGTCACCTACTACTTGCATATCTGCATATTGGGCTTGACACTGCTATCGTACTTGGTAGTTGGCAAAAAGTCAATACTGAAGTTAAGCTCTTGTGTTCTAGCAGCAGAGCTGAAGATCCTTGATGTGCCACCTTCTGCAATCCATGCTGCTCTCTTCATGTTCCTTATTGACTTCCTGGTGATGAGCATCATGGTCTCCTGGTCTTGAGAATGGCCAAGCATTGCTCTGTGAATGTGGAAGATGGGCATGTGGAAGGCTCCAGGGAGGAGGGATCATTGAACATGTACTCGAATCCATGTGCCTGTTGAATGACCTGTTTTTTTTTTATTTTTGGGTTTTAAGGGAGACACTGCCCTAAAACACTTCTGTGCAGCTGGGGATGCAGGCTTCTGCTTCACCTTGCAGGAAGCATTAACGAATCCTTTCCAGAAGACATGAGAAGAGAGAAGTGAGCCTCTGGTATCATGCAGGTTCCTTGCATTGCCCATGGGCTAGAAGAGAGAAGAGTTGCTTCATGAGATTTGATCCCCTTTTTCCTGAAAAGTTCCACACAGAGGTGAGTCCCCAGCATGTTTAGAAATCATTTCAGACACCTTTCTGGACGGAATTGAATCGGAGCCCCTGATGATGTGGAAGAGCTAAAGATGGGTTTGCTATGAATTTTCTATTTCATTCATCAGGGCCTGAGTCAAGTCAGTCATTGTGCTGTCAACACATGAGCTGCTGGTCAAATGTGAGGAAGTGGTCTTGCTTTATGAAAACACCACCCTGATTCAGTGAGCCAGAGGCAGCCTGCAGTCCCTGTTTTCCTGTAAAGGCAGATTGCTGTGGATGGCCTCTGGCCTCGTCATGCAGCCCTGCTCAGAGTAGGGGATTGAGGGACCAGGCAGATCCCTAGTTCCTTTTGACCTTTATTGCCATTGGGCCACCCCAGGGTCCTTGGACTCTACCTGGTCTTCTGGCCTGGGTCAGGGGATGTGAGGTTTGGAATTCCCCTCTGTGGCAGGATCCCAGCCCCCCCAGCCACTTGAGGTCAGCACATCCTTCCCTAATTGTGTTAGAGTTGGAGACTTCTCCCACCCATCCTCATCCATGCTCATCCCACATTTTGTAGCTTGGCACCTGAGGACCTTTATTCATTGACTTAGTTGTTAGTGATGATGGTTACTAAGACTAAGTGACTCTTTCAAGTCACATCACTTGCATGGTAGGGCTAGAGCATGGATCTTCCTAATTGATTTCATGGGACTCTCTCATGGAAACTGTGACTGCTTCCTAAACACACACTCTACATTTGGAGTGTCAAAATTCTTGCCACTGCCTCCTTGGCAAGTGTATCTTGTCTTCTACGTGGGAATTTCACAAATATTTTCCATTGGTTTGTGGAGTTCATGCAGAAGGGATTTCATTTGAAATAGCCCAAACAAGAAATACCAGTTGTCTTTTTCGCACATGGATGTGTGTAGTGAACACCCCTTTCTGTGTGCTTGCATGAGTTACTCCTTTGAATTTGTTGAAGAATGGTTGGCTGGGGAGCAAGTTAACGAGAGATGGATATCAATGGTTGTCAAGTATTCTGACGTGAAGAATGTATTGAGGATGTGAAGGCTTTTCTAGCCAGTTCCTATGGCTCAGTCAGGGATCAGTCAGAGGATTCTGTCTGGTAGACTCTTTGGCACAGATGTCAAAGTGGCCTGGTCTTACCCTGTCCAGGACTGAATGCTGAGCTTGAGTGGGAGCTTCTTGTCATTTCAAGCATTTCCATGAGTCTGTCCTCTGTTCTCTTGTATCCAAGTGGTTTCTAATAGGAAAGCAGAACAAAAATTGAAAGTATGGTGATTGATTATTTTTACCAATGTTATTTCAATCCACTTTGTTTAATACGAAATTACCTTTATGCTAGTAAGATTTCATATGTGAGGAAATAATGAAAATATTGGGGTTAGGGGATGAGAATATGCAAATCAAACATTTTTGAGCACCAAGACCCGTTTTTTGTTTTTGTTTTTGTTTTTTTTTAACTTAAATAATATTAAGTGCCAGAGGACCACCGCTGCCATTCAGCCTCAACAACCTCCAGGTCCAGCCTCCAGGTGGCCCATTTCACCAGGGTGTGTGGGACCACACTGTCCTGGGATGAGAGAACAGTACCCACGGATGTTGACATCTCACAGAGTAGATATTGCCAGTGACAGTAGGGAGCTATTGGCACATGAGGAAGGGAAGAGCTCTCAGGATGGGAAGAGGGGGCCGCTTCGAGACTCATTGGGTATGGCACGAGGCTGCTGGGTGTGGTGTTGGCCTGGGCCCACTGAGTGGGGCAGATCCGTGGTCTGTGTTTCTGTACGCTCCTCTGTAGCCTGTGTTGGCAGCAGATCAGGGAATTGCGATCAGAAGTGCTCCCAGTAACACAGGCACCAGCCCCCAGAGTGTGTGCCTATCGGTTTCCCCACCTGGCCTGACTTAGTGCCTGTCTTGCCTCAGGGCTGAGACCCTACAATCTCTGATGAGGGTGTCTGTGGTCCAGATCCAACCTGCATGGCCAACATGCTCAGACCTTCAGCTGGGTCCTAGGCTGCTGCAACCAAACTCTGTTAACTGGGTGGCCGACAACAGAGGAAGTGTCTTCCGTTGAGCTCCAGAGGCTCAACACAGTAGGTGTTGGGCTGTCCCAGTGCCATAACCCCTCCCAGGTTTCAAGGGGACTGTCTCCCCAACTCTCCCAGCCCTTGCCCACTCTCCTATTGCTGCCCACGATCTGTGGTTCCCATATGGGCATCCCGCCCTGGCTCCAACCTCACATATCCGGTATCCCCCAGTCTCCCTGGTATCTGGGTCCAGACTCTCCTCTTCCTACAAGAATATCAGATATTGGATTTGGTCCCAGTTGATGCTGTGTTCCATCATGTGAGCTCTTAGCTTCATCACTGTGCAAAGACTCTTTTCCCACACAAGTTCGCACGACTTTTGGCTGGCTAAGAATTTTCAGGCGACACTTTTCTAATGAGTACACTTTCCTTCCTTCCGATCTCCCACCAGTGAGCATTCCTCGCACCCTTGTCCTAGTTCCTTTATGGCAGTTTCCCTCCTTATGGCTGAGAGGACCTAGTGACCCCTGAATTCACACGTTCTCCTTAATCACCAACACACTGCAGAATTCTCCAGGGGGCCATATATGCTCCTGGAAGTTGGTGTTGGAAATAGTTCTCCATCCATTAATCACTCCCTCACTCACTAATGTCCTTGTGTCCTTGAGAAAGGCTCTCCCTTTCCTGGTTTTCCTGAATAGAAATCCTCTTGCCTCTTGGGTGAATAGGGTTATGGGTTGTGCAGAGGGTGTTGGTCCACTGAGCATCTTAGAGACTGTCCTTTATGGAGCCTAATGATCCTCACTGGGGAATGAGGCCAGGGTCCTAACTGTGGTTAGTTAGAGAGGGAAAGAAGGACGAGGGAAACTCAGATGTCCCTTCATGGCCCCTGGAGTTAGAGGACTTACCCCTTTGCACCTGGGATCAGGAGACCTCATTTCCTCGAGGACACGCACTCTCAGACGTTAATCTTGAGTGTGGGTTCCTTTCTGGGGTCCAGGGCTGTTGTTAGCCACCAGGAATGACAGTGCTCTCCATGCTGAGTGGAGCCATTTTTGCCAGGAAAGAGAGCCCATGGTCACGCCTTGTGCAAAGCATCCCACGCCAGGGGCTCCCATGCCTACATTCCTGTCCTGAAAGGAAGCCACTCAGAGGCAAGGTGGGTCCAACCACCTCCCATGTGTTCACTCATCACTGTGTTCCAGCAGTCACCCCAGTGAACAGTCCTGATGGGATTGGATGTGGCTCAGAATGTCACCCTCATGAGCTCTACCCTGCCACAGCTGCAGTTCTGCAGTGGGAGAAACTCAAAACCTCAAAACACATGCACATGAAAGAAAAGAGCAAGAGCCAGAGCCCAAACAGGCCAGGTGTGGCAAAGACAGCTGGAGTGCCTAGGTTGGGACTCAGAATTATGTCAGTGGGGTGGCATTGCTGCTGGCACCAGCATGATAACCGAGAGCCAGCCCTGCTCATTTTGGGGAGCAGTGTGTTGGGGAAGGCAGCAGAAATTGAGAGGCAGGATTGAGTTTGGCCCTAGGAGGAGGTTGGGTAAGAGGCCAGTGTGGGTTGGAGAGCCTGGGCAGATAGACAGAGGCCAGGGCACACCCCAAAGCCTGGAGACTGCACTTGATGTCCAGGGTTGTGAAACACCACTTCCCCTCTTACTCACAACTGAGAGCAAGGGGCATTGATGAGTTCAGTTTGTGTGCGGCTGCATCCAAGGTGGCTCGGCTAGGAACCTCTGTTTCCTTGACTCAGGAGGCTGGGAGTCCAGGCTCCACTGAGGCTCGGCTGGGAGGATCGGAGTCTGAGTTTATGCCTGTGTTCCCTGTAGGATCCATGTTGGCTGAGCCTCAGTGTTTTTGTAATGAGAGGATGGGTGACCGTCATGTCTTTATCACAGGACACACTTGCTAAATGGATTTGTTTGCTCTGAGGAGGAAAGAGAGAGGGGGGAGTGGTGCTGGAGACAGGGATGCAGACAGGGGTCATGGACTTGGCATAACTCAGTCTTGGAGGTGATATCCCATCACCTGTACCCACTTCAATTCCCATGAATCCAGAGGCTGAGCCCCCTTGAGGTGAGGGGTGAACCGGTTCTGGGCAGCAGGATGCTGTGGTACCTCGGAGTCTCTGTGAGACCCCAACACTAGACACACTTGGCCCTTTTGAAATCTTAGGAGAAGCCTTGGGAAGTTGTATGGCAGAGGGGAGCAGCCTCTGCATCTCAGTCCCCTCCAACTTGCCATGGTGTAGAGAGGGAACTGCAGCCACGATGGGACGGACATTGGCCATGTCCCTGTGTGGGACACAGGCCTGATGGAGTTAGGGTGCATTCTTTGTCTCTCCCTTTCTTGTGATTATCCCATCTCTACATTTGTGCTTTAGCCACCTGTGAGTCCCATCTCTGGTTTCAGAGAGAACAGAGGGTGTTATGGGCCAATAGACACAATAAACCCTAGAGATTAGATGCTACCCTACTTTCCAGAAAAGACTGGGCACACCATGAGTTGCACAATGATGGGACCAGGGTCCAAAAGCTGCTGAGAGGGAAGGACTGGTTGTGAATGCATTTTTGAAGGCTCCAAGCTGGAACTCTAGTGGCACCAAGCAGGGCAGATGCTGGTGGGGATGTTTGGGTAGTTGTTGGTGAACACCTGCGCACCTGAGATGGGTAGGCATGGAGGAGAAATCGGCAGCCCATAGGGCTGTTGAAAGTGGTCTTATGTGAAAAGAGGCTCAGGTATGGGCACAGGAAATGACATCATTGCCTTGACAATGGATCAAACAGAACATGGAACCCTGGTATCCAGGCACCCACTTCACTGACCAAGCCATCCGAGCTCACTTGGTTGGAGCCACTGGAGGGAGAAGGATGTTCTCCTGTGGTTGCAGACAATGCCGAGCCTCAGGCTCCCAGGAATCTCAGGGGGGCCAACTAGCCCTTTTGTGGATACACTGGGTGAGGCTTCATCTTAGACGCCAGAGCCTCTGGCGATTGTCGCAGAGGAGCTCAAGAGTAACAGTGAGTAGCACAGGGCAGGTGAGCCCAGCAGGCCCTCTAGTCTGATCCCTGATGAATGGCCCAGGACTCCTATTCTGACTCTGTGTGTGTGTGTGTGTGTGTGTGTGTGTGTGTGTGTGTGTGTGTTTGTACTGATGGGAACTGTCCCATTGTGCTTTGACTCTAGTGTATTGGCACAAGTCATTTTTCTGTTTGTCACCATTTCCATTTTGAACCCACCATTCTTGGTCCCAACCCAGGGTGAAAATGATCAGAACACGGAGGAGCCCTTCAGGGTTCAGAGCCTTGAACCTTACAGGCAGGACCAGCTTAGGAATGAGCTCCTGCCTGTCATTTGTGGGAGGAACCTACATTTCAGCAGCAACATGGGGTTAATCTCCTGGGATTTCATCCCCACCCAGCAGGTGCTGGATCTCTTGTTCCCAAAACAGCCACCTTCTTCAGTCTTTACTCCTGGTGCCACTCCACATCCTCCAAGGGGACAAGAACCTCAGGTTCTGGATGGATGTTGTAGAATGCCCACAGAGCCAACTGCCAGGCTGGGTGGGGTGCAGTTGCTGGGCTTTGCTGATGTTGTCATCCCCCACAGTTCTTGGAACCTTCTGTGGCAGTGGCATCCAGGACCCCAGCAGCTGTGAGTAGCAGCTCCTCACTGCTTCACTCCAGCGAGCAGGTGGAAGACAGCCGCGTTGTTCACGTCCTCCTAGAGGGACAGAGCCTGAGGGAGACAAAGCGCATCCCGGTAAGCCCGACAGCAGGGCTGCCTCCTGGGTGTCCACACAGTGGAAGGCAGGAGACACAGCCAACCCCAGGGCTATGGTGGGAAATAAAGAAGAGAGAGGTCCGTCTTAAGGGCTTGACCTGAGGAGGGAGAGCATCAGCATGCCCAGCTTCAGTGGTGAGTGGGCCTGTGTATTGTGGGTTTTGCAGGCCAGAAGTGCAGACGGAAGTGCTGTGGACAGATGAAGGCAGAGATATGTCCAGGGTGCAGGCTGCAGTGCCTAGAACTTGGTATTCTCAATGAGTGAAGTTGGAGCAGAGGAGGTGGCAGTGACTTGTCACATGTGTAGGAGGGGATGTGTTCCTGGTGGCAGGGAAGAGAACCTCCTTAGCATGACTAGGTGTAGGAATTTGGGGTCGGGATCACCTGGGGGGTCATGCCAAAGCTTCGGAATGTTAGGCTTTGCATGTATGTAAATACGGAGCTAAAGGGGTTCTTGGCAGAATTTCTATGGATGTGCAGTAGACACGCTAATGCTGCAGGTGTCCAGCTGCAGAGGAGACATGTTCAGTGACTGCCAGTGCTGAGTCAAGTACATCATGACAACCAGACCCGCACCGAGCTTCCAGAGGCCAGGGCCTCTCAAAGCTATCATGAAGCACTCAAGTGCACACACTTGTATCTGAGTCTGTTTTGTGTCGTGGCAGTCAGGACCCAAATTTTCAGTGCATCTGCCTCTTCCACCCACAAAGGCAGCCTGCATCCCAGATCACACTTGGTGCGCAGATCCCTGGCCCATTGCTCTCATCTCAGTGAGATGAGAGTGTGTCTGTGCATAGGCAGTTTGGTCCTTTGACATGAGTGGAATGTGGCTCCCCAGGGGGAGGGGAGATGGCAGGTACAGGCAGATATTTGTACCAGGATTGTTCTAGTAGCACATTGCAAGAACCCAGGTGGTATATGGAGGACACACTCAGGTAGCAGGATAACAAGATTGTGCCCTTGTATATGTAGCTGAGATTTCTCCTGAATGTTTGACCACAGTCTTCTGGGTAGCTCTTCTAAAAGCCATTCTCTGATGACCTTTGTCCCACCCTGATCCAGGTGACCTTTCAGGAGACGGTGACAAGCCTCATCCGCAGGGCCTTGGACCAAAATTTGTTGCAGCATGAGGATGTGGACAACTTTGAGCTGCTGTATATGATGTCTGAGGATGAGAGTAAGTAGGACAATCAGACAGTGGGGAGACATGATCCACAGTGGGCTCAGGATAACTGACAGCCAAGAGAAAGTGGGCCTTGGCCCCAAAATACCAAAGTGTGATGGGCCTGGCGGAGACTCTCAGGGGTTGTGGGTGTTTTGTGGTATAATCCTTGAGTGCCACCTAACAATTCTCTCCACTTCGCTCTGCAGAAATCAAGGTCTCTGACCACTCACTCGTGTGTCTGTCCATGAATCTGGGAATACAATCTTTCATCGTGAGGAAACGCCCCCAGGTCAAGGGAAAGGAGGTAAACACCTACCTTATTCAAGCTGTGCATGTGCTGCCATTCCACTCCGACCTGAGGAAATAAGAAGCCTCAGCACCTGGACATATTTGCTGGAAGCCCATAGAGCCAACTGACAGTCTGGGGTGGCTTTCTGTTTCTGGGTTTGCTGATGTTCCATCCCCCACAGTTCTCAGAATCAACCTGCAAGTCCTCCAGGCCGCTTTCCCACAAGCAGGTGGGAGACACCTGCTTAATTCGTGTCCACTTAGAAACACAAAGTCCAGAGATGGCCAAGAGTGTTCTGGTAAGCCTGGGAGCAGGGGTGTCCCGTGGTGCTTACACCTGGGTGGGGAGCAGACACTGGTCCAATACCATGGACTACTCATGCCCTCTTGAATTTGGAGCTTCTGGATGATCAGGAGGATAGATGGGAATCAAGAAGGGAGAGGTCAGTGTGAAGGGCTGGAGCTGAGATGAGCGAGTGCAGCAGCTTGTCCACTGCCATGTCTGAGGGAGTCTGTGTGTCAGGTGGCAGCATGCAGTCCAGAAGGGCAGGGACAGGTATGGGTGACAGATGAGAATAGGACAGGAACTAGGTTGCAGGTTCCCTTGTATGGGATGCTGACGTCTATGGAGGAGGACAGCAGTGTGAGGTTCTCCATGTTCCTTGAACAAGGAGCTGAGAGAGTCTCTCTGCAGAGTCGATATGGATGTGGAGCAAGCACACTAAATGTCCAGGTAACCCAATGACCACCCTTGCCGGATGAGGTGGCCTCCTACATCCCAGCCAGCACTGAGCCTCTGGAGGCCAGGAGCTCTCGTGGCTATCTTTCAGCTCTCCTGTGTGTGGTCATGTTCCTGGGTCTGTTTTTGGCCCTGGCAATCCAGACCAAAGCCTCTAGGTTTTGTGCCTAGGCCATTCCCAATGCCGCCTGCATCCTCGGGCAGACCTGGGATCTTGGAGGCTATTGTCCCATTCCTCCCAACTTGTGGGATGAGATTGCATCTGTATGCAGGTAGTGGGGTCCTTTCACTCCGAGAGGAGTGCAGCTCCACAAAGAGCAATGGCAGGCCCAGGAAGTCCTATGTACAAGGATTGGGCTAGTAGCCTGTGGGAAGAGCCCACACGATGAACATGAGGTCAGCCTCGGGTAGTAGGGTCATGGATGTTGCCCTTGTATTTAGAGTGGAGTTGCCTCCAGAATGCCCCTGCCCACTGTCCTTGAGTAGTCACTTCAAGGCCCATTTCCTGAAGGCCTGTCTCCCATGCTGCTCCAGGTGACCTGCCACGATAGGGCTCCTGTCGTCATCCGCAGCGCCCTCGACCTACACTTCCTTACTGAGGAGAATCCAGAGGATTATGAGCTGGGCCAAATCATCTCTCGCCGTCAGAGTAAGTGAGACAATCAGATAGCAGAGAGCAAGGGTCAGGATGTGGACTCAGGTCAACTCTTAGCAACAAAGAGTAGTCTCTGACCCCCAAGAACACTCCAACAGGTGTGTTGGGTTCGTGCACAAAGCCAACTGCACTTCTGCTGGTGGAAGGTCTTGAGGTCCAATGGTATACCCCGGTGGATATTGCGGCTCCCCACCAGGTGCCCTCCCCTGGACATGAACAGGCATCCAAAGCTGACATCTTTGAGGAGTGAGGAGGAAAGCCTCTCTCCAGGAGCAGTATGTTTTCATGGTCTGGGATAGGAGTGGTTTCAAAGGAACATGGGAATGCATGGGCTAAAGAGGGAACTGGCATTTTGTGGACTGAAGCAGTACTATTGAAAGCCTTCTGTGTGACCAAAAAACCACTGCCTGGGCAGAGCATTGCCAGGATTCTAGCAAGCAGTAACAGGATGAAATTGGGAAGAAAACACAGCCTGGGAGACAGCCTGAATCATCTGTTTTTGCATAAATTCCATGGTCTTACGCACCTGAGTCCACTAGGCAAGGAGTGATCACAATAGCCAGGTTGTGATCCCTAACTAAAGTCAGATGAGGGCTTCCTGAGCACGTAGCCACAGAGCTCATCTGATAATAATGCCAGCGCTTTTTCGTTGGTTGGTTGGTTGGTTTTTGTGAGCCAAACACCACAGCAGCCATTATCCCAGCCTATGTACCCTGAAGACCACCATCCCTATGAGTTCTAGGATCACTTGTCTCCTATCTTAACCTACTGTTAGGTTAGTAGAGTCTATGGAAGAGGAAGTCTGTCTGGGGCCTTGGTAGCCTAAGAAATTCATAGCAGAGATCTCCACATCCAACCCAGAAGGGATGGAGAACAGGCTCTAGGTTAGAGGAGGGCGACAGGAAACACATGTTCAGAGGAAGGAGAAGCGGCTGTTGTATTCCCCCACTCGGGGTCATGGCACCACTGGGCCATACACCATGTTGGAGGGAAGCAGTCCCTTTGCTGGTCTTTGGAACCATTGTTCTCAGTAGGGCAGTATTTGGAATGTGGCCTCCATTCTCAGAAGCCTGGTTCACATGGAGGCGGGCTCCACCAACGCAGAAGCATGGCTCTAACGTGGTATCCGCGCTGGTCAGCCTGTCCTCACTGTGGCCATACTTGAGGAAAATAACTCAGAGGAGGAATCCTAGGCCTTTTTTCTCTGGGTTTCATAGCTTTCTCTTTGGTTGTGCACTGAGGCTGTCCATAAAGCTCTAGTGTGTGGCAGTGGAGAGCTCCTCAGCCCTTGCCACAAAGGCATAGACTGGGAGAGAGAGAACGAGGCTGGCAGAGAGGGAGAGAGAGAAAGATGGAGAGGGAGGACCTCTCCTTGGAGAATGAGGATTCAGTGGAGCCAACAGGAACAAGGTACTGTTGCCCAGGGCACAACCCTGTTTAGGTCTTACTCCAACCATGCTCAACCTTTCTTCCAGTCCCTCCCACCCCCCAGTAGTGTATTCATCTTGAATGAGAATTTCATGTTGACATCAGAGCACTCACCATCCAATGCTTCCCTCCAAACCCACCTATGAAGATGGCTCATGTGGGGACTGAATCTTCGGCACAGGAGCCTTTTGTGGGAGATTTCAGATGCAAACCCTAGTGGTGTGCTTTGGCAGATGCAAGAGGACCTGAGATATTCTGGAGTCCAAAGCCTTCGGTAGGAACAGACATTAGGTCTGTTGAAGTGCTCTGCCTAGTTCTTCCTCAGGGAGGACTGTGGAGGCTGTCTTTGTTGGTATTGGTGCTGAATTGGAGAGCTCTCAGGTGTGTGGCTCTGGCCTTTTCTGGCACAGGCTCTCAGATGTTGGCGTGTCCTAGGGAGCACCTCCTGAGTGCCACCTTCTTTTTGTACACCCCTCCCTCCCCAGAGCTGAGGATTCCAGCAGAGGCCAACGTATTTTATGCCAAGAATCCTCACAAAAAATCCAACTTTGTGCTGAGGAAAAGGAGCCTCTCCCAAAAGAATGATGGGTGGATCGAGCCTCAACCTCCCTCTCGTCCTGCAAAGAAGGCTCCTGCCCTCCTGAGGATGCTTGCAAAACCATTCTGTTGCTGTGTGCCTGGGCGGGGCTGAGGCAGCCCAGGAATATTTACATTGATTACTATTTTCTTCAAAGTTTGAATCTATAGTTTGCCATTGTCCTTGACCTTGTTTAGTAACACAGTTGTTACTCTATCCTGTATTTGTTGTTTCCATTAATATATTATTATTATTTTAAAATATATATGTTTTTGTTACCTGATCTACTGTGATGATTTGAGTATACTAAATGTAGCAGTGATTCCTAAAGGACACATCCAAACCAACAGGAAGGAATGTTTCATTCTATCAGCAAGAACTTTGGTTTTTAGGAGTTTGGCAGATGGCATTATCTGAGTCAGTTTTCCAATGGGGGCAATGAAGTATCAGCTATGATGGTACAAACACAAACAAAGACACACAAACACACACAAGAGCACACACACTCACTGAGAGATAGATAGACAGATGGAGTTGGTCTCTGCTGAAATACTTTGGAGACATGGTTCTGATTTCTCCCCTTTTGGAGTATTTTCAATTGCAGAAGGTGTTTTGCAAATGAACCCATGTCTGAGGAAGACATGCATGTGTACTTCACATGCCACTTTTCACATAGCAGGAAGGTCATGTAATATTTTTCATGCAGCTGTCTTTTGACTGTGAACCATCCCATGAGGTCAGCTGTGGAATTTTCAACTTGTAGCATCACAATGGGGATCCACTCTTTGGATTTGGGGATATTTCCGATTTTCTTGATTCAGATTGGAATGATATATATATTAGTTTTTGATGAAAATTCTGCATTTGATGGTAATGAATGTCGTGCATCTAGGAATCTGTAGAGTGCAGACAATGAATGGATGCCTACTGTTGTCTGGACTGGTCTGAAAAGTCCTGTAGCATCTGAGCATGTGTGAGGGCTGTACAGGTCTTGCCAAAAGTCCAGGTCAGATGATCCTGCACAAAGCTGAACTCCTAGTGGTCTCCACAACAGTGTAAGGGCCAAGGAGGAACTCACTTCCACACAGAAGTTGGGAAGCTACCTTATGAAGGTGATCATAGGTACGGGATTATTAATATATCCAGGTTGGCATCTATTATTTTTTTAGCTTTTGACTTTCGCAGCTGTGGGCATCTTGACAACCATCAACTCCCTGTAAGCACAGACAACTCTATAAGAACCTGAGGATAAATTTCCCTGTGCATGTCCCCTTGTGAAACTGCTTAAGCACCGCCTGGTTTACACACAGGTGGAATTTCTAGGTCAAAGTGTGCATGTTTACTTCTTTGACTAAGCACTGCCAGGTGGCTCTTCTGCATAGCTCTACCTGTGGCCAGGATTGTATTATCTAGCTTTCTAACTTTTGCATGTTGAGTAGATACATAGTGGGAGCACACTGTTTTTGTTGGTATTTTTCTTGGTATCTATTCTGATGCTTTTCACTGGGGGATTTTTTCCTGTGAAAATGGGCTTCCTCTACTTGACCTTATTTTCTTCTTTTTAAAATTTTTTCAATGTGACTTTTTAATTTTAGTTTTATTAAAGACATTGCCCCTTGCTTGCATAGTCTATATCTAAAGCACTAGTCCTTGCTCCAAGGCCCAGCTTGCTCTCAGCTGCCCCAGGAGGGGAACAGTCTTTGGCGGTAGACAAGAGACGCCCCTGCAGGGGGCACAAGTGCTTTGGCCCTCTGGTGTCTTGCCAGCAGTGCTTCCCATGCTCACAGAGGGTTGCAGACACTGAGTCAATGGTCCAGGTGGTCTTTTGTTCAGTCTGATCTCAAATTGAGCTCCTCTGAGAGGTCATATTGAAGTCCTTGTGTGTACCTGATCCATCATTTTAAACAATATTCCAAGTTCACTTTTTGTGTGTACGTGGGTTCTGGGGATTGAACCCAGGGCCTTGAGCCTGTGAGGCAAGTGACCTACCTGAGCTACACCCTCAGAGACCCCTGTAAAAGTATTTCCCCTTTGCCTCGGGGTCTAAGTTGCCAAGGCTGACCTCAAACGTTCCTCTTGCCTCAGCCTCCCTGGTGGCTGGCATGACAGGCATGCACCTGGGACTGTCACACTCGAGCCTGTGATGGGAACTCATGTGCATCTGTCCAGGGCTGAGCATGGTTAGGCAGAGCTGTGCTCCAGGCTCCCTGCAGGGCTCTGGAGGCTTCTGCTGCCCAGCAGCCCTGGTGCCATGGCCAGGGCTCCTCCCAGCCGAGGGCAGGCAGCTGCCCATTGCTGTAGGCTGACCTTATTTTCTTCTTATGGCACTCGTCCGTTCTCTGGAGTATGTTGTATGGTTTGTCCATTAGGAGTCTAACAGGTCCTCTAGAACCTTCAAACAATTAGTAAAATTCCTGAACAGTAAGTGAGCGCGCGCAGAAATTGGGCTAATATTTTGGGAAGAACAATGTTGGATGATATATTCATGGCTTGAATATGTCATCCAACATGAAGTTATATTTTATTACTTACAAAATAATAAAATAATGAAGCAATACCATGGGCTGAGCTAAAATAAATCCTTAGGATCTTAGGCATTCTGTAATAAATCTGTGTCACTTGAAGTATAGAGTTGATCGACTCTGAGTAATGAAACAGAAGTAAAGGTATCAAAGCCAATGATCATCTGTTTCCAATTTTCTGTGATTTGGTTCAAGTGGTAAAGTGGTGATATTTATTAATAATGGATCGAATAGGTTCATAATTGTTTTAGAGTACAATTAGATGCCTTCAAACTTTAGGCTACATGGGCACATTTGAGAACGGTTCCAGCCATTCTCTCATCCTTTGGGTCATTCCCCTCCTATGTCCTGTGAGACATTTTCTATGTGAGGCTTTAAGAAGAAGAAGAGAATATTCTGTAAAGAAAACCTTGTGATCTGTGCAGTATGAAGTTGAATGGATTCATTCAGAAATCAGAAATTCTATTGAAAGATATTTATTTGCATGAGCCAAATAAAACCTATTTTTAGGCATCCTGGTGAAGACAAGGTTTTATCTTTATGTCTCATTTTCTATGTTTTGTTGTTGTTGTTGTTGTTGTTAGAATGAAATTCATATGTTGCCAGACCATTCTATCAGATGTGTAGCTAGATGCCATTTAAATTACCCACTTTTACATGGTAGACAGTTTTTAATGAACACTGCCTGTCTGCACCTTTTTTAAAAACAGGACTGGGATCAGAAGCCCAAATACCAATGGTTAGCTGGAGCATATTTTTCATTTGGCCTATCTGTCAGTATTCCCTGAGGTCATCTGTGCAATCAGCTTCGTTACTCCTGCTCCCTCACTGTATTTCATAGAAACCATTTGCTATGTATGAATCAGGGACACCAATCCCACAACATAGCATTCTTGGAATATCCAAAGTCCCACTTTTCACTTCGCCATGCCTGAGATCAGCAGTAATATTTATCAGCAAATGTGAGATTTTCAAAGATCCAATTCTATGTGCTCCTTTCTCATAGAGCCTTAGGCAGGGATATAGCATACATAAATATTAAGTAAAGTCCATAGTTTTTAAAATGTCATCCATTGAATAGTTGACACATGTCTGAGATACTTTTTATTTTGGAGGAGGTATTATTTAATAGGGAATTCCAACAGCTACCTAATAGTGAAATGAGAAGTCTTGCATCCATTTTATTTTGTTTCTGATGATTTTTATGAGTAAGGGTAAGATACTTCCTTGTTCTGATGCAGATGTTGCCCACTTTTGTGAATGGATGCGGGGTGTCACCTACTACTTGCATATCTGCATATTGGGCTTGACACTGCTATCGTACTTGGTAGTTGGCAAAAAGTCAATACTGAAGTTAAGCTCTTGTGTTCTAGCAGCAGAGCTGAAGATCCTTGATGTGCCACCTTCTGCAATCCATGCTGCTCTCTTCATGTTCCTTATTGACTTCCTGGTGATGAGCATCATGGTCTCCTGGTCTTGAGAATGGCCAAGCATTGCTCTGTGAATGTGGAAGATGGGCATGTGGAAGGCTCCAGGGAGGAGGGATCATTGAACATGTACTCGAATCCATGTGCCTGTTGAATGACCTGTTTTTTTTTTTATTTTTGGGTTTTAAGGGAGACACTGCCCTAAAACACTTCTGTGCAGCTGGGGATGCAGGCTTCTGCTTCACCTTGCAGGAAGCATTAACGAATCCTTTCCAGAAGACATGAGAAGAGAGAAGTGAGCCTCTGGTATCATGCAGGTTCCTTGCATTGCCCATGGGCTAGAAGAGAGAAGAGTTGCTTCATGAGATTTGATCCCCTTTTTCCTGAAAAGTTCCACACAGAGGTGAGTCCCCAGCATGTTTAGAAATCATTTCAGACACCTTTCTGGACGGAATTGAATCGGAGCCCCTGATGATGTGGAAGAGCTAAAGATGGGTTTGCTATGAATTTTCTATTTCATTCATCAGGGCCTGAGTCAAGTCAGTCATTGTGCTGTCAACACATGAGCTGCTGGTCAAATGTGAGGAAGTGGTCTTGCTTTATGAAAACACCACCCTGATTCAGTGAGCCAGAGGCAGCCTGCAGTCCCTGTTTTCCTGTAAAGGCAGATTGCTGTGGATGGCCTCTGGCCTCGTCATGCAGCCCTGCTCAGAGTAGGGGATTGAGGGACCAGGCAGATCCCTAGTTCCTTTTGACCTTTATTGCCATTGGGCCACCCCAGGGTCCTTGGACTCTACCTGGTCTTCTGGCCTGGGTCAGGGGATGTGAGGTTTGGAATTCCCCTCTGTGGCAGGATCCCAGCCCCCCCAGCCACTTGAGGTCAGCACATCCTTCCCTAATTGTGTTAGAGTTGGAGACTTCTCCCACCCATCCTCATCCATGCTCATCCCACATTTTGTAGCTTGGCACCTGAGGACCTTTATTCATTGACTTAGTTGTTAGTGATGATGGTTACTAAGACTAAGTGACTCTTTCAAGTCACATCACTTGCATGGTAGGGCTAGAGCATGGATCTTCCTAATTGATTTCATGGGACTCTCTCATGGAAACTGTGACTGCTTCCTAAACACACACTCTACATTTGGAGTGTCAAAATTCTTGCCACTGCCTCCTTGGCAAGTGTATCTTGTCTTCTACGTGGGAATTTCACAAATATTTTCCATTGGTTTGTGGAGTTCATGCAGAAGGGATTTCATTTGAAATAGCCCAAACAAGAAATACCAGTTGTCTTTTTCGCACATGGATGTGTGTAGTGAACACCCCTTTCTGTGTGCTTGCATGAGTTACTCCTTTGAATTTGTTGAAGAATGGTTGGCTGGGGAGCAAGTTAACGAGAGATGGATATCAATGGTTGTCAAGTATTCTGACGTGAAGAATGTATTGAGGATGTGAAGGCTTTTCTAGCCAGTTCCTATGGCTCAGTCAGGGATCAGTCAGAGGATTCTGTCTGGTAGACTCTTTGGCACAGATGTCAAAGTGGCCTGGTCTTACCCTGTCCAGGACTGAATGCTGAGCTTGAGTGGGAGCTTCTTGTCATTTCAAGCATTTCCATGAGTCTGTCCTCTGTTCTCTTGTATCCAAGTGGTTTCTAATAGGAAAGCAGAACAAAAATTGAAAGTATGGTGATTGATTATTTTTACCAATGTTATTTCAATCCACTTTGTTTAATACGAAATTACCTTTATGCTAGTAAGATTTCATATGTGAGGAAATAATGAAAATATTGGGGTTAGGGGATGAGAATATGCAAATCAAACATTTTTGAGCACCAAGACCCGTTTTTTGTTTTTGTTTTTGTTTTTTTTTAACTTAAATAATATTAAGTGCCAGAGGACCACCGCTGCCATTCAGCCTCAACAACCTCCAGGTCCAGCCTCCAGGTGGCCCATTTCACCAGGGTGTGTGGGACCACACTGTCCTGGGATGAGAGAACAGTACCCACGGATGTTGACATCTCACAGAGTAGATATTGCCAGTGACAGTAGGGAGCTATTGGCACATGAGGAAGGGAAGAGCTCTCAGGATGGGAAGAGGGGGCCGCTTCGAGACTCATTGGGTATGGCACGAGGCTGCTGGGTGTGGTGTTGGCCTGGGCCCACTGAGTGGGGCAGATCCGTGGTCTGTGTTTCTGTACGCTCCTCTGTAGCCTGTGTTGGCAGCAGATCAGGGAATTGCGATCAGAAGTGCTCCCAGTAACACAGGCACCAGCCCCCAGAGTGTGTGCCTATCGGTTTCCCCACCTGGCCTGACTTAGTGCCTGTCTTGCCTCAGGGCTGAGACCCTACAATCTCTGATGAGGGTGTCTGTGGTCCAGATCCAACCTGCATGGCCAACATGCTCAGACCTTCAGCTGGGTCCTAGGCTGCTGCAACCAAACTCTGTTAACTGGGTGGCCGACAACAGAGGAAGTGTCTTCCGTTGAGCTCCAGAGGCTCAACACAGTAGGTGTTGGGCTGTCCCAGTGCCATAACCCCTCCCAGGTTTCAAGGGGACTGTCTCCCCAACTCTCCCAGCCCTTGCCCACTCTCCTATTGCTGCCCACGATCTGTGGTTCCCATATGGGCATCCCGCCCTGGCTCCAACCTCACATATCCGGTATCCCCCAGTCTCCCTGGTATCTGGGTCCAGACTCTCCTCTTCCTACAAGAATATCAGATATTGGATTTGGTCCCAGTTGATGCTGTGTTCCATCATGTGAGCTCTTAGCTTCATCACTGTGCAAAGACTCTTTTCCCACACAAGTTCGCACGACTTTTGGCTGGCTAAGAATTTTCAGGCGACACTTTTCTAATGAGTACACTTTCCTTCCTTCCGATCTCCCACCAGTGAGCATTCCTCGCACCCTTGTCCTAGTTCCTTTATGGCAGTTTCCCTCCTTATGGCTGAGAGGACCTAGTGACCCCTGAATTCACACGTTCTCCTTAATCACCAACACACTGCAGAATTCTCCAGGGGGCCATATATGCTCCTGGAAGTTGGTGTTGGAAATAGTTCTCCATCCATTAATCACTCCCTCACTCACTAATGTCCTTGTGTCCTTGAGAAAGGCTCTCCCTTTCCTGGTTTTCCTGAATAGAAATCCTCTTGCCTCTTGGGTGAATAGGGTTATGGGTTGTGCAGAGGGTGTTGGTCCACTGAGCATCTTAGAGACTGTCCTTTATGGAGCCTAATGATCCTCACTGGGGAATGAGGCCAGGGTCCTAACTGTGGTTAGTTAGAGAGGGAAAGAAGGACGAGGGAAACTCAGATGTCCCTTCATGGCCCCTGGAGTTAGAGGACTTACCCCTTTGCACCTGGGATCAGGAGACCTCATTTCCTCGAGGACACGCACACTCAGACGTTAATCTTGAGTGTGGGTTCCTTTCTGGGGTCCAGGGCTGTTGTTAGCCACCAGGAATGACAGTGCTCTCCATGCTGAGTGGAGCCATTTTTGCCAGGAAAGAGAGCCCATGGTCACGCCTTGTGCAAAGCATCCCACGCCAGGGGCTCCCATGCCTACATTCCTGTCCTGAAAGGAAGCCACTCAGAGGCAAGGTGGGTCCAACCACCTCCCATGTGTTCACTCATCACTGTGTTCCAGCAGTCACCCCAGTGAACAGTCCTGATGGGATTGGATGTGGCTCAGAATGTCACCCTCATGAGCTCTACCCTGCCACAGCTGCAGTTCTGCAGTGGGAGAAACTCAAAACCTCAAAACACATGCACATGAAAGAAAAGAGCAAGAGCCAGAGCCCAAACAGGCCAGGTGTGGCAAAGACAGCTGGAGTGCCTAGGTTGGGACTCAGAATTATGTCAGTGGGGTGGCATTGCTGCTGGCACCAGCATGATAACCGAGAGCCAGCCCTGCTCATTTTGGGGAGCAGTGTGTTGGGGAAGGCAGCAGAAATTGAGAGGCAGGATTGAGTTTGGCCCTAGGAGGAGGTTGGGTAAGAGGCCAGTGTGGGTTGGAGAGCCTGGGCAGATAGACAGAGGCCAGGGCACACCCCAAAGCCTGGAGACTGCACTTGATGTCCAGGGTTGTGAAACACCACTTCCCCTCTTACTCACAACTGAGAGCAAGGGGCATTGATGAGTTCAGTTTGTGTGCGGCTGCATCCAAGGTGGCTCGGCTAGGAACCTCTGTTTCCTTGACTCAGGAGGCTGGGAGTCCAGGCTCCACTGAGGCTCGGCTGGGAGGATCGGAGTCTGAGTTTATGCCTGTGTTCCCTGTAGGATCCATGTTGGCTGAGCCTCAGTGTTTTTGTAATGAGAGGATGGGTGACCGTCATGTCTTTATCACAGGACACACTTGCTAAATGGATTTGTTTGCTCTGAGGAGGAAAGAGAGAGGGGGGAGTGGTGCTGGAGACAGGGATGCAGACAGGGGTCATGGACTTGGCATAACTCAGTCTTGGAGGTGATATCCCATCACCTGTACCCACTTCAATTCCCATGAATCCAGAGGCTGAGCCCCCTTGAGGTGAGGGGTGAACCGGTTCTGGGCAGCAGGATGCTGTGGTACCTCGGAGTCTCTGTGAGACCCCAACACTAGACACACTTGGCCCTTTTGAAATCTTAGGAGAAGCCTTGGGAAGTTGTATGGCAGAGGGGAGCAGAGATTAGAGATTAATTAGAGATTAATTAAACCCTAGAGATTAGATGCTACCCTACTTTCCAGAAAAGACTGGGCACACCATGAGTTGCACAATGATGGGACCAGGGTCCAAAAGCTGCTGAGAGGGAAGGACTGGTTGTGAATGCATTTTTGAAGGCTCCAAGCTGGAACTCTAGTGGCACCAAGCAGGGCAGATGCTGGTGGGGATGTTTGGGTAGTTGTTGGTGAACACCTGCGCACCTGAGATGGGTAGGCATGGAGGAGAAATCGGCAGCCCATAGGGCTGTTGAAAGTGGTCTTATGTGAAAAGAGGCTCAGGTATGGGCACAGGAAATGACATCATTGCCTTGACAATGGATCAAACAGAACATGGAACCCTGGTATCCAGGCACCCACTTCACTGACCAAGCCATCCGAGCTCACTTGGTTGGAGCCACTGGAGGGAGAAGGATGTTCTCCTGTGGTTGCAGACAATGCCGAGCCTCAGGCTCCCAGGAATCTCAGTGGGGCCAACTAGCCCTTTTGTGGATACACTGGGTGAGGCTTCATCTTAGACGCCAGAGCCTCTGGCGATTGTCGCAGAGGAGCTCAAGAGTAACAGTGAGTAGCACAGGGCAGGTGAGCCCAGCAGGCCCTCTAGTCTGATCCCTGATGAATGGCCCAGGACTCCTATTCTGACTCTGTGTGTGTGTGTGTGTGTGTGTGTGTGTGTGTGTGTTTGTACTGATGGGAACTGTCCCATTGTGCTTTGACTCTAGTGTATTGGCACAAGTCATTTTTCTGTTTGTCACCATTTCCATTTTGAACCCACCATTCTTGGTCCCAACCCAGGGTGAAAATGATCAGAACACGGAGGAGCCCTTCAGGGTTCAGAGCCTTGAACCTTACAGGCAGGACCAGCTTAGGAATGAGCTCCTGCCTGTCATTTGTGGGAGGAACCTACATTTCAGCAGCAACATGGGGTTAATCTCCTGGGATTTCATCCCCACCCAGCAGGTGCTGGATCTCTTGTTCCCAAAACAGCCACCTTCTTCAGTCTTTACTCCTGGTGCCACTCCACATCCTCCAAGGGGACAAGAACCTCAGGTTCTGGATGGATGTTGTAGAATGCCCACAGAGCCAACTGCCAGGCTGGGTGGGGTGCAGTTGCTGGGCTTTGCTGATGTTGTCATCCCCCACAGTTCTTGGAACCTTCTGTGGCAGTGGCATCCAGGACCCCAGCAGCTGTGAGTAGCAGCTCCTCACTGCTTCACTCCAGCGAGCAGGTGGAAGACAGCCGCGTTGTTCATGTCCTCCTAGAGGGACAGAGCCTGAGGGAGACAAAGCGCATCCCGGTAAGCCCGACAGCAGGGCTGCCTCCTGGGTGTCCACACAGTGGAAGGCAGGAGACACAGCCAACCCCAGGGCTATGGTGGGAAATAAAGAAGAGAGAGGTCCGTCTTAAGGGCTTGACCTGAGGAGGGAGAGCATCAGCATGCCCAGCTTCAGTGGTGAGTGGGCCTGTGTATTGTGGGTTTTGCAGGCCAGAAGTGCAGACGGAAGTGCTGTGGACAGATGAAGGCAGAGATATGTCCAGGGTGCAGGCTGCAGTGCCTAGAACTTGGTATTCTCAATGAGTGAAGTTGGAGCAGAGGAGGTGGCAGTGACTTGTCACATGTGTAGGAGGGGATGTGTTCCTGGTGGCAGGGAAGAGAACCTCCTTAGCATGACTAGGTGTAGGAATTTGGGGTCGGGATCACCTGGGGGGTCATGCCAAAGCTTCGGAATGTTAGGCTTTGCATGTATGTAAATACGGAGCTAAAGGGGTTCTTGGCAGAATTTCTATGGATGTGCAGTAGACACGCTAATGCTGCAGGTGTCCAGCTGCAGAGGAGACATGTTCAGTGACTGCCAGTGCTGAGTCAAGTACATCATGACAACCAGACCCGCACCGAGCTTCCAGAGGCCAGGGCCTCTCAAAGCTATCATGAAGCACTCAAGTGCACACTCTTGTATCTGAGTCTGTTTTGTGTTGTGGCAGTCAGGACCCAAATTTTCAGTGCATCTGCCTCTTGCACCCACAAAGGCAGCCTGCATCCCAGATCACACTTGGTGCGCAGATCCCTGGCCCATTGCTCTCATCTCAGTGAGATGAGAGTGTGTCTGTGCATAGGCAGTTTGGTCCTTTGACATGAGTGGAATGTGGCTCCCCAGGGGGAGGGGAGATGGCAGGTACAGGCAGATATTTGTACCAGGATTGTTCTAGTAGCACATTGCAAGAACCCAGGTGGTATATGGAGGACACACTCAGGTAGCAGGATAACAAGATTGTGCCCTTGTATATGTAGCTGAGATTTCTCCTGAATGTTTGACCACAGTCTTCTGGGTAGCTCTTCTAAAAGCCATTCTCTGATGACATTTGTCCCACCCTGATCCAGGTGACCTTTCAGGAGACGGTGACAAGCCTCATCCACAGGGCCTTGGACCAAAATTTGTTGCAGCATGAGGATGTGGACAACTTTGAGCTGCTGTATATGATGTCTGAGGATGAGAGTAAGTAGGACAATCAGACAGTGGGGAGACATGATCCACAGTGGGCTCAGGATAACTGACAGCCAAGAGAAAGTGGGCCTTGGCCCCAAAATACCAAAGTGTGATGGGCCTGGCGGAGACTCTCAGGGGTTGTGGGTGTTTTGTGGTATAATCCTTGAGTGCCACCTAACAATTCTCTCCACTTCGCTCTGCAGAAATCAAGGTCTCTGACCACTCACTCGTGTGTCTGTCCATGAATCTGGGAATACAATATTTCATGGTGAGGAAACGCCCCCAGGTCAAGGGAAAGGAGGTAAACACCTACCTTATTCAAGCTGTGCATGTGCTGCCATTCCACTCCGACCTGAGGAAATAAGAAGCCTCAGCACCTGGACATATTTGCTGGAAGCCCATAGAGCCAACTGACAGTCTGGGGTGGCTTTCTGTTTCTGGGTTTGCTGATGTTCCATCCCCCACAGTTCTCAGAATCAACCTGCAAGTCCTCCAGGCCGCTTTCCCACAAGCAGGTGGGAGACACCTGCTTAATTCGTGTCCACTTAGAAACACAAAGTCCAGAGATGGCCAAGAGTGTTCTGGTAAGCCTGGGAGCAGGGGTGTCCCGTGGTGCTTACACCTGGGTGGGGAGCAGACACTGGTCCAATACCATGGACTACTCATGCCCTCTTGAATTTGGAGCTTCTGGATGATCAGGAGGATAGATGGGAATCAAGAAGGGAGAGGTCAGTGTGAAGGGCTGGAGCTGAGATGAGCGAGTGCAGCAGCTTGTCCACTGCCATGTCTGAGGGAGTCTGTGTGTCAGGTGGCAGCATGCAGTCCAGAAGGGCAGGGACAGGTATGGGTGACAGATGAGAATAGGACAGGAACTAGGTTGCAGGTTCCCTTGTATGGGATGCTGACGTCTATGGAGGAGGACAGCAGTGTGAGGTTCTCCATGTTCCTTGAACAAGGAGCTGAGAGAGTCTCTCTGCAGAGTCGATATGGATGTGGAGCAAGCACACTAAATGTCCAGGTAACCCAATGACCACCCTTGCTGGATGAGGTGCCCTCCTACATCCCAGCCAGCACTGAGCCTCTGGAGGCCAGGAGCTCTCGTGGCTATCTTTCAGCTCTCCTGTGTGTGGTCATGTTCCTGGGTCTGTTTTTGGCCCTGGCAATCCAGACCAAAGCCTCTAGGTTTTGTGCCTAGGCCATTCCCAATGCCGCCTGCATCCTCGGGCAGACCTGGGATCTTGGAGGCTATTGTCCCATTCCTCCCAACTTGTGGGATGAGATTGCATCTGTATGCAGGTAGTGGGGTCCTTTCACTCCGAGAGGAGTGCAGCTCCACAAAGAGCAATGGCAGGCCCAGGAAGTCCTATGTACAAGGATTGGGCTAGTAGCCTGTGGGAAGAGCCCACACGATGAGCAGGAGGTCAGCCTCGGGTAGTAGGGGCATGGATGTTGCCCTTGTATTTAGAGTGGAGGTGCCTCCAGAATGCCCCTGCCCACTGTCCTTGAGTAGTCACTTCAAGGCCCATTTCCTGAAGGCCTGTCTCCCATGCTGCTCCAGGTGACCTGCCACGATAGGGCTCCTGTCGTCATCCGCAGCGCCCTCGACCTACACTTCCTTACTGAGGAGAATCCAGAGGATTATGAGCTGGGCCAAATCATCTCTCGCCGTCAGAGTAAGTGAGACAATCAGATAGCAGAGAGCAAGGGTCAGGATGTGGACTCAGGTCAACTCTTAGCAACAAAGAGTAGTCTCTGACCCCCAAGAACACTCCAACAGGTGTGTTGGGTTCGTGCACAAAGCCAACTGCACTTCTGCTGGTGGAAGGTCTTGAGGTCCAATGGTATACCCCGGTGGATATTGCGGCTCCCCACCAGGTGCCCTCCCCTGGACATGAACAGGCATCCAAAGCTGACATCTTTGAGGAGTGAGGAGGAAAGCCTCTCTCCAGGAGCAGTATGTTTTCATGGTCTGGGATAGGAGTGGTTTCAAAGGAACATGGGAATGCATGGGCTAAAGAGGGAACTGGCATTTTGTGGACTGAAGCAGTACTATTGAAAGCCTTCTGTGTGACCAAAAAACCACTGCCTGGGCAGAGCATTGCCAGGATTCTAGCAAGCAGTAACAGGATGAAATTGGGAAGAAAACACAGCCTGGGAGACAGCCTGAATCATCTGTTTTTGCATAAATTCCATGGTCTTACGCACCTGAGTCCACTAGGCAAGGAGTGATCACAATAGCCAGGTTGTGATCCCTAACTAAAGTCAGATGAGGGCTTCCTGAGCACGTAGCCACAGAGCTCATCTGATAATAATGCCAGCGCTTTTTCGTTGGTTGGTTGGTTGGTTTTTGTGAGCCAAACACCACAGCAGCCATTATCCCAGCCTATGTACCCTGAAGACCACCATCCCTATGAGTTCTAGGATCACTTGTCTCCTATCTTAACCTACTGTTAGGTTAGTAGAGTCTATGGAAGAGGAAGTCTGTCTGGGGCCTTGGTAGCCTAAGAAATTCATAGCAGAGATCTCCACATCCAACCCAGAAGGGATGGAGAACAGGCTCTAGGTTAGAGGAGGGCGACAGGAAACACATGTTCAGAGGAAGGAGAAGCGGCTGTTGTATTCCCCCACTCGGGGTCATGGCACCACTGGGCCATACACCATGTTGGAGGGAAGCAGTCCCTTTGCTGGTCTTTGGAACCATTGTTCTCAGTAGGGCAGTATTTGGAATGTGGCCTCCATTCTCAGAAGCCTGGTTCACATGGAGGCGGGCTCCACCAAGGCAGAAGCATGGCTCTAACGTGGTATCCGTGCTGGTCAGCCTGTCCTCACTGTGGCCATACTTGAGGAAAATAACTCAGAGGAGGAATCCTAGGCCTTTTTTCTCTGGGTTTCATAGCTTTCTCTTTGGTTGTGCACTGAGGCTGTCCATAAAGCTCTAGTGTGTGGCAGTGGAGAGCTCCTCAGCCCTTGCCACAAAGGCATAGACTGGGAGAGAGAGAACGAGGCTGGCAGAGAGGGAGAGAGAGAAAGATGGAGAGGGAGGACCTCTCCTTGGAGAATGAGGATTCAGTGGAGCCAACAGGAACAAGGTACTGTTGCCCAGGGCACAACCCTCTTTAGGTCTTACTCCAACCATGCTCAACCTTTCTTCCAGTCCCTCCCACCCCCGAGTAGTGTATTCATCTTGAATGAGAATTTCATGTTGACATCAGAGCACTCACCATCCAATGCTTCCCTCCAAACCCACCTATGAAGATGGCTCATGTGGGGACTGAATCTTCGGCACAGGAGCCTTTTGTGGGAGATTTCAGATGCAAACCCTAGTGGTGTGCTTTGGCAGATGCAAGAGGACCTGAGATATTCTGGAGTCCAAAGCCTTCGGTAGGAACAGACATTAGGTCTGTTGAAGTGCTCTGCCTAGTTCTTCCTCAGGGAGGACTGTGGAGGCTGTCTTTGTTGGTATTGGTGCTGAATTGGAGAGCTCTCAGGTGTGTGGCTCTGGCCTTTTCTGGCACAGGCTCTCAGATGTTGGCGTGTCCTAGGGAGCACCTCCTGAGTGCCACCTTCTTTTTGTACACCCCTCTCTCCCCAGAGCTGAGGATTCCAGCAGAGGCCAACGTATTTTATGCCAAGAATCCTCACAAAAAATCCAACTTTGTGCTGAGGAAAAGGAGCCTCTCCCAAAAGAATGATGGGTGGATCGAGCCTCAACCTCCCTCTCGTCCTGCAAAGAAGGCTCCTGCCCTCCTGAGGATGCTTGCAAAACCATTCTGTTGCTGTGTGCCTGGGCGGGGCTGAGGCAGCCCAGGAATATTTACATTGATTACTATTTTCTTCAAAGTTTGAATCTATAGTTTGCCATTGTCCTTGACCTTGTTTAGTAACACAGTTGTTACTCTATCCTGTATTTGTTGTTTCCATTAATATATTATTATTATTTTAAAATATATATGTTTTTGTTACCTGATCTACTGTGATGATTTGAGTATACTAAATGTAGCAGTGATTCCTAAAGGACACATCCAAACCAACAGGAAGGAATGTTTCATTCTATCAGCAAGAACTTTGGTTTTTAGGAGTTTGGCAGATGGCATTATCTGAGTCAGTTTTCCAATGGGGGCAATGAAGTATCAGCTATGATGGTACAAACACAAACAAAGACACACAAACACACACAAGAGCACACACACTCACTGAGAGATAGATAGACAGATGGAGTTGGTCTCTGCTGAAATACTTTGGAGACATGGTTCTGATTTCTCCCCTTTTGGAGTATTTTCAATTGCACAAGGTGTCTTGCAAATGAACCCATGTCTGAGGAAGACATGCATGTGTACTTCACATGCCACTTTTCACATAGCAGGAAGGTCATGTAATATTTTTCATGCAGCTGTCTTTTGACTGTGAACCATCCCATGAGGTCAGCTGTGGAATTTTCAACTTGTCGCATCACAATGGGGATCCACTCTTTGGATTTGGGGATATTTCCGATTTTCTTGATTCAGATTGGAATGATATATATATATTAGTTTTTGATGAAAATTCTGCATTTGATGGTAATGAATGTCGTGCATCTAGGAATCTGTAGAGTGCAGACAATGAATGGATGCCTACTGTTGTCTGGACTGGTCTGAAAAGTCCTGTAGCATCTGAGCATGTGTGAGGGCTGTACAGGTCTTGCCAAAAGTCCAGGTCAGATGATCCTGCACAAAGCTGAACTCCTAGTGGTCTCCACAACAGTGTAAGGGCCAAGGAGGAACTCACTTCCACACAGAAGTTGGGAAGCTACCTTATGAAGGTGATCATAGGTACGGGATTATTAATATATCCAGGTTGGCATCTATTATTTTTTTAGCTTTTGACTTTCGCAGCTGTGGGCATCTTGACAACCATCAACTCCCTGTAAGCACAGACAACTCTATAAGAACCTGAGGATAAATTTCCCTGTGCATGTCCCCTTGTGAAACTGCTTAAGCACCGCCTGGTTTACACACAGGTGGAATTTCTAGGTCAAAGTGTGCATGTTTACTTCTTTGACTAAGCACTGCCAGGTGGCTCTTCTGCATAGCTCTACCTGTGGCCAGGATTGTTTTATGTAGCTTTCTAACTTTTGCATGTTGAGTAGATACATAGTGGGAGCACACTGTTTTTGTTGGTATTTTTCTTGGTATCTATTCTGATGCTTTTCACTGGGGGATTTTTTCCTGTGAAAATGGGCTTCCTCTACTTGACCTTATTTTCTTCTTTTTAAAATTTTTTCAATGTGACTTTTTAATTTTAGTTTTATTAAAGACATTGCCCCTTGCTTGCATAGTCTATATCTAAAGCACTAGTCCTTGCTCCAAGGCCCAGCTTGCTCTCAGCTGCCCCAGGAGGGGAACAGTCTTTGGCAGTAGACAAGAGACGCCCCTGCAGGGGGCACAAGTGCTTTGGCCCTCTGGTGTCTTGCCAGCAGTGCTTCCCATGCTCACAGAGGGTTTCAGACACTGAGTCAATGGTCCAGGTGGTCTTTTGTTCAGTCTGATCTCAAATTGAGCTCCTCTGAGAGGTCATATTGAAGTCCTTGTGTGTACCTGATCCATCATTTTAAACAATATTCCAAGTTCACTTTTTGTGTGTACGTGGGTTCTGGGGATTGAACCCAGGGCCTTGAGCCTGTGAGGCAAGTGACCTACCTGAGCTACACCCTCAGAGACCCCTGTAAAAGTATTTCCCCTTTGCCTCGGGGTCTAAGTTGCCAAGGCTGACCTCAAACGTTCCTCTTGCCTCAGCCTCCCTGGTGGCTGGCATGACAGGCATGCACCTGGGACTGTCACACTCGAGCCTGTGATGGGAACTCATGTGCATCTGTCCAGGGCTGAGCATGGTTAGGCAGAGCTGTGCTCCAGGCTCCCTGCAGGGCTGTGGAGGCTTCTGCTGCCCAGCAGCCCTGGTGCCATGGCCAGGGCTCCTCCCAGCCGAGGGCAGGCAGCTGCCCATTGCTGTAGGCTGACCTTATTTTCTTCTTATGGCACTCGTCCGTTCTCTGGAGTATGTTGTATGGTTTGTCCATTAGGAGTCTAACAGGTCCTCTAGAACCTTCAAACAATTAGTAAAATTCCTGAACAGTAAGTGAGCGCGCACAGAAATTGGGCTAATATTTTGGGAAGAACAATGTTGGATGATATATTCATGGCTTGAATATGTCATCCAACATGAAGTTATATTTTATTACTTACAAAATAATAAAATAATGAAGCAATACCATGGGCTGAGCTAAAATAGATCCTTAGGATCTTAGGCATTCTGTAATAAATCTGTGTCACTTGAAGTATAGAGTTGATCGACTCTGAGTAATGAAACAGAAGTAAAGGTATCAAAGCCAATGATCATCTGTTTCCAATTTTCTGTGATTTGGTTCAAGTGGTAAAGTGGTGATATTTATTAATAATGGATCGAATAGGTTCATAATTGTTTTAGAGTACAATTAGATGCCTTCAAACTTTAGGCTACATGGGCACATTTGAGAACGGTTCCAGCCATTCTCTCATCCTTTGGGTCATTCCCCTCCTATGTCCTGTGAGACATTTTCTATGTGAGGCTTTAAGAAGAAGAAGAGAATATTCTGTAAAGAAAACCTTGTGATCTGTGCAGTATGAAGTTGAATGGATTCATTCAGAAATCAGAAATTCTATTGAAAGATATTTATTTGCATGAGCCAAATAAAACCTATTTTTAGGCATCCTGGTGAAGACAAGGTTTTATCTTTATGTCTCATTTTCTATGTTTTGTTGTTGTTGTTGTTGTTGTTAGAATGAAATTCATATGTTGCCAGACCATTCTATCAGATGTGTAACTAGATGCCATTTAAATTACCCACTTTTACATGGTAGACAGTTTTTAATGAACACTGCCTGTCTGCACCTTTTTTAAAAACAGGACTGGGATCAGAAGCCCAAATACCAATGGTTAGCTGGAGCATATTTTTCATTTGGCCTATCTGTCAGTATTCCCTGAGGTCATCTGTGCAATCAGCTTCGTTACTCCTGCTCCCTCACTGGATTTCATAGAAACCATATGCTATGTATGAATCAGGGACACCAATCCCACAACATAGCATTCTTGGAATATCCAAAGTCCCACTTTTCACTTCGCCATGCCTGAGATCAGCAGTAATATTTATCAGCAAATGTGAGATTTTCAAAGATCCAATTCTATGTGCTCCTTTCTCATAGAGCCTTAGGCAGGGATATAGCATACATAAATATTAAGTAAAGTCCATAGTTTTTAAAATGTCATCCATTGAATAGTTGACACATGTCTGAGATACTTTTTATTTTGGAGGAGGTATTATTTAATAGGGAATTCCAACAGCTACCTAATAGTGAAATGAGAAGTCTTGCATCCATTTTATTTTGTTTCTGATGATTTTTATGAGTAAGGGTAAGATACTTCCTTGTTCTGATGCAGATGTTGCCCACTTTTGTGAATGGATGCGGGGTGTCACCTACTACTTGCATATCTGCATATTGGGCTTGACACTGCTATCGTACTTGGTAGTTGGCAAAAAGTCAATACTGAAGTTAAGCTCTTGTGTTCTAGCAGCAGAGCTGAAGATCCTTGATGTGCCACCTTCTGCAATCCATGCTGCTCTCTTCATGTTCCTTATTGACTTCCTGGTGATGAGCATCATGGTCTCCTGGTCTTGAGAATGGCCAAGCATTGCTCTGTGAATGTAGAAGATGGGCATGTGGAAGGCTCCAGGGAGGAGGGATCATTGAACATGTACTCGAATCCATGTGCCTGTTGAATGACCTGTTTTTTTATTTTTGGGTTTTAAGGGAGACACTGCCCAAAAAAACTTCTGTGCAGCTGGGGATGCAGGCTTCTGCTTCACCTTGCAGGAAGCATTAACGAATCCTTTCCAGAAGACATGAGAAGAGAGAAGTGAGCCTCTGGTATCATGCAGGTTCCTTGCATTGCCCATGGGCTAGAAGAGAGAAGAGTTGCTTCATGAGATTTGATCCCCTTTTTCCTGAAAAGTTCCACACAGAGGTGAGTCCCCAGCATGTTTAGAAATCATTTCAGACACCTTTCTGGACGGAATTGAATCGGAGCCCCTGATGATGTGGAAGAGCTAAAGATGGGTTTGCTAAGAATTTTCTATTTCATTCATCAGGGCCTGAGTCAAGTCAGTCATTGTGCTGTCAACACATGAGCTGCTGGTCAAATGTGAGGAAGTGGTCTTGCTTTATGAAAACACCACCCTGATTCAGTGAGCCAGAGGCAGCCTGCAGTCCCTGTTTTCCTGTAAAGGCAGATTGCTGTGGATGGCCTCTGGCCTCGTCATGCAGCCCTGCTCAGAGTAGGGGATTGAGGGACCAGGCAGATCCCTAGTTCCTTTTGACCTTTATTGCCATTGGGCCACCCCAGGGTCCTTGGACTCTACCTGGTCTTCTGGCCTGGGTCAGGGGATGTGAGGTTTGGAATCCCCCTCTGTGGCAGGATCCCAGCCCCCCCAGCCACTTGAGGTCAGCACATCCTTCCCTAATTGTGTTAGAGTTGGAGACTTCTCCCACCCATCCTCATCCATGCTCATCCCACATTTTGTAGCTTGGCACCTGAGGACCTTTATTCATTGACTTAGTTGTTAGTGATGATGGTTACTAAGACTAAGTGACTCTTTCAAGTCACATCCCTTGCATGGTAGGGCTAGAGCATGGATCTTCCTAATTGAAACTGTGACTGCTTCCTAAACACACACTCTACATTTGGAGTGTTAAAATTCTTGCCACTGCCTCCTTGGCAAGTGTATCTTGTCTTCTACGTGGGAATTTCACAAATATTTTCCTTTGGTTTGTGGAGGTCATGCAGAAGGGATTTCATTTGAAATAGCACAAACAAGAAATACCAGTTGTCTTTTTCGCACATGGATGTGTGTAGTGAACACCCCTTTCTGTGTGCTTGCATGAGTTACTCCTTTGAATTTGTTGAAGAATGGTTGGCTGGGGAGCAAGTTAACGAGAGATGGATATCAATGGTTGTCAAGTATTCTGACGTGAAGAATGTATTGAGGATGTGAAGGCTTTTCTAGCCAGTTCCTATGGCTCAGTCAGGGATCAGTCAGAGGATTCTGTCTGGTAGACTCTTTGGCACAGATGTCAAAGTGGCCTGGTCTTACCCTGTCCAGGACTGAATGCTGAGCTTGAGTGGGAGCTTCTTGTCATTTCAAGCATTTCCATGAGTCTGTCCTCTGTTCTCTTGTATCCAAGTGGTTTCTAATAGGAAAGCAGAACAAAAATTGAAAGTATGGTGATTGATTATTTTTACCAATGTTATTTCTTTTTTTTTTTTTTTTTTTTTTCCTTTTTTTTTTTTTATTGGTCGTTCATAACATTACATAGTTCTTGATACATCATATTACACGGTTGATTCACGTGGATTATGAACTCCCGCTTTTACCCCGTATACAAATTGCTGTATCACATCAGTTTCCCTTCCATTGATTGACATATTGCCTTTCTATTGTCTGATGTATTCTGCTGTCTGTCCTATTCTCTACTATCCCCCCTCCCCTCCCCTCCCCTCCCCTCCCCTTTTCTCTCTCTACCCCTTCTACTGTAAATCATTTCTTCCATTTGTATTATCTTGTCTTACCCCTCCTTTCCTCTTATATGACATTTTGTATAACCCTGAGGATCGCCTTCCATTTCCATGCACTTTCCCTTCTCACTCCCTTTCCCTCCCACCTCTCATCCCTGTTTAATGTAGATCTTCTTCTCAAGCTCTTCGTCCCTACCCTGTCCTTGTTTACTCCCCTTATATCAAAGGAGTCATTTGGTATTTGTTTTTTAAAGATTGACTAGCTTCACTTAGCATAATCTGCTCTAATGCCATCCATTTCCCTCCAAATTCTATGATTTTGTCATTTTTTAATGCAGAGTAATACTCCATAGTATATAAATGCCACATTTTTTTTATCCATTCATCTATTGAAGGGCATCTAGGCTGGTTCCACAGTCTTGCTATCGTGAATTGAGCTGCTATGAACATCGATGTAGCAGTGTCCCTGTAGCATGCTCTTGTTAGGGCTTAGGGAATAGACCGAGAAGGGGAATAGCTGGATCGAATGGTGGTTCCATTCCCAGCTTTCCAAGAAATCTCCATACTGCTTTCCAAATTGGCTGCACCAATTTGCAGTCCCACCAGCAATGAACAAGAGTGCCCTTTTCCCCGCATCCTCTCCAGCACTTATTGTTGTTTGACTTCCTAATGGCTGCCAGTCTTACTGGAGTGAGATGGTATCTTAGGGTAGTTTTGATTTGCATTTCTCTGACTGCTAGCGATGGTGAGCATTTTTTCATGTACTTGTTGATTGATTGTATGTCCTCCTCTGAGAAGTGTCTGTTCAGGTCCTTGGCCCATTTATTGATTGGGTTATTTGTTATCTTATTGTCTAATTTTTTGAGTTCTTTGTATATTCTGGTTATTAGGGCTCTATCTGAAGTGTGTGGAGTAAAGATTTGTTCCCAAGAAGTAGGCTCCCTGTTTATCTCTCTTATTGTTTCTTTTGCTGAGAAAAAACTTTTTAGTTTGAGTAAGTCCCATTTGTTGATTCTATTTGTTAACTCTAGCGCTATGGGTGTCCTATTGAGGAATTTGGAGCCCGATCCCACAGGGTGTAGATCATAACCAACTTTTTCTTCTATCAGATGCCATGTCTCTGATTTAATATCAAGCTCCTTGATCCATTTTGAGTTAACTTTTGTGCACGGCGAGAGATATGGATTCAGATTCATTTTGGTGCAAATGGATTTCCAGTTTTCCCAGCACCATTTGTTGAAGATGCTATCCTTCCTCCATTGCATGCTTTTAGCCCCTTTATCAAAAATAAGATAGTTGTAGTTTTGTGGATTGGTTACTGTGTCCTCTATTCTGTACCATTGGTCCACCCTCCTGTTTTGGTACCAGTACCATGCTGTTTTTGTTACTATTGCTCTGTAGTATAGTTTGAAGTCTGGTATCGCTATACCACCTGATTCACACTTCCTGCTTAGTATTGTTTTTGCTATTCTGGGTCTTTTATTATTCCATATGAATTTCATGATTCTTTTATCAATTTCTACAAGATATGCTGTTGGGATTTTGATTGGCATTGCATTGAACTTATATAGGACTTTTGGTAATATCGCCATTTTGATGATGTTAGTTCTGCCTATCCATGAGCAGGGTATATTTTTCCATCTTCTAAGGTCTTCTTCTATGTCTTTCTTTAGGGTTCTGTAATTTTCATTGTATAAGTCTTTCACCTCTTTTGTTAGGTTGATTCCCAAGTATTTTATTTTTTTGGGGGATATTGTGAATGGAGTAGTTGTCCTCATTTCCGTTTCAGAGGATTTGTCGCTGATATACAGGAATGCCTTAGATTTATGTGTGTTGATCTTATATCCTGCCACTTTGCTGAATTCATTTATTAGCTCTAATAGCTTCTTTGTAGACCCTTTTGGGTCTGCTAGGTATAGAATCATATCATCTGCAAATAGTGATAATTTAAGTTCTTCTTTTCCTATTTTTATGCCTTTAATTTCTTTTGACTGTCTAATTGCTCTGGCCAGTGTTTCGAGGACTATGTTGAACAGAAGTGGTGAGAGAGGGCATCCCTGTCTTGTACCAGATCTTAGGGGGAATGCCTTCAATTTTTCTCCATTCAGAATGATGCTGGCCTGTGGCTTATCATAGATTGCTTTTACAATGTTGAGGTATGATCCAGTTATCCCTAATTTTTCTAGAGTTTTGAACATAAAGGGATGCTGTACTTTGTCGAATGCTTTTTCTGCATCTATCGAGATGATCATATGGTTCTTATTTTTAAGTCTATTGATGTGGTGGATAACATTTATTGATTTCCGTATATTGAACCAACCTTGCATACCAGGGATGAATCCTACTTGATCATGGTGTATAATTTTTTTGATATGTATTTGAATCCGATTCGCCAGAATTTTATTGAGAATTTTTGCATCAAGGTTCATTAGAGATATTGGTCTGTAGTTTTCTTTCTTTGAGGTGTCTTTGTCTGGTTTCGGAATCAGGGTGATGTTAGCCTCGTAGAATGAATTTGGAAGTTCTCCCTCTTTTTCTATTTCCTGAAATAGCTTGAAAAGTATTGGTGTTAGTTCCTCTTTAAAGGTTTTGTAAAACTCTGCTGTATACCCGTCCGGTCCTGGGCTTTTCTTAGTTGGCAATCTTTTGATGGTTTCTTCTATTTCCTCTATTGTTATTGGTCTGTTTAGGTTGTCTATATCCTCCTGACTCAATCTGGGCAGATCATAAGACTTAAGGAATTTATCTATGCCTTCAGTATCTTCTATTTTATTGGAGTATAAGGATTCAAAATAATTTCTGATTATCTTCTGTATTTCTGAAGTGTCTGTTGTGATATTGCCTTTTTCATCCCGTATGCTAGTAATTTGGGTACTCTCTCTTCTTCTCTTTGTTAGCATGGCCAAGGGTCTGTCAATTTTATTTATTTTTTCAAAGAACCAACTTTTAGTTTTGTCGATTTTTTCAATTGTTTCTTTTGTTTCAATTTCATTAATTTCAGCTCTGATTTTAATAATTTCTTGCCTTCTACTTCTTTTGCTGTTGTTTTGCTCTTCTTTTTCTAGGATATTGAGATGAAGTATGAGATCATTTATTTGTTGGTTTTTTCTTTTTTTGAGGAATGAACTCCAAGCAATGAATTTTCCTCTTAGAATTGCTTTCAATGTGTCCCATAGGTTCCGATATGTTGTGTCTGTGTTTTCATTTAACTCTAGGAAGTTTTTAATTTCCTCCTTGATGTCTTCTAAAACCCATTGATCATTCAGCAACCTATTGTTCATTCTCCAAGTGATGCTTGGTTTTTCCTTCCTACTTTTATCATTGAATTTCAGTTTCATTCCATTGTGATCAGATAAGATGCATGGTGATATCTCTACCCCTTTATATTGTCTAAGAGTTGCCCTGTGACATAATATATGGTCTATTTTTGAGAAGGTTCCATGTGCTGCTGAGAAAAAAGTGTAACTACTTGATGTTGGGTGGTATAGTCTATATATGTCAATTAAGTCTAGATTGTTAATTGTGTTATTGAGTTCTATAGTTTCCTTATTTAACTTTTGTTTGGAAGATCTGTCCAGTGGTGAGAGAGGTGTGTTGAAGTCTCCCATGATTATTGTATGGTGGTCTATTAGACTCTTAAACTTGAGAAGAGTTTGCTTGATGAACACAGCTGCGCCATTATTTGGGGCATATATATTTATGATTGTTATGTCTTGTTGGTGTATGGTTCCCTTGAGCAGTATGACGTGTCCTTCTTTATCCCTTTTGATTAACTTTGGTTTGAAATCTATTTTATTAGATATGAGTATGGCCACTCCTGCTTGTTTCCGCAGTCCATATGAGTGGTATGATTTTTCCCAACCTTTCACCTTCAGTCTATGAATATCTTTTCCTATCAGATGCGTCTCCTGTAGGCAGCATATTGTTGGGTCTTGTTTTGTGATCCATTCTGCTAGCCTGTGTCTCTTGATTGGTGAGTTTAAGCCATTAACATTTAGGGTTATTATTGAGATATGGTTTGTTCTTCTAACCATATTTATTTATTGATGTTACTAAACCTGATTTGTTATCCTCTTTGACTACTTTCCCCCTTTACTGTCCTACCTCCCATTGTTGGTTTTCAATGTTGTTTTCCATTTCCTCTTCCTGTAATGTTTTGCCAAGGATTTTTTGAAGAGATGGTTTTCTAGCTGCGAATTCTTTTAATTTTTGTTTATCGTGGAAGGTTTTAATTTCATCTTCTATCCTGAAGCTTAATTTCGCTGGATACACGATTCTTGGTTGGAACCCATTTTCTTTCAGTGTTTGAAATATGTTATTCCAGGATCTTCTAGCTTTCAGAGTCTGTGTCGAGAGATCAGCTGTTATCCTGATTGGTTTACCCCTAAATGTAATCTGCTTTCTTTCTCTTGCAGCTTTTAAAATTCTCTCCTTATTCTGTATGTTGGACATCTTCATTATAATGTGTCTAGGTGTGGATCTCTTATGATTTTGCATATTCGGCGTCCTGTAGGCTTCTAGGATTTGGGATTCTGCCTCATTCTTCAGGTCTGGGAAGTTTTCTCGTATTATTTCACTGAATAAACTGTTTATTCCTTTGGTTTGGAGTTCTGTGCCTTCTTGTATCCCAATGACTCTTAAATTTGGTCTTTTGATATTGTCCCATATTTCTTGGATGTTCTGCTCATGGCTTCTTAGTAGACTTGCTGAGCTGTCTATGATCTTTTCCAGTTGAAATACTTTGTCTTCATTGTCTGATGTTCTCTCTTCTAAGTGATCTACTCTGCTGGTAGTATTCTCAATTGAGTTTTTAAGTTGGTTTATTGTTTCCTGCATTTCTAGGATTTCTATTTGTTTGTTTTTTATTACGTCTATCTCCCTGTGAAATTGATCTTTTACTTCCTGGATTTGTTTGTCAATGTGATCTTTCATTGTCTGATTTTGCTGTCTCATGTCTTCCTTGAGACTCCAGATAATCTGAAGCATGTATATCTTGAACTCTTTATCTGACATTCCATCAGTTGCAGCTATTACCTCTTCTAATGTTGAGTTGACCTGCATAGCTTGTAGTCCTTTCTTTCCTTGTCTTTTCATACTGCTCGAGTTTCTTTCTGCTTGGTGCAACTGTTGTGTTTTTGAAATTTACCCCCTGGCCTTTCTTTCCAGTGGGCCGCAGGTATCTTTGCTCCCCCCGCTCCGGCACCTTGCTGCTCCCCAGTGCGCGCCACCGACTCCAGCCGCAGGGCGATTGCCTATCAGGCTATGCACCCCTCCGTGCGGAGAAAAGGAGCTCCCGCAGTCAAACTTTGCACGATGGAAATCTGTCTGGAGCCCCTCGATTTCGCTGGAAATTGGCGGCGGCCGACTATGGGTTCTGGCGGGGCGGCCCAAGCCGCTCAGGGTGACCGCAGCTTGCAAAAGCGGTTGCTGGTGTCCGGGACCTGACCTCTGCACCCGCCGCGTTGCCACCTGTGGAGCCGGTTATCTGTGGCCGCGTGGTTAGGGACCCGGAGGGAGAAGCAGCTGCTCCCAGAGTGAGCGCTGTGCCTTCCGGGGGAGCCCGGGTGGCGGAAGCCCACTGCGGGTTCGGGCGGGGCGGCCCAAGCTGCTCAGGGTAGCCGCGGTTTGCAAAAGCGATTGCTGGCTCCGGGACTTGACTTCTGTACCCGCCGCGGTGCCACCTGTGGAGCCGGTTATCTGTGGCCGCGTGGTTAGGGACCGGGATGGAGAAACAGATGCTCCCAGAGCGAGCACTATGCCCTCCGGGGGAGCCCGGATGGCAGAGGCCCACTGCGGGTTCGTGCGGGGCGGCCCAAGCCACTCAGGGTAACCGCCGCTTACAAAAGCGATTGCTGGCTCCGGGACCTGACCTCTGCACCCGCCGCTTTGCCACCTGTGGAGCCGGTTATCTGTGGCCACGTGGTTAGGGACCCGGAGGGAGAAGCAGCTGCTCCCAGAGTGAGCACTGTGCCTTCCGGGGGAGCCCGGATGGCGGAGGCCGACTGCGGGTTCAGGCGGGGCGGCCCAAGCTGCTCAGGGTAACCGCCGCTTGCAAAAGCGATTGGTGGCTCCGGGACTTGACTTCAGCACCCGCCGTGGTGCCACCTGAGGAGCCGGTTATCTGTGGCCGCGTGTTTAGGGACCCGGAGGGAGAAGTAGCTGCTCCCAGAGTGAGCGCTATGCCTTCCGAGGGAGCCCGGATGGCGGAGGCCGACCGCGGGTTCGGGCGGGGCGGCCCAAGCCGCTCAGGGTAACCGCCGCTTGCAAAAGCGATTGCTGGTTTCGGGACCTGACCTCGGCACCCGCCGAGTTGCCACCTGTGGAGCCGGTTATCTGTGGCCGCGTGGTTAGGGACCCGGAGGGAGAAGTAGCTGCTCCCAGAGTGAGCGCTATGCCTTCCGAGGGAGCCCGGATGGCGGCAGCCGACTGCGGGTTCGGGCGGGGCGGCCCAAGCCGCTCAGGGTAACCGCCGCTTGCAAAAGCGATTGCTGGTTCCGGGACCTGACCTCTGCACCCGCCGAGTTGCCACCTGTGGAGCCGGTTATCTGTGGCCGCGTGGTTAGGGACCCGGAGGGAGAAGTAGCTGCTCCCAGAGTGAGCGCTATGCCTTCCGAGGGAGCCCGGATGGCGGAGGCCGACCGCGGGTTCGGGCGGGGCGGCCCAAGCCGCTCAGGGTAACCGCCGCTTGCAAAAGCGATTGCTGGTTCCGGGACCTGACCTCTGCACCCGCCGAGTTGCCACCTGTGGAGCCGGTTATCTGTGGCCGCGTGGTTGGGGACCCGGAGGGAGAAGTAGCTGCTCCCAGAGTGAGCGCTATGCCTTCCGAGGGAGTCCGGATGGCGGCGGCTGACTGCGGGTTCGGGCGGGGCGGCCCAAGCCGCTCAGGGTAACCGCCGCTTGCCAAAGCGATTGGTGGCTCCGGGACTTGACTTCAGCACCCACCGAGGTGCCACCTGAGGAGCCGGTTATCTGTGGCCGCGTGGTTAGGGACCCGGAGGGAGAAGCAGCTGCTCCCAGAGTGAGTGCTATACCTTCCGGGAGAGCCCGGATGGCGGAGGCCGACCGCGGGTTCGGCCAGTGCGGCCCAAGCCGCTCAGGGTAAACGCCGCTTGCAAAAGCGATTGCTGGTTCCGGGACCTGACCTCTGCACCCGCCGAGTTGCCACCTGTGGAGCCGGTTATCTGTGGCCGCGTGGTTAGGGACCCGGAGGGAGAAGTAGCTGCTCCCAGTGTGAGCGCTATGCCTTCCGGGGGAGCCCGGATGGCGGAGGCTGACTGCGGGTTCGGGCGGGGCGGCCCAAGCCGCTCAGGGTAACCGCCGCTTGCAAAAGCGATTGCTGGTTCCGGGACCTGACCTCTGCACCCGCCGAGTTGCCACCTGTGGAGCCGGTTATCTGTGGCCGCGTGGTTGGGGACCCGGAGGGAGAAGTAGCTGCTCCCAGAGTGAGCGCTATGCCTTCCGAGGGAGCCCGGATGGCGGAGGCCGACCGCGGGTTCAGGCGGGGCGGCCCAAGCCGCTCAGGGTAACCGCCGCTTGCAAAAGCGATTGCTGGTTCCGGGACCTGACCTCTGCACCCGCCAAGTTGCCACCTGTGGAGCCGGTTATCTGTGGCCATGTGGTTGGGGACCCGGAGGGAGAAGTAGCTGCTCCCAGAGTGAGCGCTATGCCTTCCGAGGGAGTCCGGATGGCGGCGGCTGACTGCGGGTTCGGGCGGGGCGGCCCAAGCCGCTCAGGGTAACCGCCGCTTGCCAAAGCGATTGGTGGCTCCGGGACTTGACTTCAGCACCCACCGAGGTGCCACCTGAGGAGCCGGTTATCTGTGGCCGCGTGTTTAGGGACCCGGAGGGAGAAGCAGCTGCTCCCAGAGTGAGTGCTATACCTTCCGGGAGAGCCCGGATGGCGGAGGCCGACCGCGGGTTCGGCCGGTGCGGCCCAAGCCGCTCAGGGTAAACGCCGCTTGCAAAAGCGATTGCTGGTTCCGGGACCTGACCTCTGCACCCGCCGCGTTGCCACCTGTGGAGCCGGTTATCTGTGGCCGCGTGGTTAGGGACCCGGAGGAAGAAGTAGCTGCTCCCAGTGTGAGTGCTATGCCTTCCGGGGGAGCCCGGATGGCGGAGGCTGACTGCGGGTTCGGGCGGGGCGGCCCTAGCCGCTCAGGGTAACCGCCGCTGCAAAAACGATTGCTAGCTCCGGGACTTGACTTCTGCACCCTCCGCGTTGCCACCTGTGGAGCCGGTTAGCTATGGCCGCGTGGTTAGGAACCGGACAGGTGGGGTGGCTGCTTGCTATTGGCACATGAGAAAGGGAAGAGCTCTCAGGATGGGAAGAGGGGGCCGCTTCGAGACTCATTGGGTATGGCACGAGGCTGCTGGGTGTGGTGTTGGCCTGGGCCCACTGAGTGGGGCAGATCCGTGGTCTGTGTTTCTGTACGCTCCTCTGTAGCCTGTGTTGGCAGCAGATCAGGGAATTGCGATCAGAAGTGCTCCCAGTAACACAGGCACCAGCCCCCAGAGTGTGTGCCTATCCGTTTCCCCACCTGGCCTGACTTAGTGCCTGTCTTGCCTCAGGGCTGAGACCCTACAATCTCTGATGAGGGTGTCTGTGGTCCAGATCCAACCTGCATGGCCAACATGCTCAGACCTTCAGCTGGGTCCTAGGCTGCTGCAACCAAACTCTGTTAACTGGGTGGCCGACAACAGAGGAAGTGTCTTCCGTTGAGCTCCAGAGGCTCAACACAGTAGGTGTTGGGCTGTCCCAGTGCCATAACCCCTCCCAGGTTTCAAGGGGACTGTCTCCCCAACTCTCCCAGCCCTTGCCCACTCTCCTATTGCTGCCCACGATCTGTGGTTCCCATATGGGCATCCCGCCCTGGCTCCAACCTCACATATCCGGTATCCCCCAGTCTCCCTGGTATCTGGGTCCAGACTCTCCTCTTCCTACAAGAATATCAGATATTGGATTTGGTCCCAGTTGATGCTGTGTTCCATCATGTGAGCTCTTAGCTTCATCACTGTGCAAAGACTCTTTTCCCACACAAGTTCGCACGACTTTTGGCTGGCTAAGAATTTTCAGGCGACACTTTTCTAATGAGTACACTTTCCTTCCTTCCGATCTCCCACCAGTGAGCATTCCTCGCACCCTTGTCCTAGTTCCTTTATGGCAGTTTCCCTCCTTATGGCTGAGAGGACCTAGTGACCCCTGAATTCACACGTTCTCCTTAATCACCAACACACTGCAGAATTCTCCAGGGGGGCATATATGCTCCTGGAAGTTGGTGTTGGAAATAGTTCTCCATCCATTAATCACTCCCTCACTCACTAATGTCCTTGTGTCCTTGAGAAAGGCTCTCCCTTTCCTGGTTTTCCTGAATAGAAATCCTCTTGCCTCTTGGGTGAATAGGGTTATGGGTTGTGCAGAGGGTTTTGGTCCACTGAGCATCTTAGAGACTGTCCTTTATGGAGCCTAATGATCCTCACTGGGGAATGAGGCCAGGGTCCTAACTGTGGTTAGTTAGAGAGGGAAAGAAGGACGAGGGAAACTCAGATGTCCCTTCATGGCCCCTGGAGTTAGAGGACTTACCCCTTTGCACCTGGGATCAGGAGACCTCATTTCCTCGAGGACACGCACACTCAGACGTTAATCTTGAGTGTGGGTTCCTTTCTGGGGTCCAGGGCTGTTGTTAGCCACCAGGAATGACAGTGCTCTCCATGCTGAGTGGAGCCATTTTTGCCAGGAAAGAGAGCCCATGGTCACGCCTTGTGCAAAGCATCCCACGCCAGGGGCTCCCATGCCTACATTCCTGTCCTGAAAGGAAGCCACTCAGAGGCAAGGTGGGTCCAACCACCTCCCATGTGTTCACTCATCACTGTGTTCCAGCAGTCACCCCAGTGAACAGTCCTGATGGGATTGGATGTGGCTCAGAATGTCACCCTCATGAGCTCTACCCTGCCACAGCTGCAGTTCTGCAGTGGGAGAAACTCAAAACCTCAAAACACATGCACATGAAAGAAAAGAGCAAGAGCCAGAGCCCAAACAGGCCAGGTGTGGCAAAGACAGCTGGAGTGCCTAGGTTGGGACTCAGAATTATGTCAGTGGGGTGGCATTGCTGCTGGCACCAGCATGATAACCGAGAGCCAGCCCTGCTCATTTTGGGGAGCAGTGTGTTGGGGAAGGCAGCAGAAATTGAGAGGCAGGATTGAGTTTGGCCCTAGGAGGAGGTTGGGTAAGAGGCCAGTGTGGGTTGGAGAGCCTGGGCAGATAGACAGAGGCCAGGGCACACCCCAAAGCCTGGAGACTGCACTTGATGTCCAGGGTTGTGAAACACCACTTCCCCTCTTACTCACAACTGAGAGCAAGGGGCATTGATGAGTTCAGTTTGTGTGCGGCTGCATCCAAGGTGGCTCGGCTAGGAACCTCTGTTTCCTTGACTCAGGAGGCTGGGAGTCCAGGCTCCACTGAGGCTCGGCTGGGAGGATCGGAGTCTGAGTTTATGCCTGTGTTCCCTGTAGGATCCATGTTGGCTGAGCCTCAGTGTTTTTGTAATGAGAGGATGGGTGACCGTCATGTCTTTATCACAGGACACACTTGCTAAATGGATTTGTTTGCTCTGAGGAGGAAAGAGAGAGGGGGGAGTGGTGCTGGAGACAGGGATGCAGACAGGGGTCATGGACTTGGCATAACTCAGTCTTGGAGGTGATATCCCATCACCTGTACCCACTTCAATTCCCATGAATCCAGAGGCTGAGCCCCCTTGAGGTGAGGGGTGAACCGGTTCTGGGCAGCAGGATGCTGTGGTACCTCGGAGTCTCTGTGAGACCCCAACACTAGACACACTTGGCCCTTTTGAAATCTTAGGAGAAGCCTTGGGAAGTTGTATGGCAGAGGGGAGCAGAGATTAGAGATTAATTAGAGATTAATTAAACCCTAGAGATTAGATGCTACCCTACTTTCCAGAAAAGACTGGGCACACCATGAGTTGCACAATGATGGGACCAGGGTCCAAAAGCTGCTGAGAGGGAAGGACTGGTTGTGAATGCATTTTTGAAGGCTCCAAGCTGGAACTCTAGTGGCACCAAGCAGGGCAGACGCTGGTGGGGATGTTTGGGTAGTTGTTGGTGAACACCTGCGCACCTGAGATGGGTAGGCATGGAGGAGAAATCGGCAGCCCATAGGGCTGTTGAAAGTGGTCTTATGTGAAAAGAGGCTCAGGTATGGGCACAGGAAATGACATCATTGCCTTGACAATGGATCAAACAGAACATGGAACCCTGGTATCCAGGCACCCACTTCACTGACCAAGCCATCCGAGCTCACTTGGTTGGAGCCACTGGAGGGAGAAGGATGTTCTCCTGTGGTTGCAGACAATGCCGAGCCTCAGGCTCGCAGGAATCTCAGCGGGGCCAACTAGCCCTTTTGTGGATACACTGGGTGAGGCTTCATCTTAGACGCCAGAGCCTCTGGCGATTGTTGCAGAGGAGCTCAAGAGTAACAGTGAGTAGCACAGGGCAGGTGAGCCCAGCAGGCCCTCTAGTCTGATCCCTGATGAATGGCCCAGGACTCCTATTCTGACTCTGTGTGTGTGTGTGTGTGTGTGTCTGTGTGTGTTTGTACTGATGGGAACTGTCCCATTGTGCTTTGACTCTAGTGTATTGGCACAAGTCATTTTTCTGTTTGTCACCATTTCCATTTTGAACCCACCATTCTTGGTCCCAACCCAGGGTGAAAATGATCAGAACACGGAGGAGCCCTTCAGGGTTCAGAGCCTTGAACCTTACAGGCAGGACCAGCTTAGGAATGAGCTCCTGCCTGTCATTTGTGGGAGGAACCTACATTTCAGCAGCAACATGGGGTTAATCTCCTGGGATTTCATCCCCACCCAGCAGGTGCTGGATCTCTTGTTCCCAAAACAGCCACCTTCTTCAGTCTTTACTCCTGGTGCCACTCCACATCCTCCAAGGGGACAAGAACCTCAGGTTCTGGATGGATGTTGTAGAATGCCCACAGAGCCAACTGCCAGGCTGGGTGGGGTGCAGTTGCTGGGCTTTGCTGATGTTGTCATCCCCCACAGTTCTTGGAACCTTCTGTGGCAGTGGCATCCAGGACCCCAGCAGCTGTGAGTAGCAGCTCCTCACTGCTTCACTCCAGCGAGCAGGTGGAAGACAGCCGCGTTGTTCACGTCCTCCTAGAGGGACAGAGCCTGAGGGAGACAAAGCGCATCCCGGTAAGCCCGACAGCAGGGCTGCCTCCTGGGTGTCCACACAGTGGAAGGCAGGAGACACAGCCAACCCCAGGGCTATGGTGGGAAATAAAGAAGAGAGAGGTCCGTCTTAAGGGCTTGACCTGAGGAGGGAGAGCATCAGCATGCCCAGCTTCAGTGGTGAGTGGGCCTGTGTATTGTGGGTTTTGCAGGCCAGAAGTGCAGACGGAAGTGCTGTGGACAGATGAAGGCAGAGATATGTCCAGGGTGCAGGCTGCAGTGCCTAGAACTTGGTATTCTCAATGAGTGAAGTTGGAGCAGAGGAGGTGGCAGTGACTTGTCACATGTGTAGGAGGGGATGTGTTCCTGGTGGCAGGGAAGAGAACCTCCTTAGCATGACTAGGTGTAGGAATTTGGGGTCGGGATCACCTGGGGGGTCATGCCAAAGCTTCGGAATGTTAGGCTTTGCATGTATGTAAATACGGAGCTAAAGGGGTTCTTGGTAGAATTTCTATGGATGTGCAGTAGACACGCTAATGCTGCAGGTGTCCAGCTGCAGAGGAGACATGTTCAGTGACTGCCAGTGCTGAGTCAAGTACATCATGACAACCAGACCCGCACCGAGCTTCCAGAGGCCAGGGCCTCTCAAAGCTATCATGAAGCACTCAAGTGCACACTCTTGTATCTGAGTCTGTTTTGTGTCGTGGCAGTCAGGACCCAAATTTTCAGTGCATCTGCCTCTTGCACCCACAAAGGCAGCCTGCATCCCAGATCACACTTGGTGCGCAGATCCCTGGCCCATTGCTCTCATCTCAGTGAGATGAGAGTGTGTCTGTGCATAGGCAGTTTGGTCCTTTGACATGAGTGGAATGTGACTCCCCAGGGGGAGGGGAGATGGCAGGTACAGGCAGATATTTGTACCAGGATTGTTCTAGTAGCACATTGCAAGAACCCAGGTGGTATATGGAGGACACACTCAGGTAGCAGGATAACAAGATTGTGCCCTTGTATATGTAGCTGAGATTTCTCCTGAATGTTTGACCACAGTCTTCTGGGTAGCTCTTCTAAAAGCCATTCTCTGATGACATTTGTCCCACCCTGATCCAGGTGACCTTTCAGGAGACGGTGACAAGCCTCATCCGCAGGGCCTTGGACCAAAATTTGTTGCAGCATGAGGATGTGGACAACTTTGAGCTGCTGTATATGATGTCTGAGGATGAGAGTAAGTAGGACAATCAGACAGTGGGGAGACATGATCCACAGTGGGCTCAGGATAACTGACAGCCAAGAGAAAGTGGGCCTTGGCCCCAAAATACCAAAGTGTGATGGGCCTGGCGGAGACTCTCAGGGGTTGTGGGTGTTTTGTGGTATAATCCTTGAGTGCCACCTAACAATTCTCTCCACTTCGCTCTGCAGAAATCAAGGTCTCTGACCACTCACTCGTGTGTCTGTCCATGAATCTGGGAATACAATATTTCATGGTGAGGAAACGCCCCCAGGTCAAGGGAAAGGAGGTAAACACCTACCTTATTCAAGCTGTGCATGTGCTGCCATTCCACTCCGACCTGAGGAAATAAGAAGCCTCAGCACCTGGACATATTTGCTGGAAGCCCATAGAGCCAACTGACAGTCTGGGGTGGCTTTCTGTTTCTGGGTTTGCTGATGTTCCATCCCCCACAGTTCTCAGAATCAACCTGCAAGTCCTCCAGGCCGCTTTCCCACAAGCAGGTGGGAGACACCTGCTTAATTCGTGTCCACTTACAAACACAAAGTCCAGAGATGGCCAAGAGTGTTCTGGTAAGCCTGGGAGCAGGGGTGTCCCGTGGTGCTTACACCTGGGTGGGGAGCAGACACTGGTCCAATACCATGGACTACTCATGCCCTCTTGAATTTGGAGCTTCTGGATGATCAGGAGGATAGATGGGAATCAAGAAGGGAGAGGTCAGTGTGAAGGGCTGGAGCTGAGATGAGCGAGTGCAGCAGCTTGTCCACTGCCATGTCTGAGGGAGTCTGTGTGTCAGGTGGCAGCATGCAGTCCAGAAGGGCAGGGACAGGTATGGGTGACAGATGAGAATAGGACAGGAACTAGGTTGCAGGTTCCCTTGTATGGGATGCTGACGTCTATGGAGGAGGACAGCAGTGTGAGGTTCTCCATGTTCCTTGAACAAGGAGCTGAGAGAGTCTCTCTGCAGAGTCGATATGGATGTGGAGCAAGCACACTAAATGTCCAGGTAACCCAATGACCACCCTTGCCGGATGAGGTGGCCTCCTACATCCCAGCCAGCACTGAGCCTCTGGAGGCCAGGAGCTCTCGTGGCTATCTTTCAGCTCTCCTGTGTGTGGTCATGTTCCTGGGTCTGTTTTTGGCCCTGGCAATCCAGACCAAAGCCTCTAGGTTTTGTGCCTAGGCCATTCCCAATGCCGCCTGCATCCTCGGGCAGACCTGGGATCTTGGAGGCTATTGTCCCATTCCTCCCAACTTGTGGGATGAGATTGCATCTGTATGCAGGTAGTGGGGTCCTTTCACTCCGAGAGGAGTGCAGCTCCACAAAGAGCAATGGCAGGCCCAGGAAGTCCTATGTACAAGGATTGGGCTAGTAGCCTGTGGGAAGAGCCCACATGATGAGCAGGAGGTCAGCCTCGGGTAGTAGGGTCATGGATATTGCCCTTGTATTTAGAGTGGAGGTGCCTCCAGAATGCCCCTGCCCACTGTCCTTGAGTAGTCACTTCAAGGCCCATTTCCTGAAGGCCTGTCTCCCATGCTGCTCCAGGTGACCTGCCACGATAGGGCTCCTGTCATCATCCGCAGCGCCCTCGACCTACACTTCCTTACTGAGGAGAATCCAGAGGATTATGAGCTGGGCCAAATCATCTCTCGCCGTCAGAGTAAGTGAGACAATCAGATAGCAGAGAGCAAGGGTCAGGATGTGGACTCAGGTCAACTCTTAGCAACAAAGAGTAGTCTCTGACCCCCAAGAACACTCCAACAGGTGTGTTGGGTTCGTGCACAAAGCCAACTGCACTTCTGCTGGTGGAAGGTCTTGAGGTCCAATGGTATACCCCGGTGGATATTGCGGCTCCCCACCAGGTGCCCTCCCCTGGACATGAACAGGCATCCAAAGCTGACATCTTTGAGGAGTGAGGAGGAAAGCCTCTCTCCAGGAGCAGTATGTTTTCATGGTCTGGGATAGGAGTGGTTTCAAAGGAACATGGGAATGCATGGGCTAAAGAGGGAACTGGCATTTTGTGGACTGAAGCAGTACTATTGAAAGCCTTCTGTGTGACCAAAAAACCACTGCCTGGGCAGAGCATTGCCAGGATTCTAGCAAGCAGTAACAGGATGAAATTGGGAAGAAAACACAGCCTGGGAGACAGCCTGAATCATCTGTTTTTGCATAAATTCCATGGTCTTACGCACCTGAGTCCACTAGGCAAGGAGTGATCACAATAGCCAGGTTGTGATCCCTAACTAAAGTCAGATGAGGGCTTCCTGAGCACGTAGCCACAGAGCTCATCTGATAATAATGCCAGCGCTTTTTCGTTGGTTGGTTGGTTGGTTTTTGTGAGCCAAACACCACAGCAGCCATTATCCCAGCCTATGTACCCTGAAGACCACCATCCCTATGAGTTCTAGGATCACTTGTCTCCTATCTTAACCTACTGTTAGGTTAGTAGAGTCTATGGAAGAGGAAGTCTGTCTGGGGCCTTGGTAGCCTAAGAAATTCATAGCAGAGATCTCCACATCCAACCCAGAAGGGATGGAGAACAGGCTCTAGGTTAGAGGAGGGCGACAGGAAACACATGTTCAGAGGAAGGAGAAGCGGCTGTTGTATTCCCCCACTCGGGGTCATGGCACCACTGGGCCATACACCATGTTGGAGGGAAGCAGTCCCTTTGCTGGTCTTTGGAACCATTGTTCTCAGTAGGGCAGTATTTGGAATGTGGCCTCCATTCTCAGAAGCCTGGTTCACATGGAGGCGGGCTCCACCAACGCAGAAGCATGGCTCTAACGTGGTATCCGCGCTGGTCAGCCTGTCCTCACTGTGGCCATACTTGAGGAAAATAACTCAGAGGAGGAATCCTAGGCCTTTTTTCTCTGGGTTTCATAGCTTTCTCTTTGGTTGTGCACTGAGGCTGTCCATAAAGCTCTAGTGTGTGGCAGTGGAGAGCTCCTCAGCCCTTGCCACAAAGGCATAGACTGGGAGAGAGAGAACGAGGCTGGCAGAGAGGGAGAGAGAGAAAGATGGAGAGGGAGGACCTCTCCTTGGAGAATGAGGATTCAGTGGAGCCAACAGGAACAAGGTACTGTTGCCCAGGGCACAACCCTCTTTAGGTCTTACTCCAACCATGCTCAACCTTTCTTCCAGTCCCTCCCACCCCCGAGTAGTGTATTCATCTTGAATGAGAATTTCATGTTGACATCAGAGCACTCACCATCCAATGCTTCCCTCCAAACCCACCTATGAAGATGGCTCATGTGGGGACTGAATCTTCGGCACAGGAGCCTTTTGTGGGAGATTTCAGATGCAAACCCTAGTGGTGTGCTTTGGCAGATGCAAGAGGACCTGAGATATTCTGGAGTCCAAAGCCTTCGGTAGGAACAGACATTAGGTCTGTTGAAGTGCTCTGCCTAGTTCTTCCTCAGGGAGGACTGTGGAGGCTGTCTTTGTTGGTATTGGTGCTGAATTGGAGAGCTCTCAGGTGTGTGGCTCTGGCCTTTTCTGGCACAGGCTCTCAGATGTTGGCGTGTCCTAGGGAGCACCTCCTGAGTGCCACCTTCTTTTTGTACACCCCTCCCTCCCCAGAGCTGAGGATTCCAGCAGAGGCCAACGTATTTTATGCCAAGAATCCTCACAAAAAATCCAACTTTGTGCTGAGGAAAAGGAGCCTCTCCCAAAAGAATGATGGGTGGATCGAGCCTCAACCTCCCTCTCGTCCTGCAAAGAAGGCTCCTGCCCTCCTGAGGATGCTTGCTAAACCATTCTGTTGCTGTGTGCCTGGGCGGGGCTGAGGCAGCCCAGGAATATTTACATTGATTACTATTTTCTTCAAAGTTTGAATCTATAGTTTGCCATTGTCCTTGACCTTGTTTAGTAACACAGTTGTTACTCTATCCTGTATTTGTTGTTTCCATTAATATATTATTATTATTTTAAAATATATATGTTTTTGTTACCTGATCTACTGTGATGATTTGAGTATACTAAATGTAGCAGTGATTCCTAAAGGACACATCCAAACCAACAGGAAGGAATGTTTCATTCTATCAGCAAGAACTTTGGTTTTTAGGAGTTTGGCAGATGGCATTATCTGAGTCAGTTTTCCAATGGGGGCAATGAAGTATCAGCTATGATGGTACAAACACAAACAAAGACACACAAACACACACAAGAGCACACACACTCACTGAGAGATAGATAGACAGATGGAGTTGGTCTCTGCTGAAATACTTTGGAGACATGGTTCTGATTTCTCCCCTTTTGGAGTATTTTCAATTGCACAAGGTGTCTTGCAAATGAACCCATGTCTGAGGAAGACATGCATGTGTACTTCACATGCCACTTTTCACATAGCAGGAAGGTCATGTAATATTTTTCATGCAGCTGTCTTTTGACTGTGAACCATCCCATGAGGTCAGCTGTGGAATTTTCAACTTGTCGCATCACAATGGGGATCCACTCTTTGGATTTGGGGATATTTCCGATTTTCTTGATTCAGATTGGAATGATATATATATTAGTTTTTGATGAAAATTCTGCATTTGATGGTAATGAATGTCGTGCATCTAGGAATCTGTAGAGTGCAGACAATGAATGGATGCCTACTGTTGTCTGGACTGGTCTGAAAAGTCCTGTAGCATCTGAGCATGTGTTAGGGCTGTACAGGTCTTGCCAAAAGTCCAGGTCAGATGATCCTGCACAAAGCTGAACTCCTAGTGGTCTCCACAACAGTGTAAGGGCCAAGGAGGAACTCACTTCCACACAGAAGTTGGGAAGCTACCTTATGAAGGTGATCATAGGTACGGGATTATTAATATATCCAGGTTGGCATCTATTATTTTTTTAGCTTTTGACTTTCGCAGCTGTGGGCATCTTGACAACCATCAACTCCCTGTAAGCACAGACAACTCTATAAGAACCTGAGGATAAATTTCCCTGTGCATGTCCCCTTGTGAAACTGCTTAAGCACCGCCTGGTTTACACACAGGTGGAATTTCTAGGTCAAAGTGTGCATGTTTACTTCTTTGACTAAGCACTGCCAGGTGGCTCTTCTGCATAGCTCTACCTGTGGCCAGGATTGTATTATCTAGCTTTCTAACTTTTGCATGTTGAGTAGATACATAGTGGGAACACACTGTTTTTGTTGGTATTTTTCTTGGTATCTATTCTGATGCTTTTCACTGGGGGATTTTTTCCTGTGAAAATGGGCTTCCTCTACTTGACCTTATTTTCTTCTTTTTAAAATTTTTTCAATGTGACTTTTTAATTTTAGTTTTATTAAAGACATTGCCCCTTGCTTGCATAGTCTATATCTAAAGCACTAGTCCTTGCTCCAAGGCCCAGCTTGCTCTCAGCTGCCCCAGGAGGGGAACAGTCTTTGGCGGTAGACAAGAGACGCCCCTGCAGGGGGCACAAGTGCTTTGGCCCTCTGGTGTCTTGCCAGCAGTGCTTCCCATGCTCACAGAGGGTTGCAGACACTGAGTCAATGGTCCAGGTGGTCTTTTGTTCAGTCTGATCTCAAATTGAGCTCCTCTGAGAGGTCATATTGAAGTCCTTGTGTGTACCTGATCCATCATTTTAAACAATATTCCAAGTTCACTTTTTGTGTGTACGTGGGTTCTGGGGATTGAACCCAGGGCCTTGAGCCTGTGAGGCAAGTGACCTACCTGAGCTACACCCTCAGAGACCCCTGTAAAAGTATTTCCCCTTTGCCTCGGGGTCTAAGTTGCCAAGGCTGACCTCAAACGTTCCTCTTGCCTCAGCCTCCCTGGTGGCTGGCATGACAGGCATGCACCTGGGACTGTCACACTCGAGCCTGTGATGGGAACTCATGTGCATCTGTCCAGGGCTGAGCATGGTTAGGCAGAGCTGTGCTCCAGGCTCCCTGCAGGGCTCTGGAGGCTTCTGCTGCCCAGCAGCCCTGGTGCCATGGCCAGGGCTCCTCCCAGCCGAGGGCAGGCAGCTGCCCATTGCTGTAGGCTGACCTTATTTTCTTCTTATGGCACTCGTCCGTTCTCTGGAGTATGTTGTATGGTTTGTCCATTAGGAGTCTAACAGGTCCTCTAGAACCTTCAAACAATTAGTAAAATTCCTGAACAGTAAGTGAGCGCGCGCAGAAATTGGGCTAATATTTTGGGAAGAACAATGTTGGATGATATATTCATGGCTTGAATATGTCATCAAACATGAAGTTATATTTTATTACTTACAAAATAATAAAATAATGAAGCAATACCATGGGCTGAGCTAAAATAAATCCTTAGGATCTTAGGCATTCTGTAATAAATCTGTGTCACTTGAAGTATAGAGTTGATCGACTCTGAGTAATGAAACAGAAGTAAAGGTATCAAAGCCAATGATCATCTGTTTCCAATTTTCTGTGATTTGGTTCAAGTGGTAAAGTGGTGATATTTATTAATAATGGATCGAATAGGTTCATAATTGTTTTAGAGTACAATTAGATGCCTTCAAACTTTAGGCTACATGGGCACATTTGAGAACGGTTCCAGCCATTCTCTCATCCTTTGGGTCATTCCCCTCCTATGTCCTGTGAGACATTTTCTATGTGAGGCTTTAAGAAGAAGAAGAGAATATTCTGTAAAGAAAACCTTGTGATCTGTGCAGTATGAAGTTGAATGGATTCATTCAGAAATCAGAAATTCTATTGAAAGATATTTATTTGCATGAGCCAAATAAAACCTATTTTTAGGCATCCTGGTGAAGACAAGGTTTTATCTTTATGTCTCATTTTCTATGTTTTGTTGTTGTTGTTGTTGTTAGAATGAAATTCATATGTTGCCAGACCATTGTATCAGATGTGTAACTAGATGCCATTTAAATTACCCACTTTTACATGGTAGACAGTTTTTAATGAACACTGCCTGTCTGCACCTTTTTTAAAAACAGGACTGGGATCAGAAGCCCAAATACCAATGGTTAGCTGGAGCATATTTTTCATTTGGCCTATCTGTCAGTATTCCCTGAGGTCATCTGTGCAATCAGCTTCGTTACTCCTGCTCCCTCACTGGATTTCATAGAAACCATATGCTATGTATGAATCAGGGACACCAATCCCACAACATAGCATTCTTGGAATATCCAAAGTCCCACTTTTCACTTCGCCATGCCTGAGATCAGCAGTAATATTTATCAGCAAATGTGAGATTTTCAAAGATCCAATTCTATGTGCTCCTTTCTCATAGAGCCTTAGGCAGGGATATAGCTTACATAAATATTAAGTAAAGTCCATAGTTTTTAAAATGTCATCCATTGAATAGTTGACACATGTCTGAGATACTTTTTATTTTGGAGGAGGTATTATTTAATAGGGAATTCCAACAGCTACCTAATAGTGAAATGAGAAGTCTTGCATCCATTTTATTTTGTTTCTGATGATTTTTATGAGTAAGGGTAAGATACTTCCTTGTTCTGATGCAGATGTTGCCCACTTTTGTGAATGGATGCGGGGTGTCACCTACTACTTGCATATCTGCATATTGGGCTTGACACTGCTATCGTACTTGGTAGTTGGCAAAAAGTCAATACTGAAGTTAAGCTCTTGTGTTCTAGCAGCAGAGCTGAAGATCCTTGATGTGCCACCTTCTGCAATCCATGCTGCTCTCTTCATGTTCCTTATTGACTTCCTGGTGATGAGCATCATGGTCTCCTGGTCTTGAGAATGGCCAAGCATTGCTCTGTGAATGTGGAAGATGGGCATGTGGAAGGCTCCAGGGAGGAGGGATCATTGAACATGTACTCGAATCCATGTGCCTGTTGAATGACCTGTTTTTTTATTTTTGGGTTTTAAGGGAGACACTGCCCTAAAACACTTCTGTGCAGCTGGGGATGCAGGCTTCTGCTTCACCTTGCAGGAAGCATTAACGAATCCTTTCCAGAAGACATGAGAAGAGAGAAGTGAGCCTCTGGTATCATGCAGGTTCCTTGCATTGCCCATGGGCTAGAAGAGAGAAGAGTTGCTTCATGAGATTTGATCCCCTTTTTCCTGAAAAGTTCCACACAGAGGTGAGTCCCCAGCATGTTTAGAAATCATTTCAGACACCTTTCTGGACGGAATTGAATCGGAGCCCCTGATGATGTGGAAGAGCTAAAGATGGGTTTGCTATGAATTTTCTATTTCATTCATCAGGGCCTGAGTCAAGTCAGTCATTGTGCTGTCAACACATGAGCTGCTGGTCAAATGTGAGGAAGTGGTCTTGCTTTATGAAAACACCACCCTGATTCAGTGAGCCAGAGGCAGCCTGCAGTCCCTGTTTTCCTGTAAAGGCAGATTGCTGTGGATGGCCTCTGGCCTCGTCATGCAGCCCTGCTCAGAGTAGGGGATTGAGGGACCAGGCAGATCCCTAGTTCCTTTTGACCTTTATTGCCATTGGGCCACCCCAGGGTCCTTGGACTCTACCTGGTCTTCTGGCCTGGGTCAGGGGATGTGAGGTTTGGAATTCCCCTCTGTGGCAGGATCCCAGCCCCCCCAGCCACTTGAGGTCAGCACATCCTTCCCTAATTGTGTTAGAGTTGGAGACTTCTCCCACCCATCCTCATCCATGCTCATCCCACATTTTGTAGCTTGGCACCTGAGGACCTTTATTCATTGACTTAGTTGTTAGTGATGATGGTTACTAAGACTAAGTGACTCTTTCAAGTCACATCACTTGCATGGTAGGGCTAGAGCATGGATCTTCCTAATTGATTTCATGGGACTCTCTCATGGAAACTGTGACTGCTTCCTAAACACACACTCTACATTTGGAGTGTCAAAATTCTTGCCACTGCCTCCTTGGCAAGTGTATCTTGTCTTCTACGTGGGAATTTCACAAATATTTTCCTTTGGTTTGTGGAGGTCATGCAGAAGGGATTTCATTTGAAATAGCCCAAACAAGAAATACCAGTTGTCTTTTTCGCACATGGATGTGTGTAGTGAACACCCCTTTCTGTGTGCTTGCATGAGTTACTCCTTTGAATGTGTTGAAGAATGGTTGGCTGGGGAGCAAGTTAACGAGAGATGGATATCAATGGTTGTCAAGTATTCTGACGTGAAGAATGTATTGAGGATGTGAAGGCTTTTCTAGCCAGTTCCTATGGCTCAGTCAGGGATCAGTCAGAGGATTCTGTCTGGTAGACTCTTTGGCACAGATGTCAAAGTGGCCTGGTCTTACCCTGTCCAGGACTGAATGCTGAGCTTGAGTGGGAGCTTCTTGTCATTTCAAGCATTTCCATGAGTCTGTCCTCTGTTCTCTTGTATCCAAGTGGTTTCTAATAGGAAAGCAGAACAAAAATTGAAAGTATGGTGATTGATTATTTTTACCAATGTTATTTCAATCCACTTTGTTTAATACGAAATTACCTTTATGCTAGTAAGATTTCATATGTGAGGAAATAATGAAAATATTGGGGTTAGGGGATGAGAATATGCAAATCAAACATTTTTGAGCACCAAGACCCGTTTTTTGTTTTTGTTTTTGTTTTTTTTTAACTTAAATAATATTAAGTGCCAGAGGACCACCGCTGCCATTCAGCCTCAACAACCTCCAGGTCCAGCCTCCAGGTGGCCCATTTCACCAGGGTGTGTGGGACCACACTGTCCTGGGATGAGAGAACAGTACCCACGGATGTTGACATCTCACAGAGTAGATATTGCCAGTGACAGTAGGGAGCTATTGGCACATGAGGAAGGGAAGAGCTCTCAGGATGGGAAGAGGGGGCCGCTTCGAGACTCATTGGGTATGGCACGAGGCTGCTGGGTGTGGTGTTGGCCTGGGCCCACTGAGTGGGGCAGATCCGTGGTCTGTGTTTCTGTACCCTCCTCTGTAGCCTGTGTTGGCAGCAGATCAGGGAATTGCGATCAGAAGTGCTCCCAGTAACACAGGCACCAGCCCCCAGGGTGTGTGCCTATCGGTTTCCCCACCTGGCCTGACTTAGTGCCTGTCTTGCCTCAGGGCTGAGACCCTACAATCTCTGATGAGGGTGTCTGTGGTCCAGATCCAACCTGCATGGCCAACATGCTCAGACCTTCAGCTGGGTCCTAGGCTGCTGCAACCAAACTCTGTTAACTGGGTGGCCGACAACAGAGGAAGTGTCTTCCGTTGAGCTCCAGAGGCTCAACACAGTAGGTGTTGGGCTGTCCCAGTGCCATAACCCCTCCCAGGTTTCAAGGGGACTGTCTCCCCAACTCTCCCAGCCCTTGCCCACTCTCCTATTGCTGCCCACGATCTGTGGTTCCCATATGGGCATCCCGCCCTGGCTCCAACCTCACATATCCGGTATCCCCCAGTCTCCCTGGTATCTGGGTCCAGACTCTCCTCTTCCTACAAGAATATCAGATATTGGATTTGGTCCCAGTTGATGCTGTGTTCCATCATGTGAGCTCTTAGCTTCATCACTGTGCAAAGACTCTTTTCCCACACAAGTTCGCACGACTTTTGGCTGGCTAAGAATTTTCAGGCGACACTTTTCTAATGAGTACACTTTCCTTCCTTCCGATCTCCCACCAGTGAGCATTCCTCGCACCCTTGTCCTAGTTCCTTTATGGCAGTTTCCCTCCTTATGGCTGAGAGGACCTAGTGACCCCTGAATTCACACGTTCTCCTTAATCACCAACACACTGCAGAATTCTCCAGGGGGCCATATATGCTCCTGGAAGTTGGTGTTGGAAATAGTTCTCCATCCATTAATCACTCCCTCACTCACTAATGTCCTTGTGTCCTTGAGAAAGGCTCTCCCTTTCCTGGTTTTCCTGAATAGAAATCCTCTTGCCTCTTGGGTGAATAGGGTTATGGGTTGTGCAGAGGGTGTTGGTCCACTGAGCATCTTAGAGACTGTCCTTTATGGAGCCTAATGATCCTCACTGGGGAATGAGGCCAGGGTCCTAACTGTGGTTAGTTAGAGAGGGAAAGAAGGACGAGGGAAACTCAGATGTCCCTTCATGGCCCCTGGAGTTAGAGGACTTACCCCTTTGCACCTGGGATCAGGAGACCTCATTTCCTCGAGGACACGCACACTCAGACGTTAATCTTGAGTGTGGGTTCCTTTCTGGGGTCCAGGGCTGTTGTTAGCCACCAGGAATGACAGTGCTCTCCATGCTGAGTGGAGCCATTTTTGCCAGGAAAGAGAGCCCATGGTCACGCCTTGTGCAAAGCATCCCACGCCAGGGGCTCCCATGCCTACATTCCTGTCCTGAAAGGAAGCCACTCAGAGGCAAGGTGGGTCCAACCACCTCCCATGTGTTCACTCATCACTGTGTTCCAGCAGTCACCCCAGTGAACAGTCCTGATGGGATTGGATGTGGCTCAGAATGTCACCCTCATGAGCTCTACCCTGCCACAGCTGCAGTTCTGCAGTGGGAGAAACTCAAAACCTCAAAACACATGCACATGAAAGAAAAGAGCAAGAGCCAGAGCCCAAACAGGCCAGGTGTGGCAAAGACAGCTGGAGTGCCTAGGTTGGGACTCAGAATTATGTCAGTGGGGTGGCATTGCTGCTGGCACCAGCATGATAACCGAGAGCCAGCCCTGCTCATTTTGGGGAGCAGTGTGTTGGGGAAGGCAGCAGAAATTGAGAGGCAGGATTGAGTTTGGCCCTAGGAGGAGGTTGGGTAAGAGGCCAGTGTGGGTTGGAGAGCCTGGGCAGATAGACAGAGGCCAGGGCACACCCCAACGCCTGGAGACTGCACTTGATGTCCAGGGTTGTGAAACACCACTTCCCCTCTTACTCACAACTGAGAGCAAGGGGCATTGATGAGTTCAGTTTGTGTGCGGCTGCATCCAAGGTGGCTCGGCTAGGAACCTCTGTTTCCTTGACTCAGGAGGCTGGGAGTCCAGGCTCCACTGAGGCTTGGCTGGGAGGATCGGAGTCTGAGTTTATGCCTGTGTTCCCTGTAGGATCCATGTTGGCTGAGCCTCAGTGTTTTTGTAATGAGAGGATGGGTGACCGTCATGTCTTTATCACAGGACACACTTGCTAAATGGATTTGTTTGCTCTGAGGAGGAAAGAGAGAGGGGGGAGTGGTGCTGGAGACAGGGATGCAGACAGGGGTCATGGACTTGGCATAACTCAGTCTTGGAGGTGATATCCCATCACCTGTACCCACTTCAATTCCCATGAATCCAGAGGCTGAGCCCCCTTGAGGTGAGGGGTGAACCGGTTCTGGGCAGCAGGATGCTGTGGTACCTCGGAGTCTCTGTGAGACCCCAACACTAGACACACTTGGCCCTTTTGAAATCTTAGGAGAAGCCTTGGGAAGTTGTATGGCAGAGGGGAGCAGCCTCTGCATCTCAGTCCCCTCCAACTTGCCATGGTGTAGAGAGGGAACTGCAGCCACGATGGGACGGACATTGGCCATGTCCCTGTGTGGGACACAGGCCTGATTGAGTTAGGGTGCATTCTTTGTCTCTCCCTTTCTTGTGATTATCCCATCTCTACATTTGTGCTTTAGCCACCTGTGAGTCCCATCTCTGGTTTCAGAGAGAACAGAGGGTGTTATGGGCCAATAGACACAATAAACCCTAGAGATTAGATGCTACCCTACTTTCCAGAAAAGACTGGGCACACCATGAGTTGCACAATGATGGGACCAGGGTCCAAAAGCTGCTGAGAGGGAAGGACTGGTTGTGAATGCATTTTTGAAAGCTCCAAGCTGGAACTCTAGTGGCACCAAGCAGGGCAGATGCTGGTGGGGATGTTTGGGTAGTTGTTGGTGAACACCTGCGCACCTGAGATGGGTAGGCATGGAGGAGAAATCGGCAGCCCATAGGGCTGTTGAAAGTGGTCTTATGTGAAAAGAGGCTCAGGTATGGGCACAGGAAATGACATCATTGCCTTGACAATGGATCAAACAGAACATGGAACCCTGGTATCCAGGCACCCACTTCACTGACCAAGCCATCCGAGCTCACTTGGTTGGAGCCACTGGAGGGAGAAGGATGTTCTCCTGTGGTTGCAGACAATGCCGAGCCTCAGGCTCCCAGGAATCTCAGGGGGGCCAACTAGCCCTTTTGTGGATACACTGGGTGAGGCTTCATCTTAGACGCCAGAGCCTCTGGCGATTGTCGCAGAGGAGCTCAAGAGTAACAGTGAGTAGCACAGGGCAGGTGAGCCCAGCAGGCCCTCTAGTCTGATCCCTGATGAATGGCCCAGGACTCCTATTCTGACTCTGTGTGTGTGTGTGTGTGTGTGTGTGTGTGTGTGTGTGTGTGTGTTTGTACTGATGGGAACTGTCCCATTGTGCTTTGACTCTAGTGTATTGGCACAAGTCATTTTTCTGTTTGTCACCATTTCCATTTTGAACCCACCATTCTTGGTCCCAACCCAGGGTGAAAATGATCAGAACACGGAGGAGCCCTTCAGGGTTCAGAGCCTTGAACCTTACAGGCAGGACCAGCTTAGGAATGAGCTCCTGCCTGTCATTTGTGGGAGGAACCTACATTTCAGCAGCAACACGGGGTTAATCTCCTGGGATTTCATCCCCACCCAGCAGGTGCTGGATCTCTTGTTCCCAAAACAGCCACCTTCTTCAGTCTTTACTCCTGGTGCCACTCCACATCCTCCAAGGGGACAAGAACCTCAGGTTCTGGATGGATGTTGTAGAATGCCCACAGAGCCAACTGCCAGGCTGGGTGGGGTGCAGTTGCTGGGCTTTGCTGATGTTGTCATCCCCCACAGTTCTTGGAACCTTCTGTGGCAGTGGCATCCAGGACCCCAGCAGCTGTGAGTAGCAGCTCCTCACTGCTTCACTCCAGCGAGCAGGTGGAAGACAGCCGCGTTGTTCACGTCCTCCTAGAGGGACAGAGCCTGAGGGAGACAAAGCGCATCCCGGTAAGCCCGACAGCAGGGCTGCCTCCTGGGTGTCCACACAGTGGAAGGCAGGAGACACAGCCAACCCCAGGGCTATGGTGGGAAATAAAGAAGAGAGAGGTCCGTCTTAAGGGCTTGACCTGAGGAGGGAGAGCATCAGCATGCCCAGCTTCAGTGGTGAGTGGGCCTGTGTATTGTGGGTTTTGCAGGCCAGAAGTGCAGACGGAAGTGCTGTGGACAGATGAAGGCAGAGATATGTCCAGGGTGCAGGCTGCAGTGCCTAGAACTTGGTATTCTCAATGAGTGAAGTTGGAGCAGAGGAGGTGGCAGTGACTTGTCACATGTGTAGGAGGGGATGTGTTCCTGGTGGCAGGGAAGAGAACCTCCTTAGCATGACTAGGTGTAGGAATTTGGGGTCGGGATCACCTGGGGGGTCATGCCAAAGCTTCGGAATGTTAGGCTTTGCATGTATGTAAATACGGAGCTAAAGGGGTTCTTGGCAGAATTTCTATGGATGTGCAGTAGACACGCTAATGCTGCAGGTGTCCAGCTGCAGAGGAGACATGTTCAGTGACTGCCAGTGCTGAGTCAAGTACATCATGACAACCAGACCCGCACCGAGCTTCCAGAGGCCAGGGCCTCTCAAAGCTATCATGAAGCACTCAAGTGCACACTCTTGTATCTGAGTCTGTTTTGTGTCGTGGCAGTCAGGACCCAAATTTTCAGTGCATCTGCCTCTTCCACCCACAGAGGCAGCCTACATCCCAGATCACACTTGGTGCGCAGATCCCTGGCCCATTGCTCTCATCTCAGTGAGATGAGAGTGTGTCTGTGCATAGGCAGTTTGGTCCTTTGACATGAGTGGAATGTGGCTCCCCAGGGGGAGGGGAGATGGCAGGTACAGGCAGATATTTGTACCAGGATTGTTCTAGTAGCACATTGCAAGAACCCAGGTGGTATATGGAGGACACACTCAGGTAGCAGGATAACAAGATTGTGCCCTTGTATATGTAGCTGAGATTTCTCCTGAATGTTTGACCACAGTCTTCTGGGTAGCTCTTCTAAAAGCCATTCTCTGATGACATTTGTCCCACCCTGATCCAGGTGACCTTTCAGGAGACGGTGACAAGCCTCATCCGCAGGGCCTTGGACCAAAATTTGTTGCAGCATGAGGATGTGGACAACTTTGAGCTGCTGTATATGATGTCTGAGGATGAGAGTAAGTAGGACAATCAGACAGTGGGGAGACATGATCCACAGTGGGCTCAGGATAACTGACAGCCAAGAGAAAGTGGGCCTTGGCCCCAAAATACCAAAGTGTGATGGGCCTGGCGGAGACTCTCAGGGGTTGTGGGTGTTTTGTGGTATAATCCTTGAGTGCCACCTAACAATTCTCTCCACTTCGCTCTGCAGAAATCAAGGTCTCTGACCACTCACTCGTGTGTCTGTCCATGAATCTGGGAATACAATATTTCATGGTGAGGAAACGCCCCCAGGTCAAGGGAAAGGAGGTAAACACCTACCTTATTCAAGCTGTGCATGTGCTGCCATTCCACTCCGACCTGAGGAAATAAGAAGCCTCAGCACCTGGACATATTTGCTGGAAGCCCATAGAGCCAACTGACAGTCTGGGGTGGCTTTCTGTTTCTGGGTTTGCTGATGTTCCATCCCCCACAGTTCTCAGAATCAACCTGCAAGTCCTCCAGGCCGCTTTCCCACAAGCAGGCGGGAGACACCTGCTTAATTCGTGTCCACTTACAAACACAAAGTCCAGAGATGGCCAAGAGTGTTCTGGTAAGCCTGGGAGCAGGGGTGTCCCGTGGTGCTTACACCTGGGTGGGGAGCAGACACTGGTCCAATACCATGGACTACTCATGCCCTCTTGAATTTGGAGCTTCTGGATGATCAGGAGGATAGATGGGAATCAAGAAGGGAGAGGTCAGTGTGAAGGGCTGGAGCTGAGATGAGCGAGTGCAGCAGCTTGTCCACTGCCATGTCTCAGGGAGTCTGTGTGTCAGGTGGCAGCATGCAGTCCAGAAGGGCAGGGACAGGTATGGGTGACAGATGAGAATAGGACAGGAACTAGGTTGCAGGTTCCCTTGTATGGGATGCTGACGTCTATGGAGGAGGACAGCAGTGTGAGGTTCTCCATGTTCCTTGAACAAGGAGCTGAGAGAGTCTCTCTGCAGAGTCGATATGGATGTGGAGCAAGCACACTAAATGTCCAGGTAACCCAATGACCACCCTTGCCGGATGAGGTGCCCTCCTACATCCCAGCCAGCACTGAGCCTCTGGAGGCCAGGAGCTCTCGTGGCTATCTTTCAGCTCTCCTGTGTGTGGTCATGTTCCTGGGTCTGTTTTTGGCCCTGGCAATCCAGACCAAAGCCTCTAGGTTTTGTGCCTAGGCCATTCCCAATGCCGCCTGCATCCTCGGGCAGACCTGGGATCTTGGAGGCTATTGTCCCATTCCTCCCAACTTGTGGGATGAGATTGCATCTGTATGCAGGTAGTGGGGTCCTTTCACTCCGAGAGGAGTGCAGCTCCACAAAGAGCAATGGCAGGCCCAGGAAGTCCTATGTACAAGGATTGGGCTAGTAGCCTGTGGGAAGAGCCCACACGATGAGCAGGAGGTCAGCCTCGGGTAGTAGGGTCATGGATGTTGCCCTTGTATTTAGAGTGGAGGTGCCTCCAGAATGCCCCTGCCCACTGTCCTTGAGTAGTCACTTCAAGGCCCATTTCCTGAAGGCCTGTCTCCCATGCTGCTCCAGGTGACCTGCCACGATAGGGCTCCTGTCATCATCCGCAGCGCCCTCGACCTACACTTCCTTACTGAGGAGAATCCAGAGGATTATGAGCTGGGCCAAATCATCTCTCGCCGTCAGAGTAAGTGAGACAATCAGATAGCAGAGAGCAAGGGTCAGGATGTGGACTCAGGTCAACTCTTAGCAACAAAGAGTAGTCTCTGACCCCCAAGAACACTCCAACAGGTGTGTTGGGTTCGTGCACAAAGCCAACTGCACTTCTGCTGGTGGAAGGTCTTGAGGTCCAATGGTATACCCCGGTGGATATTGCGGCTCCCCACCAGGTGCCCTCCCCTGGACATGAACAGGCATCCAAAGCTGACATCTTTGAGGAGTGAGGAGGAAAGCCTCTCTCCAGGAGCAGTATGTTTTCATGGTCTGGGATAGGAGTGGTTTCAAAGGAACATGGGAATGCATGGGCTAAAGAGGGAACTGGCATTTTGTGGACTGAAGCAGTACTATTGAAAGCCTTCTGTGTGACCAAAAAACCACTGCCTGGGCAGAGCATTGCCAGGATTCTAGCAAGCAGTAACAGGATGAAATTGGGAAGAAAACACAGCCTGGGAGACAGCCTGAATCATCTGTTTTTGCATAAATTCCATGGTCTTACGCACCTGAGTCCACTAGGCAAGGAGTGATCACAATAGCCAGGTTGTGATCCCTAACTAAAGTCAGATGAGGGCTTCCTGAGCACGTAGCCACAGAGCTCATCTGATAATAATGCCAGCGCTTTTTCGTTGGTTGGTTGGTTGGTTTTTGTGAGCCAAACACCACAGCAGCCATTATCCCAGCCTATGTACCCTGAAGACCACCATCCCTATGAGTTCTAGGATCACTTGTCTCCTATCTTAACCTACTGTTAGGTTAGTAGAGTCTATGGAAGAGGAAGTCTGTCTGGGGCCTTGGTAGCCTAAGAAATTCATAGCAGAGATCTCCACATCCAACCCAGAAGGGATGGAGAACAGGCTCTAGGTTAGAGGAGGGCGACAGGAAACACATGTTCAGAGGAAGGAGAAGCGGCTGTTGTATTCCCCCACTCGGGGTCATGGCACCACTGGGCCATACGCCATGTTGGAGGGAAGCAGTCCCTTTGCTGGTCTTTGGAACCATTGTTCTCAGTAGGGCAGTATTTGGAATGTGGCCTCCATTCTCAGAAGCCTGGTTCACATGGAGGCGGGCTCCACCAACGCAGAAGCATGGCTCTAACGTGGTATCCGTGCTGGTCAGCCTGTCCTCACTGTGGCCATACTTGAGGAAAATAACTCAGAGGAGGAATCCTAGGCCTTTTTTCTCTGGGTTTCATAGCTTTCTCTTTGGTTGTGCACTGAGGCTGTCCATAAAGCTCTAGTGTGTGGCAGTGGAGAGCTCCTCAGCCCTTGCCACAAAGGCATAGACTGGGAGAGAGAGATTGAGGCTGGTAGAGAGGGAGAGAGAGAAAGATGGAGAGGGAGGACCTCTCCTTGGAGAATGAGGATTCAGTGGAGCCAACAGGAACAAGGTACTGTTGCCCAGGGCACAACCCTGTTTAGGTCTTACTCCAACCATGCTCAACCTTTCTTCCAGTCCCTCCCACCCCCCAGTAGTGTATTCATCTTGAATGAGAATTTCATGTTGACATCAGAGCACTCACCATCCAATGCTTCCCTCCAAACCCACCTATGAAGATGGCTCATGTGGGGACTGAATCTTCGGCACAGGAGCCTTTTGTGGGAGATTTCAGATGCAAACCCTAGTGGTGTGCTTTGGCAGATGCAAGAGGACCTGAGATATTCTGGAGTCCAAAGCCTTCGGTAGGAACAGACATTAGGTCTGTTGAAGTGCTCTGCCTAGTTCTTCCTCAGGGAGGACTGTGGAGGCTGTCTTTGTTGGTATTGGTGCTGAATTGGAGAGCTCTCAGGTGTGTGGCTCTGGCCTTTTCTGGCACAGGCTCTCAGATGTTGGCGTGTCCTAGGGAGCACCTCCTGAGTGCCACCTTCTTTTTGTACACCCCTCTCTCCCCAGAGCTGAGGATTCCAGCAGAGGCCAACGTATTTGATGCCAAGAATCCTCACAAAAAATCCAACTTTGTGCTGAGGAAAAGGAGCCTCTCCCAAAAGAATGATGGGTGGATCGAGCCTCAACCTCCCTCTCGTCCTGCAAAGAAGGCTCCTGCCCTCCTGAGGATGCTTGCAAAACCATTCTGTTGCTGTGTGCCTGGGCGGGGCTGAGGCAGCCCAGGAATATTTACATTGATTACTATTTTCTTCAAAGTTTGAATCTATAGTTTGCCATTGTCCTTGACCTTGTTTAGTAACACAGTTGTTACTCTATCCTGTATTTGTTGTTTCCATTAATATATTATTATTATTTTAAAATATATATGTTTTTGTTACCTGATCTACTGTGATGATTTGAGTATACTAAATGTAGCAGTGATTCCTAAAGGACACATCCAAACCAACAGGAAGGAATGTTTCATTCTATCAGCAAGAACTTTGGTTTTTAGGAGTTTGGCAGATGGCATTATCTGAGTCAGTTTTCCAATGGGGGCAATGAAGTATCAGCTATGATGGTACAAACACAAACAAAGACACACAAACACACACAAGAGCACACACACTCACTGAGAGATAGATAGACAGATGGAGTTGGTCTCTGCTGAAATACTTTGGAGACATGGTTCTGATTTCTCCCCTTTTGGAGTATTTTCTATTGCACAAGGTGTCTTGAAAATGAACCCATGTCTGAGGAAGACATGCATGTGTACTTCACATGCCACTTTTCACATAGCAGGAAGGTCATGTAATATTTTTCATGCAGCTGTCTTTTGACTGTGAACCATCCCATGAGGTCAGCTGTGGAATTTTCAACTTGTAGCATCACAATGGGGATCCACTCTTTGGATTTGGGGATATTTCCGATTTTCTTGATTCAGATTGGAATGATATATATATTAGTTTTTGATGAAAATTCTGCATTTGATGGTAATGAATGTCGTGCATCTAGGAATCTGTAGAGTGCAGACAATGAATGGATGCCTACTGTTGTCTGGACTGGTCTGAAAAGTCCTGTAGCATCTGAGCATGTGTGAGGGCTGTACAGGTCTTGCCAAAAGTCCAGGTCAGATGATCCTGCACAAAGCTGAACTCCTAGTGGTCTCCACAACAGTGTAAGGGCCAAGGAGAAACTCACTTCCACACAGAAGTTGGGAAGCTACCTTATGAAGGTGATCATAGATACGGGATTATTAATATATCCAGGTTGGCATCTATTATTTTTTTAGCTTTTGACTTTCGCAGCTGTGGGCATCTTGACAACCATCAACTCCCTGTAAGCACAGACAAGTCTATAAGAACCTGAGGATAAATTTCCCTGTGCATGTCCCCTTGTGAAACTGCTTAAGCACCGCCTGGTTTACACACAGGTGGAATTTCTAGGTCAAAGTGTGCATGTTTACTTCTTTGACTAAGCACTGCCAGGTGGCTCTTCTGCATAGCTCTACCTGTGGCCAGGATTGTATTATCTAGCTTTCTAACTTTTGCTTGTTGAGTAGATACATAGTGGGAGCACACTGTTTTTGTTGGTATTTTTCTTGGTATCTATTCTGATGCTTTTCACTGGGGGATTTTTTCCTGTGAAAATGGGCTTCCTCTACTTGACCTTATTTTCTTCTTTTTAAAATTTTTTCAATGTGACTTTTTAATTTTAGTTTTATTAAAGACATTGCCCCTTGCTTGCATAGTCTATATCTAAAGCACTAGTCCTTGCTCCAAGGCCCAGCTTGCTCTCAGCTGCCCCAGGAGGGGAACAGTCTTTGGCGGTAGACAAGAGACGCCCCTGCAGGGGGCACAAGTGCTTTGGCCCTCTGGTGTCTTGCCAGCAGTGCTTCCCATGCTCACAGAGGGTTTCAGACACTGAGTCAATGGTCCAGGTGGTCTTTTGTTCAGTCTGATCTCAAATTGAGCTCCTCTGAGAGGTCATATTGAAGTCCTTGTGTGTACCTGACCCATCATTTTAAACAATATTCCAAGTTCACTTTTTGTGTGTACGTGGGTTCTGGGGATTGAACCCAGGGCCTTGAGCCTGTGAGGCAAGTGACCTACCTGAGCTACACCCTCAGAGACCCCTGTAAAAGTATTTCCCCTTTGCCTCTGGGTCTAAGTTGCCAAGGCTGACCTCAAACGTTCCTCTTGCCTCAGCCTCCCTGGTGGCTGGCATGACAGGCATGCACCTGGGACTGTCACACTCGAGCCTGTGATGGGAACTCATGTGCATCTGTCCAGGGCTGATCATGGTTAGGCAGAGCTGTGCTCCAGGCTCCCTGCAGGGCTGTGGAGGCTTCTGCTGCCCAGCAGCCCTGGTGCCATGGCCAGGGCTCCTCCCAGCCGAGGGCAGGCAGCTGCCCATTGCTGTAGGCTGACCTTATTTTCTTCTTATGACACTCGTCCGTTCTCTGGAGTATGTTGTATGGTTTGTCCATTAGGAGTCTAACAGGTCCTCTAGAACCTTCAAACAATTAGTAAAATTCCTGAACAGTAAGTGAGCGCGCGCAGAAATTGGGCTAATATTTTGGGAAGAACAATGTTGGATGATATATTCATGGCTTGAATATATCATCCAACATGAAGTTATTTTTTATTACTTACAAAATAATAAAATAATGAAGCAATACCATGGGCTGAGCTAAAATAGATCCTTAGGATCTTAGGCATTCTGTAATAAATCTGTGTCACTTGAAGTATAGAGTTGATCGACTCTGAGTAATGAAACAGAAGTAAAGGTATCAAAGCCAATGATCATCTGTTTCCAATTTTCTGTGATTTGGTTCAAGTGGTAAAGTGGTGATATTTATTAATAATGGATCGAATAGGTTCATAATTGTTTTAGAGTACAATTAGATGCCTTCAAACTTTAGGCTACATGGGCACATTTGAGAACGGTTCCAGCCATTCTCTCATCCTTTGGGTCATTCCCCTCCTATGTCCTGTGAGACATTTTCTATGTGAGGCTTTAAGAAGAAGAAGAGAATTTTCTGTAAAGAAAACCTTGTGATCTGTGCAGTATGAAGTTGAATGGATTCATTCAGAAATCAGAAATTCTATTGAAAGATATTTATTTGCATGAGCCAAATAAAACCTATTTTTAGGCATCCTGGTGAAGACAAGGTTTTATCTTTATGTCTCATTTTCTATGTTTTGTTGTTGTTGTTGTTGTTAGAATGAAATTCATATGTTGCCAGACCATTCTATCAGATGTGTAACTAGATGCCATTTAAATTACCCACTTTTACATGGTAGACAGTTTTTAATGAACACTGCCTGTCTGCACCTTTTTTAAAAACAGGACTGGGATCAGAAGCCCAAATACCAATGGTTAGCTGGAGCATATTTTTCATTTGGCCTATCTGTCAGTATTCCCTGAGGTCATCTGTGCAATCAGCTTCGTTACTCCTGCTCCCTCACTGGATTTCATAGAAACCATATGCTATGTATGAATCAGGGACACCAATCCCACAACATAGCATTCTTGGAATATCCAAAGTCCCACTTTTCACTTCGCCATGCCTGAGATCAGCAGTAATATTTATCAGCAATTGTGAGATTTTTCAAAGATCCAATTCTATGTGCTCCTTTCTCATAGAGCCTTAGGCAGGGATATAGCATACATAAATATTAAGTAAAGTCCATAGTTTTTAAAATGTCATCCATTGAATAGTTGACACATGTCTGAGATACTTTTTATTTTGGAGGAGGTATTATTTAATAGGGAATTCCAACAGCTACCTAATAGTGAAATGAGAAGTCTTGCATCCATTTTATTTTGTTTCTGATGATTTTTATGAGTAAGGGTAAGATACTTCCTTGTTCTGATGCAGATGTTGCCCACTTTTGTGAATGGATGCGGGGTGTCACCTACTACTTGCATATCTGCATATTGGGCTTGACACTGCTATCGTACTTGGTAGTTGGCAAAAAGTCAATACTGAAGTTAAGCTCTTGTGTTCTAGCAGCAGAGCTGAAGATCCTTGATGTGCCACCTTCTGCAATCCATGCTGCTCTCTTCATGTTCCTTATTGACTTCCTGGTGATGAGCATCATGGTCTCCTGGTCTTGAGAATGGCCAAGCATTGCTCTGTGAATGTGGAAGATGGGCATGTGGAAGGCTCCAGGGAGGAGGGATCATTGAACATGTACTCGAATCCATGTGCCTGTTGAATGACCTGTTTTTTTTATTTTTGGGTTTTAAGGGAGACACTGCCCTAAAACACTTCTGTGCAGCTGGGGATGCAGGCTTCTGCTTCACCTTGCAGGAAGCATTAACGAATCCTTTCCAGAAGACATGAGAAGAGAGAAGTGAGCCTCTGGTATCATGCAGGTTCCTTGCATTGCCCATGGGCTAGAAGAGAGAAGAGTTGCTTCATGAGATTTGATCCCCTTTTTCCTGAAAAGTTCCACACAGAGGTGAGTCCCCAGCATGTTTAGAAATCATTTCAGACACCTTTCTGGACGGAATTGAATCAGAGCCCCTGATGATGTGGAAGAGCTAAAGATGGGTTTGCTATGAATTTTCTATTTCATTCATCAGGGCCTGAGTCAAGTCAGTCATTGTGCTGTCAACACATGAGCTGCTGGTCAAATGTGAGGAAGTGGTCTTGCTTTATGAAAACACCACCCTGATTCAGTGAGCCAGAGGCAGCCTGCAGTCCCTGTTTTCCTGTAAAGGCAGATTGCTGTGGATGGCCTCTGGCCTCGTCATGCAGCCCTGCTCAGAGTAGGGGATTGAGGGACCAGGCAGATCCCTAGTTCCTTTTGACCTTTATTGCCATTGGGCCACCCCAGGGTCCTTGGACTCTACCTGGTCTTCTGGCCTGGGTCAGGGGATGTGAGGTTTGGAATCCCCCTCTGTGGCAGGATCCCAGCTCCCCAGCCATTTGAGGTCAGCACATCCTTCCCTAATTGTGTTAGAGTTGGAGACTTCTCCCACCCATCCTCATCCATGCTCATCCCACATTTTGTAGCTTGGCACCTGAGGACCTTTATTCATTGACTTACTTGTTAGTGATGATGGTTACTAAGACTAAGTGACTCTTTCAAGTCACATCACTTGCATGGTAGGGCTAGAGCATGGATCTTCCTAATTGATTTCATGGGACTCTCTCATGGAAACTGTGACTGCTTCCTAAACACACACTCTACATTTGGAGTGTCAAAATTCTTGCCACTGCCTCCTTGGCAAGTGTATCTTGTCTTCTACGTGGGAATTTCACAAATATTTTCCTTTGGTTTGTGGAGGTCATGCAGAAGGGATTTCATTTGAAATACCCAAACAAGAAATACCAGTTGTCTTTTTCGCACATGGATGTGTGTAGTGAACACCCCTTTCTGTGTGCTTGGATGAGTTACTCCTTTGAATTTGTTGAAGAATGGTTGGCTGGGGAGCAAGTTAACGAGAGATGGATATCAATGGTTGTCAAGTATTCTGACGTGAAGAATGTATTGAGGATGTGAAGGCTTTTCTAGCCAGTTCCTATGGCTCAGTCAGGGATCAGTCAGAGGATTCTGTCTGGTAGACTCTTTGGCACAGATGTCAAAGTGGCCTGGTCTTACCCTGTCCAGGACTGAATGCTGAGCTTGAGTGGGAGCTTCTTGTCATTTCAAGCATTTCCATGAGTCTGTCCTCTGTTCTCTTGTATCCAAGTGGTTTCTAATAGGAAAGCAGAACAAAAATTGAAAGTATGGTGATTGATTATTTTTACCAATGTTATTTCAATCCACTTTGTTTAATACGAAATTACCTTTATGCTAGTAAGATTTCATATGTGAGGAAATAATGAAAATATTGGGGTTAGGGGATGAGAATATGCAAATCAAACATTTTTGAGCACCAAGACCCGTTTTTTGTTTTTTTTTTTTTTTTTTTTAACTTAAATAATATTAAGTGCCAGAGGACCACCGCTGCCATTCAGCCTCAACAACCTCCAGGTCCAGCCTCCAGGTGGCCCATTTCACCAGGGTGTGTGGGACCACACTGTCCTGGGATGAGAGAACAGTACCCACGGATGTTGACATCTCACAGAGTAGATATTGCCAGTGACAGTAGGGAGCTATTGGCACATGAGGAAGGGAAGAGCTCTCAGGATGGGAAGAGGGGGCCGCTTCGAGACTCATTGGGTATGGCACGAGGCTGCTGGGTGTGGTGTTGGCCTGGGCCCACTGAGTGGGGCAGATCCGTGGTCTGTGTTTCTGTACCCTCCTCTGTAGCCTGTGTTGGCAGCAGATCAGGGAATTGCGATCAGAAGTGCTCCCAGTAACACAGGCACCAGCCCCCAGAGTGTGTGCCTATCCGTTTCCCCACCTGGCCTGACTTAGTGCCTGTCTTGCCTCAGGGCTGAGACCCTACAATCTCTGATGAGGGTGTCTGTGGTCCAGATCCAACCTGCATGGCCAACATGCTCAGACCTTCAGCTGGGTCCTAGGCTGCTGCAACCCAACTCTGTTAACTGGGTGGCCGACAACAGAGGAAGTGTCTTCCGTTGAGCTCCAGAGGCTCAACACAGTAGGTGTTGGGCTGTCCCAGTGCCATAACCCCTCCCAGGTTTCAAGGGGACTGTCTCCCCAACTCTCCCAGCCCTTGCCCACTCTCCTATTGCTGCCCACGATCTGTGGTTCCCATATGGGCATCCCGCCCTGGCTCCAACCTCACATATCCGGTATCCCCCAGTCTCCCTGGTATCTGGGTCCAGACTCTCCTCTTCCTACAAGAATATCAGATATTGGATTTGGTCCCAGTTGATGCTGTGTTCCATCATGTGAGCTCTTAGCTTCATCACTGTGCAAAGACTCTTTTCCCACACAAGTTCGCACGACTTTTGGCTGGCTAAGAATTTTCAGGCGACACTTTTCTAATGAGTACACTTTCCTTCTTTCCGATCTCCCACCAGTGAGCATTCCTCGCACCCTTGTCCTAGTTCCTTTATGGCAGTTTCCCTCCTTATGGCTGAGAGGACCTAGTGACCCCTGAATTCACACGTTCTCCTTAATCACCAACACACTGCAGAATTCTCCAGGGGGCCATATATGCTCCTGGAAGTTGGTGTTGGAAATAGTTCTCCATCCATTAATCACTCCCTCACTCACTAATGTCCTTGTGTCCTTGAGAAAGGCTCTCCCTTTCCTGGTTTTCCTGAATAGAAATCCTCTTGCCTCTTGGGTGAATAGGGTTATGGGTTGTGCAGAGGGTGTTGGTCCACTGAGCATCTTAGAGACTGTCCTTTATGGAGCCTAATGATCCTCACTGGGGAATGAGGCCAGGGTCCTAACTGTGGTTAGTTAGAGAGGGAAAGAAGGACGAGGGAAACTCAGATGTCCCTTCATGGCCCCTGGAGTTAGAGGACTTACCCCTTTGCACCTGGGATCAGGAGACCTCATTTCCTCGAGGACACGCACACTCAGACGTTAATCTTGAGTGTGGGTTCCTTTCTGGGGTCCAGGGCTGTTGTTAGCCACCAGGAATGACAGTGCTCTCCATGCTGAGTGGAGCCATTTTTGCCAGGAAAGAGAGCCCATGGTCACGCCTTGTGCAAAGCATCCCACGCCAGGGGCTCCCATGCCTACATTCCTGTCCTGAAAGGAAGCCACTCAGAGGCAAGGTGGGTCCAACCACCTCCCATGTGTTCACTCATCACTGTGTTCCAGCAGTCACCCCAGTGAACAGTCCTGATGGGATTGGATGTGGCTCAGAATGTCACCCTCATGAGCTCTACCCTGCCACAGCTGCAGTTCTGCAGTGGGAGAAACTCAAAACCTCAAAACACATGCACATGAAAGAAAAGAGCAAGAGCCAGAGCCCAAACAGGCCAGGTGTGGCAAAGACAGCTGGAGTGCCTAGGTTGGGACTCAGAATTATGTCAGTGGGGTGGCATTGCTGCTGGCACCAGCATGATAACCGAGAGCCAGCCCTGCTCATTTTGGGGAGCAGTGTGTTGGGGAAGGCAGCAGAAATTGAGAGGCAGGATTGAGTTTGGCCCTAGGAGGAGGTTGGGTAAGAGGCCAGTGTGGGTTGGAGAGCCTGGGCAGATAGACAGAGGCCAGGGCACACCCCAACGCCTGGAGACTGCACTTGATGTCCAGGGTTGTGAAACACCACTTCCCCTCTTACTCACAACTGAGAGCAAGGGGCATTGATGAGTTCAGTTTGTGTGCGGCTGCATCCAAGGTGGCTCGGCTAGGAACCTCTGTTTCCTTGACTCAGGAGGCTGGGAGTCCAGGCTCCACTGAGGCTTGGCTGGGAGGATCGGAGTCTGAGTTTATGCCTGTGTTCCCTGTAGGATCCATGTTGGCTGAGCCTCAGTGTTTTTGTAATGAGAGGATGGGTGACCGTCATGTCTTTATCACAGGACACACTTGCTAAATGGATTTGTTTGCTCTGAGGAGGAAAGAGAGAGGGGGGAGTGGTGCTGGAGACAGGGATGCAGACAGGGGTCATGGACTTGGCATAACTCAGTCTTGGAGGTGATATCCCATCACCTGTACCCACTTCCATTCCCATGAATCCAGAGGCTGAGCCCCCTTGAGGTGAGGGGTGAACCGGTTCTGGGCAGCAGGATGCTGTGGTACCTCGGAGTCTCTGTGAGACCCCAACACTAGACACACTTGGCCCTTTTGAAATCTTAGGAGAAGCCTTGGGAAGTTGTATGGCAGAGGGGAGCAGCCTCTGCATCTCAGTCCCCTCCAACTTGCCATGGTGTAGAGAGGGAACTGCAGCCACGATGGGACGGACATTGGCCATGTCCCTGTGTGGGACACAGGCCTGATTGAGTTAGGGTGCATTCTTTGTCTCTCCCTTTCTTGTGATTATCCCATCTCTACATTTGTGCTTTAGCCACCTGTGAGTCCCATCTCTGGTTTCAGAGAGAACAGAGGGTGTTATGGGCCAATAGACACAATAAACCCTAGAGATTAGATGCTACCCTACTTTCCAGAAAAGACTGGGCACACCATGAGTTGCACAATGATGGGACCAGGGTCCAAAAGCTGCTGAGAGGGAAGGACTGGTTGTGAATGCATTTTTGAAGGCTCCAAGCTGGAACTCTAGTGGCACCAAGCAGGGCAGATGCTGGTGGGGATGTTTGGGTAGTTGTGGGTGAACACCTGCGCACCTGAGATGGGTAGGCATGGAGGAGAAATCGGCAGCCCATAGGGCTGTTGAAAGTGGTCTTATGTGAAAAGAGGCTCAGGTATGGGCACAGGAAATGACATCATTGCCTTGACAATGGATCAAACAGAACATGGAACCCTGGTATCCAGGCACCCACTTCACTGACCAAGCCATCCGAGCTCACTTGGTTGGAGCCACTGGAGGGAGAAGGATGTTCTCCTGTGGTTGCAGACAATGCCGAGCCTCAGGCTCCCAGGAATCTCAGCGGGGCCAACTAGCCCTTTTGTGGATACACTGGGTGAGGCTTCATCTTAGACGCCAGAGTCTCTGGCGATTGTCGCAGAGGAGGTCAAGAGTAACAGTGAGTAGCTCAGGGCAAGTGAGCCCAGCAGGCCCTCTAGTCTGATCCCTGATGAATGGCCCAGGACTCCTATTCTGACTCTGTGTGTGTGTGTGTGTGTGTGTGTGTGTGTGTGTGTGTGTGTGTGTTTGTACTGATGGGAACTGTCCCATTGTGCTTTGACTCTAGTGTATTGGCACAAGTCATTTTTCTGTTTGTCACCATTTCCATTTTGAACCCACCATTCTTGGTCCCAACCCAGGGTGAAAATGATCAGAACACGGAGGAGCCCTTCAGGGTTCAGAGCCTTGAACCTTACAGGCAGGACCAGCTTAGGAATGAGCTCCTGCCTGTCATTTGTGGGAGGAACCTACATTTCAGCAGCAACATGGGGTTAATCTCCTGGGATTTCATCCCCACCCAGCAGGTGCTGGATCTCTTGTTCCCAAAACAGCCACCTTCTTCAGTCTTTACTCCTGGTGCCACTCCACATCCTCCAAGGGGACAAGAACCTCAGGTTCTGGATGGATGTTGTAGAATGCCCACAGAGCCAACTGCCAGGCTGGGTGGGGTGCAGTTGCTGGGCTTTGCTGATGTTGTCATCCCCCACAGTTCTTGGAACCTTCTGTGGCAGTGGCATCCAGGACCCCAGCAGCTGTGAGTAGCAGCTCCTCACTGCTTCACTCCAGCGAGCAGGTGGAAGACAGCCGCGTTGTTCACGTCCTCCTAGAGGGACAGAGCCTGAGGGAGACGAAGCGCATCCCGGTAAGCCCGACAGCAGGGCTGCCTCCTGGGTGTCCACACAGTGGAAGGCAGGAGACACAGCCAACCCCAGGGCTATGGTGGGAAATAAAGAAGAGAGAGGTCCGTCTTAAGGGCTTGACCTGAGGAGGGAGAGCATCAGCATGCCCAGCTTCAGTGGTGAGTGGGCCTGTGTATTGTGGGTTTTGCAGGCCAGAAGTGCAGACGGAAGTGCTGTGGACAGATGAAGGCAGAGATATGTCCAGGGTGCAGGCTGCAGTGCCTAGAACTTGGAATTCTCAATGAGTGAAGTTGGAGCAGAGGAGGTGGCAGTGACTTGTCACATGTGTAGGAGGGGATGTGTTCCTGGTGGCAGGGAAGAGAACCTCCTTAGCATGACTAGGTGTAGGAATTTGGGGTCGGGATCACCTGGGGGGTCATGCCAAAGCTTCGGAATGTTAGGCTTTGCATGTATGTAAATACGGAGCTAAAGAGGTTCTTGGCAGAATTTCTATGGATGTGCAGTAGACACGCTAATGCTGCAGGTGTCCAGCTGCAGAGGAGACATGTTCAGTGACTGCCAGTGCTGAGTCAAGTACATCATGACAACCAGACCCGCACCGAGCTTCCAGAGGCCAGGGCCTCTCAAAGCTATCATGAAGCACTCAAGTGCACACTCTTGTATCTGAGTCTGTTTTGTGTCGTGGCAGTCATGACCCAAATTTTCAGTGCATCTGCCTCTTCCACCCACAAAGGCAGCCTGCATCCCAGATCACACTTGGTGCGCAGATCCCTGGCCCATTGCTCTCATCTCAGTGAGATGAGAGTGTGTCTGTGCATAGGCAGTTTGGTCCTTTGACATGAGTGGAATGTGGCTCCCCAGGGGGAGGGGAGATGGCAGGTACAGGCAGATATTTGTACCAGGATTGTTCTAGTAGCACATTGCAAGAACCCAGGTGGTATATGGAGGACACACTCAGGTAGCAGGATAACAAGATTGTGCCCTTGTATATGTAGCTGAGATTTCTCCTGAATGTTTGACCACAGTCTTCTGGGTAGCTCTTCTAAAAGCCATTCTCTGATGACATTTGTCCCACCCTGATCCAGGTGACCTTTCAGGAGACGGTGACAAGCCTCATCCGCAGGGCCTTGGACCAAAATTTGTTGCAGCATGAGGATGTGGACAACTTTGAGCTGCTGTATATGATGTCTGAGGATGAGAGTAAGTAGGACAATCAGACAGTGGGGAGACATGATCCACAGTGGGCTCAGGATAACTGACAGCCAAGAGAAAGTGGGCCTTGGCCCCAAAATACCAAAGTGTGATGGGCCTGGCGGAGACTCTCAGGGGTTGTGGGTGTTTTGTGGTATAATCCTTGAGTGCCACCTAACAATTCTCTCCACTTCGCTCTGCAGAAATCAAGGTCTCTGACCACTCACTCGTGTGTCTGTCCATGAATCTGGGAATACAATCTTTCATCGTGAGGAAACGCCCCCAGGTCAAGGGAAAGGAGGTAAACACCTACCTTATTCAAGCTGTGCATGTGCTGCCATTCCACTCCGACCTGAGGAAATAAGAAGCCTCAGCACCTGGACATATTTGCTGGAAGCCCATAGAGCCAACTGACAGTCTGGGGTGGCTTTCTGTTTCTGGGTTTGCTGATGTTCCATCCCCCACAGTTCTCAGAATCAACCTGCAAGTCCTCCAGGCCGCTTTCCCACAAGCAGGTGGGAGACACCTGCTTAATTCGTGTCCACTTAGAAACACAAAGTCCAGAGATGGCCAAGAGTGTTCTGGTAAGCCTGGGAGCAGGGGTGTCCCGTGGTGCTTACACCTGGGTGGGGAGCAGACACTGGTCCAATACCATGGACTACTCATGCCCTCTTGAATTTGGAGCTTCTGGATGATCAGGAGGATAGATGGGAATCAAGAAGGGAGAGGTCAGTGTGAAGGGCTGGAGCTGAGATGAGCGAGTGCAGCAGCTTGTCCACTGCCATGTCTGAGGGAGTCTGTGTGTCAGGTGGCAGCATGCAGTCCAGAAGGGCAGGGACAGGTATGGGTGACAGATGAGAATAGGACAGGAACTAGGTTGCAGGTTCCCTTGTATGGGATGCTGACGTCTATGGAGGAGGACAGCAGTGTGAGGTTCTCCATGTTCCTTGAACAAGGAGCTGAGAGAGTCTCTCTGCAGAGTCGATATGGATGTGGAGCAAGCACACTAAATGTCCAGGTAACCCAATGACCACCCTTGCCGGATGAGGTGCCCTCCTACATCCCAGCCAGCACTGAGCCTCTGGAGGCCAGGAGCTCTCGTGGCTATCTTTCAGCTCTCCTGTGTGTGGTCATGTTCCTGGGTCTGTTTTTGGCCCTGGCAATCCAGACCAAAGCCTCTAGGTTTTGTGCCTAGGCCATTCCCAATGCCGCCTGCATCCTCGGGCAGACCTGGGATCTTGGAGGCTATTGTCCCATTCCTCCCAACTTGTGGGATGAGATTGCATCTGTATGCAGGTAGTGGGGTCCTTTCACTCCGAGAGGAGTGCAGCTCCACAAAGAGCAATGGCAGGCCCAGGAAGTCCTATGTACAAGGATTGGGCTAGTAGCCTGTGGGAAGAGCCCACACGATGAGCAGGAGGTCAGCCTCGGGTAGTACGGTCATGGATGTTGCCCTTGTATTTAGAGTGGAGGTGCCTCCAGAATGCCCCTGCCCACTGTCCTTGAGTAGTCACTTCAAGGCCCATTTCCTGAAGGCCTGTATCCCATGCTGCTCCAGGTGACCTGCCACGATAGGGCTCCTGTCATCATCCGCAGCGCCCTCGACCTACACTTCCTTACTGAGGAGAATCCAGAGGATTATGAGCGGGGCCAAATCATCTCTCGCCGTCAGAGTAAGTGAGACAATCAGATAGCAGACAGCAAGGGTCAGGATGTGGACTCAGGTCAACTCTTAGCAACAAAGAGTAGTCTCTGACCCCCAAGAACACTCCAACAGGTGTGTTGGGTTCGTGCACAAAGCCAACTGCACTTCTGCTGGTGGAAGGTCTTGAGGTCCAATGGTATACCCCGGTGGATATTGCGGCTCCCCACCAGGTGCCCTCCCCTGGACATGAACAGGCATCCAAAGCTGACATCTTTGAGGAGTGAGGAGGAAAGCCTCTCTCCAGGAGCAGTATGTTTTCATGGTCTGGGATAGGAGTGGTTTCAAAGGAACATGGGAATGCATGGGCTAAAGAGGGAACTGGCATTTTGTGGACTGAAGCAGTACTATTGAAAGCCTTCTGTGTGACCAAAAAACCACTGCCTGGGCAGAGCATTGCCAGGATTCTAGCAAGCAGTAACAGGATGAAATTGGGAAGAAAACACAGCCTGGGAGACAGCCTGAATCATCTGTTTTTGCATAAATTCCATGGTCTTACGCACCTGAGTCCACTAGGCAAGGAGTGATCACAATAGCCAGGTTGTGATCCCTAACTAAAGTCAGATGAGGGCTTCCTGAGCATGTAGCCACAGAGCTCATCTGATAATAATGCCAGCGCTTTTTCTTTGGTTGGTTGGTTGGTTTTTGTGAGCCAAACACCACAGCAGCCATTATCCCAGCCTATGTACCCTGAAGACCACCATCCCTATGAGTTCTAGGATCACTTGTCTCCTATCTTAACCTACTGTTAGGTTAGTAGAGTCTATGGAAGAGGAAGTCTGTCTGGGGCCTTGGTAGCCTAAGAAATTCATAGCAGAGATCTCCACATCCAACCCAGAAGGGATGGAGAACAGGCTCTAGGTTAGAGGAGGGCGACAGGAAACACATGTTCAGAGGAAGGAGAAGCGGCTGTTGTATTCCCTCACTCGGGGTCATGGCACCACTGGGCCATACACCATGTTGGAGGGAAGCAGTCCCTTTGCTGGTCTTTGGAACCATTGTTCTCAGTAGGGCAGTATTTGGAATGTGGCCTCCATTCTCAGAAGCCTGGTTGACATGGAGGCGGGCTCCACCAACGCAGAAGCATGGCTCTAACGTGGTATCCGTGCTGGTCAGCCTGTCCTCACTGTGGCCATACTTGAGGAAAATAACTCAGAGGAGGAATCCTAGGCCTTTTTTCTCTGGGTTTCATAGCTTTCTCTTTGGTTGTGCACTGAGGCTGTCCATAAAGCTCTAGTGTGTGGCAGTGGAGAGCTCCTCAGCCCTTGCCACAAAGGCATAGACTGGGAGAGAGAGAACGAGGCTGGCAGAGAGGGAGAGAGAGAAAGATGGAGAGGGAGGACCTCTCCTTGGAGAATGAGGATTCAGTGGAGCCAACAGGAACAAGGTACTGTTGCCCAGGGCACAACCCTGTTTAGGTCTTACTCCAACCATGCTCAACCTTTATTCCAGTCCCTCCCACCCCCCAGTAGTGTATTCATCTTGAATGAGAATTTCATGTTGACATCAGAGCACTCACCATCCAGTGCTTCCCTCCAAACCCACCTATGAAGATGGCTCATGTGGGGACTGAATCTTCGGCACAGGAACCTTTTGTGGGAGATTTCAGATGCAAACCCTAGTGGTGTGCTTTGGCAGATGCAAGAGGACCTGAGATATTCTGGAGTCCAAAGCCTTCGGTAGGAACAGACATTAGGTCTGTTGAAGTGCTCTGCCTAGTTCTTCCTCAGGGAGGACTGTGGAGGCTGTCTTTGTTGGTATTGGTGCTGAATTGGAGAGCTCTCAGGTGTGTGGCTCTGGCCTTTTCTGGCACAGGCTCTCAGATGTTGGCGTGTCCTAGGGAGCACCTCCTGAGTGCCACCTTCTTTTTGTACACCCCTCTCTCCCCAGAGCTGAGGATTCCAGCAGAGGCCAACGCATTTTATGCCAAGAATCCTCACAAAAAATCCAACTTTGTGCTGGGGAAAAGGAGCCTCTCCCAAAAGAATGATGGGTGGATCCAGCCTCAACCTTCCTCTCGTCCTGGAAAGAAGGCTCCAGCCCTCCTGAGGATGCTTGCAAAACCATTCTGTTGCTGTGTGCCTGGGCGGGGCTGAGGCAGCCCAGGAATATTTACATTGATTACTATTTTCTTCAAAGTTTGAATCTATAGTTTGCCATTGTCCTTGACCTTGTTTAGTAACACAGTTGTTACTCTATCCTGTGTTTGTTGTTTCCATTAATATATTATTATTTTAAAATATATATGTTTTTGTTACCTGATCTACTGTGATGATTTGAGTATACTAAATGTAGCAGTGATTCCTAAAGGACACATCCAAACCAACAGGAAGGAATGTTTCATTCTATCAGCAAGAACTTTGGTTTTTAGGAGTTTGGCAGATGGCATTATCTGAGTCAGTTTTCCAATGGGGGCAATGAAGTATCAGCTGTGATGGTACAAACACAAACAAAGACACACAAACACACACAAGAGCACACACACTCACTGAGAGATAGATAGACAGATGGAGTTGGTCTCTGCTGAAATACTTTGGAGACATGGTTCTGATTTCTCCCCTTTTGGAGTATTTTCAATTGCACAAGGTGTCTTGCAAATGAACCCATGTCTGAGGAAGACATGCATGTGTACTTCACATGCCACTTTTCACATAGCAGGAAGGTCATGTAATATTTTTCATGCAGCTGTCTTTTGACTGTGAACCATCCCATGAGGTCAGCTGTGGAATTTTCAACTTGTAGCATCACAATGGGGATCCACTCTTTGGATTTGGGGATATTTCCGATTTTCTTGATTCAGATTGGAATGATATATATATTAGTTTTTGATGAAAATTCTGCATTTGATGGTAATGAATGTCGTGCATCTAGGAATCTGTAGAGTGCAGACAATGAATGGATGCCTACTGTTGTCTGGACTGGTCTGAAAAGTCCTGTAGCATCTGAGCATGTGTGAGGGCTGTACAGGTCTTGCCAAAAGTCCAGGTCAGATGATCCTGCACAAAGCTGAACTCCTAGTGGTCTCCACAACAGTGTAAGGGCCAAGGAGAAACACACTTCCACACAGAAGTTGGGAAGCTACCTTATGAAGGTGATCATAGATACGGGATTATTAATATATCCAGGTTGGCATCTATTATTTTTTTAGCTTTTGACTTTCGCAGCTGTGGGCATCTTGACAACCATCAACTCCCTGTAAGCACAGACAACTCTATAAGAACCTGAGGATAAATTTCCCTGTGCATGTCCCCTTGTGAAACTGCTTAAGCACCGCCTGGTTTACACACAGGTGGAATTTCTAGGTCAAAGTGTGCATGTTTACTTCTTTGACTAAGCACTGCCAGGTGGCTCTTCTGCATAGCTCTACCTGTGGCCAGGATTGTATTATCTAGCTTTCTAACTTTTGCATGTTGAGTAGATACATAGGGGGAGCACACTGTGTTTGTTGGTATTTTTCTTGGTATCTATTCTGATGCTTTTCACTGGGGGATTTTTTCCTGTGAAAATGGGCTTCCTCTACTTGACCTTATTTTCTTCTTTTTAAAATTTTTTCAATGTGACTTTTTAATTTTAGTTTTATTAAAGACATTGCCCCTTGCTTGCATAGTCTATATCTAAAGCACTAGTCCTTGCTCCAAGGCCCAGCTTGCTCTCAGCTGCCCCAGGAGGGGAACAGTCTTTGGCGGTAGACAAGAGACGCCCCTGCAGGGGGCACAAGTGCTTTGGCCCTCTGGTGTCTTGCCAGCAGTGCTTCCCATGCTCACAGAGGGTTTCAGACACTGAGTCAATGGTCCAGGTGGTCTTTTGTTCAGTCTGATCTCAAATTGAGCTCCTCTGAGAGGTCATATTGAAGTCCTTGTGTGTTCCTGACCCATCATTTTAAACAATATTCCAAGTTCACTTTTTGTGTGTACGTGGGTTCTGGGGATTGAACCCAGGGCCTTGAGCCTGTGAGGCAAGTGACCTACCTGAGCTAAACCCTCAGAGACCCCTGTAAAAGTATTTCCCCTTTGCCTCGGGGTCTAAGTTGCCAAGGCTGACCTCAAACGTTCCTCTTGCCTCAGCCTCCCTGGTGGCTGGCATGACAGGCATGCACCTGGGACTGTCACACTCGAGCCTGTGATGGGAACTCATGTGCATCTGTCCAGGGCTGAGCATGGTTAGGCAGAGCTGTGCTCCAGGCTCCCTGCAGGGCTGTGGAGGCTTCTGCTGCCCAGCAGCCCTGGTGCCATGGCCAGGGCTCCTCCCAGCCGAGGGCAGGCAGCTGCCCATTGCTGTAGGCTGACCTTATTTTCTTCTTATGGCACTCATCCGTTCTCTGGAGTATGTTGTATGGTTTGTCCATTAGGAGTCTAACAGGTCCTCTAGAACCTTCAAACAATTAGTAAAATTCCTGAACAGTAAGTGAGCACGCGCAGAAATTGGGCTAATATTTTGGGAAGAACAATGTTGGATGATATATTCATGTCTTGAATATATCATCCAACATGAAGTTATATTTTATTACTTACAAAATAATAAAATAATGAAGCAATACCATGGGCTGAGCTAAAATAGATCCTTAGGATCTTAGGCATTCTGTAATAAATCTGTGTCACTTGAAGTATAGAGTTGATCGACTCTGAGTAATGAAACAGAAGTAAAGGTATCAAAGCCAATGATCATCTGTTTCCAATTTTCTGTGATTTGGTTCAAGTGGTAAAGTGGTGATATTTATTAATAATGGATCGAATAGGTTCATAATTGTTTTAGAGTACAATTAGATGCCTTCAAACTTTAGGCTACATGGGCACATTTGAGAACGGTTCCAGCTATTCTCTCATCCTTTGGGTCATTCCCCTCCTATGTCCTGTGAGACATTTTCTATGTGAGGCTTTAAGAAGAAGAAGAGAATATTCTGTAAAGAAAACCTTGTGATCTGTGCAGTATGAAGTTGAATGGATTCATTCAGAAATCAGAAATTCTATTGAAAGATACTTATTTGCATGAGCCAAATAAAACCTATTTTTAGGCATCCTGGTGAAGACAAGGTTTTATCTTTATGTCTCATTTTCTATGTTTTGTTGTTGTTGTTGTTGTTAGAATGAAATTCATATGTTGCCAGACCATTCTATCAGATGTGTAACTAGATGCCATTTAAATTACCCACTTTTACATGGTAGACAGTTTTTAATGAACACTGCCTGTCTGCACCTTTTTTAAAAACAGGACTGGGATCAGAAGCCCAAATACCAATGGTTAGCTGGAGCATATTTTTCATTTGGCCTATCTGTCAGTATTCCCTGAGGTCATCTGTGCAATCAGCTTCATTACTCCTGCTCCCTCACTGGATTTCATAGAAACCATATGCTATGTATGAATCAGGGACACCAATCCCACAACATAGCATTCTTGGAATATCCAAAGTCCCACTTTTCACTTCGCCATGCCTGAGATCAGCAGTAATATTTATCAGCAAATGTGAGATTTTCAAAGATCCAATTCTATGTGCTCCTTTCTCATAGAGCCTTAGGCAGGGATATAGCATACATAAATATTAAGTAAAGTCCATAGTTTTTAAAATGTCATCCATTGAATAGTTGACACATGTCTGAGATACTTTTTATTTTGGAGGAGGTATTATTTAATAGGGAATTCCAACAGCTACCTAATAGTGAAATGAGAAGTCTTGCATCCATTTTATTTTGTTTCTGATGATTTTTATGAGTAAGGGTAAGATACTTCCTTGTTCTGATGCAGATGTTGCCCACTTTTGTGAATGGATGCGGGGTGTCACCTACTACTTGCATATCTGCATATTGGGCTTGACACTGCTATCGTACTTGGTAGCTGGCAAAAAGTCAATACTGAAGTTAAGCTCTTGTGTTCTAGCAGCAGAGCTGAAGATCCTTGATGTGCCACCTTCTGCAATCCATGCTGCTCTCTTCATGTTCCTTATTGACTTCCTGGTGATGAGCATCATGGTCTCCTGGTCTTGAGAATGGCCAAGCATTGCTCTGTGAATGTGGAAGATGGGCATGTGGAAGGCTCCAGGGAGGAGGGATCATTGAACATGTACTCGAATCCATGTGCCTGTTGAATGACCTGTTTTTTTTATTTTTGGGTTTTAAGGGAGACACTGCCCTAAAACACTTCTGTGCAGCTGGGGATGCAGGCTTCTGCTTCACCTTGCAGGAAGCATTAACGAATCCTTTCCAGAAGACATGAGAAGAGAGAAGTGAGCCTCTGGTATCATGCAGGTTCCTTGCATTGCCCATGGGCTAGAAGAGAGAAGAGTTGCTTCATGAGATTTGATCCCCTTTTTCCTGAAAAGTTCCACACAGAGGTGAGTCCCCAGCATGTTTAGAAATCATTTCAGACACCTTTCTGGACGGAATTGAATCAGAGCCCCTGATGATGTGGAAGAGCTAAAGATGGGTTTGCTATGAATTTTCTATTTCATTCATCAGGGCCTGAGTCAAGTCAGTCATTGTGCTGTCAACACATGAGCTGCTGGTCAAATGTGAGGAAGTGGTCTTGCTTTATGAAAACACCACCCTGATTCAGTGAGCCAGAGGCAGCCTGCAGTCCCTGTTTTCCTGTAAAGGCAGATTGCTGTGGATGGCCTCTGGCCTCGTCATGCAGCCCTGCTCAGAGTAGGGGATTGAGGGACCAGGCAGATCCCTAGTTCCTTTTGACCTTTATTGCCATTGGGCCACCCCAGGGTCCTTGGACTCTACCTGGTCTTCTGGCCTGGGTCAGGGGATGTGAGGTTTGGACTCCCCCTCTGTGGCAGGATCCCAGCCCCCCAGCCACTTGAGGTCAGCACATCCTTCCCTAATTGTGTTAGAGTTGGAGACTTCTCCCACCCATCCTCATCCATGCTCATCCCACATTTTGTAGCTTGGCACCTGAGGACCTTTATTCATTGACTTAGTTGTTAGTGATGATGGTTACTAAGACTAAGTGACTCTTTCAAGTCACATCACTTGCATGGTAGGGCTAGAGCATGGATCTTCCTAATTGATTTCATGGGACTCTCTCATGGAAACTGTGACTGCTTCCTAAACACACACTCTACATTTGGAGTGTCAAAATTCTTGCCACTGCCTCCTTGGCAAGTGTATCTTGTCTTCTACGTGGGAATTTCACAAATATTTTCCTTTGGTTTGTGGAGGTCATGCAGAAGGGATTTCATTTGAAATAGCCCAAACAAGAAATACCAGTTGTCTTTTTCGCACATGGATGTGTGTAGTGAACACCCCTTTCTGTGTGCTTGCATGAGTTACTCCTTTGAATTTGTTGAAGAATGGTTGGCTGGGGAGCAAGTTAACGAGAGATGGATATCAATGGTTGTCAAGTATTCTGACGTGAAGAATGTATTGAGGATGTGAAGGCTTTTCTAGCCAGTTCCTATGGCTCAGTCAGGGATCAGTCAGAGGATTCTGTCTGGTAGACTCTTTGGCACAGATGTCAAAGTGGCCTGGTCTTACCCTGTCCAGGACTGAATGCTGAGCTTGAGTGGGAGCTTCTTGTCATTTCAAGCATTTCCATGAGTCTGTCCTCTGTTCTCTTGTATCCAAGTGGTTTCTAATAGGAAAGCAGAACAAAAATTGAAAGTATGGTGATTGATTATTTTTACCAATGTTATTTCAATCCACTTTGTTTAATACGAAATTACCTTTATGCTAGTAAGATTTCATATGTGAGGAAATAATGAAAATATTGGGGTTAGGGGATGAGAATATGCAAATCAAACATTTTTGAGCACCAAGACCCGTTTTTTGTTTTTGTTTTTGTTTTTTTTTTTTTTAACTTAAATAATATTAAGTGCCAGAGGACCACCGCTGCCATTCAGCCTCAACAACCTCCAGGTCCAGCCTCCAGGTGGCCCATTTCACCAGGGTGTGTGGGACCACACTGTCCTGGGATGAGAGAACAGTACCCACGGATGTTGACATCTCACAGAGTAGATATTGCCAGTGACAGTAGGGAGCTATTGGCACATGAGGAAGGGAAGAGCTCTCAGGATGGGAAGAGGGGGCCGCTTCGAGACTCATTGGGTATGGCACGAGGCTGCTGGGTGTGGTGTTGGCCTGGGCCCACTGAGTGGGGCAGATCCGTGGTCTGTGTTTCTGTACGCTCCTCTGTAGCCTGTGTTGGCAGCAGATCAGGGAATTGCGATCAGAAGTGCTCCCAGTAACACAGGCACCAGCCCCCAGAGTGTGTGCCTATCCGTTTCCCCACCTGGCCTGACTTAGTGCCTGTCTTGCCTCAGGGCTGAGACCCTACAATCTCTGATGAGGGTGTCTGTGGTCCAGATCCAACCTGCATGGCCAACATGCTCAGACCTTCAGCTGGGTCCTAGACTGCTGCAACCAAACTCTGTTAACTGGGTGGCCGACAACAGAGGAAGTGTCTTCTGTTGAGCTCCAGAGGCTCAACACAGTAGGTGTTGGGCTGTCCCAGTGCCATAACCCCTCCCAGGTTTCAAGGGGACTGTCTCCCCAACTCTCCCAGCCCTTGCCCACTCTCCTATTGCTGCCCACGATCTGTGGTTCCCATATGGGCATCCCGCCCTGGCTCCAACCTCACATATCCGGTATCCCCCAGTCTCCCTGGTATCTGGGTCCAGACTCTCCTCTTCCTACAAGAATATCAGATATTGGATTTGGTCCCAGTTGATGCTGTGTTCCATCATGTGAGCTCTTAGCTTCATCACTGTGCAAAGACTCTTTTCCCACACAAGTTCGCACGACTTTTGGCTGGCTAAGAATTTTCAGGCGACACTTTTCTAATGAGTACACTTTCCTTCCTTCCGATCTCCCACCAGTGAGCATTCCTCGCACCCTTGTCCTAGTTCCTTTATGGCAGTTTCCCTCCTTATGGCTGAGAGGACCTAGTGACCCCTGAATTCACACGTTCTCCTTAATCACCAACACACTGCAGAATTCTCCAGGGGGCCATATATGCTCCTGGAAGTTGGTGTTGGAAATAGTTCTCCATCCATTAATCACTCCCTCACTCACTAATGTCCTTGTGTCCTTGAGAAAGGCTCTCCCTTTCCTGGTTTTCCTGAATAGAAATCCTCTTGCCTCTTGGGTGAATAGGGTTATGGGTTGTGCAGAGGGTGTTGGTCCACTGAGCATCTTAGAGACTGTCCTTTATGGAGCCTAATGATCCTCACTGGGGAATGAGGCCAGGGTCCTAACTGTGGTTAGTTAGAGAGGGAAAGAAGGACGAGGGAAACTCAGATGTCCCTTCATGGCCCCTGGAGTTAGAGGACTTACCCCTTTGCACCTGGGATCAGGAGACCTCATTTCCTCGAGGACACGCACACTCAGACGTTAATCTTGAGTGTGGGTTCCTTTCTGGGGTCCAGGGCTGTTGTTAGCCACCAGGAATGACAGTGCTCTCCATGCTGAGTGGAGCCATTTTTGCCAGGAAAGAGAGCCCATGGTCACGCCTTGTGCAAAGCATCCCACGCCAGGGGCTCCCATGCCTACATTCCTGTCCTGAAAGGAAGCCACTCAGAGGCAAGGTGGGTCCAACCACCTCCCATGTGTTCACTCATCACTGTGTTCCAGCAGTCACCCCAGTGAACAGTCCTGATGGGATTGGATGTGGCTCAGAATGTCACCCTCATGAGCTCTACCCTGCCACAGCTGCAGTTCTGCAGTGGGAGAAACTCAAAACCTCAAAACACATGCACATGAAAGAAAAGAGCAAGAGCCAGAGCCCAAACAGGCCAGGTGTGGCAAAGACAGCTGGAGTGCCTAGGTTGGGACTCAGAATTATGTCAGTGGGGTGGCATTGCTGCTGGCACCAGCATGATAACCGAGAGCCAGCCCTGCTCATTTTGGGGAGCAGTGTGTTGGGGAAGGCAGCAGAAATTGAGAGGCAGGATTGAGTTTGGCCCTAGGAGGAGGTTGGGTAAGAGGCCAGTGTGGGTTGGAGAGCCTGGGCAGATAGACAGAGGCCAGGGCACACCCCAACGCCTGGAGACTGCACTTGATGTCCAGGGTTGTGAAACACCACTTCCCCTCTTACTCACAACTGAGAGCAAGGGGCATTGATGAGTTCAGTTTGTGTGCGGCTGCATCCAAGGTGGCTCGGCTAGGAACCTCTGTTTCCTTGACTCAGGAGGCTGGGAGTCCAGGCTCCACTGAGGCTCGGCTGGGAGGATCGGAGTCTGAGTTTATGCCTGTGTTCCCTGTAGGATCCATGTTGGCTGAGCCTCAGTGTTTTTGTAATGAGAGGATGGGTGACCGTCATGTCTTTATCACAGGACACACTTGCTAAATGGATTTGTTTGCTCTGAGGAGGAAAGAGAGAGGGGGGAGTGGTGCTGGAGACAGGGATGCAGACAGGGGTCATGGACTTGGCATAACTCAGTCTTGGAGGTGATATCCCATCACCTGTACCCACTTCCATTCCCATGAATCCAGAGGCTGAGCCCCCTTGAGGTGAGGGGTGAACCGGTTCTGGGCAGCAGGATGCTGTGGTACATCGGAGTCTCTGTGAGACCCCAACACTAGACACACTTGGCCCTTTTGAAATCTTAGGAGAAGCCTTGGGAAGTTGTATGGCAGAGGGGAGCAGCCTCTGCATCTCAGTCCCCTCCAACTTGCCATGGTGTAGAGAGGGAACTGCAGCCACGATGGGACGGACATTGGCCATGTCCCTGTGTGGGACACAGGCCTGATTGAGTTAGGGTGCATTCTTTGTCTCTCCCTTTCTTGTGATTATCCCATCTCTACATTTGTGCTTTAGCCACCTGTGAGTCCCATCTCTGGTTTCAGAGAGAACAGAGGGTGTTATGGGCCAATAGACACAATAAACCCTAGAGATTAGATGCTACCCTGCTTTCCAGAAAAGACTGGGCACACCATGAGTTGCACAATGATGGGACCAGGGTCCAAAAGCTGCTGAGAGGGAAGGACTGGTTGTGAATGCATTTTTGAAGGCTCCAAGCTGGAACTCTAGTGGCACCAAGCAGGGCAGATGCTGGTGGGGATGTTTGGGTAGTTGTTGGTGAACACCTGCGCACCTGAGATGGGTAGGCATGGAGGAGAAATCGGCAGCCCATAGGGCTGTTGAAAGTGGTCTTATGTGAAAAGAGGCTCAGGTATGGGCACAGGAAATGACATCATTGCCTTGACAATGGATCAAACAGAACATGGAACCCTGGTATCCAGGCACCCACTTCACTGACCAAGCCATCCGAGCTCACTTGGTTGGAGCCACTGGAGGGAGAAGGATGTTCTCCTGTGGTTGCAGACAATGCCGAGCCTCAGGCTCCCAGGAATCTCAGGGGGGCCAACTAGCCCTTTTGTGGATACACTGGGTGAGGCTTCATCTTAGACGCCAGAGCCTCTGGCGATTGTCGCAGAGGAGCTCAAGAGTAACAGTGAGTAGCACAGGGCAGGTGAGCCCAGCAGGCCCTCTAGTCTGATCCCTGATGAATGGCCCAGGACTCCTATTCTGACTCTGTGTGTGTGTGTGTGTGTGTGTGTGTGTGTGTGTGTGTGTGTTTGTACTGATGGGAACTGTCCCATTGTGCTTTGACTCTAGTGTATTGGCACAAGTCATTTTTCTGTTTGTCACCATTTCCATTTTGAACCCACCATTCTTGGTCCCAACCCAGGGTGAAAATGATCAGAACACGGAGGAGCCCTTCAGGGTTCAGAGCCTTGAACCTTACAGGCAGGACCAGCTTAGGAATGAGCTCCTGCCTGTCATTTGTGGGAGGAACCTACATTTCAGCAGCAACACGGGGTTAATCTCCTGGGATTTCATCCCCACCCAGCAGGTGCTGGATCTCTTGTTCCCAAAACAGCCACCTTCTTCAGTCTTTACTCCTGGTGCCACTCCACATCCTCCAAGGGGACAAGAACCTCAGGTTCTGGATGGATGTTGTAGAATGCCCACAGAGCCAACTGCCAGGCTGGGTGGGGTGCAGTTGCTGGGCTTTGCTGATGTTGTCATCCCCCACAGTTCTTGGAACCTTCTGTGGCAGTGGCATCCAGGACCCCAGCAGCTGTGAGTAGCAGCTCCTCACTGCTTCACTCCAGCGAGCAGGTGGAAGACAGCCGCGTTGTTCACGTCCTCCTAGAGGGACAGAGCCTGAGGGAGACAAAGCGCATCCCGGTAAGCCCGACAGCAGGGCTGCCTCCTGGGTGTCCACACAGTGGAAGGCAGGAGACACAGCCAACCCCAGGGCTATGGTGGGAAATAAAGAAGAGAGAGGTCCGTCTTAAGGGCTTGACCTGAGGAGGGAGAGCATCAGCATGCCCAGCTTCAGTGGTGAGTGGGCCTGTGTATTGTGGGTTTTGCAGGCCAGAAGTGCAGACGGAAGTGCTGTGGACAGATGAAGGCAGAGATATGTCCAGGGTGCAGGCTGCAGTGCCTAGAACTTGGTATTCTCAATGAGTGAAGTTGGAGCAGAGGAGGTGGCAGTGACTTGTCACATGTGTAGGAGGGGATGTGTTCCTGGTGGCAGGGAAGAGAACCTCCTTAGCATGACTAGGTGTAGGAATTTGGGGTCGGGATCACCTGGGGGGTCATGCCAAAGCTTCGGAATGTTAGGCTTTGCATGTATGTAAATACGGAGCTAAAGGGGTTCTTGGCAGAATTTCTATGGATGTGCAGTAGACACGCTAATGCTGCAGGTGTCCAGCTGCAGAGGAGACATGTTCAGTGACTGCCAGTGCTGAGTCAAGTACATCATGACAACCAGACCCGCACCGAGCTTCCAGAGGCCAGGGCCTCTCAAAGCTATCATGAAGCACTCAAGTGCACACTCTTGTATCTGAGTCTGTTTTGTGTCGTGGCAGTCAGGACCCAAGTTTTCAGTGCATCTGCCTCTTCCACCCACAAAGGCAGCCTGCATCCCAGATCACACTTGGTGAGCAGATCCCTGGCCCATTGCTCTCATCTCAGTGAGATGAGAGTGTGTCTGTGCATAGGCAGTTTGGTCCTTTGACATGAGTGGAATGTGGCTCCCCAGGGGGAGGGGAGATGGCAGGTACAGGCAGATATTTGTACCAGGATTGTTCTAGTAGCACATTGCAAGAACCCAGGTGGTATATGGAGGACACACTCAGGTAGCAGGATAACAAGATTGTGCCCTTGTATATGTAGCTGAGATTTCTCCTGAATGTTTGACCACAGTCTTCTGGGTAGCTCTTCTAAAAGCCATCCTCTGATGACATTTGTCCCACCCTGATCCAGGTGACCTTTCAGGAGACGGTGACAAGCCTCATCCGCAGGGCCTTGGACCAAAATTTGTTGCAGCATGAGGATGTGGACAACTTTGAGCTGCTGTATATGATGTCTGAGGATGAGAGTAAGTAGGACAATCAGACAGTGGGGAGACATGATCCACAGTGGGCTCAGGATAACTGACAGCCAAGAGAAAGTGGGCCTTGGCCCCAAAATACCAAAGTGTGATGGGCCTGGCGGAGACTCTCAGGGGTTGTGGGTGTTTTGTGGTATAATCCTTGAGTGCCACCTAACAATTCTCTCCACTTCGCTCTGCAGAAATCAAGGTCTCTGACCACTCACTCGTGTGTCTGTCCATGAATCTGGGAATACAATCTTTCATCGTGAGGAAACGCCCCCAGGTCAAGGGAAAGGAGGTAAACACCTACCTTATTCAAGCTGTGCATGTGCTGCCATTCCACTCCGACCTGAGGAAATAAGAAGCCTCAGCACCTGGACATATTTGCTGGAAGCCCATAGAGCCAACTGACAGTCTGGGGTGGCTTTCTGTTTCTGGGTTTGCTGATGTTCCATCCCCCACAGTTCTCAGAATCAACCTGCAAGTCCTCCAGGCCGCTTTCCCACAAGCAGGTGTTAGACACCTGCTTAATTCGTGTCCACTTAGAAACACAAAGTCCAGAGATGGCCAAGAGTGTTCTGGTAAGCCTGGGAGCAGGGGTGTCCCGTGGTGCTTACACCTGGGTGGGGAGCAGACACTGGTCCAATACCATGGACTACTCATGCCCTCTTGAATTTGGAGCTTCTGGATGATCAGGAGGATAGATGGGAATCAAGAAGGGAGAGGTCAGTGTGAAGGGCTGGAGCTGAGATGAGCGAGTGCAGCAGCTTGTCCACTGCCATGTCTGAGGGAGTCTGTGTGTCAGGTGGCAGCATGCAGTCCAGAAGGGCAGGGACAGGTATGGGTGACAGATGAGAATAGGACAGGAACTAGGTTGCAGGTTCCCTTGTATGGGATGCTGACGTCTATGGAGGAGGACAGCAGTGTGAGGTTCTCCATGTTCCTTGAACAAGGAGCTGAGAGAGTCTCTCTGCAGAGTCGATATGGATGTGGAGCAAGCACACTAAATGTCCAGGTAACCCAATGACCACCCTTGCCGGATGAGGTGCCCTCCTACATCCCAGCCAGCACTGAGCCTCTGGAGGCCAGGAGCTCTCGTGGCTATCTTTCAGCTCTCCTGTGTGTGGTCATGTTCCTGGGTCTGTTTTTGGCCCTGGCAATCCAGACCAAAGCCTCTAGGTTTTGTGCCTAGGCCATTCCCAATGCCGCCTGCATCCTCGGGCAGACCTGGGATCTTGGAGGCTATTGTCCCATTCCTCCCAACTTGTGGGATGAGATTGCATCTGTATGCAGGTAGTGGGGTCCTTTCACTCCGAGAGGAGTGCAGCTCCACAAAGAGCAATGGCAGGCCCAGGAAGTCCTATGTACAAGGATTGGGCTAGTAGCCTGTGGGAAGAGCCCACACGATGAGCATGAGGTCAGACTCGGGTAGTAGGGTCATGGATGTTGCCCTTGTATTTAGAGTGGAGGTGCCTCCAGAATGCCCCTGCCCACTGTCCTTGAGTAGTCACTTCAAGGCCCATTTCCTGAAGGCCTGTCTCCCATGCTGCTCCAGGTGACCTGCCACGATAGGGCTCCTGTCGTCATCCGCAGCGCCCTCGACCTACACTTCCTTACTGAGGAGAATCCAGAGGATTATGAGCTGGGCCAAATCATCTCTCACCGTCAGAGTAAGTGAGACAATCAGATAGCAGAGAGCAAGGGTCAGGATGTGGACTCAGGTCAACTCTTAGCAACAAAGAGTAGTCTCTGACCCCCAAGAACACTCCAACAGGTGTGTTGGGTTCGTGCACAAAGCCAACTGCACTTCTGCTGGTGGAAGGTCTTGAGGTCCAATGGTATACCCCGGTGGATATTGCGGCTCCCCACCAGGTGCCCTCCCCTGGACATGAACAGGCATCCAAAGCTGACATCTTTGAGGAGTGAGGAGGAAAGCCTCTCTCCAGGAGCAGTATGTTTTCATGGTCTGGGATAGGAGTGGTTTCAAAGGAACATGGGAATGCATGGGCTAAAGAGGGAACTGGCATTTTGTGGACTGAAGCAGTACTATTGAAAGCCTTCTGTGTGACCAAAAAACCACTGCCTGGGCAGAGCATTGCCAGGATTCTAGCAAGCAGTAACAGGATGAAATTGGGAAGAAAACACAGCCTGGGAGACAGCCTGAATCATCTGTTTTTGCATAAATTCCATGGTCTTACGCACCTGAGTCCACTAGGCAAGGAGTGATCACAATAGCCAGGTTGTGATCCCTAACTAAAGTCAGATGAGGGCTTCCTGAGCACGTAGCCACAGAGCTCATCTGATAATAATGCCAGCGCTTTTTCGTTGGTTGGTTGGTTGGTTTTTGTGAGCCAAACACCACAGCAGCCATTATCCCAGCCTATGTACCCTGAAGACCACCATCCCTATGAGTTCTAGGATCACTTGTCTCCTATCTTAACCTACTGTTAGGTTAGTAGAGTCTATGGAAGAGGAAGTCTGTCTGGGGCCTTGGTAGCCTAAGAAATTCATAGCAGAGATCTCCACATCCAACCCAGAAGGGATGGAGAACAGGCTCTAGGTTAGAGGAAGGCGACAGGAAACACATGTTCAGAGGAAGGAGAAGCGGCTGTTGTATTCCCCCACTCGGGGTCATGGCACCACTGGGCCATACACCATGTTGGAGGGAAGCAGTCCCTTTGCTGGTCTTTGGAACCATTGTTCTCAGTAGGGCAGTATTTGGAATGTGGCCTCCATTCTCAGAAGCCTGGTTCACATGGAGGCGGGCTCCACCAACGCAGAAGCATGGCTCTAACGTGGTATCCGCGCTGGTCAGCCTGTCCTCACTGTGGCCATACTTGAGGAAAATAACTCAGAGGAGGAATCCTAGGCCTTTTTTCTCTGGGTTTCATAGCTTTCTCTTTGGTTGTGCACTGAGGCTGTCCATAAAGCTCTAGTGTGTGGCAGTGGAGAGCTCCTCAGCCCTTGCCACAAAGGCATAGACTGGGAGAGAGAGAACGAGGCTGGCAGAGAGGGAGAGAGAGAAAGATGGAGAGGGAGGACCTCTCCTTGGAGAATGAGGATTCAGTGGAGCCAACAGGAACAAGGTACTGTTGCCCAGGGCACAACCCTGTTTAGGTCTTACTCCAACCATGCTCAACCTTTCTTCCAGTCCCTCCCACCCCCGAGTAGTGTATTCATCTTGAATGAGAATTTCATGTTGACATCAGAGCACTCACCATCCAATGCTTCCCTCCAAACCCACCTGTGAAGATGGCTCATGTGGGGACTGAATCTTCGGCACAGGAGCCTTTTGTGGGAGATTTCAGATGCAAACCCTAGTGGTGTGCTTTGGCAGATGCAAGAGGACCTGAGATATTCTGGAGTCCAAAGCCTTCGGTAGGAACAGACATTAGGTCTGTTGAAATGCTCTGCCTAGTTCTTCCTCAGGGAGGACTTTGGAGGCTGTCTTTGTTGGTATTGGTGCTGAATTGGAGAGCTCTCAGGTGTGTGGCTCTGGCCTTTTCTGGCACAGGCTCTCAGATGTTGGCGTGTCCTAGGGAGCACCTCCTGAGTGCCACCTTCTTTTTGTACACCCCTCTCTCCCCAGAGCTGAGGATTCCAGCAGAGGCCAACGTATTTTATGCCAAGAATCCTCACAAAAAATCCAACTTTGTGCTGAGGAAAAGGAGCCTCTCCCAAAAGAATGATGGGTGGATCGAGCCTCAACCTCCCTCTCGTCCTGCAAAGAAGGCTCCTGCCCTCCTGAGGATGCTTGCAAAACCATTCTGTTGCTGTGTGCCTGGGCGGGGCTGAGGCAGCCCAGGAATATTTACATTGATTACTATTTTCTTCAAAGTTTGAATCTATAGTTTGCCATTGTCCTTGACCTTGTTTAGTAACACAGTTGTTACTCTATCCTGTATTTGTTGTTTCCATTAATATATTATTATTATTTTAAAATATATATGTTTTTGTTACCTGATCTACTGTGATGATTTGAGTATACTAAATGTAGCAGTGATTCCTAAAGGACACATCCAAACCAACAGGAAGGAATGTTTCATTCTATCAGCAAGAACTTTGGTTTTTAGGAGTTTGGCAGATGGCATTATCTGAGTCAGTTTTCCAATGGGGGCAATGAAGTATCAGCTATGATGGTACAAACACAAACAAAGACACACAAACACACACAAGAGCACACACACTCACTGAGAGATAGATAGACAGATGGAGTTGGTCTCTGCTGAAATACTTTGGAGACATGGTTCTGATTTCTCCCCTTTTGGAGTATTTTCAATTGCACAAGGTGTCTTGCAAATGAACCCATGTCTGAGGAAGACATGCATGTGTACTTCACATGCCACTTTTCACATAGCAGGAAGGTCATGTAATATTTTTCATGCAGCTGTCTTTTGACTGTGAACCATCCCATGAGGTCAGCTGTGGAATTTTCAACTTGTAGCATCACAATGGGGATCCACTCTTTGGATTTGGGGATATTTCCGATTTTCTTGATTCAGATTGGAATGATATATATATTAGTTTTTGATGAAAATTCTGCATTTGATGGTAAAGAATGTCGTGCATCTAGGAATCTGTAGAGTGCAGACAATGAATGGATGCCTACTGTTGTCTGGACTGGTCTGAAAAGTCCTGTAGCATCTGAGCATGTGTGAGGGCTGTACAGGTCTTGCCAAAAGTCCAGGTCAGATGATCCTGCACAAAGCTGAACTCCTAGTGGTCTCCACAACAGTGTAAGGGCCAAGGAGGAACTCACTTCCACACAGAAGTTGGGAAGCTACCTTATGAAGGTGATCATAGGTACGGGATTATTAATATATCCAGGTTGGCATCTATTATTTTTTTAGCTTTTGACTTTCGCAGCTGTGGGCATCTTGACAACCATCAACTCCCTGTAAGCACAGACAACTCTATAAGAACCTGAGGATAAATTTCCCTGTGCATGTCCCCTTGTGAAACTGCTTAAGCACCGCCTGGTTTACACACAGGTGGAATTTCTAGGTCAAAGTGTGCATGTTTACTTCTTTGACTAAGCACTGCCAGGTGGCTCTTCTGCATAGCTCTACCTGTGGCCAGGATTGTATTATCTAGCTTTCTAACTTTTGCATGTTGAGTAGATACATAGTGGGAGCACACTGTTTTTGTTGGTATTTTTCTTGGTATCTATTCTGATGCTTTTCACTGGGGGATTTTTTCCTGTGAAAATGGGCTTCCTCTACTTGACCTTATTTTCTTCTTTTTAAAATTTTTTCAATGTGACTTTTTAATTTTAGTTTTATTAAAGACATTGCCCCTTGCTTGCATAGTCTATATCTAAAGCACTAGTCCTTGCTCCAAGGCCCAGCTTGCTCTCAGCTGCCCCAGGAGGGGAACAGTCTTTGGCGGTAGACAAGAGACGCCCCTGCAGGGGGCACAAGTGCTTTGGCCCTCTGGTGTCTTGCCAGCAGTGCTTCCCATGCTCACAGAGGGTTTCAGACACTGAGTCAATGGTCCAGGTGGTCTTTTGTTCAGTCTGATCTCAAATTGAGCTCCTCTGAGAGGTCATATTGAAGTCCTTGTGTGTACCTGACCCATCATTTTAAACAATATTCCAGGTTCACTTTTTGTGTGTACGTGGGTTCTGGGGATTGAACCCAGGGCCTTGAGCCTGTGAGGCAAGTGTCCTACCTGAGCTACACCCTCAGAGACCCCTGTAAAAGTATTTCCCCTTTGCCTCGGGGTCTAAGTTGCCAAGGCTGACCTCAAAAGTTCCTCTTGCCTCAGCCTCCCTGGTGGCTGGCATGACAGGCATGCACATGGGACTGTCACACTCGAGCCTGTGATGGGAACTCATGTGCATCTGTCCAGGGCTGAGCAAGGTTAGGCAGAGCTCTGCTCCAGGCTCCCTGCAGGGCTGTGGAGGCTTCTGCTGCCCAACAGCCATGGTGCCATGGCCAGGGCTCCTCCCAGCCGAGGGCAGGCAGCTGCCCATTGCTGTAGGCTGACCTTATTTTCTTCTTATGGCACTCGTCCGTTCTCTGGAGTATGTTGTATGGTTTGTCCATTAGGAGTCTAACAGGTCCTCTAGAACCTTCAAACAATTAGTAAAATTCCTGAACAGTAAGTGAGCGCGCGCAGAAATTGGGCTAATATTTTGGGAAGAACAATGTTGGATGATATATTCATGGCTTGAATATATCATCCAACATGAAATTATATTTTATTACTTACAAAATAATAAAATAACGAAGCAATACCATGGGCTGAGCTAAAATAGATCCTTAGGATCTTAGGCATTCTGTAATAAATCTGTGTCACTTGAAGTATAGAGTTGATCGACTCTGAGTAATGAAACAGAAGTAAAGGTATCAAAGCCAATGATCATCTGTTTCCAATTTTCTGTGATTTGGTTCAAGTGGTAAAGTGGTGATATTTATTAATAATGGATCGAATAGGTTCATAATTGTTTTAGAGTACAATTAGATGCCTTCAAACTTTAGGCTACATGGGCACATTTGAGAACGGTTCCAGCCATTCTCTCATCCTTTGGGTCATTCCCCTCCTATGTCCTGTGAGACATTTTCTATGTGAGGCTTTAAGAAGAAGAAGAGAATATTCTGTAAAGAAAACCTTGTGATCTGTGCAGTATGAAGTTGAATGGATTCATTCATAAATCAGAAATTCTATTGAAAGATATTTATTGGCATGAGCCAAATAAAACCTATTTTTAGGCATCCTGGTGAAGACAAGGTTTTATCTTTATGTCTCATTTTCTATGTTTTGTTGTTGTTGTTGTTGTTAGAATGAAATTCATATGTTGCCAGACCATTCTATCAGATGTGTAACTAGATGCCATTTAAATTACCCACTTTTACATGGTAGACAGTTTTTAATGAACACTGCCTGTCTGCACCTTTTTTAAAAACAGGACTGGGATCAGAAGCCCAAATACCAATGGTTAGCTGGAGCATATTTTTCATTTGGCCTATCTGTCAGTATTCCCTGAGGTCATCTGTGCAATCAGCTTCGTTACTCCTGCTCCCTCACTGGATTTCATAGAAACCATATGCTATGTATGAATCAGGGACACCAATCCCACAACATAGCATTCTTGGAATATCCAAAGTCCCACTTTTCACTTCGCCATGCCTGAGATCAGCAGTAATATTTATCAGCAAATGTGAGATTTTCAAAGATCCAATTCTATGTGCTCCTTTCTCATAGAGCCTTAGGCAGGGATATAGCATACATAAATATTAAGTAAAGTCCATAGTTTTTAAAATGTCATCCATTGAATAGTTGACACATGTCTGAGATACTTTTTATTTTGGAGGAGGTATTATTTAATAGGGAATTCCAACAGCTACCTAATAGTGAAATGAGAAGTCTTGCATCCATTTTATTTTGTTTCTGATGATTTTTATGAGTAAGGGTAAGATACTTCCTTGTTCTGATGCAGATGTTGCCCACTTTTGTGAATGGATGCGGGGTGTCACCTACTACTTGCATATCTGCATATTGGGCTTGACACTGCTATCGTACTTGGTAGCTGGCAAAAAGTCAATACTGAAGTTAAGCTCTTGTGTTCTAGCAGCAGAGCTGAAGATCCTTGATGTGCCACCTTCTGCAATCCATGCTGCTCTCTTCATGTTCCTTATTGACTTCCTGGTGATGAGCATCATGGTCTCCTGGTCTTGAGAATGGCCAAGCATTGCTCTGTGAATGTGGAAGATGGGCATGTGGAAGGCTCCAGGGAGGAGGGATCATTGAACATGTACTCGAATCCATGTGCCTGTTGAATGACCTGTTTTTTTTATTTTTGGGTTTTAAGGGAGACACTGCCCTAAAAAACTTCTGCGCAGCTGGGGATGCAGGCTTCTGCTTCACCTTGCAGGAAGCATTAACGAATCCTTTCCAGAAGACATGATAAGAGAGAAGTGAGCCTCTGGTATCATGCAGGTTCCTTGCATTGCCCATGGGCTAGAAGAGAGAAGAGTTGCTTCATGAGATTTGATCCCCTTTTTCCTGAAAAGTTCCACACAGAGGTGAGTCCCCAGCATGTTTAGAAATCATTTCAGACACCTTTCTGGACGGAATTGAATCAGAGCCCCTGATGATGTGGAAGAGCTAAAGATGGGTTTGCTATGAATTTTCTATTTCATTCATCAGGGCCTGAGTCAAGTCAGTCATTGTGCTGTCAACACATGAGCTGCTGGTCAAATGTGAGGAAGTGGTCTTGCTTTATGAAAACACCACCCTGATTCAGTGAGCCAGAGGCAGCCTGCAGTCCCTGTTTTCCTGTAAAGGCAGATTGCTGTGGATGGCCTCTGGCCTCGTCATGCAGCCCTGCTCAGAGTAGGGGATTGAGGGACCAGGCAGATCCCTAGTTCCTTTTGACCTTTATTGCCATTGGGCCACCCCAGGGTCCTTGGACTCTACCTGGTCTTCTGGCCTGGGTCAGGGGATGTGAGGTTTGGAATCCCCCTCTGTGGCAGGATCCCAGCCCCCCAGCCATTTGAGGTCAGCACATCCTTCCCTAATTGTGTTAGAGTTGGAGACTTCTCCCACCCATCCTCATCCATGCTCATCCCACATTTTGGAGCTTGGCACCTGAGGACCTTTATTCATTGACTTAGTTGTTAGTGATGATGGTTACTAAGACTAAGTGACTCTTTCAAGTCACATCACTTGCATGGTAGGGCTAGAGCATGGATCTTCCTAATTGATTTCATGGGACTCTCTCATGGAAACTGTGACTGCTTCCTAAACACACACTCTACATTTGGAGTGTCAAAATTCTTGCCACTGCCTCCTTGGCAAGTGTATCTTGTCTTCTACGTGGGAATTTCACAAATATTTTCCTTTGGTTTGTGGAGGTCATGCAGAAGGGATTTCATTTGAAATAGCCCAAACAAGAAATACCAGTTGTCTTTTTCGCACATGGATGTATGTAGTGAACACCCCTTTCTGTGTGCTTGCATGAGTTACTCCTTTGAATTTGTTGAAGAATGGTTGGCTGGGGAGCAAGTTAACGAGAGATGGATATCAATGGTTGTCAAGTATTCTGACGTGAAGAATGTATTGAGGATGTGAAGGCTTTTCTAGCCAGTTCCTATGGCTCAGTCAGGGATCAGTCAGAGGATTCTGTCTGGTAGACTCTTTGGCACAGATGTCAAAGTGGCCTGGTCTTACCCTGTCCAGGACTGAATGCTGAGCTTGAGTGGGAGCTTCTTGTCATTTCAAGCATTTCCATGAGTCTGTCCTCTGTTCTCTTGTATCCAAGTGGTTTCTAATAGGAAAGCAGAACAAAAATTGAAAGTATGGTGATTGATTATTTTTTCCAATGTTATTTCAATCCACTTTGTTTAATACGAAATTACCTTTATGCTAGTAAGATTTCATATGTGAGGAAATAATGAAAATATTGGGGTTAGGGGATGAGAATATGCAAATCAAACATTTTTGAGCACCAAGACCCGTTTTTTGTTTTTGTTGTTTTTTTTTTTTTTTTTTTTTAACTTAAATAATATTAAGTGCCAGAGGACCACCGCTGCCATTCAGCCTCAACAACCTCCAGGTCCAGCCTCCAGGTGGCCCATTTCACCAGGGTGTGTGGGACCACACTGTCCTGGGATGAGAGAACAGTACCCACGGATGTTGACATCTCACAGAGTAGATATTGCCAGTGACAGTAGGGAGCTATTGGCACATGAGGAAGGGAAGAGCTCTCAGGATGGGAAGAGGGGGCCGCTTCGAGACTCATTGGGTATGGCACGAGGCTGCTGGGTGTGGTGTTGGCCTGGGCCCACTGAGTGGGGCAGATCCGTGGTCTGTGTTTCTGTACGCTCCTCTGTAGCCTGTGTTGGCAGCAGATCAGGGAATTGCGATCAGAAGTGCTCCCAGTAACACAGGCACCAGCCCCCAGAGTGTGTGCCTATCGGTTTCCCCACCTGGCCTGACTTAGTGCCTGTCTTGCCTCAGGGCTGAGACCCTACAATCTCTGATGAGGGTGTCTGTGGTCCAGATCCAACCTGCATGGCCAACATGCTCAGACCTTCAGCTGGGTCCTAGGCTGCTGCAACCAAACTCTGTTAACTGGGTGGCCGACAACAGAGGAAGTGTCTTCCGTTGAGCTCCAGAGGCTCAACACAGTAGGTGTTGGGCTGTCCCAGTGCCATAACCCCTCCCAGGTTTCAAGGGGACTGTCTCCCCAACTCTCCCAGCCCTTGCCCACTCTCCTATTGCTGCCCACGATCTGTGGTTCCCATATGGGCATCCCGCCCTGGCTCCAACCTCACATATCCGGTATCCCCCAGTCTCCCTGGTATCTGGGTCCAGACTCTCCTCTTCCTACAAGAATATCAGATATTGGATTTGGTCCCAGTTGATGCTGTGTTCCATCATGTGAGCTCTTAGCTTCATCACTGTGCAAAGACTCTTTTCCCACACAAGTTCGCACGACTTTTGGCTGGCTAAGAATTTTCAGGCGACACTTTTCTAATGAGTACACTTTCCTTCCTTCCGATCTCCCACCAGTGAGCATTCCTCGCACCCTTGTCCTAGTTCCTTTATGGCAGTTTCCCTCCTTATGGCTGAGAGGACCTAGTGACCCCTGAATTCACACGTTCTCCTTAATCACCAACACACTGCAGAATTCTCCAGGGGGCCATATATGCTCCTGGAAGTTGGTGTTGGAAATAGTTCTCCATCCATTAATCACTCCCTCACTCACTAATGTCCTTGTGTCCTTGAGAAAGGCTCTCCCTTTCCTGGTTTTCCTGAATAGAAATCCTCTTGCCTCTTGGGTGAATAGGGTTATGGGTTGTGCAGAGGGTGTTGGTCCACTGAGCATCTTAGAGACTCTCCTTTATGGAGCCTAATGATCCTCACTGGGGAATGAGGCCAGGGTCCTAACTGTGGTTAGTTAGAGAGGGAAAGAAGGACAAGGGAAACTCAGATGTCCCTTCATGGCCCAGGAGTTAGAGGACTTACCCCTTTGCACCTGGGATCAGGAGACCTCATTTCCTCGAGGACACGCACACTCAGACGTTAATCTTGAGTGTGGGTTCCTTTCTGGGGTCCAGGGCTGTTGTTAGCCACCAGGAATGACAGTGCTCTCCATGCTGAGTGGAGCCATTTTTGCCAGGAAAGAGAGCCCATGGTCACGCCTTGTGCAAAGCATCCCACGCCAGGGGCTCCCATGCCTACATTCCTGTCCTGAAAGGAAGCCACCCAGAGGCAAGGTGGGTCCAACCACCTCCCATGTGTTCACTCATCACTGTGTTCCAGCAGTCACCCCAGTGAACAGTCCTGATGGGATTGGATGTGGCTCAGAATGTCACCCTCATGAGCTCTACCCTGCCACAGCTGCAGTTCTGCAGTGGGAGAAACTCAAAACCTCAAAACACATGCACATGAAAGAAAAGAGCAAGAGCCAGAGCCCAAACAGGCCAGGTGTGGCAAAGACAGCTGGAGTGCCTAGGTTGGGACTCAGAATTATGTCAGTGGGGTGGCATTGCTGCTGGCACCAGCATGATAACCGAGAGCCAGCCCTGCTCATTTTGGGGAGCAGTGTGTTGGGGAAGGCAGCAGAAATTGAGAGGCAGGATTGAGTTTGGCCCTAGGAGGAGGTTGGGTAAGAGGCCAGTGTGGGTTGGAGAGCCTGGGCAGATAGACAGAGGCCAGGGCACACCCCAACGCCTGGAGACTGCACTTGATGTCCAGGGTTGTGAAACACCACTTCCCCTCTTACTCACAACTGAGAGCAAGGGGCATTGATGAGTTCAGTTTGTGTGCGGCTGCATCCAAGGTGGCTCGGCTAGGAACCTCTGTTTCCTTGACTCAGGAGGCTGGGAGTCCAGGCTCCACTGAGGCTTGGCTGGGAGGATCGGAGTCTGAGTTTATGCCTGTGTTCCCTGTAGGATCCATGTTGGCTGAGCCTCAGTGTTTTTGTAATGAGAGGATGGGTGACCGTCATGTCTTTATCACAGGACACACTTGCTAAATGGATTTGTTTGCTCTGAGGAGGAAAGAGAGAGGGGGGAGTGGTGCTGGAGACAGGGATGCAGACAGGGGTCATGGACTTGGCATAACTCAGTCTTGGAGGTGATATCCCATCACCTGTACCCACTTCCATTCCCATGAATCCAGAGGCTGAGCCCCCTTGAGGTGAGGGGTGAACCGGTTCTGGGCAGCAGGATGCTGTGGTACCTCGGAGTCTCTGTGAGACACACTTGGCCCTTTTGAAATCTTAGGAGAAGCCTTGGGAAGTTGTATGGCAGAGGGGAGCAGCCTCTGCATCTCAGTCCCCTCCAACTTGCCATGGTGTAGAGAGGGAACTGCAGCCACGATGGGACGGACATTGGCCATGTCCCTGTGTGGGACACAGGCCTGATTGAGTTAGGGTGCATTCTTTGTCTCTCCCTTTCTTGTGATTATCCCATCTCTACATTTGTGCTTTAGCCACCTGTGAGTCCCATCTCTGGTTTCAGAGAGAACAGAGGGTGTTATGGGCCAATAGACACAATAAACCCTAGAGATTAGATGCTACCCTACTTTCCAGAAAAGACTGGGCACACCATGAGTTGCACAATGATGGGACCAGGGTCCAAAAGCTGCTGAGAGGGAAGGACTGGTTGTGAATGCATTTTTGAAGGCTCCAAGCTGGAACTCTAGTGGCACCAAGCAGGGCAGATGCTGGTGGGGATGTTTGGGTAGTTGTTGGTGAACACCTGCGCACCTGAGATGGGTAGGCATGGAGGAGAAATCGGCAGCCCATAGGGCTGTTGAAAGTGGTCTTATGTGAAAAGAGGCTCAGGTATGGGCACAGGAAATGACATCATTGCCTTGACAATGGATCAAACAGAACATGGAACCCTGGTATCCAGGCACCCACTTCACTGACCAAGCCATCCGAGCTCACTTGGTTGGAGCCACTGGAGGGAGAAGGATGTTCTCCTGTGGTTGCAGACAATGCCGAGCCTCAGGCTCCCAGGAATCTCAGGGGGGCCAACTAGCCCTTTTGTGGATACACTGGGTGAGGCTTCATCTTAGACGCCAGAGCCTCTGGCGATTGTCGCAGAGGAGCTCAAGAGTAACAGTGAGTAGCACAGGGCAGGTGAGCCCAGCAGGCCCTCTAGTCTGATCCCTGATGAATGGCCCAGGACTCCTATTCTGACTCTGTGTGTGTGTGTGTGTGTGTGTGTGTGTGTGTGTGTGTGTGTGTGTGTTTGTACTGATGGGAACTGTCCCATTGTGCTTTGACTCTAGTGTATTGGCACAAGTCATTTTTCTGTTTGTCACCATTTCCATTTTGAACCCACCATTCTTGGTCCCAACCCAGGGTGAAAATGATCAGAACACGGAGGAGCCCTTCAGGGTTCAGAGCCTTGAACCTTACAGGCAGGACCAGCTTAGGAATGAGCTCCTGCCTGTCATTTGTGGGAGGAACCTACATTTCAGCAGCAACATGGGGTTAATCTCCTGGGATTTCATCCCCACCCAGCAGGTGCTGGATCTCTTGTTCCCAAAACAGCCACCTTCTTCAGTCTTTACTCCTGGTGCCACTCCACATCCTCCAAGGGGACAAGAACCTCAGGTTCTGGATGGATGTTGTAGAATGCCCACAGAGCCAACTGCCAGGCTGGGTGGGGTGCAGTTGCTGAGCTTTGCTGATGTTGTCATCCCCCACAGTTCTTGGAACCTTCTGTGGCAGTGGCATCCAGGACCCCAGCAGCTGTGAGTAGCAGCTCCTCACTGCTTCACTCCAGCAAGCAGGTGGAAGACAGCCGCATTGTTCAAGTCCTCCTAGAGGGACAGAGCCTGAGGGAGACAAAGCGCATCCCGGTAAGCCCGACAGCAGGGCTGCCTCCTGGGTGTCCACACAGTGGAAGGCAGGAGACACAGCCAACCCCAGGGCTATGGTGGGAAATAAAGAAGAGAGAGGTCCATCTTAAGGGCTTGACCTGAGGAGGGAGAGCATCAGCATGCCCAGCTTCAGTGGTGAGTGGGCCTGTGTATTGTGGGTTTTGCAGGCCAGAAGTGCAGACGGAAGTGCTGTGGACAGATGAAGGCAGAGATATGTCCAGGGTGCAGGCTGCAGTGCCTAGAACTTGGTATTCTCAATGAGTGAAGTTGGAGCAGAGGAGGTGGCAGTGACTTGTCACATGTGTAGGAGGGGATGTGTTCCTGGTGGCAGGGAAGAGAACCTCCTTAGCATGACTAGGTGTAGGAATTTGGGGTCGGGATCACCTGGGGGGTCATGCCAAAGCTTCGGAATGTTAGGCTTTGCATGTATGTAAATACGGAGCTAAAGGGGTTCTTGGCAGAATTTCTATGGATGTGCAGTAGACACGCTAATGCTGCAGGTGTCCAGCTGCAGAGGAGACATGTTCAGTGACTGCCAGTGCTGAGTCAAGTACATCATGACAACCAGACCCGCACCGAGCTTCCAGAGGCCAGGGCCTCTCAAAGCTATCATGAAGCACTCAAGTGCACACTCTTGTATCTGAGTCTGTTTTGTGTCGTGGTAGTCAGGACCCAAGTTTTCAGTGCATCTGCCTCTTCCACCCACAAAGGCAGCCTGCATCCCAGATCACACTTGGTGAGCAGATCCCTGGCCCATTGCTCTCATCTCAGTGAGATGAGAGTGTGTCTGTGCATAGGCAGTTTGGTCCTTTGACATGAGTGGAATGTGGCTCCCCAGGGGGAGGGGAGATGGCAGGTACAGGCAGATATTTGTACCAGGATTGTTCTAGTAGCACATTGCAAGAACCCAGGTGGTATATGGAGGACACACTCAGGTAGCAGGATAACAAGATTGTGCCCTTGTATATGTAGCTGAGATTTCTCCTGAATGTTTGACCACAGTCTTCTGGGTAGCTCTTCTAAAAGCCATTCTCTGATGACATTTGTCCCACCCTGATCCAGGTGACCTTTCAGGAGACGGTGACAAGCCTCATCCGCAGGGCCTTGGACCAAAATTTGTTGCAGCATGAGGATGTGGACAACTTTGAGCTGCTGTATATGATGTCTGAGGATGAGAGTAAGTAGGACAATCAGACAGTGGGGAGACATGATCCACAGTGGGCTCAGGATAACTGACAGCCAAGAGAAAGTGGGCCTTGGCCCCAAAATACCAAAGTGTGATGGGCCTGGCGGAGACTCTCAGGGGTTGTGGGTGTTTTGTGGTATAATCCTTGAGTGCCACCTAACAATTCTCTCCACTTCGCTCTGCAGAAATCAAGGTCTCTGACCACTCACTCGTGTGTCTGTCCATGAATCTGGGAATACAATCTTTCATCGTGAGGAAACGCCCCCAGGTCAAGGGAAAGGAGGTAAACACCTACCTTATTCAAGCTGTGCATGTGCTGCCATTCCACTCCGACCTGAGGAAATAAGAAGCCTCAGCACCTGGACATATTTGCTGGAAGCCCATAGAGCCAACTGACAGTCTGGGGTGGCTTTCTGTTTCTGGGTTTGCTGATGTTCCATCCCCCACAGTTCTCAGAATCAACCTGCAAGTCCTCCAGGCCGCTTTCCCACAAGCAGGTGGGAGACACCTGCTTAATTCGTGTCCACTTAGAAACACAAAGTCCAGAGATGGCCAAGAGTGTTCTGGTAAGCCTGGGAGCAGGGGTGTCCCGTGGTGCTTACACCTGGGTGGGGAGCAGACACTGGTCCAATACCATGGACTACTCATGCCCTCTTGAATTTGGAGCTTCTGGATGATCAGGAGGATAGATGGGAATCAAGAAGGGAGAGGTCAGTGTGAAGGGCTGGAGCTGAGATGAGCGAGTGCAGCAGCTTGTCCACTGCCATGTCTGAGGGAGTCTGTGTGTCAGGTGGCAGCATGCAGTCCAGAAGGGCAGGGACAGGTATGGGTGACAGATGAGAATAGGACAGGAACTAGGTTGCAGGTTCCCTTGTATGGGATGCTGACGTCTATGGAGGAGGACAGCAGTGTGAGGTTCTCCATGTTCCTTGAACAAGGAGCTGAGAGAGTCTCTCTGCAGAGTCGATATGGATGTGGAGCAAGCACACTAAATGTCCAGGTAACCCAATGACCACCCTTGCCGGATGAGGTGGCCTCCTACATCCCAGCCAGCACTGAGCCTCTGGAGGCCAGGAGCTCTCGTGGCTATCTTTCAGCTCTCCTGTGTGTGGTCATGTTCCTGGGTCTGTTTTTGGCCCTGGCAATCCAGACCAAAGCCTCTAGGTTTTGTGCCTAGGCCATTCCCAATGCCGCCTGCATCCTCGGGCAGACCTGGGATCTTGGAGGCTATTGTCCCATTCCTCCCAACTTGTGGGATGAGATTGCATCTGTATGCAGGTAGTGGGGTCCTTTCACTCCGAGAGGAGTGCAGCTCCACAAAGAGCAATGGCAGGCCCAGGAAGTCCTATGTACAAGGATTGGGCTAGTAGCCTGTGGGAAGAGCCCACACGATGAGCAGGAGGTCAGCCTCGGGTAGTAGGGTCATGGATGTTGCCCTTGTATTTAGAGTGGAGGTGCCTCCAGAATGCCCCTGCCCACTGTCCTTGAGTAGTCACTTCAAGGCCCATTTCCTGAAGGCCTGTCTCCCATGCTGCTCCAGGTGACCTGCCACGATAGGGCTACTGTCGTCATCCGCAGCGCCCTCGACCTACACTTCCTTACTGAGGAGAATCCAGAGGATAATGAGCTGGGCCAAATCATCTCTCGCCGTCAGAGTAAGTGAGACAATCAGATAGCAGAGAGCAAGGGTCAGGATGTGGACTCAGGTCAACTCTTAGCAACAAAGAGTAGTCTCTGACCCCCAAGAACACTCCAACAGGTGTGTTGGGTTCGTGCACAAAGCCAACTGCACTTCTGCTGGTGGAAGGTCTTGAGGTCCAATGGTATACCCCGGTGGATATTGCGGCTCCCCACCAGGTGCCCTCCCCTGGACATGAACAGGCATCCAAAGCTGACATCTTTGAGGAGTGAGGAGGAAAGCCTCTCTCCAGGAGCAGTATGTTTTCATGGTCTGGGATAGGAGTGGTTTCAAAGGAACATGGGAATGCATGGGCTAAAGAGGGAACTGGCATTTTGTGGACTGAAGCAGTACTATTGAAAGCCTTCTGTGTGACCAAAAAACCACTGCCTGGGCAGAGCATTGCCAGGATTCTAGCAAGCAGTAACAGGATGAAATTGGGAAGAAAACACAGCCTGGGAGACAGCCTGAATCATCTGTTTTTGCATAAATTCCATGGTCTTACGCACCTGAGTCCACTAGGCAAGGAGTGATCACAATAGCCAGGTTGTGATCCCTAACTAAAGTCAGATGAGGGCTTCCTGAGCACGTAGCCACAGAGCTCATCTGATAATAATGCCAGCACTTTTTCGTTGGTTGGTTGGTTGGTTTTTGTGAGCCAAACACCACAGCAGCCATTATCCCAGCCTATGTACCCTGAAGACCACCATCCCTATGAGTTCTAGGATCACTTGTCTCCTATCTTAACCTACTGTTAGGTTAGTAGAGTCTATGGAAGAGGAAGTCTGTCTGGGGCCTTGGTAGCCTAAGAAATTCATAGCAGAGATCTCCACATCCAACCCAGAAGGGATGGAGAACAGGCTCTAGGTTAGAGGAGGGCGACAGGAAACACATGTTCAGAGGAAGGAGAAGCGGCTGTTGTATTCCCACACTCGGGGTCATGGCACCACTGGGCCATACACCATGTTGGAGGGAAGCAGTCCCTTTGCTGGTCTTTGGAACCATTGTTCTCAGTAGGGCAGTATTTGGAATGTGGCCTCCATTCTCAGAAGCCTGGTTCACATGGAGGCGGGCTCCACCAACGCAGAAGCATGGCTCTGACGTGGTATCCGCGCTGGTCAGCCTGTCCTCACTGTGGCCATACTTGAGGAAAATAACTCAGAGGAGGAATCCTAGGCCTTTTTTCTCTGGGTTTCATAGCTTTCTCTTTGGTTGTGCACTGAGGCTGTCCATAAAGCTCTAGTGTGTGGCAGTGGAGAGCTCCTCAGCCCTTGCCACAAAGGCATAGACTGGGAGAGAGAGAACGAGGCTGGCAGAGAGGGAGAGAGAGAAAGATGGAGAGGGAGGACCTCTCCTTGGAGAATGAGGATTCAGTGGAGCCAACAGGAACAAGGTACTGTTGCCCAGGGCACAACCCTGTTTAGGTCTTACTCCAACCATGCTCAACCTTTCTTCCAGTCCCTCCCACCCCCCAGTAGTGTATTCATCTTGAATGAGAATTTCATGTTGACATCAGAGCACTCACCATCCAATGCTTCCCTCCAAACCCACCTATGAAGATGGCTCATGTGGGGACTGAATCTTCGGCACAGGAGCCTTTTGTGGGAGATTTCAGATGCAAACCCTAGTGGTGTGCTTTGGCAGATGCAAGAGGACCTGAGATATTCTGGAGTCCAAAGCCTTCGGTAGGAACAGACATTAGGTCTGTTGAAGTGCTCTGCCTAGTTCTTCCTCAGGGAGGACTGTGGAGGCTGTCTTTGTTGGTATTGGTGCTGAATTGGAGAGCTCTCAGGTGTGTGGCTCTGGCCTTTTCTGGCACAGGCTCTCAGATGTTGGCGTGTCCTAGGGAGCACCTCCTGAGTGCCACCTTCTTTTTGTACACCCCTCTCTCCCCAGAGCTGAGGATTCCAGCAGAGGCCAACGTATTTGATGCCAAGAATCCTCACAAAAAATCCAACTTTGTGCTGAGGAAAAGGAGCCTCTCCCAAAAGAATGATGGGTGGATCGAGCCTCAACCTCCCTCTCGTCCTGCAAAGAAGGCTCCTGCCCTCCTGAGGATGCTTGCAAAACCATTCTGTTGCTGTGTGCCTGGGCGGGGCTGAGGCAGCCCAGGAATATTTACATTGATTACTATTTTCTTCAAAGTTTGAATCTATAGTTTGCCATTGTCCTTGACCTTGTTTAGTAACACAGTTGTTACTCTATCCTGTATTTGTTGTTTCCATTAATATATTATTATTATTTTAAAATATATATGTTTTTGTTACCTGATCTACTGTGATGATTTGAGTATACTAAATGTAGCAGTGATTCCTAAAGGACACATCCAAACCAACAGGAAGGAATGTTTCATTCTATCAGCAAGAACTTTGGTTTTTAGGAGTTTGGCAGATGGCATTATCTGAGTCAGTTTTCCAATGGGGGCAATGAAGTATCAGCTATGATGGTACAAACACAAACAAAGACACACAAACACACACAAGAGCACACACACTCACTGAGAGATAGATAGACAGATGGAGTTGGTCTCTGCTGAAATACTTTGGAGACATGGTTCTGATTTCTCCCCTTTTGGAGTATTTTCAATTGCACAAGGTGTCTTGCAAATGAACCCATGTCTGAGGAAGACATGCATGTGTACTTCACATGCCACTTTTCACATAGCAGGAAGGTCATGTAATATTTTTCATGCAGCTGTCTTTTGACTGTGAACCATCCCATGAGGTCAGCTGTGGAATTTTCAACTTGTAGCATCACAATGGGGATCCACTCTTTGGATTTGGGGATATTTCCGATTTTCTTGATTCAGATTGGAATGATATATATATTAGTTTTTGATGAAAATTCTGCATTTGATGGTAATGAATGTCGTGCATCTAGGAATCTGTAGAGTGCAGACAATGAATGGATGCCTACTGTTGTCTGGACTGGTCTGAAAAGTCCTGTAGCATCTGAGCATGTGTGAGGGCTGTACAGGTCTTGCCAAAAGTCCAGGTCAGATGATCCTGCACAAAGCTGAACTCCTAGTGGTCTCCACAACAGTGTAAGGGCCAAGGAGGAACTCACTTCAACACAGAAGTTGGGAAGCTACCTTATGAAGGTGATCATAGGTACGGGATTATTAATATATCCAGGTTGGCATCTATTATTTTTTTAGCTTTTGACTTTCGCAGCTGTGGGCATCTTGACAACCATCAACTCCCTGTAAGCACAGACAACTCTATAAGAACCTGAGGATAAATTTCCCTGTGCATGTCCCCTTGTGAAACTGCTTAAGCACCGCCTGGTTTACACACAGGTGGAATTTCTAGGTCAAAGTGTGCATGTTTACTTCTTTGACTAAGCACTGCCAGGTGGCTCTTCTGCATAGCTCTACCTGTGGCCAGGATTGTTTTATGTAGCTTTCTAACTTTTGCATGTTGAGTAGATACATAGTGGGAGCACACTGTTTTTGTTGGTATTTTTCTTGGTATCTATTCTGATGCTTTTCACTGGGGGATTTTTTCCTGTGAAAATGGGCTTCCTCTACTTGACCTTATTTTCTTCTTTTTAAAATTTTTTCAATGTGACTTTTTAATTTTAGTTTTATTAAAGACATTGCCCCTTGCTTGCATAGTCTATATCTAAAGCACTAGTCCTTGCTCCAAGGCCCAGCTTGCTCTCAGCTGCCCCAGGAGGGGAACAGTCTTTGGCAGTAGACAAGAGACGCCCCTGCAGGGGGCACAAGTGCTTTGGCCCTCTGGTGTCTTGCCAGCAGTGCTTCCCATGCTCACAGAGGGTTTCAGACACTGAGTCAATGGTCCAGGTGGTCTTTTGTTCAGTCTGATCTCAAATTGAGCTCCTCTGAGAGGTCATATTGAAGTCCTTGTGTGTACCTGATCCATCATTTTAAACAATATTCCAAGTTCACTTTTTGTGTGTACGTGGGTTCTGGGGATTGAACCCAGGGCCTTGAGCCTGTGAGGCAAGTGACCTACCTGAGCTACACCCTCAGAGACCCCTGTAAAAGTATTTCCCCTTTGCCTCGGGGTCTAAGTTGCCAAGGCTGACCTCAAACGTTCCTCTTGCCTCAGCCTCCCTGGTGGCTGGCATGACAGGCATGCACCTGGGACTGTCACACTCGAGCCTGTGATGGGAACTCATGTGCATCTGTCCAGGGCTGAGCATGGTTAGGCAGAGCTGTGCTCCAGGCTCCCTGCAGGGCTGTGGAGGCTTCTGCTGCCCAGCAGCCCTGGTGCCATGGCCAGGGCTCCTCCCAGCCGAGGGCAGGCAGCTGCCCATTGCTGTAGGCTGACCTTATTTTCTTCTTATGGCACTCGTCCGTTCTCTGGAGTATGTTGTATGGTTTGTCCATTAGGAGTCTAACAGGTCCTCTAGAACCTTCAAACAATTAGTAAAATTCCTGAACAGTAAGTGAGCGCGCACAGAAATTGGGCTAATATTTTGGGAAGAACAATGTTGGATGATATATTCATGGCTTGAATATGTCATCCAACATGAAGTTATATTTTATTACTTACAAAATAATAAAATAATGAAGCAATACCATGGGCTGAGCTAAAATAGATCCTTAGGATCTTAGGCATTCTGTAATAAATCTGTGTCACTTGAAGTATAGAGTTGATCGACTCTGAGTAATGAAACAGAAGTAAAGGTATCAAAGCCAATGATCATCTGTTTCCAATTTTCTGTGATTTGGTTCAAGTGGTAAAGTGGTGATATTTATTAATAATGGATCGAAAAGGTTCATAATTGTTTTAGAGTACAATTAGATGCCTTCAAACTTTAGGCTACATGGGCACATTTGAGAACGGTTCCAGCCATTCTCTCATCCTTTGGGTCATTCCCCTCCTATGTCCTGTGAGACATTTTCTATGTGAGGCTTTAAGAAGAAGAAGAGAATATTCTGTAAAGAAAACCTTGTGATCTGTGCAGTATGAAGTTGAATGGATTCATTCAGAAATCAGAAATTCTATTGAAAGATATTTATTTGCATGAGCCAAATAAAACCTATTTTTAGGCATCCTGGTGAAGACAAGGTTTTATCTTTATGTCTCATTTTCTATGTTTTGCTGTTGTTGTTGTTGTTAGAATGAAATTCATATGTTGCCAGACCATTCTATCAGATGTGTAACTAGATGCCATTTAAATTACCCACTTTTACATGGTAGACAGTTTTTAATGAACACTGCCTGTCTGCACCTTTTTTAAAAACAGGACTGGGATCAGAAGCCCAAATACCAATGGTTAGCTGGAGCATATTTTTCATTTGGCCTATCTGTCAGTATTCCCTGAGGTCATCTGTGCAATCAGCTTCGTTACTCCTGCTCCCTCACTGGATTTCATAGAAACCATATGCTATGTATGAATCAGGGACACCAATCCCACAACATAGCATTCTTGGAATATCCAAAGTCCCACTTTTCAGTTCGCCATGCCTGAGATCAGCAGTAATATTTATCAGCAAATGTGAGATTTTCAAAGATCCAATTCTATGTGCTCCTTTCTCATAGAGCCTTAGGCAGGGATATAGCATACATAAATATTAAGTAAAGTCCATAGTTTTTAAAATGTCATCCATTGAATAGTTGACACATGTCTGAGATACTTTTTATTTTGGAGGAGGTATTATTTAATAGGGAATTCCAACAGCTACCTAATAGTGAAATGAGAAGTCTTGCATCCATTTTATTTTGTTTCTGATGATTTTTATGAGTAAGGGTAAGATACTTCCTTGTTCTGATGCAGATGTTGCCCACTTTTGTGAATGGATGCGGGGTGTCACCTACTACTTGCATATCTGCATATTGGGCTTGACACTGCTATCGTACTTGGTAGTTGGCAAAAAGTCAATACTGAAGTTAACCTCTTGTGTTCTAGCAGCAGAGCTGAAGATCCTTGATGTGCCACCTTCTGCAATCCATGCTGCTCTCTTCATGTTCCTTATTGACTTCCTGGTGATGAGCATCATGGTCTCCTGGTCTTGAGAATGGCCAAGCATTGCTCTGTGAATGTGGAAGATGGGCATGTGGAAGGCTCCAGGGAGGAAGGATCATTGAACATGTACTCGAATCCATGTGCCTGTTGAATGACCTGTTTTTTTATTTTTCGGTTTTAAGGGAGACACTGCCCTAAAACACTTCTGTGCAGCTGGGGATGCAGGCTTCTGCTTCACCTTGCAGGAAGCATTAACGAATCCTTTCCAGAAGACATGAGAAGAGAGAAGTGAGCCTCTGGTATCATGCAGGTTCCTTGCATTGCCCATGGGCTAGAAGAGAGAAGAGCTGCTTCATGAGATTTGATCCCCTTTTTCCTGAAAAGTTCCACACAGAGGTGAGTCCCCAGCATGTTTAGAAATCATTTCAGACACCTTTCTGGACGGAATTGAATCAGAGCCCCTGATGATGTGGAAGAGCTAAAGATGGGTTTGCTATGAATTTTCTATTTCATTCATCAGGGCCTGAGTCAAGTCAGTCATTGTGCTGTCAACACATGAGCTGCTGGTCAAATGTGAGGAAGTGGTCTTGCTTTATGAAAACACCACCCTGATTCAGTGAGCCAGAGGCAGCCTGCAGTCCCTGTTTTCCTGTAAAGGCAGATTGCTGTGGATGGCCTCTGGCCTCGTCATGCAGCCCTGCTCAGAGTAGGGGATTGAGGGACCAGGCAGATCCCTAGTTCCTTTTGACCTTTATTGCCATTGGGCCACCCCAGGGTCCTTGGACTCTACCTGGTCTTCTGGCCTGGGTCAGGGGATGTGAGGTTTGGAATCCCCCTCTGTGGCAGGATCCCAGCCCCCCAGCCACTTGAGGTCAGCACATCCTTCCCTAATTGTGTTAGAGTTGGAGACTTCTCCCACCCATCCTCATCCATGCTCATCCCACATTTTGTAGCTTGGCACCTGAGGACCTTTATTCAATGACTTAGTTGTTAGTGATGATGGTTACTAAGACTAAGTGACTCTTTCAAGTCACATCACTTGCATGCTAGGGCTAGAGCATGGATCTTCCTAATTGATTTCATGGGACTCTCTCATGGAAACTGTGACTGCTTCCTAAACACACACTCTACATTTGGAGTGTCAAAATTCTTGCCACTGCCTCCTTGGCAAGTGTATCTTGTCTTCTACGTGGGAATTTCACAAATATTTTCCTTTGGTTTGTGGAGGTCATGCAGAAGGGATTTCATTTGAAATAGCCCAAACAAGAAATACCAGTTGTCTTTTTCGCACATGGATGTGTGTAGTGAACACCCCTTTCTGTGTGCTTGCATGAGTTACTCCTTTGAATTTGTTGAAGAATGGTTGGCTGGGGAGCAAGTTAACGAGAGATGGATATCAATGGTTGTCAAGTATTCTGACGTGAAGAATGTATTGAGGATGTGAAGGCTTTTCTAGCCAGTTCCTATGGCTCAGTCAGGGATCAGTCAGAGGATTCTGTCTGGTAGACTCTTTGGCACAGATGTCAAAGTGGCCTGGTCTTACCCTGTCCAGGACTGAATGCTGAGCTGGAGTGGGAGCTTCTTGTCATTTCAAGCATTTCCATGAGTCTGTCCTCTGTTCTCTTGTATCCAAGTGGTTTCTAATAGGAAAGCAGAACAAAAATTGAAAGTATGGTGATTGATTATTTTTACCAATGTTATTTCAATCCACTTTGTTTAATACGAAATTACCTTTATGCTAGTAAGATTTCATATGTGAGGAAATAATGAAAATATTGGGGTTAGGGGATGAGAATATGCAAATCAAACATTTTTGAGCACCAAGACCCGTTTTTTGTTTTTGTTTTTGTTTTTTTCTTTAACTTAAATAATATTAAGTGCCAGAGGACCACCGCTGCCATTCAGCCTCAACAACCTCCAGGTCCAGCCTCCAGGTGGCCCATTTCACCAGGGTGTGTGGGACCACACTGTCCTGGGATGAGAGAACAGTACCCACGGATGTTGACATCTCACAGAGTAGATATTGCCAGTGACAGTAGGGAGCTATTGGCACATGAGGAAGGGAAGAGCTCTCAGGATGGGAAGAGGGGGCCGCTTCGAGACTCATTGGGTATGGCACGAGGCTGCTGGGTGTGGTGTTGGCCTGGGCCCACTGAGTGGGGCAGATCCGTGGTCTGTGTTTCTGTACCCTCCTCTGTAGCCTGTGTTGGCAGCAGATCAGGGAATTGCGATCAGAAGTGCTCCCAGTAACACAGGCACCAGCCCCCAGAGTGTGTGCCTATCCGTTTCCCCACCTGGCCTGACTTAGTGCCTGTCTTGCCTCAGGGCTGAGACCCTACAATCTCTGATGAGGGAGTCTGTGGTCCAGATCCAACCTGCATGGCCAACATGCTCAGACCTTCAGCTGGGTCCTAGGCTGCTGCAACCCAACTCTGTTAACTGGGTGGCCGACAACAGAGGAAGTGTCTTCCGTTGAGCTCCAGAGGCTCAACACAGTAGGTGTTGGGCTGTCCCAGTGCCATAACCCCTCCCAGGTTTCAAGGGGACTGTCTCCCCAACTCTCCCAGCCCTTGCCCACTCTCCTATTGCTGCCCACGATCTGTGGTTCCCATATGGGCATCCCGCCCTGGCTCCAACCTCACATATCCGGTATCCCCCAGTCTCCCTGGTATCTGGGTCCAGACTCTCCTCTTCCTACAAGAATATCAGATATTGGATTTGGTCCCAGTTGATGCTGTGTTCCATCATGTGAGCTCTTAGCTTCATCACTGTGCAAAGACTCTTTTCCCACACAAGTTCGCACGACTTTTGGCTGGCTAAGAATTTTCAGGCGACACTTTTCTAATGAGTACACTTTCCTTCCTTCCGATCTCCCACCAGTGAGCATTCCTCGCACCCTTGTCCTAGTTCCTTTATGGCAGTTTCCCTCCTTATGGCTGAGAGGACCTAGTGACCCCTGAATTCACACGTTCTCCTTAATCACCAACACACTGCAGAATTCTCCAGGGGGCCATATATGCTCCTGGAAGTTGGTGTTGGAAATAGTTCTCCATCCATTAATCACTCCCTCACTCACTAATGTCCTTGTGTCCTTGAGAAAGGCTCTCCCTTTCCTGGTTTTCCTGAATAGAAATCCTCTTGCCTCTTGGGTGAATAGGGTTATGGGTTGTGCAGAGGGTGTTGGTCCACTGAGCATCTTAGAGACTGTCCTTTATGGAGCCTAATGATCCTCACTGGGGAATGAGGCCAGGGTCCTAACTGTGGTTAGTTAGAGAGGGAAAGAAGGACGAGGGAAACTCAGATGTCCCTTCATGGCCCCTGGAGTTAGAGGACTTACCCCTTTGCACCTGGGATCAGGAGACCTCATTTCCTCGAGGACACGCACACTCAGACGTTAATCTTGAGTGTGGGTTCCTTTCTGGGGTCCAGGGCTGTTGTTAGCCACCAGGAATGACAGTGCTCTCCATGCTGAGTGGAGCCATTTTTGCCAGGAAAGAGAGCCCATGGTCACGCCTTGTGCAAAGCATCCCACGCCAGGCGCTCCCATGCCTACATTCCTGTCCTGAAAGGAAGCCACTCAGAGGCAAGGTGGGTCCAACCACCTCCCATGTGTTCACTCATCACTGTGTTCCAGCAGTCACCCCAGTGAACAGTCCTGATGGGATTGGATGTGGCTCAGAATGTCACCCTCATGAGCTCTACCCTGCCACAGCTGCAGTTCTGCAGTGGGAGAAACTCAAAACCTCAAAACACATGCACATGAAAGAAAAGAGCAAGAGCCAGAGCCCAAACAGGCCAGGTGTGGCAAAGACAGCTGGAGTGCCTAGGTTGGGACTCAGAATTATGTCAGTGGGGTGGCATTGCTGCTGGCACCAGCATGATAACCGAGAGCCAGCCCTGCTCATTTTGGGGAGCAGTGTGTTGGGGAAGGCAGCAGAAATTGAGAGGCAGGATTGAGTTTGGCCCTAGGAGGAGGTTGGGTAAGAGGCCAGTGTGGGTTGGAGAGCCTGGGCAGATAGACAGAGGCCAGGGCACACCCCAAAGCCTGGAGACTGCACTTGATGTCCAGGGTTGTGAAACACCACTTCCCCTCTTACTCACAACTGAGAGCAAGGGGCATTGATGAGTTCAGTTTGTGTGCGGCTGCATCCAAGGTGGCTCGGCTAGGAACCTCTGTTTCCTTGACTCAGGAGGCTGGGAGTCCAGGCTCCACTGAGGCTCGGCTGGGAGGATCGGAGTCTGAGTTTATGCCTGTGTTCCCTGTAGGATCCATGTTGGCTGAGCCTCAGTGTTTTTGTAATGAGAGGATGGGTGACCGTCATGTCTTTATCACAGGACACACTTGCTAAATGGATTTGTTTGCTCTGAGGAGGAAAGAGAGAGGGGGGAGTGGTGCTGGAGACAGGGATGCAGACAGGGGTCGTGGACTTGGCATAACTCAGTCTTGGAGGTGATATCCCATCACCTGTACCCACTTCAATTCCCATGAATCCAGAGGCTGAGCCCCCTTGAGGTGAGGGGTGAACCGGTTCTGGGCAGCAGGATGCTGTGGTACCTCGGAGTCTCTGTGAGACACACTTGGCCCTTTTGAAATCTTAGGAGAAGCCTTGGGAAGTTGTATGGCAGAGGGGAGCAGCCTCTGCATCTCAGTCCCCTCCAACTTGCCATGGTGTAGAGAGGGAACTGCAGCCACGATGGGACGGACATTGGCCATGTCCCTGTGTGGGACACAGGCCTGATTGAGTTAGGGTGCATTCTTTGTCTCTCCCTTTCTTGTGATTATCCCATCTCTACATTTGTGCTTTAGCCACCTGTGAGTCCCATCTCTGGTTTCAGAGAGAACAGAGGGTGTTATGGGCCAATAGACACAATAAACCCTAGAGATTAGATGCTACCCTACTTTCCAGAAAAGACTGGGCACACCATGAGTTGCACAATGATGGGACCAGGGTCCAAAAGCTGCTGAGAGGGAAGGACTGGTTGTGAATGCATTTTTGAAGGCTCCAAGCTGGAACTCTAGTGGCACCAAGCAGGGCAGATGCTGGTGGGGATGTTTGGGTAGTTGTTGGTGAACACCTGCGCACCTGAGATGGGTAGGCATGGAGGAGAAATCGGCAGCCCATAGGGCTGTTGAAAGTGGTCTTATGTGAAAAGAGGCTCAGCTATGGGCACAGGAAATGACATCATTGCCTTGACAATGGATCAAACAGAACATGGAACCCTGGTATCCAGGCACCCACTTCACTGACCAAGCCATCCGAGCTCACTTGGTTGGAGCCACTGGAGGGAGAAGGATGTTCTCCTGTGGTTGCAGACAATGCCGAGCCTCAGGCTCCCAGGAATCTCAGGGGGGCCAACTAGCCCTTTTGTGGATACACTGGGTGAGGCTTCATCTTAGACGCCAGAGCCTCTGGCGATTGTCGCAGAGGAGCTCAAGAGTAACAGTGAGTAGCACAGGGCAGGTGAGCCCAGCAGGCCCTCTAGTCTGATCCCTGATGAATGGCCCAGGACTCCTATTCTGACTCTGTGTGTGTGTGTGTGTGTGTGTGTGTGTGTGTGTGTGTGTGTGTGTTTGTACTGATGGGAACTGTCCCATTGTGCTTTGACTCTAGTGTATTGGCACAAGTCATTTTTCTGTTTGTCACCATTTCCATTTTGAACCCACCATTCTTGGTCCCAACCCAGGGTGAAAATGATCAGAACACGGAGGAGCCCTTCAGGGTTCAGAGCCTTGAACTTACAGGCAGGACCAGCTTAGGAATGAGCTCCTGCCTGTCATTTGTGGGAGGAACCTACATTTCAGCAGCAACATGGGGTTAATCTCCTGGGATTTCATCCCCACCCAGCAGGTGCTGGATCTCTTGTTCCCAAAACAGCCACCTTCTTCAGTCTTTACTCCTGGTGCCACTCCACATCCTCCAAGGGGACAAGAACCTCAGGTTCTGGATGGATGTTGTAGAATGCCCACAGAGCCAACTGCCAGGCTGGGTGGGGTGCAGTTGCTGGGCTTTGCTGATGTTGTCATCCCCCACAGTTCTTGGAACCTTCTGTGGCAGTGGCATCCAGGACCCCAGCAGCTGTGAGTAGCAGCTCCTCACTGCTTCACTCCAGCGAGCAGGTGGAAGACAGCCGCGTTGTTCACGTCCTCCTAGAGGGACAGAGCCTGAGGGAGACAAAGCGCATCCCGCTAAGCCCGACAGCAGGGCTGCCTCCTGGGTGTCCACACAGTGGAAGGCAGGAGACACAGCCAACCCCAGGGCTATGGTGGGAAATAAAGAAGAGAGAGGTCCGTCTTAAGGGCTTGACCTGAGGTGGGAGAGCATCAGCATGCCCACCTTCAGTGGTGAGTGGGCCTGTGTATTGTGGGTTTTGCAGGCCAGAAGTGCAGATGGAAGTGCTGTGGACAGATGAAGGCAGAGATATGTCCAGGGTGCAGGCTGTAGTGCCTAGAACTTGGTATTCTCAATGAGTGAAGTTGGAGCAGAGGAGGTGGCAGTGACTTGTCACATGTGTAGGAGGGGATGTGTTCCTGGTGGCAGGGAAGAGAACCTCCTTAGCATGACTAGGTGTAGGAATTTGGGGTCGGGATCACCTGGGGGGTCATGCCAAAGCTTCGGAATGTTAGGCTTTGCATGTATGTAAATACGGAGCTAAAGGGGTTCTTGGCAGAATTTCTATGGATGTGCAGTAGACACGCTAATGCTGCAGGTGTCCAGCTGCAGAGGAGACATGTTCAGTGACTGCCAGTGCTGAGTCAAGTACATCATTACAACCAGACCCGCACCGAGCTTCCAGAGGCCAGGCCTCTCAAAGCTATCATGAAGCACTCAAGTGCACACTCTTGTATCTGAGTCTGTTTTGTGTCGTGGCAGTCAGGACCCAAGTTTAGAGTGCATCTGCCTCTTCCACCCACAAAGGCAGCCTGCATCCCAGATCACACTTGGTGCGCAGATCCCTGGCCCATTGCTCTCATCTCAGTGAGATGAGAGTGTGTCTGTGCATAGGCAGTTTGGTCCTTTGACATGAGTGGAATGTGGCTCCCCAGGGGGAGGGGAGATGGCAGGTACAGGCAGATATTTGTACCAGGATTGTTCTAGTAGCACATTGCAAGAACCCAGGTGGTATATGGAGGACACACTCAGGTAGCAGGATAACAAGATTGTGCCCTTGTATATGTAGCTGAGATTTCTCCTGAATGTTTGACCACAGTCTTCTGGGTAGCTCTTCTAAAAGCCATTCTCTGATGACATTGGTCCCACCCTGATCCAGGTGACCTTTCAGGAGACGGTGACAAGCCTCATCCGCAGGGCCTTGGACCAAAATTTGTTGCAGCATGAGGATGTGGACAACTTTGAGCTGCTGTATATGATGTCTGAGGATGAGAGTAAGTAGGACAATCAGACAGTGGGGAGACATGATCCACAGTGGGCTCAGGATAACTGACAGCCAAGAGAAAGTGGGCCTTGGCCCCAAAATACCAAAGTGTGATGGGCCTGGCGGAGACTCTCAGGGGTTGTGGGTGTTTTGTGGTATAATCCTTGAGTGCCACCTAACAATTCTCTCCACTTCGCTCTGCAGAAATCAAGGTCTCTGACCACTCACTCGTGTGTCTGTCCATGAATCTGGGAATACAATCTTTCATCGTGAGGAAACGCCCCCAGGTCAAGGGAAAGGAGGTAAACACCTACCTTATTCAAGCTGTGCATGTGCTGCCATTCCACTCCGACCTGAGGAAATAAGAAGCCTCAGCACCTGGACATATTTGCTGGAAGCCCATAGAGCCAACTGACAGTCTGGGGTGGCTTTCTGTTTCTGGGTTTGCTGATGTTCCATCCCCCACAGTTCTCAGAATCAACCTGCAAGTCCTCCAGGCCGCTTTCCCACAAGCAGGTGGGAGACACCTGCTTAATTCGTGTCCACTTAGAAACACAAAGTCCAGAGATGGCCAAGAGTGTTCTGGTAAGCCTGGGAGCAGGGGTGTCCCGTGGTGCTTACACCTGGGTGGGGAGCAGACACTGGTCCAATACCATGGACTACTCATGCCCTCTTGAATTTGGAGCTTCTGGATGATCAGGAGGATAGATGGGAATCAAGAAGGGAGAGGTCAGTGTGAAGGGCTGGAGCTGAGATGAGCGAGTGCAGCAGCTTGTCCACTGCCATGTCTGAGGGAGTCTGTGTGTCAGGTGGCAGCATGCAGTCCAGAAGGGCAGGGACAGGTATGGGTGACAGATGAGAATAGGACAGGAACTAGGTTGCAGGTTCCCTTGTATGGGATGCTGACGTCTATGGAGGAGGACAGCAGTGTGAGGTTCTCCATGTTCCTTGAACAAGGAGCTGAGAGAGTCTCTCTGCAGAGTCGATATGGATGTGGAGCAAGCACACTAAATGTCCAGGTAACCCAATGACCACCCTTGCCGGATGAGGTGCCCTCCTACATCCCAGCCAGCACTGAGCCTCTGGAGGCCAGGAGCTCTCGTGGCTATCTTTCAGCTCTCCTGTGTGTGGTCATGTTCCTGGGTCTGTTTTTGGCCCTGGCAATCCAGACCAAAGCCTCTAGGTTTTGTGCCTAGGCCATTCCCAATGCCGCCTGCATCCTCGGGCAGACCTGGGATCTTGGAGGCTATTGTCCCATTCCTCCCAACTTGTGGGATGAGATTGCATCTGTATGCAGGTAGTGGGGTCCTTTCACTCCGAGAGGAGTGCAGCTCCACAAAGAGCAATGGCAGGCCCAGGAAGTCCTATGTACAAGGATTGGGCTAGTAGCCTGTGGGAAGAGCCCACACGATGAGCAGGAGGTCAGCCTCGGGTAGTAGGGTCATGGATGTTGCCCTTGTATTTAGAGTGCAGGTGCCTCCAGAATGCCCCTGCCCACTGTCCTTGAGTAGTCACTTCAAGGCCCATTTCCTGAAGGCCTGTCTCCCATGCTGCTCCAGGTGACCTGCCACGATAGGGCTCCTGTCGTCATCCGCAGCGCCCTCGACCTACACTTCCTTACTGAGGAGAATCCAGAGGATTATGAGCTGGGCCAAATCATCTCTCGCCGTCAGAGTAAGTGAGACAATCAGATAGCAGAGAGCAAGGGTCAGGATGTGGACTCAGGTCAACTCTTAGCAACAAAGAGTAGTCTCTGACCCCCAAGAACACTCCAACAGGTGTGTTGGGTTCGTGCACAAAGCCAACTGCACTTCTGCTGGTGGAAGGTCTTGAGGTCCAATGGTATACCACGGTGGTGGATATTTCGGCTCCCCACCAGCTTCCCTCCCCTGGACATGAACAGGCATCCAAAGCTGACATCTTTGAGGAGTGAGGAGGAAAGCCTCTCTCCAGGAGCAGTATGTTTTCATGGTCTGGGATAGGAGTGGTTTCAAAGGAACATGGGAATGCATGGGCTAAAGAGGGAACTGGCATTTTGTGGACTGAAGCAGTACTATTGAAAGCCTTCTGTGTGACCAAAAAACCACTGCCTGGGCAGAGCATTGCCAGGATTCTAGCAAGCAGTAACAGGATGAAATTGGGAAGAAAACACAGCCTGGGAGACAGCCTGAATCATCTGTTTTTGCATAAATTCCATGGTCTTACGCACCTGAGTCCACTAGGCAAGGAGTGATCACAATAGCCAGGTTGTGATCCCTAACTAAAGTCAGATGAGGGCTTCCTGAGCACGTAGCCACAGAGCTCATCTGATAATAATGCCAGCACTTTTTCGTTGGTTGGTTGGTTGGTTTTTGTGAGCCAAACACCACAGCAGCCATTATCCCAGCCTATGTACCCTGAAGACCACCATCCCTATGAGTTCTAGGATCACTTGTCTCCTATCTTAACCTACTGTTAGGTTAGTAGAGTCTATGGAAGAGGAAGTCTGTCTGGGGCCTTGGTAGCCTAAGAAATTCATAGCAGAGATCTCCACATCCAACCCAGAAGGGATGGAGAACAGGCTCTAGGTTAGAGGAGGGCGACAGGAAACACATGTTCAGAGGAAGGAGAAGCGGCTGTTGTATTCCCACACTCGGGGTCATGGCACCACTGGGCCATACACCATGTTGGAGGGAAGCAGTCCCTTTGCTGGTCTTTGGAACCATTGTTCTCAGTAGGGCAGTATTTGGAATGTGGCCTCCATTCTCAGAAGCCTGGTTCACATGGAGGCGGGCTCCACCAACGCAGAAGCATGGCTCTGACGTGGTATCCGCGCTGGTCAGCCTGTCCTCACTGTGGCCATACTTGAGGAAAATAACTCAGAGGAGGAATCCTAGGCCTTTTTTCTCTGGGTTTCATAGCTTTCTCTTTGGTTGTGCACTGAGGCTGTCCATAAAGCTCTAGTGTGTGGCAGTGGAGAGCTCCTCAGCCCTTGCCACAAAGGCATAGACTGGGAGAGAGAGAACGAGGCTGGCAGAGAGGGAGAGAGAGAAAGATGGAGAGGGAGGACCTCTCCTTGGAGAATGAGGATTCAGTGGAGCCAACAGGAACAAGGTACTGTTGCCCAGGGCACAACCCTGTTTAGGTCTTACTCCAACCATGCTCAACCTTTCTTCCAGTCCCTCCCACCCCCCAGTAGTGTATTCATCTTGAATGAGAATTTCATGTTGACATCAGAGCACTCACCATCCAATGCTTCCCTCCAAACCCACCTATGAAGATGGCTCATGTGGGGACTGAATCTTCGGCACAGGAGCCTTTTGTGGGAGATTTCAGATGCAAACCCTAGTGGTGTGCTTTGGCAGATGCAAGAGGACCTGAGATATTCTGGAGTCCAAAGCCTTCGGTAGGAACAGACATTAGGTCTGTTGAAGTGCTCTGCCTAGTTCTTCCTCAGGGAGGACTGTGGAGGCTGTCTTTGTTGGTATTGGTGCTGAATTGGAGAGCTCTCAGGTGTGTGGCTCTGGCCTTTTCTGGCACAGGCTCTCAGATGTTGGCGTGTCCTAGGGAGCACCTCCTGAGTGCCACCTTCTTTTTGTACACCCCTCTCTCCCCAGAGCTGAGGATTCCAGCAGAGGCCAACGTATTTGATGCCAAGAATCCTCACAAAAAATCCAACTTTGTGCTGAGGAAAAGGAGCCTCTCCCAAAAGAATGATGGGTGGATCGAGCCTCAACCTCCCTCTCGTCCTGCAAAGAAGGCTCCTGCCCTCCTGAGGATGCTTGCAAAACCATTCTGTTGCTGTGTGCCTGGGCGGGGCTGAGGCAGCCCAGGAATATTTACATTGATTACTATTTTCTTCAAAGTTTGAATCTATAGTTTGCCATTGTCCTTGACCTTGTTTAGTAACACAGTTGTTACTCTATCCTGTATTTGTTGTTTCCATTAATATATTATTATTATTTTAAAATATATATGTTTTTGTTACCTGATCTACTGTGATGATTTGAGTATACTAAATGTAGCAGTGATTCCTAAAGGACACATCCAAACCAACAGGAAGGAATGTTTCATTCTATCAGCAAGAACTTTGGTTTTTAGGAGTTTGGCAGATGGCATTATCTGAGTCAGTTTTCCAATGGGGGCAATGAAGTATCAGCTATGATGGTACAAACACAAACAAAGACACACAAACACACACAAGAGCACACACACTCACTGAGAGATAGATAGACAGATGGAGTTGGTCTCTGCTGAAATACTTTGGAGACATGGTTCTGATTTCTCCCCTTTTGGAGTATTTTCAATTGCACAAGGTGTCTTGCAAATGAACCCATGTCTGAGGAAGACATGCATGTGTACTTCACATGCCACTTTTCACATAGCAGGAAGGTCATGTAATATTTTTCATGCAGCTGTCTTTTGACTGTGAACCATCCCATGAGGTCAGCTGTGGAATTTTCAACTTGTAGCATCACAATGGGGATCCACTCTTTGGATTTGGGGATATTTCCGATTTTCTTGATTCAGATTGGAATGATATATATATTAGTTTTTGATGAAAATTCTGCATTTGATGGTAATGAATGTCGTGCATCTAGGAATCTGTAGAGTGCAGACAATGAATGGATGCCTACTGTTGTCTGGACTGGTCTGAAAAGTCCTGTAGCATCTGAGCATGTGTGAGGGCTGTACAGGTCTTGCCAAAAGTCCAGGTCAGATGATCCTGCACAAAGCTGAACTCCTAGTGGTCTCCACAACAGTGTAAGGGCCAAGGAGGAACTCACTTCCACACAGAAGTTGGGAAGCTACCTTATGAAGGTGATCATAGGTACGGGATTATTAATATATCCAGGTTGGCATCTATTATTTTTTTAGCTTTTGACTTTCGCAGCTGTGGGCATCTTGACAACCATCAACTCCCTGTAAGCACAGACAACTCTATAAGAACCTGAGGATAAATTTCCCTGTGCATGTCCCCTTGTGAAACTGCTTAAGCACCGCCTGGTTTACACACAGGTGGAATTTCTAGGTCAAAGTGTGCATGTTTACTTCTTTGACTAAGCACTGCCAGGTGGCTCTTCTGCATAGCTCTACCTGTGGCCAGGATTGTTTTATGTAGCTTTCTAACTTTTGCATGTTGAGTAGATACATAGTGGGAGCACACTGTTTTTGTTGGTATTTTTCTTGGTATCTATTCTGATGCTTTTCACTGGGGGATTTTTTCCTGTGAAAATGGGCTTCCTCTACTTGACCTTATTTTCTTCTTTTTAAAATTTTTTCAATGTGACTTTTTAATTTTAGTTTTATTAAAGACATTGCCCCTTGCTTGCATAGTCTATATCTAAAGCACTAGTCCTTGCTCCAAGGCCCAGCTTGCTCTCAGCTGCCCCAGGAGGGGAACAGTCTTTGGCAGTAGACAAGAGACGCCCCTGCAGGGGGCACAAGTGCTTTGGCCCTCTGGTGTCTTGCCAGCAGTGCTTCCCATGCTCACAGAGGGTTTCAGACACTGAGTCAATGGTCCAGGTGGTCTTTTGTTCAGTCTGATCTCAAATTGAGCTCCTCTGAGAGGTCATATTGAAGTCCTTGTGTGTACCTGATCCATCATTTTAAACAATATTCCAAGTTCACTTTTTGTGTGTACGTGGGTTCTGGGGATTGAACCCAGGGCCTTGAGCCTGTGAGGCAAGTGACCTACCTGAGCTACACCCTCAGAGACCCCTGTAAAAGTATTTCCCCTTTGCCTCGGGGTCTAAGTTGCCAAGGCTGACCTCAAACGTTCCTCTTGCCTCAGCCTCCCTGGTGGCTGGCATGACAGGCATGCACCTGGGACTGTCACACTCGAGCCTGTGATGGGAACTCATGTGCATCTGTCCAGGGCTGAGCATGGTTAGGCAGAGCTGTGCTCCAGGCTCCCTGCAGGGCTGTGGAGGCTTCTGCTGCCCAGCAGCCCTGGTGCCATGGCCAGGGCTCCTCCCAGCCGAGGGCAGGCAGCTGCCCATTGCTGTAGGCTGACCTTATTTTCTTCTTATGGCACTCGTCCGTTCTCTGGAGTATGTTGTATGGTTTGTCCATTAGGAGTCTAACAGGTCCTCTAGAACCTTCAAACAATTAGTAAAATTCCTGAACAGTAAGTGAGCGCGCACAGAAATTGGGCTAATATTTTGGGAAGAACAATGTTGGATGATATATTCATGGCTTGAATATGTCATCCAACATGAAGTTATATTTTATTACTTACAAAATAATAAAATAATGAAGCAATACCATGGGCTGAGCTAAAATAGATCCTTAGGATCTTAGGCATTCTGTAATAAATCTGTGTCACTTGAAGTATAGAGTTGATCGACTCTGAGTAATGAAACAGAAGTAAAGGTATCAAAGCCAATGATCATCTGTTTCCAATTTTCTGTGATTTGGTTCAAGTGGTAAAGTGGTGATATTTATTAATAATGGATCGAAAAGGTTCATAATTGTTTTAGAGTACAATTAGATGCCTTCAAACTTTAGGCTACATGGGCACATTTGAGAACGGTTCCAGCCATTCTCTCATCCTTTGGGTCATTCCCCTCCTATGTCCTGTGAGACATTTTCTATGTGAGGCTTTAAGAAGAAGAAGAGAATATTCTGTAAAGAAAACCTTGTGATCTGTGCAGTATGAAGTTGAATGGATTCATTCAGAAATCAGAAATTCTATTGAAAGATATTTATTTGCATGAGCCAAATAAAACCTATTTTTAGGCATCCTGGTGAAGACAAGGTTTTATCTTTATGTCTCATTTTCTATGTTTTGCTGTTGTTGTTGTTGTTAGAATGAAATTCATATGTTGCCAGACCATTCTATCAGATGTGTAACTAGATGCCATTTAAATTACCCACTTTTACATGGTAGACAGTTTTTAATGAACACTGCCTGTCTGCACCTTTTTTAAAAACAGGACTGGGATCAGAAGCCCAAATACCAATGGTTAGCTGGAGCATATTTTTCATTTGGCCTATCTGTCAGTATTCCCTGAGGTCATCTGTGCAATCAGCTTCGTTACTCCTGCTCCCTCACTGGATTTCATAGAAACCATATGCTATGTATGAATCAGGGACACCAATCCCACAACATAGCATTCTTGGAATATCCAAAGTCCCACTTTTCAGTTCGCCATGCCTGAGATCAGCAGTAATATTTATCAGCAAATGTGAGATTTTCAAAGATCCAATTCTATGTGCTCCTTTCTCATAGAGCCTTAGGCAGGGATATAGCATACATAAATATTAAGTAAAGTCCATAGTTTTTAAAATGTCATCCATTGAATAGTTGACACATGTCTGAGATACTTTTTATTTTGGAGGAGGTATTATTTAATAGGGAATTCCAACAGCTACCTAATAGTGAAATGAGAAGTCTTGCATCCATTTTATTTTGTTTCTGATGATTTTTATGAGTAAGGGTAAGATACTTCCTTGTTCTGATGCAGATGTTGCCCACTTTTGTGAATGGATGCGGGGTGTCACCTACTACTTGCATATCTGCATATTGGGCTTGACACTGCTATCGTACTTGGTAGTTGGCAAAAAGTCAATACTGAAGTTAACCTCTTGTGTTCTAGCAGCAGAGCTGAAGATCCTTGATGTGCCACCTTCTGCAATCCATGCTGCTCTCTTCATGTTCCTTATTGACTTCCTGGTGATGAGCATCATGGTCTCCTGGTCTTGAGAATGGCCAAGCATTGCTCTGTGAATGTGGAAGATGGGCATGTGGAAGGCTCCAGGGAGGAAGGATCATTGAACATGTACTCGAATCCATGTGCCTGTTGAATGACCTGTTTTTTTATTTTTCGGTTTTAAGGGAGACACTGCCCTAAAACACTTCTGTGCAGCTGGGGATGCAGGCTTCTGCTTCACCTTGCAGGAAGCATTAACGAATCCTTTCCAGAAGACATGAGAAGAGAGAAGTGAGCCTCTGGTATCATGCAGGTTCCTTGCATTGCCCATGGGCTAGAAGAGAGAAGAGCTGCTTCATGAGATTTGATCCCCTTTTTCCTGAAAAGTTCCACACAGAGGTGAGTCCCCAGCATGTTTAGAAATCATTTCAGACACCTTTCTGGACGGAATTGAATCAGAGCCCCTGATGATGTGGAAGAGCTAAAGATGGGTTTGCTATGAATTTTCTATTTCATTCATCAGGGCCTGAGTCAAGTCAGTCATTGTGCTGTCAACACATGAGCTGCTGGTCAAATGTGAGGAAGTGGTCTTGCTTTATGAAAACACCACCCTGATTCAGTGAGCCAGAGGCAGCCTGCAGTCCCTGTTTTCCTGTAAAGGCAGATTGCTGTGGATGGCCTCTGGCCTCGTCATGCAGCCCTGCTCAGAGTAGGGGATTGAGGGACCAGGCAGATCCCTAGTTCCTTTTGACCTTTATTGCCATTGGGCCACCCCAGGGTCCTTGGACTCTACCTGGTCTTCTGGCCTGGGTCAGGGGATGTGAGGTTTGGAATCCCCCTCTGTGGCAGGATCCCAGCCCCCCAGCCACTTGAGGTCAGCACATCCTTCCCTAATTGTGTTAGAGTTGGAGACTTCTCCCACCCATCCTCATCCATGCTCATCCCACATTTTGTAGCTTGGCACCTGAGGACCTTTATTCAATGACTTAGTTGTTAGTGATGATGGTTACTAAGACTAAGTGACTCTTTCAAGTCACATCACTTGCATGCTAGGGCTAGAGCATGGATCTTCCTAATTGATTTCATGGGACTCTCTCATGGAAACTGTGACTGCTTCCTAAACACACACTCTACATTTGGAGTGTCAAAATTCTTGCCACTGCCTCCTTGGCAAGTGTATCTTGTCTTCTACGTGGGAATTTCACAAATATTTTCCTTTGGTTTGTGGAGGTCATGCAGAAGGGATTTCATTTGAAATAGCCCAAACAAGAAATACCAGTTGTCTTTTTCGCACATGGATGTGTGTAGTGAACACCCCTTTCTGTGTGCTTGCATGAGTTACTCCTTTGAATTTGTTGAAGAATGGTTGGCTGGGGAGCAAGTTAACGAGAGATGGATATCAATGGTTGTCAAGTATTCTGACGTGAAGAATGTATTGAGGATGTGAAGGCTTTTCTAGCCAGTTCCTATGGCTCAGTCAGGGATCAGTCAGAGGATTCTGTCTGGTAGACTCTTTGGCACAGATGTCAAAGTGGCCTGGTCTTACCCTGTCCAGGACTGAATGCTGAGCTGGAGTGGGAGCTTCTTGTCATTTCAAGCATTTCCATGAGTCTGTCCTCTGTTCTCTTGTATCCAAGTGGTTTCTAATAGGAAAGCAGAACAAAAATTGAAAGTATGGTGATTGATTATTTTTACCAATGTTATTTCAATCCACTTTGTTTAATACGAAATTACCTTTATGCTAGTAAGATTTCATATGTGAGGAAATAATGAAAATATTGGGGTTAGGGGATGAGAATATGCAAATCAAACATTTTTGAGCACCAAGACCCGTTTTTTGTTTTTGTTTTTGTTTTTTTCTTTAACTTAAATAATATTAAGTGCCAGAGGACCACCGCTGCCATTCAGCCTCAACAACCTCCAGGTCCAGCCTCCAGGTGGCCCATTTCACCAGGGTGTGTGGGACCACACTGTCCTGGGATGAGAGAACAGTACCCACGGATGTTGACATCTCACAGAGTAGATATTGCCAGTGACAGTAGGGAGCTATTGGCACATGAGGAAGGGAAGAGCTCTCAGGATGGGAAGAGGGGGCCGCTTCGAGACTCATTGGGTATGGCACGAGGCTGCTGGGTGTGGTGTTGGCCTGGGCCCACTGAGTGGGGCAGATCCGTGGTCTGTGTTTCTGTACGCTCCTCTGTAGCCTGTGTTGGCAGCAGATCAGGGAATTGCGATCAGAAGTGCTCCCAGTAACACAGGCACCAGCCCCCAGAGTGTGTGCCTATCCGTTTCCCCACCTGGCCTGACTTAGTGCCTGTCTTGCCTCAGGGCTGAGACCCTACAATCTCTGATGAGGGAGTCTGTGGTCCAGATCCAACCTGCATGGCCAACATGCTCAGACCTTCAGCTGGGTCCTAGGCTGCTGCAACCCAACTCTGTTAACTGGGTGGCCGACAACAGAGGAAGTGTCTTCCGTTGAGCTCCAGAGGCTCAACACAGTAGGTGTTGGGCTGTCCCAGTGCCATAACCCCTCCCAGGTTTCAAGGGGACTGTCTCCCCAACTCTCCCAGCCCTTGCCCACTCTCCTATTGCTGCCCACGATCTGTGGTTCCCATATGGGCATCCCGCCCTGGCTCCAACCTCACATATCCGGTATCCCCCAGTCTCCCTGGTATCTGGGTCCAGACTCTCCTCTTCCTACAAGAATATCAGATATTGGATTTGGTCCCAGTTGATGCTGTGTTCCATCATGTGAGCTCTTAGCTTCATCACTGTGCAAAGACTCTTTTCCCACACAAGTTCGCACGACTTTTGGCTGGCTAAGAATTTTCAGGCGACACTTTTCTAATGAGTACACTTTCCTTCCTTCCGATCTCCCACCAGTGAGCATTCCTCGCACCCTTGTCCTAGTTCCTTTATGGCAGTTTCCCTCCTTATGGCTGAGAGGACCTAGTGACCCCTGAATTCACACGTTCTCCTTAATCACCAACACACTGCAGAATTCTCCAGGGGGCCATATATGCTCCTGGAAGTTGGTGTTGGAAATAGTTCTCCATCCATTAATCACTCCCTCACTCACTAATGTCCTTGTGTCCTTGAGAAAGGCTCTCCCTTTCCTGGTTTTCCTGAATAGAAATCCTCTTGCCTCTTGGGTGAATAGGGTTATGGGTTGTGCAGAGGGTGTTGGTCCACTGAGCATCTTAGAGACTGTCCTTTATGGAGCCTAATGATCCTCACTGGGGAATGAGGCCAGGGTCCTAACTGTGGTTAGTTAGAGAGGGAAAGAAGGACGAGGGAAACTCAGATGTCCCTTCATGGCCCCTGGAGTTAGAGGACTTACCCCTTTGCACCTGGGATCAGGAGACCTCATTTCCTCGAGGACACGCACACTCAGACGTTAATCTTGAGTGTGGGTTCCTTTCTGGGGTCCAGGGCTGTTGTTAGCCACCAGGAATGACAGTGCTCTCCATGCTGAGTGGAGCCATTTTTGCCAGGAAAGAGAGCCCATGGTCACGCCTTGTGCAAAGCATCCCACGCCAGGCGCTCCCATGCCTACATTCCTGTCCTGAAAGGAAGCCACTCAGAGGCAAGGTGGGTCCAACCACCTCCCATGTGTTCACTCATCACTGTGTTCCAGCAGTCACCCCAGTGAACAGTCCTGATGGGATTGGATGTGGCTCAGAATGTCACCCTCATGAGCTCTACCCTGCCACAGCTGCAGTTCTGCAGTGGGAGAAACTCAAAACCTCAAAACACATGCACATGAAAGAAAAGAGCAAGAGCCAGAGCCCAAACAGGCCAGGTGTGGCAAAGACAGCTGGAGTGCCTAGGTTGGGACTCAGAATTATGTCAGTGGGGTGGCATTGCTGCTGGCACCAGCATGATAACCGAGAGCCAGCCCTGCTCATTTTGGGGAGCAGTGTGTTGGGGAAGGCAGCAGAAATTGAGAGGCAGGATTGAGTTTGGCCCTAGGAGGAGGTTGGGTAAGAGGCCAGTGTGGGTTGGAGAGCCTGGGCAGATAGACAGAGGCCAGGGCACACCCCAAAGCCTGGAGACTGCACTTGATGTCCAGGGTTGTGAAACACCACTTCCCCTCTTACTCACAACTGAGAGCAAGGGGCATTGATGAGTTCAGTTTGTGTGCGGCTGCATCCAAGGTGGCTCGGCTAGGAACCTCTGTTTCCTTGACTCAGGAGGCTGGGAGTCCAGGCTCCACTGAGGCTCGGCTGGGAGGATCGGAGTCTGAGTTTATGCCTGTGTTCCCTGTAGGATCCATGTTGGCTGAGCCTCAGTGTTTTTGTAATGAGAGGATGGGTGACCGTCATGTCTTTATCACAGGACACACTTGCTAAATGGATTTGTTTGCTCTGAGGAGGAAAGAGAGAGGGGGGAGTGGTGCTGGAGACAGGGATGCAGACAGGGGTCGTGGACTTGGCATAACTCAGTCTTGGAGGTGATATCCCATCACCTGTACCCACTTCAATTCCCATGAATCCAGAGGCTGAGCCCCCTTGAGGTGAGGGGTGAACCGGTTCTGGGCAGCAGGATGCTGTGGTACCTCGGAGTCTCTGTGAGACACACTTGGCCCTTTTGAAATCTTAGGAGAAGCCTTGGGAAGTTGTATGGCAGAGGGGAGCAGCCTCTGCATCTCAGTCCCCTCCAACTTGCCATGGTGTAGAGAGGGAACTGCAGCCACGATGGGACGGACATTGGCCATGTCCCTGTGTGGGACACAGGCCTGATTGAGTTAGGGTGCATTCTTTGTCTCTCCCTTTCTTGTGATTATCCCATCTCTACATTTGTGCTTTAGCCACCTGTGAGTCCCATCTCTGGTTTCAGAGAGAACAGAGGGTGTTATGGGCCAATAGACACAATAAACCCTAGAGATTAGATGCTACCCTACTTTCCAGAAAAGACTGGGCACACCATGAGTTGCACAATGATGGGACCAGGGTCCAAAAGCTGCTGAGAGGGAAGGACTGGTTGTGAATGCATTTTTGAAGGCTCCAAGCTGGAACTCTAGTGGCACCAAGCAGGGCAGATGCTGGTGGGGATGTTTGGGTAGTTGTTGGTGAACACCTGCGCACCTGAGATGGGTAGGCATGGAGGAGAAATCGGCAGCCCATAGGGCTGTTGAAAGTGGTCTTATGTGAAAAGAGGCTCAGCTATGGGCACAGGAAATGACATCATTGCCTTGACAATGGATCAAACAGAACATGGAACCCTGGTATCCAGGCACCCACTTCACTGACCAAGCCATCCGAGCTCACTTGGTTGGAGCCACTGGAGGGAGAAGGATGTTCTCCTGTGGTTGCAGACAATGCCGAGCCTCAGGCTCCCAGGAATCTCAGGGGGGCCAACTAGCCCTTTTGTGGATACACTGGGTGAGGCTTCATCTTAGACGCCAGAGCCTCTGGCGATTGTCGCAGAGGAGCTCAAGAGTAACAGTGAGTAGCACAGGGCAGGTGAGCCCAGCAGGCCCTCTAGTCTGATCCCTGATGAATGGCCCAGGACTCCTATTCTGACTCTGTGTGTGTGTGTGTGTGTCTGTGTGTGTGTGTGTGTGTGTGTGTGTGTGTGTGTTTGTACTGATGGGAACTGTCCCATTGTGCTTTGAGTCTAGTGTATTGGCACAAGTCATTTTTCTGTTTGTCACCATTTCCATTTTGAACCCACCATTCTTGGTCCCAACCCAGGGTGAAAATGATCAGAACACGGAGGAGCCCTCCAGGGTTCAGAGCCTTGAACCTTACAGGCAAGACCAGCTTAGGAATGAGCTCCTGCCTGTCATTTGTGGGAGGAACCTACATTTCAGCAGCAACATGGGGTTAATCTCCTGGGATTTCATCCCCACCCAGCAGGTGCTGGATCTCTTGTTCCCAAAACAGCCACCTTCTTCAGTCTTTACTCCTGGTGCCACTCCACATCCTCCAAGGGGACAAGAACCTCAGGTTCTGGATGGATGTTGTAGAATGCCCACAGAGCCAACTGCCAGGCTGGGTGGGGTGCAGTTGCTGGGCTTTGCTGATGTTGTCATCCCCCACAGTTCTTGGAACCTTCTGTGGCAGTGGCATCCAGGACCCCAGCAGCTGTGAGTAGCAGCTCCTCACTGCTTCACTCCAGCGAGCAGGTGGAAGACAGCCGCGTTGTTCACGTCCTCCTAGAGGGACAGAGCCTGAGGGAGACAAAGCGCATCCCGGTAAGCCCGACAGCAGGGCTGCCTCCTGGGTGTCCACACAGTGGAAGGCAGGAGACACAGCCAACCCCAGGGCTATGGTGGGAAATAAAGAAGAGAGAGGTCCGTCTTAAGGGCTTGACCTGAGGAGGGAGAGCATCAGCATGCCCAGCTTCAGTGGTGAGTGGGCCTGTGTATTGTGGGTTTTGCAGGCCAGAAGTGCAGACGGAAGTGCTGTGGACAGATGAAGGCAGAGATATGTCCAGGGTGCAGGCTGCAGTGCCTAGAACTTGGTATTCTCAATGAGTGAAGTTGGAGCAGAGGAGGTGGCAGTGACTTGTCACATGTGTAGGAGGGGATGTGTTCCTGGTGGCAGGGAAGAGAACCTCCTTAGCATGACTAGGTGTAGGAATTTGGGGTCGGGATCACCTGGGGGGTCATGCCAAAGCTTCGGAATGTTAGGCTTTGCATGTATGTAAATACGGAGCTAAAGGGGTTCTTGGCAGAATTTCTATGGATGTGCAGTAGACACGCTAATGCTGCAGGTGTCCAGCTGCAGAGGAGACATGTTCAGTGACTGCCAGTGCTGAGTCAAGTACATCATTACAACCAGACCCGCACCGAGCTTCCAGAGGCCAGGGCCTCTCAAAGCTATCATGAAGCACTCAAGTGCACACTCTTGTATCTGAGTCTGTTTTGTGTCGTGGCAGTCAGGACCCAAGTTTTCAGTGCATCTGCCTCTTGCACCCACAAAGGCAGCCTGCATCCCAGATCACACTTGGTGCGCAGATCCCTGGCCCATTGCTCTCATCTCAGTGAGATGAGAGTGTGTCTGTGCATAGGCAGTTTGGTCCTTTGACATGAGTGGAATGTGGCTCCCCAGGGGGAGGGGAGATGGCAGGTACAGGCAGATATTTGTACCAGGATTGTTCTAGTAGCAGATTGCAAGAACCCAGGTGGTATATGGAGGACACACTGAGGTAGCAGGATAACAAGATTGTGCCCTTGTATATGTAGCTGAGATTTCTCCTGAATGTTTGACCACAGTCTTCTGGGTAGCTCTTCTAAAAGCCATTCTCTGATGACATTTGTCCCACCCTGATGCAGGTGACCTTTCAGGAGACGGTGACAAGCCTCATCCGCAGGGCCTTGGACCAAAATTTGTTGCAGCATGAGGATGTGGACAACTTTGAGCTGCTGTATATGATGTCTGAGGATGAGAGTAAGTAGGACAATCAGACAGTGGGGAGACATGATCCACAGTGGGCTCAGGATAACTGACAGCCAAGAGAAAGTGGGCCTTGGCCCCAAAATACCAAAGTGTGATGGGCCTGGCGGAGACTCTCAGGGGTTGTGGGTGTTTTGTGGTATAATCCTTGAGTGCCACCTAACAATTCTCTCCACTTCGCTCTGCAGAAATCAAGGTCTCTGACCACTCACTCGTGTGTCTGTCCATGAATCTGGGAATACAATATTTCATCGTGAGGAAACGCCCCCAGGTCAAGGGAAAGGAGGTAAACACCTACCTTATTCAAGCTGTGCATGTGCTGCCATTCCACTCCGACCTGAGGAAATAAGAAGCCTCAGCACCTGGACATATTTGCTGGAAGCCCATAGAGCCAACTGACAGTCTGGGGTGGCTTTCTGTTTCTGGGTTTGCTGATGTTCCATCCCCCACAGTTCTCAGAATCAACCTGCAAGTCCTCCAGGCCGCTTTCCCACAAGCAGGTGGGAGACACCTGCTTAATTCGTGTCCACTTAGAAACACAAAGTCCAGAGATGGCCAAGAGTGTTCTGGTAAGCCTGGGAGCAGGGGTGTCCCGTGGTGCTTACACCTGGGTGGGGAGCAGACACTGGTCCAATACCATGGACTACTCATGCCCTCTTGAATTTGGAGCTTCTGGATGATCAGGAGGATAGATGGGAATCAAGAAGGGAGAGGTCAGTGTGAAGGGCTGGAGCTGAGATGAGCGAGTGCAGCAGCTTGTCCACTGCCATGTCTGAGGGAGTCTGTGTGTCAGGTGGCAGCATGCAGTCCAGAAGGGCAGGGACAGGTATGGGTGACAGATGAGAATAGGACAGGAACTAGGTTGCAGGTTCCCTTGTATGGGATGCTGACGTCTATGGAGGAGGACAGCAGTGTGAGGTTCTCCATGTTCCTTGAACAAGGAGCTGAGAGAGTCTCTCTGCAGAGTCGATATGGATGTGGAGCAAGCACACTAAATGTCCAGGTAACCCAATGACCACCCTTGCCGGATGAGGTGCCCTCCTACATCCCAGCCAGCACTGAGCCTCTGGAGGCCAGGAGCTCTCGTGGCTATCTTTCAGCTCTCCTGTGTGTGGTCATGTTCCTGGGTCTGTTTTTGGCCCTGGCAATCCAGACCAAAGCCTCTAGGTTTTGTGCCTAGGCCATTCCCAATGCCGCCTGCATCCTCGGGCAGACCTGGGATCTTGGAGGCTATTGTCCCATTCCTCCCAACTTGTGGGATGAGATTGCATCTGTATGCAGGTAGTGGGGTCCTTTCACTCCGAGAGGAGTGCAGCTCCACAAAGAGCAATGGCAGGCCCAGGAAGTCCTATGTACAAGGATTGGGCTAGTAGCCTGTGGGAAGAGCCCACACGATGAGCAGGAGGTCAGCCTCGGGTAGTAGGGTCATGGATGTTGCCCTTGTATTTAGAGTGGAGGTGCCTCCAGAATGCCCCTGCCCACTGTCCTTGAGTAGTCACTTCAAGGCCCATTTCCTGAAGGCCTGTCTCCCATGCTGCTCCAGGTGACCTGCCACGATAGGGCTCCTGTCGTCATCCGCAGCGCCCTCGACCTACACTTCCTTACTGAGGAGAATCCAGAGGATTATGAGCTGGGCCAAATCATCTCTCGCCGTCAGAGTAAGTGAGACAATCAGATAGCAGAGAGCAAGGGTCAGGATGTGGACTCAGGTCAACTCTTAGCAACAAAGAGTAGTCTCTGACCCCCAAGAACACTCCAACAGGTGTGTTGGGTTCGTGCACAAAGCCAACTGCACTTCTGCTGGTGGAAGGTCTTGAGGTCCAATGGTATACCACGGTGGTGGATATTTCGGCTCCCCACCAGCTTCCCTCCCCTGGACATGAACAGGCATCCAAAGCTGACATCTTTGAGGAGTGAGGAGGAAAGCCTCTCTCCAGGAGCAGTATGTTTTCATGGTCTGGGATAGGAGTGGTTTCAAAGGAACATGGGAATGCATGGGCTAAAGAGGGAACTGGCATTTTGTGGACTGAAGCAGTACTATTGAAAGCCTTCTGTGTGACCAAAAAACCACTGCCTGGGCAGAGCATTGCCAGGATTCTAGCAAGCAGTAACAGGATGAAATTGGGAAGAAAACACAGCCTGGGAGACAGCCTGAATCATCTGTTTTTGCATAAATTCCATGGTCTTACGCACCTGAGTCCACTAGGCAAGGAGTGATCACAATAGCCAGGTTGTGATCCCTAACTAAAGTCAGATGAGGGCTTCCTGAGCACGTAGCCACAGAGCTCATCTGATAATAATGCCAGCACTTTTTCGTTGGTTGGTTGGTTGGTTTTTGTGAGCCAAACACCACAGCAGCCATTATCCCAGCCTATGTACCCTGAAGACCACCATCCCTATGAGTTCTAGGATCACTTGTCTCCTATCTTAACCTACTGTTAGGTTAGTAGAGTCTATGGAAGAGGAAGTCTGTCTGGGGCCTTGGTAGCCTAAGAAATTCATAGCAGAGATCTCCACATCCAACCCAGAAGGGATGGAGAACAGGCTCTAGGTTAGAGGAGGGCGACAGGAAACACATGTTCAGAGGAAGGAGAAGCGGCTGTTGTATTCCCACACTCGGGGTCATGGCACCACTGGGCCATACACCATGTTGGAGGGAAGCAGTCCCTTTGCTGGTCTTTGGAACCATTGTTCTCAGTAGGGCAGTATTTGGAATGTGGCCTCCATTCTCAGAAGCCTGGTTCACATGGAGGCGGGCTCCACCAACGCAGAAGCATGGCTCTGACGTGGTATCCGCGCTGGTCAGCCTGTCCTCACTGTGGCCATACTTGAGGAAAATAACTCAGAGGAGGAATCCTAGGCCTTTTTTCTCTGGGTTTCATAGCTTTCTCTTTGGTTGTGCACTGAGGCTGTCCATAAAGCTCTAGTGTGTGGCAGTGGAGAGCTCCTCAGCCCTTGCCACAAAGGCATAGACTGGGAGAGAGAGAACGAGGCTGGCAGAGAGGGAGAGAGAGAAAGATGGAGAGGGAGGACCTCTCCTTGGAGAATGAGGATTCAGTGGAGCCAACAGGAACAAGGTACTGTTGCCCAGGGCACAACCCTGTTTAGGTCTTACTCCAACCATGCTCAACCTTTCTTCCAGTCCCTCCCACCCCCCAGTAGTGTATTCATCTTGAATGAGAATTTCATGTTGACATCAGAGCACTCACCATCCAATGCTTCCCTCCAAACCCACCTATGAAGATGGCTCATGTGGGGACTGAATCTTCGGCACAGGAGCCTTTTGTGGGAGATTTCAGATGCAAACCCTAGTGGTGTGCTTTGGCAGATGCAAGAGGACCTGAGATATTCTGGAGTCCAAAGCCTTCGGTAGGAACAGACATTAGGTCTGTTGAAGTGCTCTGCCTAGTTCTTCCTCAGGGAGGACTGTGGAGGCTGTCTTTGTTGGTATTGGTGCTGAATTGGAGAGCTCTCAGGTGTGTGGCTCTGGCCTTTTCTGGCACAGGCTCTCAGATGTTGGCGTGTCCTAGGGAGCACCTCCTGAGTGCCACCTTCTTTTTGTACACCCCTCTCTCCCCAGAGCTGAGGATTCCAGCAGAGGCCAACGTATTTGATGCCAAGAATCCTCACAAAAAATCCAACTTTGTGCTGAGGAAAAGGAGCCTCTCCCAAAAGAATGATGGGTGGATCGAGCCTCAACCTCCCTCTCGTCCTGCAAAGAAGGCTCCTGCCCTCCTGAGGATGCTTGCAAAACCATTCTGTTGCTGTGTGCCTGGGCGGGGCTGAGGCAGCCCAGGAATATTTACATTGATTACTATTTTCTTCAAAGTTTGAATCTATAGTTTGCCATTGTCCTTGACCTTGTTTAGTAACACAGTTGTTACTCTATCCTGTATTTGTTGTTTCCATTAATATATTATTATTATTTTAAAATATATATGTTTTTGTTACCTGATCTACTGTGATGATTTGAGTATACTAAATGTAGCAGTGATTCCTAAAGGACACATCCAAACCAACAGGAAGGAATGTTTCATTCTATCAGCAAGAACTTTGGTTTTTAGGAGTTTGGCAGATGGCATTATCTGAGTCAGTTTTCCAATGGGGGCAATGAAGTATCAGCTATGATGGTACAAACACAAACAAAGACACACAAACACACACAAGAGCACACACACTCACTGAGAGATAGATAGACAGATGGAGTTGGTCTCTGCTGAAATACTTTGGAGACATGGTTCTGATTTCTCCCCTTTTGGAGTATTTTCAATTGCACAAGGTGTCTTGCAAATGAACCCATGTCTGAGGAAGACATGCATGTGTACTTCACATGCCACTTTTCACATAGCAGGAAGGTCATGTAATATTTTTCATGCAGCTGTCTTTTGACTGTGAACCATCCCATGAGGTCAGCTGTGGAATTTTCAACTTGTAGCATCACAATGGGGATCCACTCTTTGGATTTGGGGATATTTCCGATTTTCTTGATTCAGATTGGAATGATATATATATTAGTTTTTGATGAAAATTCTGCATTTGATGGTAATGAATGTCGTGCATCTAGGAATCTGTAGAGTGCAGACAATGAATGGATGCCTACTGTTGTCTGGACTGGTCTGAAAAGTCCTGTAGCATCTGAGCATGTGTGAGGGCTGTACAGGTCTTGCCAAAAGTCCAGGTCAGATGATCCTGCACAAAGCTGAACTCCTAGTGGTCTCCACAACAGTGTAAGGGCCAAGGAGGAACTCACTTCCACACAGAAGTTGGGAAGCTACCTTATGAAGGTGATCATAGGTACGGGATTATTAATATATCCAGGTTGGCATCTATTATTTTTTTAGCTTTTGACTTTCGCAGCTGTGGGCATCTTGACAACCATCAACTCCCTGTAAGCACAGACAACTCTATAAGAACCTGAGGATAAATTTCCCTGTGCATGTCCCCTTGTGAAACTGCTTAAGCACCGCCTGGTTTACACACAGGTGGAATTTCTAGGTCAAAGTGTGCATGTTTACTTCTTTGACTAAGCACTGCCAGGTGGCTCTTCTGCATAGCTCTACCTGTGGCCAGGATTGTTTTATGTAGCTTTCTAACTTTTGCATGTTGAGTAGATACATAGTGGGAGCACACTGTTTTTGTTGGTATTTTTCTTGGTATCTATTCTGATGCTTTTCACTGGGGGATTTTTTCCTGTGAAAATGGGCTTCCTCTACTTGACCTTATTTTCTTCTTTTTAAAATTTTTTCAATGTGACTTTTTAATTTTAGTTTTATTAAAGACATTGCCCCTTGCTTGCATAGTCTATATCTAAAGCACTAGTCCTTGCTCCAAGGCCCAGCTTGCTCTCAGCTGCCCCAGGAGGGGAACAGTCTTTGGCAGTAGACAAGAGACGCCCCTGCAGGGGGCACAAGTGCTTTGGCCCTCTGGTGTCTTGCCAGCAGTGCTTCCCATGCTCACAGAGGGTTTCAGACACTGAGTCAATGGTCCAGGTGGTCTTTTGTTCAGTCTGATCTCAAATTGAGCTCCTCTGAGAGGTCATATTGAAGTCCTTGTGTGTACCTGATCCATCATTTTAAACAATATTCCAAGTTCACTTTTTGTGTGTACGTGGGTTCTGGGGATTGAACCCAGGGCCTTGAGCCTGTGAGGCAAGTGACCTACCTGAGCTACACCCTCAGAGACCCCTGTAAAAGTATTTCCCCTTTGCCTCGGGGTCTAAGTTGCCAAGGCTGACCTCAAACGTTCCTCTTGCCTCAGCCTCCCTGGTGGCTGGCATGACAGGCATGCACCTGGGACTGTCACACTCGAGCCTGTGATGGGAACTCATGTGCATCTGTCCAGGGCTGAGCATGGTTAGGCAGAGCTGTGCTCCAGGCTCCCTGCAGGGCTGTGGAGGCTTCTGCTGCCCAGCAGCCCTGGTGCCATGGCCAGGGCTCCTCCCAGCCGAGGGCAGGCAGCTGCCCATTGCTGTAGGCTGACCTTATTTTCTTCTTATGGCACTCGTCCGTTCTCTGGAGTATGTTGTATGGTTTGTCCATTAGGAGTCTAACAGGTCCTCTAGAACCTTCAAACAATTAGTAAAATTCCTGAACAGTAAGTGAGCGCGCACAGAAATTGGGCTAATATTTTGGGAAGAACAATGTTGGATGATATATTCATGGCTTGAATATGTCATCCAACATGAAGTTATATTTTATTACTTACAAAATAATAAAATAATGAAGCAATACCATGGGCTGAGCTAAAATAGATCCTTAGGATCTTAGGCATTCTGTAATAAATCTGTGTCACTTGAAGTATAGAGTTGATCGACTCTGAGTAATGAAACAGAAGTAAAGGTATCAAAGCCAATGATCATCTGTTTCCAATTTTCTGTGATTTGGTTCAAGTGGTAAAGTGGTGATATTTATTAATAATGGATCGAAAAGGTTCATAATTGTTTTAGAGTACAATTAGATGCCTTCAAACTTTAGGCTACATGGGCACATTTGAGAACGGTTCCAGCCATTCTCTCATCCTTTGGGTCATTCCCCTCCTATGTCCTGTGAGACATTTTCTATGTGAGGCTTTAAGAAGAAGAAGAGAATATTCTGTAAAGAAAACCTTGTGATCTGTGCAGTATGAAGTTGAATGGATTCATTCAGAAATCAGAAATTCTATTGAAAGATATTTATTGGCATGAGCCAAATAAAACCTATTTTTAGGCATCCTGGTGAAGACAAGGTTTTATCTTTATGTCTCATTTTCTATGTTTTGCTGTTGTTGTTGTTGTTAGAATGAAATTCATATGTTGCCAGACCATTCTATCAGATGTGTAACTAGATGCCATTTAAATTACCCACTTTTACATGGTAGACAGTTTTTAATGAACACTGCCTGTCTGCACCTTTTTTAAAAACAGGACTGGGATCAGAAGCCCAAATACCAATGGTTAGCTGGAGCATATTTTTCATTTGGCCTATCTGTCAGTATTCCCTGAGGTCATCTGTGCAATCAGCTTCGTTACTCCTGCTCCCTCACTGGATTTCATAGAAACCATATGCTATGTATGAATCAGGGACACCAATCCCACAACATAGCATTCTTGGAATATCCAAAGTCCCACTTTTCAGTTCGCCATGCCTGAGATCAGCAGTAATATTTATCAGCAAATGTGAGATTTTCAAAGATCCAATTCTATGTGCTCCTTTCTCATAGAGCCTTAGGCAGGGATATAGCATACATAAATATTAAGTAAAGTCCATAGTTTTTAAAATGTCATCCATTGAATAGTTGACACATGTCTGAGATACTTTTTATTTTGGAGGAGGTATTATTTAATAGGGAATTCCAACAGCTACCTAATAGTGAAATGAGAAGTCTTGCATCCATTTTATTTTGTTTCTGATGATTTTTATGAGTAAGGGTAAGATACTTCCTTGTTCTGATGCAGATGTTGCCCACTTTTGTGAATGGATGCGGGGTGTCACCTACTACTTGCATATCTGCATATTGGGCTTGACACTGCTATCGTACTTGGTAGTTGGCAAAAAGTCAATACTGAAGTTAACCTCTTGTGTTCTAGCAGCAGAGCTGAAGATCCTTGATGTGCCACCTTCTGCAATCCATGCTGCTCTCTTCATGTTCCTTATTGACTTCCTGGTGATGAGCATCATGGTCTCCTGGTCTTGAGAATGGCCAAGCATTGCTCTGTGAATGTGGAAGATGGGCATGTGGAAGGCTCCAGGGAGGAAGGATCATTGAACATGTACTCGAATCCATGTGCCTGTTGAATGACCTGTTTTTTTATTTTTCGGTTTTAAGGGAGACACTGCCCTAAAACACTTCTGTGCAGCTGGGGATGCAGGCTTCTGCTTCACCTTGCAGGAAGCATTAACGAATCCTTTCCAGAAGACATGAGAAGAGAGAAGTGAGCCTCTGGTATCATGCAGGTTCCTTGCATTGCCCATGGGCTAGAAGAGAGAAGAGCTGCTTCATGAGATTTGATCCCCTTTTTCCTGAAAAGTTCCACACAGAGGTGAGTCCCCAGCATGTTTAGAAATCATTTCAGACACCTTTCTGGACGGAATTGAATCAGAGCCCCTGATGATGTGGAAGAGCTAAAGATGGGTTTGCTATGAATTTTCTATTTCATTCATCAGGGCCTGAGTCAAGTCAGTCATTGTGCTGTCAACACATGAGCTGCTGGTCAAATGTGAGGAAGTGGTCTTGCTTTATGAAAACACCACCCTGATTCAGTGAGCCAGAGGCAGCCTGCAGTCCCTGTTTTCCTGTAAAGGCAGATTGCTGTGGATGGCCTCTGGCCTCGTCATGCAGCCCTGCTCAGAGTAGGGGATTGAGGGACCAGGCAGATCCCTAGTTCCTTTTGACCTTTATTGCCATTGGGCCACCCCAGGGTCCTTGGACTCTACCTGGTCTTCTGGCCTGGGTCAGGGGATGTGAGGTTTGGAATCCCCCTCTGTGGCAGGATCCCAGCCCCCCAGCCACTTGAGGTCAGCACATCCTTCCCTAATTGTGTTAGAGTTGGAGACTTCTCCCACCCATCCTCATCCATGCTCATCCCACATTTTGTAGCTTGGCACCTGAGGACCTTTATTCAATGACTTAGTTGTTAGTGATGATGGTTACTAAGACTAAGTGACTCTTTCAAGTCACATCACTTGCATGGTAGGGCTAGAGCATGGATCTTCCTAATTGATTTCATGGGACTCTCTCATGGAAACTGTGACTGCTTCCTAAACACACACTCTACATTTGGAGTGTCAAAATTCTTGCCACTGCCTCCTTGGCAAGTGTATCTTGTCTTCTACGTGGGAATTTCACAAATATTTTCCTTTGGTTTGTGGAGGTCATGCAGAAGGGATTTCATTTGAAATAGCCCAAACAAGAAATACCAGTTGTCTTTTTCGCACATGGATGTGTGTAGTGAACACCCCTTTCTGTGTGCTTGCATGAGTTACTCCTTTGAATTTGTTGAAGAATGGTTGGCTGGGGAGCAAGTTAACGAGAGATGGATATCAATGGTTGTCAAGTATTCTGACGTGAAGAATGTATTGAGGATGTGAAGGCTTTTCTAGCCAGTTCCTATGGCTCAGTCAGGGATCAGTCAGAGGATTCTGTCTGGTAGACTCTTTGGCACAGATGTCAAAGTGGCCTGGTCTTACCCTGTCCAGGACTGAATGCTGAGCTGGAGTGGGAGCTTCTTGTCATTTCAAGCATTTCCATGAGTCTGTCCTCTGTTCTCTTGTATCCAAGTGGTTTCTAATAGGAAAGCAGAACAAAAATTGAAAGTATGGTGATTGATTATTTTTACCAATGTTATTTCAATCCACTTTGTTTAATACGAAATTACCTTTATGCTAGTAAGATTTCATATGTGAGGAAATAATGAAAATATTGGGGTTAGGGGATGAGAATATGCAAATCAAACATTTTTGAGCACCAAGACCCGTTTTTTGTTTTTGTTTTTGTTTTTTTCTTTAACTTAAATAATATTAAGTGCCAGAGGACCACCGCTGCCATTCAGCCTCAACAACCTCCAGGTCCAGCCTCCAGGTGGCCCATTTCACCAGGGTGTGTGGGACCACACTGTCCTGGGATGAGAGAACAGTACCCACGGATGTTGACATCTCACAGAGTAGATATTGCCAGTGACAGTAGGGAGCTATTGGCACATGAGGAAGGGAAGAGCTCTCAGGATGGGAAGAGGGGGCCGCTTCGAGACTCATTGGGTATGGCACGAGGCTGCTGGGTGTGGTGTTGGCCTGGGCCCACTGAGTGGGGCAGATCCGTGGTCTGTGTTTCTGTACGCTCCTCTGTAGCCTGTGTTGGCAGCAGATCAGGGAATTGCGATCAGAAGTGCTCCCAGTAACACAGGCACCAGCCCCCAGAGTGTGTGCCTATCCGTTTCCCCACCTGGCCTGACTTAGTGCCTGTCTTGCCTCAGGGCTGAGACCCTACAATCTCTGATGAGGGAGTCTGTGGTCCAGATCCAACCTGCATGGCCAACATGCTCAGACCTTCAGCTGGGTCCTAGGCTGCTGCAACCCAACTCTGTTAACTGGGTGGCCGACAACAGAGGAAGTGTCTTCCGTTGAGCTCCAGAGGCTCAACACAGTAGGTGTTGGGCTGTCCCAGTGCCATAACCCCTCCCAGGTTTCAAGGGGACTGTCTCCCCAACTCTCCCAGCCCTTGCCCACTCTCCTATTGCTGCCCACGATCTGTGGTTCCCATATGGGCATCCCGCCCTGGCTCCAACCTCACATATCCGGTATCCCCCAGTCTCCCTGGTATCTGGGTCCAGACTCTCCTCTTCCTACAAGAATATCAGATATTGGATTTGGTCCCAGTTGATGCTGTGTTCCATCATGTGAGCTCTTAGCTTCATCACTGTGCAAAGACTCTTTTCCCACACAAGTTCGCACGACTTTTGGCTGGCTAAGAATTTTCAGGCGACACTTTTCTAATGAGTACACTTTCCTTCCTTCCGATCTCCCACCAGTGAGCATTCCTCGCACCCTTGTCCTAGTTCCTTTATGGCAGTTTCCCTCCTTATGGCTGAGAGGACCTAGTGACCCCTGAATTCACACGTTCTCCTTAATCACCAACACACTGCAGAATTCTCCAGGGGGCCATATATGCTCCTGGAAGTTGGTGTTGGAAATAGTTCTCCATCCATTAATCACTCCCTCACTCACTAATGTCCTTGTGTCCTTGAGAAAGGCTCTCCCTTTCCTGGTTTTCCTGAATAGAAATCCTCTTGCCTCTTGGGTGAATAGGGTTATGGGTTGTGCAGAGGGTGTTGGTCCACTGAGCATCTTAGAGACTGTCCTTTATGGAGCCTAATGATCCTCACTGGGGAATGAGGCCAGGGTCCTAACTGTGGTTAGTTAGAGAGGGAAAGAAGGACGAGGGAAACTCAGATGTCCCTTCATGGCCCCTGGAGTTAGAGGACTTACCCCTTTGCACCTGGGATCAGGAGACCTCATTTCCTCGAGGACACGCACACTCAGACGTTAATCTTGAGTGTGGGTTCCTTTCTGGGGTCCAGGGCTGTTGTTAGCCACCAGGAATGACAGTGCTCTCCATGCTGAGTGGAGCCATTTTTGCCAGGAAAGAGAGCCCATGGTCACGCCTTGTGCAAAGCATCCCACGCCAGGCGCTCCCATGCCTACATTCCTGTCCTGAAAGGAAGCCACTCAGAGGCAAGGTGGGTCCAACCACCTCCCATGTGTTCACTCATCACTGTGTTCCAGCAGTCACCCCAGTGAACAGTCCTGATGGGATTGGATGTGGCTCAGAATGTCACCCTCATGAGCTCTACCCTGCCACAGCTGCAGTTCTGCAGTGGGAGAAACTCAAAACCTCAAAACACATGCACATGAAAGAAAAGAGCAAGAGCCAGAGCCCAAACAGGCCAGGTGTGGCAAAGACAGCTGGAGTGCCTAGGTTGGGACTCAGAATTATGTCAGTGGGGTGGCATTGCTGCTGGCACCAGCATGATAACCGAGAGCCAGCCCTGCTCATTTTGGGGAGCAGTGTGTTGGGGAAGGCAGCAGAAATTGAGAGGCAGGATTGAGTTTGGCCCTAGGAGGAGGTTGGGTAAGAGGCCAGTGTGGGTTGGAGAGCCTGGGCAGATAGACAGAGGCCAGGGCACACCCCAAAGCCTGGAGACTGCACTTGATGTCCAGGGTTGTGAAACACCACTTCCCCTCTTACTCACAACTGAGAGCAAGGGGCATTGATGAGTTCAGTTTGTGTGCGGCTGCATCCAAGGTGGCTCGGCTAGGAACCTCTGTTTCCTTGACTCAGGAGGCTGGGAGTCCAGGCTCCACTGAGGCTCGGCTGGGAGGATCGGAGTCTGAGTTTATGCCTGTGTTCCCTGTAGGATCCATGTTGGCTGAGCCTCAGTGTTTTTGTAATGAGAGGATGGGTGACCGTCATGTCTTTATCACAGGACACACTTGCTAAATGGATTTGTTTGCTCTGAGGAGGAAAGAGAGAGGGGGGAGTGGTGCTGGAGACAGGGATGCAGACAGGGGTCGTGGACTTGGCATAACTCAGTCTTGGAGGTGATATCCCATCACCTGTACCCACTTCAATTCCCATGAATCCAGAGGCTGAGCCCCCTTGAGGTGAGGGGTGAACCGGTTCTGGGCAGCAGGATGCTGTGGTACCTCGGAGTCTCTGTGAGACACACTTGGCCCTTTTGAAATCTTAGGAGAAGCCTTGGGAAGTTGTATGGCAGAGGGGAGCAGCCTCTGCATCTCAGTCCCCTCCAACTTGCCATGGTGTAGAGAGGGAACTGCAGCCACGATGGGACGGACATTGGCCATGTCCCTGTGTGGGACACAGGCCTGATTGAGTTAGGGTGCATTCTTTGTCTCTCCCTTTCTTGTGATTATCCCATCTCTACATTTGTGCTTTAGCCACCTGTGAGTCCCATCTCTGGTTTCAGAGAGAACAGAGGGTGTTATGGGCCAATAGACACAATAAACCCTAGAGATTAGATGCTACCCTACTTTCCAGAAAAGACTGGGCACACCATGAGTTGCACAATGATGGGACCAGGGTCCAAAAGCTGCTGAGAGGGAAGGACTGGTTGTGAATGCATTTTTGAAGGCTCCAAGCTGGAACTCTAGTGGCACCAAGCAGGGCAGATGCTGGTGGGGATGTTTGGGTAGTTGTTGGTGAACACCTGCGCACCTGAGATGGGTAGGCATGGAGGAGAAATCGGCAGCCCATAGGGCTGTTGAAAGTGGTCTTATGTGAAAAGAGGCTCAGCTATGGGCACAGGAAATGACATCATTGCCTTGACAATGGATCAAACAGAACATGGAACCCTGGTATCCAGGCACCCACTTCACTGACCAAGCCATCCGAGCTCACTTGGTTGGAGCCACTGGAGGGAGAAGGATGTTCTCCTGTGGTTGCAGACAATGCCGAGCCTCAGGCTCCCAGGAATCTCAGGGGGGCCAACTAGCCCTTTTGTGGATACACTGGGTGAGGCTTCATCTTAGACGCCAGAGCCTCTGGCGATTGTCGCAGAGGAGCTCAAGAGTAACAGTGAGTAGCACAGGGCAGGTGAGCCCAGCAGGCCCTCTAGTCTGATCCCTGATGAATGGCCCAGGACTCCTATTCTGACTCTGTGTGTGTGTGTGTGTGTCTGTGTGTGTGTGTGTGTGTGTGTGTGTGTGTGTTTGTACTGATGGGAACTGTCCCATTGTGCTTTGAGTCTAGTGTATTGGCACAAGTCATTTTTCTGTTTGTCACCATTTCCATTTTGAACCCACCATTCTTGGTCCCAACCCAGGGTGAAAATGATCAGAACACGGAGGAGCCCTCCAGGGTTCAGAGCCTTGAACCTTACAGGCAAGACCAGCTTAGGAATGAGCTCCTGCCTGTCATTTGTGGGAGGAACCTACATTTCAGCAGCAACATGGGGTTAATCTCCTGGGATTTCATCCCCACCCAGCAGGTGCTGGATCTCTTGTTCCCAAAACAGCCACCTTCTTCAGTCTTTACTCCTGGTGCCACTCCACATCCTCCAAGGGGACAAGAACCTCAGGTTCTGGATGGATGTTGTAGAATGCCCACAGAGCCAACTGCCAGGCTGGGTGGGGTGCAGTTGCTGGGCTTTGCTGATGTTGTCATCCCCCACAGTTCTTGGAACCTTCTGTGGCAGTGGCATCCAGGACCCCAGCAGCTGTGAGTAGCAGCTCCTCACTGCTTCACTCCAGCGAGCAGGTGGAAGACAGCCGCGTTGTTCACGTCCTCCTAGAGGGACAGAGCCTGAGGGAGACAAAGCGCATCCCGGTAAGCCCGACAGCAGGGCTGCCTCCTGGGTGTCCACACAGTGGAAGGCAGGAGACACAGCCAACCCCAGGGCTATGGTGGGAAATAAAGAAGAGAGAGGTCCGTCTTAAGGGCTTGACCTGAGGAGGGAGAGCATCAGCATGCCCAGCTTCAGTGGTGAGTGGGCCTGTGTATTGTGGGTTTTGCAGGCCAGAAGTGCAGACGGAAGTGCTGTGGACAGATGAAGGCAGAGATATGTCCAGGGTGCAGGCTGCAGTGCCTAGAACTTGGTATTCTCAATGAGTGAAGTTGGAGCAGAGGAGGTGGCAGTGACTTGTCACATGTGTAGGAGGGGATGTGTTCCTGGTGGCAGGGAAGAGAACCTCCTTAGCATGACTAGGTGTAGGAATTTGGGGTCGGGATCACCTGGGGGGTCATGCCAAAGCTTCGGAATGTTAGGCTTTGCATGTATGTAAATACGGAGCTAAAGGGGTTCTTGGCAGAATTTCTATGGATGTGCAGTAGACACGCTAATGCTGCAGGTGTCCAGCTGCAGAGGAGACATGTTCAGTGACTGCCAGTGCTGAGTCAAGTACATCATTACAACCAGACCCGCACCGAGCTTCCAGAGGCCAGGGCCTCTCAAAGCTATCATGAAGCACTCAAGTGCACACTCTTGTATCTGAGTCTGTTTTGTGTCGTGGCAGTCAGGACCCAAGTTTTCAGTGCATCTGCCTCTTGCACCCACAAAGGCAGCCTGCATCCCAGATCACACTTGGTGCGCAGATCCCTGGCCCATTGCTCTCATCTCAGTGAGATGAGAGTGTGTCTGTGCATAGGCAGTTTGGTCCTTTGACATGAGTGGAATGTGGCTCCCCAGGGGGAGGGGAGATGGCAGGTACAGGCAGATATTTGTACCAGGATTGTTCTAGTAGCAGATTGCAAGAACCCAGGTGGTATATGGAGGACACACTGAGGTAGCAGGATAACAAGATTGTGCCCTTGTATATGTAGCTGAGATTTCTCCTGAATGTTTGACCACAGTCTTCTGGGTAGCTCTTCTAAAAGCCATTCTCTGATGACATTTGTCCCACCCTGATGCAGGTGACCTTTCAGGAGACGGTGACAAGCCTCATCCGCAGGGCCTTGGACCAAAATTTGTTGCAGCATGAGGATGTGGACAACTTTGAGCTGCTGTATATGATGTCTGAGGATGAGAGTAAGTAGGACAATCAGACAGTGGGGAGACATGATCCACAGTGGGCTCAGGATAACTGACAGCCAAGAGAAAGTGGGCCTTGGCCCCAAAATACCAAAGTGTGATGGGCCTGGCGGAGACTCTCAGGGGTTGTGGGTGTTTTGTGGTATAATCCTTGAGTGCCACCTAACAATTCTCTCCACTTCGCTCTGCAGAAATCAAGGTCTCTGACCACTCACTCGTGTGTCTGTCCATGAATCTGGGAATACAATATTTCATCGTGAGGAAACGCCCCCAGGTCAAGGGAAAGGAGGTAAACACCTACCTTATTCAAGCTGTGCATGTGCTGCCATTCCACTCCGACCTGAGGAAATAAGAAGCCTCAGCACCTGGACATATTTGCTGGAAGCCCATAGAGCCAACTGACAGTCTGGGGTGGCTTTCTGTTTCTGGGTTTGCTGATGTTCCATCCCCCACAGTTCTCAGAATCAACCTGCAAGTCCTCCAGGCCGCTTTCCCACAAGCAGGTGGGAGACACCTGCTTAATTCGTGTCCACTTAGAAACACAAAGTCCAGAGATGGCCAAGAGTGTTCTGGTAAGCCTGGGAGCAGGGGTGTCCCGTGGTGCTTACACCTGGGTGGGGAGCAGACACTGGTCCAATACCATGGACTACTCATGCCCTCTTGAATTTGGAGCTTCTGGATGATCAGGAGGATAGATGGGAATCAAGAAGGGAGAGGTCAGTGTGAAGGGCTGGAGCTGAGATGAGCGAGTGCAGCAGCTTGTCCACTGCCATGTCTGAGGGAGTCTGTGTGTCAGGTGGCAGCATGCAGTCCAGAAGGGCAGGGACAGGTATGGGTGACAGATGAGAATAGGACAGGAACTAGGTTGCAGGTTCCCTTGTATGGGATGCTGACGTCTATGGAGGAGGACAGCAGTGTGAGGTTCTCCATGTTCCTTGAACAAGGAGCTGAGAGAGTCTCTCTGCAGAGTCGATATGGATGTGGAGCAAGCACACTAAATGTCCAGGTAACCCAATGACCACCCTTGCCGGATGAGGTGCCCTCCTACATCCCAGCCAGCACTGAGCCTCTGGAGGCCAGGAGCTCTCGTGGCTATCTTTCAGCTCTCCTGTGTGTGGTCATGTTCCTGGGTCTGTTTTTGGCTCTGGCAATCCAGACCAAAGCCTCTAGGTTTTGTGCCTAGGCCATTCCCAATGCCGCCTGCATCCTCGGGCAGACCTGGGATCTTGGAGGCTATTGTCCCATTCCTCCCAACTTGTGGGATGAGATTGCATCTGTATGCAGGTAGTGGGGTCCTTTCACTCCGAGAGGAGTGCAGCTCCACAAAGAGCAATGGCAGGCCCAGGAAGTCCTATGTACAAGGATTGGGCTAGTAGCCTGTGGGAAGAGCCCACACGATGAGCAGGAGGTCAGCCTCGGGTAGTAGGGTCATGGATGTTGCCCTTGTATTTAGAGTGCAGGTGCCTCCAGAATGCCCCTGCCCACTGTCCTTGAGTAGTCACTTCAAGGCCCATTTCCTGAAGGCCTGTCTCCCATGCTGCTCCAGGTGACCTGCCACGATAGGGCTCCTGTCGTCATCCGCAGCGCCCTCGACCTACACTTCCTTACTGAGGAGAATCCAGAGGATTATGAGCTGGGCCAAATCATCTCTCGCCGTCAGAGTAAGTGAGACAATCAGATAGCAGAGAGCAGGGTCAGGATGTGGACTCAGGTCAACTCTTAGCAACAAAGAGTAGTCTCTGACCCCCAAGAACACTCCAACAGGTGTGTTGGGTTCGTGCACAAAGCCAACTGCACTTCTGCTGGTGGAAGGTCTTGAGGTCCAATGGTATACCCCGGTGGATATTGCGGCTCCCCACCAGGTGCCCTCCCCTGGACATGAACAGGCATCCAAAGCTGACATCTTTGAGGAGTGAGGAGGAAAGCCTCTCTCCAGGAGCAGTATGTTTTCATGGTCTGGGATAGGAGTGGTTTCAAAGGAACATGGGAATGCATGGGCTAAAGAGGGAACTGGCATTTTGTGGACTGAAGTAGTACTATTGAAAGCCTTCTGTGTGACCAAAAAACCACTGCCTGGGCAGAGCATTGCCAGGATTCTAGCAAGCAGTAACAGGATGAAATTGGGAAGAAAACACAGCCTGGGAGACAGCCTGAATCATCTGTTTTTGCATAAATTCCATGGTCTTACGCACCTGAGTCCACTAGGCAAGGAGTGATCACAATAGCCAGGTTGTGATCCCTAACTAAAGTCAGATGAGGGCTTCCTGAGCACGTAGCCACAGAGCTCATCTGATAATAATGCCAGCGCTTTTTCGTTGGTTGGTTGGTTGGTTTTTGTGAGCCAAACACCACAGCAGCCATTATCCCAGCCTATGTACCCTGAAGACCACCATCCCTATGAGTTCTAGGATCACTTGTCTCCTATCTTAACCTACTGTTAGGTTAGTAGAGTCTATGGAAGAGGAAGTCTGTCTGGGGCCTTGGTAGCCTAAGAAATTCATAGCAGAGATCTCCACATCCAACCCAGAAGGGATGGAGAACAGGCTCTAGGTTAGAGGAGGGCGACAGGAAACACATGTTCAGAGGAAGGAGAAGCGGCTGTTGTATTCCCACACTCGGGGTCATGGCACCACTGGGCCATACACCATGTTGGAGGGAAGCAGTCCCTTTGCTGGTCTTTGGAACCATTGTTCTCAGTAGGGCAGTATTTGGAATGTGGCCTCCATTCTCAGAAGCCTGGTTCACATGGAGGCGGGCTCCACCAACGCAGAAGCATGGCTCTGACGTGGTATCCGCGCTGGTCAGCCTGTCCTCACTGTGGCCATACTTGAGGAAAATAACTCAGAGGAGGAATCCTAGGCCTTTTTTCTCTGGGTTTCATAGCTTTCTCTTTGGTTGTGCACTGAGGCTGTCCATAAAGCTCTAGTGTGTGGCAGTGGAGAGCTCCTCAGCCCTTGCCACAAAGGCATAGACTGGGAGAGAGAGAACGAGGCTGGCAGAGAGGGAGAGAGAGAAAGATGGAGAGGGAGGACCTCTCCTTGGAGAATGAGGATTCAGTGGAGCCAACAGGAACAAGGTACTGTTGCCCAGGGCACAACCCTGTTTAGGTCTTACTCCAACCATGCTCAACCTTTCTTCCAGTCCCTCCCACCCCCCAGTAGTGTATTCATCTTGAATGAGAATTTCATGTTGACATCAGAGCACTCACCATCCAATGCTTCCCTCCAAACCCACCTATGAAGATGGCTCATGTGGGGACTGAATCTTCGGCACAGGAGCCTTTTGTGGGAGATTTCAGATGCAAACCCTAGTGGTGTGCTTTGGCAGATGCAAGAGGACCTGAGATATTCTGGAGTCCAAAGCCTTCGGTAGGAACAGACATTAGGTCTGTTGAAGTGCTCTGCCTAGTTCTTCCTCAGGGAGGACTGTGGAGGCTGTCTTTGTTGGTATTGGTGCTGAATTGGAGAGCTCTCAGGTGTGTGGCTCTGGCCTTTTCTGGCACAGGCTCTCAGATGTTGGCGTGTCCTAGGGAGCACCTCCTGAGTGCCACCTTCTTTTTGTACACCCCTCTCTCCCCAGAGCTGAGGATTCCAGCAGAGGCCAACGTATTTTATGCCAAGAATCCTCACAAAAAATCCAACTTTGTGCTGAGGAAAAGGAGCCTCTCCCAAAAGAATGATGGGTGGATCGAGCCTCAACCTCCCTCTCGTCCTGCAAAGAAGGCTCCTGCCCTCCTGAGGATGCTTGCAAAACCATTCTGTTGCTGTGTGCCTGGGCGGGGCTGAGGCAGCCCAGGAATATTTACATTGATTACTATTTTCTTCAAAGTTTGAATCTATAGTTTGCCATTGTCCTTGACCTTGTTTAGTAACACAGTTGTTACTCTATCCTGTATTTGTTGTTTCCATTAATATATTATTATTATTTTAAAATATATATGTTTTTGTTACCTGATCTACTGTGATGATTTGAGTATACTAAATGTAGCAGTGATTCCTAAAGGACACATCCAAACCAACAGGAAGGAATGTTTCATTCTATCAGCAAGAACTTTGGTTTTTAGGAGTTTGGCAGATGGCATTATCTGAGTCAGTTTTCCAATGGGGGCAATGAAGTATCAGCTATGATGGTACAAACACAAACAAAGACACACAAACACACACAAGAGCACACACACTCACTGAGAGATAGATAGACAGATGGAGTTGGTCTCTGCTGAAATACTTTGGAGACATGGTTCTGATTTCTCCCCTTTTGGAGTATTTTCAATTGCACAAGGTGTCTTGCAAATGAACCCATGTCTGAGGAAGACATGCATGTGTACTTCACATGCCACTTTTCACATAGCAGGAAGGTCATGTAATATTTTTCATGCAGCTGTCTTTTGACTGTGAACCATCCCATGAGGTCAGCTGTGGAATTTTCAACTTGTAGCATCACAATGGGGATCCACTCTTTGGATTTGGGGATATTTCCGATTTTCTTGATTCAGATTGGAATGATATATATATTAGTTTTTGATGAAAATTCTGCATTTGATGGTAATGAATGTCGTGCATCTAGGAATCTGTAGAGTGCAGACAATGAATGGATGCCTGCTGTTGTCTGGACTGGTCTGAAAAGTCCTGTAGCATCTGAGCATGTGTGAGGGCTGTACAGGTCTTGCCAAAAGTCCAGGTCAGATGATCCTGCACAAAGCTGAACTCCTAGTGGTCTCCACAACAGTGTAAGGGCCAAGGAGGAACTCACTTCCACACAGAAGTTGGGAAGCTACCTTATGAAGGTGATCATAGGTACGGGATTATTAATATATCCAGGTTGGCATCTATTATTTTTTTAGCTTTTGACTTTCGCAGCTGTGGGCATCTTGACAACCATCAACTCCCTGTAAGCACAGACAACTCTATAAGAACCTGAGGATAAATTTCCCTGTGCATGTCCCCTTGTGAAACTGCTTAAGCACCGCCTGGTTTACACACAGGTGGAATTTCTAGGTCAAAGTGTGCATGTTTACTTCTTTGACTAAGCACTGCCAGGTGGCTCTTCTGCATAGCTCTACCTGTGGCCAGGATTGTATTATCTAGCTTTCTAACTTTTGCATGTTGAGTAGATACATAGTGGGAGCACACTGTTTTTGTTGGTATTTTTCTTGGTATCTATTCTGATGCTTTTCACTGGGGGATTTTTTCCTGTGAAAATGGGCTTCCTCTACTTGACCTTATTTTCTGCTTTTTAAAATTTTTTCAATGTGACTTTTTAATTTTAGTTTTATTAAAGACATTGCCCCTTGCTTGCATAGTCTATATCTAAAGCACTAGTCCTTGCTCCAAGGCCCAGCTTGCTCTCAGCTGCCCCAGGAGGGGAACAGTCTTTGGCGGTAGACAAGAGACGCCCCTGCAGGGGGCACAAGTGCTTTGGCCCTCTGGTGTCTTGCCAGCAGTGCTTCCCATGCTCACAGAGGGTTTCAGACACTGAGTCAATGGTCCAGGTGGTCTTTTGTTCAGTCTGATCTCAAATTGAGCTCCTCTGAGAGGTCATATTGAAGTCCTTGTGTGTACCTGATCCATCATTTTAAACAATATTCCAAGTTCACTTTTTGTGTGTACGTGGGTTCTGGGGATTGAACCCAGGGCCTTGAGCCTGTGAGGCAAGTGACCTACCTGAGCTACACCCTCAGAGACCCCTGTAAAAGTATTTCCCCTTTGCCTCGGGGTCTAAGTTGCCAAGGCTGACCTCAAACGTTCCTCTTGCCTCAGCCTCCCTGGTGGCTGGCATGACAGGCATGCACCTGGGACTGTCACACTCGAGCCTGTGATGGGAACTCATGTGCATCTGTCCAGGGCTGAGCATGGTTAGGCAGAGCTGTGCTCCAGGCTCCCTGCAGGGCTGTGGAGGCTTCTGCTGCCCAGCAGCCCTGGTGCCATGGCCAGGGCTCCTCCCAGCCGAGGGCAGGCAGCTGCCCATTGCTGTAGGCTGACCTTATTTTCTTCTTATGGCACTCGTCCGTTCTCTGGAGTATGTTGTATGGTTTGTCCATTAGGAGTCTAACAGGTCCTCTAGAACCTTCAAACAATTAGTAAAATTCCTGAACAGTAAGTGAGCGCGCGCAGAAATTGGGCTAATATTTTGGGAAGAACAATGTTGGATGATATATTCATGGCTTGAATATGTCATCCAACATGAAGTTATATTTTATTACTTACAAAATAATAAAATAATGAAGCAATACCATGGGCTGAGCTAAAATAGATCCTTAGGATCTTAGGCATTCTGTAATAAATCTGTGTCACTTGAAGTATAGAGTTGATCGACTCTGAGTAATGAAACAGAAGTAAAGGTATCAAAGCCAATGATCATCTGTTTCCAATTTTCTGTGATTTGGTTCAAGTGGTAAAGTGGTGATATTTATTAATAATGGATCGAATAGGTTCATAATTGTTTTAGAGTACAATTAGATGCCTTCAAACTTTAGGCTACATGGGCACATTTGAGAACGGTTCCAGCCATTCTCTCATCCTTTGGGTCATTCCCCTCCTATGTCCTGTGAGACATTTTCTATGTGAGGCTTTAAGAAGAAGAAGAGAATATTCTGTAAAGAAAACCTTGTGATCTGTGCAGTATGAAGTTGAATGAATTCATTCAGAAATCAGAAATTCTATTGAAAGATATTTATTGGCATGAGCCAAATAAAACCTATTTTTAGGCATCCTGGTGAAGACAAGGTTTTATCTTTATGTCTCATTTTCTATGTTTTGTTGTTGTTGTTGTTGTTAGAATGAAATTCATATGTTGCCAGACCATTCTATCAGATGTGTAACTAGATGCCATTTAAATTACCCACTTTTACATGGTAGACAGTTTTTAATGAACACTGCCTGTCTGCACCTTTTTTAAAAACAGGACTGGGATCAGAAGCCCAAATACCAATGGTTAGCTGGAGCATATTTTTCATTTGGCCTATCTGTCAGTATTCCCTGAGGTCATCTGTGCAATCAGCTTCGTTACTCCTGCTCCCTCACTGGATTTCATAGAAACCATATGCTATGTATGAATCAGGGACACCAATCCCACAACATAGCATTCTTGCAATATCCAAAGTCCCACTTTTCACTTCGCCATGCCTGAGATCAGCAGTAATATTTATCAGCAAATGTGAGATTTTCAAAGATCCAATTCTATGTGCTCCTTTCTCATAGAGCCTTAGGCAGGGATATAGCATACATAAATATTAAGTAAAGTCCATAGTTTTTAAAATGTCATCCATTGAATAGTTGACACATGTCTGAGATACTTTTTATTTTGGAGGAGGTATTATTTAATAGGGAATTCCAACAGCTACCTAATAGTGAAATGAGAAGTCTTGCATCCATTTTATTTTGTTTCTGATGATTTTTATGAGTAAGGGTAAGATACTTCCTTGTTCTGATGCAGATGTTGCCCACTTTTGTGAATGGATGCGGGGTGTCACCTACTACTTGCATATCTGCATATTGGGCTTGACACTGCTATCGTACTTGGTAGTTGGCAAAAAGTCAATACTGAAGTTAAGCTCTTGTGTTCTAGCAGCAGAGCTGAAGATCCTTGATGTGCCACCTTCTGCAATCCATGCTGCTCTCTTCATGTTCCTTATTGACTTCCTGGTGATGAGCATCATGGTCTCCTGGTCTTGAGAATGGCCAAGCATTGCTCTGTGAATGTGGAAGATGGGCATGTGGAAGGCTCCAGGGAGGAGGGATCATTGAACATGTACTCGAATCCATGTGCCTGTTGAATGACCAGTTTTTTTATTTTTGGGTTTTAAGGGAGACACTGCCCTAAAACACTTCTGTGCAGCTGGGGATGCAGGCTTCTGCTTCACCTTGCAGGAAGCATTAACGAATCCTTTCCAGAAGACATGAGAAGAGAGAAGTGAGCCTCTGGTATCATGCAGGTTCCTTGCATTGCCCATGGGCTAGAAGAGAGAAGAGTTGCTTCATGAGATTTGATCCCCTTTTTCCTGAAAAGTTCCACACAGAGGTGAGTCCCCAGCATGTTTAGAAATCATTTCAGACACCTTTCTGGACGGAATTGAATCAGAGCCCCTGATGATGTGGAAGAGCTAAAGATGGGTTTGCTATGAATTTTCTATTTCATTCATCAGGGCCTGAGTCAAGTCAGTCATTGTGCTGTCAACACATGAGCTGCTGGTCAAATGTGAGGAAGTGGTCTTGCTTTATGAAAACACCACCCTGATTCAGTGAGCCAGAGGCAGCCTGCAGTCCCTGTTTTCCTGTAAAGGCAGATTGCTGTGGATGGCCTCTGGCCTCGTCATGCAGCCCTGCTCAGAGTAGGGGATTGAGGGACCAGGCAGATCCCTAGTTCCTTTTGACCTTTATTGCCATTTGGCCACCCCAGGGTCCTTGGACTCTACCTGGTCTTCTGGCCTGGGTCAGGGGATGTGAGGTTTGGAATCCCCCTCTGTGGCAGGATCCCAGCCCCCCCAGCCACTTGAGGTCAGCACATCCTTCCCTAATTGTGTTAGAGTTGGAGACTTCTCCCACCCATCCTCATCCATGCTCATCCCACATTTTGTAGCTTGGCACCTGAGGACCTTTATTCATTGACTTACTTGTTAGTGATGATGGTTACTAAGACTAAGTGACTCTTTCAAGTCACATCACTTGCATGGTAGGGCTAGAGCATGGATCTTCCTAATTGATTTCATGGGACTCTCTCATGGAAACTGTGACTGCTTCCTAAACACACACTCTACATTTGGAGTGTCAAAATTCTTGCCACTGCCTCCTTGGCAAGTGTATCTTGTCTTCTACGTGGGAATTTCACAAATATTTTCCTTTGGTTTGTGGAGGTCATGCAGAAGGGATTTCATTTGAAATAGCCCAAACAAGAAATACCAGTTGTCTTTTTCGCACATGGATGTGTGTAGTGAACACCCCTTTCTGTGTGCTTGCATGAGTTACTCCTTTGAATTTGTTGAAGAATGGTTGGCTGGGGAGCAAGTTAACGAGAGATGGATATCAATGGTTGTCAAGTATTCTGACGTGAAGAATGTATTGAGGATGTGAAGGCTTTTCTAGCCAGTTCCTATGGCTCAGTCAGGGATCAGTCAGAGGATTCTGTCTGGTAGACTCTTTGGCACAGATGTCAAAGTGGCCTGGTCTTACCCTGTCCAGGACTGAATGCTGAGCTGGAGTGGGAGCTTCTTGTCATTTCAAGCATTTCCATGAGTCTGTCCTCTGTTCTCTTGTATCCAAGTGGTTTCTAATAGGAAAGCAGAACAAAAATTGAAAGTATGGTGATTGATTATTTTTACCAATGTTATTTCAATCCACTTTGTTTAATACGAAATTACCTTTATGCTAGTAAGATTTCATATGTGAGGAAATAATGAAAATATTGGGGTTAGGGGATGAGAATATGCAAATCAAACATTTTTGAGCACCAAGACCCGTTTTTTGTTTTTGTTTTTTTTTTTTTTAACTTAAATAATATTAAGTGCCAGAGGACCACCGCTGCCATTCAGCCTCAACAACCTCCAGGTCCAGCCTCCAGGTGGCCCATTTCACCAGGGTGTGTGGGACCACACTGTCCTGGGATGAGAGAACAGTACCCACGGATGTTGACATCTCACAGAGTAGATATTGCCAGTGACAGTATGGAGCTATTGGCACATGAGGAAGGGAAGAGCTCTCAGGATGGGAAGAGGGGGCCGCTTCGAGACTCATTGGGTATGGCACGAGGCTGCTAGGTGTGGTGTTGGCCTGGGCCCACTGAGTGGGGCAGATCCGTGGTCTGTGTTTCTGTACCCTCCTCTGTAGCCTGTGTTGGCAGCAGATCAGGGAATTGCGATCAGAAGTGCTCCCAGTAACACAGGCACCAGCCCCCAGAGTGTGTGCCTATCCGTTTCCCCACCTGGCCTGACTTAGTGCCTGTCTTGCCTCAGGGCTGAGACCCTACAATCTCTGATGAGGGTGTCTGTGGTCCAGATCCAACCTGCATGGCCAACATGCTCAGACCTTCAGCTGGGTCCTAGGCTGCTGCAACCAAACTCTGTTAACTGGGTGGCCGACAACAGAGGAAGTGTCTTCCGTTGAGCTCCAGAGGCTCAACACAGTAGGTGTTGGGCTGTCCCAGTGCCATAACCCCTCCCAGGTTTCAAGGGGACTGTCTCCCCAACTCTCCCAGCCCTTGCCCACTCTCCTATTGCTGCCCACGATCTGTGGTTCCCATATGGGCATCCCGCCCTGGCTCCAACCTCACATATCCGGTATCCCCCAGTCTCCCTGGTATCTGGGTCCAGACTCTCCTCTTCCTACAAGAATATCAGATATTGGATTTGGTCCCAGTTGATGCTGTGTTCCATCATGTGAGCTCTTAGCTTCATCACTGTGCAAAGACTCTTTTCCCACACAAGTTCGCACGACTTTTGGCTGGCTAAGAATTTTCAGGCGACACTTTTCTAATGAGTACACTTTCCTTCCTTCCGATCTCCCACCAGTGAGCATTCCTCGCACCCTTGTCCTAGTTCCTTTATGGCAGTTTCCCTCCTTATGGCTGAGAGGACCTAGTGACCCCTGAATTCACACGTTCTCCTTAATCACCAACACACTGCAGAATTCTCCAGGGGGCCATATATGCTCCTGGAAGTTGGTGTTGGAAATAGTTCTCCATCCATTAATCACTCCCTCACTCACTAATGTCCTTGTGTCCTTGAGAAAGGCTCTCCCTTTCCTGGTTTTCCTGAATAGAAATCCTCTTGCCTCTTGGGTGAATAGGGTTATGGGTTGTGCAGAGGGTGTTGGTCCACTGAGCATCTTAGAGACTGTCCTTTATGGAGCCTAATGATCCTCACTGGGGAATGAGGCCAGGGTCCTAACTGTGGTTAGTTAGAGAGGGAAAGAAGGACGAGGGAAACTCAGATGTCCCTTCATGGCCCCTGGAGTTAGAGGACTTACCCCTTTGCACCTGGGATCAGGAGACCTCATTTCCTCGAGGACACGCACACTCAGACGTTAATCTTGAGTGTGGGTTCCTTTCTGGGGTCCAGGGTTGTTGTTAGCCACCAGGAATGACAGTGCTCTCCATGCAGAGTGGAGCCATTTTTGCCAGGAAAGAGAGCCCATGGTCACGCCTTGTGCAAAGCATCCCACGCCAGGGGCTCCCATGCCTACATTCCTGTCCTGAAAGGAAGCCACTCAGAGGCAAGGTGGGTCCAACCACCTCCCATGTGTTCACTCATCACTGTGTTCCAGCAGTCACCCCAGTGAACAGTCCTGATGGGATTGGATGTGGCTCAGAATGTCACCCTCATGAGCTCTACCCTGCCACAGCTGCAGTTCTGCAGTGGGAGAAACTCAAAACCTCAAAACACATGCACATGAAAGAAAAGAGCAAGAGCCAGAGCCCAAACAGGCCAGGTGTGGCAAAGACAGCTGGAGTGCCTAGGTTGGGACTCAGAATTATGTCAGTGGGGTGGCATTGCTGCTGGCACCAGCATGATAACCGAGAGCCAGCCCTGCTCATTTTGGGGAGCAGTGTGTTGGGGAAGGCAGCAGAAATTGAGAGGCAGGATTGAGTTTGGCCCTAGGAGGAGGTTGGGTAAGAGGCCAGTGTGGGTTGGAGAGCCTGGGCAGATAGACAGAGGCCAGGGCACACCCCAAAGCCTGGAGACTGCCCTTGATGTCCAGGGTTGTGAAACACCACTTCCCCTCTTACTCACAACTGAGAGCATTGATGAGTTCAGTTTGTGTGCGGCTGCATCCAAGGTGGCTTGGCTAGGAACCTCTGTTTCCTTGACTCAGGAGGCTGGGAGTCCAGGCTCCACTGAGGCTCGGCTGGGAGGATCGGAGTCTGAGTTTATGCCTGTGTTCCCTGTAGGATCCATGTTGGCTGAGCCTCAGTGTTTTTGTAATGAGAGGATGGGTGACCGTCATGTCTTTATCACAGGACACACTTGCTAAATGGATTTGTTTGCTCTGAGGAGGAAAGAGAGATGGGGGAGTGGTGCTGGAGACAGGGATGCAGACAGGGGTCATGGACTTGGCATAACTCAGTCTTGGAGGTGATATCCCATCACCTGTACCCACTTCAATTCCCATGAATCCAGAGGCTGAGCCCCCTTGAGGTGAGGGGTGAACCGGTTCTGGGCAGCAGGATGCTGTGGTACCTCGGAGTCTCTGTGAGACCCCAACACTAGACACACTTGGCCCTTTTGAAATCTTAGGAGAAGCCTTGGGAAGTTGTATGGCAGAGGGGAGCAGCCTCTGCATCTCAGTCCCCTCCAACTTGCCATGGTGTAGAGAGGGAACTGCAGCCACGATGGGACGGACATTGGCCATGTCCCTGTGTGGGACACAGGCCTGATTGAGTTAGGGTGCATTCTTTGTCTCTCCCTTTCTTGTGATTATCCCATCTCTACATTTGTGCTTTAGCCACCTGTGAGTCCCATCTCTGGTTTCAGAGAGAACAGAGGGTGTTATGGGCCAATAGACACAATAAACCCTAGAGATTAGATGCTACCCTACTTTCCAGAAAAGACTGGGCACACCATGAGTTGCACAATGATGGGACCAGGGTCCAAAAGCTGCTGAGAGGGAAGGACTGGTTGTGAATGCATTTTTGAAGGCTCCAAGCTGGAACTCTAGTGGCACCAAGCAGGGCAGATGCTGGTGGGGATGTTTGGGTAGTTGTTGGTGAACACCTGCGCACCTGAGATGGGTAGGCATGGAGGAGAAATCGGCAGCCCATAGGGCTGTTGAAAGTGGTCTTATGTGAAAAGAGGCTCAGGTATGGGCACAGGAAATGACATCATTGCCTTGACAATGGATCAAACAGAACATGGAACCCTGGTATCCAGGCACCCACTTCACTGACCAAGCCATCCGAGCTCACTTGGTTGGAGCCACTGGAGGGAGAAGGATGTTCTCCTGTGGTTGCAGACAATGCCGAGCCTCAGGCTCCCAGGAATCTCAGGGGGACCAACTAGCCCTTTTGTGGATACACTGGGTGAGGCTTCATCTTAGACGCCAGAGCCTCTGGCGATTGTCGCAGAGGAGCTCAAGAGTAACAGTGAGTAGCACAGGGCAGGTGAGCCCAGCAGGCCCTCTAGTCTGATCCCTGATGAATGGCCCAGGACTCCTATTCTGACTCTGTGTGTGTGTGTGTGTGTGTGTGTGTGTGTGTGTGTGTGTGTGTGTTTGTACTGATGGGAACTGTCCCATTGTGCTTTGAGTCTAGTGTATTGGCACAAGTCATTTTTCTGTTTGTCACCATTTCCATTTTGAACCCACCATTCTTGGTCCCAACCCAGGGTGAAAATGATCAGAACACGGAGGAGCCCTCCAGGGTTCAGAGCCTTGAACCTTACAGGCAAGACCAGCTTAGGAATGAGCTCCTGCCTGTCATTTGTGGGAGGAACCTACATTTCAGCAGCAACATGGGGTTAATCTCCTGGGATTTCATCCCCACCCAGCAGGTGCTGGATCTCTTGTTCCCAAAACAGCCACCTTCTTCAGTCTTTACTCCTGGTGCCACTCCACATCCTCCAAGGGGACAAGAACCTCAGGTTCTGGATGGATGTTGTAGAATGCCCACAGAGCCAACTGCCAGGCTGGGTGGGGTGCAGTTGCTGGGCTTTGCTGATGTTGTCATCCCCCACAGTTCTTGGAACCTTCTGTGGCAGTGGCATCCAGGACCCCAGCAGCTGTGAGTAGCAGCTCCTCACTGCTTCACTCCAGCGAGCAGGTGGAAGACAGCCGCGTTGTTCACGTCCTCCTAGAGGGACAGAGCCTGAGGGAGACAAAGCGCATCCCGGTAAGCCCGACAGCAGGGCTGCCTCCTGGGTGTCCACACAGTGGAAGGCAGGAGACACAGCCAACCCCAGGGCTATGGTGGGAAATAAAGAAGAGAGAGGTCCGTCTTAAGGGCTTGACCTGAGGAGGGAGAGCATCAGCATGCCCAGCTTCAGTGGTGAGTGGGCCTGTGTATTGTGGGTTTTGCAGGCCAGAAGTGCAGACGGAAGTGCTGTGGACAGATGAAGGCAGAGATATGTCCAGGGTGCAGGCTGCAGTGCCTAGAACTTGGTATTCTCAATGAGTGAAGTTGGAGCAGAGGAGGTGGCAGTGACTTGTCACATGTGTAGGAGGGGATGTGTTCCTGGTGGCAGGGAAGAGAACCTCCTTAGCATGACTAGGTGTAGGAATTTGGGGTCGGGATCACCTGGGGGGTCATGCCAAAGCTTCGGAATGTTAGGCTTTGCATGTATGTAAATACGGAGCTAAAGGGGTTCTTGGCAGAATTTCTATGGATGTGCAGTAGACACGCTAATGCTGCAGGTGTCCAGCTGCAGAGGAGACATGTTCAGTGACTGCCAGTGCTGAGTCAAGTACATCATGACAACCAGACCCACACCGAGCTTCCAGAGGCCAGGGCCTCTCAAAGCTATCATGAAGCACTCAAGTGCACACTCTTGTATCTGAGTCTGTTTTGTGTCGTGGCAGTCAGGACCCAAATTTTCAGTGCATCTGCCTCTTGCACCCACAAAGGCAGCCTGCATCCCAGATCACACTTGGTGCGCAGATCCCTGGCCCATTGCTCTCATCTCAGTGAGATGAGAGTGTGTCTGTGCATAGGCAGTTTGGTCCTTTGACATGAGTGGAATGTGGCTCCCCAGGGGGAGGGGAGATGGCAGGTACAGGCAGATATTTGTACCAGGATTGTTCTAGTAGCACATTGCAAGAACCCAGGTGGTATATGGCGGACACACTCAGGTAGCAGGATAACAAGATTGTGCCCTTGTATATGTAGCTGAGATTTCTCCTGAATGTTTGACCACAGTCTTCTGGGTAGCTCTTCTAAAAGCCATTCTCTGATGACATTTGTCCCACCCTGATCCAGGTGACCTTTCAGGAGACGGTGACAAGCCTCATCCGCAGGGCCTTGGACCAAAATTTGTTGCAGCATGAGGATGTGGACAACTTTGAGCTGCTGTATATGATGTCTGAGGATGAGAGTAAGTAGGACAATCAGACAGTGGGGAGACATGATCCACAGTGGGCTCAGGATAACTGACAGCCAAGAGAAAGTGGGCCTTGGCCCCAAAATACCAAAGTGTGATGGGCCTGGCGGAGACTCTCAGGGGTTGTGGGTGTTTTGTGGTATAATCCTTGAGTGCCACCTAACAATTCTCTCCACTTCGCTCTGCAGAAATCAAGGTCTCTGACCACTCACTCGTGTGTCTGTCCATGAATCTGGGAATACAATCTTTCATCGTGAGGAAACGCCCCCAGGTCAAGGGAAAGGAGGTAAACACCTACCTTATTCAAGCTGTGCATGTGCTGCCATTCCACTCCGACCTGAGGAAATAAGAAGCCTCAGCACCTGGACATATTTGCTGGAAGCCCATAGAGCCAACTGACAGTCTGGGGTGGCTTTCTGTTTCTGGGTTTGCTGATGTTCCATCCCCCACAGTTCTCAGAATCAACCTGCAAGTCCTCCAGGCCGCTTTCCCACAAGCAGGTGGGAGACACCTGCTTAATTCGTGTCCACTTAGAAACACAAAGTCCAGAGATGGCCAAGAGTGTTCTGGTAAGCCTGGGAGCAGGGGTGTCCCGTGGTGCTTACACCTGGGTGGGGAGCAGACACTGGTCCAATACCATGGACTACTCATGCCCTCTTGAATTTGGAGCTTCTGGATGATCAGGAGGATAGATGGGAATCAAGAAGGGAGAGGTCAGTGTGAAGGGCTGGAGCTGAGATGAGCGAGTGCAGCAGCTTGTCCACTGCCATGTCTGAGGGAGTCTGTGTGTCAGGTGGCAGCATGCAGTCCAGAAGGGCAGGGACAGGTATGGGTGACAGATGAGAATAGGACAGGAACTAGGTTGCAGGTTCCCTTGTATGGGATGCTGACGTCTATGGAGGAGGACAGCAGTGTGAGGTTCTCCATGTTCCTTGAACAAGGAGCTGAGAGAGTCTCTCTGCAGAGTCGATATGGATGTGGAGCAAGCACACTAAATGTCCAGGTAACCCAATGACCACCCTTGCCGGATGAGGTGGCCTCCTACATCCCAGCCAGCACTGAGCCTCTGGAGGCCAGGAGCTCTCGTGGCTATCTTTCAGCTCTCCTGTGTGTGGTCATGTTCCTGGGTCTGTTTTTGGCCCTGGCAATCCAGACCAAAGCCTCTAGGTTTTGTGCCTAGGCCATTCCCAATGCCGCCTGCATCCTCGGGCAGACCTGGGATCTTGGAGGCTATTGTCCCATTCCTCCCAACTTGTGGGATGAGATTGCATCTGTATGCAGGTAGTGGGGTCCTTTCACTCCGAGAGGAGTGCAGCTCCACAAAGAGCAATGGCAGGCCCAGGAAGTCCTATGTACAAGGATTGGGCTAGTAGCCTGTGGGAAGAGCCCACACGATGAGCAGGAGGTCAGCCTCGGGTAGTAGGGTCATAGATGTTGCCCTTGTATTTAGAGTGGAGGTGCCTCCAGAATGCCCCTGCCCACTGTCCTTGAGTAGTCACTTCAAGGCCCATTTCCTGAAGGCCTGTCTCCCATGCTGCTCCAGGTGACCTGCCACGATAGGGCTCCTGTCGTCATCCGCAGCGCCCTCGACCTACACTTCCTTACTGAGGAGAATCCAGAGGATTATGAGCTGGGCCAAATCATCTCTCGCCGTCAGAGTAAGTGAGACAATCAGATAGCAGAGAGCAAGGGTCACGATGTGGACTCAGGTCAACTCTTAGCAACAAAGAGTAGTCTCTGACCCCCAAGAACACTCCAACAGGTGTGTTGGGTTCGTGCACAAAGCCAACTGCACTTCTGCTGGTGGAAGGTCTTGAGGTCCAATGGTATACCCCGGTGGATATTGCGGCTCCCCACCAGGTGCCCTCCCCTGGACATGAACAGGCATCCAAAGCTGACATCTTTGAGGAGTGAGGAGGAAAGCCTCTCTCCAGGAGCAGTATGTTTTCATGGTCTGGGATAGGAGTGGTTTCAAAGGAACATGGGAATGCATGGGCTAAAGAGGGAACTGGCATTTTGTGGACTGAAGCAGTACAATTGAAAGCCTTCTGTGTGACCAAAAAACCACTGCCTGGGCAGAGCATTGCCAGGATTCTAGCAAGCAGTAACAGGATGAAATTGGGAAGAAAACACAGCCTGGGAGACAGCCTGAATCATCTGTTTTTGCATAAATTCCATGGTCTTACGCACCTGAGTCCACTAGGCAAGGAGTGATCACAATAGCCAGGTTGTGATCCCTAACTAAAGTCAGATGAGGGCTTCCTGAGCACGTAGCCACAGAGCTCATCTGATAATAATGCCAGCGCTTTTTCGTTGGTTGGTTGGTTGGTTTTTGTGAGACAAACACCACAGCAGCCATTATCCCAGCCTATGTACCCTGAAGACCACCATCCCTATGAGTTCTAGGATCACTTGTCTCCTATCTTAACCTACTGTTAGGTTAGTAGAGTCTATGGAAGAGGAAGTCTGTCTGGGGCCTTGGTAGCCTAAGAAATTCATAGCAGAGATCTCCACATCCAACCCAGAAGGGATGGAGAACAGGCTCTAGGTTAGAGGAGGGCGACAGGAAACACATGTTCAGAGGAAGGAGAAGCGGCTGTTGTATTCCCCCACTCGGGGTCATGGCACCACAGGGCCATACGCCATGTTGGAGGGAAGCAGTCCCTTTGCTGGTCTTTGGAACCATTGTTCTCAGTAGGGCAGTATTTGGAATGTGGCCTCCATTCTCAGAAGCCTGGTTCACATGGAGGCGGGCTCCACCAACGCAGAAGCATGGCTCTAACGTGGTATCCGCGCTGGTCAGCCTGTCCTCACTGTGGCCATACTTGAGGAAAATAACTCAGAGGAGGAATCCTAGGCCTTTTTTCTCTGGGTTTCATAGCTTTCTCTTTGGTTGTGCACTGAGGCTGTCCATAAAGCTCTAGTGTGTGGCAGTGGAGAGCTCCTCAGCCCTTGCCACAAAGGCATAGACTGGGAGAGAGAGAACGAGGCTGGCAGAGAGGGAGAGAGAGAAAGATGGAGAGGGAAGACCTCTCCTTGGAGAATGAGGATTCAGTGGAGCCAACAGGAACAAGGTACTGTTGCCCAGGGCACAACCCTGTTTAGGTCTTACTCCAACCATGCTCAACCTTTCTTCCAGTCCCTCCCACCCCCCAGTAGTGTATTCATCTTGAATGAGAATTTCATGTTGACATCAGAGCACTCACCATCCAATGCTTCCCTCCAAACCCACCTATGAAGATGGCTCATGTGGGGACTGAATCTTCGGCACAGGAGCCTTTTGTGGGAGATTTCAGATGCAAACCCTAGTGGTGTGCTTTGGCAGATGCAAGAGGACCTGAGATATTCTGGAGTCCAAAGCCTTCGGTAGGAACAGACATTAGGTCTGTTGAAGTGCTCTGCCTAGTTCTTCCTCAGGGAGGACTGTGGAGGCTGTCTTTGTTGGTATTGGTGCTGAATTGGAGAGCTCTCAGGTGTGTGGCTCTGGCCTTTTCTGGCACAGGCTCTCAGATGTTGGCGTGTCCTAGGGAGCACCTCCTGAGTGCCACCTTCTTTTTGTACACCCCTCCCTCCCCAGAGCTGAGGATTCCAGCAGAGGCCAACGTATTTTATGCCAAGAATCCTCACAAAAAATCCAACTTTGTGCTGAGGAAAAGGAGCCTCTCCCAAAAGAATGATGGGTGGATCGAGCCTCAACCTCCCTCTCGTCCTGCAAAGAAGGCTCCTGCCCTCCTGAGGATGCTTGCAAAACCATTCTGTTGCTGTGTGCCTGGGCGGGGCTGAGGCAGCCCAGGAATCTTTACATTGATTACTATTTTCTTCAAAGTTTGAATCTATAGTTTGCCATTGTCCTTGACCTTGTTTAGTAACACAGTTGTTACTCTATCCTGTATTTGTTGTTTCCATTAATATATTATTATTATTTTAAAATATATATGTTTTTGTTACCTGATCTACTGTGATGATTTGAGTATACTAAATGTAGCAGTGATTCCTAAAGGACACATCCAAACCAACAGGAAGGAATGTTTCATTCTATCAGCAAGAACTTTGGTTTTTAGGAGTTTGGCAGATGGCATTATCTGAGTCAGTTTTCCAATGGGGGCAATGAAGTATCAGCTATGATGGTACAAACACAAACAAAGACACACAAACACACACAAGAGCACACACACTCACTGAGAGATAGATAGACAGATGGAGTTGGTCTCTGCTGAAATACTTTGGAGACATGGTTCTGATTTCTCCCCTTTTGGAGTATTTTCAATTGCACAAGGTGTCTTGCAAATGAACCCATGTCTGAGGAAGACATGCATGTGTACTTCACATGCCACTTTTCACATAGCAGGAAGGTCATGTAATATTTTTCATGCAGCTGTCTTTTGACTGTGAACCATCCCATGAGGTCAGCTGTGGAATTTTCAACTTGTAGCATCACAATGGGGATCCACTCTTTGGATTTGGGGATATTTCCGATTTTCTTGATTCAGATTGGAATGATATATATATATTAGTTTTTGATGAAAATTCTGCATTTGATGGTAATGAATGTCGTGCATCTAGGAATCTGTAGAGTGCAGACAATGAATGGATGCCTACTGTTGTCTGGACTGGTCTGAAAAGTCCTGTAGCATCTGAGCATGTGTGAGGGCTGTACAGGTCTTGCCAAAAGTCCAGGTCAGATGATCCTGCACAAAGCTGAACTCCTAGTGGTCTCCACAACAGTGTAAGGGCCAAGGAGAAACACACTTCCACACAGAAGTTGGGAAGCTACCTTATGAAGGTGATCATAGATACGGGATTATTAATATATCCAGGTTGGCATCTATTATTTTTTTAGCTTTTGACTTTCGCAGCTGTGGGCATCTTGACAACCATCAACTCCCTGTAAGCACAGACAAGTCTATAAGAACCTGAGGATAAATTTCCCTGTGCATGTCCCCTTGTGAAACTGCTTAAGCACCGCCTGGTTTACACACAGGTGGAATTTCTAGGTCAAAGTGTGCATGTTTACTTCTTTGACTAAGCACTGCCAGGTGGCTCTTCTGCATAGCTCTACCTGTGGCCAGGATTGTATTATCTAGCTTTCTAACTTTTGCAGGTTGAGTAGATACATAGTGGGAGCACACTGTTTTTGTTGGTATTTTTCTTGGTATCTATTCTGATGCTTTTCACTGGGGGATTTTTTCCTGTGAAAATGGGCTTCCTCTACTTGACCTTATTTTCTGCTTTTTAAAATTTTTTTCAATGTGACTTTTTAATTTTAGTTTTATTAAAGACATTGCCCCTTGCTTGCATAGTCTATATCTAAAGCACTAGTCCTTGCTCCAAGGCCCAGCTTGCTCTCAGCTGTCCCAGGAGGGGAACAGTCTTTGGCGGTAGACAAGAGACGCCCCTGCAGGGGGCACAAGTGCTTTGGCCCTCTGGTGTCTTGCCAGCAGTGCTTCCCATGCTCACAGAGGGTTTCAGACACTGAGTCAATGGTCCAGGTGGTCTTTTGTTCAGTCTGATCTCAAATTGAGCTCCTCTGAGTGGTCATATTGAAGTCCTTGTGTGTACCTGACCCATCATTTTGAACAATATTCCAAGTTCACTTTTTGTGTGTACGTGGGTTCTGGGGATTGAACCCAGGGCCTTGAGCCTGTGAGGCAAGTGACCTACCTGAGCTACACCCTCAGAGACCCCTGTAAAAGTATTTCCCCTTTGCCTCGGGGTCTAAGTTGCCAAGGCTGACCTCAAACGTTCCTCTTGCCTCAGCCTCCCTGGTGGCTGGCATGACAGGCATGCACCTGGGACTGTCACACTCGAGCCTGTGATGGGAACTCATGTGCATCTGTCCAGGGCTGAGCATGGTTAGGCAGAGCTGTGCTCCAGGCTCCCTGCAGGGCTGTGGAGGCTTCTGCTGCCCAGCAGCCCTGGTGCCATGGCCAGGGCTCCTCCCAGCCGAGGGCAGGCAGCTGCCCATTGCTGTAGGCTGACCTTATTTTCTTCTTATGGCACTCGTCCGTTCTCTGGAGTATGTTGTATGGTTTGTCCATTAGGAGTCTAACAGGTCCTCTAGAACCTTCAAACAATTAGTAAAATTCCTGAACAGTAAGTGAGCGCGCGCAGAAATTGGGCTAATATTTTGGGAAGAACAATGTTGGATGATATATTCATGGCTTGAATATGTCATCCAACATGAAGTTATATTTTATTACTTACAAAATAATAAAATAATGAAGCAATACCATGGGCTGAGCTAAAATAGATCCTTAGGATCTTAGGCATTCTGTAATAAATCTGTGTCACTTGAAGTATAGAGTTGATCGACTCTGAGTAATGAAACAGAAGTAAAGGTATCAAAGCCAATGATCATCTGTTTCCAATTTTCTGTGATTTGGTTCAAGTGGTAAAGTGGTGATATTTATTAATAATGGATCGAATAGGTTCATAATTGTTTTAGAGTACAATTAGATGCCTTCAAACTTTAGGCTACATGGGCACATTTGAGAACGGTTCCAGCCATTCTCTCATCCTTTGGGTCATTCCCCTCCTATGTCCTGTGAGACATTTTCTATGTGAGGCTTTAAGAAGAAGAAGAGAATATTCTGTAAAGAAAACCTTGTGATCTGTGCAGTATGAAGTTGAATGGATTCATTCAGAAATCAGAAATTCTATTGAAAGATATTTATTGGCATGAGCCAAATAAAACCTATTTTTAGGCATCCTGGTGAAGACAAGGTTTTATCTTTATGTCTCATTTTCTATGTTTTGTTGTTGTTGTTGTTGTTAGAATGAAATTCATATGTTGCCAGACCATTCTATCAGATGTGTAACTAGATGCCATTTAAATTACCCACTTTTACATGGTAGACAGTTTTTAATGAACACTGCCTGTCTGCACCTTTTTTAAAAACAGGACTGGGATCAGAAGCCCAAATACCAATGGTTAGCTGGAGCATATTTTTCATTTGGCCTATCTGTCAGTATTCCCTGAGGTCATCTGTGCAATCAGCTTCGTTACTCCTGCTCCCTCACTGGATTTCATAGAAACCATATGCTATGTATGAATCAGGGACACCAATCCCACAACATAGCATTCTTGCAATATCCAAAGTCCCACTTTTCACTTCGCCATGCCTGAGATCAGCAGTAATATTTATCAGCAAATGTGAGATTTTCAAAGATCCAATTCTATGTGCTCCTTTCTCATAGAGCCTTAGGCAGGGATATAGCATACATAAATATTAAGTAAAGTCCATAGTTTTTAAAATGTCATCCATTGAATAGTTGACACATGTCTGAGATACTTTTTATTTTGGAGGAGGTATTATTTAATAGGGAATTCCAACAGCTACCTAATAGTGAAATGAGAAGTCTTGCATCCATTTTATTTTGTTTCTGATGATTTTTATGAGTAAGGGTAAGATACTTCCTTGTTCTGATGCAGATGTTGCCCACTTTTGTGAATGGATGCGGGGTGTCACCTACTACTTGCATATCTGCATATTGGGCTTGACACTGCTATCGTACTTGGTAGTTGGCAAAAAGTCAATACTGAAGTTAAGCTCTTGTGTTCTAGCAGCAGAGCTGAAGATCCTTGATGTGCCACCTTCTGCAATCCATGCTGCTCTCTTCATGTTCCTTATTGACTTCCTGGTGATGAGCATCATGGTCTCCTGGTCTTGAGAATGGCCAAGCATTGCTCTGTGAATGTGGAAGATGGGCATGTGGAAGGCTCCAGGGAGGAGGGATCATTGAACATGTACTCGAATCCATGTGCCTGTTGAATGACCAGTTTTTTTATTTTTGGGTTTTAAGGGAGACACTGCCCTAAAACACTTCTGTGCAGCTGGGGATGCAGGCTTCTGCTTCACCTTGCAGGAAGCATTAACGAATCCTTTCCAGAAGACATGAGAAGAGAGAAGTGAGCCTCTGGTATCATGCAGGTTCCTTGCATTGCCCATGGGCTAGAAGAGAGAAGAGTTGCTTCATGAGATTTGATCCCCTTTTTCCTGAAAAGTTCCACACAGAGGTGAGTCCCCAGCATGTTTAGAAATCATTTCAGACACCTTTCTGGACGGAATTGAATCAGAGCCCCTGATGATGTGGAAGAGCTAAAGATGGGTTTGCTATGAATTTTCTATTTCATTCATCAGGGCCTGAGTCAAGTCAGTCATTGTGCTGTCAACACATGAGCTGCTGGTCAAATGTGAGGAAGTGGTCTTGCTTTATGAAAACACCACCCTGATTCAGTGAGCCAGAGGCAGCCTGCAGTCCCTGTTTTCCTGTAAAGGCAGATTGCTGTGGATGGCCTCTGGCCTCGTCATGCAGCCCTGCTCAGAGTAGGGGATTGAGGGACCAGGCAGATCCCTAGTTCCTTTTGACCTTTATTGCCATTGGGCCACCCCAGGGTCCTTGGACTCTACCTGGTCTTCTGGCCTGGGTCAGGGGATGTGAGGTTTGGAATCCCCCTCTGTGGCAGGATCCCAGCCCCCCCAGCCACTTGAGGTCAGCACATCCTTCCCTAATTGTGTTAGAGTTGGAGACTTCTCCCACCCATCCTCATCCATGCTCATCCCACATTTTGTAGCTTGGCACCTGAGGACCTTTATTCATTGACTTACTTGTTAGTGATGATGGTTACTAAGACTAAGTGACTCTTTCAAGTCACATCACTTGCATGGTAGGGCTAGAGCATGGATCTTCCTAATTGATTTCATGGGACTCTCTCATGGAAACTGTGACTGCTTCCTAAACACACACTCTACATTTGGAGTGTCAAAATTCTTGCCACTGCCTCCTTGGCAAGTGTATCTTGTCTTCTACGTGGGAATTTCACAAATATTTTCCTTTGGTTTGTGGAGGTCATGCAGAAGGGATTTCATTTGAAATAGCCCAAACAAGAAATACCAGTTGTCTTTTTCGCACATGGATGTGTGTAGTGAACACCCCTTTCTGTGTGCTTGCATGAGTTACTCCTTTGAATTTGTTGAAGAATGGTTGGCTGGGGAGCAAGTTAACGAGAGATGGATATCAATGGTTGTCAAGTATTCTGACGTGAAGAATGTATTGAGGATGTGAAGGCTTTTCTAGCCAGTTCCTATGGCTCAGTCAGGGATCAGTCAGAGGATTCTGTCTGGTAGACTCTTTGGCACAGATGTCAAAGTGGCCTGGTCTTACCCTGTCCAGGACTGAATGCTGAGCTGGAGTGGGAGCTTCTTGTCATTTCAAGCATTTCCATGAGTCTGTCCTCTGTTCTCTTGTATCCAAGTGGTTTCTAATAGGAAAGCAGAACAAAAATTGAAAGTATGGTGATTGATTATTTTTACCAATGTTATTTCAATCCACTTTGTTTAATACGAAATTACCTTTATGCTAGTAAGATTTCATATGTGAGGAAATAATGAAAATATTGGGGTTAGGGGATGAGAATATGCAAATCAAACATTTTTGAGCACCAAGACCCGTTTTTTGTTTTTGTTTTTTTTTTTTTTTTTTTTTTAACTTAAATAATATTAAGTGCCAGAGGACCACCTCTGCCATTCAGCCTCAACAACCTCCAGGTCCAGCCTCCAGGTGGCCCATTTCACCAGGGTGTGTGGGACCACACTGTCCTGGGATGAGAGAACAGTACCCACGGATGTTGACATCTCACAGAGTAGATATTGCCAGTGACAGTAGGGAGCTATTGGCACATGAGGAAGGGAAGAGCTCTCAGGATGGGAAGAGGGGGCCGCTTCGAGACTCATTGGGTATGGCACGAGGCTGCTGGGTGTGGTGTTGGCCTGGGCCCACTGAGTGGGGCAGATCCGTGGTCTGTGTTTCTGTACCCTCCTCTGTAGCCTGTGTTGGCAGCAGATCAGGGAATTGCGATCAGAAGTGCTCCCAGTAACACAGGCACCAGCCCCCAGAGTGTGTGCCTATCCGTTTCCCCACCTGGCCTGACTTAGTGCCTGTCTTGCCTCAGGGCTGAGACCCTACAATCTCTGATGAGGGTGTCTGTGGTCCAGATCCAACCTGCATGGCCAACATGCTCAGACCTTCAGCTGGGTCCTAGGCTGCTGCAACCCAACTCTCTTAACTGGGTGGCCGACAACAGAGGAAGTGTCTTCCGTTGAGCTCCAGAGGCTCAACACAGTAGGTGTTGGGCTGTCCCAGTGCCATAACCCCTCCCAGGTTTCAAGGGGACTGTCTCCCCAACTCTCCCAGCCCTTGCCCACTCTCCTATTGCTGCCCACGATCTGTGGTTCCCATATGGGCATCCCGCCCTGGCTCCAACCTCACATATCCGGTATCCCCCAGTCTCCCTGGTATCTGGGTCCAGACTCTCCTCTTCCTACAAGAATATCAGATATTGGATTTGGTCCCAGTTGATGCTGTGTTCCATCATGTGAGCTCTTAGCTTCATCACTGTGCAAAGACTCTTTTCCCACACAAGTTCGCACGACTTTTGGCTGGCTAAGAATTTTCAGGCGACACTTTTCTAATGAGTACACTTTCCTTCCTTCCGATCTCCCACCAGTGAGCATTCCTCGCACCCTTGTCCTAGTTCCTTTATGGCAGTTTCCCTCCTTATGGCTGAGAGGACCTAGTGACCCCTGAATTCACACGTTCTCCTTAATCACCAACACACTGCAGAATTCTCCAGGGGGCCATATATGCTCCTGGAAGTTGGTGTTGGAAATAGTTCTCCATCCATTAATCACTCCCTCACTCACTAATGTCCTTGTGTCCTTGAGAAAGGCTCTCCCTTTCCTGGTTTTCCTGAATAGAAATCCTCTTGCCTCTTGGGTGAATAGGGTTATGGGTTGTGCAGAGGGTGTTGGTCCACTGAGCATCTTAGAGACTGTCCTTTATGGAGCCTAATGATCCTCACTGGGGAATGAGGCCAGGGTCCTAACTGTGGTTAGTTAGAGAGGGAAAGAAGGACAAGGGAAACTCAGATGTCCCTTCATGGCCCCTGGAGTTAGAGGACTTACCCCTTTGCACCTGGGATCAGGAGACCTCATTTCCTCGAGGACACGCACACTCAGACGTTAATCTTGAGTGTGGGTTCCTTTCTGGGGTCCAGGGCTGTTGTTAGCCACCAGGAATGACAGTGCTCTCCATGCAGAGTGGAGCCATTTTTGCCAGGAAAGAGAGCCCATGGTCACGCCTTGTGCAAAGCATCCCACGCCAGGGGCTCCCATGCCTACATTCCTGTCCTGAAAGGAAGCCACTCAGAGGCAAGGTGGGTCCAACCACCTCCCATGTGTTCACTCATCACTGTGTTCCAGCAGTCACCCCAGTGAACAGTCCTGATGGGATTGGATGTGGCTCAGAATGTCACCCTCATGAGCTCTACCCTGCCACAGCTGCAGTTCTGCAGTGGGAGAAACTCAAAACCTCAAAACACATGCACATGAAAGAAAAGAGCAAGAGCCAGAGCCCAAACAGGCCAGGTGTGGCAAAGACAGCTGGAGTGCCTAGGTTGGGACTCAGAATTATGTCAGTGGGGTGGCATTGCTGCTGGCACCAGCATGATAACCGAGAGCCAGCCCTGCTCATTTTGGGGAGCAGTGTGTTGGGGAAGGCAGCAGAAATTGAGAGGCAGGATTGAGTTTGGCCCTAGGAGGAGGTTGGGTAAGAGGCCAGTGTGGGTTGGAGAGCCTGGGCAGATAGACAGAGGCCAGGGCACACCCCAAAGCCTGGAGACTGCCCTTGATGTCCAGGGTTGTGAAACACCACTTCCCCTCTTACTCACAACTGAGAGCATTGATGAGTTCAGTTTGTGTGCGGCTGCATCCAAGGTGGCTTGGCTAGGAACCTCTGTTTCCTTGACTCAGGAGGCTGGGAGTCCAGGCTCCACTGAGGCTCGGCTGGGAGGATCGGAGTCTGAGTTTATGCCTGTGTTCCCTGTAGGATCCATGTTGGCTGAGCCTCAGTGTTTTTGTAATGAGAGGATGGGTGACCGTCATGTCTTTATCACAGGACACACTTGCTAAATGGATTTGTTTGCTCTGAGGAGGAAAGAGAGAGGGGGGAGTGGTGCTGGAGACAGGGATGCAGACAGGGGTCATGGACTTGGCATAACTCAGTCTTGGAGGTGATATCCCATCACCTGTACCCACTTCAATTCCCATGAATCCAGAGGCTGAGCCCCCTTGAGGTGAGGGGTGAACCGGTTCTGGGCAGCAGGATGCTGTGGTACCTCGGAGTCTCTGTGAGACCCCAACACTAGACACACTTGGCCCTTTTGAAATCTTAGGAGAAGCCTTGGGAAGTTGTATGGCAGAGGGGAGCAGCCTCTGCATCTCAGTCCCCTCCAACTTGCCATGGTGTAGAGAGGGAACTGCAGCCACGATGGGACGGACATTGGCCATGTCCCTGTGTGGGACACAGGCCTGATTGAGTTAGGGTGCATTCTTTGTCTCTCCCTTTCTTGTGATTATCCCATCTCTACATTTGTGCTTTAGCCACCTGTGAGTCCCATCTCTGGTTTCAGAGAGAACAGAGGGTGTTATGGGCCAATAGACACAATAAACCCTAGAGATTAGATGCTACCCTACTTTCCAGAAAAGACTGGGCACACCATGAGTTGCACAATGATGGGACCAGGGTCCAAAAGCTGCTGAGAGGGAAGGACTGGTTGTGAATGCATTTTTGAAGGCTCCAAGCTGGAACTCTAGTGGCACCAAGCAGGGCAGATGCTGGTGGGGATGTTTGGGTAGTTGTTGGTGAACACCTGCGCACCTGAGATGGGTAGGCATGGAGGAGAAATCGGCAGCCCATAGGGCTGTTGAAAGTGGTCTTATGTGAAAAGAGGCTCAGGTATGGGCACAGGAAATGACATCATTGCCTTGACAATGGATCAAACAGAACATGGAACCCTGGTATCCAGGCACCCACTTCACTGACCAAGCCATCCGAGCTCACTTGGTTGGAGCCACTGGAGGGAGAAGGATGTTCTCCTGTGGTTGCAGACAATGCCGAGCCTCAGGCTCCCAGGAATCTCAGGGGGACCAACTAGCCCTTTTGTGGATACACTGGGTGAGGCTTCATCTTAGACGCCAGAGCCTCTGGCGATTGTCGCAGAGGAGCTCAAGAGTAACAGTGAGTAGCACAGGGCAGGTGAGCCCAGCAGGCCCTCTAGTCTGATCCCTGATGAATGGCCCAGGACTCCTATTCTGACTCTGTGTGTGTGTGTGTGTGTGTGTGTGTGTGTGTGTGTGTGTGTGTGTGTGTGTGTTTGTACTGATGGGAACTGTCCCATTGTGCTTTGACTCTAGTGTATTGGCACAAGTCATTTTTCTGTTTGTCACCATTTCCATTTTGAACCCACCATTCTTGGTCCCAACCCAGGGTGAAAATGATCAGAACACGGAGGAGCCCTCCAGGGTTCAGAGCCTTGAACCTTACAGGCAAGACCAGCTTAGGAATGAGCTCCTGCCTGTCATTTGTGGGAGGAACCTACATTTCAGCAGCAACATGGGGTTAATCTCCTGGGATTTCATCCCCACCCAGCAGGTGCTGGATCTCTTGTTCCCAAAACAGCCACCTTCTTCAGTCTTTACTCCTGGTGCCACTCCACATCCTCCAAGGGGACAAGAACCTCAGGTTCTGGATGGATGTTGTAGAATGCCCACAGAGCCAACTGCCAGGCTGGGTGGGGTGCAGTTGCTGGGCTTTGCTGATGTTGTCATCCCCCACAGTTCTTGGAACCTTCTGTGGCAGTGGCATCCAGGACCCCAGCAGCTGTGAGTAGCAGCTCCTCACTGCTTCACTCCAGCGAGCAGGTGGAAGACAGCCGCGTTGTTCACGTCCTCCTAGAGGGACAGAGCCTGAGGGAGACAAAGCGCATCCCGGTAAGCCCGACAGCAGGGCTGCCTCCTGGGTGTCCACACAGTGGAAGGCAGGAGACACAGCCAACCCCAGGGCTATGGTGGGAAATAAAGAAGAGAGAGGTCCGTCTTAAGGGCTTGACCTGAGGAGGGAGAGCATCAGCATGCCCAGCTTCAGTGGTGAGTGGGCCTGTGTATTGTGGGTTTTGCAGGCCAGAAGTGCAGACGGAAGTGCTGTGGACAGATGAAGGCAGAGATATGTCCAGGGTGCAGGCTGCAGTGCCTAGAACTTGGTATTCTCAATGAGTGAAGTTGGAGCAGAGGAGGTGGCAGTGACTTGTCACATGTGTAGGAGGGGATGTGTTCCTGGTGGCAGGGAAGAGAACCTCCTTAGCATGACTAGGTGTAGGAATTTGGGGTCGGGATCACCTGGGGGGTCATGCCAAAGCTTCGGAATGTTAGGCTTTGCATGTATGTAAATACGGAGCTAAAGGGGTTCTTGGCAGAATTTCTATGGATGTGCAGTAGACACGCTAATGCTGCAGGTGTCCAGCTGCAGAGGAGACATGTTCAGTGACTGCCAGTGCTGAGTCAAGTACATCATTACAACCAGACCCACACCGAGCTTCCAGAGGCCAGGGCCTCTCAAAGCTATCATGAAGCACTCAAGTGCACACTCTTGTATCTGAGTCTGTTTTGTGTCGTGGCAGTCAGGACCCAAATTTTCAGTGCATCTGCCTCTTGCACCCACAAAGGCAGCCTGCATCCCAGATCACACTTGGTGCGCAGATCCCTGGCCCATTGCTCTCATCTCAGTGAGATGAGAGTGTGTCTGTGCATAGGCAGTTTGGTCCTTTGACATGAGTGGAATGTGGCTCCCCAGGGGGAGGGGAGATGGCAGGTACAGGCAGATATTTGTACCAGGATTGTTCTAGTAGCACATTGCAAGAACCCAGGTGGTATATGGAGGACACACTCAGGTAGCAGGATAACAAGATTGTGCCCTTGTATATGTAGCTGAGATTTCTCCTGAATGTTTGACCACAGTCTTCTGGGTAGCTCTTCTAAAAGCCATTCTCTGATGACATTTGTCCCACCCTGATCCAGGTGACCTTTCAGGAGACGGTGACAAGCCTCATCCGCAGGGCCTTGGACCAAAATTTGTTGCAGCATGAGGATGTGGACAACTTTGAGCTGCTGTATATGATGTCTGAGGATGAGAGTAAGTAGGACAATCAGACAGTGGGGAGACATGATCCACAGTGGGCTCAGGATAACTGACAGCCAAGAGAAAGTGGGCCTTGGCCCCAAAATACCAAAGTGTGATGGGCCTGGCGGAGACTCTCAGGGGTTGTGGGTGTTTTGTGGTATAATCCTTGAGTGCCACCTAACAATTCTCTCCACTTCGCTCTGCAGAAATCAAGGTCTCTGACCACTCACTCGTGTGTCTGTCCATGAATCTGGGAATACAATCTTTCATCGTGAGGAAACGCCCCCAGGTCAAGGGAAAGGAGGTAAACACCTACCTTATTCAAGCTGTGCATGTGCTGCCATTCCACTCCGACCTGAGGAAATAAGAAGCCTCAGCACCTGGACATATTTGCTGGAAGCCCATAGAGCCAACTGACAGTCTGGGGTGGCTTTCTGTTTCTGGGTTTGCTGATGTTCCATCCCCCACAGTTCTCAGAATCAACCTGCAAGTCCTCCAGGCCGCTTTCCCACAAGCAGGTGGGAGACACCTGCTTAATTCGTGTCCACTTAGAAACACAAAGTCCAGAGATGGCCAAGAGTGTTCTGGTAAGCCTGGGAGCAGGGGTGTCCCGTGGTGCTTACACCTGGGTGGGGAGCAGACACTGGTCCAATACCATGGACTACTCATGCCCTCTTGAATTTGGAGCTTCTGGATGATCAGGAGGATAGATGGGAATCAAGAAGGGAGAGGTCAGTGTGAAGGGCTGGAGCTGAGATGAGCGAGTGCAGCAGCTTGTCCACTGCCATGTCTGAGGGAGTCTGTGTGTCAGGTGGCAGCATGCAGTCCAGAAGGGCAGGGACAGGTATGGGTGACAGATGAGAATAGGACAGGAACTAGGTTGCAGGTTCCCTTGTATGGGATGCTGACGTCTATGGAGGAGGACAGCAGTGTGAGGTTCTCCATGTTCCTTGAACAAGGAGCTGAGAGAGTCTCTCTGCAGAGTCGATATGGATGTGGAGCAAGCACACTAAATGTCCAGGTAACCCAATGACCACCCTTGCCGGATGAGGTGCCCTCCTACATCCCAGCCAGCACTGAGCCTCTGGAGGCCAGGAGCTCTCGTGGCTATCTTTCAGCTCTCCTGTGTGTGGTCATGTTCCTGGGTCTGTTTTTGGCCCTGGCAATCCAGACCAAAGCCTCTAGGTTTTGTGCCTAGGCCATTCCCAATGCCGCCTGCATCCTCGGGCAGACCTGGGATCTTGGAGGCTATTGTCCCATTCCTCCCAACTTGTGGGATGAGATTGCATCTGTATGCAGGTAGTGGGGTCCTTTCACTCCGAGAGGAGTGCAGCTCCACAAAGAGCAATGGCAGGCCCAGGAAGTCCTATGTACAAGGATTGGGCTAGTAGCCTGTGGGAAGAGCCCACACGATGAGCAGGAGGTCAGCCTCGGGTAGTAGGGTCATAGATGTTGCCCTTGTATTTAGAGTGGAGGTGCCTCCAGAATGCCCCTGCCCACTGTCCTTGAGTAGTCACTTCAAGGCCCATTTCCTGAAGGCCTGTCTCCCATGCTGCTCCAGGTGACCTGCCACGATAGGGCTCCTGTCGTCATCCGCAGCGCCCTCGACCTACACTTCCTTACTGAGGAGAATCCAGAGGATTATGAGCTGGGCCAAATCATCTCTCGCCGTCAGAGTAAGTGAGACAATCAGATAGCAGAGAGCAAGGGTCACGATGTGGACTCAGGTCAACTCTTAGCAACAAAGAGTAGTCTCTGACCCCCAAGAACACTCCAACAGGTGTGTTGGGTTCGTGCACAAAGCCAACTGCACTTCTGCTGGTGGAAGGTCTTGAGGTCCAATGGTATACCCCGGTGGATATTGCGGCTCCCCACCAGGTGCCCTCCCCTGGACATGAACAGGCATCCAAAGCTGACATCTTTGAGGAGTGAGGAGGAAAGCCTCTCTCCAGGAGCAGTATGTTTTCATGGTCTGGGATAGGAGTGGTTTCAAAGGAACATGGGAATGCATGGGCTAAAGAGGGAACTGGCATTTTGTGGACTGAAGCAGTACTATTGAAAGCCTTCTGTGTGACCAAAAAACCACTGCCTGGGCAGAGCATTGCCAGGATTCTAGCAAGCAGTAACAGGATGAAATTGGGAAGAAAACACAGCCTGGGAGACAGCCTGAATCATCTGTTTTTGCATAAATTCCATGGTCTTACGCACCTGAGTCCACTAGGCAAGGAGTGATCACAATAGCCAGGTTGTGATCCCTAACTAAAGTCAGATGAGGGCTTCCTGAGCACGTAGCCACAGAGCTCATCTGATAATAATGCCAGCGCTTTTTCGTTGGTTGGTTGGTTGGTTTTTGTGAGCCAAACACCACAGCAGCCATTATCCCAGCCTATGTACCCTGAAGACCACCATCCCTATGAGTTCTAGGATCACTTGTCTCCTATCTTAACCTACTGTTAGGTTAGTAGAGTCTATGGAAGAGGAAGTCTGTCTGGGGCCTTGGTAGCCTAAGAAATTCATAGCAGAGATCTCCACATCCAACCCAGAAGGGATGGAGAACAGGCTCTAGGTTAGAGGAGGGCGACAGGAAACACATGTTCAGAGGAAGGAGAAGCGGCTGTTGTATTCCCCCACTCGGGGTCATGGCACCACTAGGCCATACAGCATGTTGGAGGGAAGCAGTCCCTTTGCTGGTCTTTGGAACCATTGTTCTCAGTAGGGCAGTATTTGGAATGTGGCCTCCATTCTCAGAAGCCTGGTTCACATGGAGGCGGGCTCCACCAACGCAGAAGCATGGCTCTAACGTGGTATCCGTGCTGGTCAGCCTGTCCTCACTGTGGCCATACTTGAGGAAAATAACTCAGAGGAGGAATCCTAGGCCTTTTTTCTCTGGGTTTCATAGCTTTCTCTTTGGTTGTGCACTGAGGCTGTCCATAAAGCTCTAGTGTGTGGCAGTGGAGAGCTCCTCAGCCCTTGCCACAAAGGCATAGACTGGGAGAAGGAGAACGAGGCTGGCAGAGAGGGAGAGAGAGAAAGATGGAGAGGGAGGACCTCTCCTTGGAGAATGAGGATTCAGTGGAGCCAACAGGAACAAGGTACTGTTGCCCAGGGCACAACCCTGTTTAGGTCTTACTCCAACCATGCTCAACCTTTCTTCCAGTCCCTCCCACCCCCCAGTAGTGTATTCATCTTGAATGAGAATTTCATGTTGACATCAGAGCACTCACCATCCAATGCTTCCCTCCAAACCCACCTATGAAGATGGCTCATGTGGGGACTGAATCTTCGGCACAGGAGCCTTTTGTGGGAGATTTCAGATGCAAACCCTAGTGGTGTGCTTTGGCAGATGCAAGAGGACCTGAGATATTCTGGAGTCCAAAGCCTTCGGTAGAAACAGACATTAGGTCTGTTGAAGTGCTCTGCCTAGTTCTTCCTCAGGGAGGACTGTGGAGGCTGTCTTTGTTGGTATTGGTGCTGAATTGGAGAGCTCTCAGGTGTGTGGCTCTGGCCTTTTCTGGCACAGGCTCTCAGATGTTGGCGTGTCCTAGGGAGCACCTCCTGAGTGCCACCTTCTTTTTGTACACCCCTCTCTCCCCAGAGCTGAGGATTCCAGCAGAGGCCAACGTATTTGATGCCAAGAATCCTCACAAAAAATCCAACTTTGTGCTGAGGAAAAGGAGCCTCTCCCAAAAGAATGATGGGTGGATCGAGCCTCAACCTCCCTCTCGTCCTGCAAAGAAGGCTCCTGCCCTCCTGAGGATGCTTGCAAAACCATTCTGTTGCTGTGTGCCTGGGCGGGGCTGAGGCAGCCCAGGAATATTTACATTGATTACTATTTTCTTCAAAGTTTGAATCTATAGTTTGCCATTGTCCTTGACCTTGTTTAGTAACACAGTTGTTACTCTATCCTGTATTTGTTGTTTCCATTAATATATTATTATTATTTTAAAATATATATGTTTTTGTTACCTGATCTACTGTGATGATTTGAGTATACTAAATGTAGCAGTGATTCCTAAAGGACACATCCAAACCAACAGGAAGGAATGTTTCATTCTATCAGCAAGAACTTTGGTTTTTAGGAGTTTGGCAGATGGCATTATCTGAGTCAGTTTTCCAATGGGGGCAATGAAGTATCAGCTATGATGGTACAAACACAAACAAAGACACACAAACACACACAAGAGCACACACACTCACTGAGAGATAGATAGACAGATGGAGTTGGTCTCTGCTGAAATACTTTGGAGACATGGTTCTGATTTCTCCCCTTTTGGAGTATTTTCAATTGCACAAGGTGTCTTGCAAATGAACCCATGTCTGAGGAAGACATGCATGTGTACTTCACATGCCACTTTTCACATAGCAGGAAGGTCATGTAATATTTTTCATGCAGCTGTCTTTTGACTGTGAACCATCCCATGAGGTCAGCTGTGGAATTTTCAACTTGTAGCATCACAATGGGGATCCACTCTTTGGATTTGGGGATATTTCCGATTTTCTTGATTCAGATTGGAATGATATATATATATTAGTTTTTGATGAAAATTCTGCATTTGATGGTAATGAATGTCGTGCATCTAGGAATCTGTAGAGTGCAGACAATGAATGGATGCCTACTGTTGTCTGGACTGGTCTGAAAAGTCCTGTAGCATCTGAGCATGTGTGAGGGCTGTACAGGTCTTGCCAAAAGTCCAGGTCAGATGATCCTGCACAAAGCTGAACTCCTAGTGGTCTCCACAACAGTGTAAGGGCCAAGGAGAAACACACTTCCACACAGAAGTTGGGAAGCTACCTTATGAAGGTGATCATAGATACGGGATTATTAATATATCCAGGTTGGCATCTATTATTTTTTTAGCTTTTGACTTTCGCAGCTGTGGGCATCTTGACAACCATCAACTCCCTGTAAGCACAGACAAGTCTATAAGAACCTGAGGATAAATTTCCCTGTGCATGTCCCCTTGTGAAACTGCTTAAGCACCGCCTGGTTTACACACAGGTGGAATTTCTAGGTCAAAGTGTGCATGTTTACTTCTTTGACTAAGCACTGCCAGGTGGCTCTTCTGCATAGCTGTACCTGTGGCCAGGATTGTATTATCTAGCTTTCTAACTTTTGCATGTTGAGTAGATACATAGTGGGAGCACACTGTTTTTGTTGGTATTTTTCTTGGTATCTATTCTGATGCTTTTCACTGGGGGATTTTTTCCTGTGAAAATGGGCTTCCTCTACTTGACCTTATTTTCTGCTTTTTAAAATTTTTTCAATGTGACTTTTTAATTTTAGTTTTATTAAAGACATTGCCCCTTGCTTGCATAGTCTATATCTAAAGCACTAGTCCTTGCTCCAAGGCCCAGCTTGCTCTCAGCTGTCCCAGGAGGGGAACAGTCTTTGGCGGTAGACAAGAGACGCCCCTGCAGGGGGCACAAGTGCTTTGGCCCTCTGGTGTCTTGCCAGCAGTGCTTCCCATGCTCACAGAGGGTTTCAGACACTGAGTCAATGGTCCAGGTGGTCTTTTGTTCAGTCTGATCTCAAATTGAGCTCCTCTGAGAGGTCATATTGAAGTCCTTGTGTGTACCTGACCCATCATTTTGAACAATATTCCAAGTTCACTTTTTGTGTGTACGTGGGTTCTGGGGATTGAACCCAGGGCCTTGAGCCTGTGAGGCAAGTGACCTACCTGAGCTACACCCTCAGAGACCCCTGTAAAAGTATTTCCCCTTTGCCTCGGGGTCTAAGTTGCCAAGGCTGACCTCAAACGTTCCTCTTGCCTCAGCCTCCCTGGTGGCTGGCATGACAGGCATGCACCTGGGACTGTCACACTCGAGCCTGTGATGGGAACTCATGTGCATCTGTCCAGGGCTGAGCATGGTTAGGCAGAGCTGTGCTCCAGGCTCCCTGCAGGGCTGTGGAGGCTTCTGCTGCCCAGCAGCCCTGGTGCCATGGCCAGGGCTCCTCCCAGCCGAGGGCAGGCAGCTGCCCATTGCTGTAGGCTGACCTTATTTTCTTCTTATGGCACTCGTCCGTTCTCTGGAGTATGTTGTATGGTTTGTCCATTAGGAGTCTAACAGGTCCTCTAGAACCTTCAAACAATTAGTAAAATTCCTGAACAGTAAGTGAGCGCGCGCAGAAATTGGGCTAATATTTTGGGAAGAACAATGTTGGATGATATATTCATGGCTTGAATATGTCATCCAACATGAAGTTATATTTTATTACTTACAAAATAATAAAATAATGAAGCAATACCATGGGCTGAGCTAAAATAGATCCTTAGGATCTTAGGCATTCTGTAATAAATCTGTGTCACTTGAAGTATAGAGTTGATCGACTCTGAGTAATGAAACAGAAGTAAAGGTATCAAAGCCAATGATCATCTGTTTCCAATTTTCTGTGATTTGGTTCAAGTGGTAAAGTGGTGATATTTATTAATAATGGATCGAAAAGGTTCATAATTGTTTTAGAGTACAATTAGATGCCTTCAAACTTTAGGCTACATGGGCACATTTGAGAACGGTTCCAGCCATTCTCTCATCCTTTGGGTCATTCCCCTCCTATGTCCTGTGAGACATTTTCTATGTGAGGCTTTAAGAAGAAGAAGAGAATATTCTGTAAAGAAAACCTTGTGATCTGTGCAGTATGAAGTTGAATGGATTCATTCAGAAATCAGAAATTCTATTGAAAGATATTTATTGGCATGAGCCAAATAAAACCTATTTTTAGGCATCCTGGTGAAGACAAGGTTTTATCTTTATGTCTCATTTTCTATGTTTTGTTGTTGTTGTTGTTGTTAGAATGAAATTCATATGTTGCCAGACCATTCTATCAGATGTGTAACTAGATGCCATTTAAATTACCCACTTTTACATGGTAGACAGTTTTTAATGAACACTGCCTGTCTGCACCTTTTTTAAAAACAGGACTGGGATCAGAAGCCCAAATACCAATGGTTAGCTGGAGCATATTTTTCATTTGGCCTATCTGTCAGTATTCCCTGAGGTCATCTGTGCAATCAGCTTCGTTACTCCTGCTCCCTCACTGGATTTCATAGAAACCATATGCTATGTATGAATCAGGGACACCAATCCCACAACATAGCATTCTTGGAATATCCAAAGTCCCACTTTTCACTTCGCCATGCCTGAGATCAGCAGTAATATTTATCAGCAAATGTGAGATTTTCAAAGATCCAATTCTATGTGCTCCTTTCTCATAGAGCCTTAGGCAGGGATATAGCATACATAAATATTAAGTAAAGTCCATAGTTTTTAAAATGTCATCCATTGAATAGTTGACACATGTCTGAGATACTTTTTATTTTGGAGGAGGTATTATTTAATAGGGAATTCCAACAGCTACCTAATAGTGAAATGAGAAGTCTTGCATCCATTTTATTTTGTTTCTGATGATTTTTATGAGTAAGGGTAAGATACTTCCTTGTTCTGATGCAGATGTTGCCCACTTTTGTGAATGGATGCGGGGTGTCACCTACTACTTGCATATCTGCATATTGGGCTTGACACTGCTATCGTACTTGGTAGTTGGCAAAAAGTCAATACTGAAGTTAAGCTCTTGTGTTCTAGCAGCAGAGCTGAAGATCCTTGATGTGCCACCTTCTGCAATCCATGCTGCTCTCTTCATGTTCCTTATTGACTTCCTGGTGATGAGCATCATGGTCTCCTGGTCTTGAGAATGGCCAAGCATTGCTCTGTGAATGTGGAAGATGGGCATGTGGAAGGCTCCAGGGAGGAGGGATCATTGAACATGTACTCGAATCCATGTGCCTGTTGAATGACCAGTTTTTTTATTTTTGGGTTTTAAGGGAGACACTGCCCTAGAACACTTCTGTGCAGCTGGGGATGCAGGCTTCTGCTTCACCTTGCAGGAAGCATTAACGAATCCTTTCCAGAAGACATGAGAAGAGAGAAGTGAGCCTCTGGTATCATGCAGGTTCCTTGCATTGCCCATGGGCTAGAAGAGAGAAGAGTTGCTTCATGAGATTTGATCCCCTTTTTCCTGAAAAGTTCCACACAGAGGTGAGTCCCCAGCATGTTTAGAAATCATTTCAGACACCTTTCTGGACGGAATTGAATCAGAGCCCCTGATGATGTGGAAGAGCTAAAGATGGGTTTGCTATGAATTTTCTATTTCATTCATCAGGGCCTGAGTCAAGTCAGTCATTGTGCTGTCAACACATGAGCTGCTGGTCAAATGTGAGGAAGTGGTCTTGCTTTATGAAAACACCACCCTGATTCAGTGAGCCAGAGGCAGCCTGCAGTCCCTGTTTTCCTGTAAAGGCAGATTGCTGTGGATGGCCTCTGGCCTCGTCATGCAGCCCTGCTCAGAGTAGGGGATTGAGGGACCAGGCAGATCCCTAGTTCCTTTTGACCTTTATTGCCATTGGGCCACCCCAGGGTCCTTGGACTCTACCTGGTCTTCTGGCCTGGGTCAGGGGATGTGAGGTTTGGAATCCCCCTCTGTGGCAGGATCCCAGCCCCCCCAGCCACTTGAGGTCAGCACATCCTTCCCTAATTGTGTTAGAGTTGGAGACTTCTCCCACCCATCCTCATCCATGCTCATCCCACATTTTGTAGCTTGGCACCTGAGGACCTTTATTCATTGACTTACTTGTTAGTGATGATGGTTACTAAGACTAAGTGACTCTTTCAAGTCACATCACTTGCATGGTAGGGCTAGAGCATGGATCTTCCTAATTGATTTCATGGGACTCTCTCATGGAAACTGTGACTGCTTCCTAAACACACACTCTACATTTGGAGTGTCAAAATTCTTGCCACTGCCTCCTTGGCAAGTGTATCTTGTCTTCTACGTGGGAATTTCACAAATATTTTCCTTTGGTTTGTGGAGGTCATGCAGAAGGGATTTCATTTGAAATAGCCCAAACAAGAAATACCAGTTGTCTTTTTCGCACATGGATGTGTGTAGTGAACACCCCTTTCTGTGTGCTTGCATGAGTTACTCCTTTGAATTTGTTGAAGAATGGTTGGCTGGGGAGCAAGTTAACGAGAGATGGATATCAATGGTTGTCAAGTATTCTGACGTGAAGAATGTATTGAGGATGTGAAGGCTTTTCTAGCCAGTTCCTATGGCTCAGTCAGGGATCAGTCAGAGGATTCTGTCTGGTAGACTCTTTGGCACAGATGTCAAAGTGGCCTGGTCTTACCCTGTCCAGGACTGAATGCTGAGCTGGAGTGGGAGCTTCTTGTCATTTCAAGCATTTCCATGAGTCTGTCCTCTGTTCTCTTGTATCCAAGTGGTTTCTAATAGGAAAGCAGAACAAAAATTGAAAGTATGGTGATTGATTATTTTTACCAATGTTATTTCAATCCACTTTGTTTAATACGAAATTACCTTTATGCTAGTAAGATTTCATATGTGAGGAAATAATGAAAATATTGGGGTTAGGGGATGAGAATATGCAAATCAAACATTTTTGAGCACCAAGACCCGTTTTTTGTTTTTGTTTTTTTTTTTTTTTTTTTTTTAACTTAAATAATATTAAGTGCCAGAGGACCACCTCTGCCATTCAGCCTCAACAACCTCCAGGTCCACCCTCCAGGTGGCCCATTTCACCAGGGTGTGTGGGACCACACTGTCCTGGGATGAGAGAACAGTACCCACGGATGTTGACATCTCACAGAGTAGATATTGCCAGTGACAGTATGGAGCTATTGGCACATGAGGAAGGGAAGAGCTCTCAGGATGGGAAGAGGGGGCCGCTTCGAGACTCATTGGGTATGGCACGAGGCTGCTGGGTGTGGTGTTGGCCTGGGCCCACTGAGTGGGGCAGATCCGTGGTCTGTGTTTCTGTACCCTCCTCTGTAGCCTGTGTTGGCAGCAGATCAGGGAATTGCGATCAGAAGTGCTCCCAGTAACACAGGCACCAGCCCCCAGAGTGTGTGCCTATCCGTTTCCCCACCTGGCCTGACTTAGTGCCTGTCTTGCCTCAGGGCTGAGACCCTACAATCTCTGATGAGGGTGTCTGTGGTCCAGATCCAACCTGCATGGCCAACATGCTCAGACCTTCAGCTGGGTCCTAGGCTGCTGCAACCCAACTCTCTTAACTGGGTGGCCGACAACAGAGGAAGTGTCTTCCGTTGAGCTCCAGAGGCTCAACACAGTAGGTGTTGGGCTGTCCCAGTGCCATAACCCCTCCCAGGTTTCAAGGGGACTGTCTCCCCAACTCTCCCAGCCCTTGCCCACTCTCCTATTGCTGCCCACGATCTGTGGTTCCCATATGGGCATCCCGCCCTGGCTCCAACCTCACATATCCGGTATCCCCCAGTCTCCCTGGTATCTGGGTCCAGACTCTCCTCTTCCTACAAGAATATCAGATATTGGATTTGGTCCCAGTTGATGCTGTGTTCCATCATGTGAGCTCTTAGCTTCATCACTGTGCAAAGACTCTTTTCCCACACAAGTTCGCACGACTTTTGGCTGGCTAAGAATTTTCAGGCGACACTTTTCTAATGAGTACACTTTCCTTCCTTCCGATCTCCCACCAGTGAGCATTCCTCGCACCCTTGTCCTAGTTCCTTTATGGCAGTTTCCCTCCTTATGGCTGAGAGGACCTAGTGACCCCTGAATTCACACGTTCTCCTTAATCACCAACACACTGCAGAATTCTCCAGGGGGCCATATATGCTCCTGGAAGTTGGTGTTGGAAATAGCTCTCCATCCATTAATCACTCCCTCACTCACTAATGTCCTTGTGTCCTTGAGAAAGGCTCTCCCTTTCCTGGTTTTCCTGAATAGAAATCCTCTTGCCTCTTGGGTGAATAGGGTTATGGGTTGTGCAGAGGGTGTTGGTCCACTGAGCATCTTAGAGACTGTCCTTTATGGAGCCTAATGATCCTCACTGGGGAATGAGGCCAGGGTCCTAACTGTGGTTAGTTAGAGAGGGAAAGAAGGACAAGGGAAACTCAGATGTCCCTTCATGGCCCCTGGAGTTAGAGGACTTACCCCTTTGCACCTGGGATCAGGAGACCTCATTTCCTCGAGGACACGCACACTCAGACGTTAATCTTGAGTGTGGGTTCCTTTCTGGGGTCCAGGGCTGTTGTTAGCCACCAGGAATGACAGTGCTCTCCATGCAGAGTGGAGCCATTTTTGCCAGGAAAGAGAGCCCATGGTCACGCCTTGTGCAAAGCATCCCACGCCAGGGGCTCCCATGCCTACATTCCTGTCCTGAAAGGAAGCCACTCAGAGGCAAGGTGGGTCCAACCACCTCCCATGTGTTCACTCATCACTGTGTTCCAGCAGTCACCCCAGTGAACAGTCCTGATGGGATTGGATGTGGCTCAGAATGTCACCCTCATGAGCTCTACCCTGCCACAGCTGCAGTTCTGCAGTGGGAGAAACTCAAAACCTCAAAACACATGCACATGAAAGAAAAGAGCAAGAGCCAGAGCCCAAACAGGCCAGGTGTGGCAAAGACAGCTGGAGTGCCTAGGTTGGGACTCAGAATTATGTCAGTGGGGTGGCATTGCTGCTGGCACCAGCATGATAACCGAGAGCCAGCCCTGCTCATTTTGGGGAGCAGTGTGTTGGGGAAGGCAGCAGAAATTGAGAGGCAGGATTGAGTTTGGCCCTAGGAGGAGGTTGGGTAAGAGGCCAGTGTGGGTTGGAGAGCCTGGGCAGATAGACAGAGGCCAGGGCACACCCCAAAGCCTGGAGACTGCCCTTGATGTCCAGGGTTGTGAAACACCACTTCCCCTCTTACTCACAACTGAGAGCATTGATGAGTTCAGTTTGTGTGCGGCTGCATCCAAGGTGGCTTGGCTAGGAACCTCTGTTTCCTTGACTCAGGAGGCTGGGAGTCCAGGCTCCACTGAGGCTCGGCTGGGAGGATCGGAGTCTGAGTTTATGCCTGTGTTCCCTGTAGGATCCATGTTGGCTGAGCCTCAGTGTTTTTGTAATGAGAGGATGGGTGACCGTCATGTCTTTATCACAGGACACACTTGCTAAATGGATTTGTTTGCTCTGAGGAGGAAAGAGAGAGGGGGGAGTGGTGCTGGAGACAGGGATGCAGACAGGGGTCATGGACTTGGCATAACTCAGTCTTGGAGGTGATATCCCATCACCTGTACCCACTTCAATTCCCATGAATCCAGAGGCTGAGCCCCCTTGAGGTGTGGGGTGAACCGGTTCTGGGCAGCAGGATGCTGTGGTACCTCGGAGTCTCTGTGAGACCCCAACACTAGACACACTTGGCCCTTTTGAAATCTTAGGAGAAGCCTTGGGAAGTTGTATGGCAGAGGGGAGCAGCCTCTGCATCTCAGTCCCCTCCAACTTGCCATGGTGTAGAGAGGGAACTGCAGCCACGATGGGACGGACATTGGCCATGTCCCTGTGTGGGACACAGGCCTGATTGAGTTAGGGTGCATTCTTTGTCTCTCCCTTTCTTGTGATTATCCCATCTCTACATGTGTGCTTTAGCCACCTGTGAGTCCCATCTCTGGTTTCAGAGAGAACAGAGGGTGTTATGGGCCAATAGACACAAAAAACCCTAGAGATTAGATGCTACCCTACTTTCCAGAAAAGACTGGGCACACCATGAGTTGCACAATGATGGGACCAGGGTCCAAAAGCTGCTGAGAGGGAAGGACTGGTTGTGAATGCATTTTTGAAGGCTCCAAGCTGGAACTCTAGTGGCACCAAGCAGGGCAGATGCTGGTGGGGATGTTTGGGTAGTTGTTGGTGAACACCTGCGCACCTGAGATGGGTAGGCATGGAGGAGAAATCGGCAGCCCATAGGGCTGTTGAAAGTGGTCTTATGTGAAAAGAGGCTCAGGTATGGGCACAGGAAATGACATCATTGCCTTGACAATGGATCAAACAGAACATGGAACCCTGGTATCCAGGCACCCACTTCACTGACCAAGCCATCCGAGCTCACTTGGTTGGAGCCACTAGAGGGAGAAGGATGTTCTCCTGTGGTTGCAGACAATGCCAAGCCTCAGGCTCCCAGGAATCTCAGGGGGGCCAACTAGCCCTTTTGTGGATACACTGGGTGAGGCTTCATCTTAGACGCCAGAGCCTCTGGCGATTGTCGCAGAGGAGCTCAAGAGTAACAGTGAGTAGCACAGGGCAGGTGAGCCCAGCAGGCCCTCTAGTCTGATCCCTGATGAATGGCCCAGGACTCCTATTCTGACTCTGTGTGTGTGTGTGTGTGTGTGTGTGTGTGTGTGTGTGTGTTTGTACTGATGGGAACTGTCCCATTGTGCTTTGACTCGAGTGTATTGGCACAAGTCATTTTTCTGTTTGTCACCATTTCCATTTTGAACCCACCATTCTTGGTCCCAACCCAGGGTGAAAATGATCAGAACACGGAGGAGCCCTTCAGGGTTCAGAGCCTTGAACCTTACAGGCAGGACCAGCTTAGGAATGAGCTCCTGCCTGTCATTTGTGGGAGGAACCTACATTTCAGCAGCAACATGGGGTTAATCTCCTGGGATTTCATCCCCACCCAGCAGGTGCTGGATCTCTTGTTCCCAAAACAGCCACCTTCTTCAGTCTTTACTCCTGGTGCCACTCCACATCCTCCAAGGGGACAAGAACCTCAGGTTCTGGATGGATGTTGTAGAATGCCCACAGAGCCAACTGCCAGGCTGGGTGGGGTGCAGTTGCTGGGCTTTGCTGATGTTGTCATCCCCCACAGTTCTTGGAACCTTCTGTGGCAGTGGCATCCAGGACCCCAGCAGCTGTGAGTAGCAGCTCCTCACTGCTTCACTCCAGCGAGCAGGTGGAAGACAGCCGCGTTGTTCACCTCCTCCTAGAGGGACAGAGCCTGAGGGAGACAAAGCGCATCCCGGTAAGCCCGACAGCAGGGCTGCCTCCTGGGTGTCCACACAGTGGAAGGCAGGAGACACAGCCAACCCCAGGGCTATGGTGGGAAATAAAGAAGAGAGAGGTCCGTCTTAAGGGCTTGACCTGAGGAGGGAGAGCATCAGCATGCCCAGCTTCAGTGGTGAGTGGGCCTGTGTATTGTGGGTTTTGCAGGCCAGAAGTGCAGACGGAAGTGCTGTGGACAGATGAAGGCAGAGATATGTCCAGGGTGCAGGCTGCAGTGCCTAGAACTTGGTATTCTCAATGAGTGAAGTTGGAGCAGAGGAGGTGGCAGTGACTTGTCACATGTGTAGGAGGGGATGTGTTCCTGGTGGCAGGGAAGAGAACCTCCTTAGCATGACTAGGTGTAGGAATTTGGGGTCGGGATCACCTGGGGGGTCATGCCAAAGCTTCGGAATGTTAGGCTTTGCATGTATGTAAATACGGAGCTAAAGGGGTTCTTGGCAGAATTTCTATGGATGTGCAGTAGACACGCTAATGCTGCAGGTGTCCAGCTGCAGAGGAGACATGTTCAGTGACTGCCAGTGCTGAGTCAAGTACATCATGACAACCAGACCCGCACCGAGCTTCCAGAGGCCAGGGCCTCTCAAAGCTATCATGAAGCACTCAAGTGCACACTCTTGTATCTGAGTCTGTTTTGTGTCGTGGCAGTCAGGACCCAAATTTTCAGTGCATCTGCCTCTTGCACCCACAAAGGCAGCCTGCATCCCAGATCACACTTGGTGCGCAGATCCCTGGCCCATTGCTCTCATCTCAGTGAGATGAGAGTGTGTCTGTGCATAGGCAGTTTGGTCCTTTGACATGAGTGGAATGTGGCTCCCCAGGGGGAGGGGAGATGGCAGGTACAGGCAGATATTTGTACCAGGATTGTTCTAGTAGCACATTGCAAGAACCCAGGTGGTATATGGAGGACACACTCAGGTAGCAGGATAACAAGATTGTGCCCTTGTATATGTAGCTGAGATTTCTCCTGAATGTTTGACCACAGTCTTCTGGGTAGCTCTTCTAAAAGCCATTCTCTGATGACATTTGTCCCACCCTGATCCAGGTGACCTTTCAGGAGACGGTGACAAGCCTCATCCGCAGGGCCTTGGACCAAAATTTGTTGCAGCATGAGGATGTGGACAACTTTGAGCTGCTGTATATGATGTCTGAGGATGAGAGTAAGTAGGACAATCAGACAGTGGGGAGACATGATCCACAGTGGGCTCAGGATAACTGACAGCCAAGAGAAAGTGGGCCTTGGCCCCAAAATACCAAAGTGTGATGGGCCTGGCGGAGACTCTCAGGGGTTGTGGGTGTTTTGTGGTATAATCCTTGAGTGCCACCTAACAATTCTCTCCACTTCGCTCTGCAGAAATCAAGGTCTCTGACCACTCACTCGTGTGTCTGTCCATGAATCTGGGAATACAATATTTCATGGTGAGGAAACGCCCCCAGGTCAAGGGAAAGGAGGTAAACACCTACCTTATTCAAGCTGTGCATGTGCTGCCATTCCACTCCGACCTGAGGAAATAAGAAGCCTCAGCACCTGGACATATTTGCTGGAAGCCCATAGAGCCAACTGACAGTCTGGGGTGGCTTTCTGTTTCTGGGTTTGCTGATGTTCCATCCCCCACAGTTCTCAGAATCAACCTGCAAGTCCTCCAGGCCGCTTTCCCACAAGCAGGTGGGAGACACCTGCTTAATTCGTGTCCACTTAGAAACACAAAGTCCAGAGATGGCCAAGAGTGTTCTGGTAAGCCTGGGAGCAGGGGTGTCCCGTGGTGCTTACACCTGGGTGGGGAGCAGACACTGGTCCAATACCATGGACTACTCATGCCCTCTTGAATTTGGAGCTTCTGGATGATCAGGAGGATAGATGGGAATCAAGAAGGGAGAGGTCAGTGTGAAGGGCTGGAGCTGAGATGAGCGAGTGCAGCAGCTTGTCCACTGCCATGTCTGAGGGAGTCTGTGTGTCAGGTGGCAGCATGCAGTCCAGAAGGGCAGGGACAGGTATGGGTGACAGATGAGAATAGGACAGGAACTAGGTTGCAGGTTCCCTTGTATGGGATGCTGACGTCTATGGAGGAGGACAGCAGTGTGAGGTTCTCCATGTTCCTTGAACAAGGAGCTGAGAGAGTCTCTCTGCAGAGTCGATATGGATGTGGAGCAAGCACACTAAATGTCCAGGTAACCCAATGACCACCCTTGCCGGATGAGGTGGCCTCCTACATCCCAGCCAGCACTGAGCCTCTGGAGGCCAGGAGCTCTCGTGGCTATCTTTCAGCTCTCCTGTTTGTGGTCATGTTCCTGGGTCTGTTTTTGGCCCTGGCAATCCAGACCAAAGCCTCTAGGTTTTGTGCCTAGGCCATTCCCAATGCCGCCTGCATCCTCGGGCAGACCTGGGATCTTGGAGGCTATTGTCCCATTCCTCCCAACTTGTGGGATGAGATTGCATCTGTATGCAGGTAGTGGGGTCCTTTCACTCCGAGAGGAGTGCAGCTCCACAAAGAGCAATGGCAGGCCCAGGAAGTCCTATGTACAAGGATTGGGCTAGTAGCCTGTGGGAAGAGCCCACACGATGAGCAGGAGGTCAGCCTCGGGTAGTAGGGTCATGGATGTTGCCCTTGTATTTAGAGTGGAGGTGCCTCCAGAATGCCCCTGCCCACTGTCCTTGAGTAGTCACTTCAAGGCCCATTTCCTGAAGGCCTGTCTCCCATGCTGCTCCAGGTGACCTGCCACGATAGGGCTCCTGTCATCATCCGCAGCGCCCTCGACCTACACTTCCTTACTGAGGAGAATCCAGAGGATTATGAGCTGGGCCAAATCATCTCTCGCCGTCAGAGTAAGTGAGACAATCAGATAGCAGAGAGCAAGGGTCAGGATGTGGACTCAGGTCAACTCTTAGCAACAAAGAGTAGTCTCTGACCCCCAAGAACACTCCAACAGGTGTGTTGGGTTCGTGCACAAAGCCAACTGCACTTCTGCTGGTGGAAGGTCTTGAGGTCCAATGGTATACCCCGGTGGATATTGCGGCTCCCCACCAGGTGCCCTCCCCTGGACATGAACAGGCATCCAAAGCTGACATCTTTGAGGAGTGAGGAGGAAAGCCTCTCTCCAGGAGCAGTATGTTTTCATGGTCTGGGATAGGAGTGGTTTCAAAGGAACATGGGAATGCATGGGCTAAAGAGGGAACTGGCATTTTGTGGACTGAAGCAGTACTATTGAAAGCCTTCTGTGTGACCAAAAAACCACTGCCTGGGCAGAGCATTGCCAGGATTCTAGCAAGCAGTAACAGGATGAAATTGGGAAGAAAACACAGCCTGGGAGACAGCCTGAATCATCTGTTTTTGCATAAATTCCATGGTCTTACGCACCTGAGTCCACTAGGCAAGGAGTGATCACAATAGCCAGGTTGTGATCCCTAACTAAAGTCAGATGAGGGCTTCCTGAGCACGTAGCCACAGAGCTCATCTGATAATAATGCCAGCGCTTTTTCGTTGGTTGGTTGGTTGGTTTTTGTGAGCCAAACACCACAGCAGCCATTATCCCAGCCTGTATACCCTGAAGACCACCATCCCTATGAGTTCTAGGATCACTTGTCTCCTATCTTAACCTACTGTTAGGTTAGTAGAGTCTATGGAAGAGGAAGTCTGTCTGGGGCCTTGGTAGCCTAAGAAATTCATAGCAGAGATCTCCACATCCAACCCAGAAGGGATGGAGAACAGGCTCTAGTTTAGAGGAGGGCGACAGGAAACACATGTTCAGAGAAAGGAGAAGCGGCTGTTGTATTCCCCCACTCGGGGTCATGGCACCACTGGGCCATACACCATGTTGGAGGGAAGCAGTCCCTTTGCTGGTCTTTGGAACCATTGTTCTCAGTAGGGCAGTATTTGGAATGTGGCCTCCATTCTCAGAAGCCTGGTTCACATGGAGGCGGGCTCCACCAACGCAGAAGCATGGCTCTAACGTGGTATCCGCGCTGGTCAGCCTGTCCTCACTGTGGCCATACTTGAGGAAAATAACTCAGAGGAGGAATCCTAGGCCTTTTTTCTCTGGGTTTCATAGCTTTCTCTTTGGTTGTGCACTGAGGCTGTCCATAAAGCTCTAGTGTGTGGCAGTGGAGAGCTCCTCAGCCCTTGCCACAAAGGCATAGACTGGTAGAGAGAGAACGAGGCTGGCAGAGAGGGAGAGAGAGAAAGATGGAGAGGGAGGACCTCTCCTTGGAGAATGAGGATTCAGTGGAGCCAACAGGAACAAGGTACTGTTGCCCAGGGCACAACCCTGTTTAGGTCTTACTCCAACCATGCTCAACCTTTCTTCCAGTCCCTCCCACCCCCCAGTAGTGTATTCATCTTGAATGAGAATTTCATGTTGACATCAGAGCACTCACCATCCAATGCTTCCCTCCAAACCCACCTATGAAGATGGCTCATGTGGGGACTGAATCTTCGGCACAGGAGCCTTTTGTGGGAGATTTCAGATGCAAACCCTAGTGGTGTGCTTTGGCAGATGCAAGAGGACCTGAGATATTCTGCAGTCCAAAGCCTTCGGTAGAAACAGACATTAGGTCTGTTGAAGTGCTCTGCCTATTTCTTCCTCAGGGAGGACTGTGGAGGCTGTCTTTGTTGGTATTGGTGCTGAATTGGAGAGCTCTCAGGTGTGTGGCTCTGGCCTTTTCTGGCACAGGCTCTCAGATGTTGGCGTGTCCTAGGGAGCACCTCCTGAGTGCCACCTTCTTTTTGTACACCCCTCTCTCCCCAGAGCTGAGGATTCCAGCAGAGGCCAACGTATTTGATGCCAAGAATCCTCACAAAAAATCCAACTTTGTGCTGAGGAAAAGGAGCCTCTCCCAAAAGAATGATGGGTGGATCGAGCCTCAACCTCCCTCTCGTCCTGCAAAGAAGGCTCCTGCCCTCCTGAGGATGCTTGCAAAACCATTCTGTTGCTGTGTGCCTGGGCAGGGCTGAGGCAGCCCAGGAATATTTACATTGATTACTATTTTCTTCAAAGTTTGAATCTATAGTTTGCCATTGTCCTTGACCTTGTTTAGTAACACAGTTGTTACTCTATCCTGTATTTGTTGTTTCCATTAATATATTATTATTATTTTAAAATATATATGTTTTTGTTACCTGATCTACTGTGATGATTTGAGTATACTAAATGTAGCAGTGATTCCTAAAGGACACATCCAAACCAACAGGAAGGAATGTTTCATTCTATCAGCAAGAACTTTGGTTTTTAGGAGTTTGGCAGATGGCATTATCTGAGTCAGTTTTCCAATGGGGGCAATGAAGTATCAGCTATGATGGTACAAACACAAACAAAGACACACAAACACACACAAGAGCACACACACTCACTGAGAGATAGATAGACAGATGGAGTTGGTCTCTGCTGAAATACTTTGGAGACATGGTTCTGATTTCTCCCCTTTTGGAGTATTTTCAATTGCACAAGGTGTCTTGCAAATGAACCCATGTCTGAGGAAGACATGCATGTGTACTTCACATGCCACTTTTCACATAGCAGGAAGGTCATGTAATATTTTTCATGCAGCTGTCTTTTGACTGTGAACCATCCCATGAGGTCAGCTGTGGAATTTTCAACTTGTAGCATCACAATGGGGATCCACTCTTTGGATTTGGGGATATTTCCGATTTTCTTGATTCAGATTGGAATGATATATATATTAGTTTTTGATGAAAATTCTGCATTTGATGGTAATGAATGTCGTGCATCTAGGAATCTGTAGAGTGCAGACAATGAATGGATGCCTACTGTTGTCTGGACTGGTCTGAAAAGTCCTGTAGCATCTGAGCATGTGTGAGGGCTGTACAGGTCTTGCCAAAAGTCCAGGTCAGATGATCCTGCACAAAGCTGAACTCCTAGTGGTCTCCACAACAGTGTAAGGGCCAAGGAGGAACTCACTTCCACACAGAAGTTGGGAAGCTACCTTATGAAGGTGATCATAGATACGGGATTATTAATATATCCAGGTTGGCATCTATTATTTTTTTAGCTTTTGACTTTCGCAGCTGTGGGCATCTTGACAACCATCAACTCCCTGTAAGCACAGACAACTCTATAAGAACCTGAGGATAAATTTCCCTGTGCATGTCCCCTTGTGAAACTGCTTAAGCACCGCCTGGTTTACACACAGGTGGAATTTCTAGGTCAAAGTGTGCATGTTTACTTCTTTGACTAAGCACTGCCAGGTGGCTCTTCTGCATAGCTCTACCTGTGGCCAGGATTGTATTATCTAGCTTTCTAACTTTTGCAGGTTGAGTAGATACATAGTGGGAGCACACTGTTTTTGTTGGTATTTTTCTTGGTATCTATTCTGATGCTTTTCACTGGGGGATTTTTTCCTGTGAAAATGGGCTTCCTCTACTTGACCTTATTTTCTTCTTTTTAAAATTTTTTCAATGTGACTTTTTAATTTTAGTTTTATTAAAGACATTGCCCCTTGCTTGCATAGTCTATATCTAAAGCACTAGTCCTTGCTCCAAGGCCCAGCTTGCTCTCAGCTGCCCCAGGAGGGGAACAGTCTTTGGCGGTAGACAAGAGACGCCCCTGCAGGGGGCACAAGTGCTTTGGCCCTCTGGTGTCTTGCCAGCAGTGCTTCCCATGCTCACAGAGGGTTTCAGACACTGAGTCAATGGTCCAGGTGGTCTTTTGTTCAGTCTGATCTCAAATTGAGCTCCTCTGAGAGGTCATATTGAAGTCCTTGTGTGTACCTGATCCATCATTTTGAACAATATTCCAAGTTCACTTTTTGTGTGTACGTGGGTTCTGGGGATTGAACCCAGGGCCTTGAGCCTGTGAGGCAAGTGACCTACCTGAGCTACACCCTCAGAGACCCCTGTAAAAGTATTTCCCCTTTGCCTCGGGGTCTAAGTTGCCAAGGCTGACCTCAAACGTTCCTCTTGCCTCAGCCTCCCTGGTGGCTGGCATGACAGGCATGCACCTGGGACTGTCACACTCGAGCCTGTGATGGGAACTCATGTGCATCTGTCCAGGGCTGAGCATGGTTAGGCAGAGCTGTGCTCCAGGCTCCCTGCAGGGCTGTGGAGGCTTCTGCTGCCCAGCAGCCCTGGTGCCATGGCCAGGGCTCCTCCCAGCCGAGGGCAGGCAGCTGCCCATTGCTGTAGGCTGACCTTATTTTCTTCTTATGGCACTCGTCCGTTCTCTGGAGTATGTTGTATGGTTTGTCCATTAGGAGTCTAACAGGTCCTCTAGAACCTTCAAACAATTAGTAAAATTCCTGAACAGTAAGTGAGCACGCGCAGAAATTGGGCTAATATTTTGGGAAGAACAATGTTGGATGATATATTCATGGCTTGAATATATCATCCAACATGAAGTTATATTTTATTACTTACAAAATAATAAAATAATGAAGCAATACCATGGGCTGAGCTAAAATAGATCCTTAGGATCTTAGGCATTCTGTAATAAATCTGTGTCACTTGAAGTATAGAGTTGATCGACTCTGAGTAATGAAACAGAAGTAAAGGTATCAAAGCCAATGATCATCTGTTTCCAATTTTCTGTGATTTGGTTCAAGTGGTAAAGTGGTGATATTTATTAATAATGGATCGAATAGGTTCATAATTGTTTTAGAGTACAATTAGATGCCTTCAAACTTTAGGCTACATGGGCACATTTGAGAACGGTTCCAGCCATTCTCTCATCCTTTGGGTCATTCCCCTCCTATGTCCTGTGAGACGTTTTCTATGTGAGGCTTTAAGAAGAAGAAGAGAATATTCTGTAAAGAAAACCTTGTGATCTGTGCAGTATGAAGTTGAATGGATTCATTCAGAAATCAGAAATTCTATTGAAAGATATTTATTGGCATGAGCCAAATAAAACCTATTTTTAGGCATCCTGGTGAAGACAAGGTTTTATCTTTATGTCTCATTTTCTATGTTTTGTTGTTGTTGTTGTTGTTAGAATGAAATTCATATGTTGCCAGACCATTCTATCAGATGTGTAACTAGATGCCATTTAAATTACCCACTTTTACATGGTAGACAGTTTTTAATGAACACTGCCTGTCTGCACCTTTTTTAAAAACAGGACTGGGATCAGAAGCCCAAATACCAATGGTTAGCTGGAGCATATTTTTCATTTGGCCTATCTGTCAGTATTCCCTGAGGTCATCTGTGCAATCAGCTTCGTTCCTCCTGCTCCCTCACTGGATTTCATAGAAACCATATGCTATGTATGAATCAGGGACACCAATCCCACAACATAGCATTCTTGGAATATCCAAAGTCCCACTTTTCACTTCGCCATGCCTGAGATCAGCAGTAATATTTATCAGCAAATGTGAGATTTTCAAAGATCCAATTCTATGTGCTCCTTTCTCATAGAGCCTTAGGCAGGGATATAGCATACATAAATATTAAGTAAAGTCCATAGTTTTTAAAATGTCATCCATTGAATAGTTGACACATGTCTGAGATACTTTTTATTTTGGAGGAGGTATTATTTAATAGGGAATTCCAACAGCTACCTAATAGTGAAATGAGAAGTCTTGCATCCATTTTATTTTGTTTCTGATGATTTTTATGAGTAAGGGTAAGATACTTCCTTGTTCTGATGCAGATGTTGCCCACTTTTGTGAATGGATGCGGGGTGTCACCTACTACTTGCATATCTGCATATTGGGCTTGACACTGCTATCGTACTTGGTAGTTGGCAAAAAGTCAATACTGAAGTTAAGCTCTTGTGTTCTAGCAGCAGAGCTGAAGATCCTTGATGTGCCACCTTCTGCAATCCATGCTGCTCTCTTCATGTTCCTTATTGACTTCCTGGTGATGAGCATCATGGTCTCCTGGTCTTGAGAATGGCCAAGCATTGCTCTGTGAATGTGGAAGATGGGCATGTGGAAGGCTCCAGGGAGGAGGGATCATTGAACATGTACTCGAATCCATGTGCCTGTTGAATGACCTGTTTTTTTATTTTTGGGTTTTAAGGGAGACACTGCCCTAAAACACTTCTGTGCAGCTGGGGATGCAGGCTTCTGCTTCACCTTGCAGGAAGCATTAACGAATCCTTTCCAGAAGACATGAGAAGAGAGAAGTGAGCCTCTGGTATCATGCAGGTTCCTTGCATTGCCCATGGGCTAGAAGAGAGAAGAGTTGCTTCATGAGATTTGATCCCCTTTTTCCTGAAAAGTTCCACACAGAGGTGAGTCCCCAGCATGTTTAGAAATCATTTCAGACACCTTTCTGGACGGAATTGAATCAGAGCCCCTGATGATGTGGAAGAGCTAAAGATGGGTTTGCTATGAATTTTCTATTTCATTCATCAGGGCCTGAGTCAAGTCAGTCATTGTGCTGTCAACACATGAGCTGCTGGTCAAATGTGAGGAAGTGGTCTTGCTTTATGAAAACACCACCCTGATTCAGTGAGCCAGAGGCAGCCTGCAGTCCCTGTTTTCCTGTAAAGGCAGATTGCTGTGGATAGCCTCTGGCCTCGTCATGCAGCCCTGCTCAGAGTAGGGGATTGAGGGACCAGGCAGATCCCTAGTTCCTTTTGACCTTTATTGCCATTGGGCCACCCCAGGGTCCTTGGACTCTACCTGGTCTTCTGGCCTGGGTCAGGGGATGTGAGGTTTGGACTCCCCCTCTGTGGCAGGATCCCAGCCCCCCCAGCCACTTGAGGTCAGCACATCCTTCCCTAATTGTGTTAGAGTTGGAGACTTCTCCCACCCATCCTCATCCATGCTCATCCCACATTTTGTAGCTTGGCACCTGAGGACCTTTATTCATTGACTTACTTGTTAGTGATGATGGTTACTAAGACTAAGTGACTCTTTCAAGTCACATCACTTGCATGGTAGGGCTAGAGCATGGATCTTCCTAATTGATTTCATGGGACTCTCTCATGGAAACTGTGACTGCTTCCTAAACACACACTCTACATTTGGAGTGTCAAAATTCTTGCCACTGCCTCCTTGGCAAGTGTATCTTGTCTTCTACGTGGGAATTTCACAAATATTTTCCTTTGGTTTGTGGAGGTCATGCAGAAGGGATTTCATTTGAAATAGCCCAAACAAGAAATACCAGTTGTCTTTTTCGCACATGGATGTGTGTAGTGAACACCCCTTTCTGTGTGCTTGCATGAGTTACTCCTTTGAATTTGTTGAAGAATGGTTGGCTGGGGAGCAAGTTAACGAGAGATGGATATCAATGGTTGTCAAGTATTCTGACGTGAAGAATGTATTGAGGATGTGAAGGCTTTTCTAGCCAGTTCCTATGGCTCAGTCAGGGATCAGTCAGAGGATTCTGTCTGGTAGACTCTTTGGCACAGATGTCAAAGTGGCCTGGTCTTACACTGTCCAGGACTGAATGCTGAGCTTGAGTGGGAGCTTCTTGTCATTTCAAGCATTTCCATGAGTCTGTCCTCTGTTCTCTTGTATCCAAGTGGTTTCTAATAGGAAAGCAGAACAAAAATTGAAAGTATGGTGATTGATTATTTTTACCAATGTTATTTCAATCCACTTTGTTTAATACGAAATTACCTTTATGCTAGTAAGATTTCATATGTGAGGAAATAATGAAAATATTGGGGTTAGGGGATGAGAATATGCAAATCAAACATTTTTGAGCACCAAGACCCGTTTTTTGTTTTTGTTTTTTTTTTTTTTTTAACTTAAATAATATTAAGTGCCAGAGGACCACCGCTGCCATTCAGCCTCAACAACCTCCAGGTCCAGCCTCCAGGTGGCCCATTTCACCAGGGTGTGTGGGACCACACTGTCCTGGGATGAGAGAACAGTACCCACGGATGTTGACATCTCACAGAGTAGATATTGCCAGTGACAGTAGGGAGCTATTGGCACATGAGGAAGGGAAGAGCTCTCAGGATGGGAAGAGGGGGCCGCTTCAAGACTCATTGGGTATGGCACGAGGCTGCTGGGTGTGGTGTTGGCCTGGGCCCACTGAGTGGGGCAGATCCGTGGTCTGTGTTTCTGTACGCTCCTCTGTAGCCTGTGTTGGCAGCAGATCAGGGAATTGCGATCAGAAGTGCTCCCAGTAACACAGGCACCAGCCCCCAGAGTGTGTGCCTATCCGTTTCCCCACCTGGCCTGACTTAGTGCCTGTCTTGCCTCAGGGCTGAGACCCTACAATCTCTGATGAGGGTGTCTGTGGTCCAGATCCAACCTGCATGGCCAACATGCTCAGACCTTCAGCTGGGTCCTAGACTGCTGCAACCAAACTCTGTTAACTGGGTGGCCGACAACAGAGGAAGTGTCTTCCGTTGAGCTCCAGAGGCTCAACACAGTAGGTGTTGGGCTGTCCCAGTGCCATAACCCCTCCCAGGTTTCAAGGGGACTGTCTCCCCAACTCTCCCAGCCCTTGCCCACTCTCCTATTGCTGCCCACGATCTGTGGTTCCCATATGGGCATCCCGCCCTGGCTCCAACCTCACATATCCGGTATCCCCCAGTCTCCCTGGTATCTGTGTCCAGACTCTCCTCTTCCTACAAGAATATCAGATATTGGATTTGGTCCCAGTTGATGCTGTGTTCCATCATGTGAGCTCTTAGCTTCATCACTGTGCAAAGACTCTTTTCCCACACAAGTTCGCACGACTTTTGGCTGGCTAAGAATTTTCAGGCGACACTTTTCTAATGAGTACACTTTCCTTCCTTCCGATCTCCCACCAGTGAGCATTCCTCGCACCCTTGTCCTAGTTCCTTTATGGCAGTTTCCCTCCTTATGGCTGAGAGGACCTAGTGACCCCTGAATTCACACGTTCTCCTTAATCACCAACACACTGCAGAATTCTCCAGGGGGCCATATATGCTCCTGGAAGTTGGTGTTGGAAATAGTTCTCCATCCATTAATCACTCCCTCACTCACTAATGTCCTTGTGTCCTTGAGAAAGGCTCTCCCTTTCCTGGTTTTCCTGAATAGAAATCCTCTTGCCTCTTGGGTGAATAGGGTTATGGGTTGTGCAGAGGGTGTTGGTCCACTGAGCATCTTAGAGACTGTCCTTTATGGAGCCTAATGATCCTCACTGGGGAATGAGGCCAGGGTCCTAACTGTGGTTAGTTAGAGAGGGAAAGAAGGACGAGGGAAACTCAGATGTCCCTTCATGGCCCCTGGAGTTAGAGGACTTACCCCTTTGCACCTGGGATCAGGAGACCTCATTTCCTCGAGGACACGCACACTCAGACGTTAATCTTGAGTGTGGGTTCCTTTCTGGGGTCCAGGGCTGTTGTTAGCCACCAGGAATGACAGTGCTCTCCATGCTGAGTGGAGCCATTTTTGCCAGGAAAGAGAGCCCATGGTCACGCCTTGTGCAAAGCATCCCACGCCAGGGGCTCCCATGCCTACATTCCTGTCCTGAAAGGAAGCCACTCAGAGGCAAGGTGGGTCCAACCACCTCCCATGTGTTCACTCATCACTGTGTTCCAGCAGTCACCCCAGTGAACAGTCCTGATGGGATTGGATGTGGCTCAGAATGTCACCCTCATGAGCTCTACCCTGCCACAGCTGCAGTTCTGCAGTGGGAGAAACTCAAAACCTCAAAACACATGCACATGAAAGAAAAGAGCAAGAGCCAGAGCCCAAACAGGCCAGGTGTGGCAAAGACAGCTGGAGTGCCTAGGTTGGGACTCAGAATTATGTCAGTGGGGTGGCATTGCTGCTGGCACCAGCATGATAACCGAGAGCCAGCCCTGCTCATTTTGGGGAGCAGTGTGTTGGGGAAGGCAGCAGAAATTGAGAGGCAGGATTGAGTTTGGCCCTAGGAGGAGGTTGGGTAAGAGGCCAGTGTGGGTTGGAGAGCCTGGGCAGATAGACAGAGGCCAGGGCACACCCCAAAGCCTGGAGACTGCACTTGATGTCCAGGGTTGTGAAACACCACTTCCCCTCTTACTCACAACTGAGAGCAAGGGGCATTGATGAGTTCAGTTTGTGTGAGGCTGCATCCAAGGTGGCTTGGCTAGGAACCTCTGTATCCTTGACTCAGGAGGCTGGGAGTCCAGGCTCCACTGAGGCTCGGCTGGGAGGATCGGAGTCTGAGTTTATGCCTGTGTTCCCTGTAGGATCCATGTTGGCTGAGCCTCAGTGTTTTTGTAATGAGAGGATGGGTGACCGTCATGTCTTTATCACAGGACACACTTGCTAAATGGATTTGTTTGCTCTGAGGAGGAAAGAGAGAGGGGGGAGTGGTGCTGGAGACAGGGATGCAGACAGGGGTCATGGACTTGGCATAACTCAGTCTTGGAGGTGATATCCCATCACCTGTACCCACTTCAATTCCCATGAATCCAGAGGCTGAGCCCCCTTGAGGTGAGGGGTGAACCGGTTCTGGGCAGCAGGATGCTGTGGTACCTCGGAGTCTCTGTGAGACCCCAACACTAGACACACTTGGCCCTTTTGAAATCTTAGGAGAAGCCTTGGGAAGTTGTATGGCAGAGGGGAGCAGCCTCTGCATCTCAGTCCCCTCCAACTTGCCATGGTGTAGAGAGGGAACTGCAGCCATGATGGGATGGACATTGGCCATGTCCCTGTGTGGGACACAGGCCTGATTGAGTTAGGGTGCATTCTTTGTCTCTCCCTTTCTTGTGATTATCCCATCTCTACATTTGTGCTTTAGCCACCTGTGAGTCCCATCTCTGGTTTCAGAGAGAACAGAGGGTGTTATGGGCCAATAGACACAATAAACCCTAGAGATTAGATGCTACCCTACTTTCCAGAAAAGACTGGGCACACCATGAGTTGCACAATGATGGGACCAGGGTCCAAAAGCTGCTGAGAGGGAAGGACTGGTTGTGAATGCATTTTTGAAGGCTCCAAGCTGGAACTCTAGTGGCACCAAGCAGGGCAGATGCTGGTGAGGATGTTTGGGTAGTTGTTGGTGAACACCTGCGCACCTGAGATGGGTAGGCATGGAGGAGAAATCGGCAGCCCATAGGGCTGTTGAAAGTGGTCTTATGTGAAAAGAGGCTCAGGTATGGGCACAGGAAATGACATCATTGCCTTGACAATGGATCAAACAGAACATGGAACCCTGGTATCCAGGCACCCACTTCACTGACCAAGCCATCCGAGCTCACTTGGTTGGAGCCACTGGAGGGAGAAGGATGTTCTCCTGTGGTTGCAGACAATGCCGAGCCTCAGGCTCCCAGGAATCTCAGGGGGGCCAACTAGCCCTTTTGTGGATACACTGTGTGAGGCTTCATCTTAGACGCCAGAGCCTCTGGCGATTGTCGCAGAGGAGCTCAAGAGTAACAGTGAGTAGCACAGGGCAGGTGAGCCCAGCAGGCCCTCTAGTCTGATCCCTGATGAATGGCCCAGGACTCCTATTCTGACTCTGTGTGTGTGTGTGTGTGTGTGTGTGTGTGTGTGTGTGTGTGTGTGTTTGTACTGATGGGAACTGTCCCATTGTGCTTTGACTCTAGTGTATTGGCACAAGTCATTTTTCTGTTTGTCACCATTTCCATTTTGAACCCACCATTCTTGGTCCCAACCCAGGGTGAAAATGATCAGAACACGGAGGAGCCCTTCAGGGTTCAGAGCCTTGAACCTTACAGGCAGGACCAGCTTAGGAATGAGCTCCTGCCTGTCATTTGTGGGAGGAACCTACATTTCAGCAGCAACATGGGGTTAATCTCCTGGGATTTCATCCCCACCCAGCAGGTGCTGGATCTCTTGTTCCCAAAACAGCCACCTTCTTCAGTCTTTACTCCTGGTGCCACTCCACATCCTCCAAGGGGACAAGAACCTCAGGTTCTGGATGGATGTTGTAGAATGCCCACAGAGCCAACTGCCAGGCTGGGTGGGGTGCAGTTGCTGGGCTTTGCTGATGTTGTCATCCCCCACAGTTCTTGGAACCTTCTGTGGCAGTGGCATCCAGGACCCCAGCAGCTGTGAGTAGCAGCTCCTCACTGCTTCACTCCAGCGAGCAGGTGGAAGACAGCCGCGTTGTTCACGTCCTCCTAGAGGGACAGAGCCTGAGGGAGACAAAGCGCATCCCGGTAAGCCCGACAGCAGGGCTGCCTCCTGGGTGTCCACACAGTGGAAGGCAGGAGACACAGCCAACCCCAGGGCTATGGTGGGAAATAAAGAAGAGAGAGGTCCGTCTTAAGGGCTTGACCTGAGGAGGGAGAGCATCAGCATGCCCAGCTTCAGTGGTGAGTGGGCCTGTGTATTGTGGGTTTTGCAGGCCAGAAGTGCAGACGGAAGTGCTGTGGACAGATGAAGGCAGAGATATGTCCAGGGTGCAGGCTGCAGTGCCTAGAACTTGGTATTCTCAATGAGTGAAGTTGGAGCAGAGGAGGTGGCAGTGACTTGTCACATGTGTAGGAGGGGATGTGTTCCTTGTGGCAGGGAAGAGAACCTCCTTAGCATGACTAGGTGTAGGAATTTGGGGTCGGGATCACCTGGGGGGTCATGCCAAAGCTTCGGAATGTTAGGCTTTGCATGTATGTAAATACGGAGCTAAAGGGGTTCTTGGCAGAATTTCTATGGATGTGCAGTAGACACGCTAATGCTGCAGGTGTCCAGCTGCAGAGGAGACATGTTCAGTGACTGCCAGTGCTGAGTCAAGTACATCATGACAACCAGACCCGCACCGAGCTTCCAGAGGCCAGGGCCTCTCAAAGCTATCATGAAGCACTCAAGTGCACACTCTCGTATCTGAGTCTGTTTTGTGTCGTGGCAGTCAGGACCCAAGTTTAGAGTGCATCTGCCTCTTGCACCCACAAAGGCAGCCTGCATCCCAGATCACACTTGGTGCGCAGATCCCTGGCCCATTGCTCTCATCTCAGTGAGATGAGAGTGTGTCTGTGCATAGGCAGTTTGGTCCTTTGACATGAGTGGAATGTGGCTCCCCAGGGGGAGGGGAGATGGCAGGTACAGGCAGATATTTGTACCAGGATTGTTCTAGTAGCACATTGCAAGAACCCAGGTGGTATATGGAGGACACACTCAGGTAGCAGGATAACAAGATTGTGCCCTTGTATATGTAGCTGAGATTTCTCCTGAATGTTTGACCACAGTCTTCTGGGTAGCTCTTCTAAAAGCCATTCTCTGATGACATTTGTCCCACCCTGATCCAGGTGACCTTTCAGGAGACGGTGACAAGCCTCATCCGCAGGGCCTTGGACCAAAATTTGTTGCAGCATGAGGATGTGGACAACTTTGAGCTGCTGTATATGATGTCTGAGGATGAGAGTAAGTAGGACAATCAGACAGTGGGGAGACATGATCCACAGTGGGCTCAGGATAACTGACAGCCAAGAGAAAGTGGGCCTTGGCCCCAAAATACCAAAGTGTGATGGGCCTGGCGGAGACTCTCAGGGGTTGTGGGTGTTTTGTGGTATAATCCTTGAGTGCCACCTAACAATTCTCTCCACTTCGCTCTGCAGAAATCAAGGTCTCTGACCACTCACTCGTGTGTCTGTCCATGAATCTGGGAATACAATCTTTCATCGTGAGGAAACGCCCCCAGGTCAAGGGAAAGGAGGTAAACACCTACCTTATTCAAGCTGTGCATGTGCTGCCATTCCACTCCGACCTGAGGAAATAAGAAGCCTCAGCACCTGGACATATTTGCTGGAAGCCCATAGAGCCAACTGACAGTCTGGGGTGGCTTTCTGTTTCTGGGTTTGCTGATGTTCCATCCCCCACAGTTCTCAGAATCAACCTGCAAGTCCTCCAGGCCGCTTTCCCACAAGCAGGTGGGAGACACCTGCTTAATTCGTGTCCACTTAGAAACACAAAGTCCAGAGATGGCCAAGAGTGTTCTGGTAAGCCTGGGAGCAGGGGTGTCCCGTGGTGCTTACACCTGGGTGGGGAGCAGACACTGGTCCAATACCATGGACTACTCATGCCCTCTTGAATTTGGAGCTTCTGGATGATCAGGAGGATAGATGGGAATCAAGAAGGGAGAGGTCAGTGTGAAGGGCTGGAGCTGAGATGAGCGAGTGCAGCAGCTTGTCCACTGCCATGTCTGAGGGAGTCTGTGTGTCAGGTGGCAGCATGCAGTCCAGAAGGGCAGGGACAGGTATGGGTGACAGATGAGAATAGGACAGGAACTAGGTTGCAGGTTCCCTTGTATGGGATGCTGACGTCTATGGAGGAGGACAGCAGTGTGAGGTTCTCCATGTTCCTTGAACAAGGAGCTGAGAGAGTCTCTCTGCAGAGTCGATATGGATGTGGAGCAAGCACACTAAATGTCCAGGTAACCCAATGACCACCCTTGCCGGATGAGGTGCCCTCCTACATCCCAGCCAGCACTGAGCCTCTGGAGGCCAGGAGCTCTCGTGGCTATCTTTCAGCACTCCTGTGTGTGGTCATGTTCCTGGGTCTGTTTTTGGCCCTGGCAATCCAGACCAAAGCCTCTAGGTTTTGTGCCTAGGCCATTCCCAATGCCGCCTGCATCCTTGGGCAGACCTGGGATCTTGGAGGCTATTGTCCCATTCCTCCCAACTTGTGGGATGAGATTGCATCTGTATGCAGGTAGTGGGGTCCTTTCACTCCGAGAGGAGTGCAGCTCCACAAAGAGCAATGGCAGGCCCAGGAAGTCCTATGTACAAGGATTGGGCTAGTAGCCTGTGGGAAGAGCCCACACGATGAGCAGGAGGTCAGCCTTGGGTAGTAGGGTCATGGATGTTGCCCTTGTATTTAGAGTGGAGGTGCCTCCAGAATGCCCCTGCCCACTGTCCTTGAGTAGTCACTTCAAGGCCCATTTCCTGAAGGCCTGTCTCCCATGCTGCTCCAGGTGACCTGCCACGATAGGGCTCCTGTCGTCATACGCAGCGCCCTCGACCTACACTTCCTTACTGAGGAGAATCCAGAGGATTATGAGCTGGGCCAAATCATCTCTCGCCGTCAGAGTAAGTGAGACAATCAGATAGCAGAGAGCAAGGGTCAGGATGTGGACTCAGGTCAACTCTTAGCAACAAAGAGTAGTCTCTGACCCCCAAGAACACTCCAACAGGTGTGTTGGGTTCGTGCACAAAGCCAACTGCACTTCTGCTGGTGGAAGGTCTTGAGGTCCAATGGTATACCCCGGTGGATATTGCAGCTCCCCACCAGGTGCCCTCCCCTGGACATGAACAGGCATCCAAAGCTGACATCTTTGAGGAGTGAGGAGGAAAGCCTCTCTCCAGGAGCAGTATGTTTTCATGGTCTGGGATAGGAGTGGTTTCAAAGGAACATGGGAATGCATGGGCTAAAGAGGGAACTGGCATTTTGTGGACTGAAGCAGTATTATTGAAAGCCTTCTGTGTGACCAAAAAACCACTGCCTGGGCAGAGCATTGCCAGGATTCTAGCAAGCAGTAACAGGATGAAATTGGGAAGAAAACACAGCCTGGGAGACAGCCTGAATCATCTGTTTTTGCATAAATTCCATGGTCTTACGCACCTGAGTCCACTAGGCAAGGAGTGATCACAATAGCCAGGTTGTGATCCCTAACTAAAGTCAGATGAGGGCTTCCTGAGCACGTAGCCACAGAGCTCATCTGATAATAATGCCAGCGCTTTTTCGTTGGTTGGTTGGTTGGTTTTTGTGAGACAAACACCACAGCAGCCATTATCCCAGCCTATGTACCCTGAAGACCACCATCCCTATGAGTTCTAGGATCACTTGTCTCCTATCTTAACCTACTGTTAGGTTAGTAGAGTCTATGGAAGAGGAAGTCTGTCTGGGGCCTTGGTAGCCTAAGAAATTCATAGCAGAGATCTCCACATCCAACCCAGAAGGGATGGAGAGCAGGCTCTAGGTTAGAGGAGGGCGACAGGAAACACATGTTCAGAGGAAGGAGAAGCGGCTGTTGTATTCCCCCACTCGGGGTCATGGCACCACTGGGCCATACACCATGTTGGAGGGAAGCAGTCCCTTTGCTGGTCTTTGGAACCATTGTTCTCAGTAGGGCAGTATTTGGAATGTGGCCTCCATTCTCAGAAGCCTGGTTCACATGGAGGCGGGCTCCACCAACGCAGAAGCATGGCTCTAACGTGGTATCCGCGCTGGTCAGCCTGTCCTCACTGTGGCCATACTTGTGGAAAATAACTCAGAGGAGGAATCCTAGGCCTTTTTTCTCTGGGTTTCATAGCTTTCTCTTTGGTTGTGCACTGAGGCTGTCCATAAAGCTCTAGTGTGTGGCAGTGGAGAGCTCCTCAGCCCTTGCCACAAAGGCATAGACTGGGAAAGAGAGAACGAGGCTGGCAGAGAGGGAGAGAGAGAAAGATGGAGAGGGAGGACCTCTCCTTGGAGAATGAGGATTCAGTGGAGCCAACAGGAACAAGGTACTGTTGCCCAGGGCACAACCCTGTTTAGGTCTTACTCCAACCATGCTCAACCTTTCTTCCAGTCCCTCCCACCCCCCAGTAGTGTATTCATCTTGAATGAGAATTTCATGTTGACATCAGAGCACTCACCATCCAATGCTTCCCTCCAAACCCACCTATGAAGATGGCTCATGTGGGGACTGAATCTTCGGCACAGGAGCCTTTTGTGGGAGATTTCAGATGCAAACCCTAGTGGTGTGCTTTGGCAGATGCAAGAGGACCTGAGATATTCTGGAGTCCAAAGCCTTCGGTAGAAACAGACATTAGGTCTGTTGAAGTGCTCTGCCTAGTTCTTCCTCAGGGAGGACTGTGGAGGCTGTCTTTGTTGGTATTGGTGCTGAATTGGAGAGCTCTCAGGTGTGTGGCTCTGGCCTTTTCTGGCACAGGCTCTCAGATGTTGGCGTGTCCTAGGGAGCACCTCCTGAGTGCCACCTTCTTTTTGTACACCCCTCTCTCCCCAGAGCTGAGGATTCCAGCAGAGGCCACGTATTTTATGCCAAGAATCCTCACAAAAAATCCAACTTTGTGCTGAGGAAAAGGAGCCTCTCCCAAAAGAATGATGGGTGGATCGAGCCTCAACCTCCCTCTCATCCTGCAAAGAAGGCTCCTGCCCTCCTGAGGATGCTTGCAAAACCATTCTGTTGCTGTGTGCCTGGGCGGGGCTGAGGCAGCCCAGGAATATTTACATTGATTACTATTTTCTTCAAAGTTTGAATCTATAGTTTGCCATTGTCCTTGACCTTGTTTAGTAACACAGTTGTTACTCTATCCTGTATTTGTTGTTTCCATTAATATATTATTATTATTTTAAAATATATATGTTTTTGTTACCTGATCTACTGTGATGATTTGAGTATACTAAATGTAGCAGTGATTCCTAAAGGACACATCCAAACCAACAGGAAGGAATGTTTCATTCTATCAGCAAGAACTTTGGTTTTTAGGAGTTTGGCAGATGGCATTATCTGAGTCAGTTTTCCAATGGGGGCAATGAAGTATCAGCTATGATGGTACAAACACAAACAAAGACACACAAACACACACAAGAGCACACACACTCACTGAGAGATCGATAGACAGATGGAGTTCGTCTCTGCTGAAATACTTTGGAGACATGGTTCTGATTTCTCCCCTTTTGGAGTATTTTCAATTGCACAAGGTGTCTTGCAAATGAACCCATGTCTGAGGAAGACATGCATGTGTACTTCACATGCCACTTTTCACATAGCAGGAAGGTCATGTAATATTTTTCATGCAGCTGTCTTTTGACTGTGAACCATCCCATGAGGTCAGCTGTGGAATTTTCAACTTGTAGCATCACAATGGGGATCCACTCTTTGGATTTGGGGATATTTCCGATTTTCTTGATTCAGATTGGAATGATATATATATATTAGTTTTTGATGAAAATTCTGCATTTGATGGTAATGAATGTCGTGCATCTAGGAATCTGTAGAGTGCAGACAATGAATGGATGCCTACTGTTGTCTGGACTGGTCTGAAAAGTCCTGTAGCATCTGAGCATGTGTGAGGGCTGTACAGGTCTTGCCAAAAGTCCAGGTCAGATGATCCTGCACAAAGCTGAACTCCTAGTGGTCTCCACAACAGTGTAAGGGCCAAGGAGAAACACACTTCCACACAGAAGTTGGGAAGCTACCTTATGAAGGTGATCATAGATACGGGATTATTAATATATCCAGGTTGGCATCTATTATTTTTTTAGCTTTTGACTTTCGCAGCTGTGGGCATCTTGACAACCATCAACTCCCTGTAAGCACAGACAACTCTATAAGAACCTGAGGATAAATTTCCCTGTGCATGTCCCCTTGTGAAACTGCTTAAGCACCGCCTGGTTTACACACAGGTGGAATTTCTAGGTCAAAGTGTGCATGTTTACTTCTTTGACTAAGCACTGCCAGGTGGCTCTTCTGCATAGCTCTACCTGTGGCCAGGATTGTATTATCTAGCTTTCTAACTTTTGCATGTTGAGTAGATACATAGTGGGAGCACACTGTTTTTGTTGGTATTTTTCTTGGTATCTATTCTGATGCTTTTCACTGGGGGATTTTTTCCTGTGAAAATGGGCTTCCTCTACTTGACCTTATTTTCTTCTTTTTAAAATTTTTTCAATGTGACTTTTTAATTTTAGTTTTATTAAAGACATTGCCCCTTGCTTGCATAGTCTATATCTAAAGCACTAGTCCTTGCTCCAAGGCCCAGCTTGCTCTCAGCTGCCCCAGGAGGGGAACAGTCTTTGGCGGTAGACAAGAGACGCCCCTGCAGGGGGCACAAGTGCTTTGGCCCTCTGGTGTCTTGCCAGCAGTGCTTCCCATGCTCACAGAGGGTTGCAGACACTGAGTCAATGGTCCAGGTGGTCTTTTGTTCAGTCTGATCTCAAATTGAGCTCCTCTGAGAGGTCATATTGAAGTCCTTGTGTGTACCTGATCCATCATTTTAAACAATATTCCAAGTTCACTTTTTGTGTGTACGTGGGTTCTGGGGATTGAACCCAGGGCCTTGAGCCTGTGAGGCAAGTGACCTACCTGAGCTACACCCTCAGAGACCCCTGTAAAAGTATTTCCCCTTTGCCTCGGGGTCTAAGTTGCCAAGGCTGACCTCAAACGTTCCTCTTGCCTCAGCCTCCCTGGTGGCTGGCATGACAGGCATGCACCTGGGACTGTCACACTCGAGCCTGTGATGGGAACTCATGTGCATCTGTCCAGGGCTGAGCATGGTTAGGCAGAGCTGTGCTCCAGGCTCCCTGCAGGGCTGTGGAGGCTTCTGCTGCCCAGCAGCCCTGGTGCCATGGCCAGGGCTCCTCCCAGCCGAGGGCAGGCAGCTGCCCATTGCTGTAGGCTGACCTTATTTTCTTCTTATGGCACTCGTCCGTTCTCTGGAGTATGTTGTATGGTTTGTCCATTAGGAGTCTAACAGGTCCTCTAGAACCTTCAAACAATTAGTAAAATTCCTGAACAGTAAGTGAGCGCGCGCAGAAATTGGGCTAATATTTTGGGAAGAACAATGTTGGATGATATATTCATGGCTTGAATATGTCATCCAACATGAAGTTATATTTTATTACTTACAAAATAATAAAATAATGAAGCAATACCATGGGCTGAGCTAAAATAGATCCTTAGGATCTTAGGCATTCTGTAATAAATCTGTGTCACTTGAAGTATAGAGTTGATCGACTCTGAGTAATGAAACAGAAGTAAAGGTATCAAAGCCAATGATCATCTGTTTCCAATTTTCTGTGATTTGGTTCAAGTGGTAAAGTGGTGATATTTATTAATAATGGATCGAATAGGTTCATAATTGTTTTAGAGTACAATTAGATGCCTTCAAACTTTAGGCTACATGGGCACATTTGAGAACGGTTCCAGCCATTCTCTCATCCTTTGGGTCATTCCCCTCCTATGTCCTGTGAGACATTTTCTATGTGAGGCTTTAAGAAGAAGAAGAGAATATTCTGTAAAGAAAACCTTGTGATCTGTGCAGTATGAAGTTGAATGGATTCATTCAGAAATCAGAAATTCTATTGAAAGATATTTATTGGCATGAGCCAAATAAAACCTATTTTTAGGCATCCTGGTGAAGACAAGGTTTTATCTTTATGTCTCATTTTCTATGTTTTGCTGTTGTTGTTGTTGTTAGAATGAAATTCATATGTTGCCAGACCATTCTATCAGATGTGTAACTAGATGCCATTTAAATTACCCACTTTTACATGGTAGACAGTTTTTAATGAACACTGCCTGTCTGCACCTTTTTTAAAAACAGGACTGGGATCAGAAGCCCAAATACCAATGGTTAGCTGGAGCATATTTTTCATTTGGCCTATCTGTCAGTATTCCCTGAGGTCATCTGTGCAATCAGCTTCGTTACTCCTGCTCCCTCACTGGATTTCATAGAAACCATATGCTATGTATGAATCAGGGACACCAATCCCACAACATAGCATTCTTGGAATATCCAAAGTCCCACTTTTCACTTCGCCATGCCTGAGATCAGCAGTAATATTTATCAGCAAATGTGAGATTTTCAAAGATCCAATTCTATGTGCTCCTTTCTCATAGAGCCTTAGGCAGGGATATAGCATACATAAATATTAAGTAAAGTCCATAGTTTTTAAAATGTCATCCATTGAATAGTTGACACATGTCTGAGATACTTTTTATTTTGGAGGAGGTATTATTTAATAGGGAATTCCAACAGCTACCTAATAGTGAAATGAGAAGTCTTGCATCCATTTTATTTTGTTTCTGATGATTTTTATGAGTAAGGGTAAGATACTTCCTTGTTCTGATGCAGATGTTGCCCACTTTTGTGAATGGATGCGGGGTGTCACCTACTACTTGCATATCTGCATATTGGGCTTGACACTGCTATCGTACTTGGTAGTTGGCAAAAAGTCAATACTGAAGTTAAGCTCTTGTGTTCTAGCAGCAGAGCTGAAGATCCTTGATGTGCCACCTTCTGCAATCCATGCTGCTCTCTTCATGTTCCTTATTGACTTCCTGGTGATGAGCATCATGGTCTCCTGGTCTTGAGAATGGCCAAGCATTGCTCTGTGAATGTGGAAGATGGGCATGTGGAAGGCTCCAGGGAGGAGGGATCATTGAACATGTACTCGAATCCATGTGCCTGTTGAATGACCTGTTTTTTTATTTTTGGGTTTTAAGGGAGACACTGCCCTAAAACACTTCTGTGCAGCTGGGGATGCAGGCTTCTGCTTCACCTTGCAGGAAGCATTAACGAATCCTTTCCAGAAGACATGAGAAGAGAGAAGTGAGCCTCTGGTATCATGCAGGTTCCTTGCATTGCCCATGGGCTAGAAGAGAGAAGAGTTGCTTCATGAGATTTGATCCCCTTTTTCCTGAAAAGTTCCACACAGAGGTGAGTCCCCAGCATGTTTAGAAATCATTTCAGACACCTTTCTGGACGGAATTGAATCAGAGCCCCTGATGATGTGGAAGAGCTAAAGATGGGTTTGCTATGAATTTTCTATTTCATTCATCAGGGCCTGAGTCAAGTCAGTCATTGTGCTGTCAACACATGAGCTGCTGGTCAAATGTGAGGAAGTGGTCTTGCTTTATGAAAACACCACCCTGATTCAGTGAGCCAGAGGCAGCCTGCAGTCCCTGTTTTCCTGTAAAGGCAGATTGCTGTGGATAGCCTCTGGCCTCGTCATGCAGCCCTGCTCAGAGTAGGGGATTGAGGGACCAGGCAGATCCCTAGTTCCTTTTGACCTTTATTGCCATTGGGCCACCCCAGGGTCCTTGGACTCTACCTGGTCTTCTGGCCTGGGTCAGGGGATGTGAGGTTTGGACTCCCCCTCTGTGGCAGTATCCCAGCCCCCCCAGCCACTTGAGGTCAGCACATCCTTCCCTAATTGTGTTAGAGTTGGAGACTTCTCCCACCCATCCTCATCCATGCTCATCCCACATTTTGTAGCTTGGCACCTGAGGACCTTTATTCATTGACTTACTTGTTAGTGATGATGGTTACTAAGACTAAGTGACTCTTTCAAGTCACATCACTTGCATGGTAGGGCTAGAGCATGGATCTTCCTAATTGATTTCATGGGACTCTCTCATGGAAACTGTGACTGCTTCCTAAACACACACTCTACATTTGGAGTGTCAAAATTCTTGCCACTGCCTCCTTGGCAAGTGTATCTTGTCTTCTACGTGGGAATTTCACAAATATTTTCCTTTGGTTTGTGGAGGTCATGCAGAAGGGATTTCATTTGAAATAGCCCAAACAAGAAATACCAGTTGTCTTTTTCGCACATGGATGTGTGTAGTGAACACCCCTTTCTGTGTGCTTGCATGAGTTACTCCTTTGAATTTGTTGAAGAATGGTTGGCTGGGGAGCAAGTTAACGAGAGATGGATATCAATGGTTGTCAAGTATTCTGACGTGAAGAATGTATTGAGGATGTGAAGGCTTTTCTAGCCAGTTCCTATGGCTCAGTCAGGGATCAGTCAGAGGATTCTGTCTGGTAGACTCTTTGGCACAGATGTCAAAGTGGCCTGGTCTTACCCTGTCCAGGACTGAATGCTGAGCTTGAGTGGGAGCTTCTTGTCATTTCAAGCATTTCCATGAGTCTGTCCTCTGTTCTCTTGTATCCAAGTGGTTTCTAATAGGAAAGCAGAACAAAAATTGAAAGTATGGTGATTGATTATTTTTACCAATGTTATTTCAATCCACTTTGTTTAATACGAAATTACCTTTATGCTAGTAAGATTTCATATGTGAGGAAATAATGAAAATATTGGGGTTAGGGGATGAGAATATGCAAATCAAACATTTTTGAGCACCAAGACCCGTTTTTTGTTTTTTTTTTTTTTTTTTTTTTTTTTTAACTTAAATAATATTAAGTGCCAGAGGACCACCGCTGCCATTCAGCCTCAACAACCTCCAGGTCCAGCCTCCAGGTGGCCCATTTCACCAGGGTGTGTGGGACCACACTGTCCTGGGATGAGAGAACAGTACCCACGGATGTTGACATCTCACAGAGTAGATATTGCCAGTGACAGTAGGGAGCTATTGGCACATGAGGAAGGGAAGAGCTCTCAGGATGGGAAGAGGGGGCCGCTTCGAGACTCATTGGGTATGGCACGAGGCTGCTGGGTGTGGTGTTGGCCTGGGCCCACTGAGTGGGGCAGATCCGTGGTCTGTGTTTCTGTACGCTCCTCTGTAGCCTGTGTTGGCAGCAGATCAGGGAATTGCGATCAGAAGTGCTCCCAGTAACACAGGCACCAGCCCCCAGAGTGTGTGCCTATCCGTTTCCCCACCTGGCCTGACTTAGTGCCTGTCTTGCCTCAGGGCTGAGACCCTACAATCTCTGATGAGGGTGTCTGTGGTCCAGATCCAACCTGCATGGCCAACATGCTCAGACCTTCAGCTGGGTCCTAGGCTGCTGCAACCAAACTCTGTTAACTGGGTGGCCGACAACAGAGGAAGTGTCTTCCGTTGAGCTCCAGAGGCTCAACACAGTAGGTGTTGGGCTGTCCCAGTGCCATAACCCCTCCCAGGTTTCAAGGGGACTGTCTCCCCAACTCTCCCAGCCCTTGCCCACTCTCCTATTGCTGCCCACGATCTGTGGTTCCCATATGGGCATCCCGCCCTGGCTCCAACCTCACATATCCGGTATCCCCCAGTCTCCCTGGTATCTGGGTCCAGACTCTCCTCTTCCTACAAGAATATCAGATATTGGATTTGGTCCCAGTTGATGCTGTGTTCCATCATGTGAGCTCTTAGCTTCATCACTGTGCAAAGACTCTTTTCCCACACAAGTTCGCACGACTTTTGGCTGGCTAAGAATTTTCAGGCGACACTTTTCTAATGAGTACACTTTCCTTCCTTCCGATCTCCCACCAGTGAGCATTCCTCGCACCCTTGTCCTAGTTCCTTTATGGCAGTTTCCCTCCTTATGGCTGAGAGGACCTAGTGACCCCTGAATTCACACGTTCTCCTTAATCACCAACACACTGCAGAATTCTCCAGGGGGCCATATATGCTCCTGGAAGTTGGTGTTGGAAATAGTTCTCCATCCATTAATCACTCCCTCACTCACTAATGTCCTTGTGTCCTTGAGAAAGGCTCTCCCTTTCCTGGTTTTCCTGAATAGAAATCCTCTTGCCTCTTGGGTGAATAGGGTTATGGGTTGTGCAGAGGGTGTTGGTCCACTGAGCATCTTAGAGACTGTCCTTTATGGAGCCTAATGATCCTCACTGGGGAATGAGGCCAGGGTCCTAACTGTGGTTAGTTAGAGAGGGAAAGAAGGACGAGGGAAACTCAGATGTCCCTTCATGGCCCCTGGAGTTAGAGGACTTACCCCTTTGCACCTGGGATCAGGAGACCTCATTTCCTCGTGGACACGCACACTCAGACGTTAATCTTGAGTGTGGGTTCCTTTCTGGGGTCCAGGGCTGTTGTTAGCCACCAGGAATGACAGTGCTCTCCATGCTGAGTGGAGCCATTTTTGCCAGGAAAGAGAGCCCATGGTCACGCCTTGTGCAAAGCATCCCACGCCAGGGGCTCCCATGCCTACATTCCTGTCCTGAAAGGAAGCCACTCAGAGGCAAGGTGGGTCCAACCACCTCCCATGTGTTCACTCATCACTGTGTTCCAGCAGTCACCCCAGTGAACAGTCCTGATGGGATTGGATGTGGCTCAGAATGTCACCCTCATGAGCTCTACCCTGCCACAGCTGCAGTTCTGCAGTGGGAGAAACTCAAAACCTCAAAACACATGCACATGAAAGAAAAGAGCAAGAGCCAGAGCCCAAACAGGCCAGGTGTGGCAAAGACAGCTGGAGTGCCTAGGTTGGGACTCAGAATTATGTCAGTGGGGTGGCATTGCTGCTGGCACCAGCATGATAACCGAGAGCCAGCCCTGCTCATTTTGGGGAGCAGTGTGTTGGGGAAGGCAGCAGAAATTGAGAGGCAGGATTGAGTTTGGCCCTAGGAGGAGGTTGGGTAAGAGGCCAGTGTGGGTTGGAGAGCCTGGGCAGATAGACAGAGGCCAGGGCACACCCCAAAGCCTGGAGACTGCACTTGATGTCCAGGGTTGTGAAACACCACTTCCCCTCTTACTCACAACTGAGAGCAAGGGGCATTGATGAGTTCAGTTTGTGTGAGGCTGCATCCAAGGTGGCTTGGCTAGGAACCTCTGTTTCCTTGACTCAGGAGGCTGGGAGTCCAGGCTCCACTGAGGCTCGGCTGGGAGGATCGGAGTCTGAGTTTATGCCTGTGTTCCCTGTAGGATCCATGTTGGCTGAGCCTCAGTGTTTTTGTAATGAGAGGATGGGTGACCGTCATGTCTTTATCACAGGACACACTTGCTAAATGGATTTGTTTGCTCTGAGGAGGAAAGAGAGAGGGGGGAGTGGTGCTGGAGACAGGGATGCAGACAGGGGTCATGGACTTGGCATAACTCAGTCTTGGAGGTGATATCCCATCACCTGTACCCACTTCAATTCCCATGAATCCAGAGGCTGAGCCCCCTTGAGGTGAGGGGTGAACCGGTTCTGGGCAGCAGGATGCTGTGGTACCTCGGAGTCTCTGTGAGACCCCAACACTAGACACACTTGGCCCTTTTGAAATCTTAGGAGAAGCCTTGGGAAGTTGTATGGCAGAGGGGAGCAGCCTCTGCATCTCAGTCCCCTCCAACTTGCCATGGTGTAGAGAGGGAACTGCAGCCACGATGGGACAGACATTGGCCATGTCCCTGTGTGGGACACAGGCCTGATTGAGTTAGGGTGCATTCTTTGTCTCTCCCTTTCTTGTGATTATCCCATCTCTACATTTGTGCTTTAGCCACCTGTGAGTCCCATCTCTGGTTTCAGAGAGAACAGAGGGTGTTATGGGCCAATAGACACAATAAACCCTAGAGATTAGATGCTACCCTACTTTCCAGAAAAGACTGGGCACACCATGAGTTGCACAATGATGGGACCAGGGTCCAAAAGCTGCTGAGAGGGAAGGACTGGTTGTGAATGCATTTTTGAAGGCTCCAAGCTGGAACTCTAGTGGCACCAAGCAGGGCAGATGCTGGTGGGGATGTTTGGGTAGTTGTTGGTGAACACCTGTGCACCTGAGATGGGTAGGCATGGAGGAGAAATTGGCAGCCCATAGGGCTGTTGAAAGTGGTCTTATGTGAAAAGAGGCTCAGGTATGGGCACAGGAAATGACATCATTGCCTTGACAATGGATCAAACAGAACATGGAACCCTGGTATCCAGGCACCCACTTCACTGACCAAGCCATCCGAGCTCACTTGGTTGGAGCCACTGGAGGGAGAAGGATGTTCTCCTGTGGTTGCAGACAATGCCGAGCCTCAGGCTCCCAGGAATCTCAGGGGGGCCAACTAGCCCTTTTGTGGATACACTGGGTGAGGCTTCATCTTAGACGCCAGAGCCTCTGGCGATTGTCGCAGAGGAGCTCAAGAGTAACAGTGAGTAGCACAGGGCAGGTGAGCCCAGCAGGCCCTCTAGTCTGATCCCTGATGAATGGCCCAGGACTCCTATTCTGACTCTGTGTGTGTGTGTGTGTGTGTGTGTGTGTGTGTGTGTGTTTGTACTGATGGGAACTGTCCCATTGTGCTTTGACTCTAGTGTATTGGCACAAGTCATTTTTCTGTTTGTCACCATTTCCATTTTGAACCCACCATTCTTGGTCCCAACCCAGGGTGAAAATGATCAGAACACGGAGGAGCCCTTCAGGGTTCAGAGCCTTGAACCTTACAGGCAGGACCAGCTTAGGAATGAGCTCCTGCCTGTCATTTGTGGGAGGAACCTACATTTCAGCAGCAACATGGGGTTAATCTCCTGGGATTTCATCCCCACCCAGCAGGTGCTGGATCTCTTGTTCCCAAAACAGCCACCTTCTTCAGTCTTTACTCCTGGTGCCACTCCACATCCTCCAAGGGGACAAGAACCTCAGGTTCTGGATGGATGTTGTAGAATGCCCACAGAGCCAACTGCCAGGCTGGGTGGGGTGCAGTTGCTGGGCTTTGCTGATGTTGTCATCCCCCACAGACCTTGGAACCTTCTGTGGCAGTGGCATCCAGGACCCCAGCAGCTGTGAGTAGCAGCTCCTCACTGCTTCACTCCAGCGAGCAGGTGGAAGACAGCCGCGTTGTTCACGTCCTCCTAGAGGGACAGAGCCTGAGGGAGACAAAGCACATCCCGGTAAGCCCGACAGCAGGGCTGCCTCCTGGGTATCCACACAGTGGAAGGCAGGAGACACAGCCAACCCCAGGGCTATGGTGGGAAATAAAGAAGAGAGAGGTCCGTCTTAAGGGCTTGACCTGAGGAGGGAGAGCATCAGCATGCCCAGCTTCAGTGGTGAGTGGGCCTGTGTATTGTGGGTTTTGCAGGCCAGAAGTGCAGACGGAAGTGCTGTGGACAGATGAAGGCAGAGATATGTCCAGGGTGCAGGCTGCAGTGCCTAGAACTTGGTATTCTCAATGAGTGAAGTTGGAGCAGAGGAGGTGGCAGTGACTTGTCACATGTGTAGGAGGGGATGTGTTCCTGGTGGCAGGGAAGAGAACCTCCTTAGCATGACTAGGTGTAGGAATTTGGGGTCGGGATCACCTGGGGGGTCATGCCAAAGCTTCGGAATGTTAGGCTTTGCATGTATGTAAATACGGAGCTAAAGGGGTTCTTGGCAGAATTTCTATGGATGTGCAGTAGACACGCTAATGCTGCAGGTGTCCAGCTGCAGAGGAGACATGTTCAGTGACTGCCAGTGCTGAGTCAAGTACATCATTACAACCAGACCCGCACCGAGCTTCCAGAGGCCAGGGCCTCTCAAAGCTATCATGAAGCACTCAAGTGCACACTCTTGTATCTGAGTCTGTTTTGTGTCGTGGCAGTCAGGACCCAAATTTTCAGTGCATCTGCCTCTTGCACCCACAAAGGCAGCCTGCATCCCAGATCACACTTGGTGCGCAGATCCCTGGCCCATTGCTCTCATCTCAGTGAGATGAGAGTGTGTCTGTGCATAGGCAGTTTGGTCCTTTGACATGAGTGGAATGTGGCTCCCCAGGGGGAGGGGAGATGGCAGGTACAGGCAGATATTTGTACCAGGATTGTTCTAGTAGCACATTGCAAGAACCCAGGTGGTATATGGAGGACACACTCAGGTAGCAGGATAACAAGATTGTGCCCTTGTATATGTAGCTGAGATTTCTCCTGAATGTTTGACCACAGTCTTCTGGGTAGCTCTTCTAAAAGCCATTCTCTGATGACATTTGTCCCACCCTGATCCAGGTGACCTTTCAGGAGACGGTGACAAGCCTCATCCGCAGGGCCTTGGACCAAAATTTGTTGCAGCATGAGGATGTGGACAACTTTGAGCTGCTGTATATGATGTCTGAGGATGAGAGTAAGTAGGACAATCAGACAGTGGGGAGACATGATCCACAGTGGGCTCAGGATAACTGACAGCCAAGAGAAAGTGGGCCTTGGCCCCAAAATACCAAAGTGTGATGGGCCTGGCGGAGACTCTCAGGGGTTGTGGGTGTTTTGTGGTATAATCCTTGAGTGCCACCTAACAATTCTCTCCACTTCGCTCTGCAGAAATCAAGGTCTCTGACCACTCACTCGTGTGTCTGTCCATGAATCTGGGAATACAATCTTTCATCGTGAGGAAACGCCCCCAGGTCAAGGGAAAGGAGGTAAACACCTACCTTATTCAAGCTGTGCATGTGCTGCCATTCCACTCCGACCTGAGGAAATAAGAAGCCTCAGCACCTGGACATATTTGCTGGAAGCCCATAGAGCCAACTGACAGTCTGGGGTGGCTTTCTGTTTCTGGGTTTGCTGATGTTCCATCCCCCACAGTTCTCAGAATCAACCTGCAAGTCCTCCAGGCCGCTTTCCCACAAGCAGGTGGGAGACACCTGCTTAATTCGTGTCCACTTAGAAACACAAAGTCCAGAGATGGCCAAGAGTGTTCTGGTAAGCCTGGGAGCAGGGGTGTCCCGTGGTGCTTACACCTGGGTGGGGAGCAGACACTGGTCCAATACCATGGACTACTCATGCCCTCTTGAATTTGGAGCTTCTGGATGATCAGGAGGATAGATGGGAATCAAGAAGGGAGAGGTCAGTGTGAAGGGCTGGAGCTGAGATGAGCGAGTGCAGCAGCTTGTCCACTGCCATGTCTGAGGGAGTCTGTGTGTCAGGTGGCAGCATGCAGTCCAGAAGGGCAGGGACAGGTATGGGTGACAGATGAGAATAGGACAGGAACTAGGTTGCAGGTTCCCTTGTATGGGATGCTGACGTCTATGGAGGAGGACAGCAGTGTGAGGTTCTCCATGTTCCTTGAACAAGGAGCTGAGAGAGTCTCTCTGCAGAGTCGATATGGATGTGGAGCAAGCACACTAAATGTCCAGGTAACCCAATGACCACACTTGCCGGATGAGGTGGCCTCCTACATCCCAGCCAGCACTGAGCCTCTGGAGGCCAGGAGCTCTCGTGGCTATCTTTCAGCTCTCCTGTGTGTGGTCATGTTCCTGGGTCTGTTTTTGGCCCTGGCAATCCAGACCAAAGCCTCTAGGTTTTGTGCCTAGGCCATTCCCAATGCCGCCTGCATCCTCGGGCAGACCTGGGATCTTGGAGGCTATTGTCCCATTCCTCCCAACTTGTGGGATGAGATTGCATCTGTATGCAGGTAGTGGGGTCCTTTCACTCCGAGAGGAGTGCAGCTCCACAAAGAGCAATGGCAGGCCCAGGAAGTCCTATGTACAAGGATTGGGCTAGTAGCCTGTGGGAAGAGCCCACACGATGAGCAGGAGGTCAGCCTCGGGTAGTAGGGTCATGGATGTTGCCCTTGTATTTAGAGTGGAGGTGCCTCCAGAATGCCCCTGCCCACTGTCCTTGAGTAGTCACTTCAAGGCCCATTTCCTGAAGGCCTGTCTCCCATGCTGCTCCAGGTGACCTGCCACGATAGGGCTCCTATCGTCATCTGCAGCGCCCTCGACCTACACTTCCTTACTGAGGAGAATCCAGAGGATTATGAGCTGGGCCAAATCATCTCTCGCCGTCAGAGTAAGTGAGACAATCAGATAGCAGAGAGCAAGGGTCAGGATGTGGACTCAGGTCAACTCTTAGCAACAAAGAGTAGTCTCTGACCCCCAAGAACACTCCAACAGGTGTGTTGGGTTCGTGCACAAAGCCAACTGCACTTCTGCTGGTGGAAGGTCTTGAGGTCCAATGGTATACCCCGGTGGATATTGCAGCTCCCCACCAGGTGCCCTCCCCTGGACATGAACAGGCATCCAAAGCTGACATCTTTGAGGAGTGAGGAGGAAAGCCTCTCTCCAGGAGCAGTATGTTTTCATGGTCTGGGATAGGAGTGGTTTCAAAGGAACATGGGAATGCATGGGCTAAAGAGGGAACTGGCATTTTGTGGACTGAAGCAGTACTATTGAAAGCCTTCTGTGTGACAAAAAACCACTGCCTGGGCAGAGCATTGCCAGGATTCTAGCAAGCAGTAACAGGATGAAATTGGGAAGAAAACACAGCCTGGGAGACAGCCTGAATCATCTGTTTTTGCATAAATTCCATGGTCTTACACACCTGAGTCCACTAGGCAAGGAGTGATCACAATAGCCAGGTTGTGATCCCTAACTAAAGTCAGATGAGGGCTTCCTGAGCACGTAGCCACAGAGCTCATCTGATAATAATGCCAGCGCTTTTTCGTTGGTTGGTTGGTTGGTTTTTGTGAGCCAAACACCACAGCAGCCATTATCCCAGCCTATGTACCCTGAAGACCACCATCCCTATGAGTTCTAGGATCACTTGTCTCCTATCTTAACCTACTGTTAGGTTAGTAGAGTCTATGGAAGAGGAAGTCTGTCTGGGGCCTTGGTAGCCTAAGAAATTCATAGCAGAGATCTCCACATCCAACCCAGAAGGGATGGAGAACAGGCTCTAGGTTAGAGGAGGGCGACAGGAAACACATGTTCAGAGGAAGGAGAAGCGGCTGTTGTATTCCCCCACTCGGGGTCATGGCACCACTGGGCCATACACCATGTTGGAGGGAAGCAGTCCCTTTGCTGGTCTTTGGAACCATTGTTCTCAGTAGGGCAGTATTTGGAATGTGGCCTCCATTCTCAGAAGCCTGGTTCACATGGAGGCGGGCTCCACCAACGCAGAAGCATGGCTCTAACGTGGTATCCGCGCTGGTCAGCCTGTCCTCACTGTGGCCATACTTGAGGAAAATAACTCAGAGGAGGAATCCTAGGCCTTTTTTCTCTGGGATTCATAGCTTTCTCTTTGGTTGTGCACTGAGGCTGTCCATAAAGCTCTAGTGTGTGGCAGTGGAGAGCTCCTCAGCCCTTGCCACAAAGGCATAGACTGGGAGAGAGAGAACGAGGCTGGCAGAGAGGGAGAGAGAGAAAGATGGAGAGGGAGGACCTCTCCTTGGAGAATGAGGATTCAGTGGAGCCAACAGGAACAAGGTACTGTTGCCCAGGGCACAACCCTGTTTAGGTCTTACTCCAACCATGCTCAACCTTTCTTCCAGTCCCTCCCACCCCCCAGTAGTGTATTCATCTTGAATGAGAATTTCATGTTGACATCAGAGCACTCACCATCCAATGCTTCCCTCCAAACCCACCTATGAAGATGGCTCATGTGGGGACTGAATCTTCGGCACAGGAGCCTTTTGTGGGAGATTTCAGATGCAAACCCTAGTGGTGTGCTTTGGCAGATGCAAGAGGACCTGAGATATTCTGGAGTCCAAAGCCTTCTGTAGGAACAGACATTAGGTCTGTTGAAGTGCTCTGCCTAGTTCTTCCTCAGGGAGGACTGTGGAGGCTGTCTTTGTTGGTATTGGTGCTGAATTGGAGAGCTCTCAGGTGTGTGGCTCTGGCCTTTTCTGGCACAGGCTCTCAGATGTTGGCGTGTCCTAGGGAGCACCTCCTGAGTGCCACCTTCTTTTTGTACACCCCTCTCTCCCCAGAGCTGAGGATTCCAGCAGGGGCCAACGTATTTGATGCCAAGAATCCTCACAAAAAATCCAACTTTGTGCTGAGGAAAAGGAGCCTCTCCCAAAAGAATGATGGGTGGATCGAGCCTCAACCTCCCTCTCGTCCTGCAAAGAAGGCTCCTGCCCTCCTGAGGATGCTTGCAAAACCATTCTGTTGCTGTGTGCCTGGGCGGGGCTGAGGCAGCCCAGGAATATTTACATTGATTACTATTTTCTTCAAAGTTTGAATCTATAGTTTGCCATTGTCCTTGACCTTGTTTAGTAACACAGTTGTTACTCTATCCTGTATTTGTTGTTTCCATTAATATATTATTATTATTTTAAAATATATATGTTTTTGTTACCTGATCTACTGTGATGATTTGAGTATACTAAATGTAGCAGTGATTCCTAAAGGACACATCCAAACCAACAGGAAGGAATGCTTCATTCTATCAGCAAGAACCTTGGTTTTTAGGAGTTTGGCAGATGGCATTATCTGAGTCAGTTTTCCAATGGGGGCAATGGAGTATCAGCTATGATGGTACAAACACAAACAAAGACACACAAACACACACAAGAGCACACACACTCACTGAGAGATAGATAGACAGATGGAGTTGGTCTCTGCTGAAATACTTTGGAGACATGGTTCTGATTTCTCCCCTTTTGGAGTATTTTCAATTGCACAAGGTGTCTTGCAAATGAACCCATGTCTGAGGAAGACATGCATGTGTACTTCACATGCCACTTTTCACATAGCAGGAAGGTCATGTAATATTTTTCATGCAGCTGTCTTTTGACTGTGAACCATCCCATGAGGTCAGCTGTGGAATTTTCAACTTGTAGCATCACAATGGGGATCCACTCTTTGGATTTGGGGATATTTCCGATTTTCTTGATTCAGATTGGAATGATATATATATATTAGTTTTTGATGAAAATTCTGCATTTGATGGTAATGAATGCCGTGCATCTAGGAATCTGTAGAGTGCAGACAATGAATGGATGCCTACTGTTGTCTGGACTGGTCTGAAAAGTCCTGTAGCATCTGAGCATGTGTGAGGGCTGTACAGGTCTTGCCAAAAGTCCAGGTCAGATGATCCTGCACAAAGCTGAACTCCTAGTGGTCTCCACAACAGTGTAAGGGCCAAGGAGGAACTCACTTCCACACAGAAGTTGGGAAGCTACCTTATGAAGGTGATCATAGATACGGGATTATTAATATATCCAGGTTGGCATCTATTATTTTTTTAGCTTTTGACTTACGCAGCTGTGGGCATCTTGACAACCATCAACTCCCTGTAAGCACAGACAACTCTATAAGAACCTGAGGATAAATTTCCCTGTGCATGTCCCCTTGTGAAACTGCTTAAGCACCGCCTGGTTTACACACAGGTGGAATTTCTAGGTCAAAGTGTGCATGTTTACTTCTTTGACTAAGCACTGCCAGGTGGCTCTTCTGCATAGCTCTACCTGTGGCCAGGATTGTATTATCTAGCTTTCTAACTTTTGCATGTTGAGTAGATACATAGTGGGAGCACACTGTTTTTGTTGGTATTTTTCTTGGTATCTATTCTGATGCTTTTCACTGGGGGATTTTTTCCTGTGAAAATGGGCTTCCTCTACTTGACCTTATTTTCTTCTTTTTAAAATTTTTTCAATGTGACTTTTTAATTTTAGTTTTATTAAAGACATTGCCCCTTGCTTGCATAGTCTATATCTAAAGCACTAGTCCTTGCTCCAAGGCCCAGCTTGCTCTCAGCTGCCCCAGGAGGGGAACAGTCTTTGGCGGTAGACAAGAGACGCCCCTGCAGGGGGCACAAGTGCTTTGGCCCTCTGGTGTCTTGCCAGCAGTGCTTCCCATGCTCACAGAGGGTTTCAGACACTGAGTCAATGGTCCAGGTGGTCTTTTGTTCAGTCTGATCTCAAATTGAGCTCCTCTGAGAGGTCATATTGAAGTCCTTGTGTGTACCTGATCCATCATTTTAAACAATATTCCAAGTTCACTTTTTGTGTGTACGTGGGTTCTGGGGATTGAACCCAGGGCCTTGAGCCTGTGAGGCAAGTGACCTACCTGAGCTACACCCTCAGAGACCCCTGTAAAAGTATTTCCCCTTTGCCTCGGGGTCTAAGTTGCCAAGGCTGACCTCAAACGTTCCTCTTGCCTCAGCCTCCCTGGTGGCTGGCATGACAGGCATGCACCTGGGACTGTCACACTCGAGCCTGTGATGGGAACTCATGTGCATCTGTCCAGGGCTGAGCATGGTTAGGCAGAGCTGTGCTCCAGGCTCCCTGCAGGGCTGTGGAGGCTTCTGCTGCCCAGCAGCCCTGGTGCCATGGCCAGGGCTCCTCCCAGCCGAGGGCAGGCAGCTGCCCATTGCTGTAGGCTGACCTTATTTTCTTCTTATGGCACTCGTCCGTTCTCTGGAGTATGTTGTATGGTTTGTCCATTAGGAGTCTAACAGGTCCTCTAGAACCTTCAAACAATTAGTAAAATTCCTGAACAGTAAGTGAGCACGCGCAGAAATTGGGCTAATATTTTGGGAAGAACAATGTTGGATGATATATTCATGGCTTGAATATATCATCCAACATGAAGTTATATTTTATTACTTACAAAATAATAAAATAATGAAGCAATACCATGGGCTGAGCTAAAATAGATCCTTAGGATCTTAGGCATTCTGTAATAAATCTGTGTCACTTGAAGTATAGAGTTGATCGACTCTGAGTAATGAAACAGAAGTAAAGGTATCAAAGCCAATGATCATCTGTTTCCAATTTTCTGTGATTTGGTTCAAGTGGTAAAGTGGTGATATTTATTAATAATGGATCGAATAGGTTCATAATTGTTTTAGAGTACAATTAGATGCCTTCAAACTTTAGGCTACATGGGCACATTTGAGAACGGTTCCAGCCATTCTCTCATCCTTTGGGTCATTCCCCTCCTATGTCCTGTGAGACATTTTCTATGTGAGGCTTTAAGAAGAAGAAGAGAATATTCTGTAAAGAAAACCTTGTGATCTGTGCAGTATGAAGTTGAATGGATTCATTCAGAAATCAGAAATTCTATTGAAAGATATTTATTTGCATGAGCCAAATAAAACCTATTTTTAGGCATCCTGGTGAAGACAAGGTTTTATCTTTATGTCTCATTTTCTATGTTTTGTTGTTGTTGTTGTTGTTAGAATGAAATTCATATGTTGCCAGACCATTCTATCAGATGTGTAACTAGATGCCATTTAAATTACCCACTTTTACATGGTAGACAGTTTTTAATGAACACTGCCTGTCTGCACCTTTTTTAAAAACAGGACTGGGATCAGAAGCCCAAATACCAATGGTTAGCTGGAGCATATTTTTCATTTGGCCTATCTGTCAGTATTCCCTGAGGTCATCTGTGCAATCAGCTTCGTTCCTCCTGCTCCCTCACTGGATTTCATAGAAACCATATGCTATGTATGAATCAGGGACACCAATCCCACAACATAGCATTCTTGGAATATCCAAAGTCCCACTTTTCACTTCGCCATGCCTGAGATCAGCAGTAATATTTATCAGCAAATGTGAGATTTTCAAAGATCCAATTCTATGTGCTCCTTTCTCATAGAGCCTTAGGCAGGGATATAGCATACATAAATATTAAGTAAAGTCCATAGTTTTTAAAATGTCATCCATTGAATAGTTGACACATGTCTGAGATACTTTTTATTTTGGAGGAGGTATTATTTAATAGGGAATTCCAACAGCTACCTAATAGTGAAATGAGAAGTCTTGCATCCATTTTATTTTGTTTCTGATGATTTTTATGAGTAAGGGTAAGATACTTCCTTGTTCTGATGCAGATGTTGCCCACTTTTGTGAATGGATGCGGGGTGTCACCTACTACTTGCATATCTGCATATTGGGCTTGACACTGATATCGTACTTGGTAGTTGGCAAAAAGTCAATACTGAAGTTAAGCTCTTGTGTTCTAGCAGCAGAGCTGAAGATCCTTGATGTGCCACCTTCTGCAATCCATGCTGCTCTCTTCATGTTCCTTATTGACTTCCTGGTGATGAGCATCATGGTCTCCTGGTCTTGAGAATGGCCAAGCATTGCTCTGTGAATGTGGAAGATGGGCATGTGGAAGGCTCCAGGGAGGAGGGATCATTGAACATGTACTCGAATCCATGTGCCTGTTGAATGACCAGTTTTTTTATTTTTGGGTTTTAAGGGAGACACTGCCCTAAAACACTTCTGTGCAGCTGGGGATGCAGGCTTCTGCTTCACCTTGCAGGAAGCATTAACGAATCCTTTCCAGAAGACATGAGAAGAGAGAAGTGAGCCTCTGGTATCATGCAGGTTCCTTGCATTGCCCATGGGCTAGAAGAGAGAAGAGTTGCTTCATGAGATTTGATCCCCTTTTTCCTGAAAAGTTCCACACAGAGGTGAGTCCCCAGCATGTTTAGAAATCATTTCAGACACCTTTCTGGACGGAATTGAATCAGAGCCCCTGATGATGTGGAAGAGCTAAAGATGGGTTTGCTATGAATTTTCTATTTCATTCATCAGGGCCTGAGTCAAGTCAGTCATTGTGCTGTCAACACATGAGCTGCTGGTCAAATGTGAGGAAGTGGTCTTGCTTTATGAAAACACCACCCTGATTCAGTGAGCCAGAGGCAGCCTGCAGTCCCTGTTTTCCTGTAAAGGCAGATTGCTGTGGATGGCCTCTGGCCTCGTCATGCAGCCCTGCTCAGAGTAGGGGATTGAGGGACCAGGCAGATCCCTAGTTCCTTTTGACCTTTATTGCCATTTGGCCACCCCAGGGTCCTTGGACTCTACCTGGTCTTCTGGCCTGGGTCAGGGGATGTGAGGTTTGGAATCCCCCTCTGTGGCAGGATCCCAGCCCCCCCAGCCACTTGAGGTCAGCACATCCTTCCCTAATTGTGTTAGAGTTGGAGACTTCTCCCACCCATCCTCATCCATGCTCATCCCACATTTTGTAGCTTGGCACCTGAGGACCTTTATTCATTGACTTACTTGTTAGTGATGATGGTTACTAAGACTAAGTGACTCTTTCAAGTCACATCACTTGCATGGTAGGGCTAGAGCATGGATCTTCCTAATTGATTTCATGGGACTCTCTCATGGAAACTGTGACTGCTTCCTAAACACACACTCTACATTTGGAGTGTCAAAATTCTTGCCACTGCCTCCTTGGCAAGTGTATCTTGTCTTCTACGTGGGAATTTCACAAATATTTTCCTTTGGTTTGTGGAGGTCATGCAGAAGGGATTTCATTTGAAATAGCCCAAACAAGAAATACCAGTTGTCTTTTTCGCACATGGATGTGTGTAGTGAACACCCCTTTCTGTGTGCTTGCATGAGTTACTCCTTTGAATTTGTTGAAGAATGGTTGGCTGGGGAGCAAGTTAACGAGAGATGGATATCAATGGTTGTCAAGTATTCTGACGTGAAGAATGTATTGAGGATGTGAAGGCTTTTCTAGCCAGTTCCTATGGCTCAGTCAGGGATCAGTCAGAGGATTCTGTCTGGTAGACTCTTTGGCACAGATGTCAAAGTGGCCTGGTCTTACCCTGTCCAGGACTGAATGCTGAGCTGGAGTGGGAGCTTCTTGTCATTTCAAGCATTTCCATGAGTCTGTCCTCTGTTCTCTTGTATCCAAGTGGTTTCTAATAGGAAAGCAGAACAAAAATTCAAAGTATGGTGATTGATTATTTTTACCAATGTTATTTCAATCCACTTTGTTTAATACGAAATTACCTTTATGCTAGTAAGATTTCATATGTGAGGAAATAATGAAAATATTGGGGTTAGGGGATGAGAATATGCAAATCAAACATTTTTGAGCACCAAGACCCGTTTTTTGTTTTTGTTTTTGTTTTTTTTTTAACTTAAATAATATTAAGTGCCAGAGGACCACCGCTGCCATTCAGCCTCAACAACCTCCAGGTCCAGCCTCCAGGTGGCCCATTTCACCAGGGTGTGTGGGACCACACTGTCCTGGGATGAGAGAACAGTACCCACGGATGTTGACATCTCACAGAGTAGATATTGCCAGTGACAGTAGGGAGCTATTGGCACATGAGGAAGGGAAGAGCTCTCAGGATGGGAAGAGGGGGCCGCTTCGAGACTCATTGGGTATGGCACGAGGCTGCTGGGTGTGGTGTTGGCCTGGGCCCACTGAGTGGGGCAGATCCGTGGTCTGTGTTTCTGTACGCTCCTCTGTAGCCTGTGTTGGCAGCAGATCAGGGAATTGCGATCAGAAGTGCTCCCAGTAACACAGGCACCAGCCCCCAGAGTGTGTGCCTATCCGTTTCCCCACCTGGCCTGACTTAGTGCCTGTCTTGCCTCAGGGCTGAGACCCTACAATCTCTGATGAGGGTGTCTGTGGTCCAGATCCAACCTGCATGGCCAACATGCTCAGAACTTCAGCTGGGTCCTAGGCTGCTGCAACCAAACTCTCTTAACTGGGTGGCCGACAACAGAGGAAGTGTCTTCCGTTGAGCTCCAGAGGCTCAACACAGTAGGTGTTGGGCTGTCCCAGTGCCATAACCCCTCCCAGGTTTCAAGGGGACTGTCTCCCCAACTCTCCCAGCCCTTGCCCACTCTCCTATTGCTGCCCACGATCTGTGGTTCCCATATGGGCATCCCGCCCTGGCTCCAACCTCACATATCCGGTATCCCCCAGTCTCCCTGGTATCTGGGTCCAGACTCTCTTCTTCCTACAAGAATATCAGAATTTGGATTTGGTCCCAGTTGATGCTGTGTTCCATCATGTGAGCTCTTAGCTTCATCACTGTGCAAAGACTCTTTTCCCACACAAGTTCGCACGACTTTTGGCTGGCTAAGAATTTTCAGGCGACACTTTTCTAATGAGTACACTTTCCTTCCTTCCGATCTCCCACCAGTGAGCATTCCTCGCACCCTTGTCCTAGTTCCTTTATGGCAGTTTCCCTCCTTATGGCTGAGAGGACCTAGTGACCCCTGAATTCACACGTTCTCCTTAATCACCAACACACTGCAGAATTCTCCAGGGGGCCATATATGCTCCTGGAAGTTGGTGTTGGAAATAGTTCTCCATCCATTAATCACTCCCTCACTCACTAATGTCCTTGTGTCCTTGAGAAAGGCTCTCCCTTTCCTGGTTTTCCTGAATAGAAATCCTCTTGCCTCTTGGGTGAATAGGGTTATGGGTTGTGCAGAGGGTGTTGGTCCACTGAGCATCTTAGAGAGTGTCCTTTATGGAGCCTAATGATCCTCACTGGGGAATGAGGCCAGGGTCCTAACTGTGGTTAGTTAGAGAGGGAAAGAAGGACGAGGGAAACTCAGATGTCCCTTCATGGCCCCTGGAGTTAGAGGACTTACCCCTTTGCACCTGGGATCAGGAGACCTCATTTCCTCGAGGACACGCACACTCAGACGTTAATCTTGAGTGTGGGTTCCTTTCTGGGGTCCAGGGCTGTTGTTAGCCACCAGGAATGACAGTGCTCTCCATGCTGAGTGGAGCCATTTTTGCCAGGAAAGAGAGCCCATGGTCACGCCTTGTGCAAAGCATCCCACGCCAGGGGCTCCCATGCCTACATTCCTGTCCTGAAAGGAAGCCACTCAGAGGCAAGGTGGGTCCAACCACCTCCCATGTGTTCACTCATCACTGTGTTCCAGCAGTCACCCCAGTGAACAGTCCTGATGGGATTGGATGTGGCTCAGAATGTCACCCTCATGAGCTCTACCCTGCCACAGCTGCAGTTCTGCAGTGGGAGAAACTCAAAACCTCAAAACACATGCACATGAAAGAAAAGAGCAAGAGCCAGAGCCCAAACAGGCCAGGTGTGGCAAAGACAGCTGGAGTGCCTAGGTTGGGACTCAGAATTATGTCAGTGGGGTGGCATTGCTGCTGGCACCAGCATGATAACCGAGAGCCAGCCCTGCTCATTTTGGGGAGCAGTGTGTTGGGGAAGACAGCAGAAATTGAGAGGCAGGATTGAGTTTGGCCCTAGGAGGAGGTTGGGTAAGAGGCCAGTGTGGGTTGGAGAGCCTGGGCAGATAGACAGAGGCCAGGGCACACCCCAAAGCCTGGAGACTGCCCTTGATGTCCAGGGTTGTGAAACACCACTTCCCCTCTTACTCACAACTGAGAGCATTGATGAGTTCAGTTTGTGTGCGGCTGCATCCAAGGTGGCTCGGCTAGGAACCTCTGTTTCCTTGACTCAGGAGGCTGGGAGTCCAGGCTCCACTGAGGCTCGGCTGGGAGGATCGGAGTCTGAGTTTATGCCTGTGTTCCCTGTAGGATCCATGTTGGCTGAGCCTCAGTGTTTTTGTAATGAGAGGATGGGTGACCGTCATGTCTTTATCACAGGACACACTTGCTAAATGGATTTGTTTGCTCTGAGGAGGAAAGAGAGAGGGGGGAGTGGTGCTGGAGACAGGGATGCAGACAGGGGTCATGGACTTGGCATAACTCAGTCTTGGAGGTGATATCCCATCACCTGTACCCACTTCAATTCCCATGAATCCAGAGGCTGAGCCCCCTTGAGGTGAGGGGTGAACCGGTTCTGGGCAGCAGGATGCTGTGGTACCTCGGAGTCTCTGTGAGACCCCAACACTAGACACACTTGGCCCTTTTGAAATCTTAGGAGAAGCCTTGGGAAGTTGTATGGCAGAGGGGAGCAGCCTCTGCATCTCAGTCCCCTCCAACTTGCCATGGTGTAGAGAGGGAACTGCAGCCACGATGGGACGGACATTGGCCATGTCCCTGTGTGGGACACAGGCCTGATTGAGTTAGGGTGCATTCTTTGTCTCTCCCTTTCTTGTGATTATCCCATCTCTACATTTGTGCTTTAGCCACCTGTGAGTCCCATCTCTGGTTTCAGAGAGAACAGAGGGTGTTATGGGCCAATAGACACAATAAGCCCTAGAGATTAGATGCTACCCTACTTTCCAGAAAAGACTGGGCACACCATGAGTTGCACAATGATGGGACCAGGGTCCAAAAGCTGCTGAGAGGGAAGGACTGGTTGTGAATGCATTTTTGAAGGCTCCAAGCTGGAACTCTAGTGGCACCAAGCAGGGCAGATGCTGGTGGGGATGTTTGGGTAGTTGTTGGTGAACACCTGCGCACCTGAGATGGGTAGGCATGGAGGAGAAATCGGCAGCCCATAGGGCTGTTGAAAGTGGTCTTATGTGAAAAGAGGCTCAGGTATGGGCACAGGAAATGACATCATTGCCTTGACAATGGATCAAACAGAACATGGAACCCTGGTATCCAGGCACCCACTTCACTGACCAAGCCATCCGAGCTCACTTGGTTGGAGCCACTGGAGGGAGAAGGATGTTCTCCTGTGGTTGCAGACAATGCCGAGCCTCAGGCTCCCAGGAATCTCAGGGGGGCCAACTAGCCCTTTTGTGGATACACTGGGTGAGGCTTCATCTTAGACGCCAGAGCCTCTGGCGATTGTCGCAGAGGAGCTCAAGAGTAACAGTGAGTAGCACAGGGCAGGTGAGCCCAGCAGGCCCTCTAGTCTGATCCCTGATGAATGGCCCAGGACTCCTATTCTGACTCTGTGTGTGTGTGTGTGTGTGTGTGTGTGTGTGTGTATGTGTGTGTGTGTTTGTACTGATGGGAACTGTCCCATTGTGCTTTGACTCGAGTGTATTGGCACAAGTCATTTTTCTGTTTGTCACCATTTCCATTTTGAACCCACCATTCTTGGTCCCAACCCAGGGTGAAAATGATCAGAACACGGAGGAGCCCTTCAGGGTTCAGAGCCTTGAACCTTACAGGCAGGACCAGCTTAGGAATGAGCTCCTGCCTGTCATTTGTGGGAGGAACCTACATTTCAGCAGCAACATGGGGTTAATCTCCTGGGATTTCATCCCCACCCAGCAGGTGCTGGATCTCTTGTTCCCAAAACAGCCACCTTCTTCAGTCTTTACTCCTGGTGCCACTCCACATCCTCCAAGGGGACAAGAACCTCAGGTTCTGGATGGATGTTGTAGAATGCCCACAGAGCCAACTGCCAGGCTGGGTGGGGTGCAGTTGCTGGGCTTTGCTGATGTTGTCATCCCCCACAGTTCTTGGAACCTTCTGTGGCAGTGGCATCCAGGACCCCAGCAGCTGTGAGTAGCAGCTCCTCACTGCTTCACTCCAGCGAGCAGGTGGAAGACAGCCGCGTTGTTCACGTCCTCCTAGAGGGACAGAGCCTGAGGGAGACGAAGCGCATCCCGGTAAGCCTGACAGCAGGGCTGCCTCCTGGGTGTCCACACAGTGGAAGGCAGGAGACACAGCCAACCCCAGGGCTATGGTGGGAAATAAAGAAGAGAGAGGTCCGTCTTAAGGGCTTGACCTGAGGAGGGAGAGCATCAGCATGCCCAGCTTCAGTGGTGAGTGGGCCTGTGTATTGTGGGTTTTGCAGGCCAGAAGTGCAGACGGAAGTGCTGTGGACAGATGAAGGCAGAGATATGTCCAGGGTGCAGGCTGCAGTGCCTAGAACTTGGTATTCTCAATGAGTGAAGTTGGAGCAGAGGAGGTGGCAGTGACTTGTCACATGTGTAGGAGGGGATGTGTTCCTGGTGGCAGGGAAGAGAACCTCCTTAGCATGACTAGGTGTAGGAATTTGGGGTCGGGATCACCTGGGGGGTCATGCCAAAGCTTCGGAATGTTAGGCTTTGCATGTATGTAAATACGGAGCTAAAGGGGTTCTTGGCAGAATTTCTATGGATGTGCAGTAGACACGCTAATGCTGCAGGTGTCCAGCTGCAGAGGAGACATGTTCAGTGACTGCCAGTGCTGAGTCAAGTACATCATTACAACCAGACCCGCACCGAGCTTCCAGAGGCCAGGGCCTCTCAAAGCTATCATGAAGCACTCAAGTGCACACTCTTGTATCTGAGTCTGTTTTGTGTCGTGGCAGTCAGGACCCAAATTTTCAGTGCATCTGCCTCTTGCACCCACAAAGGCAGCCTGCATCCCAGATCACACTTGGTGCGCAGATCCCTGGCCCATTGCTCTCATCTCAGTGAGATGAGAGTGTGTCTGTGCATAGGCAGTTTGGTCCTTTGACATGAGTGGAATGTGGCTCCCCAGGGGGAGGGGAGATGGCAGGTACAGGCAGATATTTGTACCAGGATTGTTCTAGTAGCACATTGCAAGAACCCAGGTGGTATATGGAGGACACACTCAGGTAGCAGGATAACAAGATTGTGCCCTTGTATATGTAGCTGAGATTTCTCCTGAATGTTTGACCACAGTCTTCTGGGTAGCTCTTCTAAAAGCCATTCTCTGATGACATTTGTCCCACCCTGATCCAGGTGACCTTTCAGGAGACGGTGACAAGCCTCATCCGCAGGGCCTTGGACCAAAATTTGTTGCAGCATGAGGATGTGGACAACTTTGAGCTGCTGTATATGATGTCTGAGGATGAGAGTAAGTAGGACAATCAGACAGTGGGGAGACATGATCCACAGTGGGCTCAGGATAACTGACAGCCAAGAGAAAGTGGGCCTTGGCCCCAAAATACCAAAGTGTGATGGGCCTGGCGGAGACTCTCAGGGGTTGTGGGTGTTTTGTGGTATAATCCTTGAGTGCCACCTAACAATTCTCTCCACTTCGCTCTGCAGAAATCAAGGTCTCTGACCACTCACTCGTGTGTCTGTCCATGAATCTGGGAATACAATCTTTCATGGTGAGGAAACGCCCCCAGGTCAAGGGAAAGGAGGTAAACACCTACCTTATTCAAGCTGTGCATGTGCTGCCATTCCACTCCGACCTGAGGAAATAAGAAGCCTCAGCACCTGGACATATTTGCTGGAAGCCCATAGAGCCAACTGACAGTCTGGGGTGGCTTTCTGTTTCTGGGTTTGCTGATGTTCCATCCCCCACAGTTCTCAGAATCAACCTGCAAGTCCTCCAGGCCGCTTTCCCACAAGCAGGTGGGAGACACCTGCTTAATTCGTGTCCACTTAGAAACACAAAGTCCAGAGATGGCCAAGAGTGTTCTGGTAAGCCTGGGAGCAGGGGTGTCCCGTGGTGCTTACACCTGGGTGGGGAGCAGACACTGGTCCAATACCATGGACTACTCATGCCCTCTTGAATTTGGAGCTTCTGGATGATCAGGAGGATAGATGGGAATCAAGAAGGGAGAGGTCAGTGTGAAGGGCTGGAGCTGAGATGAGCGAGTGCAGCAGCTTGTCCACTGCCATGTCTGAGGGAGTCTGTGTGTCAGGTGGCAGCATGCAGTCCAGAAGGGCAGGGACAGGTATGGGTGACAGATGAGAATAGGACAGGAACTAGGTTGCAGGTTCCCTTGTATGGGATGCTGACGTCTATGGAGGAGGACAGCAGTGTGAGGTTCTCCATGTTCCTTGAACAAGGAGCTGAGAGAGTCTCTCTGCAGAGTCGATATGGATGTGGAGCAAGCACACTAAATGTCCAGGTAACCCAATGACCACCCTTGCCGGATGAGGTGCCCTCCTACATCCCAGCCAGCACTGAGCCTCTGGAGGCCAGGAGCTCTCGTGGCTATCTTTCAGCTCTCCTGTGGGTGGTCATGTTCCTGGGTCTGTTTTTGGCCCTGGCAATCCAGACCAAAGCCTCTAGGATTTGTGCCTAGGCCATTCCCAATGCCGCCTGCATCCTCGGGCAGACCTGGGATCTTGGAGGCTATTGTCCCATTCCTCCCAACTTGTGGGATGAGATTGCATCTGTATGCAGGTAGTGGGGTCCTTTCACTCCGAGAGGAGTGCAGCTCCACAAAGAGCAATGGCAGGCCCAGGAAGTCCTATGTACAAGGATTGGGCTAGTAGCCTGTGGGAAGAGCCCACACGATGAGCAGGAGGTCAGCCTCGGGTAGTAGGGTCATGGATGTTGCCCTTGTATTTAGAGTGGAGGTGCCTCCAGAATGCCCCTGCCCACTGTCCTTGAGTAGTCACTTCAAGGCCCATTTCCTGAAGGCCTGTCTCCCATGCTGCTCCAGGTGACCTGCCACGATAGGGCTCCTGTCGTCATCCGCAGCGCCCTCGACCTACACTTCCTTACTGAGGAGAATCCAGAGGATTATGAGCTGGGCCAAATCATCTCTCGCCGTCAGAGTAAGTGAGACAATCAGATAGCAGAGAGCAAGGGTCAGGATGTGGACTCAGGTCAACTCTTAGCAACAAAGAGTAGTCTCTGACCCCCAAGAACACTCCAACAGGTGTGTTGGGTTCGTGCACAAAGCCAACTGCACTTCTGCTGGTGGAAGGTCTTGAGGTCCAATGGTATACCCCGGTGGATATTGCGGCTCCCCACCAGGTGCCCTCCCCTGGACATGAACAGGCATCCAAAGCTGACATCTTTGAGGAGTGAGGAGGAAAGCCTCTCTCCAGGAGCAGTATGTTTTCATGGTCTGGGATAGGAGTGGTTTCAAAGGAACATGGGAATGCATGGGCTAAAGAGGGAACTGGCATTTTGTGGACTGAAGCAGTACTATTGAAAGCCTTCTGTGTGACCAAAAAACCACTGCCTGGGCAGAGCATTGCCAGGATTCTAGCAAGCAGTAACAGGATGAAATTGGGAAGAAAACACAGCCTGGGAGACAGCCTGAATCATCTGTTTTTGCATAAATTCCATGGTCTTACGCACCTGAGTCCACTAGGCAAGGAGTGATCACAATAGCCAGGTTGTGATCCCTAACTAAAGTCAGATGAGGGCTTCCTGAGCACGTAGCCACAGAGCTCATCTGATAATAATGCCAGCGCTTTTTCGTTGGTTGGTTGGTTGGTTTTTGTGAGCCAAACACCACAGCAGCCATTATCCCAGCCTATGTACCCTGAAGACCACCATCCCTATGAGTTCTAGGATCACTTGTCTCCTATCTTAACCTACTGTTAGGTTAGTAGAGTCTATGGAAGAGGAAGTCTGTCTGGGGCCTTGGTAGCCTAAGAAATTCATAGCAGAGATCTCCACATCCAACCCAGAAGGGATGGAGAACAGGCTCTAGGTTAGAGGAGGGCGACAGGAAACACATGTTCAGAGGAAGGAGAAGCGGCTGTTGTATTCCCCCACTCGGGGTCATGGCACCACTGGGCCATATGCCATGTTGGAGGGAAGCAGTCCCTTTGCTGGTCTTTGGAACCATTGTTCTCAGTAGGGCAGTATTTGGAATGTGGCCTCCATTCTCAGAAGCCTGGTTCACATGGAGGCGGGCTCCACCAACGCAGAAGCATGGCTCTAACGTGGTATCCGTGCTGGTCAGCCTGTCCTCACTGTGGCCATACTTGAGGAAAATAACTCAGAGGAGGAATCCTAGGCCTTTTTTCTCTGGGTTTCATAGCTTTCTCTTTGGTTGTGCACTGAGGCTGTCCATAAAGCTCTAGTGTGTGGCAGTGGAGAGCTCCTCAGCCCTTGCCACAAAGGCATAGACTGGGAGAGAGAGAACGAGGCTGGCAGAGAGGGAGAGAGAGAAAGATGGAGAGGGAGGACCTCTCCTTGGAGAATGAGGATTCAGTGGAGCCAACAGGAACAAGGTACTGTTGCCCAGGGCACAACCCTGTTTAGGTCTTACTCCAACCATGCTCAACCTTTCTTCCAGTCCCTCCCACCCCCAGTAGTGTATTCATCTTGAATGAGAATTTCATGTTGACATCAGAGCACTCACCATCCAATGCTTCCCTCCAAACCCACCTATGAAGATGGCTCATGTGGGGACTGAATCTTCAGCACAGGAGCCTTTTGTAGGAGATTTCAGATGCAAACCCTAGTGGTGTGCTTTGGCAGATGCAAGAGGACCTGAGATATTCTGGAGTCCAAAGCCTTCGGTAGGAACAGACATTAGGTCTGTTGAAGTGCTCTGCCTAGTTCTTCCTCAGGGAGGACTGTGGAGGCTGTCTTTGTAGGTATTGGTGCTGAATTGGAGAGCTCTCAGGTGTGTGGCTCTGGCCTTTTCTGGCACAGGCTCTCAGATGTTGGCGTGTCCTAGGGAGCACCTCCTGAGTGCCACCTTCTTTTTGTACACCCCTCTCTCCCCAGAGCTGAGGATTCCAGCAGAGGCCAACGTATTTTATGCCAAGAATCCTCACAAAAAATCCAACTTTGTGCTGAGGAAAAGGAGCCTCTCCCAAAAGAATGATGGGTGGATCGAGCCTCAACCTCCCTCTCGTCCTGCAAAGAAGGCTCCTGCCCTCCTGAGGATGCTTGCAAAACCATTCTGTTGCTGTGTGCCTGGGCGCGGCTGAGGCAGCCCAGGAATATTTACATTGATTACTATTTTCTTCAAAGTTTGAATCTATAGTTTGCCATTGTCCTTGACCTTGTTTAGTAACACAGTTGTTACTCTATCCTGTATTTGTTGTTTCCATTAATATATTATTATTATTTTAAAATATATATGTTTTTGTTACCTGATCTACTGTGATGATTTGAGTATACTAAATGTAGCAGTGATTCCTAAAGGACACATCCAAACCAACAGGAAGGAATGTTTCATTCTATCAGCAAGAACTTTGGTTTTTAGGAGTTTGGCAGATGGCATTATCTGAGTCAGTTTTCCAATGGGGGCAATGAAGTATCAGCTATGATGGTACAAACACAAACAAAGACACACAAACACACACAAGAGCACACACACTCACTGAGAGATAGATAGACAGATGGAGTTGGTCTCTGCTGAAATTCTTTGGAGACATGGTTCTGATTTCTCCCCTTTTGGAGTATTTTCAATTGCACAAGGTGTCTTGCAAATGAACCCATGTCTGAGGAAGACATGCATGTGTACTTCACATGCCACTTTTCACATAGCAGGAAGGTCATGTAATATTTTTCATGCAGCTGTCTTTTGACTGTGAACCATCCCATGAGGTCAGCTGTGGAATTTTCAACTTGTAGCATCACAATGGGGATCCACTCTTTGGATTTGGGGATATTTCCGATTTTCTTGATTCAGATTGGAATGATATATATATTAGTTTTTGATGAAAATTCTGCATTTGATAGTAATGAATGTCGTGCATCTAGGAATCTGTAGAGTGCAGACAATGAATGGATGCCTACTGTTGTCTGGACTGGTCTGAAAAGTCCTGTAGCATCTGAGCATGTGTGAGGGCTGTACAGGTCTTGCCAAAAGTCCAGGTCAGATGATCCAGCACAAAGCTGAACTCCTAGTGGTCTCCACAACAGTGTAAGGGCCAAGGAGAAACACACTTCCACACAGAAGTTGGGAAGCTACCTTATGAAGGTGATCATAGATACGGGATTATTAATATATCCAGGTTGGCATCTATTATTTTTTTAGCTTTTGACTTTCGCAGCTGTGGGCATCTTGACAACCATCAACTCCCTGTAAGCACAGACAACTCTATAAGAACCTGAGGATAAATTTCCCTGTGCATGTCCCCTTGTGAAACTGCTTAAGCACCGCCTGGTTTACACACAGGTGGAATTTCTAGGTCAAAGTGTGCATGTTTACTTCTTTGACTAAGCACTGCCAGGTGGCTCTTCTGCATAGCTCTACCTGTGGCCAGGATTGTATTATCTAGCTTTCTAACTTTTGCAGGTTGAGTAGATACATAGTGGGAGCACACTGTTTTTGTTGGTATTTTTCTTGGTATCTATTCTGATGCTTTTCACTGGGGGATTTTGTCCTGTGAAAATGGGCTTCCTCTACTTGACCTTATTTTCTTCTTTTTAAAATTTTTTTCAATGTGACTTTTTAATTTTAGTTTTATTAAAGACATTGCCCCTTGCTTGCATAGTCTATATCTAAAGCACTAGTCCTTGCTGCAAGGCCCAGCTTGCTCTCAGCTGCCCCAGGAGGGGAACAGTCTTTGGCGGTAGACAAGAGACGCCCCTGCAGGGGGCACAAGTGCTTTGGCCCTCTGGTGTCTTGCCAGCAGTGCTTCCCATGCTCACAGAGGGTTTCAGACACTGAGTCAATGGTCCAGGTGGTCTTTTGTTCAGTCTGATCTCAAATTGAGCTCCTCTGAGAGGTCATATTGAAGTCCTTGTGTGTACCTGATCCATCATTTTAAACAATATTCCAAGTTCACTTTTTGTGTGTACGTGGGTTCTGGGGATTGAACCCAGGGCCTTGAGCCTGTGAGGCAAGTGACCTACCTGAGCTACACCCTCAGAGACCCCTGTAAAAGTATTTCCCCTTTGCCTCGGGGTCTAAGTTGCCAAGGCTGACCTCAAACGTTCCTCTTGCCTCAGCCTCCCTGGTGGCTGGCATGACAGGCATGCACCTGGGACTGTCACACTCGAGCCTGTGATGGGAACTCATGTGCATCTGTCCAGGGCTGAGCATGGTTAGGCAGAGCTGTGCTCCAGGCTCCCTGCAGGGCTGTGGAGGCTTCTGCTGCCCAGCAGCCCTGGTGCCATGGCCAGGGCTCCTCCCAGCCGAGGGCAGGCAGCTGCCCATTGCTGTAGGCTGACCTTATTTTCTTCTTATGGCACTCGTCCGTTCTCTGGAGTATGTTGTATGGTTTGTCCATTAGGAGTCTAACAGGTCCTCTAGAACCTTCAAACAATTAGTAAAATTCCTGAACAGTAAGTGAGCACGCGCAGAAATTGGGCTAATATTTTGGGAAGAACAATGTTGGATGATATATTCATGGCTTGAATATATCATCCAACATGAAGTTATATTTTATTACTTACAAAATAATAAAATAATGAAGCAATACCATGGGCTGAGCTAAAATAGATCCTTAGGATCTTAGGCATTCTGTAATAAATCTGTGTCACTTGAAGTATAGAGTTGATCGACTCTGAGTAATGAAACAGAAGTAAAGGTATCAAAGCCAATGATCATCTGTTTCCAATTTTCTGTGATTTGGTTCAAGTGGTAAAGTGGTGATATTTATTAATAATGGATCGAATAGGTTCATAATTGTTTTAGAGTACAATTAGATGCCTTCAAACTTTAGGCTACATGGGCACATTTGAGAACGGTTCCAGCCATTCTCTCATCCTTTGAGTCATTCCCCTCCTATGTCCTGTGAGACATTTTCTATGTGAGGCTTTAAGAAGAAGAAGAGAATATTCTGTAAAGAAAACCTTGTGATCTGTGCAGTATGAAGTTGAATGGATTCATTCAGAAATCAGAAATTCTATTGAAAGGTATTTATTGGCATGAGCCAAATAAAACCTATTTTTAGGCATCCTGGTGAAGACAAGGTTTTATCTTTATGTCTCATTTTCTATGTTTTGTTGTTGTTGTTGTTGTTAGAATGAAATTCATATGTTGCCAGACCATTCTATCAGATGTGTAACTAGATGCCATTTAAATTACCCACTTTTACATGGTAGACAGTTTTTAATGAACACTGCCTGTCTGCACCTTTTTTAAAAACAGGACTGGGATCAGAAGCCCAAATACCAATGGTTAGCCGGAGCATATTTTTCATTTGGCCTATCTGTCAGTATTCCCTGAGGTCATCTGTGCAATCAGCTTCGTTACTCCTGCTCCCTCACTGGATTTCATAGAAACCATATGCTATGTATGAATCAGGGACACCAATCCCACAACATAGCATTCTTGGAATATCCAAAGTCCCACTTTTCACTTCGCCATGCCTGAGATCAGCAGTAATATTTATCAGCAAATGTGAGATTTTCAAAGATCCAATTCTATGTGCTCCTTTCTCATAGAGCCTTAGGCAGGGATATAGCATACATAAATATTAAGTAAAGTCCATAGTTTTTAAAATGTCATCCATTGAATAGTTGACACATGTCTGAGATACTTTTTATTTTGGAGGAGGTATTATTTAATAGGGAATTCCAACAGCTACCTAATAGTGAAATGAGAAGTCTTGCATCCATTTTATTTTGTTTCTGATGATTTTTATGAGTAAGGGTAAGATACTTCCTTGTTCTGATGCAGATGTTGCCCACTTTTGTGAATGGATGCGGGGTGTCACCTACTACTTGCATATCTGCATATTGGGCTTGACACTGCTATCGTACTTGGTAGTTGGCAAAAAGTCAATACTGAAGTTAAGCTCTTGTGTTCTAGCAGCAGAGCTGAAGATCCTTGATGTGCCACCTTCTGCAATCCATGCTGCTCTCTTCATGTTCCTTATTGACTTCCTGGTGATGAGCATCATGGTCTCCTGGTCTTGAGAATGGCCAAGCATTGCTCTGTGAATGTGGAAGATGGGCATGTGGAAGGCTCCAGGGAGGAGGGATCATTGAACATGTACTCGAATCCATGTGCCTGTTGAATGACCTGTTTTTTTATTTTTGGGTTTTAAGGGAGACACTGCCCTAAAACACTTCTGTGCAGCTGGGGATGCAGGCTTCTGCTTCACCTTGCAGGAAGCATTAACGAATCCTTTCCAGAAGACATGAGAAGAGAGAAGTGAGCCTCTGGTATCATGCAGGTTCCTTGCATTGCCCATGGGCTAGAAGAGAGAAGAGTTGCTTCATGAGATTTGATCCCCTTTTTCCTGAAAAGTTCCACACAGAGGTGAGTCCCCAGCATGTTTAGAAATCATTTCAGACACCTTTCTGGACGGAATTGAATCAGAGCCCCTGATGATGTGGAAGAGCTAAAGATGGGTTTGCTATGAATTTTCTATTTCATTCATCAGGGCCTGAGTCAAGTCAGTCATTGTGCTGTCAACACATGAGCTGCTGGTCAAATGTGAGGAAGTGGTCTTGCTTTATGAAAACACCACCCTGATTCAGTGAGCCAGAGGCAGCCTGCAGTCCCTGTTTTCCTGTAAAGGCAGATTGCTGTGGATGGCCTCTGGCCTCGTCATGCAGCCCTGCTCAGAGTAGGGGATTGAGGGACCAGGCAGATCCCTAGTTCCTTTTGACCTTTATTGCCATTGGGCCACCCCAGGGTCCTTGGACTCTACCTGGTCTTCTGGCCTGGGTCAGGGGATGTGAGGTTTGGAATCCCCCTCTGTGGCAGGATCCCAGCCCCCCAGCCACTTGAGGTCAGCACATCCTTCCCTAATTGTGTTAGAGTTGGAGACTTCTCCCACCCATCCTCATCCATGCTCATCCCACATTTTGTAGCTTGGCACCTGAGGACCTTTATTCATTGACTTACTTGTTAGTGATGATGGTTACTAAGACTAAGTGACTCTTTCAAGTCACATCACTTGCATGGTAGGGCTAGAGCATGGATCTTCCTAATTGATTTCATGGGACTCTCTCATGGAAACTGTGACTGCTTCCTAAACACACACTCTACATTTGGAGTGTCAAAATTCTTGCCACTGCCTCCTTGGCAAGTGTATCTTGTCTTCTACGTGGGAATTTCACAAATATTTTCCTTTGGTTTGTGGAGGTCATGCAGAAGGGATTTCATTTGAAATAGCCCAAACAAGAAATACCAGTTGTCTTTTTCGCACATGGATGTGTGTAGTGAACACCCCTTTCTGTGTGCTTGCATGAGTTACTCCTTTGAATTTGTTGAAGAATCGTTGGCTGGGGAGCAAGTTAACGAGAGATGGATATCAATGGTTGTCAAGTATTCTGACGTGAAGAATGTATTGAGGATGTGAAGGCTTTTCTAGCCAGTTCCTATGGCTCAGTCAGGGATCAGTCAGAGGATTCTGTCTGGTAGACTCTTTGGCACAGATGTCAAAGTGGCCTGGTCTTACCCTGTCCAGGACTGAATGCTGAGCTTGAGTGGGAGCTTCTTGTCATTTCAAGCATTTCCATGAGTCTGTCCTCTGTTCTCTTGTATCCAAGTGGTTTCTAATAGGAAAGCAGAACAAAAATTGAAAGTATGGTGATTGATTATTTTTACCAATGTTATTTCAATCCACTTTGTTTAATACGAAATTACCTTTATGCTAGTAAGATTTCATATGTGAGGAAATAATGAAAATATTGGGGTTAGGGGATGAGAATATGCAAATCAAACATTTTTGAGCACCAAGACCCGTTTTTTGTTTTTGTTTTTGTTTTTTTTTAACTTAAATAATATTAAGTGCCAGAGGACCACCTCTGCCATTCAGCCTCAACAACCTCCAGGTCCAGCCTCCAGGTGGCCCATTTCACCAGGGTGTGTGGGACCACACTGTCCTGGGATGAGAGAACAGTACCCATGGATGTTGACATCTCACAGAGTAGATATTGCCAGTGACAGTAGGGAGCTATTGGCACATGAGGAAGGGAAGAGCTCTCAGGATGGGAAGAGGGGGCCGCTTCGAGACTCATTGGGTATGGCACGAGGCTGCTGGGTGTGGTGTTGGCCTGGGCCCACTGAGTGGGGGAGATCCGTGGTCTGTGTTTCTGTACCCTCCTCTGTAGCCTGTGTTGGCAGCAGATCAGGGAATTGCGATCAGAAGTGCTCCCAGTAACACAGGCACCAGCCCCCAGAGTGTGTGCCTATCCGTTTCCCCACCTGGCCTGACTTAGTGCCTGTCTTGCCTCAGGGCTGAGACCCTACAATCTCTGATGAGGGTGTCTGTGGTCCAGATCCAACCTGCATGGCCAAAATGCTCAGACCTTCAGCTGGGTCCTAGGCTGCTGCAACCCAACTCTGTTAACTGGGTGGCCGACAACAGAGGAAGTGTCTTCCGTTGAGCTCCAGAGGCTCAACACAGTAGGTGTTGGGCTGTCCCAGTGCCATAACCCCTCCCAGGTTTCAAGGGGACTGTCTCCCCAACTCTCCCAGCCCTTGCCCACTCTCCTATTGCTGCCCACGATCTGTGGTTCCCATATGGGCATCCCGCCCTGGCTCCAACCTCACATATCCGGTATCCCCCAGTCTCCCTGGTATCTGGGTCCAGACTCTCCTCTTCCTACAAGAATATCAGATATTGGATTTGGTCCCAGTTGATGCTGTGTTCCATCATGTGAGCTCTTAGCTTCATCACTGTGCAAAGACTCTTTTCCCACACAAGTTCGCACGACTTTTGGCTGGCTAAGAATTTTCAGGCGACACTTTTCTAATGAGTACACTTTCCTTCCTTCCGATCTCCCACCAGTGAGCATTCCTCGCACCCTTGTCCTAGTTCCTTTATGGCAGTTTCCCTCCTTATGGCTGAGAGGACCTAGTGACCCCTGAATTCACACGTTCTCCTTAATCACCAACACACTGCAGAATTCTCCAGGGGGCCATATATGCTCCTGGAAGTTGGTGTTGGAAATAGTTCTCCATCCATTAATCACTCCCTCACTCACTAATGTCCTTGTGTCCTTGAGAAAGGCTCTCCCTTTCCTGGTTTTCCTGAATAGAAATCCTCTTGCCTCTTGGGTGAATAGGGTTATGGGTTGTGCAGAGGGTGTTGGTCCACTGAGCATCTTAGAGACTGTCCTTTATGGAGCCTAATGATCCTCACTGGGGAATGAGGCCAGGGTCCTAACTGTGGTTAGTTAGAGAGGGAAAGAAGGACAAGGGAAACTCAGATGTCCCTTCATGGCCCCTGGAGTTAGAGGACTTACCCCTTTGCACCTGGGATCAGGAGACCTCATTTCCTCGAGGACACGCACACTCAGACGTTAATCTTGAGTGTGGGTTCCTTTCTGGGGTCCAGGGCTGTTGTTAGCCACCAGGAATGACAGTGCTCTCCATGCTGAGTGGAGCCATTTTTGCCAGGAAAGAGAGCCCATGGTCATGCCTTGTGCAAAGCATCCCACGCCAGGGGCTCCCATGCCTACATTCCTGTCCTGAAAGGAAGCCACTCAGAGGCAAGGTGGGTCCAACCACCTCCCATGTGTTCACTCATCACTGTGTTCCAGCAGTCACCCCAGTGAACAGTCCTGATGGGATTGGATGTGGCTCAGAATGTCACCCTCATGAGCTCTACCCTGCCACAGCTGCAGTTCTGCAGTGGGAGAAACTCAAAACCTCAAAACACATGCACATGAAAGAAAAGAGCAAGAGCCAGAGCCCAAACAGGCCAGGTGTGGCAAAGACAGCTGGAGTGCCTAGGTTGGGACTCAGAATTATGTCAGTGGGGTGGCATTGCTGCTGGCACCAGCATGATAACCGAGAGCCAGCCCTGCTCATTTTGGGGAGCAGTGTGTTGGGGAAGGCAGCAGAAATTGAGAGGCAGGATTGAGTTTGGCCCTAGGAGGAGGTTGGGTAAGAGGCCAGTGTGGGTTGGAGAGCCTGGGCAGATAGACAGAGGCCAGGGCACACCCCAAAGCCTGGAGACTGCACTTGATGTCCAGGGTTGTGAAACACCACTTCCCCTCTTACTCACAACTGAGAGCAAGGGGCATTGATGAGTTCAGTTTGTGTGCGGCTGCATCCAAGGTGGCTTGGCTAGGAACCTCTGTTTCCTTGACTCAGGAGGCTGGGAGTCCAGGCTCCACTGAGGCTCGGCTGGGAGGATCGGAGTCTGAGTTTATGCCTGTGTTCCCTGTAGGATCCATGTTGGCTGAGCCTCAGTGTTTTTGTAATGAGAGGATGGGTGACCGTCATGTCTTTATCACAGGACACACTTGCTAAATGGATTTGTTTGCTCTGAGGAGGAAAGAGAGAGGGGGGAGTGGTGCTGGAGACAGGGATGCAGACAGGGGTCATGGACTTGGCATAACTCAGTCTTGGAGGTGATATCCCATCACCTGTACCCACTTCAATTCCCATGAATCCAGAGGCTGAGCCCCCTTGAGGTGAGGGTGAACCGGTTCTGGGCAGCAGGATGCTGTGGTACCTCGGAGTCTCTGTGAGACCCCAACACTAGACACACTTAGCCCTTTTGAAATCTTAGGAGAAGCCTTGGGAAGTTGTATGGCAGAGGGGAGCAGCCTCTGCATCTCAGTCCCCTCCAACTTGCCATGGTGTAGAGAGGGAACTGCAGCCACGATGGGACGGACATTGGCCATGTCCCTGTGTGGGACACAGGCCTGATGGAGTTAGGGTGCATTCTTTGTCTCTCCCTTTCTTGTGATTATCCCATCTCTACATTTGTGCTTTAGCCACCTGTGAGTCCCATCTCTGGTTTCAGAGAGAACAGAGGGTGTTATGGGCCAATAGACACAATAAACCCTAGAGATTAGATGCTACCCTACTTTCCAGAAAAGACTGGGCACACCATGAGTTGCACAATGATGGGACCAGGGTCCAAAAGCTGCTGAGAGGGAAGGACTGGTTGTGAATGCATTTTTGAAGGCTCCAAGCTGGAACTCTAGTGGCACCAAGCAGGGCAGATGCTGGTGGGGATATTTGGGTAGTTGTTGGTGAACACCTGCGCACCTGAGATGGGTAGGCATGGAGGAGAAATCGGCAGCCCATAGGGCTGTTGAAAGTGGTCTTATGTGAAAAGAGGCTCAGGTATGGGCCAGGAAATGACATCATTGCCTTGACAATGGATCAAACAGAACATGGAACCCTGGTATCCAGGCACCCACTTCACTGACCAAGCCATCCGAGCTCACTTGGTTGGAGCCACTGGAGGGAGAAGGATGTTCTCCTGTGGTTGCAGACAATGCCGAGCCTCAGGCTCCCAGGAATCTCAGGGGGGCCAACTAGCCCTTTTGTGGATACACTGGGTGAGGCTTCATCTTAGACGCCAGAGCCTCTGGCGATTGTCGCAGAGGAGCTCAAGAGTAACAGTGAGTAGCACAGGGCAGGTGAGCCCAGCAGGCCCTCTAGTCTGATCCCTGATGAATGGCCCAGGACTCCTATTCTGACTCTGTGTGTGTGTGTGTGTGTGTGTGTGTGTGTGTGTGTGTGTGTGTGTGTTTGTACTGATGGGAACTGTCCCATTGTGCTTTGACTCTAGTGTATTGGCACAAGTCATTTTTCTGTTTGTCACCAATTCCATTTTGAACCCACCATTCTTGGTCCCAACCCAGGGTGAAAATGATCAGAACACGGAGGAGCCCTTCAGGGTTCAGAGCCTTGAACCTTACAGGCAGGACCAGCTTAGGAATGAGCTCCTGCCTGTCATTTGTGGGAGGAACCTACATTTCAGCAGCAACATGGGGTTAATCTCCTGGGATTTCATCCCCACCCAGCAGGTGCTGGATCTCTTGTTCCCAAAACAGCCACCTTCTTCAGTCTTTACTCCTGGTGCCACTCCACATCCTCCAAGGGGACAAGAACCTCAGGTTCTGGATGGATGTTGTAGAATGCCCACAGAGCCAACTGCCAGGCTGGGTGGGGTGCAGTTGCTGGGCTTTGCTGATGTTGTCATCCCCCACAGTTCTTGGAACCTTCTGTGGCAGTGGCATCCAGGACCCCAGCAGCTGTGAGTAGCAGCTCCTCACTGCTTCACTCCAGTGAGCAGGTGGAAGACAGCCGCGTTGTTCACGTCCTCCTAGAGGGACAGAGCCTGAGGGAGACAAAGCGCATCCCGGTAAGCCCGACAGCAGGGCTGCCTCCTGGGTGTCCACACAGTGGAAGGCAGGAGACACAGCCAACCCCAGGGCTATGGTGGGAAATAAAGAAGAGAGAGGTCCGTCTTAAGGGCTTGACCTGAGGAGGGAGAGCATCAGCATGCCCAGCTTCAGTGGTGAGTGGGCCTGTGTATTGTGGGTTTTGCAGGCCAGAAGTGCAGACGGAAGTGCTGTGGACAGATGAAGGCAGAGATATGTCCAGGGTGCAGGCTGCAGTGCCTAGAACTTGGTATTCTCAATGAGTGAAGTTGGAGCAGAGGAGGTGGCAGTGACTTGTCACATGTGTAGGAGGGGATGTGTTCCTGGTGGCAGGGAAGAGAACCTCCTTAGCATGACTAGGTGTAGGAATTTGGGGTCGGGATCACCTGGGGGGTCATGCCAAAGCTTCGGAATGTTAGGCTTTGCATGTATGTAAATACGGAGCTAAAGGGGTTCTTGGCAGAATTTCTATGGATGTGCAGTAGACACGCTAATGCTGCAGGTGTCCAGCTGCAGAGGAGACATGTTCAGTGACTGCCAGTGCTGAGTCAAGTACATCATGACAACCAGACCCGCACCGAGCTTCCAGAGGCCAGGGCCTCTCAAAGCTATCATGAAGCACTCAAGTGCACACTCTTGTATCTGAGTCTGTTTTGTGTCATGGCAGTCAGGACCCAAGTTTTCAGTGCATCTGCCTCTTCCACCCACAAAGGCAGCCTGCATCCCAGATCACACTTGGTGCGCAGATCCCTGGCCCATTGCTCTCATCTAGTGAGATGAGAGTGTGTCTGTGCATAGGCAGTTTGGTCCTTTGACATGAGTGGAATGTGGCTCCCCAGGGGGAGGGGAGATGGCAGGTACAGGCAGATATTTGTACCAGGATTGTTCTAGTAGCACATTGCAAGAACCCAGGTGGTATATGGAGGACACACTCAGGTAGCAGGATAACAAGATTGTGCCCTTGTATATGTAGCTGAGATTTCTCCTGAATGTTTGACCACAGTCTTCTGGGTAGCTCTTCTAAAAGCCATTCTCTGATGACATTTGTCCCACCCTGATCCAGGTGACCTTTCAGGAGACGGTGACAAGCCTCATCCGCAGGGCCTTGGACCAAAATTTGTTGCAGCATGAGGATGTGGACAACTTTGAGCTGCTGTATATGATGTCTGAGGATGAGAGTAAGTAGGACAATCAGACAGTGGGGAGACATGATCCACAGTGGGCTCAGGATAACTGACAGCCAAGAGAAAGTGGGCCTTGGCCCCAAAATACCAAAGTGTGATGGGCCTGGCGGAGACTCTCAGGGGTTGTGGGTGTTTTGTGGTATAATCCTTGAGTGCCACCTAACAATTCTCTCCACTTCGCTCTGCAGAAATCAAGGTCTCTGACCACTCACTCGTGTGTCTGTCCATGAATCTGGGAATACAATCTTTCATGGTGAGGAAACGCCCCCAGGTCAAGGGAAAGGAGGTAAACACCTACCTTATTCAAGCTGTGCATGTGCTGCCATTCCACTCCGACCTGAGGAAATAAGAAGCCTCAGCACCTGGACATATTTGCTGGAAGCCCATAGAGCCAACTGACAGTCTGGGGTGGCTTTCTGTTTCTGGGTTTGCTGATGTTCCATCCCCCACAGTTCTCAGAATCAACCTGCAAGTCCTCCAGGCCGCTTTCCCACAAGCAGGTGGGAGACACCTGCTTAATTCGTGTCCACTTAGAAACACAAAGTCCAGAGATGGCCAAGAGTGTTCTGGTAAGCCTGGGAGCAGGGGTGTCCCGTGGTGCTTACACCTGGGTGGGGAGCAGACACTGGTCCAATACCATGGACTACTCATGCCCTCTTGAATTTGGAGCTTCTGGATGATCAGGAGGATAGATGGGAATCAAGAAGGGAGAGGTCAGTGTGAAGGGCTGGAGCTGAGATGAGCGAGTGCAGCAGCTTGTCCACTGCCATGTCTGAGGGAGTCTGTGTGTCAGGTGGCAGCATGCAGTCCAGAAGGGCAGGGACAGGTATGGGTGACAGATGAGAATAGGACAGGAACTAGGTTGCAGGTTCCCTTGTATGGGATGCTGACGTCTATGGAGGAGGACAGCAGTGTGAGGTTCTCCATGTTCCTTGAACAAGGAGCTGAGAGAGTCTCTCTGCAGAGTCGATATGGATGTGGAGCAAGCACACTAAATGTCCAGGTAACCCAATGACCACCCTTGCCGGATGAGGTGCCCTCCTACATCCCAGCCAGCACTGAGCCTCTGGAGGCCAGGAGCTCTCGTGGCTATCTTTCAGCTCTCCTGTGGGTGGTCATGTTCCTGGGTCTGTTTTTGGCCCTGGCAATCCAGACCAAAGCCTCTAGGATTTGTGCCTAGGCCATTCCCAATGCCGCCTGCATCCTCGGGCAGACCTGGGATCTTGGAGGCTATTGTCCCATTCCTCCCAACTTGTGGGATGAGATTGCATCTGTATGCAGGTAGTGGGGTCCTTTCACTCCGAGAGGAGTGCAGCTCCACAAAGAGCAATGGCAGGCCCAGGAAGTCCTATGTACAAGGATTGGGCTAGTAGCCTGTGGGAAGAGCCCACACGATGAGCAGGAGGTCAGCCTCGGGTAGTAGGGTCATGGATGTTGCCCTTGTATTTAGAGTGGAGGTGCCTCCAGAATGCCCCTGCCCACTGTCCTTGAGTAGTCACTTCAAGGCCCATTTCCTGAAGGCCTGTCTCCCATGCTGCTCCAGGTGACCTGCCACGATAGGGCTCCTGTCGTCATCCGCAGCGCCCTCGACCTACACTTCCTTACTGAGGAGAATCCAGAGGATTATGAGCTGGGCCAAATCATCTCTCGCCGTCAGAGTAAGTGAGACAATCAGATAGCAGAGAGCAAGGGTCAGGATGTGGACTCAGGTCAACTCTTAGCAACAAAGAGTAGTCTCTGACCCCCAAGAACACTCCAACAGGTGTGTTGGGTTCGTGCACAAAGCCAACTGCACTTCTGCTGGTGGAAGGTCTTGAGGTCCAATGGTATACCCCGGTGGATATTGCGGCTCCCCACCAGGTGCCCTCCCCTGGACATGAACAGGCATCCAAAGCTGACATCTTTGAGGAGTGAGGAGGAAAGCCTCTCTCCAGGAGCAGTATGTTTTCATGGTCTGGGATAGGAGTGGTTTCAAAGGAACATGGGAATGCATGGGCTAAAGAGGGAACTGGCATTTTGTGGACTGAAGCAGTACTATTGAAAGCCTTCTGTGTGACCAAAAAACCACTGCCTGGGCAGAGCATTGCCAGGATTCTAGCAAGCAGTAACAGGATGAAATTGGGAAGAAAACACAGCCTGGGAGACAGCCTGAATCATCTGTTTTTGCATAAATTCCATGGTCTTACGCACCTGAGTCCACTAGGCAAGGAGTGATCACAATAGCCAGGTTGTGATCCCTAACTAAAGTCAGATGAGGGCTTCCTGAGCACGTAGCCACAGAGCTCATCTGATAATAATGCCAGCGCTTTTTCGTTGGTTGGTTGGTTGGTTTTTGTGAGCCAAACACCACAGCAGCCATTATCCCAGCCTATGTACCCTGAAGACCACCATCCCTATGAGTTCTAGGATCACTTGTCTCCTATCTTAACCTACTGTTAGGTTAGTAGAGTCTATGGAAGAGGAAGTCTGTCTGGGGCCTTGGTAGCCTAAGAAATTCATAGCAGAGATCTCCACATCCAACCCAGAAGGGATGGAGAACAGGCTCTAGGTTAGAGGAGGGCGACAGGAAACACATGTTCAGAGGAAGGAGAAGCGGCTGTTGTATTCCCCCACTCGGGGTCATGGCACCACTGGGCCATATGCCATGTTGGAGGGAAGCAGTCCCTTTGCTGGTCTTTGGAACCATTGTTCTCAGTAGGGCAGTATTTGGAATGTGGCCTCCATTCTCAGAAGCCTGGTTCACATGGAGGCGGGCTCCACCAACGCAGAAGCATGGCTCTAACGTGGTATCCGTGCTGGTCAGCCTGTCCTCACTGTGGCCATACTTGAGGAAAATAACTCAGAGGAGGAATCCTAGGCCTTTTTTCTCTGGGTTTCATAGCTTTCTCTTTGGTTGTGCACTGAGGCTGTCCATAAAGCTCTAGTGTGTGGCAGTGGAGAGCTCCTCAGCCCTTGCCACAAAGGCATAGACTGGGAGAGAGAGAACGAGGCTGGCAGAGAGGGAGAGAGAGAAAGATGGAGAGGGAGGACCTCTCCTTGGAGAATGAGGATTCAGTGGAGCCAACAGGAACAAGGTACTGTTGCCCAGGGCACAACCCTGTTTAGGTCTTACTCCAACCATGCTCAACCTTTCTTCCAGTCCCTCCCACCCCCCAGTAGTGTATTCATCTTGAATGAGAATTTCATGTTGACATCAGAGCACTCACCATCCAATGCTTCCCTCCAAACCCACCTATGAAGATGGCTCATGTGGGGACTGAATCTTCAGCACAGGAGCCTTTTGTAGGAGATTTCAGATGCAAACCCTAGTGGTGTGCTTTGGCAGATGCAAGAGGACCTGAGATATTCTGGAGTCCAAAGCCTTCGGTAGGAACAGACATTAGGTCTGTTGAAGTGCTCTGCCTAGTTCTTCCTCAGGGAGGACTGTGGAGGCTGTCTTTGTAGGTATTGGTGCTGAATTGGAGAGCTCTCAGGTGTGTGGCTCTGGCCTTTTCTGGCACAGGCTCTCAGATGTTGGCGTGTCCTAGGGAGCACCTCCTGAGTGCCACCTTCTTTTTGTACACCCCTCTCTCCCCAGAGCTGAGGATTCCAGCAGAGGCCAACGTATTTTATGCCAAGAATCCTCACAAAAAATCCAACTTTGTGCTGAGGAAAAGGAGCCTCTCCCAAAAGAATGATGGGTGGATCGAGCCTCAACCTCCCTCTCGTCCTGCAAAGAAGGCTCCTGCCCTCCTGAGGATGCTTGCAAAACCATTCTGTTGCTGTGTGCCTGGGCGGGGCTGAGGCAGCCCAGGAATATTTACATTGATTACTATTTTCTTCAAAGTTTGAATCTATAGTTTGCCATTGTCCTTGACCTTGTTTAGTAACACAGTTGTTACTCTATCCTGTATTTGTTGTTTCCATTAATATATTATTATTATTTTAAAATATATATGTTTTTGTTACCTGATCTACTGTGATGATTTGAGTATACTAAATGTAGCAGTGATTCCTAAAGGACACATCCAAACCAACAGGAAGGAATGTTTCATTCTATCAGCAAGAACTTTGGTTTTTAGGAGTTTGGCAGATGGCATTATCTGAGTCAGTTTTCCAATGGGGGCAATGAAGTATCAGCTATGATGGTACAAACACAAACAAAGACACACAAACACACACAAGAGCACACACACTCACTGAGAGATAGATAGACAGATGGAGTTGGTCTCTGCTGAAATACTTTGGAGACATGGTTCTGATTTCTCCCCTTTTGGAGTATTTTCAATTGCACAAGGTGTCTTGCAAATGAACCCATGTCTGAGGAAGACATGCATGTGTACTTCACATGCCACTTTTCACATAGCAGGAAGGTCATGTAATCTTTTTCATGCAGCTGTCTTTTGACTGTGAACCATCCCATGAGGTCAGCTGTGGAATTTTCAACTTGTAGCATCACAATGGGGATCCACTCTTTGGATTTGGGGATTTTTCCGATTTTCTTGATTCAGATTGGAATGATATATATATTAGTTTTGATGAAAATTCTGCATTTGATAGTAATGAATGTCGTGCATCTAGGAATCTGTAGAGTGCAGACAATGAATGGATGCCTACTGTTGTCTGGACTGGTCTGAAAAGTCCTGTAGCATCTGAGCATGTGTGAGGGCTGTACAGGTCTTGCCAAAAGTCCAGGTCAGATGATCCAGCACAAAGCTGAACTCCTAGTGGTCTCCACAACAGTGTAAGGGCCAAGGAGAAACACACTTCCACACAGAAGTTGGGAAGCTACCTTATGAAGGTGATCATAGATACGGGATTATTAATATATCCAGGTTGGCATCTATTATTTTTTTAGCTTTTGACTTTCGCAGCTGTGGGCATCTTGACAACCATCAACTCCCTGTAAGCACAGACAACTCTATAAGAACCTGAGGATAAATTTCCCTGTGCATGTCCCCTTGTGAAACTGCTTAAGCACCGCCTGGTTTACACACAGGTGGAATTTCTAGGTCAAAGTGTGCATGTTTACTTCTTTGACTAAGCACTGCCAGGTGGCTCTTCTGCATAGCTCTACCTGTGGCCAGGATTGTATTATCTAGCTTTCTAACTTTTGCAGGTTGAGTAGATACATAGTGGGAGCACACTGTTTTTGTTGGTATTTTTCTTGGTATCTATTCTGATGCTTTTCACTGGGGGATTTTTTCCTGTGAAAATGGGCTTCCTCTACTTGACCTTATTTTCTTCTTTTTAAAATTTTTTTCAATGTGACTTTTTAATTTTAGTTTTATTAAAGACATTGCCCCTTGCTTGCATAGTCTATATCTAAAGCACTAGTCCTTGCTCCAAGGCCCAGCTTGCTCTCAGCTGCCCCAGGAGGGGAACAGTCTTTGGCGGTAGACAAGAGACGCCCCTGCAGGGGGCACAAGTGCTTTGGCCCTCTGGTGTCTTGCCAGCAGTGCTTCCCATGCTCACAGAGGGTTTCAGACACTGAGTCAATGGTCCAGGTGGTCTTTTGTTCAGTCTGATCTCAAATTGAGCTCCTCTGAGAGGTCATATTGAAGTCCTTGTGTGTACCTGATCCATCATTTTAAACAATATTCCAAGTTCACTTTTTGTGTGTACGTGGGTTCTGGGGATTGAACCCAGGGCCTTGAGCCTGTGAGGCAAGTGACCTACCTGAGCTACACCCTCAGAGACCCCTGTAAAAGTATTTCCCCTTTGCCTCGGGGTCTAAGTTGCCAAGTCTGACCTCAAACGTTCCTCTTTCCTCAGCCTCCCTGGTGGCTGGCATGACAGGCATGCACCTGGGACTGTCACACTCGAGCCTGTGATGGGAACTCATGTGCATCTGTCCAGGGCTGAGCATGGTTAGGCAGAGCTGTGCTCCAGGCTCCCTGCAGGGCTGTGGAGGCTTCTGCTGCCCAGCAGCCCTGGTGCCATGGCCAGGGCTCCTCCCAGCCGAGGGCAGGCAGCTGCCCATTGCTGTAGGCTGACCTTATTTTCTTCTTATGGCACTCGTCCGTTCTCTGGAGTATGTTGTATGGTTTGTCCATTAGGAGTCTAACAGGTCCTCTAGAACCTTCAAACAATTAGTAAAATTCCTGAACAGTAAGTGAGCACGCGCAGAAATTGGGCTAATATTTTGGGAAGAACAATGTTGGATGATATATTCATGGCTTGAATATATCATCCAACATGAAGTTATATTTTATTACTTACAAAATAATAAAATAATGAAGCAATACCATGGGCTGAGCTAAAATAGATCCTTAGGATCTTAGGCATTCTGTAATAAATCTGTGTCACTTGAAGTATAGAGTTGATCGACTCTGAGTAATGAAACAGAAGTAAAGGTATCAAAGCCAATGATCATCTGTTTCCAATTTTCTGTGATTTGGTTCAAGTGGTAAAGTGGTGATATTTATTAATAATGGATCGAAAAGGTTCATAATTGTTTTAGAGTACAATTAGATGCCTTCAAACTTTAGGCTACATGGGCACATTTGAGAACGGTTCCAGCCATTCTCTCATCCTTTGAGTCATTCCCCTCCTATGTCCTGTGAGACATTTTCTATGTGAGGCTTTAAGAAGAAGAAGAGAATATTCTGTAAAGAAAACCTTGTGATCTGTGCAGTATGAAGTTGAATGGATTCATTCATAAATCAGAAATTCTATTGAAAGGTATTTATTGGCATGAGCCAAATAAAACCTATTTTTAGGCATCCTGGTGAAGACAAGGTTTTATCTTTATGTCTCATTTTCTATGTTTTGTTGTTGTTGTTGTTGTTAGAATGAAATTCATATGTTGCCAGACCATTCTATCAGATGTGTAACTAGATGCCATTTAAATTACCCACTTTTACATGGTAGACAGTTTTTAATGAACACTGCCTGTCTGCACCTTTTTTAAAAACAGGACTGGGATCAGAAGCCCAAATACCAATGGTTAGCCGGAGCATATTTTTCATTTGGCCTATCTGTCAGTATTCCCTGAGGTCATCTGTGCAATCAGCTTCGTTACTCCTGCTCCCTCACTGGATTTCATAGAAACCATATGCTATGTATGAATCAGGGACACCAAGCCCACAACATAGCATTCTTGGAATATCCAAAGTCCCACTTTTCACTTCGCCATGCCTGAGATCAGCAGTAATATTTATCAGCAAATGTGAGATTTTCAAAGATCCAATTCTATGTGCTCCTTTCTCATAGAGCCTTAGGCAGGGATATAGCATACATAAATATTAAGTAAAGTCCATAGTTTTTAAAATGTCATCCATTGAATAGTTGACACATGTCTGAGATACTTTTTATTTTGGAGGAGGTATTATTTAATAGGGAATTCCAACAGCTACCTAATAGTGAAATGAGAAGTCTTGCATCCATTTTATTTTGTTTCTGATGATTTTTATGAGTAAGGGTAAGATTCTTCCTTGTTCTGATGCAGATGTTGCCCACTTTTGTGAATGGATGCGGGGTGTCACCTACTACTTGCATATCTGCATATTGGGCTTGACACTGCTATCGTACTTGGTAGTTGGCAAAAAGTCAATACTGAAGTTAAGCTCTTGTGTTCTAGCAGCAGAGCTGAAGATCCTTGATGTGCCACCTTCTGCAATCCATGCTGCTCTCTTCATGTTCCTTATTGACTTCCTGGTGATGAGCATCATGGTCTCCTGGTCTTGAGAATGGCCAAGCATTGCTCTGTGAATGTGGAAGATGGGCATGTGGAAGGCTCCAGGGAGGAGGGATCATTGAACATGTACTCGAATCCATGTGCCTGTTGAATGACCTGTTTTTTTATTTTTGTGTTTTAAGGGAGACACTGCCCTAAAACACTTCTGTGCAGCTGGGGATGCAGGCTTCTGCTTCACCTTGCAGGAAGCATTAACGAATCCTTTCCAGAAGACATGAGGAGAGAGAAGTGAGCCTCTGGTATCATGCAGGTTCCTTGCATTGCCCATGGGCTAGAAGAGAGAAGAGTTGCTTCATGAGATTTGATCCCCTTTTTCCTGAAAAGTTCCACACAGAGGTGAGTCCCCAGCATGTTTAGAAATCATTTCAGACACCTTTCTGGACGGAATTGAATCAGAGCCCCTGATGATGTGGAAGAGCTAAAGATGGGTTTGCTATGAATTTTCTATTTCATTCATCAGGGCCTGAGTCAAGTCAGTCATTGTGCTGTCAACACATGAGCTGCTGGTCAAATGTGAGGAAGTGGTCTTGCTTTATGAAAACACCACCCTGATTCAGTGAGCCAGAGGCAGCCTGCAGTCCCTGTTTTCCTGTAAAGGCAGATTGCTGTGGATGGCCTCTGGCCTCGTCATGCAGCCCTGCTCAGAGTAGGGGATTGAGGGACCAGGCAGATCCCTAGTTCCTTTTGACCTTTATTGCCATTGGGCCACCCCAGGGTCCTTGGACTCTACCTGGTCTTCTGGCCTGGGTCAGGGGATGTGAGGTTTGGAATCCCCCTCTGTGGCAGGATCCCAGCCCCCCAGCCACTTGAGGTCAGCACATCCTTCCCTAATTGTGTTAGAGTTGGAGACTTCTCCCACCCATCCTCATCCATGCTCATCCCACATTTTGTAGCTTGGCACCTGAGGACCTTTATTCATTGACTTAGTTGTTAGTGATGATGGTTACTAAGACTAAGTGACTCTTTCAAGTCACATCACTTGCATGGTAGGGCTAGAGCATGGATCTTCCTAATTGATTTCATGGGACTCTCTCATGGAAACTGTGACTGCTTCCTAAACACACACTCTACATTTGGAGTGTCAAAATTCTTGCCACTGCCTCCTTGGCAAGTGTATCTTGTCTTCTACGTGGGAATTTCACAAATATTTTCCTTTGGTTTGTGGAGGTCATGCAGAAGGGATTTCATTTGAAATAGCCCAAACAAGAAATACCAGTTGTCTTTTTCGCACAGGGATGTGTGTAGTGAACACCCCTTTCTGTGTGCTTGCATGAGTTACTCCTTTGAATTTGTTGAAGAATGGTTGGCTGGGGAGCAAGTTAACGAGAGATGGATATCAATGGTTGTCAAGTATTCTGACGTGAAGAATGTATTGAGGATGTGAAGGCTTTTCTAGCCAGTTCCTATGGCTCAGTCAGGGATCAGTCAGAGGATTCTGTCTGGTAGACTCTTTGGCACAGATGTCAAAGTGGCCTGGTCTTACCCTGTCCAGGACTGAATGCTGAGCTTGAGTGGGAGCTTCTTGTCATTTCAAGCATTTCCATGAGTCTGTCCTCTGTTCTCTTGTATCCAAGTGGTTTCTAATAGGAAAGCAGAACAAAAATTGAAAGTATGGTGATTGATTATTTTTACCAATGTTATTTCAATCCACTTTGTTTAATACGAAATTACCTTTATGCTAGTAAGATTTCATATGTGAGGAAATAATGAAAATATTGGGGTTAGGGGATGAGAATATGCAAATCAAACATTTTTGAGCACCAAGACCCGTTTTTTGTTTTTGTTTTTTTTTTTTTTTTTTTTAACTTAAATAATATTAAGTGCCAGAGGACCACCTCTGCCATTCAGCCTCAACAACCTCCAGGTCCAGCCTCCAGGTGGCCCATTTCACCAGGGTGTGTGGGACCACACTGTCCTGGGATGAGAGAACAGTACCCACGGATGTTGACATCTCACAGAGTAGATATTGCCAGTGACAGTAGGGAGCTATTGGCACATGAGGAAGGGAAGAGCTCTCAGGATGGGAAGAGGGGGCCGCTTCGAGACTCATTGGGTATGGCACGAGGCTGCTGGGTGTGGTGTTGGCCTGGGCCCACTGAGTGGGGCAGATCCGTGGTCTGTGTTTCTGTACCCTCCTCTGTAGCCTGTGTTGGCAGCAGATCAGGGAATTGCGATCAGAAGTGCTCCCAGTAACACAGGCACCAGCCCCCAGAGTGTGTGCCTATCCGTTTCCCCACCTGGCCTGACTTAGTGCCTGTCTTGCCTCAGGGCTGAGACCCTACAATCTCTGATGAGGGTGTCTGTGGTCCAGATCCAACCTGCATGGCCAACATGCTCAGACCTTCAGCTGGGTCCTAGGCTGCTGCAACCCAACTCTCTTAACTGGGTGGCCGACAACAGAGGAAGTGTCTTCCGTTGAGCTCCAGAGGCTCAACACAGTAGGTGTTGGGCTGTCCCAGTGCCATAACCCCTCCCAGGTTTCAAGGGGACTGTCTCCCCAACTCTCCCAGCCCTTGCCCACTCTCCTATTGCTGCCCACGATCTGTGGTTCCCATATGGGCATCCCGCCCTGGCTCCAACCTCACATATCCGGTATCCCCCAGTCTCCCTGGTATCTGGGTCCAGACTCTCCTCTTCCTACAAGAATATCAGATATTGGATTTGGTCCCAGTTGATGCTGTGTTCCATCATGTGAGCTCTTAGCTTCATCACTGTGCAAAGACTCTTTTCCCACACAAGTTCGCACGACTTTTGGCTGGCTAAGAATTTTCAGGCGACACTTTTCTAATGAGTACACTTTCCTTCCTTCCGATCTCCCACCAGTGAGCATTCCTCGCACCCTTGTCCTAGTTCCTTTATGGCAGTTTCCCTCCTTATGGCTGAGAGGACCTAGTGACCCCTGAATTCACACGTTCTCCTTAATCACCAACACACTGCAGAATTCTCCAGGGGGCCATATATGCTCCTGGAAGTTGGTGTTGGAAATAGTTCTCCATCCATTAATCACTCCCTCACTCACTAATGTCCTTGTGTCCTTGAGAAAGGCTCTCCCTTTCCTGGTTTTCCTGAATAGAAATCCTCTTGCCTCTTGGGTGAATAGGGTTATGGGTTGTGCAGAGGGTGTTGGTCCACTGAGCATCTTAGAGACTGTCCTTTATGGAGCCTAATGATCCTCACTGGGGAATGAGGCCAGGGTCCTAACTGTGGTTAGTTAGAGAGGGAAAGAAGGACAAGGGAAACTCAGATGTCCCTTCATGGCCCCTGGAGTTAGAGGACTTACCCCTTTGCACCTGGGATCAGGAGACCTCATTTCCTCGAGGACACGCACACTCAGACGTTAATCTTGAGTGTGGGTTCCTTTCTGGGGTCCAGGGCTGTTGTTAGCCACCAGGAATGACAGTGCTCTCCATGCTGAGTGGAGCCATTTTTGCCAGGAAAGAGAGCCCATGGTCACGCCTTGTGCAAAGCATCCCACGCCAGGGGCTCCCGTGCCTACATTCCTGTCCTGAAAGGAAGCCACTCAGAGGCAAGGTGGGTCCAACCACCTCCCATGTGTTCACTCATCACTGTGTTCCAGCAGTCACCCCAGTGAACAGTCCTGATGGGATTGGATGTGGCTCAGAATGTCACCCTCATGAGCTCTACCCTGCCACAGCTGCAGTTCTGCAGTGGGAGAAACTCAAAACCTCAAAACACATGCACATGAAAGAAAAGAGCAAGAGCCAGAGCCCAAACAGGCCAGGTGTGGCAAAGACAGCTGGAGTGCCTAGGTTGGGACTCAGAATTATGTCAGTGGGGTGGCATTGCTGCTGGCACCAGCATGATAACCGAGAGCCAGCCCTGCTCATTTTGGGGAGCAGTGTGTTGGGGAAGGCAGCAGAAATTGAGAGGCAGGATTGAGTTTGGCCCTAGGAGGAGGTTGGGTAAGAGGCCAGTGTGGGTTGGAGAGCCTGGGCAGATAGACAGAGGCCAGGGCACACCCCAAAGCCTGGAGACTGCCCTTGATGTCCAGGGTTGTGAAACACCACTTCCCCTCTTACTCACAACTGAGAGCATTGATGAGTTCAGTTTGTGTGCGGCTGCATCCAAGGTGGCTTGGCTAGGAACCTCTGTTTCCTTGACTCAGGAGGCTGGGAGTCCAGGCTCCACTGAGGCTCGGCTGGGAGGATCGGAGTCTGAGTTTATGCCTGTGTTCCCTGTAGGATCCATGTTGGCTGAGCCTCAGTGTTTTTGTAATGAGAGGATGGGTGACCGTCATGTCTTTATCACAGGACACACTTGCTAAATGGATTTGTTTGCTCTGAGGAGGAAAGAGAGAGGGGGGAGTGGTGCTGGAGACAGGGATGCAGACAGGGGTCATGGACTTGGCATAACTCAGTCTTGGAGGTGATATCCCATCACCTGTACCCACTTCAATTCCCATGAATCCAGAGGCTGAGCCCCCTTGAGGTGAGGGGTGAACCGGTTCTGGGCAGCAGGATGCTGTGGTACCTCGGAGTCTCTGTGAGACCCCAACACTAGACACACTTGGCCCTTTTGAAATCTTAGGAGAAGCCTTGGGAAGTTGTATGGCAGAGGGGAGCAGCCTCTGCATCTCAGTCCCCTCCAACTTGCCATGGTGTAGAGAGGGAACTGCAGCCACGATGGGACGGACATTGGCCATGTCCCTGTGTGGGACACAGGCCTGATGGAGTTAGGGTGCATTCTTTGTCTCTCCCTTTCTTGTGATTATCCCATCTCTACATTTGTGCTTTAGCCACCTGTGAGTCCCATCTCTGGTTTCAGAGAGAACAGAGGGTGTTATGGGCCAATAGACACAATAAACCCTAGAGATTAGATGCTACCCTACTTTCCAGAAAAGACTGGGCACACCATGAGTTGCACAATGATGGGACCAGGGTCCAAAAGCTGCTGAGAGGGAAGGACTGGTTGTGAATGCATTTTTGAAGGCTCCAAGCTGGAACTCTAGTGGCACCAAGCAGGGCAGATGCTGGTGGGGATGTTTGGGTAGTTGTTGGTGAACACCTGCGCACCTGAGATGGGTAGGCATGGAGGAGAAATCGGCAGCCCATAGGGCTGTTGAAAGTGGTCTTATGTGAAAAGAGGCTCAGGTATGGGCACAGGAAATGACATCATTGCCTTGACAATGGATCAAACAGAACATGGAACCCTGGTATCCAGGCACCCACTTCACTGACCAAGCCATCCGAGCTCACTTGGTTGGAGCCACTGGAGGGAGAAGGATGTTCTCCTGTGGTTGCAGACAATGCCGAGCCTCAGGCTCCCAGGAATCTCAGGGGGGCCAACTAGCCCTTTTGTGGATACACTGGGTGAGGCTTCATCTTAGACGCCAGAGCCTCTGGCGATTGTCGCAGAGGAGCTCAAGAGTAACAGTGAGTAGCACAGGGCAGGTGAGCCCAGCAGGCCCTCTAGTCTGATCCCTGATGAATGGCCCAGGACTCCTATTCTGACTCTGTGTGTGTGTGTGTGTGTGTGTGTGTGTGTGTGTGTTTGTACTGATGGGAACTGTCCCATTGTGCTTTGACTCTAGTGTATTGGCACAAGTCATTTTTCTGTTTGTCACCAATTCCATTTTGAACCCACAATTCTTGGTCCCAACCCAGGGTGAAAATGATCAGAACACGGAGGAGCCCTTCAGGGTTCAGAGCCTTGAACCTTACAGGCAGGACCAGCTTAGGAATGAGCTCCTGCCTGTCATTTGTGGGAGGAACCTACATTTCAGCAGCAACATGGGGTTAATCTCCTGGGATTTCATCCCCACCCAGCAGGTGCTGGATCTCTTGTTCCCAAAACAGCCACCTTCTTCAGTCTTTACTCCTGGTGCCACTCCACATCCTCCAAGGGGACAAGAACCTCAGGTTCTGGATGGATGTTGTAGAATGCCCACAGAGCCAACTGCCAGGCTGGGTGGGGTGCAGTTGCTGGGCTTTGCTGATGTTGTCATCCCCCACAGTTCTTGGAACCTTCTGTGGCAGTGGCATCCAGGACCCCAGCAGCTGTGAGTAGCAGCTCCTCACTGCTTCACTCCAGCGAGCAGGTGGAAGACAGCCGCGTTGTTCACGTCCTCCTAGAGGGACAGAGCCTGAGGGAGACAAAGCGCATCCCGGTAAGCCCGACAGCAGGGCTGCCTCCTGGGTGTCCACACAGTGGAAGGCAGGAGACACAGCCAACCCCAGGGCTATGGTGGGAAATAAAGAAGAGAGAGGTCCGTCTTAAGGGCTTGACCTGAGGAGGGAGAGCATCAGCATGCCCAGCTTCAGTGGTGAGTGGGCCTGTGTATTGTGGGTTTTGCAGGCCAGAAGTGCAGACGGAAGTGCTGTGGACAGATGAAGGCAGAGATATGTCCAGGGTGCAGGCTGCAGTGCCTAGAACTTGGTATTCTCAATGAGTGAAGTTGGAGCAGAGGAGGTGGCAGTGACTTGTCACATGTGTAGGAGGGGATGTGTTCCTGGTGGCAGGGAAGAGAACCTCCTTAGCATGACTAGGTGTAGGAATTTGGGGTCGGGATCACCTGGGGGGTCATGCCAAAGCTTCGGAATGTTAGGCTTTGCATGTATGTAAATACGGAGCTAAAGGGGTTCTTGGCAGAATTTCTATGGATGTGCAGTAGACACGCTAATGCTGCAGGTGTCCAGCTGCAGAGGAGACATGTTCAGTGACTGCCAGTGCTGAGTCAAGTACATCATGACAACCAGACCCGCACCGAGCTTCCAGAGGCCAGGGCCTCTCAAAGCTATCATGAAGCACTCAAGTGCACACTCTTGTATCTGAGTCTGTTTTGTGTCATGGCAGTCAGGACCCAAGTTTTCAGTGCATCTGCCTCTTCCACCCACAAAGGCAGCCTGCATCCCAGATCACACTTGGTGCGCAGATCCCTGGCCCATTGCTCTCATCTAGTGAGATGAGAGTGTGTCTGTGCATAGGCAGTTTGGTCCTTTGACATGAGTGGAATGTGGCTCCCCAGGGGGAGGGGAGATGGCAGGTACAGGCAGATATTTGTACCAGGATTGTTCTAGTAGCACATTGCAAGAACCCAGGTGGTATATGGAGGACACACTCAGGTAGCAGGATAAGAAGATTGTGCCCTTGTATATGTAGCTGAGATTTCTCCTGAATGTTTGACCACAGTCTTCTGGGTAGCTCTTCTAAAAGCCATTCTCTGATGACATTTGTCCCACCCTGATCCAGGTGACCTTTCAGGAGACGGTGACAAGCCTCATCCGCAGGGCCTTGGACCAAAATTTGTTGCAGCATGAGGATGTGGACAACTTTGAGCTGCTGTATATGATGTCTGAGGATGAGAGTAAGTAGGACAATCAGACAGTGGGGAGACATGATCCAGAGTGGGCTCAGGATAACTGACAGCCAAGAGAAAGTGGGCCTTGGTCCCAAAATACCAAAGTGTGATGGGCCTGGCGGAGACTCTCAGGGGTTGTGGGTGTTTTGTGGTATAATCCTTGAGTGCCACCTAACAATTCTCTCCACTTCGCTCTGCAGAAATCAAGGTCTCTGACCACTCACTCGTGTTTCTGTCCATGAATCTGGGAATACAATCTTTCATGGTGAGGAAACGCCCCCAGGTCAAGGGAAAGGAGGTAAACACCTACCTTATTCAAGCTGTGCATGTGCTGCCATTCCACTCCGACCTGAGGAAATAAGAAGCCTCAGCACCTGGACATATTTGCTGGAAGCCCATAGAGCCAACTGACAGTCTGGGGTGGCTTTCTGTTTCTGGGTTTGCTGATGTTCCATCCCCCACAGTTCTCAGAATCAACCTGCAAGTCCTCCAGGCCGCTTTCCCACAAGCAGGTGGGAGACACCTGCTTAATTCGTGTCCACTTAGAAACACAAAGTCCAGAGATGGCCAAGAGTGTTCTGGTAAGCCTGGGAGCAGGGGTGTCCCGTGGTGCTTACACCTGGGTGGGGAGCAGACACTGGTCCAATACCATGGACTACTCATGCCCTCTTGAATTTGGAGCTTCTGGATGATCAGGAGGATAGATGGGAATCAAGAAGGGAGAGGTCAGTGTGAAGGGCTGGAGCTGAGATGAGCGAGTGCAGCAGCTTGTCCACTGCCATGTCTGAGGGAGTCTGTGTGTCAGGTGGCAGCATGCAGTCCAGAAGGGCAGGGACAGGTATGGGTGACAGATGAGAATAGGACAGGAACTAGGTTGCAGGTTCCCTTGTATGGGATGCTGACGTCTATGGAGGAGGACAGCAGTGTGAGGTTCTCCATGTTCCTTGAACAAGGAGCTGAGAGAGTCTCTCTGCAGAGTCGATATGGATGTGGAGCAAGCACACTAAATGTCCAGGTAACCCAATGACCACCCTTGCCGGATGAGGTGCCCTCCTACATCCCAGCCAGCACTGAGCCTCTGGAGGCCAGGAGCTCTCGTGGCTATCTTTCAGCTCTCCTGTGTGTGGTCATGTTCCTGGGTCTGTTTTTGGCCCTGGCAATCCAGACCAAAGCCTCTAGGTTTTGTGCCTAGGCCATTCCCAATGCCGCCTGCATCCTCGGGCAGACCTGGGATCTTGGAGGCTATTGTCCCATTCCTCCCAACTTGTGGGATGAGATTGCATCTGTATGCAGGTAGTGGGGTCCTTTCACTCCGAGAGGAGTGCAGCTCCACAAAGAGCAATGGCAGGCCCAGGAAGTCCTATGTACAAGGATTGGGCTAGTAGCCTGTGGGAAGAGCCCACACGATGAGCAGGAGGTCAGCCTCGGGTAGTAGGGTCATGGATGTTGCCCTTGTATTTAGAGTGGAGGTGCCTCCAGAATGCCCCTGCCCACTGTCCTTGAGTAGTCACTTCAAGGCCCATTTCCTGAAGGCCTGTCTCCCATGCTGCTCCAGGTGACCTGCCACGATAGGGCTCCTGTCGTCATCCGCAGCGCCCTCGACCTACACTTCCTTACTGAGGAGAATCCAGAGGATTATGAGCTGGGCCAAATCATCTCTCGCCGTCAGAGTAAGTGAGACAATCAGATAGCAGAGAGCAAGGGTCAGGATGTGGACTCAGGTCAACTCTTAGCAACAAAGAGTAGTCTCTGACCCCCAAGAACACTCCAACAGGTGTGTTGGGTTCGTGCACAAAGCCAACTGCACTTCTGCTGGTGGAAGGTCTTGAGGTCCAATGGTATACCCCGGTGGATATTGCGGCTCCCCACCAGGTGCCCTCCCCTGGACATGAACAGGCATCCAAAGCTGACATCTTTGAGGAGTGAGGAGGAAAGCCTCTCTCCAGGAGCAGTATGTTTTCATGGTCTGGGATAGGAGTGGTTTCAAAGGAACATGGGAATGCATGGGCTAAAGAGGGAACTGGCATTTTGTGGACTGAAGCAGTACTATTGAAAGCCTTCTGTGTGACCAAAAAACCACTGCCTGGGCAGAGCATTGCCAGGATTCTAGCAAGCAGTAACAGGATGAAATTGGGAAGAAAACACAGCCTGGGAGACAGCCTGAATCATCTGTTTTTGCATAAATTCCATGGTCTTACGCACCTGAGTCCACTAGGCAAGGAGTGATCACAATAGCCAGGTTGTGATCCCTAACTAAAGTCAGATGAGGGCTTCCTGAGCACGTAGCCACAGAGCTCATCTGATAATAATGCCAGCGCTTTTTCGTTGGTTGGTTGGTTGGTTTTTGTGAGCCAAACACCACAGCAGCCATTATCCCAGCCTATGTACCCTGAAGACCACCATCCCTATGAGTTCTAGGATCACTTGTCTCCTATCTTAACCTACTGTTAGGTTAGTAGAGTCTATGGAAGAGGAAGTCTGTCTGGGGCCTTGGTAGCCTAAGAAATTCATAGCAGAGATCTCCACATCCAACCCAGAAGGGATGGAGAACAGGCTCTAGGTTAGAGGAGGGCGACAGGAAACACATGTTCAGAGGAAGGAGAAGCGGCTGTTGTATTCCCCCACTCGGGGTCATGGCACCACTGGGCCATACACCATGTTGGAGGGAAGCAGTCCCTTTGCTGGTCTTTGGAACCATTGTTCTCAGTAGGGCAGTATTTGGAATGTGGCCTCCATTCTCAGAAGCCTGGTTCACATGGAGGCGGGCTCCACCAACGCAGAAGCATGGCTCTAACGTGGTATCCGCGCTGGTCAGCCTGTCCTCACTGTGGCCATACTTGAGGAAAATAACTCAGAGGAGGAATCCTAGGCCTTTTTTCTCTGGGTTTCATAGCTTTCTCTTTGGTTGTGCACTGAGGCTGTCCATAAAGCTCTAGTGTGTGGCAGTGGAGAGCTCCTCAGCCCTTGCCACAAAGGCATAGACTGGGAGAGAGAGAACGAGGCTGGCAGAGAGGGAGAGAGAGAAAGATGGAGAGGGAGGACCTCTCCTTGGAGAATGAGGATTCAGTGGAGCCAACAGGAACAAGGTACTGTTGCCCAGGGCACAACCCTGTTTAGGTCTTACTCCAACCATGCTCAACCTTTCTTCCAGTCCCTCCCACCCCCCAATAGTGTATTCATCTTGAATGAGAATTTCATGTTGACATCAGAGCACTCACCATCCAATGCTTCCCTCCAAACCCACCTATGAAGATGGCTCATGTGGGAGATTTCAGATGCAAACCCTAGTTGTGTGCTTTGGCAGATGCAAGAGGACCTGAGATATTCTGGAGTCCAAAGCCTTTGGTAGGAACAGACATTAGGTCTGTTGAAGTGCTCTGCCTAGTTCTTCCTCAGGGAGGACTGTGGAGGCTGTCTTTGTTGGTATTGGTGCTGAATTGGAGAGCTCTCAGGTGTGTGGCTCTGGCCTTTTCTGGCACAGGCTCTCAGATGTTGGCGTGTCCTAGGGAGCACCTCCTGAGTGCCACCTTCTTTTTGTACACCCCTCTCTCTCCAGAGCTGAGGATTCCAGCAGAGGCCAACGTATTTTATGCCAAGAATCCTCACAAAAAATCCAACTTTGTGCTGAGGAAAAGGAGCCTCTCCCAAAAGAATGATGGGTGGATCGAGCCTCAACCTCCCTCTCGTCCTGCAAAGAAGGCTCCTGCCCTCCTGAGGATGCTTGCAAAACCATTCTGTTGCTGTGTGCCTGGGCGGGGCTGAGGCAGCCCAGGAATATTTACATTGATTACTATTTTCTTCAAAGTTTGAATCTATAGTTTGCCATTGTCCTTGACCTTGTTTAGTAACACAGTTGTTACTCTATCCTGTATTTGTTGTTTCCATTAATATATTATTATTATTTTAAAATATATATGTTTCTGTTACCTGATCTACTGTGATGATTTGAGTATACTAAATGTAGCAGTGATTCCTAAAGGACACATCCAAACCAACAGGAAGGAATGTTTCATTCTATCAGCAAGAACTTTGGTTTTTAGGAGTTTGGCAGATGGCATTATCTGAGTCAGTTTTCCAATGGGGGCAATGAAGTATCAGCTATGATGGTACAAACACAAACAAAGACACACAAACACACACAAGAGCACACACACTCACTGAGAGATAGATAGACAGATGGAGTTGGTCTCTGCTGAAATACTTTGGAGACATGGTTCTGATTTCTCCCCTTTTGGAGTATTTTCAATTGCACAAGGTGTCTTGCAAATGAACCCATGTCTGAGGAAGACATGCATGTGTACTTCACATGCCACTTTTCACATAGCAGGAAGGTCATGTAATATTTTTCATGCAGCTGTCTTTTGACTGTGAACCATCCCATGAGGTCAGCTGTGGAATTTTCAACTTGTAGCATCACAATGGGGATCCACTCTTTGGATTTGGGGATATTTCCGATTTTCTTGATTCAGATTGGAATGATATATATATTAGTTTTTGATGAAAATTCTGCATTTGATTGTAATGAATGTCGTGCATCTAGGAATCTGTAGAGTGCAGACAATGAATGGATGCCTACTGTTGTCTGGACTGGTCTGAAAAGTCCTGTAGCATCTGAGCATGTGTGAGGGCTGTACAGGTCTTGCCAAAAGTCCAGGTCAGATGATCCTGCACAAAGCTGAACTCCTAGTGGTCTCCACAACAGTGTAAGGGCCAAGGAGAAACACACTTCCACACAGAAGTTGGGAAGCTACCTTATGAAGGTGATCATAGATACGGGATTATTAATATATCCAGGTTGGCATCTATTATTTTTTTAGCTTTTGACTTTCGCAGCTGTGGGCATCTTGACAACCATCAACTCCCTGTAAGCACAGACAACTCTATAAGAACCTGAGGATAAATTTCCCTGTGCATGTCCCCTTGTGAAACTGCTTAAGCACCGCCTGGTTTACACACAGGTGGAATTTCTAGGTCAAAGTGTGCATGTTTACTTCTTTGACTAAGCACTGCCAGGTGGCTCTTCTGCATAGCTCTACCTGTGGCCAGGATTGTATTATCTAGCTTTCTAACTTTTGCATGTTGAGTAGATACATAGTGGGAGCACACTGTTTTTGTTGGTATTTTTCTTGGTATCTATTCTGATGCTTTTCACTGGGGGATTTTTTCCTGTGAAAATGGGCTTCCTCTACTTGACCTTATTTTCTTCTTTTTAAAATTATTTCAATGTGACTTTTTAATTTTAGTTTTATTAAAGACATTGCCCCTTGCTTGCATAGTCTATATCTAAAGCACTAGTCCTTGCTCCAAGGCCCAGCTTGCTCTCAGCTGCCCCAGGAGGGGAACAGTCTTTGGCGGTAGACAAGAGACGCCCCTGCAGGGGGCACAAGTGCTTTGGCCCTCTGGTGTCTTGCCAGCAGTACTTCCCATGCTCACAGAGGGTTTCAGACACTGAGTCAATGGACCAGGTGGTCTTTTGTTCAGTCTGATCTCAAATTGAGCTCCTCTGAAAGGTCATATTGAAGTCCTTGTGTGTACCTGACCCATCATTTTAAACAATATTCCAAGTTCACTTTTTGTGTGTACGTGGGTTCTGGGGATTGAACCCAGGGCCTTGAGCCTGTGAGGCAAGTGACCTACCTGAGCTACACCCTCAGAGACCCCTGTAAAAGTATTTCCCCTTTGCCTCGGGGTCTAAGTTGCCAAGGCTGACCTCAAACGTTCCTCTTGCCTCAGCCTCCCTGGTGGCTGGCATGACAGGCATGCACCTGGGACTGTCACACTCGAGCCTGTGATGGGAACTCATGTGCATCTGTCCAGGGCTGAGCATGGTTAGGCAGAGCTGTGCTCCAGGCTCCCTGCAGGGCTGTGGAGGCTTCTGCTGCCCAGCAGCCCTGGTGCCATGGCCAGGGCTCCTCCCAGCCGAGGGCAGGCAGCTGCCCATTGCTGTAGGCTGACCTTATTTTCTTCTTATGGCACTCGTCCGTTCTCTGGAGTATGTTGTATGGTTTGTCCATTAGGAGTCTAACAGGTCCTCTAGAACCTTCAAACAATTAGTAAAATTCCTGAACAGTAAGTGAGCGCGCGCAGAAATTGGGCTAATATTTTGGGAAGAACAATGTTGGATGATATATTCATGGCTTGAATATATCATCCAACATGAAGTTATATTTTATTACTTACAAAATAATAAAATAATGAAGCAATACCATGGGCTGAGCTAAAATAGATCCTTAGGATCTTAGGCATTCTGAAATAAATCTGTGTCACTTGAAGTATAGAGTTGATCGACTCTGAGTAATGAAACAGAAGTAAAGGTATCAAAGCCAATGATCATCTGTTTCCAATTTTCTGTGATTTGGTTCAAGTGGTAAAGTGGTGATATTTATTAATAATGGATCGAATAGGTTCATAATTGTTTTAGAGTACAATTAGATGCCTTCAAACTTTAGGCTACATGGGCACATTTGAGAACGGTTCCAGCCATTCTCTCATCCTTTGGGTCATTCCCCTCCTATGTCCTGTGAGACATTTTCTATGTGAGGCTTTAAGAAGAAGAAGAGAATATTCTGTAAAGAAAACCTTGTGATCTGTGCAGTATGAAGTTGAATGGATTCATTCAGAAATCAGAAATTCTATTGAAAGATATTTATTGGCATGAGCCAAATAAAACCTATTTTTAGGCATCCTGGTGAAGACAAGGTTTTATCTTTATGTCTCATTTTCTATGTTTTGTTGTTGTTGTTGTTGTTAGAATGAAATTCATATGTTGCCAGACCATTCTATCAGATGTGTAACTAGATGCCATTTAAATTACCCACTTTTACATGGTAGACAGTTTTTAATGAACACTGCCTGTCTGCACCTTTTTTAAAAACAGGACTGGGATCAGAAGCCCAAATACCAATGGTTAGCTGGAGCATATTTTTCATTTGGCCTATCTGTCAGTATTCCCTGAGGTCATCTGTGCAATCAGCTTCGTTACTCCTGCTCCCTCACTGGATTTCATAGAAACCATATGCTATGTATGAATCAGGGACACCAAGCCCACAACATAGCATTCTTGGAATATCCAAAGTCCCACTTTTCACTTCGCCATGCCTGAGATCAGCAGTAATATTTATCAGCAAATGTGAGATTTTCAAAGATCCAATTCTATGTGCTCCTTTCTCATAGAGCCTTAGGCAGGGATATAGCATACATAAATATTAAGTAAAGTCCATAGTTTTTAAAATGTCATCCATTGAATAGTTGACACATGTCTGAGATACTTTTTATTTTGGAGGAGGTATTATTTAATAGGGAATTCCAACAGCTACCTAATAGTGAAATGAGAAGTCTTGCATCCATTTTATTTTGTTTCTGATGATTTTTATGAGTAAGGGTAAGATACTTCCTTGTTCTGATGCAGATGTTGCCCACTTTTGTGAATGGATGCGGGGTGTCACCTACTACTTGCATATCTGCATATTGGGCTTGACACTGCTATCGTACTTGGTAGTTGGCAAAAAGTCAATACTGAAGTTAAGCTCTTGTGTTCTAGCAGCAGAGCTGAAGATCCTTGATGTGCCACCTTCTGCAATCCATGCTGCTCTCTTCATGTTCCTTATTGACTTCCTGGTGATGAGCATCATGGTCTCCTGGTCTTGAGAATGGCCAAGCATTGCTCTGTGAATGTGGAAGATGGGCATGTGGAAGGCTCCAGGGAGGAGGGATCATTGAACATGTACTCGAATCCATGTGCCTGTTGAATGACCTGTTTTTTTTATTTTTGGGTTTTAAGGGAGACACTGCCCTAAAACACTTCTGTGCAGCTGGGGATGCAGGCTTCTGCTTCACCTTGCAGGAAGCATTAACGAATCCTTTCCAGAAGACATGAGAAGAGAGAAGTGAGCCTCTGGTATCATGCAGGTTCCTTGCATTGCCCATGGGCTAGAAGAGAGAAGAGTTGCTTCATGAGATTTGATCCCCTTTTTCCTGAAAAGTTCCACACAGAGGTGAGTCCCCAGCATGTTTAGAAATCATTTCAGACACCTTTCTGGACGGAATTGAATCAGAGCCCCTGATGATGTGGAAGAGCTAAAGATGGGTTTGCTATGAATTTTCTATTTCATTCATCAGGGCCTGAGTCAAGTCAGTCATTGTGCTGTCAACACATGAGCTGCTGGTCAAATGTGAGGAAGTGGTCTTGCTTTATGAAAACACCACCCTGATTCAGTGAGCCAGAGGCAGCCTGCAGTCCCTGTTTTCCTGTAAAGGCAGATTGCTGTGGATGGCCTCTGGCCTCGTCATGCAGCCCTGCTCAGAGTAGGGGATTGAGGGACCAGGCAGATCCCTAGTTCCTTTTGACCTTTATTGCCATTGGGCCACCCCAGGGTCCTTGGACTCTACCTGGTCTTCTGGCCTGGGTCAGGGGATGTGAGGTTTGGAATCCCCCTCTGTGGCAGGATCCCAGCCCCCCAGCCACTTGAGGTCAGCACATCCTTCCCTAATTGTGTTAGAGTTGGAGACTTCTCCCACCCATCCTCATCCATGCTCATCCCACATTTTGTAGCTTGGCACCTGAGGACCTTTATTCATTGACTTAGTTGTTAGTGATGATGGTTACTAAGACTAAGTGACTCTTTCAAGTCACATCACTTGCATGGTAGGGCTAGAGCATGGATCTTCCTAATTGATTTCATGGGACTCTCTCATGGAAACTGTGACTGCTTCCTAAACACACACTCTACATTTGGAGTGTCAAAATTCTTGCCACTGCCTCCTTGGCAAGTGTATCTTGTCTTCTACGTGGGAATTTCACAAATATTTTCCTTTGGTTTGTGGAGGTCATGCAGAAGGGATTTCATTTGAAATAGCCCAAACAAGAAATACCAGTTGTCTTTTTCGCACATGGATGTGTGTAGTGAACACCCCTTTCTGTGTGCTTGCATGAGTTACTCCTTTGAATTTGTTGAAGAATGGTTGGCTGGGGAGCAAGTTAACGAGAGATGGATATCAATGGTTGTCAAGTATTCTGACGTGAAGAATGTATTGAGGATGTGAAGGCTTTTCTAGCCAGTTCCTATGGCTCAGTCAGGGATCAGTCAGAGGAATCTGTCTGGTAGACTCTTTGGCACAGATGTCAAAGTGGCCTGGTCTTACCCTGTCCAGGACTGAATGCTGAGCTTGAGTGGGAGCTTCTTGTCATTTCAAGCATTTCCATGAGTCTGTCCTCTGTTCTCTTGTATCCAAGTGGTTTCTAATAGGAAAGCAGAACAAAAATTGAAAGTATGGTGATTGATTATTTTTACCAATGTTATTTCAATCCACTTTGTTTAATACGAAATTACCTTTATGCTAGTAAGATTTCATATGTGAGGAAATAATGAAAATATTGGGGTTAGGGGATGAGAATATGCAAATCAAACATTTTTGAGCACCAAGACCCGTTTTTTTGTTTTTGTTTTTGTTTTTTTTTTAACTTAAATAATATTAAGTGCCAGAGGACCACCGCTGCCATTCAGCCTCAACAACCTCCAGGTCCAGCCTCCAGGTGGCCCATTTCACCAGGGTGTGTGGGACCACACTGTCCTGGGATGAGAGAACAGTACCCACGGATGTTGACATCTCACAGAGTAGATATTGCCAGTGACAGTAGGGAGCTATTGACACATGAGGAAGGGAAGAGCTCTCAGGATGGGAAGAGGGGGCCGCTTCGAGACTCATTGGGTATGGCACGAGGCTGCTGGGTGTGGTGTTGGCCTGGGCCCACTGAGTGGGGCAGATCCGTGGTCTGTGTTTCTGTACGCTCCTCTGTAGCCTGTGTTGGCAGCAGATCAGGGAATTGCGATCAGAAGTGCTCCCAGTAACACAGGCACCAGCCCCCAGAGTGTGTGCCTATCCGTTTCCCCACCTGGCCTGACTTAGTGCCTGTCTTGCCTCAGGGCTGAGACCCTACAATCTCTGATGAGGGTGTCTGTGGTCCAGATCCAACCTGCATGGCCAACATGCTCAGACCTTCAGCTGGGTCCTAGGCTGCTGCAACCAAACTCTGTTAACTGGGTGGCCGACAACAGAGGAAGTGTCTTCCGTTGAGCTCCAGAGGCTCAACACAGTAGGTGTTGGGCTGTCCCAGTGCCATAACCCCTCCCAGGTTTCAAGGGGACTGTCTCCCCAACTCTCCCAGCCCTTGCCCACTCTCCTATTGCTGCCCACGATCTGTGGTTCCCATATGGGCATCCCGCCCTGGCTCCAACCTCACATATCCGGTATCCCCCAGTCTCCCTGGTATCTGGGTCCAGACTCTCCTCTTCCTACAAGAATATCAGATATTGGATTTGGTCCCAGTTGATGCTGTGTTCCATCATGTGAGCTCTTAGCTTCATCACTGTGCAAAGACTCTTTTCCCACACAAGTTCGCACGACTTTTGGCTGGCTAAGAATTTTCAGGCGACACTTTTCTAATGAGTACACTTTCCTTCCTTCCGATCTCCCACCAGTGAGCATTCCTCGCACCCTTGTCCTAGTTCCTTTATGGCAGTTTCCCTCCTTATGGCTGAGAGGACCTAGTGACCCCTGAATTCACACGTTCTCCTTAATCACCAACACACTGCAGAATTCTCCAGGGGGCCATATATGCTCCTGGAAGTTGGTGTTGGAAATAGTTCTCCATCCATTAATCACTCCCTCACTCACTAATGTCCTTGTGTCCTTGAGAAAGGCTCTCCCTTTCCTGGTTTTCCTGAATAGAAATCCTCTTGCCTCTTGGGTGAATAGGGTTATGGGTTGTGCAGAGGGTGTTGGTCCACTGAGCATCTTAGAGACTGTCCTTTATGGAGCCTAATGATCCTCACTGGGGAATGAGGCCAGGGTCCTAACTGTGGTTAGTTAGAGAGGGAAAGAAGGACAAGGGAAACTCAGATGTCCCTTCATGGCCCCTGGAGTTAGAGGACTTACCCCTTTGCACCTGGGATCAGGAGACCTCATTTCCTCGAGGACACGCACACTCAGACGTTAATCTTGAGTGTGGGTTCCTTTCTGGGGTCCAGGGCTGTTGTTAGCCACCAGGAATGACAGTGCTCTCCATGCAGAGTGGAGCCATTTTTGCCAGGAAAGAGAGCCCATGGTCACGCCTTGTGCAAAGCATCCCACGCCAGGGGCTCCCATGCCTACATTCCTGTCCTGAAAGGAAGCCACTCAGAGGCAAGGTGGGTCCAACCACCTCCCATGTGTTCACTCATCACTGTGTTCCAGCAGTCACCCCAGTGAACAGTCCTGATGGGATTGGATGTGGCTCAGAATGTCACCCTCATGAGCTCTACCCTGCCACAGCTGCAGTTCTGCAGTGGGAGAAACTCAAAACCTCAAAACACATGCACATGAAAGAAAAGAGCAAGAGCCAGAGCCCAAACAGGCCAGGTGTGGCAAAGACAGCTGGAGTGCCTAGGTTGGGACTCAGAATTATGTCAGTGGGGTGGCATTGCTGCTGGCACCAGCATGATAACCGAGAGCCAGCCCTGCTCATTTTGGGGAGCAGTGTGTTGGGGAAGGCAGCAGAAATTGAGAGGCAGGATTGAGTTTGGCCCTAGGAGGAGGTTGGGTAAGAGGCCAGTGTGGGTTGGAGAGCCTGGGCAGATAGACAGAGGCCAGGGCACACCCCAAAGCCTGGAGACTGCCCTTGATGTCCAGGGTTGTGAAACACCACTTCCCCTCTTACTCACAACTGAGAGCAAGGGGCATTGATGAGTTCAGTTTGTGTGCGGCTGCATCCAAGGTGGCTCGGCTAGGAACCTCTGTTTCCTTGACTCAGGAGGATGGGAGTCCAGGCTCCACTGAGGCTCGGCTGGGAGGATCGGAGTCTGAGTTTATGCCTGTGTTCCCTGTAGGATCCATGTTGGCTGAGCCTCAGTGTTTTTGTAATGAGAGGATGGGTGACCGTCATGTCTTTATCACAGGACACACTTGCTAAATGGATTTGTTTGCTCTGAGGAGGAAAGAGAGAGGGGGGAGTGGTGCTGGAGACAGGGATGCAGACAGGGGTCATGGACTTGGCATAACTCAGTCTTGGAGGTGATATCCCATCACCTGTACCCACTTCAATTCCCATGAATCCAGAGGCTGAGCCCCCTTGAGGTGAGGGGTGAACCGGTTCTGGGCAGCAGGATGCTGTGGTACCTCGGAGTCTCTGTGAGACCCCAACACTAGACACACTTGGCCCTTTTGAAATCTTAGGAGAAGCCTTGGGAAGTTGTATGGCAGAGGGGAGCAGCCTCTGCATCTCAGTCCCCTCCAACTTGCCATGGTGTAGAGAGGGAACTGCAGCCACGATGGGACGGACATTGGCCATGTCCCTGTGTGGGACACAGGCCTGATTGAGTTAGGGTGCATTCTTTGTCTCTCCCTTTCTTGTGATTATCCCATCTCTACATTTGTGCTTTAGCCACCTGTGAGTCCCATCTCTGGTTTCAGAGAGAACATAGGGTGTTATGGGCCAATAGACACAATAAACCCTAGAGATTAGATGCTACCCTACTTTCCAGAAAAGACTGAGCACACCATGAGTTGCACAATGATGGGACCAGGGTCCAAAAGCTGCTGAGAGGGAAGGACTGGTTGTGAATGCATTTTTGAAGGCTCCAAGCTGGAACTCTAGTGGCACCAAGCAGGGCAGATGCTGGTGGGGATGTTTGGGTAGTTGTTGGTGAACACCTGCGCACCTGAGATGGGTAGGCATGGAGGAGAAATCGGCAGCCCATAGGGCTGTTGAAAGTGGTCTTATGTGAAAAGAGGCTCAGGTATGGGCACAGGAAATGACATCATTGCCTTGACAATGGATCAAACAGAACATGGAACCCTGGTATCCAGGCACCCACTTCACTGACCAAGCCATCCGAGCTCACTTGGTTGGAGCCACTGGAGGGAGAAGGATGTTCTCCTGTGGTTGCAGACAATGCCGAGCCTCAGGCTCCCAGGAATCTCAGGGGGGCCAACTAGCCCTTTTGTGGATACACTGGGTGAGGCTTCATCTTAGACGCCAGAGCCTCTGGCGATTGTCGCAGAGGAGCTCAAGAGTAACAGTGAGTAGCACAGGGCAGGTGAGCCCAGCAGGCCCTCTAGTCTGATCCCTGATGAATGGCCCAGGACTCCTATTCTGACTCTGTGTGTGTGTGTCTGTGTGTGTGTGTGTGTGTGTTTGTACTGATGGGAACTGTCCCATTGTGCTTTGACTCGAGTGTATTGGCACAAGTCATTTTTCTGTTTGTCACCAATTCCATTTTGAACCCACCATTCTTGGTCCCAACCCAGGGTGAAAATGATCAGAACACGGAGGAGCCCTTCAGGGTTCAGAGCCTTGAACCTTACAGGCAGGACCAGCTTAGGAATGAGCTCCTGCCTGTCATTTGTGGGAGGAACCTACATTTCAGCAGCAACATGGGGTTAATCTCCTGGGATTTCATCCCCACCCAGCAGGTGCTGGATCTCTTGTTCCCAAAACAGCCACCTTCTTCAGTCTTTACTCCTGGTGCCACTCCACATCCTCCAAGGGGACAAGAACCTCAGGTTCTGGATGGATGTTGTAGAATGCCCACAGAGCCAACTGCCAGGCTGGGTGGGGTGCAGTTGCTGGGCTTTGCTGATGTTGTCATCCCCCACAGTTCTTGGAACCTTCTGTGGCAGTGGCATCCAGGACCCCAGCAGCTGTGAGTAGCAGCTCCTCACTGCTTCACTCCAGCGAGCAGGTGGAAGACAGCCGCGTTGTTCACGTCCTCCTAGAGGGACAGAGCCTGAGGGAGACAAAGCGCATCCCGGTAAGCCCGACAGCAGGGCTGCCTCCTGGGTGTCCACACAGTGGAAGGCAGGAGACACAGCCAACCCCAGGGCTATGGTGGGAAATAAAGAAGAGAGAGGTCCGTCTTAAGGGCTTGACCTGAGGAGGGAGAGCATCAGCATGCCCAGCTTCAGTGGTGAGTGGGCCTGTGTATTGTGGGTTTTGCAGGCCAGAAGTGCAGACGGAAGTGCTGTGGACAGATGAAGGCAGAGATATGTCCAGGGTGCAGGCTGCAGTGCCTAGAACTTGGTATTCTCAATGAGTGAAGTTGGAGCAGAGGAGGTGGCAGTGACTTGTCACATGTGTAGGAGGGGATGTGTTCCTGGTGGCAGGGAAGAGAACCTCCTTAGCATGACTAGGTGTAGGAATTTGGGGTCGGGATCACCTGGGGGGTCATGCCAAAGCTTCGGAATGTTAGGCTTTGCATGTAGGTAAATACGGAGCTAAAGGGGTTCTTGGCAGAATTTCTATGGATGTGCAGTAGACACGCTAATGCTGCAGGTGTCCAGCTGCAGAGGAGACATGTTCAGTGACTGCCAGTGCTGAGTCAAGTACATCATGACAACCAGACCCGCACCGAGCTTCCAGAGGCCAGGGCCTCTCAAAGCTATCATGAAGCACTCAAGTGCACACTCTCGTATCTGAGTCTGTTTTGTGTCGTGGCAGTCAGGACCCAAGTTTAGAGTGCATCTGCCTCTTGCACCCACAAAGGCAGCCTGCATCCCAGATCACACTTGGTGCGCAGATCCCTGGCCCATTGCTCTCATCTCAGTGAGATGAGAGTGTGTCTGTGCATAGGCAGTTTGGTCCTTTGACATGAGTGGAATGTGGCTCCCCAGGGGGAGGGGAGATGGCAGGTACAGGCAGATATTTGTACCAGGATTGTTCTAGTAGCACATTGCAAGAACCCAGGTGGTATATGGAGGACACACTCAGGTAGCAGGATAACAAGATTGTGCCCTTGTATATGTAGCTGAGATTTCTCCTGAATGTTTGACCACAGTCTTCTGGGTAGCTCTTCTAAAAGCCATTCTCTGATGACATTTGTCCCACCCTGATCCAGGTGACCTTTCAGGAGACGGTGACAAGCCTCATCCGCAGGGCCTTGGACCAAAATTTGTTGGACAACTTTGAGCTGCTGTATATGATGTCTGAGGATGAGAGTAAGTAGGACAATCAGACAGTGGGGAGACATGATCCACAGTGGGCTCAGGATAACTGACAGCCAAGAGAAAGTGGGCCTTGGCCCCAAAATACCAAAGTGTGATGGGCCTGGCGGAGACTCTCAGGGGTTGTGGGTGTTTTGTGGTATAATCCTTGAGTGCCACCTAACAATTCTCTCCACTTCGCTCTGCAGAAATCAAGGTCTCTGACCACTCACTCGTGTGTCTGTCCATGAATCTGGGAATACAATCTTTCATCGTGAGGAAACGCCCCCAGGTCAAGGGAAAGGAGGTAAACACCTACCTTATTCAAGCTGTGCATGTGCTGCCATTCCACTCCGACCTGAGGAAATAAGAAGCCTCAGCACCTGGACATATTTGCTGGAAGCCCATAGAGCCAACTGACAGTCTGGGGTGGCTTTCTGTTTCTGGGTTTGCTGATGTTCCATCCCCCACAGTTCTCAGAATCAACCTGCAAGTCCTCCAGGCCGCTTTCCCACAAGCAGGTGGAGACACCTACTTAATTCGTGTCCACTTAGAAACACAAAGTCCAGAGATGGCCAAGAGTGTTCTGGTAAGCCTGGGAGCAGGGGTGTCCCGTGGTGCTTACACCTGGGTGGGGAGCAGACACTGGTCCAATACCATGGACTACTCATGCCCTCTTGAATTTGGAGCTTCTGGATGATCAGGAGGATAGATGGGAATCAAGAAGGGAGAGGTCAGTGTGAAGGGCTGGAGCTGAGATGAGCGAGTGCAGCAGCTTGTCCACTGCCATGTCTGAGGGAGTCTGTGTGTCAGGTGGCAGCATGCAGTCCAGAAGGGCAGGGACAGGTATGGGTGACAGATGAGAATAGGACAGGAACTAGGTTGCAGGTTCCCTTGTATGGGATGCTGACGTCTATGGAGGAGGACAGCAGTGTGAGGTTCTCCATGTTCCTTGAACAAGGAGCTGAGAGAGTCTCTCTGCAGAGTCGACATGGATGTGGAGCAAGCACACTAAATGTCCAGGTAACCCAATGACCACCCTTGCCGGATGAGTTGCCCTCCTACATCCCAGCCAGCACTGAGCCTCTGGAGGCCGGGAGCTCTCGTGGCTATCTTTCAGCTCTCCTGTGTGTGGTCATGTTCCTGGGTCTGTTTTTGGCCCTGGCAATCCAGACCAAAGCCTCTAGGTTTTGTGCCTAGGCCATTCCCAATGCCGCCTGCATCCTCGGGCAGACCTGGGATCTTGGAGGCTATTGTCCCATTCCTCCCAACTTGTGGGATGAGATTGCATCTGTATGCAGGTAGTGGGGTCCTTTCACTCCGAGAGGAGTGCAGCTCCACAAAGAGCAATGGCAGGCCCAGGAAGTCCTATGTACAAGGATTGGGCTAGTAGCCTGTGGGAAGAGCCCACACAATGAGCAGGAGGTCAGCCTCGGGTAGTAGGGTCATGGATGTTGCCCTTGTATTTAGAGTGCAGGTGCCTCCAGAATGCCCCTGCCCACTGTCCTTGAGTAGTCACTTCAAGGCCCATTTCCTGAAGGCCTGTCTCCCATGCTGCTCCAGGTGACCTGCCACGATAGGGCTCCTGTCGTCATCCGCAGCGCCCTCGACCTACACTTCCTTACTGAGGAGAATCCAGAGGATTATGAGCTGGGCCAAATCATCTCTCGCCGTCAGAGTAAGTGAGACAATCAGATAGCAGAGAGCAAGGGTCAGGATGTGGACTCAGGTCAACTCTTAGCAACAAAGAGTAGTCTCTGACCCCCAAGAACACTCCAACAGGTGTGTTGGGTTCGTGCACAAAGCCAACTGCACTTCTGCTGGTGGAAGGTCTTGAGGTCCAATGGTATACCCCGGTGGATATTGCGGCTCCCCACCAGGTGCCCTCCCCTGGACATGAACAGGCATCCAAAGCTGACATCTTTGAGGAGTGAGGAGGAAAGCCTCTCTCCAGGAGCAGTATGTTTTCATGGTCTGGGATAGGAGTGGTTTCAAAGGAACATGGGAATGCATGGGCTAAAGAGGGAACTGGCATTTTGTGGACTGAAGCAGTACTATTGAAAGCCTTCTGTGTGACCAAAAAACCACTGCCTGGGCAGAGCATTGCCAGGATTCTAGCAAGCAGTAACAGGATGAAATTGGGAAGAAAACACAGCCTGGGAGACAGGCTGAATCATCTGTTTTTGCATAAATTCCATGGTCTTACGCACCTGAGTCCACTAGGCAAGGAGTGATCACAATAGCCAGGTTGTGATCCCTAACTAAAGTCAGATGAGGGCTTCCTGAGCACGTAGCCACAGAGCTCATCTGATAATAATGCCAGCGCTTTTTCGTTGGTTGGTTGGTTGGTTTTTGTGAGCCAAACACCACAGCAGCCATTATCCCAGCCTATGTACCCTGAAGACCACCATCCCTATGAGTTCTAGGATCACTTGTCTCCTATCTTAACCTACTGTTAGGTTAGTAGAGTCTATGGAAGAGGAAGTCTGTCTGGGGCCTTGGTAGCCTAAGAAATTCATAGCAGAGATCTCCACATCCAACCCAGAAGGGATGGAGAACAGGCTCTAGGTTAGAGGAGGGCGACAGGAAACACATGTTCAGAGGAAGGAGAAGCGGCTGTTGTATTCCCCCACTCGGGGTCATGGCACCACTGGGCCATACGCCATGTTGGAGGGAAGCAGTCCCTTTGCTGTTCTTTGGAACCATTGTTCTCAGTAGGGCAGTATTTGGAATGTGGCCTCCATTCTCAGAAGCCTGGTTCACATGGAGACGGGCTCCACCAACGCAGAAGCATGGCTCTAACGTGGTATCCGCGCTGGTCAGCCTGTCCTCACTGTGGCCATACTTGAGGAAAATAACTCAGAGGAGGAATCCTAGGCCTTTTTTCTCTGGGTTTCATAGCTTTCTCTTTGGTTGTGCACTGAGGCTGTCCATAAAGCTCTAGTGTGTGGCAGTGGAGAGCTCCTCAGCCCTTGCCACAAAGGCATAGACTGGGAGAGAGAGAACGAGGCTGGCAGAGAGGGAGAGAGAGAAAGATGGAGAGGGAGGACCTCTCCTTGGAGAATGAGGATTCAGTGGAGCCAACAGGAACAAGGTACTGTTGCCCAGGGCACAACCCTGTTTAGGTCTTACTCCAACCATGCTCAACCTTTCTTCCAGTCCCTCCCACCCCCCCAGTAGTGTATTCATCTTGAATGAGAATTTCATGTTGACATCAGAGCACTCACCATCCAATGCTTCCCTCCAAACCCACCTATGAAGATGGCTCATGTGGGGACTGAATCTTCGGCACAGGAGCCTTTTGTGGGAGATTTCAGATGCAAACCCTAGTGGTGTGCTTTGGCAGATGCAAGAGGACCTGAGATATTCTGGAGTCCAAAGCCTTCGGTAGGAACAGACATTAGGTCTGTTGAAGTGCTCTGCCTAGTTCTTCCTCAGGGAGGACTGTGGAGGCTGTCTTTGTTGGTATTGGTGCTGAATTGGAGAGCTCTCAGGTGTGTGGCTCTGGCCTTTTCTGGCACAGGCTCTCAGATGTTGGCGTGTCCTAGGGAGCACCTCCTGAGTGCCACCTTCTTTTTGTACACCCCTCTCTCCCCAGAGCTGAGGATTCCAGCAGAGGCCAACGTATTTGATGCCAAGAATCCTCACAAAAAATCCAACTTTGTGCTGAGGAAAAGGAGCCTCTCCCAAAAGAATGATGGGTGGATCGAGCCTCAACCTCCCTCTCGTCCTGCAAAGAAGGCTCCTGCCCTCCTGAGGATGCTTGCAAAACCATTCTGTTGCTGTGTGCCTGGGCGGGGCTGAGGCAGCCCAGGAATATTTACATTGATTACTATTTTCTTCAAAGTTTGAATCTATAGTTTGCCATTGTCCTTGACCTTGTTTAGTAACACAGTTGTTACTCTATCCTGTATTTGTTGTTTCCATTAATATATTATTATTATTTTAAAATATATATGTTTTTGTTACCTGATCTACTGTGATGATTTGAGTATACTAAATGTAGCAGTGATTCCTAAAGGACACATCCAAACCAACAGGAAGGAATGCTTCATTCTATCAGCAAGAACTTTGGTTTTTAGGAGTTTGGCAGATGGCATTATCTGAGTCAGTTTTCCAATGGGGGCAATGAAGTATCAGCTATGATGGTACAAACACAAACAAAGACACACAAACACACACAAGAGCACACACACTCACTGAGAGATAGATAGACAGATGGAGTTGGTCTCTGCTGAAATACTTTGGAGACATGGTTCTGATTTCTCCCCTTTTGGAGTATTTTCAATTGCACAAGGTGTCTTGCAAATGAACCCATGTCTGAGGAAGACATGCATGTGTACTTCACATGCCACTTTTCACATAGCAGGAAGGTCATGTAATATTTTTCATGCAGCTGTCTTTTGACTGTGAACCATCCCATGAGGTCAGCTGTGGAATTTTCAACTTGTAGCATCACAATGGGGATCCACTCTTTGGATTTGGGGATATTTCCGATTTTCTTGATTCAGATTGGAATGATATATATATTAGTTTTTGATGAAAATTCTGCATTTGATGGTAATGAATGTCGTGCATCTAGGAATCTGTAGAGTGCAGACAATGAATGGATGCCTACTGTTGTCTGGACTGGTCTGAAAAGTCCTGTAGCATCTGAGCATGTGTGAGGGCTGTACAGGTCTTGCCAAAAGTCCAGGTCAGATGATCCTGCACAAAGCTGAACTCCTAGTGGTCTCCACAACAGTGTAAGGGCCAAGGAGGAACTCACTTCCACACAGAAGTTGGGAAGCTACCTTATGAAGGTGATCATAGATACGGGATTATTAATATATCCAGGTTGGCATCTATTATTTTTTTAGCTTTTGACTTTCACAGCTGTGGGCATCTTGACAACCATCAACTCCCTGTAAGCACAGACAACTCTATAAGAACCTGAGGATAAATTTCCCTGTGCATGTCCCCTTGTGAAACTGCTTAAGCACCGCCTGGTTTACACACAGGTGGAATTTCTAGGTCAAAGTGTGCATGTTTACTTCTTTGACTAAGCACTGCCAGGTGGCTCTTCTGCATAGCTCTACCTGTGGCCAGGATTGTATTATCTAGCTTTCTAACTTTTGCAGGTTGAGTAGATACATAGTGGGAGCACACTGTTTTTGTTGGTATTTTTCTTGGTATCTATTCTGATGCTTTTCACTGGGGGATTTTTTCCTGTGAAAATGGGCTTCCTCTACTTGACCTTATTTTCTTCTTTTTAAAATTTTTTCAATGTGACTTTTTAATTTTAGTTTTATTAAAGACATTGCCCCTTGCTTGCATAGTCTATATCTAAAGCACTAGTCCTTGCTCCAAGGCCCAGCTTGCTCTCAGCTGCCCCAGGAGGGGAACAGTCTTTGGCGGTAGACAAGAGACGCCCCTGCAGGGGGCACAAGTGCTTTGGCCCTCTGGTGTCTTGCCAGCAGTGCTTCCCATGCTCACAGAGGGTTTCAGACACTGAGTCAATGGTCCAGGTGGTCTTTTGTTCAGTCTGATCTCAAATTGAGCTCCTCTGAGAGGTCATATTGAAGTCCTTGTGTGTACCTGATCCATCATTTTAAACAATATTCCAAGTTCACTTTTTGTGTGTACGTGGGTTCTGGGGATTGAACCCAGGGCCTTGAGCCTGTGAGGCAAGTGACCTACCTGGGCTACACCCTCAGAGACCCCTGTAAAAGTATTTCCCCTTTGCCTCGGGGTCTAAGTTGCCAAGGCTGACCTCAAACGTTCCTCTTGCCTCAGCCTCCCTGGTGGCTGGCATGACAGGCATGCACCTGGGACTGTCACACTCGAGCCTGTGATGGGAACTCATGTGCATCTGTCCAGGGCTGAGCATGGTTAGGCAGAGCTGTGCTCCAGGCTCCCTGCAGGGCTGTGGAGGCTTCTGCTGCCCAGCAGCCCTGGTGCCATGGCCAGGGCTCCTCCCAGCCGAGGGCAGGCAGCTGCCCATTGCTGTAGGCTGACCTTATTTTCTTCTTATGGCACTCGTCCGTTCTCTGGAGTATGTTGTATGGTTTGTCCATTAGGAGTCTAACAGGTCCTCTAGAACCTTCAAACAATTAGTAAAATTCCTGAACAGTAAGTGAGCGCGCGCAGAAATTGGGCTAATATTTTGGGAAGAACAATGTTGGATGATATATTCATGGCTTGAATATGTCATCCAACATGAAGTTATATTTTGTTACTTACAAAATAATAAAATAATGAAGCAATACCATGGGCTGAGCTAAAATAGATCCTTAGGATCTTAGGCATTCTGTAATAAATCTGTGTCACTTGAAGTATAGAGTTGATCGACTCTGAGTAATGAAACAGAAGTAAAGGTATCAAAGCCAATGATCATCTGTTTCCAATTTTCTGTGATTTGGTTCAAGTGGTAAAGTGGTGATATTTATTAATAATGGATCGAATAGGTTCATAATTGTTTTAGAGTACAATTAGATGCCTTCAAACTTTAGGCTACATGGGCACATTTGAGAACGGTTCCAGCCATTCTCTCATCCTTTGGGTCATTCCCCTCCTATGTCCTGTGAGACATTTTCTATGTGAGGCTTTAAGAAGAAGAAGAGAATATTCTGTAAAGAAAACCTTGTGATCTGTGCAGTATGAAGTTGAATGGATTCATTCAGAAATCAGAAATTCTATTGAAAGATACTTATTGGCATGAGCCAAATAAAACCTATTTTTAGGCATCCTGGTGAAGACAAGGTTTTATCTTTATGTCTCATTTTCTATGTTTTGTTGTTGTTGTTGTTGTTAGAATGAAATTCATATGTTGCCAGACCATTCTATCAGATGTGTAACTAGATGCCATTTAAATTACCCACTTTTACATGGTAGACAGTTTTTAATGAACACTGCCTGTCTGCACCTTTTTTAAAAACAGGACTGGGATCAGAAGCCCAAATACCAATGGTTAGCTGGAGCATATTTTTCATTTGGCCTATCTGTCAGTATTCCCTGAGGTCATCTGTGCAATCAGCTTCGTTACTCCTGCTCCCTCACTGGATTTCATAGAAACCATATGCTATGTATGAATCAGGGACACCAAGCCCACAACATAGCATTCTTGGAATATCCAAAGTTCCACTTTTCACTTCGCCATGCCTGAGATCAGCAGTAATATTTATCAGCAAATGTGAGATTTTCAAAGATCCAATTCTATGTGCTCCTTTCTCATAGAGCCTTAGGCAGGGATATAGCATACATAAATATTAAGTAAAGTCCATAGTTTTTAAAATGTCATCCATTGAATAGTTGACACATGTCTGAGATACTTTTTATTTTGGAGGAGGAATTATTTAATAGGGAATTCCAACAGCTACCTAATAGTGAAATGAGAAGTCTTGCATCCATTTTATTTTGTTTCTGATGATTTTTATGAGTAAGGGTAAGATACTTCCTTGTTCTGATGCAGATGTTGCCCACTTTTGTGAATGGATGCGGGGTGTCACCTACTACTTGCATATCTGCATATTGGGCTTGACACTGCTATCTTACTTGGTAGTTGGCAAAAAGTCAATACTGAAGTTAAGCTCTTGTGTTCTAGCAGCAGAGCTGAAGATCCTTGATGTGCCACCTTCTGCAATCCATGCTGCTCTCTTCATGTTCCTTATTGACTTCCTGGTGATGAGCATCATGGTCTCCTGGTCTTGAAAATGGCCAAGCATTGCTCTGTGAATGTGGAAGATGGGCATGTGGAAGGCTCCAGGGAGGAGGGATCATTGAACATGTACTCGAATCCATGTGCCTGTTGAATGACCTGTTTTTTTTATTTTTGGGTTTTAAGGGAGACACTGCACTAAAACACTTCTGTGCAGCTGGGGATGCAGGCTTCTGCTTCACCTTGCAGGAAGCATTAACGAATCCTTTCCAGAAGACATGAGAAGAGAGAAGTGAGCCTCTGGTATCATGCAGGTTCCTTGCATTGCCCATGGGCTAGAAGAGAGAAGAGTTGCTTCATGAGATTTGATCCCCTTTTTCCTGAAAAGTTCCACACAGAGGTGAGTCCCCAGCATGTTTAGAAATCATTTCAGACACCTTTCTGGACGGAATTGAATCAGAGCCCCTGATGATGTGGAAGAGCTAAAGATGGGTTTGCTATGAATTTTCTATTTCATTCATCAGGGCCTGAGTCAAGTCAGTCATTGTGCTGTCAACACATGAGCTGCTGGTCAAATGTGAGGAAGTGGTCTTGCTTTATGAAAACACCACCCTGATTCAGTGAGCCAGAGGCAGCCTGCAGTCCCTGTTTTCCTGTAAAGGCAGATTGCTGTGGATGGCCTCTGGCCTCGTCATGCAGCCCTGCTCAGAGTAGGGGATTGAGGGACCAGGCAGATCCCTAGTTCCTTTTGACCTTTATTGCCATTGGGCCACCCCAGGGTCCTTGGACTCTACCTGGTCTTCTGGCCTGGGTCAGGGGATGTGAGGTTTGGAATCCCCCTCTGTGGCAGGATCCCAGCCCCCCAGCCACTTGAGGTCAGCACATCCTTCCCTAATTGTGTTAGAGTTGGAGACTTCTCCCACCCATCCTCATCCATGCTCATCCCACATTTTGTAGCTTGGCACCTGAGGACCTTTATTCATTGACTTAGTTGTTAGTGATGATGGTTACTAAGACTAAGTGACTCTTTCAAGTCACATCACTTGCATGGTAGGGCTAGAGCATGGATCTTCCTAATTGATTTCATGGGACTCTCTCATGGAAACTGTGACTGCTTCCTAAACACACACTCTACATTTGGAGTGTCAAAATTCTTGCCACTGCCTCCTTGGCAAGTGTATCTTGTCTTCTACGTGGGAATTTCACAAATATTTTCCTTTGGTTTGCGGAGGTCATGCAGAAGGGATTTCATTTGAAATAGCCCAAACAAGAAATACCAGTTGTCTTTTTCGCACATGGATGTGTGTAGTGAACACCCCTTTCTGTGTGCTTGCATGAGTTACTCCTTTGAATTTGTTGAAGAATGATTGGCTGGGGAGCAAGTTAACGAGAGATGGATATCAATGGTTGTCAAGTATTCTGACGTGAAGAATGTATTGAGGATGTGAAGGCTTTTCTAGCCAGTTCCTATGGCTCAGTCAGGGATCAGTCAGAGGATTCTGTCTGGTAGACTCTTTGGCACAGATGTCGAAGTGGCCTGGTCTTACCCTGTCCAGGACTGAATGCTGAGCTTGAGTGGGAGCTTCTTGTCATTTCAAGCATTTCCATGAGTCTGTCCTCTGTTCTCTTGTATCCAAGTGGTTTCTAATAGGAAAGCAGAACAAAAATTGAAAGTATGGTGATTGATTATTTTTACCAATGTTATTTCAATCCACTTTGTTTAATACGAAATTACCTTTATGCTAGTAAGATTTCATATGTGAGGAAATAATGAAAATATTGGGGTTAGGGGATGAGAATATGCAAATCAAACATTTTTGAGCACCAAGACCCGTTTTTTGTTTTTGTTTTTGTTTTTTTTTTAACTTAAATAATATTAAGTGCCAGAGGACCACCGCTGCCATTCAGCCTCAACAACCTCCAGGTCCAGCCTCCAGGTGGCCCATTTCACCAGGGTGTGTGGGACCACACTGTCCTGGGATGAGAGAACAGTACCCACGGATGTTGACATCTCACAGAGTAGATATTGCCAGTGACAGTAGGGAGCTATTGGCACATGAGGAAGGGAAGAGCTCTTGGGATGGGAAGAGGGGGCCGCTTCGAGACTCATTGGGTATGGCACGAGGCTGCTGGGTGTGGTGTTGGCCTGGGCCCACTGAGTGGGGCAGATCCGTGGTCTGTGTTTCTGTACCCTCCTCTGTAGCCTGTGTTGGCAGCAGATCAGGGAATTGCGATCAGAAGTGCTCCCAGTAACACAGGCACCAGCCCCCAGAGTGTGTGCCTATCCGTTTCCCCACCTGGCCTGACTTAGTGCCTGTCTTGCCTCAGGGCTGAGACCCTACAATCTCTGATGAGGGTGTCTGTGGTCCAGATCCAACCTGCATGGCCAACATGCTCAGACCTTCAGCTGGGTCCTAGGCTGCTGCAACCAAACTCTGTTAACTGGGTGGCCGACAACAGAGGAAGTGTCTTCCGTTGAGCTCCAGAGGCTCAACACAGTAGGTGTTGGGCTGTCCCAGTGCCATAACCCCTCCCAGGTTTCAAGGGGACTGTCTCCCCAACTCTCCCAGCCCTTGCCCACTCTCCTATTGCTGCCCACGATCTGTGGTTCCCATATGGGCATCCCGCCCTGGCTCCAACCTCACATATCCGGTATCCCCCAGTCTCCCTGGTATCTGGGTCCAGACTCTCCTCTTCCTACAAGAATATCAGATATTGGATTTGGTCCCAGTTGATGCTGTGTTCCATCATGTGAGCTCTTAGCTTCATCACTGTGCAAAGACTCTTTTCCCACACAAGTTCGCACGACTTTTGGCTGGCTAAGAATTTTCAGGCGACACTTTTCAAATGAGTACACTTTCCTTCCTTCCGATCTCCCACCAGTGAGCATTCCTCGCACCCTTGTCCTAGTTCCTTTATGGCAGTTTCCCTCCTTATGGCTGAGAGGACCTAGTGACCCCTGAATTCACACGTTCTCCTTAATCACCAACACACTGCAGAATTCTCCAGGGGGCCATATATGCTCCTGGAAGTTGGTGTTGGAAATAGTTCTCCATCCATTAATCACTCCCTCACTCACTAATGTCCTTGTGTCCTTGAGAAAGGCTCTCCCTTTCCTGGTTTTCCTGAATAGAAATCCTCTTGCCTCTTGGGTGAATAGGGTTATGGGTTGTGCAGAGGGTGTTGGTCCACTGAGCATCTTAGAGACTGTCCTTTATGGAGCCTAATGATCCTCACTGGGGAATGAGGCCAGGGTCCTAACTGTGGTTAGTTAGAGAGGGAAAGAAGGACGAGGGAAACTCAGATGTCCCTTCATGGCCCCTGGAGTTAGAGGACTTACCCCTTTGCACCTGGGATCAGGAGACCTCATTTCCTCGAGGACACGCACACTCAGACGTTAATCTTGAGTGTGGGTTCCTTTCTGGGGTCCAGGGCTGTTGTTAGCCACCAGGAATGACAGTGCTCTCCATGCTGAGTGGAGCCATTTTTGCCAGGAAAGAGAGCCCATGGTCACGCCTTGTGCAAAGCATCCCACGCCAGGGGCTCCCATGCCTACATTCCTGTCCTGAAAGGAAGCCACTCAGAGGCAAGGTGGGTCCAACCACCTCCCATGTGTTCACTCATCACTGTGTTCCAGCAGTCACCCCAGTGAACAGTCCTGATGGGATTGGATGTGGCTCAGAATGTCACCCTCATGAGCTCTACCCTGCCATAGCTGCAGTTCTGCAGTGGGAGAAACTCAAAACCTCAAAACACATGCACATGAAAGAAAAGAGCAAGAGCCAGAGCCCAAACAGGCCAGGTGTGGCAAAGACAGCTGGAGTGCCTAGGTTGGGACTCAGAATTATGTCAGTGGGGTGGCATTGCTGCTGGCACCAGCATGATAACCGAGAGCCAGCCCTGCTCATTTTGGGGAGCAGTGTGTTGGGGAAGGCAGCAGAAATTGAGAGGCAGGATTGAGTTTGGCCCTAGGAGGAGGTTGGGTAAGAGGCCAGTGTGGGTTGGAGAGCCTGGGCAGATAGACAGAGGCCAGGGCACACCCCAAAGCCTGGAGACTGCACTTGATGTCCAGGGTTGTGAAACACCACTTCCCCTCTTACTCACAACTGAGAGCAAGGGGCATTGATGAGTTCAGTTTGTGTGCGGCTGCATCCAAGGTGGCTCGGCTAGGAACCTCTGTTTCCTTGACTCAGGAGGCTGGGAGTCCAGGCTCCACTGAGGCTCGGCTGGGAGGATCGGAGTCTGAGTTTATGCCTGTGTTCCCTGTAGGATCCATGTTGGCTGAGCCTCAGTGTTTTTGTAATGAGAGGATGGGTGACCGTCATGTCTTTATCACAGGACACACTTGCTAAATGGATTTGTTTGCTCTGAGGAGGAAAGAGAGAGGGGGGAGTGGTGCTGGAGACAGGGATGCAGACAGGGGTCATGGACTTGGCATAACTCAGTCTTGGAGGTGATATCCCATCACCTGTACCCACTTCAATTCCCATGAATCCAGAGGCTGAGCCCCCTTGAGGTGAGGGGTGAACCGGTTCTGGGCAGCAGGATGCTGTGGTACCTCGGAGTCTCTGTGAGACCCCAACACTAGACACACTTGGCCCTTTTGAAATCTTAGGAGAAGCCTTGGGAAGTTGTATGGCAGAGGGGAGCAGCCTCTGCATCTCAGTCCCCTCCAACTTGCCATGGTGTAGAGAGGGAACTGCAGCCACGATGGGACAGACATTGGCCATGTCCCTGTGTGGGACACAGGCCTGATTGAGTTAGGGTGCATTCTTTGTCTCTCCCTTTCTTGTGATTATCCCATCTCTACATTTGTGCTTTAGCCACCTGTGAGTCCCATCTCTGGTTTCAGAGAGAACAGAGGGTGTTATGGGCCAATAGACACAATAAACCCTAGAGATTAGATGCTACCCTACTTTCCAGAAAAGACTGGGCACACCATGAGTTGCACAATGATGGGACCAGGGTCCAAAAGCTGCTGAGAGGGAAGGACTGGTTGTGAATGCATTTTTGAAGGCTCCAAGCTGGAACTCTAGTGGCACCAAGCAGGGCAGATGCTGGTGGGGATGTTTGGGTAGTTGTTGGTGAACACCTGCGCACCTGAGATGGGTAGGCATGGAGGAGAAATCGGCAGCCCATAGGGCTGTTGAAAGTGGTCTTATGTGAAAAGAGGCTCAGGTATGGGCACAGGAAATGACATCATTGCCGTGACAATGGATCAAACAGAACATGGAACCCTGGTATCCAGGCACCCACTTCACTGACCAAGCCATCCGAGCTCACTTGGTTGGAGCCACTGGAGGGAGAAGGATGTTCTCCTGTGGTTGCAGACAATGCCGAGCCTCAGGCTCCCAGGAATCTCAGGGGGGCCAACTAGCCCTTTTGTGGATACACTGGGTGAGGCTTCATCTTAGACGCCAGAGCCTCTGGCGATTGTCGCAGAGGAGCTCAAGAGTAACAGTGAGTAGCACAGGGCAGGTGAGCCCAGCAGGCCCTCTAGTCTGATCCCTGATGAATGGCCCAGGACTCCTATTCTGACTCTGTGTGTGTGTGTGTGTGTGTGTGTGTGTGTGTGTGTGTGTGTTTGTACTGATGGGAACTGTCCCATTGTGCTTTGACTCTAGTGTATTGGCACAAGTCATTTTTCTGTTTGTCACCATTTCCATTTTGAACCCACCATTCTTGGTCCCAACCCAGGGTGAAAATGATCAGAACACGGAGGAGCCCTCCAGGGTTCAGAGCCTTGAACCTTACAGGCAGGACCAGCTTAGGAATGAGCTCCTGCCTGTCATTTGTGGGAGGAACCTACATTTCAGCAGCAACATGGGGTTAATCTCCTGGGATTTCATCCCCACCCAGCAGGTGCTGGATCTCTTGTTCCCAAAACAGCCACCTTCTTCAGTCTTTACTCCTGGTGCCACTCCACATCCTCCAAGGGGACAAGAACCTCAGGTTCTGGATGGATGTTGTAGAATGCCCACAGAGCCAACTGCCAGGCTGGGTGGGGTGCAGTTGCTGGGCTTTGCTGATGTTGTCATCCCCCACAGTTCTTGGAACCTTCTGTGGCAGTGGCATCCAGGACCCCAGCAGCTGTGAGTAGCAGCTCCTCACTGCTTCACTCCAGCGAGCAGGTGGAAGACAGCCGCGTTGTTCACGTCCTCCTAGAGGGACAGAGCCTGAGGGAGACAAAGCGCATCCCGGTAAGCCCGACAGCAGGGCTGCCTCCTGGGTGTCCACACAGTGGAAGGCAGGAGACACAGCCAACCCCAGGGCTATGGTGGGAAATAAAGAAGAGAGAGGTCCGTCTTAAGGGCTTGACCTGAGGAGGGAGAGCATCAGCATGCCCAGCTTCAGTGGTGAGTGGGCCTGTGTATTGTGGGTTTTGCAGGCCAGAAGTGCAGACGGAAGTGCTGTGGACAGATGAAGGCAGAGATATGTCCAGGGTGCAGGCTGCAGTGCCTAGAACTTGGTATTCTCAATGAGTGAAGTTGGAGCAGAGGAGGTGGCAGTGACTTGTCACATGTGTAGGAGGGGATGTGTTCCTGGTGGCAGGGAAGAGAACCTCCTTAGCATGACTAGGTGTAGGAATTTGGGGTCGGGATCACCTGGGGGGTCATGCCAAAGCTTCGGAATGTTAGGCTTTGCATGTATGTAAATACGGAGCTAAAGGGGTTCTTGGCAGAATTTCTATGGATGTGCAGTAGACACGCTAATGCTGCAGGTGTCCAGCTGCAGAGGAGACATGTTCAGTGACTGCCAGTGCTGAGTCAAGTACATCATGACAACCAGACCCGCACCGAGCTTCCAGAGGCCAGGGCCTCTCAAAGCTATCATGAAGCACTCATGTGCACACTCTTGTATCTGAGTCTGTTTTGTGTCGTGGCAGTCAGGACCCAAATTTTCAGTGCATCTGCCTCTTCCACCCACAAAGGCAGCCTGCATCCCAGATCACACTTGGTGCGCAGATCCCTGGCCCATTGCTCTCATCTCAGTGAGATGAGAGTGTGTCTGTGCATAGGCAGTTTGGTCCTTTGACATGAGTGGAATGTGGCTCCCCAGGGGGAGGGGAGATGGCAGGTACAGGCAGATATTTGTACCAGGATTGTTCTAGTAGCACATTGCAAGAACCCAGGTGGTATATGGAGGACACACTCAGGTAGCAGGATAACAAGATTGTGCCCTTGTATATGTAGCTGAGATTTCTCCTGAATGTTTGACCACAGTCTTCTGGGTAGCTCTTCTAAAAGCCATTCTCTGATGACATTTGTCCCACCCTGATCCAGGTGACCTTTCAGGAGACGGTGACAAGCCTCATCCGCAGGGCCTTGGACCAAAATTTGTTGCAGCATGAGGATGTGGACAACTTTGAGCTGCTGTATATGATGTCTGAGGATGAGAGTAAGTAGGACAATCAGACAGTGGGGAGACATGATCCACAGTGGGCTCAGGATAACTGACAGCCAAGAGAAAGTGGGCCTTGGCCCCAAAATACCAAAGTGTGATGGGCCTGGCGGAGACTCTCAGGGGTTGTGGGTGTTTTGTGGTATAATCCTTGAGTGCCACCTAACAATTCTCTCCACTTCGCTCTGCAGAAATCAAGGTCTCTGACCACTCACTCGTGTGTCTGTCCATGAATCTGGGAATACAATCTTTCATCGTGAGGAAACGCCCCCAGGTCAAGGGAAAGGAGGTAAACACCTACCTTATTCAAGCTGTGCATGTGCTGCCATTCCACTCCGACCTGAGGAAATAAGAAGCCTCAGCACCTGGACATATTTGCTGGAAGCCCATAGAGCCAACTGACAGTCTGGGGTGGCTTTCTGTTTCTGGGTTTGCTGATGTTCCATCCCCCACAGTTCTCAGAATCAACCTGCAAGTCCTCCAGGCCGCTTTCCCACAAGCAGGTGGGAGACACCTGCTTAATTCGTGTCCACTTAGAAACACAAAGTCCAGAGATGGCCAAGAGTGTTCTGGTAAGCCTGGGAGCAGGGGTGTCCCGTGGTGCTTACACCTGGGTGGGGAGCAGACACTGGTCCAATACCATGGACTACTCATGCCCTCTTGAATTTGGAGCTTCTGGATGATCAGGAGGATAGATGGGAATCAAGAAGGGAGAGGTCAGTGTGAAGGGCTGGAGCTGAGATGAGCGAGTGCAGCAGCTTGTCCACTGCCATGTCTGAGGGAGTCTGTGTGTCAGGTGGCAGCATGCAGTCCAGAAGGGCAGGGACAGGTATGGGTGACAGATGAGAATAGGACAGGAACTAGGTTGCAGGTTCCCTTGTATGGGATGCTGACGTCTATGGAGGAGGACAGCAGTGTGAGGTTCTCCATGTTCCTTGAACAAGGAGCTGAGAGAGTCTCTCTGCAGAGTCGATATGGATGTGGAGCAAGCACACTAAATGTCCAGGTAACCCAATGACCACCCTTGCCGGATGAGGTGCCCTCCTACATCCCAGCCAGCACTGAGCCTCTGGAGGCCAGGAGCTCTCGTGGCTATCTTTCAGCTCTCCTGTGTGTGGTCATGTTCCTGGGTCTGTTTTTGGCCCTGGCAATCCAGACCAAAGCCTCTAGGTTTTGTGCCTAGGCCATTCCCAATGCCGCCTGCATCCTCGGGCAGACCTGGGATCTTGGAGGCTATTGTCCCATTCCTCCCAACTTGTGGGATGAGATTGCATCTGTATGCAGGTAGTGGGGTCCTTTCACTCCGAGAGGAGTGCAGCTCCACAAAGAGCAATGGCAGGCCCAGGAAGTCCTATGTACAAGGATTGGGCTAGTAGCCTGTGGGAAGAGCCCACACGATGAGCAGGAGGTCAGCCTCGGGTAGTAGGGTCATGGATGTTGCCCTTGTATTTAGAGTGCAGGTGCCTCCAGAATGCCCCTGCCCACTGTCCTTGAGTAGTCACTTCAAGGCCCATTTCCTGAAGGCCTGTCTCCCATGCTGCTCCAGGTGACCTGCCACGATAGGGCTCCTGTCGTCATCCGCAGCGCCCTCGACCTACACTTCCTTACTGAGGAGAATCCAGAGGATTATGAGCTGGGCCAAATCATCTCTCGCCATCAGAGTAAGTGAGACAATCAGATAGCAGAGAGCAAGGGTCAGGATGTGGACTCAGGTCAACTCTTAGCAACAAAGAGTAGTCTCTGACCCCCAAGAACACTCCAACAGGTGTGTTGGGTTCGTGCACAAAGCCAACTGCACTTCTGCTGGTGGAAGGTCTTGAGGTCCAATGGTATACCCCGGTGGATATTGCGGCTCCCCACCAGGTGCCCTCCCCTGGACATGAACAGGCATCCAAAGCTGACATCTTTGAGGAGTGAGGAGGAAAGCCTCTCTCCAGGAGCAGTATGTTTTCATGGTCTGGGATAGGAGTGGTTTCAAAGGAACATGGGAATGCATGGGCTAAAGAGGGAACTGGCATTTTGTGGACTGAAGCAGTACTATTGAAAGCCTTCTGTGTGACCAAAAAACCACTGCCTGGGCAGAGCATTGCCAGGATTCTAGCAAGCAGTAACAGGATGAAATTGGGAAGAAAACACAGCCTGGGAGACAGGCTGAATCATCTGTTTTTGCATAAATTCCATGGTCTTACGCACCTGAGTCCACTAGGCAAGGAGTGATCACAATAGCCAGGTTGTGATCCCTAACTAAAGTCAGATGAGGGCTTCCTGAGCACGTAGCCACAGAGCTCATCTGATAATAATGCCAGCGCTTTTTCGTTGGTTGGTTGGTTGGTTTTTGTGAGCCAAACACCACAGCAGCCATTATCCCAGCCTATGTACCCTGAAGACCACCATCCCTATGAGTTCTAGGATCACTTGTCTCCTATCTTAACCTACTGTTAGGTTAGTAGAGTCTATGGAAGAGGAAGTCTGTCTGGGGCCTTGGTAGCCTAAGAAATTCATAGCAGAGATCTCCACATCCAACCCAGAAGGGATGGAGAACAGGCTCTAGGTTAGAGGAGGGCGACAGGAAACACATGTTCAGAGGAAGGAGAAGCGGCTGTTGTATTCCCCCACTCGGGGTCATGGCACCACTGGGCCATACACCATGTTGGAGGGAAGCAGTCCCTTTGCTGGTCTTTGGAACCATTGTTCTCAGTAGGGCAGTATTTGGAATGTGGCCTCCATTCTCAGAAGCCTGGTTCACATGGAGGCGGGCTCCACCAACGCAGAAGCATGGCTCTAACGTGGTATCCGTGCTGGTCAGCCTGTCCTCACTGTGGCCATACTTGAGGAAAATAACTCAGAGGAGGAATCCTAGGCCTTTTTTCTCTGGGTTTCATAGCTTTCTCTTTGGTTGTGCACTGAGGCTGTCCATAAAGCTCTAGTGTGTGGCAGTGGAGAGCTCCTCAGCCCTTGCCACAAAGGCATAGACTGGGAGAGAGAGAACGAGGCTGGCAGAGAGGGAGAGAGAGAAAGATGGAGAGGGAGGACCTCTCCTTGGAGAATGAGGATTCAGTGGAGCCAACAGGAACAAGGTACTGTTGCCCAGGGCACAACCCTGTTTAGGTCTTACTCCAACCATGCTCAACCTTTCTTCCAGTCCCTCCCACCCCCCAGTAGTGTATTCATCTTGAATGAGAATTTCATGTTGACATCAGAGCACTCACCATCCAATGCTTCCCTCCAATCCCACCTATGAAGATGGCTCATGTGGGGACTGAATCTTCGGCACAGGAACCTTTTGTAGGAGATTTCAGATGCAAACCCTAGTGGTGTGCTTTGGCAGATGCAAGAGGACCTGAGATATTCTGGAGTCCAAAGCCTTCGGTAGGAACAGACATTAGGTCTGTTGAAGTGCTCTGCCTAGTTCTTCCTCAGGGAGGACTGTGGAGGCTGTCTTTGTTGGTATTGGTGCTGAATTGGAGAGCTCTCAGGTGTGTGGCTCTGGCCTTTTCTGGCACAGGCTCTCAGATGTTGGCATGTCCTAGGGAGCACCTCCTGAGTGCCACCTTCTTTTTGTACACCCCTCTCTCCCCAGAGCTGAGGATTCCAGCAGAGGCCAACGTATTTTATGCCAAGAATCCTCACAAAAAATCCCACTTTGTGCTGAGGAAAAGGAGCCTCTCCCAAAAGAATGATGGGTGGATCGAGCCTCAACCTCCCTCTCGTCCTGCAAAGAAGGCTCCTGCCCTCCTGAGGATGCTTGCAAAACCATTCTGTTGCTGTGTGCCTGGGTGGTGCTGAGGCAGCCCAGGAATATTTACATTGATTACTATTTTCTTCAAAGTTTGAATCTATAGTTTGCCATTGTCCTTGACCTTGTTTAGTAACACAGTTGTTACTCTATCCTGTATTTGTTGTTTCCATTAATATATTATTATTATTTTAAAATATATATGTTTTTGTTACCTGATCTACTGTGATGATTTGAGTATACTAAATGTAGCAGTGATTCCTAAAGGACACATCCAAACCAACAGGAAGGAATGTTTCATTCTATCAGCAAGAACTTTGGTTTTTAGGAGTTTGGCAGATGGCATTATCTGAGTCAGTTTTCCAATGGGGGCAATGAAGTATCAGCTATGATGGTACAAACACAAACAAAGACACACCAACACACACAAGAGCACACACACTCACTGAGAGATAGATAGACAGATGGAGTTGGTCTCTGCTGAAATACTTTGGAGACATGGTTCTGATTTCTCCCCTTTTGGAGTATTTTCAATTGCACAAGGTGTCTTGCAAATGAACCCATGTCTGAGGAAGACATGCATGTGTACTTCACATGCCACTTTTCACATAGCAGGAAGGTCATGTAATATTTTTCATGCAGCTGTCTTTTGACTGTGAACCATCCCATGAGGTCAGCTGTGGAATTTTCAACTTGTAGCATCACAATGGGGATCCACTCTTTGGATTTGGGGATATTTCCGATTTTCTTGATTCAGATTGGAATGATATATATATTAGTTTTTGATGAAAATTCTGCATTTGATGGTAATGAATGTCGTGCATCTAGGAATCTGTAGAGTGCAGACAATGAATGGATGCCTACTGTTGTCTGGACTGGTCTGAAAAGTCCTGTAGCATCTGAGCATGTGTGAGGGCTGTACAGGTCTTGCCAAAAGTCCAGGTCAGATGATCCTGCACAAAGCTGAACTCCTAGTGGTCTCCACAACAGTGTAAGGGCCAAGGAGAAACACACTTCCACACAGAAGTTGGGAAGCTACCTTATGAAGGTGATCATAGATACGGGATTATTAATATATCCAGGTTGGCATCTATTATTTTTTTAGCTTTTGACTTTCGCAGCTGTGGGCATCTTGACAACCATCAACTCCCTGTAAGCACAGACAACTCTATAAGAACCTGAGGATAAATTTCCCTGTGCATGTCCCCTTGTGAAACTGCTTAAGCACCGCCTGGTTTACACACAGGTGGAATTTCTAGGTCAAAGTGTGCATGTTTACTTCTTTGACTAAGCACTGCCAGGTGGCTCTTCTGCATAGCTCTACCTGTGGCCAGGACTGTATTATCTAGCTTTCTAACTTTTGCATGTTGAGTAGATACATAGTGGGAGCACACTGTTTTTGTTGGTATTTTTCTTGGTATCTATTCTGATGCTTTTCACTGGGGGATTTTTTCCTGTGAAAATGGGCTTCCTCTACTTGACCTTATTTTCTTCTTTTTAAAATTTTTTCAATGTGACTTTTTAATTTTAGTTTTATTAAAGACATTGCCCCTTGCTTGCATAGTCTATATCTAAAGCACTAGTCCTTGCTCCAAGGCCCAGCTTGCTCTCAGCTGCCCCAGGAGGGGAACAGTCTTTGGCGGTAGACAAGAGACACCCCTGCAGGGGGCACAAGTGCTTTGGCCTTCTGGTGTCTTGCCAGCAGTGCTTCCCATGCTCACAGAGGGTTTCAGACACTGAGTCAATGGTCCAGGTGGTCTTTTGTTCAGTCTGATCTCAAATTGAGCTCCTCTGAGAGGTCATATTGAAGTCCTTGTGTGTACCTGACCCATCATTTTAAACAATATTCCAAGTTCACTTTTTGTGTGTACGTGGGTTCTGGGGATTGAACCCAGGGCCTTGAGCCTGTGAGGCAAGTGACCTACCTGAGCTACACCCTCAGAGACCCCTGTAAAAGTATTTCCCCTTTGCCTCGGGGTCTAAGTTGCCAAGGCTGACCTCAAACGTTCCTCTTGCCTCAGCCTCCCTGGTGGCTGGCATGACAGGCATGCACCTGGGACTGTCACACTCGAGCCTGTGATGGGAACTCATGTGCATCTGTCCAGGGCTGAGCATGGTTAGGCAGAGCTGTGCTCCAGGCTCCCTGCAGGGCTGTGGAGGCTTCTGCTGCCCAGCAGCCCTGGTGCCATGGCCAGGGCTCCTCCCAGCCGAGGGCAGGCAGCTGCCCATTGCTGTAGGCTGACCTTATTTTCTTCTTATGGCACTCGTCCGTTCTCTGGAGTATGTTGTATGGTTTGTCCATTAGGAGTCTAACAGGTCCTCTAGAACCTTCAAACAATTAGTAAAATTCCTGAACAGTAAGTGAGCGCGCGCAGAAATTGGGCTAATATTTTGGGAAGAACAATGTTGGATGATATATTCATGCCTTGAATATATCATCCAACATGAAGTTATATTTTATTACTTACAAAATAATAAAATAATGAAGCAATACCATGGGCTGAGCTAAAATAGATCCTTAGGATCTTAGGCATTCTGTAATAAATCTGTGTCACTTGAAGTATAGAGTTGATCGACTCTGAGTAATGAAACAGAAGTAAAGGTATCAAAGCCAATGATCATCTGTTTCCAATTTTCTGTGATTTGGTTCAAGTGGTAAAGTGGTGATATTTATTAATAATGGATCGAATAGGTTCATAATTGTTTTAGAGTACAATTAGATGCCTTCAAACTTTAGGCTACATGGGCACATTTGAGAACGGTTCCAGCCATTCTCTCATCCTTTGGGTCATTCCCCTCCTATGTCCTGTGAGACATTTTCTATGTGAGGCTTTAAGAAGAAGAAGAGAATATTCTGTAAAGAAAACCTTGTGATCTGTGCAGTATGAAGTTGAATGGATTCATTCAGAAATCAGAAATTCTATTGAAAGGTATTTATTGGCATTAGCCAAATAAAACCTATTTTTAGGCATCCTGGTGAAGACAAGGTTTTATCTTTATGTCTCATTTTCTATGTTTTGTTGTTGTTGTTGTTGTTGTTAGAATGAAATTCATATGTTGCCAGACCATTCTATCAGATGTGTAACTAGATGCCATTTAAATTACCCACTTTTACATGGTAGACAGTTTTTAATGAACACTGCCTGTCTGCACCTTTTTTAAAAACAGGACTGGGATCAGAAGCCCAAATACCAATGGTTAGCTGGAGCATATTTTTCATTTGGCCTATCTGTCAGTATTCCCTGAGGTCATCTGTGCAATCAGCTTCGTTACTCCTGCTCCCTCACTGGATTTCATAGAAACCATATGCTATGTATGAATCAGGGACACCAATCCCACAACATAGCATTCTTGGAATATCCAAAGTCCCACTTTTCACTTCGCCATGCCTGAGATCAGCAGTAATATTTATCAGCAAATGTGAGATTTTCAAAGATCCAATTCTATGTGCTCCTTTCTCATAGAGCCTTAGGCAGGGATATAGCATACATAAATATTAAGTAAAGTCCATAGTTTTTAAAATGTCATCCATTGAATAGTTGACACATGTCTGAGATACTTTTTATTTTGGAGGAGGTATTATTTAATAGGGAATTCCAACAGCTACCTAATAGTGAAATGAGAAGTCTTGCATCCATTTTATTTTGTTTCTGATGATTTTTATGAGTAAGGGTAAGATACTTCCTTGTTCTGATGCAGATGTTGCCCACTTTTGTGAATGGATGCGGGGTGTCACCTACTACTTGCATATCTGCATATTGGGCTTGACACTGCTATCGTACTTGGTAGTTGGCAAAAAGTCAATACTGAAGTTAAGCTCTTGTGTTCTAGCAGCAGAGCTGAAGATCCTTGATGTGCCACCTTCTGCAATCCATGCTGCTCTCTTCATGTTCCTTATTGACTTCCTGGTGATGAGCATCATGGTCTCCTGGTCTTGAGAATGGCCAAGCATTGCTCTGTGAATGTGGAATATGGGCATGTGGAAGGCTCCAGGGAGGAGGGATCATTGAACATGTACTCGAATCCATGTGCCTGTTGAATGACCTGTTTTTTTATTTTTGGGTTTTAAGGGAGACACTGCCCTAAAACACTTCTGTGCAGCTGGGGATGCAGGCTTCTGCTTCACCTTGCAGGAAGCATTAACGAATCCTTTCCAGAAGACATGAGAAGAGAGAAGTGAGCCTCTGGTATCATGCAGGTTCCTTGCATTGCCCATGGGCTAGAAGAGAGAAGAGTTGCTTCATGAGATTTGATCCCCTTTTTCCTGAAAAGTTCCACACAGAGGTGAGTCCCCAGCATGTTTAGAAATCATTTCAGACACCTTTCTGGACGGAATTGAATCAGAGCCCCTGATGATGTGGAAGAGCTAAAGATGGGTTTGCTATGAATTTTCTACTTCATTCATCAGGGCCTGAGTCAAGTCAGTCATTGTGCTGTCAACACATGAGCTGCTGGTCAAATGTGAGGAAGTGGTCTTGCTTTATGAAAACACCACCCTGATTCAGTGAGCCAGAGGCAGCCTGCAGTCCCTGTTTTCCTGTAAAGGCAGATTGCTGTGGATGGCCTCTGGCCTCGTCATGCAGCCCTGCTCAGAGTAGGGGATTGAGGGACCAGGCAGATCCCTAGTTCCTTTTGACCTTTAATGCCATTGGGCCACCCCAGGGTCCTTGGACTCTACCTGGTCTTCTGGCCTGGGTCAGGGGATGTGAGGTTTGGAATCCCCCTCTGTGGCAGGATCCCAGCCCCCCAGCCACTTGAGGTCAGCACATCCTTCCCTAATTGTGTTAGAGTTGGAGACTTCTCCCACCCATCCTCATCCATGCTCATCCCACATTTTGTAGCTTGGCACCTGAGGACCTTTATTCATTGACTTAGTTGTTAGTGATGATGGTTACTAAGACTAAGTGACTCTTTCAAGTCACATCACTTGCATGGTAGGGCTAGAGCATGGATCTTCCTAATTGATTTCATGGGACTCTCTCATGGAAACTGTGACTGCTTCCTAAACACACACTCTACATTTGGAGTGTCAAAATTCTTGCCACTGCCTCCTTGGCAAGTGTATCTTGTCTTCTACGTGGGAATTTCACAAATATTTTCCTTTGGTTTGTGGAGGTCATGCAGAAGGGATTTCATTTGAAATAGCCCAAACAAGAAATACCAGTTGTCTTTTTCGCACATGGATGTGTGTAGTGAACACCCCTTTCTGTGTGCTTGCATGAGTTACTCCTTTGAATTTGTTGAAGAATGGTTGGCTGGGGAGCAAGTTAACGAGAGATGGATATCAATGGTTGTCAAGTATTCTGACGTGAAGAATGTATTGAGGATGTGAAGGCTTTTCTAGCCAGTTCCTATGGCTCAGTCAGGGATCAGTCAGAGGATTCTGTCTGGTAGACTCTTTGGCACAGATGTCAAAGTGGCCTGGTCTTACCCTGTCCAGGACTGAATGCTGAGCTTGAGTGGGAGCTTCTTGTCATTTCAAGCATTTCCATGAGTCTGTCCTCTGTTCTCTTGTATCCAAGTGGTTTCTAATAGGAAAGCAGAACAAAAATTGAAAGTATGGTGATTGATTATTTTTACCAATGTTATTTCAATCCACTTTGTTTAATACGAAATTACCTTTATGCTAGTAAGATTTCATATGTGAGGAAATAATGAAAATATTGGGGTTAGGGGATGAGAATATGCAAATCAAACATTTTTGAGCACCAAGACCCGTTTTTTGTTTTTGTTTTTGTTTTTTTTTAACTTAAATAATATTAAGTGCCAGAGGACCACCGCTGCCATTCAGCCTCAACAACCTCCAGGTCCAGCCTCCAGGTGGCCCATTTCACCAGGGTGTGTGGGACCACACTGTCCTGGGATGAGAGAACAGTACCCACGGATGTTGACATCTCACAGAGTAGATATTGCCAGTGACAGTAGGGAGCTATTGGCACATGAGAAAGGGAAGAGCTCTCAGGATGGGAAGAGGGGGCCGCTTCGAGACTCATTGGGTATGGCACGAGGCTGCTGGGTGTGGTGTTGGCCTGGGCCCACTGAGTGGGGGAGATCCGTGGTCTGTGTTTCTGTACCCTCCTCTGTAGCCTGTGTTGGCAGCAGATCAGGGAATTGCGATCAGAAGTGCTCCCAGTAACACAGGCACCAGCCCCCAGAGTGTGTGCCTATCCGTTTCCCCACCTGGCCTGACTTAGTGCCTGTCTTGCCTCAGGGCTGAGACCCTACAATCTCTGATGAGGGTGTCTGTGGTCCAGATCCAACCTGCATGGCCAACATGCTCAGACCTTCAGCTGGGTCCTAGGCTGCTGCAACCAAACTCTGTTAACTGGGTGGCCGACAACAGAGGAAGTGTCTTCCGTTGAGCTCCAGAGGCTCAACACAGTAGGTGTTGGGCTGTCCCAGTGCCATAACCCCTCCCAGGTTTCAAGGGGACTGTCTCCCCAACTCTCCCAGCCCTTGCCCACTCTCCCCTTGCGGCCCATGATCTGTGGTTCCCATATGGGCATCCCGCCCTGGCTCCAACCTCACATATCCGGTATCCCCCAGTCTCCCTGGTATCTGGGTCCAGACTCTCCTCTTCCTACAAGAATATCAGATATTGGATTTGGTCCCAGTTGATGCTGTGTTCCATCATGTGAGCTCTTAGCTTCATCACTGTGCAAAGACTCTTTTCCCACACAAGTTCGCACGACTTTTGGCTGGCTAAGAATTTTCAGGCGACACTTTTCTAATGAGTACACTTTCCTTCCTTCCGATCTCCCACCAGTGAGCATTCCTCGCACCCTTGTCCTAGTTCCTTTATGGCAGTTTCCCTCCTTATGGCTGAGAGGACCTAGTGACCCCTGAATTCACACGTTCTCCTTAATCACCAACACACTGCAGAATTCTCCAGGGGGCCATATATGCTCCTGGAAGTTGGTGTTGGAAATAGTTCTCCATCCATTAATCACTCCCTCACTCACTAATGTCCTTGTGTCCTTGAGAAAGGCTCTCCCTTTCCTGGTTTTCCTGAATAGAAATCCTCTTGCCTCTTGGGTGAATAGGGTTATGGGTTGTGCAGAGGGTGTTGGTCCACTGAGCATCTTAGAGACTGTCCTTTATGGAGCCTAATGATCCTCACTGGGGAATGAGGCCAGGGTCCTAACTGTGGTTAGTTAGAGAGGGAAAGAAGGACGAGGGAAACTCAGATGTCCCTTCATGGCCCCTGGAGTTAGAGGACTTACCCCTTTGCACCTGGGATCAGGAGACCTCATTTCCTCGAGGACACGCACACTCAGACGTTAATCTTGAGTGTGGGTTCCTTTCTGGGGTCCAGGGCTGTTGTTAGCCACCAGGAATGACAGTGCTCTCCATGCTGAGTGGAGCCATTTTTGCCAGGAAAGAGAGCCCATGGTCACGCCTTGTGCAAAGCATCCCACGCCAGGGGCTCCCATGCCTACATTCCTGTCCTGAAAGGAAGCCACTCAGAGGCAAGGTGGGTCCAACCACCTCCCATGTGTTCACTCATCACTGTGTTCCAGCAGTCACCCCAGTGAACAGTCCTGATGGGATTGGATGTGGCTCAGAATGTCACCCTCATGAGCTCTACCCTGCCACAGCTGCAGTTCTGCAGTGGGAGAAACTCAAAACCTCAAAACACATGCACATGAAAGAAAAGAGCAAGAGCCAGAGCCCAAACAGGCCAGGTGTGGCAAAGACAGCTGGAGTGCCTAGGTTGGGACTCAGAATTATGTCAGTGGGGTGGCATTGCTGCTGGCACCAGCATGATAACCGAGAGCCAGCCCTGCTCATTTTGGGGAGCAGTGTGTTGGGGAAGGCAGCAGAAATTGAGAGGCAGGATTGAGTTTGGCCCTAGGAGGAGGTTGGGTAAGAGGCCAGTGTGGGTTGGAGAGCCTGGGCAGATAGACAGAGGCCAGGGCACACCCCAAAGCCTGGAGACTGCACTTGATGTCCAGGGTTGTGAAACACCACTTCCCCTCTTACTCACAACTGAGAGCAAGGGGCATTGATGAGTTCAGTTTGTGTGCGGCTGCATCCAAGGTGGCTCGGCTAGGAACCTCTGTTTCCTTGACTCAGGAGGCTGGGAGTCCAGGCTCCACTGAGGCTCGGCTGGGAGGATAGGAGTCTGAGTTTATGCCTGTGTTCCCTGTAGGATCCATGTTGGCTGAGCCTCAGTGTTTTTGTAATGAGAGGATGGGTGACCGTCATGTCTTTATCACAGGACACACTTGCTAAATGGATTTGTTTGCTCTGAGGAGGAAAGAGAGAGGGGGGAGTGGTGCTGGAGACAGGGATGCAGACAGGGGTCATGGACTTGGCATAACTCAGTCTTGGAGGTGATATCCCATCACCTGTACCCACTTCAATTCCCATGAATCCAGAGGCTGAGCCCCCTTGAGGTGAGGGGTGAACCGGTTCTGGGCAGCAGGATGCTGTGGTACCTCGGAGTCTCTGTGAGACCCCAACACTAGACACACTTGGCCCTTTTGAAATCTTAGGAGAAGCCTTGGGAAGTTGTATGGCAGAGGGGAGCAGCCTCTGCATCTCAGTCCCCTCCAACTTGCCATGGTGTAGAGAGGGAACTGCAGCCACGATGGGACGGACATTGGCCATGTCCCTGTGTGGGACACAGGCCTGATTGAGTTAGGGTGCATTCTTTGTCTCTCCCTTTCTTGTGATTATCCCATCTCTACATTTGTGCTTTAGCCACCTGTGAGTCCCATCTCTGGTTTCAGAGAGAACAGAGGGTGTTATGGGCCAATAGACACAATAAACCCTAGAGATTAGATGCTACCCTACTTTCCAGAAAAGACTGGGCACACCATGAGTTGCACAATGATGGGACCAGGGTCCAAAAGCTGCTGAGAGGGAAGGACTGGTTGTGAATGCATTTTTGAAGGCTCCAAGCTGGAACTCTAGTGGCACCAAGCAGGGCAGATGCTGGTGGGGATGTTTGGGTAGTTGTTGGTGAACACCTGCGCACCTGAGATGGGTAGGCATGGAGGAGAAATCGGCAGCCCATAGGGCTATTGAAAGTGGTCTTATGTGAAAAGAGGCTCAGGTATGGGCACAGGAAATGACATCATTGCCTTGACAATGGATCAAACAGAACATGGAACCCTGGTATCCAGGCACCCACTTCACTGACCAAGCCATCCGAGCTCACTTGGTTGGAGCCACTGGAGGGAGAAGGATGTTCTCCTGTGGTTGCAGACAATGCCGAGCCTCAGGCTCCCAGGAATCTCAGGGGGGCCAACTAGCCCTTTTGTGGATACACTGGGTGAGGCTTCATCTTAGACGCCAGAGCCTCTGGCAATTGTCGCAGAGGAGCTCAAGAGTAACAGTGAGTAGCACAGGGCAGGTGAGCCCAGCAGGCCCTCTAGTCTGATCCCTGATGAATGGCCCAGGACTCCTATTCTGACTCTGTGTGTGTGTGTGTGTGTGTGTGTGTGTGTGTGTGTGTGTGTGTGTTTGTACTGATGGGAACTGTCCCATTGTGCTTTGACTCTAGTGTATTGGCACAAGTCATTTTTCTGTTTGTCACCATTTCCATTTTGAACCCACCATTCTTGGTCCCAACCCAGGGTGAAAATGATCAGAACACGGAGGAGCCCTTCAGGGTTCAGAGCCTTGAACCTTACAGGCAGGACCAGCTTAGGAATGAGCTCCTGCCTGTCATTTGTGGGAGGAACCTACATTTCAGCAGCAACATGGGGTTAATCTCCTGGGATTTCATCCCCACCCAGCAGGTGCTGGATCTCTTGTTCCCAAAACAGCCACCTTCTTCAGTCTTTACTCCTGGTGCCACTCCACATCCTCCAAGGGGACAAGAACCTCAGGTTCTGGATGGATGTTGTAGAATGCCCACAGAGCCAACTGCCAGGCTGGGTGGGGTGCAGTTGCTGGGCTTTGCTGATGTTGTCATCCCCCACAGACCTTGGAACCTTCTGTGGCAGTGGCATCCAGGACCCCAGCAGCTGTGAGTAGCAGCTCCTCACTGCTTCACTCCAGCGAGCAGGTGGAAGACAGCCGCGTTGTTCAAGTCCTCCTAGAGGGACAGAGCCTGAGGGAGACAAAGCGCATCCCGGTAAGCCCGACAGCAGGGCTGCCTCCTGGGTGTCCACACAGTGGAAGGCAGGAGACACAGCCAACCCCAGGGCTATGGTGGGAAATAAAGAAGACAGAGGTCCGTCTTAAGGGCTTGACCTGAGGAGGGAGAGCATCAGCATGCCCAGCTTCAGTGGTGAGTGGGCCTGTGTATTGTGGGTTTTGCAGGCCAGAAGTGCAGACGGAAGTGCTGTGGACAGATGAAGGCAGAGATATGTCCAGGGTGCAGGCTGCAGTGCCTAGAACTTGGTATTCTCAATGAGTGAAGTTGGAGCAGAGGAGGTGGCAGTGACTTGTCACATGTGTAGGAGGGGATGTGTTCCTGGTGGCAGGGAAGAGAACCTCCTTAGCATGACTAGGTGTAGGAGTTTGGGGTCGGGGTCACCTGGGGGGTCATGCCAAAGCTTCGGAATGTTAGGCTTTGCATGTATGTAAATACGGAGCTAAAGGTTTCTTGGCAGAATTTCTATGGATGTGCAGTAGACACGCTAATGCTGCAGGTGTCCAGCTGCAGAGGAGACATGTTCAGTGACTGCCAGTGCTGAGTCAAGTACATCATTACAACCAGACCCGTACCGAGCTTCCAGAGGCCAGGGCCTCTCAAAGCTATCATGAAGCACTCAAGTGCACACTCTTGTATCTGAGTCTGTTTTGTGTCGTGGCAGTCAGGACCCAAATTTTCAGTGCATCTGCCTCTTGCACCCACAAAGGCAGCCTGCATCCCAGATCACACTTGGTGCGCAGATCCCTGGCCCATTGCTCTCATCTCAGTGAGATGAGAGTGTGTCTGTGCATAGGCAGTTTGGTCCTTTGACATGAGTGGAATGTGGCTCCCCAGGGGGAGGGGAGATGGCAGGTACAGGCAGATATTTGTACCAGGATTGTTCTAGTAGCACATTGCAAGAACCCAGGTGGTATATGGAGGACACACTCAGGTAGCAGGATAACAAGATTGTGCCCTTGTATATGTAGCTGAGATTTCTCCTGAATGTTTGACCACAGTCTTCTGGGTAGCTCTTCTAAAAGCCATTCTCTGATGACATTTGTCCCACCCTGATCCAGGTGACCTTTCAGGAGACGGTGACAAGCCTCATCCGCAGGGCCTTGGACCAAAATTTGTTGCAGCATGAGGATGTGGACAACTTTGAGCTGCTGTATATGATGTCTGAGGATGAGAGTAAGTAGGACAATCAGACAGTGGGGAGACATGATCCACAGTGGGCTCAGGATAACTGACAGCCAAGAGAAAGTGGGCCTTGGCCCCAAAATACCAAAGTGTGATGGGCCTGGCGGAGACTCTCAGGGGTTGTGGGTGTTTTGTGGTATAATCCTTGAGTGCCACCTAACAATTCTCTCCACTTCGCTCTGCAGAAATCAAGGTCTCTGACCACTCACTCGTGTGTCTGTCCATGAATCTGGGAATACAATATTTCATCGTGAGGAAACGCCCCCAGGTCAAGGGAAAGGAGGTAAACACCTACCTTATTCAAGCTGTGCATGTGCTGCCATTCCACTCCGCCCTGAGGAAATAAGAAGCCTCAGCACCTGGACATATTTGCTGGAAGCCCATAGAGCCAACTGACAGTCTGGGGTGGCTTTCTGTTTCTGGGTTTGCTGATGCTCCATCCCCCACAGTTCTCAGAATCAACCTGCAAGTCCTCCAGGCCGCTTTCCCACAAGCAGGTGGGAGACACCTGCTTAATTCGTGTCCACTTAGAAACACAAAGTCCAGAGATGGCCAAGAGTGTTCTGGTAAGCCTGGGAGCAGGGGTGTCCCGTGGTGCTTACACCTGGGTGGGGAGCAGACACTGGTCCAATACCATGGACTACTCATGCCCTCTTGAATTTGGAGCTTCTGGATGATCAGGAGGATAGATGGGAATCAAGAAGGGAGAGGTCAGTGTGAAGGGCTGGAGCTGAGATGAGTGAGTGCAGCAGCTTGTCCACTGCCATGTCTGATTGAGTCTGTGTGTCAGGTGGCAGCATGCAGTCCAGAAGGGCAGGGACAGGTATGGGTGACAGATGAGAATAGGACAGGAACTAGGTTGCAGGTTCCCTTGTATGGGATGCTGACGTCTATGGAGGAGGACAGCAGTGTGAGGTTCTCCATGTTCCTTGAACAAGGAGCTGAGAGAGTCTCTCTGCAGAGTCGATATGGATGTGGAGCAAGCACACTAAATGTCCAGGTAACCCAATGACCACCCTTGCCGGATGAGGTGCCCTCCTACATCCCAGCCAGCACTGAGCCTCTGGAGGCCAGGAGCTCTCGTGGCTATCTTTCAGCTCTCCTGTGTGTGGTCATGTTCCTGGGTCTGTTTTTGGCCCTGGCAATCCAGACCAAAGCCTCTAGGTTTTGTGCCTAGGCCATTCCCAATGCCGCCTGCATCCTCGGGCAGACCTGGGATCTTGGAGGCTATTGTCCCATTCCTCCCAACTTGTGGGATGAGATTGCATCTGTATGCAGGTAGTGGGGTCCTTTCACTCCGAGAGGAGTGCAGCTCCACAAAGAGCAATGGCAGGCCCAGGAAGTCCTATGTACAAGGATTGGGCTAGTAGCCTGTGGGAAGAGCCCACACGATGAGCAGGAGGTCAGCCTCGGGTAGTAGGGTCATGGATGTTGCCCTTGTATTTAGAGTGGAGGTGCCTCCAGAATGCCCCTGCCCACTGTCCTTGAGTAGTCACTTCAAGGCCCATTTCCTGAAGGCCTGTCTCCCATGCTGCTCCAGGTGACCTGCCACGATAGGGCTCCTGTCGTCATCTGCAGCGCCCTCGACCTACACTTCCTTACTGAGGAGAATCCAGAGGATTATGAGCTGGGCCAAATCATCTCTCGCCGTCAGAGTAAGTGAGACAATCAGATAGCAGAGAGCAAGGGTCAGGATGTGGACTCAGGTCAACTCTTAGCAACAAAGAGTAGTCTCTGACCCCCAAGAACACTCCAACAGGTGTGTTGGGTTCGTGCACAAAGCCAACTGCACTTCTGCTGGTGGAAGGTCTTGAGGTCCAATGGTATACCCCGGTGGATATTGCGGCTCCCCACCAGGTGCCCTCCCCTGGACATGAACAGGCATCCAAAGCTGACATCTTTGAGGAGTGAGGAGGAAAGCCTCTCTCCAGGAGCAGTATGTTTTCATGGTCTGGGATAGGAGTGGTTTCAAAGGAACATGGGAATGCATGGGCTAAAGAGGGAACTGGCATTTTGTGGACTGAAGCAGTACTATTGAAAGCCTTCTGTGTGACCAAAAAACCACTGCCTGGGCAGAGCATTGCCAGGATTCTAGCAAGCAGTAACAGGATGAAATTGGGAAGAAAACACAGCCTGGGAGACAGCCTGAATCATCTGTTTTTGCATAAATTCCATGGTCTTACGCACCTGAGTCCACTAGGCAAGGAGTGATCACAATAGCCAGGTTGTGATCCCTAACTAAAGTCAGATGAGGGCTTCCTGAGCACGTAGCCACAGAGCTCATCTGATAATAATGCCAGCGCTTTTTCGTTGGTTGGTTGGTTGGTTTTTGTGAGCCAAACACCACAGCAGCCATTATCCCAGCCTATGTACCCTGAAGACCACCATCCCTATGAGTTCTAGGATCACTTGTCTCCTATCTTAACCTACTGTTAGGTTAGTAGAGTCTATGGAAGAGGAAGTCTGTCTGGGGCCTTGGTAGCCTAAGAAATTCATAGCAGAGATCTCCACATCCAACCCAGAAGGGATGGAGAACAGGCTCTAGGTTAGAGGAGGGCGACAGTAAACACATGTTCAGAGGAAGGAGAAGCGGCTGTTGTATTCCCCCACTCGGGGTCATGGCACCACTGGGCCATACACCATGTTGGAGGGAAGCAGTCCCTTTGCTGGTCTTTGGAACCATTGTTCTCAGTAGGGCAGTATTTGGAATGTGGCCTCCATTCTCAGAAGCCTGGTTCACATGGAGGCGGGCTCCACCAACACAGAAGCATGGCTCTAACGTGGTATCCGTGCTGGTCAGCCTGTCCTCACTGTGGCCATACTTGAGGAAAATAACTCAGAGGAGGAATCCTAGGCCTTTTTTCTCTGGGTTTCATAGCTTTCTCTTTGGTTGTGCACTGAGGCTGTCCATAAAGCTCTAGTGTGTGGCAGTGGAGAGCTCCTCAGCCCTTGCCACAAAGGCATAGACTGGGAGAGAGAGAACGAGGCTGGCAGAGAGGGAGAGAGAGAAAGATGGAGAGGGAGGACCTCTCCTTGGAGAATGAGGATTCAGTGGAGCCAACAGGAACAAGGTACTGTTGCCCAGGGCACAACCCTGTTTAGGTCTTACTCCAACCATGCTCAACCTTTCTTCCAGTCCCTCCCACCCCCCAGTAGTGTATTCATCTTGAATGAGAATTTCATGTTGACATCAGAGCACTCACCATCCAATGCTTCCCTCCAAACCCACCTATGAAGATGGCTCATGTGGGGACTGAATCTTCGGCACAGGAGCCTTTTGTGGGAGATTTCAGATGCAAACCCTAGTGGTGTGCTTTGGCAGATGCAAGAGGACCTGAGATATTCTGGAGTCCAAAGCCTTCGGTAGGAACAGACATTAGGTCTGTTGAAGTGCTCTGCCTAGTTCTTCCTCAGGGAGGACTGTGGAGGCTGTCTTTGTTGGTATTGGTGCTGAATTGGAGAGCTCTCAGGTGTGTGGCTCTGGCCTTTTCTGGCACAGGCTCTCAGATGTTGGCGTGTCCTAGGGAGCACCTCCTGAGTGCCACCTTCTTTTTTTACACCCCTCTCTCCCCAGAGCTGAGGATTCCAGCAGAGGCCAACGTATTTTATGCCAAGAATCCTCACAAAAAATCCAACTTTGTGCTGAGGAAAAGGAGCCTCTCCCAAAAGAATGATGGGTGGATCGAGCCTCAACCTCCCTCTCGTCCTGCAAAGAAGGCTCCTGCCCTCCTGAGGATGCTTGCAAAACCATTCTGTTGCTGTGTGCCTGGGCGGGGCTGAGGCAGCCCAGGAATATTTACATTGATTACTATTTTCTTCAAAGTTTGAATCTATAGTTTGCCATTGTCCTTGACCTTGTTTAGTAACACAGTTGTTACTCTATCCTGTATTTGTTGTTTCCATTAATATATTATTATTATTTTAAAATATATATGTTTTTGTTACCTGATCTACTGTGATGATTTGAGTATACTAAATGTAGCAGTGATTCCTAAAGGACACATCCAAACCAACAGGAAGGAATGTTTCATTCTATCAGCAAGAACTTTGGTTTTTAGGAGTTTGGCAGATGGCATTATCTGAGTCAGTTTTCCAATGGGGGTAATGAAGTATCAGCTATGATGGTACAAACACAAACAAAGACACACAAACACACACAAGAGCACACACACTCACTGAGAGATAGATAGACAGATGGAGTTGGTCTCTGCTGAAATACTTTGGAGACATGGTTCTGATTTCTCCCCTTTTGGAGTATTTTCAATTGCACAAGGTGTCTTGCAAATGAACCCATGTCTGAAGAAGACATGCATGTGTACTTCACATGCCACTTTTCACATAGCAGGAAGGTCATGTAATATTTTTCATGCAGCTGTCTTTTGACTGTGAACCATCCCATGAGGTCAGCTGTGGAATTTTCAACTTGTAGCATCACAATGGGGATCCACTCTTTGGATTTGGGGATATTTCCGATTTTCTTGATTCAGATTGGAATGATATATATATTAGTTTTTGATGAAAATTCTGCATTTGATGGTAATGAATGTCGTGCATCTAGGAATCTGTAGAGTGCAGACAATGAATGGATGCCTACTGTTGTCTGGACTGGTCTGAAAAGTCCTGTAGCATCTGAGCATGTGTGAGGGCTGTACAGGTCTTGCCAAAAGTCCAGGTCAGATGATCCTGCACAAAGCTGAACTCCTAGTGGTCTCCACAACAGTGTAAGGGCCAAGGAGAAACACACTTCCACACAGAAGTTGGGAAGCTACCTTATGAAGGTGATCATAGATACGGGATTATTAATATATCCAGGTTGGCATCTATTATTTTTTTAGCTTTTGACTTTCGCAGCTGTGGGCATCTTGACAACCATCAACTCCCTGTAAGCACAGACAAGTCTATAAGAACCTGAGGATAAATTTCCCTGTGCATGTCCCCTTGTGAAACTGCTTAAGCACCGCCTGGTTTACACACAGGTGGAATTTCTAGGTCAAAGTGTGCATGTTTACTTCTTTGACTAAGCACTGCCAGGTGGCTCTTCTGCATAGCTCTACCTGTGGCCAGGATTGTATTATCTAGCTTTCTAACTTTTGCATGTTGAGTAGATACATAGTGGGAGCACACTGTTTTTGTTGGTATTTTTCTTGGTATCTATTCTGATGCTTTTCACTGGGGGATTTTTTCCTGTGAAAATGGGCTTCCTCTACTTGACCTTATTTTCTTCTTTTTAAAATTTTTTCAATGTGACTTTTTAATTTTAGTTTTATTAAAGACATTGCCCCTTGCTTGCATAGTCTATATCTAAAGCACTAGTCCTTGCTCCAAGGCCCAGCTTGCTCTCAGCTGCCCCAGGAGGGGAACAGTCTTTGGCGGTAGACAAGAGACGCCCCTGCAGGGGGCACAAGTGCTTTGGCCCTCTGGTGACTTGCCAGCAGTGCTTCTCATGCCCACAGAGGGTTTCAGACACTGAGTCAATGGTCCAGGTGGTCTTTTGTTCAGTCTGATCTCAAATGGAGCTCCTCTGAGAGGTCATATTGAAGTCCTTGTGTGTACCTGACCCATCATTTTAAACAATATTCCAAGTTCACTTTTTGTGTGTACGTGGGTTCTGGGGATAGAACCCAGGGCCTTGAGCCTGTGAGGCAAGTGACCTACCTGAGCTACACCCTCAGAGACCCCTGTAAACGTATTTCCCCTTTGCCTCAGGGTCTAAGTTGCCAAGGCTGACCTCAAACGTTCCTCTTGCCTCAGCCTCCCTGGTGGCTGGCATGACAGGCATGCACCTGGGACTGTCACACTCGAGCCTGTGATGGGAACTCATGTGCATCTGTCCAGGGCTGAGCATGGTTAGGCAGAGCTGTGCTCCAGGCTCCCTGCAGGGCTGTGGAGGCTTCTGCTGCCCAGCAGCCCTGGTGCCATGGCCAGGGCTCCTCCCAGCCGAGGGCAGGCAGCTGCCCATTGCTGTAGGCTGACCTTATTTTCTTCTTATGGCACTCGTCCGTTCTCTGGAGTATGTTGTATGGTTTGTCCATTAGGAGTCTAACAGGTCCTCTAGAACCTTCAAACAATTAGTAAAATTCCTGAACAGTAAGTGAGCACGCGCAGAAATTGGGCTAATATTTTGGGAAGAACAATGTTGGATGATATATTCATGGCTTGAATATATCATCCAACATGAAGTTATATTTTATTACTTACAAAATAATAAAATAATGAAGCAATACCATGGGCTGAGCTAAAATAGATCCTTAGGATCTTAGGCATTCTGTAATAAATCTGTGTCACTTGAAGTATAGAGTTGATCGACTCTGAGTAATGAAACAGAAGTAAAGGTATCAAAGCCAATGATCATCTGTTTCCAATTTTCTGTGATTTGGTTCAAGTGGTAAAGTGGTGATATTTATTAATAATGGATCGAATAGGTTCATAATTGTTTTAGAGTACAATTAGATGCCTTCAAACTTTAGGCTACATGGGCACATTTGAGAACGGTTCCAGCCATTCTCTCATCCTTTGGGTCATTCCCCTCCTATGTCCTGTGAGACATTTTCTATGTGAGGCTTTAAGAAGAAGAAGAGAATATTCTGTAAAGAAAACCTTGTGATCTGTGCAGTATGAAGTTGAATGGATTCATTCAGAAATCAGAAATTCTATTGAAAGATATTTCTTTGCATGAGCCAAATAAAACCTATTTTTAGGCATCCTGGTGAAGACAAGGTTTTATCTTTATGTCTCATTTTCTATGTTTTGTTGTTGTTGTTGTTGTTAGAATGAAATTCATATGTTGCCAGACCATTCTATCAGATGTGTAACTAGATGCCATTTAAATTACCCACTTTTACATGGTAGACAGTTTTTAATGAACACTGCCTGTCTGCACCTTTTTTAAAAACAGGACTGGGATCAGAAGCCCAAATACCAATTTTTAGCTGGAGCATATTTTTCATTTGGCCTATCTGTCAGTATTCCCTGAGGTCATCTGTGCAATCAGCTTCGTTACTCCTGCTCCCTCACTGGATTTCATAGAAACCATATGCTATGTATGAATCAGGGACACCAATCCCACAACATAGCATTCTTGGAATATCCAAAGTCCCACTTTTCACTTCGCCATGCCTGAGATCAGCAGTAATATTTATCAGCAAATGTGAGATTTTCAAAGATCCAATTCTATGTGCTCCTTTCTCATAGAGCCTTAGGCAGGGATATAGCATACATAAATATTAAGTAAAGTCCATAGTTTTTAAAATGTCATCCATTGAATAGTTGACACATGTCTGAGATACTTTTTATTTTGGAGGAGGTATTATTTAATAGGGAATTCCAACAGCTACCTAATAGTGAAATGAGAAGTCTTGCATCCATTTTATTGTGTTTCTGATGATTTTTATGAGTAAGGGTAAGATACTTCCTTGTTCTGATGCAGATGTTGCCCACTTTTGTGAATGGATGCGGGGTGTCACCTACTACTTGCATATCTGCATATTGGGCTTGACACTGCTATCGTACTTGGTAGTTGGCAAAAAGTCAATACTGAAGTTAAGCTCTTGTGTTCTAGCAGCAGAGCTGAAGATCCTTGATGTGCCACCTTCTGCAATCCATGCTGCTCTCTTCATGTTCCTTATTGACTTCCTGGTGATGAGCATCATGGTCTCCTGGTCTTGAGAATGGCCAAGCATTGCTCTGTGAATGTGGAAGATGGGCATGTGGAAGGCTCCAGGGAGGAGGGATCATTGAACATGTACTCGAATCCATGTGCCTGTTGAATGACCTGTTTTTTTATTTTTGGGTTTTAAGGGAGACACTGTCCTAAAACACTTCTGTGCAGCTGGGGATGCAGGCTTCTGCTTCACCTTGCAGGAAGCATTAACGAATCCTTTCCAGAAGACATGAGAAGAGAGAAGTGAGCCTCTGGTATCATGCAGGTTCCTTGCATTGCCCATGGGCTAGAAGAGAGAAGAGTTGCTTCATGAGATTTGATCCCCTTTTTCCTGAAAAGTTCCACACAGAGGTGAGTCCCCAGCATGTTTAGAAATCATTTCAGACACCTTTCTGGACGGAATTGAATCAGAGCCCCTGATGATGTGGAAGAGCTAAAGATGGGTTTGCTATGAATTTTCTATTTCATTCATCAGGGCCTGAGTCAAGTCAGTCATTGTGCTGTCAACACATGAGCTGCTGGTCAAATGTGAGGAAGTGGTCTTGCTTTATGAAAACACCACCCTGATTCAGTGAGCCAGAGGCAGCCTGCAGTCCCTGTTTTCCTGTAAAGGCAGATTGCTGTGGATGGCCTCTGGCCTCGTCATGCAGCCCTGCTCAGAGTAGGGGATTGAGGGACCAGGCAGATCCCTAGTTCCTTTTGACCTTATTGCCATTGGGCCACCCCAGGGTCCTTGGACTCTACCTGGTCTTCTGGCCTGGGTCAGGGGATGTGAGGTTTGGAATCCCCCTCTGTGGCAGGATCCCAGCCCCCCAGCCACTTGAGGTCAGCACATCCTTCCCTAATTGTGTTAGAGTTGGAGACTTCTCCCACCCATCCTCATCCATGCTCATCCCACATTTTGTAGCTTGGCACCTGAGGACCTTTATTCATTGACTTAGTTGTTAGTGATGATGGTTACTAAGACTAAGTGACTCTTTCAAGTCACATCACTTGCATGGTAGGGCTAGAGCATGGATCTTCCTAATTGATTTCATGGGACTCTCTCATGGAAACTGTGACTGCTTCCTAAACACACACTCTACATTTGGAGTGTCAAAATTCTTGCCACTGCCTCCTTGGCAAGTGTATCTTGTCTTCTACGTGGGAATTTCACAAATATTTTCCTTTGGTTTGTGGAGGTCATGCAGAAGGGATTTCATGTGAAATAGCCCAAACAAGAAATACCAGTTGTCTTTTTCGCACATGGATGTGTGTAGTGAACACCCCTTTCTGTGTGCTTGCATGAGTTACTCCTTTGAATTTGTTGAAGAATGGTTGGCTGGGGAGCAAGTTAACGAGAGATGGATATCAATGGTTGTCAAGTATTCTGACGTGAAGAATGTATTGAGGATGTGAAGGCTTTTCTAGCTAGTTCCTATGGCTCAGTCAGGGATCAGTCAGAGGATTCTGTCTGGTAGACTCTTTGGCACAGATGTCAAAGTGGCCTGGTCTTACCCTGTCCAGGACTGAATGCTGAGCTTGAGTGGGAGCTTCTTGTCATTTCAAGCATTTCCATGAGTCTGTCCTCTGTTCTCTTGTATCCAAGTGGTTTCTAATAGGAAAGCAGAACAAAAATTGAAAGTATGGTGATTGATTATTTTTACCAATGTTATTTCAATCCACTTTGTTTAATACGAAATTACCTTTATGCTAGTAAGATTTCATATGTGAGGAAATAATGAAAATATTGGGGTTAGGGGATGAGAATATGCAAATCAAACATTTTTGAGCACCAAGACCCGTTTTTTGTTTTTGTTTTTGTTTTTTTTTTTAACTTAAATAATATTAAGTGCCAGAGGACCACCGCTGCCATTCAGCCTCAACAACCTCCAGGTCCAGCCTCCAGGTGACCCATTTCACCAGGGTGTGTGGGACCACACTGTCCTGGGATGAGAGAACAGTACCCACGGATGTTGACATCTCACAGAGTAGATATTGCCAGTGACAGTAGGGAGCTATTGGCACATGAGGAAGGGAAGAGCTCTCAGGATGGGAAGAGGGGGCCGCTTCGAGACTCATTTTGTATGGCACGAGGCTGCTGGGTGTGGTGTTGGCCTGGGCCCACTGAGTGGGGCAGATCCGTGGTCTGTGTTTCTGTACCCTCCTCTGTAGCCTGTGTTGGCAGCAGATCAGGGAATTGCGATCAGAAGTGCTCCCAGTAACACAGGCACCAGCCCCCAGAGTGTGTGCCTATCCGTTTCCCCACCTGGCCTGACTTAGTGCCTGTCTTGCCTCAGGGCTGAGACCCTACAATCTCTGATGAGGGTGTCTGTGGTCCAGATCCAACCTGCATGGCCAACATGCTCAGACCTTCAGCTGGGTCCTAGGCTGCTGCAACCAAACTCTGTTAACTGGGTGGCCGACAACAGAGGAAGTGTCTTCCGTTGAGCTCCAGAGGCTCAACACAGTAGGTGTTGGGCTGTCCCAGTGCCATAACCCCTCCCAGGTTTCAAGGGGACTGTCTCCCCAACTCTCCCAGCCCTTGCCCACTCTCCTATTGCTGCCCACGATCTGTGGTTCCCATATGGGCATCCCGCCCTGGCTCCAACCTCACATATCCGGTATCCCCCAGTCTCCCTGGTATCTGGGTCCAGACTCTCCTCTTCCTACAAGAATATCAGATATTGGATTTGGTCCCAGTTGATGCTGTGTTCCATCATGTGAGCTCTTAGCTTCATCACTGTGCAAAGACTCTTTTCCCACACAAGTTCGCACGACTTTTGGCTGGCTAAGAATTTTCAGGCGACACTTTTCTAATGAGTACACTTTCCTTCCTTCCGATCTCCCACCAGTGAGCATTCCTCGCACCCTTGTCCTAGTTCCTTTATGGCAGTTTCCCTCCTTATGGCTGAGAGGACCTAGTGACCCCTGAATTCACACGTTCTCCTTAATCACCAACACACTGCAGAATTCTCCAGGGGGCCATATATGCTCCTGCAAGTTGGTGTTGGAAATAGTTCTCCATCCATTAATCACTCCCTCACTCACTAATGTCCTTGTGTCCTTGAGAAAGGCTCTCCCTTTCCTGGTTTTCCTGAATAGAAATCCTCTTGCCTCTTGGGTGAATAGGGTTATGGGTTGTGCAGAGGGTGTTGGTCCACTGAGCATCTTAGAGACTGTCCTTTATGGAGCCTAATGATCCTCACTGGGGAATGAGGCCAGGGTCCTAACTGTGGTTAGTTAAAGAGGGAAAGAAGGACGAGGGAAACTCAGATGTCCCTTCATGGCCCCTGGAGTTAGAGGACTTACCCCTTTGCACCTGGGATCAGGAGACCTCATTTCCTCGAGGACACGCACACTCAGATGTTAATCTTGAGTGTGGGTTCCTTTCTGGGGTCCAGGGCTGTTGTTAGCCACCAGGAATGACAGTGCTCTCCATGCTGAGTGGAGCCATTTTTGCCAGGAAAGAGAGCCCATGGTCACGCCTTGTGCAAAGCATCCCACGCCAGGGGCTCCCATGCCTACATTCCTGTCCTGAAAGGAAGCCACTCAGAGGCAAGGTGGGTCCAACCACCTCCCATGTGTTCACTCATCACTGTGTTCCAGCAGTCACCCCAGTGAACAGTCCTGATGGGATTGGATGTGGCTCAGAATGCCACCCTCATGAGCTCTACCCTGCCACAGCTGCAGTTCTGCAGTGGGAGAAACTCAAAACCTCAAAACACATGCACATGAAAGAAAAGAGCAAGAGCCAGAGCCCAAACAGGCCAGGTGTGGCAAAGACAGCTGGAGTGCCTAGGTTGGGACTCAGAATTATGTCAGTGGGGTGGCATTGCTGCTGGCACCAGCATGATAACCGAGAGCCAGCCCTGCTCATTTTGGGGAGCAGTGTGTTGGGGAAGGCAGCAGAAATTGAGAGGCAGGATTGAGTTTGGCCCTAGGAGGAGGTTGGGTAAGAGGCCAGTGTGGGTTGGAGAGCCTGGGCAGATAGACAGAGGCCAGGGCACACCCCAAAGCCTGGAGACTGCACTTGATGTCCAGGGTTGTGAAACACCACTTCCCCTCTTACTCACAACTGAGAGCAAGGGGCATTGATGAGTTCAGTTTGTGTGCGGCTGCATCCAAGGTGGCTCGGCTAGGAACCTCTGTTTCCTTGACTCAGGAGGCTGGGAGTCCAGGCTCCACTGAGGCTCGGCTGGGAGGATCGGAGTCTGAGTTTATGCCTGTGTTCCCTGTAGGATCCATGTTGGCTGAGCCTCAGTGTTTTTGTAATGAGAGGATGGGTGACCGTCATGTCTTTATCACAGGACACACTTGCTAAATGGATTTGTTTGCTCTGAGGAGGAAAGAGAGAGGGGGGAGTGGTGCTGGAGACAGGGATGCAGACAGGGGTCATGGACTTGGCATAACTCAGTCTTGGAGGTGATATCCCATCACCTGTACCCACTTCAATTCCCATGAATCCAGAGGCTGAGCCCCCTTGAGGTGAGGGGTGAACCGGTTCTGGGCAGCAGGATGCTGTGGTACCTCGGAGTCTCTGTGAGACCCCAACACTAGACACACTTGGCCCTTTTGTAATCTTAGGAGAAGCCTTGGGAAGTTGTATGGCAGAGGGGAGCAGCCTCTGCATCTCAGTCCCCTCCAACTTGCCATGGTGTAGAGAGGGAACTGCAGCCAAGATGGGACGGACATTGGCCATGTCCCTGTGTGGGACACAGGCCTGATGGAGTTAGGGTGCATTCTTTGTCTCTCCCTTTCTTGTGATTATCCCATCTCTACATTTGTGCTTTAGCCACCTGTGAGTCCCATCTCTGGTTTCAGAGAGAACAGAGGGTGTTATGGGCCAATAGACACAATAAACCCTAGAGATTAGATGCTACCCTACTTTCCAGAAAAGACTGGGCACACCATGAGTTGCACAATGATGGGACCAGGGTCCAAAAGCTGCTGAGAGGGAAGGACTGGTTGTGAATGCATTTTTGAAGGCTCCAAGCTGGAACTCTAGTGGCACCAAGCAGGGCAGATGCTGGTGGGGATGTTTGGGTAGTTGTTGGTGAACACCTGCGCACCTGAGATGGGTAGGCATGGAGGAGAAATCGGCAGCCCATAGGGCTGTTGAAAGTGGTCTTATGTGAAAAGAGGCTCAGGTATGGGCACAGGAAATGACATCATTGCCTTGACAATGGATCAAACAGAACATGGAACCCTGGTATCCAGGCACCCACTTCACTGACCAAGCCATCCGAGCTCACTTGGTTGGAGCCACTGGAGGGAGAAGGATGTTCTCCTGTGGTTGCAGACAATGCCGAGCCTCAGGCTCCCAGGAATCTCAGGGGGGCCAACTAGCCCTTTTGTGGATACACTGGGTGAGGCTTCATCTTAGACGCCAGAGCCTCTGGCGATTGTCGCAGAGGAGCTCAAGAGTAACAGTGAGTAGCACAGGGCAGGTGAGCCCAGCAGGCCCTCTAGTCTGATCCCTGATGAATGGCCCAGGACTCCTATTCTGACTCTGTGTGTGTGTGTGTGTGTGTGTGTGTGTGTGTGTGTGTGTGTGTGTGTGTTTGTACTGATGGGAACTGTCCCATTGTGCTTTGACTCTAGTGTATTGGCACAAGTCATTTTTCTGTTTGTCACCATTTCCATTTTGAACCCACCATTCTTGGTCCCAACCCAGGGTGAAAATGATCAGAACACGGAGGAGCCCTTCAGGGTTCAGAGCCTTGAACCTTACAGGCAGGACCAGCTTAGGAATGAGCTCCTGCCTGTCATTTGTGGGAGGAACCTACATTTCAGCAGCAACATGGGGTTAATCTCCTGGGATTTCATCCCCACCCAGCAGGTGCTGGATCTCTTGTTCCCAAAACAGCCACCTTCTTCAGTCTTTACTCCTGGTGCCACTCCACATCCTCCAAGGGGACAAGAACCTCAGGTTCTGGATGGATGTTGTAGAATGCCCACAGAGCCAACTGCCAGGCTGGGTGGGGTGCAGTTGCTGGGCTTTGCTGATGTTGTCATCCCCCACAGTTCTTGGAACCTTCTGTGGCAGTGGCATCCAGGACCCCAGCAGCTGTGAGTAGCAGCTCCTCACTGCTTCACTCCAGCGAGCAGGTGGAAGACAGCCGCGTTGTTCACGTCCTCCTAGAGGGACAGAGCCTGAGGGAGACAAAGCGCATCCCGGTAAGCCCGACAGCAGGGCTGCCTCCTGGGTGTCCACACAGTGGAAGGCAGGAGACACAGCCAACCCCAGGGCTATGGTGGGAAATAAAGAAGAGAGAGGTCCGTCTTAAGGGCTTGACCTGAGGAGGGAGAGCATCAGCATGCCCAGCTTCAGTGGTGAGTGGGCCTGTGTATTGTGGGTTTTGCAGGCCAGAAGTGCAGACGGAAGTGCTGTGGACAGATGAAGGCAGAGATATGTCCAGGGTGCAGGCTGCAGTGCCTAGAACTTGGTATTCTCAATGAGTGAAGTTGGAGCAGAGGAGGTGGCAGTGACTTGTCACATGTGTAGGAGGGGATGTGTTCCTGGTGGCAGGGAAGAGAACCTCCTTAGCATGACTAGGTGTAGGAATTTGGGGTCGGGGTCACCTGGGGGGTCATGCCAAAGCTTCGGAATGTTAGGCTTTGCATGTATGTAAATACGGAGCTAAAGGGGTTCTTGGCAGAATTTCTATGGATGTGCAGTAGACACGCTAATGCTGCAGGTGTCCAGCTGCAGAGGAGACATGTTCAGTGACTGCCAGTGCTGAGTCAAGTACATCATTACAACCAGACGCGCACCGAGCTTCCAGAGGCCAGGGCCTCTCAAAGCTATCATGAAGCACTCAAGTGCACACTCTTGTATCTGAGTCTGTTTTGTGTCGTGGCAGTCAGGACCCAAGTTTAGAGGGCATCTGCCTCTTCCACCCACAAAGGCAGCCTGCATCCCAGATCACACTTGGTGCACAGATCCCTGGCCCATTGCTCTCATCTCAGTGAGATGAGAGTGTGTCTGTGCATAGGCAGTTTGGTCCTTTGACATGAGTGGAATGTGGCTCCCCAGGGGGAGGGGAGATGGCAGGTACAGGCAGATATTTGTACCAGGATTGTTCTAGTAGCACATTGCAAGAACCCAGGTGGTATATGGAGGACACACTCAGGTAGCAGGATAACAAGATTGTGCCCTTGTATATGTAGCTGAGATTTCTCCTGAATGTTTGACCACAGTCTTCTGGGTAGCTCTTCTAAAAGCCATTCTCTGATGACATTTGTCCCACCCTGATCCAGGTGACCTTTCAGGAGACGGTGACAAGCCTCATCCGCAGGGCCTTGGACCAAAATTTGTTGCAGCATGAGGATGTGGACAACTTTGAGCTGCTGTATATGATGTCTGAGGATGAGAGTAAGTAGGACAATCAGACAGTGGGGAGACATGATCCACAGTGGGCTCAGGATAACTGACAGCCAAGAGAAAGTGGGCCTTGGCCCCAAAATACCAAGGTGTGATGGGCCTGGCGGAGACTCTCAGGGGTTGTGGGTGTTTTGTGGTATAATCCTTGAGTGCCACCTAACAATTCTCTCCACTTCGCTCTGCAGAAATCAAGGTCTCTGACCACTCACTCGTGTGTCTGTCCATGAATCTGGGAATACAATATTTCATGGTGAGGAAACGCCCCCAGGTCAAGGGAAAGGAGGTAAACACCTACCTTATTCAAGCTGTGCATGTGCTGCCATTCCACTCCGCCCTGAGGAAATGAGAAGCCTCAGCACCTGGACATATTTGCTGGAAGCCCATAGAGCCAACTGACAGTCTGGGGTGGCTTTCTGTTTCTGGGTTTGCTGATGTTCCATCCCCCACAGTTCTCAGAATCAACCTGCAAGTCCTCCAGGCCGCTTTCCCACAAGCAGGTGGGAGACACCTGCTTAATTCGTGTCCACTTAGAAACACAAAGTCCAGAGATGGCCAAGAGTGTTCTGGTAAGCCTGGGAGCAGGGGTGTCCCGTGGTGCTTACACCTGGGTGGGGAGCAGACACTGGTCCAATACCATGGACTACTCATGCCCTCTTGAATTTGGAGCTTCTGGATGATCAGGAGGATAGATGGGAATCAAGAAGGGAGAGGTCAGTGTGAAGGGCTGGAGCTGAGATGAGCGAGTGCAGCAGCTTGTCCACTGCCATGTCTGAGGGAGTCTGTGTGTCAGGTGGCAGCATGCAGTCCAGAAGGGCAGGGACAGGTATGGGTGACAGATGAGAATAGGACAGGAACTAGGTTGCAGGTTCCCTTGTATGGGATGCTGACGTCTATGGAGGAGGACAGCAGTGTGAGGTTCTCCATGTTCCTTGAACAAGGAGCTGAGAGAGTCTCTCTGCAGAGTCGATATGGATGTGGAGCAAGCACACTAAATGTCCAGGTAGCCCAATGACCACCCTTGCCGGATGAGGTGCCCTCCTACATCCCAGCCAGCACTGAGCCTCTGGAGGCCAGGAGCTCTCGTGGCTATCTTTCAGCTCTCCTGTGTGTGGTCATGTTCCTGGGTCTGTTTTTGGCCCTGGCAATCCAGACCAAAGCCTCTAGGTTTTGTGCCTAGGCCATTCCCAATGCCGCCTGCATCCTCGGGCAGACCTGGGATCTTGGAGGCTATTGTCCCATTCCTCCCAACTTGTGGGATGAGATTGCATCTGTATGCAGGTAGTGGGGTCCTTTCACTCCGAGAGGAGTGCAGCTCCACAAAGAGCAATGGCAGGCCCAGGAAGTCCTATGTACAAGGATTGGGCTAGTAGCCTGTGGGAAGAGCCCACACATTGAGCAGGAGGTCAGCCTCGGGTAGTAGGGTCATGGATGTTGCCCTTGTATTTAGAGTGGAGGTGCCTCCAGAATGCCCCTGCCCACTGTCCTTGAGTAGTCACTACAAGGCCCATTTCCTGAAGGCCTGTCTCCCATGCTGCCCCAGGTGACCTGCCACGATAGGGCTCCTGTCGTCATCCGCAGCGCCCTCGACCTACACTTCCTTACTGAGGAGAATCCAGAGGATTATGAGCTGGGCCAAATCATCTCTCGCCGTCAGAGTAAGTGAGACAATCAGATAGCAGAGAGCAAGGGTCAGGATGTGGACTCAGGTCAACTCTTAGCAACAAAGAGTAGTCTCTGACCCCCAAGAACACTCCAACAATTGTGTTGGGATCGTGCACAAAGCCAACTGCTCTTCTGCTGGTGGAAGGTCTTGAGGTCCAATGGTATACCCCGGTGGATATTGCGGCTCCCCACCAGGTGCCCTCCCCTGGACATGAACAGGCATCCAAAGCTGACATCTTTGAGGAGTGAGGAGGAAAGCCTCTCTCCAGGAGCAGTATGTTTTCATGGTCTGGGATAGGAGTGGTTTCAAAGGAACATGGGAATGCATGGGCTAAAGAGGGAACTGGCATTTTGTGGACTGAAGCAGTACTATTGAAAGCCTTCTGTGTGACCAAAAAACCACTGCCTGGGCAGAGCATTGCCAGGATTCTAGCAAGCAGTAACAGGATGAAATTGGGAAGAAAACACAGCCTGGGAGACAGCCTGAATCATCTGTTTTTGCATAAATTCCATGGTCTTACGCACCTGAGTCCACTTGGCAAGGAGTGATCACAATAGCCAGGTTGTGATCCCTAACTAAAGTCAGATGAGGGCTTCCTGAGCACGTAGCCACAGAGCTCATCTGATAATAATGCCAGCGCTTTTTCGTTGGTTGGTTGGTTGGTTTTTGTGAGCCAAACACCACAGCAGCCATTATCCCAGCCTATGTACCCTGAAGACCACCATCCCTATGAGTTCTAGGATCACTTGTCTCCTATCTTAACCTACTGTTAGGTTAGTAGAGTCTATGGAAGAGGAAGTCTGTCTGGGGCCTTGGTAGCCTAAGAAATTCATAGCAGAGATCTCCACATCCAACCCAGAAGGGATGGAGAACAGGCTCTAGGTTAGAGGAGGGCGACAGTAAACACATGTTCAGAGGAAGGAGAAGCGGCTGTTGTATTCCCCCACTCAGGGTCATGGCACCACTGGGCCATACGCCATGTTGGAGGGAAGCAGTCCCTTTGCTGGTCTTTGGAACCATTGTTCTCAGTAGGGCAGTATTTGGAATGTGGCCTCCATTCTCAGAAGCCTGGTTCACATGGAGGCGGGCTCCACCAACGCAGAAGCATGGCTCTAAAGTGGTATCCGTGCTGGTCAGCCTGTCCTCACTGTGGCCATACTTGAGGAAAATAACTCAGAGGAGGAATCCTAGGCCTTTTTTCTCTGGGTTTCATAGCTTTCTCTTTGGTTGTGCACTGAGGCTGTCCATAAAGCTCTAGTGTGTGGCAGTGGAGAGCTCCTCAGCCCTTGCCACAAAGGCATAGACTGGGAGAGAGAGAACGAGGCTGGCAGAGAGGGAGAGAGAGAAAGATGGAGAGGGAGGACCTCTCCTTGGAGAATGAGGATTCAGTGGAGCCAACAGGAACAAGGTACTGTTGCCCAGGGCACAACCCTGTTTAGGTCTTACTCCAACCATGCTCAACCTTTCTTCCAGTCCCTCCCACCCCCCAGTAGTGTATTCATCTTGAATGAGAATTTCATGTTGACATCAGAGCACTCACCATCCAATGCTTCCCTCCAAACCCACCTATGAAGATGGCTCATGTGGGGACTGAATCTTCGGCACAGGAGCCTTTTGTGGGAGATTTCAGATGCAAACCCTAGTGGTGTGCTTTGGCAGATGCAAGAGGACCTGAGATATTCTGGAGTCCAAAGCCTTCGGTAGGAACAGACATTAGGTCTGTTGAAGTGCTCTGCCTAGTTCTTCCTCAGGGAGGACTGTGGAGGCTGTCTTTGTTGGTATTGGTGCTGAATTGGAGAGCTCTCAGGTGTGTGGCTCTGGCCTTTTCTGGCACAGGCTCTCAGATGTTGGCGTGTCCTAGGGAGCACCTCCTGAGTGCCACCTTCTTTTTTTACACCCCTCTCTCCCCAGAGCTGAGGATTCCAGCAGAGGCCAACGTATTTTATGCCAAGAATCCTCACAAAAAATCCAACTTTGTGCTGAGGAAAAGGAGCCTCTCCCAAAAGAATGATGGGTGGATCGAGCCTCAACCTCCCTCTCGTCCTGCAAAGAAGGCTCCTGCCCTCCTGAGGATGCTTGCAAAACCATTCTGTTGCTGTGTGCCTGGGCGGGGCTGAGGCAGCCCAGGAATATTTACATTGATTACTATTTTCTTCAAAGTTTGAATCTATAGTTTGCCATTGTCCTTGACCTTGTTTAGTAACACAGTTGTTACTCTATCCTGTATTTGTTGTTTCCATTAATATATTATTATTATTTTAAAATATATATGTTTTTGTTACCTGATCTACTGTGATGATTTGAGTATACTAAATGTAGCAGTGATTCCTAAAGGACACATCCAAACCAACAGGAAGGAATGTTTCATTCTATCAGCAAGAACTTTGGTTTTTAGGAGTTTGGCAGATGGCATTATCTGAGTCAGTTTTCCAATGGGGGTAATGAAGTATCAGCTATGATGGTACAAACACAAACAAAGACACACAAACACACACAAGAGCACACACACTCACTGAGAGATAGATAGACAGATGGAGTTGGTCTCTGCTGAAATACTTTGGAGACATGGTTCTGATTTCTCCCCTTTTGGAGTATTTTCAATTGCACAAGGTGTCTTGCAAATGAACCCATGTCTGAGGAAGACATGCATGTGTACTTCACATGCCACTTTTCACATAGCAGGAAGGTCATGTAATATTTTTCATGCAGCTGTCTTTTGACTGTGAACCATCCCATGAGGTCAGCTGTGGAATTTTCAACTTGTAGCATCACAATGGGGATCCACTCTTTGGATTTGGGGATATTTCCGATTTTCTTGATTCAGATTGGAATGATATATATATATTAGTTTTTGATGAAAATTCTGCATTTGATGGTAATGAATGTCGTGCATCTAGGAATCTGTAGAGTGCAGACAATGAATGGATGCCTACTGTTGTCTGGACTGGTCTGAAAAGTCCTGTAGCATCTGAGCATGTGTGAGGGCTGTACAGGTCTTGCCAAAAGTCCAGGTCAGATGATCCTGCACAAAGCTGAACTCCTAGTGGTCTCCACAACAGTGTAAGGGCCAAGGAGAAACACACTTCCACACAGAAGTTGGGAAGCTACCTTATGAAGGTGATCATAGATACGGGATTATTAATATATCCAGGTTGGCATCTATTATTTTTTTAGCTTTTGACTTTCGCAGCTGTGGGCATCTTGACAACCATCATCTCCCTGTAAGCACAGACAACTCTATAAGAACCTGTGGATAAATTTCCCTGTGCATGTCCCCTTGTGAAACTGCTTAAGCACCGCCTGGTTTACACACAGGTCGAATTTCTAGGTCAAAGTGTGCATGTTTACTTCTTTGACTAAGCACTGCCAGGTGGCTCTTCTGCATAGCTCTACCTGTGGCCAGGATTGTATTATCTAGCTTTCTAACTTTTGCATGTTGAGTAGATACATAGTGGGAGCACACTGTTTTTGTTGGTATTTTTCTTGGTATCTATTCTGATGCTTTTCACTGGGGGATTTTTTCCTGTGAAAATGGGCTTCCTCTACTTGACCTTATTTTCTTCTTTTTAAAATTTTTTTCAATGTGACTTTTTAATTTTAGTTTTATTAAAGACATTGCCCCTTGCTTGCATAGTCTATATCTAAAGCACTAGTCCTTGCTCCAAGGCCCAGCTTGCTCTCAGCTGCCCCAGGAGGGGAACAGTCTTTGGCGGTAGACAAGAGACGCCCCTGCAGGGGGCACAAGTGCTTTGGCCCTCTGGTGTCTTGCCAGCAGTGCTTCCCATGCTCACAGAGGGTTTCAGATACTGAGTCAATGGTCCAGGTGGTCTTTTGTTCAGTCTGATCTCAAATTGAGCTCCTCTGAGAGGTCATATTGAAGTCCTTGTGTGTACCTGACCCATCATTTTAAACAATATTCCAAGTTCACTTTTTGTGTGTACGTGGGTTCTGGGGATTAAACCCAGGGCCTTGAGCCTGTGAGGCAAGTGACCTACCTGAGCTACACCCTCAGAGACCCCTGTAAAAGTATTTCCCCTTTGCCTCGGGGTCTAAGTTGCCAAGGCTGACCTCAAACGTTCCTCTTGCCTCAGCCTCCCTGGTGGCTGGCATGACAGGCATGCACCTGGGACTGTCACACTCGAGCCTGTGATGGGAACTCATGTGCATCTGTCCAGGGCTGAGCATGGTTAGGCAGAGCTGTGCTCCAGGCTCCCTGCAGGGCTGTGGAGGCTTCTGCTGCCCAGCAGCCCTGGTGCCATGGCCAGGGCTACTCCCAGCCGAGGGCAGGCAGCTGCCCATTGCTGTAGGCTGACCTTATTTTCTTCTTATGGCACTCGTCCGTTCTCTGGAGTATGTTGTATGGTTTGTCCATTAGGAGTCTAACAGGTCCTCTAGAACCTTCACACAATTAGTAAAATTCCTGAACAGTAAGTGAGCGTGCGCAGAAATTGGGCTAATATTTTGGGAAGAACAATGTTGGATGATATATTCATGGCTTGAATATATCATCCAACATGAAGTTATATTTTATTACTTACAAAATAATAAAATAATGAAGCAATACCATGGGCTGAGCTAAAATAGATCCTTAGGATCTTAGGCATTCTGTAATAAATCTGTGTCACTTGAAGTATAGAGTTGATCGACTCTGAGTAATGAAACAGAAGTAAAGGTATCAAAGCCAATGATCATCTGTTTCCAATTTTCTGTGATTTGGTTCAAGTGGTAAAGTGGTGATATATATTAATAATGGATCGAATAGGTTCATAATTGTTTTAGAGTACAATTAGATGCCTTCAAACTTTAGGCTACATGGGCACATTTGAGAACGGTTCCAGCCATTCTCTCATCCTTTGGGTCATTCCCCTCCTATGTCCTGTGAGACATTTTCTATGTGAGGCTTTAAGAAGAAGAAGAGAATATTCTGTAAAGAAAACCTTGTGATCTGTGCAGTATGAAGTTGAATGGATTCATTCAGAAATCAGAAATTCTATTGAAAGATATTTATTGGCATGAGCCAAATAAAACCTATTTTTAGGCATCCTGGTGAAGACAAGGTTTTATCTTTATGTCTCATTTTCTATGTTTTGTTGTTGTTGTTGTTGTTGTTAGAATGAAATTCATATGTTGCCAGACCATTCTATCAGATGTGTAACTAGATGCCATTTAAATTACCCACTTTTACATGGTAGACAGTTTTTAATGAACACTGCCTGTCTGCACCTTTTTTAAAAACAGGACTGGGATCAGAAGCCCAAATACCAATGGTTAGCTGGAGCATATTTTTCATTTGGCCTATCTGTCAGTATTCCCTGAGGTCATCTGTGCAATCAGCTTCATTACTCCTGCTCCCTCACTGGATTTCATAGAAACCATATGCTATGTATGAATCAGGGACACCAATCCCACAACATAGCATTCTTGGAATATCCAAAGTCCCACTTTTCACTTCGCCATCCCTGAGATCAGCAGTAATATTTATCAGCAAATGTGAGATTTTCAAAGATCCAATTCTATGTGCTCCTTTCTCATAGAGCCTTAGGCAGGGATATAGCATACATAAATATTAAGTAAAGTCCATAGTTTTTAAAATGTCATCCATTGAATAGTTGACACATGTCTGAGATACTTTTTATTTTGGAGGAGGTATTATTTAATAGGGAATTCCAACAGCTACCTAATAGTGAAATGAGAAGTCTTGCATCCATTTTATTTTGTTTCTGATGATTTTTATGAGTAAGGGTAAGATACTTCCTTGTTCTGATGCAGATGTTGCCCACTTTTGTGAATGGATGCGGGGTGTCACCTACTACTTGCATATCTGCATATTGGGCTTGACACTGCTATCGTACTTGGTAGTTGGCAAAAAGTCAATACTGAAGTTAAGCTCTTGTGTTCTAGCAGCAGAGCTGAAGATCCTTGATGTGCCACCTTCTGCAATCCATGCTGCTCTCTTCATGTTCCTTATTGACTTCCTGGTGATGAGCATCATGGTCTCCTGGTCTTGAGAATGGCCAAGCATTGCTCTGTGAATGTGGAAGATGGGCATGTGGAAGGCTCCAGGGAGGAGGGATCATTGAACATGTACTCGAATCCATGTGCCTGTTGAATGACCTGTTTTTTTTTTATTTTTGGGTTTTAAGGGAGACACTGCCCTAAAACACTTCTGTGCAGCTGGGGATGCAGGCTTCTGCTTCACCTTGCAGGAAGCATTAACGAATCCTTTCCAGAAGACATGAGAAGAGAGAAGTGAGCCTCTGGTATCATGCAGGTTCCTTGCATTGCCCATGGGCTAGAAGAGAGAAGAGTTGCTTCATGAGATTTGATCCCCTTTTTCCTGAAAAGTTCCACACAGAGGTGAGTCCCCAGCATGTTTAGAAATCATTTCAGACACCTTTCTGGACGGAATTGAATCAGAGCCCCTGATGATGTGGAAGAGCTAAAGATGGGTTTGCTATGAATTTTCTACTTCATTCATCAGGGCCTGAGTCAAGTCAGTCATTGTGCTGTCAACACATGAGCTGCTGGTCAAATGTGAGGAAGTGGTCTTGCTTTATGAAAACACCACCCTGATTCAGTGAGCCAGAGGCAGCCTGCAGTCCCTGTTTTCCTGTAAAGGCAGATTGCTGTGGATGGCCTCTGGCCTCGTCATGCAGCCCTGCTCAGAGTAGGGGATTGAGGGACCAGGCAGATCCCTAGTTCCTTTTGACCTTTATTGCCATTGGGCCACCCCAGGGTCCTTGGACTCTACCTGGTCTTCTGGCCTGGGTCAGGGGATGTGAGGTTTGGAATCCCCCTCTGTGGCAGGATCCCAGCCCCCCAGCCACTTGAGGTCAGCACATCCTTCCCTAATTGTGTTAGAGTTGGAGACTTCTCCCACCCATCCTCATCCATGCTCATCCCACATTTTGTAGCTTGGCACCTGAGGACCTTTATTCATTGACTTAGTTGTTAGTGATGATGGTTACTAAGACTAAGTGACTCTTTCAAGTCACATCACTTGCATGGTAGGGCTAGAGCATGGATCTTCCTAATTGATTTCATGGGACTCTCTCATGGAAACTGTGACTGCTTCCTAAACACACACTCTACATTTGGAGTGTCAAAATTCTTGCCACTGCCTCCTTGGCAAGTGTATCTTGTCTTCTACGTGGGAATTTCACAAATATTTTCCTTTGGTTTGTGGAGGTCATGCAGAAGGGATTTCATTTGAAATAGCCCAAACAAGAAATACCAGTTGTCTTTTTCGCACATGGATGTGTGTAGTGAACACCCCTTTCTGTGTGCTTGCATGAGTTACTCCTTTCAATTTGTTGAAGAATGGTTGGCTGGGGAGCAAGTTAACGAGAGATGGATATCAATGGTTGTCAAGTATTCTGACGTGAAGAATGTATTGAGGATGTGAAGGCTTTTCTAGCCAGTTCCTATGGCTCAGTCAGGGATCAGTCAGAGGATTCTGTCTGGTAGACTCTTTGGCACAGATGTCAAAGTGGCCTGGTCTTACCCTGTCCAGGACTGAATGCTGAGCTTGAGTGGGAGCTTCTTGTCATTTCAAGCATTTCCATGAGTCTGTCCTCTGTTCTCTTGTATCCAAGTGGTTTCTAATAGGAAAGCAGAACAAAAATTGAAAGTATGGTGATTGATTATTTTTACCAATGTTATTTCAATCCACTTTGTTTAATACGAAATTACCTTTATGCTAGTAAGATTTCATATGTGAGGAAATAATGAAAATATTGGGGTTAGGGGATGAGAATATGCAAATCAAACATTTTTGAGCACCAAGACCCGTTTTTTGTTTTTGTTTTTGTTTTTTTTTTTTAACTTAAATAATATTAAGTGCCAGAGGACCACCTCTGCCATTCAGCCTCAACAACCTCCAGGTCCAGCCTCCAGGTGGCCCATTTCACCAGGGTGTGTGGGACCACACTGTCCTGGGATGAGAGAACAGTACCCACGGATGTTGACATCTCACAGAGTAGATATTGCCAGTGACAGTAGGGAGCTATTGGCACATGAGGAAGGGAAGAGCTCTCAGGATGTTAAGAGGGGGCCGCTTCGAGACTCATTGGGTATGGCACGAGGCTGCTGGGTGTGGTGTTGGCCTGGGCCCACTGAGTGGGGCAGATCCGTGGTCTGTGTTTCTGTACCCTCCTCTGTAGCCTGTGTTGGCAGCAGATCAGGGAATTGCGATCAGAAGTGCTCCCAGTAACACAGGCACCAGCCCCCAGAGTGTGTGCCTATCCGTTTCCCCACCTGGCCTGACTTAGTGCCTGTCTTGCCTCAGGGCTGAGACCCTACAATCTCTGATGAGGGTGTCTGTGGTCCAGATCCAACCTGCATGGCCAACATGCTCAGACCTTCAGCTGGGTCCTAGGCTGCTGCAACCAAACTCTGTTAACTGGGTGGCCGACAACAGAGGAAGTGTCTTCCGTTGAGCTCCAGAGGCTCAACACAGTAGGTGTTGGGCTGTCCCAGTGCCATAACCCCTCCCAGGTTTCAAGGGGACTGTCTCCCCAACTCTCCCAGCCCTTGCCCACTCTCCTATTGCTGCCCACGATCTGTGGTTCCCATATGGGCATCCCGCCCTGGCTCCAACCTCACATATCCGGTATCCTCCAGTCTCCCTGGTATCTGGGTCCAGACTCTCCTCTTCCTACAAGAATATCAGATATTGGATTTGGTCCCAGTTGATGCTGTGTTCCATCATGTGAGCTCTTAGCTTCATCACTGTGCAAAGACTCTTTTCCCACACAAGTTCGCACGACTTTTGGCTGGCTAAGAATTTTCAGGCGACACTTTTCTAATGAGTACACTTTCCTTCCTTCCGATCTCCCACCAGTGAGCATTCCTCGCACCCTTGTCCTAGTTCCTTTATGGCAGTTTCCCTCCTTATGGCTGAGAGGACCTAGTGACCCCTCAATTCACACGTTCTCCTCAATCACCAACACACTGCAGAATTCTCCAGGGGGCCATATATGCTCCTGGAAGTTGGTGTTGGAAATAGTTCTCCATCCATTAATCACTCCCTCACTCACTAATGTCCTTGTGTCCTTGAGAAAGGCTCTCCCTTTCCTGGTTTTCCTGAATAGAAATCCTCTTGCCTCTTGGGTGAATAGGGTTATGGGTTGTGCAGAGGGTGTTGGTCCACTGAGCATCTTAGAGACTGTCCTTTATGGAGCCTAATGATCCTCACTGGGGAATGAGGCCAGGGTCCTAACTGTGGTTAGTTAGAGAGGGAAAGAAGGACGAGGGAAACTCAGATGTCCCTTCATGGCCCCTGGAGTTAGAGGACTTACCCCTTTGCACCTGGGATCAGGAGACCTCATTTCCTCGAGGACACGCACACTCAGACATTAATCTTGAGTGTGGGTTCCTTTCTGGGGTCCAGGGCTGTTGTTAGCCACCAGGAATGACAGTGCTCTCCATGCTGAGTGGAGCCATTTTTGCCAGGAAAGAGATCCCATGGTCACGCCTTGTGCAAAGCATCCCACGCCAGGGGCTCCCATGCCTACATTCCTGTCCTGAAAGGAAGCCACTCAGAGGCAAGGTGGGTCCAACCACCTCCCATGTGTTCACTCATCACTGTGTTCCAGCAGTCACCCCAGTGAACAGTCCTGATGGGATTGGATGTGGCTCAGAATGTCACCCTCATGAGCTCTACCCTGCCACAGCTGCAGTTCTGCAGTGGGAGAAACTCAAAACCTCAAAACACATGCACATGAAAGAAAAGAGCAAGAGCCAGAGCTCAAACAGGCCAGGTGTGGCAAAGACAGCTGGAGTGCCTAGGTTGGGACTCAGAATTATGTCAGTGGGGTGGCATTGCTGCTGGCACCAGCATGATAACCGAGAGCCAGCCCTGCTCATTTTGGGGAGCAGTGTGTTGGGGAAGGCAGCAGAAATTGAGAGGCAGGATTGAGTTTGGCCCTAGGAGGAGGTTGGGTAAGAGGCCAGTGTGGGTTGGAGAGCCTGGGCAGATAGACAGAGGCCAGGGCACACCCCAAAGCCTGGAGACTGTACTTGATGTCCAGGGTTGTGAAACACCACTTCCCCTCTTACTCACAACTGAGAGCAAGGGGCATTGATGAGTTCAGTTTGTGTGCGGCTGCATCCCAAGGTGGCTCGGCTAGGAACCTCTGTTTCCTTGACTCAGGAGGCTGGGAGTCCAGGCTCCACTGAGGCTCGGCTGGGAGGATCGGAGTCTGAGTTTATGCCTGTGTTCCCTGTAGGATCCATGTTGGCTGAGCCTCAGTGTTTTTGTAATGAGAGGATGGGTGACCGTCATGTCTTTATCACAGGACACACTTGCTAAATGGATTTGTTTGCTCTGAGGAGGAAAGAGAGAGGGGGGAGTGGTGCTGGAGACAGGGATGCAGACAGGGGTCATGGACTTGGCATAACTCAGTCTTGGAGGTGATATCCCATCACCTGTACCCACTTCAATTCCCATGAATCCAGAGGCTGAGCCCCCTTGAGGTGAGGGGTGAACCGGTTCTGGGCAGCAGGATGCTGTGGTACCTCGGAGTCTCTGTGAGACCCCAACACTATACACACTTGACCCTTTTGAAATCTTAGGAGAAGCCTTGGGAAGTTGTATGGCAGAGGGGAGCAGCCTCTGCATCTCAGTCCCCTCCAACTTGCCATGGTGTAGAGAGGGAACTGCAGCCACGATGGGACGGACATTGGCCATGTCCCTGTGTGGGACACAGGCCTGATTGAGTTAGGGTGCATTCTTTGTCTCTCCCTTTCTTGTGATTATCCCATCTCTACATGTGTGCTTTAGCCACCTGTGAGTCCCATCTCTGGTTTCAGAGAGAACAGAGGGTGTTATGGGCCAATAGACACAATAAACCCTAGAGATTAGATGCTACCCTACTTTCCAGAAAAGACTGGGCACACCATGAGTTGCACAATGATGGGACCAGGGTCCAAAAGCTGCTGAGAGGGAAGGACTGGTTGTGAATGCATTTTTGAAGGCTCCAAGCTGGAACTCTAGTGGCACCAAGCAGGGCAGATGCTGGTGGGGATGTTTGGGTAGTTGTTGGTGAACACCTGCGCACCTGAGATGGGTAGGCATGGAGGAGAAATCGGCAGCCCATAGGGCTGTTGAAAGTGGTCTTATGTGAAAAGAGGCTCAGGTATGGGCACAGGAAATGACATCATTGCCTTGACAATGGATCAAACAGAACATGGAACCCTGGTATCCAGGCACCCACTTCACTGACCAAGCCATCCGAGCTCACTTGGATGGAGCCACTGGAGGGAGAAGGATGTTCTCCTGTGGTTGCAGACAATGCCGAGCCTCAGGCTCCCAGGAATCTCAGGGGGGCCAACTAGCCCTTTTGTGGATACACTGGGTGAGGCTTCATCTTAGACGCCACAGCCTCTGGCGATTGTCGCAGAGGAGCTCAAGAGTAACAGTGAGTAGCACAGGGCAGGTGAGCCCAGCAGGCCCTCTAGTCTGATCCCTGATGAATGGCCCAGGACTCCTATTCTGACTCTGTGTGTGTGTGTGTGTGTGTGTGTGTGTGTGTGTGTGTGTTTGTACTGATGGGAACTGTCCCATTGTGCTTTGACTCTAGTGTATTGGCACAAGTCATTTTTCTGTTTGTCACCATTTCCATTTTGAACCCACCATTCTTGGTCCCAACCCAGGGTGAAAATGATCAGAACACGGAGGAGCCCTTCAGGGTTCAGAGCCTTGAACCTTACAGGCAGGACCAGCTTAGGAATGAGCTCCTGCCTGTCATTTGTGGGAGGAACCTACATTTCAGCAGCAACATGGGGTTAATCTCCTGGGATTTCATCCCCACCCAGCAGGTGCTGGATCTCTTGTTCCCAAAACAGCCACCTTCTTCAGTCTTTACTCCTGGTGCCACTCCACATCCTCCAAGGGGACAAGAACCTCAGGTTCTGGATGGATGTTGTAGAATGCCCACAGAGCCAACTGCCAGGCTGGGTGGGGTGCAGTTGCTGGGCTTTGCTGATGTTGTCATCCCCCACAGTTCTTGGAACCTTCTGTGGCAGTGGCATCCAGGACCCCAGCAGCTGTGAGTAGCAGCTCCTCACTGCTTCACTCCAGCGAGCAGGTGGAAGACAGCCGCGTTGTTCACGTCCTCCTAGAGGGACAGAGCCTGAGGGAGACAAAGCGCATCCTGGTAAGCCCGACAGCAGGGCTGCCTCCTGGGTGTCCACACAGTGGAAGGCAGGAGACACAGCCAACCCCAGGGCTATGGTGGGAAATAAAGAAGAGAGAGGTCCGTCTTAAGGGCTTGACCTGAGGAGGGAGAGCATCAGCATGCCCAGCTTCAGTGGTGAGTGGGCCTGTGTATTGTGGGTTTTGCAGGCCAGAAGTGCAGACGGAAATGCTGTGGACAGATGAAGGCAGAGATATGTCCAGGATGCAGGCTGCAGTGCCTAGAACTTGGTATTCTCAATGAGTGAAGTTGGAGCAGAGGAGGTGGCAGTGACTTGTCACATGTGTAGGAGGGGATGTGTTCCTGGTGGCAGGGAAGAAAACCTTCTTAGCATGACTAGGTGTAGGAATTTGGGGTCGGGATCACCTGGGGGGTCATGCCAAAGCTTCGGAATGTTAGGCTTTGCATGTATGTAAATACGGAGCTAAAGGGGTTCTTGGCAGAATTTCTATGGATGTGCAGTAGACACGCTAATGCTGCAGGTGTCCAGCTGCAGAGGAGTCATGTTCAGTGACTGCCAGTGCTGAGTCAAGTACATCATTACAACCAGACCCGCACTGAGCTTCCAGAGGCCAGGGCCTCTCAAAGCTATCATGAAGCACTCAAGTGCACACTCTTGTATCTGAGTCTGTTTTGTGTCGTGGCAGTCAGGACCCAATTTTTCAGTGCATCTGCCTCTTCCACCCACAAAGGCAGCCTGCATCCCAGATCACACTTGGTGCGCAGATCCCTGGCCCATTGCTCTCATCTCAGTGAGATGAGAGTGTGTCTGTGCATAGGCAGTTTGGTCCTTTGACATGAGTGGAATGTGGCTCCCCAGGGGGAGGGGAGATGGCAGGTACAGGCAGATATTTGTACCAGGATTGTTCTAGTAGCACATTGCAAGAACCCAGGTGGTATATGGAGGACACACTCAGGTAGCAGGATAACAAGATTGTGCCCTTGTATATGTAGCTGAGATTTCTCCTGAATGTTTGACCACAGTCCTCTGGGTAGCTCTTCTAAAAGCCATTCTCTGATGACATTTGTCCCACCCTGATCCAGGTGACCTTTCAGGAGACGGTGACAAGCCTCATCCGCAGGGCCTTGGACCAAAATTTGTTGCAGCATGAGGATGTGGACAACTTTGAGCTGCTGTATATGATGTCTGAGGATGAGAGTAAGTAGGACAATCAGACAGTGGGGAGACATGATCCACAGTGGGCTCAGGATAACTGACAGCCAAGAGAAAGTGGGCCTTGGCCCCAAAATACCAAGGTGTGATGGGCCTGGCGGAGACTCTCAGGGGTTGTGGGTGTTTTGTGGTATAATCCTTGAGTGCCACCTAACAATTCTCTCCACTTCGCTCTGCAGAAATCAAGGTCTCTGACCACTCACTCGTGTGTCTGTCCATGAATCTGGGAATACAATATTTCATGGTGAGGAAACGCCCCCAGGTCAAGGGAAAGGAGGTAAACACCTACCTTATTCAAGCTGTGCATGTGCTGCCGTTCCACTCCGACCTGAGGAAATAAGAAGCCTCAGCACCTGGACATATTTGCTGGAAGCCCAAAGAGCCAACTGACAGTCTGGGGTGGCTTTCTGTTTCTGGGTTTGCTGATGTTCCATCCCATCACAGTTCTCAGAATCAACCTGCAAGTCCTCCAGGCCGCTTTCCCACAAGCAGGTGGGAGACACCTGCTTAATTCGTGTCCACTTAGAAACACAAAGTCCAGAGATGGCCAAGAGTGTTCTGGTAAGCCTGGGAGCAGGGGTGTCCCGTGGTGCTTACACCTGGGTGGGGAGCAGACACTGGTCCAATACCATGGACTACTCATGCCCTCTTGAATTTGGAGCTTCTGGATGATCAGGAGGATAGATGGGAATCAAGAAGGGAGAGGTGAGTGTGAAGGGCTGGAGCTGAGATGAGCGAGTGCAGCAGCTTGTCCACTGCCATGTCTGAGGGAGTCTGTGTGTCAGGTGGCAGCATGCAGTCCAGAAGGGCAGGGACAGGTATGGGTGACAGATGAGAATAGGACAGGAACTAGGTTGCAGGTTCCCTTGTATGGGATGCTGACGTCTATGGAGGAGGACAGCAGTGTGAGGTTCTCCATGTTCCTTGAACAAGGAGCTGAGAGAGTCTCTCTGCAGAGTCGATATGGATGTGGAGCAAGCACACTAAATGTCCAGGTAACCCAATGACCACCCTTGCCGGATGAGGTGGCCTCCTACATCCCAGCCAGCACTGAGCCTCTGGAGGCCAGGAGCTCTCGTGGCTATCTTTCAGCTCTCCTGTGTGTGGTCATGTTCCTGGGTCTGTTTTTGGCCCTGGCAATCCAGACCAAAGCCTCTAGGTTTTGTGCCTAGGCCATTCCCAATGCCGCCTGCATCCTCGGGCAGACCTGGGATCTTGGAGGCTATTGTCCCATTCCTCCCAACTTGTGGGATGAGATTGCATCTGTATGCAGGTAGTGGGGTCCTTTCACTCCGAGAGGAGTGCAGCTCCACAAAGAGCAATGGCAGGCCCAGGAAGTCCTATGTACAAGGATTGGGCTAGTAGCCTGTGGGAAGAGCCCACACGATGAGCAGGAGGTCAGCCTCGGGTAGTAGGGTCATGGATGTTGCCCTTGTATTTAGAGTGGAGGTGCCTCCAGAATGCCCCTGCCCACTGTCCTTGAGTAGTCACTTCAAGGCCCATTTCCTGAAGGCCTGTCTCCCATGCTGCTCCAGGTGACCTGCCACGATAGGGCTCCTGTCGTCATCCGCAGCGCCCTCGACCTACACTTCCTTACTGAGGAGAATCCAGAGGATTATGAGCTGGGCCAAATCATCTCTCGCCGTCAGAGTAAGTGAGACAATCAGATAGCAGAGAGCAAGGGTCAGGATGTGGACTCAGGTCAACTCTTAGCAACAAAGAGTAGTCTCTGACCCCCAAGAACACTCCAACAGGTGTGTTGGGTTCGTGCACAAAGCCAACTGCACTTCTGCTGGTGGAAGGTCTTGAGGTCCAATGGTATACCCCGGTGGATATTGCGGCTCCCCACCAGGTGCCCTCCCCTGGACATGAACAGGCATCCAAAGCTGACATCTTTGAGGAGTGAGGAGGAAAGCCTCTCTCCAGGAGCAGTATGTTTTCATGGTCTGGGATAGGAGTGGTTTCAAAGGAACATGGGAATGCATGGGCTAAAGAGGGAACTGGCATTTTGTGGACTGAAGCAGTACTATTGAAAGCCTTCTGTGTGACCAAAAAACCACTGCCTGGGCAGAGCATTGCCAGGATTCTAGCAAGCAGTAACAGGATGAAATTGGGAAGAAAACACAGCCTGGGAGACAGCCTGAATCATCTGTTTTTGCATAAATTCCATGGTCTTACGCACCTGAGTCCACTAGGCAAGGAGTGATCACAATAGCCAGGTTGTGATCCCTAACTAAAGTCAGATGAGGGCTTCCTGAGCACGTAGCCACAGAGCTCATCTGATAATAATGCCAGCGCTTTTTCGTTGGTTGGTTGGTTGGTTTTTGTGAGCCAAACACCACAGCAGCCATTATCCCAGCCTATGTACCCTGAAGACCACCATCCCTATGAGTTCTAGGATCACTTGTCTCCTATCTTAACCTACTGTTAGGTTAGTAGAGTCTATGGAAGAGGAAGTCTGTCTGGGGCCTTGGTAGCCTAAGAAATTCATAGCAGAGATCTCCACATCCAACCCAGAAGGGATGGAGAACAGGCTCTAGGTTAGAGGAGGGCGACAGGAAACACATGTTCAGAGGAAGGAGAAGCGGCTGTTGTATTCCCCCACTCGGGGTCATGGCACCACTGGGCCATATGCCATGTTGGAGGGAAGCAGTCCCTTTGCTGGTCTTTGGAACCATTGTTCTCAGTAGGGCAGTATTTGGAATGTGGCCTCCATTCTCAGAAGCCTGGTTCACATGGAGGCGGGCTCCACCAACGCAGAAGCATGGCTCTAACGTGGTATCCGTGCTGGTCAGCCTGTCCTCACTGTGGCCATACTTGAGGAAAATAACTCAGAGGAGGAATCCTAGGCCTTTTTTCTCTGGGTTTCATAGCTTTCTCTTTGGTTGTGCACTGAGGCTGTCCATAAAGCTCTAGTGTGTGGCAGTGGAGAGCTCCTCAGCCCTTGCCACAAAGGCATAGACTGGGAGAGAGAGAACGAGGCTGGCAGAGAGGGAGAGAGAGAAAGATGGAGAGGGAGGACCTCTCCTTGGAGAATGAGGATTCAGTGGAGCCAACAGGAACAAGGTACTGTTGCCCAGGGCACAACCCTGTTTAGGTCTTACTCCAACCATGCTCAACCTTTCTTCCAGTCCCTCCCACCCCCCAGTAGTGTATTCATCTTGAATGAGAATTTCATGTTGACATCAGAGCACTCACCATCCAATGCTTCCCTCCAAACCCACCTATGAAGATGGCTCATGTGGGGACTGAATCTTCAGCACAGGAGCCTTTTGTAGGAGATTTCAGATGCAAAAACTAGTGGTGTGCTTTGGCAGATGCAAGAGGACCTGAGATATTCTGGAGTCCAAAGCCTTCGGTAGGAACAGACATTAGGTCTGTTGAAGTGTTCTGCCTAGTTCTTCCTCAGGGAGGACTGTGGAGGCTGTCTTTGTAGGTATTGGTGCTGAATTGGAGAGCTCTCAGGTGTGTGGCTCTGGCCTTTTCTGGCACAGGCTCTCAGATGTTGGCGTGTCCTAGGGAGCACCTCCTGAGTGCCACCTTCTTTTTGTACACCCCTCTCTCCCCAGAGCTGAGGATTCCAGCAGAGGCCAACGTATTTTATGCCAAGAATCCTCACAAAAAATCCAACTTTGTGCTGAGGAAAAGGAGCCTCTCCCAAAAGAATGATGGGTGGATCGAGCCTCAACCTCCCTCTCGTCCTGCAAAGAAGGCTCCTGCCCTCCTGAGGATGCTTGCAAAACCATTCTGTTGCTGTGTGCCTGGGCGGGGCTGAGGCAGCCCAGGAATATTTACATTGATTACTATTTTCTTCAAAGTTTGAATCTATAGTTTGCCATTGTCCTTGACCTTGTTTAGTAACACAGTTGTTACTCTATCCTGTATTTGTTGTTTCCATTAATATATTATTATTATTTTAAAATATATATGTTTTTGTTACCTGATCTACTGTGATGATTTGAGTATACTAAATGTAGCAGTGATTCCTAAAGGACACATCCAAACCAACAGGAAGGAATGTTTCATTCTATCAGCAAGAACTTTGGTTTTTAGGAGTTTGGCAGATGGCATTATCTGAGTCAGTTTTCCAATGGGGGCAATGAAGTATCAGCTATGATGGTACAAACACAAACAAAGACACACAAACACACACAAGAGCACACACACTCACTGAGAGATAGATAGACAGATGGAGTTGGTCTCTGCTGAAATACTTTGGAGACATGGTTCTGATTTCTCCCCTTTTGGAGTATTTTCAATTGCACAAGGTGTCTTGCAAATGAACCCATGTCTGAGGAAGACATGCATGTGTACTTCACATGCCACTTTTCACATAGCAGGAAGGTCATGTAATATTTTTCATGCAGCTGTCTTTTGACTGTGAACCATCCCATGAGGTCAGCTGTGGAATTTTCAACTTGTAGCATCACAATGGGGATCCACTCTTTGGATTTGGGGATATTTCCGATTTTCTTGATTCAGATTGGAATGATATATATATATATATATATATATATATATATATATATATATATATATATATATATATATATATATATATATATATATATATATATTAGTTTTTGATGAAAATTCTGCATTTGATGGTAATGAATGTCGTGCATCTAGGAATCTGTAGAGTGCAGACAATGAATGGATGCCTACTGTTGTCTGGACTGGTCTGAAAAGTCCTGTAGCATCTGAGCATGTGTGAGGGCTGTACAGGTCTTGCCAAAAGTCCAGGTCAGATGATCCTGCACAAAGCTGAACTCCTAGTGGTCTCCACAACAGTGTAAGGGCCAAGGAGGAACTCACTTCCACACAGAAGTTGGGAAGCTACCTTATGAAGGTGATCATAGATACGGGATTATTAATATATCCAGGTTTGCATCTATTATTTTTTTAGCTTTTGACTTTCGCAACTGTGGGCATCTTGACAACCATCAACTCCCTGTAAGCACAGACAACTCTATAAGAACCTGAGGATAAATTTCCCTGTGCATGTCCCCTTGTGAAACTGCTTAAGCACCGCCTGGTTTACACACAGGTCGAATTTCTAGGTCAAAGTGTGCATGTTTACTTCTTTGACTAAGCACTGCCAGGTGGCTCTTCTGCATAGCTCTACCTGTGGCCAGGATTGTATTATCTAGCTTTCTAACTTTTGCATGTTGAGTAGATACATAGTGGGAGCACACTGTTTTTGTTGGTATTTTTCTTGGTATCTATTCTGATGCTTTTCACTGGGGGATTTTTTCCTGTGAAAATGGGCTTCCTCTACTTGACCTTATTTTCTTCTTTTTAAAATTTTTTTCAATGTGACTTTTTAATTTTAGTTTTATTAAAGACATTGCCCCTTGCTTGCATAGTCTATATCTAAAGCACTAGTCCTTGCTCCAAGGCCCAGCTTGCTCTCAGCTGCCCCAAGAGGGGAACAGTCTTTGGCGGTAGACAAGAGACGCCCCTGCAGGGGGCACAAGTGCTTTGGCCCTCTGGTGTCTTGCCAGCAGTGCTTCCCATGCTCACAGAGGGTTTCAGACACTGAGTCAATGGTCCAGGTGGTCTTTTGTTCAGTCTGATCTCAAATTGAGCTCCTCTGAGAGGTCATATTGAAGTCCTTGTGTGTACCTGACCCATCATTTTAAACAATATTCCAAGTTCACTTTTTGTGTGTACGTGGGTTCTGGGGATTGAAGCCAGGGCCTTGAGCCTGTGAGGCAAGTGACCTACCTGAGCTACACCCTCAGAGACCCCTGTAAAAGTATTTCCCCTTTGCCTCGGGGTCTAAGTTGCCAAGGCTGACCTCAAACGTTCCTCTTGCCTCAGCCTCCCTGGTGGCTGGCATGACAGGCATGCACCTGGGACTGTCACACTCGAGCCTGTGATGGGAACTCATGTGCATCTGTCCAGGGCTGAGCATGGTTAGGCAGAGCTGTGCTCCAGGCTCCCTGCAGGGCTGTGGAGGCTTCTGCTGCCCAGCAGCCCTGGTGCCATGGCCAGGGCTCCTCCCAGCCGAGGGCAGGCAGCTGCCCATTGCTGTAGGCTGACCTTATTTTCTTCTTATGGCACTCGTCCGTTCTCTGGAGTATGTTGTATGGTTTGTCCATTAGGAGTCTAACAGGTCCTCTAGAACCTTCAAACAATTAGTAAAATTCCTGAACAGTAAGTGAGCACGCGCAGAAATTGGGCTAATATTTTGGGAAGAACAATGTTGGATGATATATTCATGGCTTGAATATATCATCCAACATGAAGTTATATTTTATTACTTACAAAATAATAAAATAATGAAGCAATACCATGGGCTGAGCTAAAATAGATCCTTAGGATCTTAGGCATTCTGTAATAAATCTGTGTCACTTGAAGTATAGAGTTGATCGACTCTGAGTAATGAAACAGAAGTAAAGGTATCAAAGCCAATGATCATCTGTTTCCAATTTTCTGTGATTTGGTTCAAGTGGTAAAGTGGTGATATTTATTAATAATGGATCGAATAGGTTCATAATTGTTTTAGAGTACAATTAGATGCCTTCAAACTTTAGGCTACATGGGCACATTTGAGAACGGTTCCAGCCATTCTCTCATCCTTTGGGTCATTCCCCTCCTATGTCCTGTGAGACATTTTCTATGTGAGGCTTTAAGAAGAAGAAGAGAATATTCTGTAAAGAAAACCTTGTGATCTGTGCAGTATGAAGTTGAATGGATTCATTCAGAAATCAGAAATTCTATTGAAAGATATTTCTTTGCATGAGCCAAATAAAACCTATTTTTAGGCATCCTGGTGAAGACAAGGTTTTATCTTTATGTCTCATTTTCTATGTTTTGTTGTTGTTGTTGTTGTTAGAATGAAATTCATATGTTGCCAGACCATTCTATCAGATGTGTAACTAGATGCCATTTAAATTACCCACTTTTACATGGTAGACAGTTTTTAATGAACACTGCCTGTCTGCACCTTTTTTAAAAACAGGACTGGGATCAGAAGCCCAAATACCAATGGTTAGCTGGAGCATATTTTTCATTTGGCCTATCTGTCAGTATTCCCTGAGGTCATCTGTGCAATCAGCTTCGTTACTCCTGCTCCCTCACTGGATTTCATAGAAACCATATGCTATGTATGAATCAGGGACACCAATCCCACAACATAGCATTCTTGGAATATCCAAAGTCCCACTTTTCACTTCGCCATGCCTGAGATCAGCAGTAATATTTATCAGCAAATGTGAGATTTTCAAAGATCCAATTCTATGTGCTCCTTTCTCATAGAGCCTTAGGCAGGGATATAGCATACATAAATATTAAGTAAAGTCCATAGTTTTTAAAATGTCATCCATTGAATAGTTGACACATGTCTGAGATACTTTTTATTTTGGAGGAGGTATTATTTAATAGGGAATTCCAACAGCTACCTAATAGTGAAATGAGAAGTCTTGCATCCATTTTATTGTGTTTCTGATGATTTTTATGAGTAAGGGTAAGATACTTCCTTGTTCTGATGCAGATGTTGCCCACTTTTGTGAATGGATGCGGGGTGTCACCTACTACTTGCATATCTGCATATTGGGCTTGACACTGCTATCGTACTTGGTAGTTGGCAAAAAGTCAATACTGAAGTTAAGCTCTTGTGTTCTAGCAGCAGAGCTGAAGATCCTTGATGTGCCACCTTCTGCAATCCATGCTGCTCTCTTCATGTTCCTTATTGACTTCCTGGTGATGAGCATCATGGTCTCCTGGTCTTGAGAATGGCCAAGCATTGCTCTGTGAATGTGGAAGATGGGCATGTGGAAGGCTCCAGGGAGGAGGGATCATTGAACATGTACTCGAATCCATGTGCCTGTTGAATGACCTGTTTTTTTTTTTATTTTTGGGTTTTAAGGGAGACACTGCCCTAAAACACTTCTGTGCAGCTGGGGATGCAGGCTTCTGCTTCACCTTGCAGGAAGCATTAACGAATCCTTTCCAGAAGACATGAGAAGAGAGAAGTGAGCCTCTGGTATCATGCAGGTTCCTTGCATTGCCCATGGGCTAGAAGAGAGAAGAGTTGCTTCATGAGATTTGATCCCCTTTTTCCTGAAAAGTTCCACACAGAGGTGAGTCCCCAGCATGTTTAGAAATCATTTCAGACACCTTTCTGGACGGAATTGAATCAGAGCCCCTGATGATGTGGAAGAGCTAAAGATGGGTTTGCTATGAATTTTCTATTTCATTCATCAGGGCCTGAGTCAAGTCAGTCATTGTGCTGTCAACACATGAGCTGCTGGTCAAATGTGAGGAAGTGGTCTTGCTTTATGAAAACACCACCCTGATTCAGTGAGCCAGAGGCAGCCTGCAGTCCCTGTTTTCCTGTAAAGGCAGATTGCTGTGGATGGCCTCTGGCCTCGTCATGCAGCCCTGCTCAGAGTAGGGGATTGAGGGACCAGGCAGATCCCTAGTTCCTTTTGACATTTATTGCCATTGGGCCACCCCAGGGTCCTTGGACTCTACCTGGTCTTCTGGCCTGGGTCAGGGGATGTGAGGTTTGGAATCCCCCTCTGTGGCAGGATCCCAGCCCCCCAGCCACTTGAGGTCAGCACATCCTTCCCTAATTGTGTTAGAGTTGGAGACTTCTCCCACCCATCCTCATCCATGCTCATCCCACATTTTGTAGCTTGGCACCTGAGGACCTTTATTCATTGACTTAGTTGTTAGTGATGATGGTTACTAAGACTAAGTGACTCTTTCAAGTCACATCACTTGCATGGTAGGGCTAGAGCATGGATCTTCCTAATTGATTTCATGGGACTCTCTCATGGAAACTGTGACTGCTTCCTAAACACACACTCTACATTTGGAGTGTCAAAATTCTTGCCACTGCCTCCTTGGCAAGTGTATCTTGTCTTCTACGTGGGAATTTCACAAATATTTTCCTTTGGTTTGTGGAGGTCATGCAGAAGGGATTTCATTTGAAATAGCCCAAACAAGAAATACCAGTTGTCTTTTTCGCACATGGATGTGTGTAGTGAACACCCCTTTCTGTGTGCTTGCATGAGTTACTCCTTTGAATTTGTTGAAGAATGGTTGGCTGGGGAGCAAGTTAACGAGAGATGGATATCAATGGTTGTCAAGTATTCTGACGTGAAGAATGTATTGAGGATGTGAAGGCTTTTCTAGCCAGTTCCTATGGCTCAGTCAGGGATCAGTCAGAGGATTCTGTCTGGTAGACTCTTTGGCACAGATGTCAAAGTGGCCTGGTCTTACCCTGTCCAGGACTGAATGCTGAGCTTGAGTGGGAGCTTCTTGTCATTTCAAGCATTTCCATGAGTCTGTCCTCTGTTCTCTTGTATCCAAGTGGTTTCTAATAGGAAAGCAGAACAAAAATTGAAAGTATGGTGATTGATTATTTTTACCAATGTTATTTCAATCCACTTTGTTTAATACGAAATTACCTTTATGCTAGTAAGATTTCATATGTGAGGAAATAATGAAAATATTGGGGTTAAGGGATGAGAATATGCAAATCAAACATTTTTGAGCACCAAGACCCGTTTTTTGTTTTTGTTTTTGTTTTTGTTTTTTAACTTAAATAATATTAAGTGCCAGAGGACCACCGCTGCCATTCAGCCTCAACAACCTCCAGGTCCAGCCTCCAGGTGGCCCATTTCACCAGGGTGTGTGGGACCACACTGTCCTGGGATGAGAGAACAGTACCCACGGATGTTGACATCTCACAGAGTAGATATTGCCAGTGACAGTAGGGAGCTATTGGCACATGAGGAAGGGAAGAGCTCTCAGGATGGGAAGAGGGGGCCGCTTCGAGACTCATTGGGTATGGCACGAGGCTGCTGGGTGTGGTGTTGGCCTGGGCCCACTGAGTGGGGCAGATCCGTGGTCTGTGTTTCTGTACGCTCCTCTGTAGCCTGTGTTGGCAGCAGATCAGGGAATTGCGATCAGAAGTGCTCCCAGTAACACAGGCACCAGCCCCCAGAGTGTGTGCCTATCCGTTTCCCCACCTGGCCTGACTTAGTGCCTGTCTTGCCTCAGGGCTGAGACCCTACAATCTCTGATGAGGGTGTCTGTGGTCCAGATCCAACCTGCATGGCCAACATGCTCAGACCTTCAGCTGGGTCCTAGGCTGCTGCAACCAAACTCTGTTAACTGGGTGGCCGACAACAGAGGAAGTGTCTTCCGTTGAGCTCCAGAGGCTCAACACAGTAGGTGTTGGGCTGTCCCAGTGCCATAACCCCTCCCAGGTTTCAAGGGGACTGTCTCCCCAACTCTCCCAGCCCTTGCCCACTCTCCTATTGCTGCCCACGATCTGTGGTTCCCATATGGGCATCCCGCCCTGGCTCCAACCTCACATATCCGGTATCCCCCAGTCTCCCTGGTATCTGGGTCCAGACTCTCCTCTTCCTACAAGAATATCAGATATTGGATTTGGTCCCAGTTGATGCTGTGTTCCATCATGTGAGCTCTTAGCTTCATCACTGTGCAAAGACTCTTTTCCCACACAAGTTCGCACGACTTTTGGCTGGCTAAGAATTTTCAGGCGACACTTTTCTAATGAGTACACTTTCCTTCCTTCCGATCTCCCACCAGTGAGCATTCCTCGCACCCTTGTCCTAGTTCCTTTATGGCAGTTTCCCTCCTTATGGCTGAGAGGACCTAGTGACCCCTGAATTCACACGTTCTCCTTAATCACCAACACACTGCAGAATTCTCCAGGGGGCCATATATGCTCCTGGAAGTTGGTGTTGGAAATAGTTCTCCATCCATTAATCACTCCCTCACTCACTAATGTCCTTGTGTCCTTGAGAAAGGCTCTCCCTTTCCTGGTTTTCCTGAATAGAAATCCTCTTGCCTCTTGGGTGAATAGGGTTATGGGTTGTGCAGAGGGTGTTGGTCCACTGAGCATCTTAGAGACTGTCCTTTATGGAGCCTAATGATCCTCACTGGGGAATGAGGCCAGGGTCCTAACTGTGGTTAGTTAGAGAGGGAAAGAAGGACAAGGGAAACTCAGATGTCCCTTCATGGCCCCTGGAGTTAGAGGACTTACCCCTTTGCACCTGGGATCAGGAGACCTCATTTCCTCGAGGACACGCACACTCAGACGTTAATCTTGAGTGTGGGTTCCTTTCTGGGGTCCAGGGCTGTTGTTAGCCACCAGGAATGACAGTGCTCTCCATGCTGAGTGGAGCCATTTTTGCCAGGAAAGAGAGCCCATGGTCACGCCTTGTGCAAAGCATCCCACGCCAGGGGCTCCCATGCCTACATTCCTGTCCTGAAAGGAAGCCACTCAGAGGCAAGGTGGGTCCAACCACCTCCCATGTGTTCACTCATCACTGTGTTCCAGCAGTCACCCCAGTGAACAGTCCTGATGGGATTGGATGTGGCTCAGAATGTCACCCTCATGAGCTCTACCCTGCCACAGCTGCAGTTCTGCAGTGGGAGAAACTCAAAACCTCAAAACACATGCACATGAAAGAAAAGAGCAAGAGCCAGAGCCCAAACAGGCCAGGTGTGGCAAAGACAGCTGGAGTGCCTAGGTTGGGACTCAGAATTATGTCAGTGGGGTGGCATTGCTGCTGGCACCAGCATGATAACCGAGAGCCAGCCCTGCTCATTTTGGGGAGCAGTGTGTTGGGGAAGGCAGCAGAAATTGAGAGGCAGGATTGAGTTTGGCCCTAGGAGGAGGTTGGGTAAGAGGCCAGTGTGGGTTGGAGAGCCTGGGCAGATAGACAGAGGCCAGGGCACACCCCAAAGCCTGGAGACTGCACTTGATGTCCAGGGTTGTGAAACACCACTTCCCCTCTTACTCACAACTGAGAGCAAGGGGCATTGATGAGTTCAGTTTGTGTGCGGCTGCATCCAAGGTGGCTCGGCTAGGAACCTCTGTTTCCTTGACTCAGGAGGCTGGGAGTCCAGGCTCCACTGAGGCTCGGCTGGGAGGATCGGAGTCTGAGTTTATGCCTGTGTTCCCTGTAGGATCCATGTTGGCTGAGCCTCAGTGTTTTTGTAATGAGAGGATGGGTGACCGTCATGTCTTTATCACAGGACACACTTGCTAAATGGATTTGTTTGCTCTGAGGAGGAAAGAGAGAGGGGGGAGTGGTGCTGGAGACAGGGATGCAGACAGGGGTCATGGACTTGGCATAACTCAGTCTTGGAGGTGATATCCCATCACCTGTACCCACTTCAATTCCCATGAATCCAGAGGCTGAGCCCCCTTGAGGTGAGGGGTGAACCGGTTCTGGGCAGCAGGATGCTGTGGTACCTCGGAGTCTCTGTGAGACCCCAACACTAGACACACTTGGCCCTTTTGAAATCTTAGGAGAAGCCTTGGGAAGTTGTATGGCAGAGGGGAGCAGCCTCTGCATCTCAGTCCCCTCCAACTTGCCATGGTGTAGAGAGGGAACTGCAGCCACGATGGGACGGACATTGGCCATGTCCCTGTGTGGGACACAGGCCTGATTGAGTTAGGGTGCATTCTTTGTCTCTCCCTTTCTTGTGATTATCCCATCTCTACATTTGTGCTTTAGCCACCTGTGAGTCCCATCTCTGGTTTCAGAGAGAACAGCGGGTGTTATGGGCCAATAGACACAATAAACCCTAGAGATTAGATGCTACCCTACTTTCCAGAAAAGACTGGGCACACCATGAGTTGCACAATGATGGGACCAGGGTCCAAAAGCTGCTGAGAGGGAAGGACTGGTTGTGAATGCATTTTTGAAGGCTCCAAGCTGGAACTCTAGTGGCACCAAGCAGGGCAGATGCTGGTGGGGATGTTTGGGTAGTTGTTGGTGAACACCTGCGCACCTGAGATGGGTAGGCATGGAGGAGAAATCGGCAGCCCATAGGGCTGTTGAAAGTGGTCTTATGTGAAAAGAGGCTCAGGTATGGGCACAGGAAATGACATCATTGCCTTGACAATGGATCAAACAGAACATGGAACCCTGGTATCCAGGCACCCACTTCACTGACCAAGCCATCCGAGCTCACTTGGTTGGAGCCACTGGAGGGAGAAGGATGTTCTCCTGTGGTTGCAGACAATGCCGAGCCTCAGGCTCCCAGGAATCTCAGGGGGGCCAACTAGCCCTTTTGTGGATACACTGGGTGAGGCTTCATCTTAGACGCCAGAGCCTCTGGCGATTGTCGCAGAGGAGCTCAAGAGTAACAGTGAGTAGCACAGGGCAGGTGAGCCCAGCAGGCCCTCTAGTCTGATCCCTGATGAATGGCCCAGGACTCCTATTCTGACTCTGTGTGTGTGTGTGTGTGTGTGTGTGTGTGTGTGTGTGTGTGTGTTTGTACTGATGGGAACTGTCCCATTGTGCTTTGACTCGAGTGTATTGGCACAAGTCATTTTTCTGTTTGTCACCATTTCCATTTTGAACCCACCATTCTTGGTCCCAACCCAGGGTGAAAATGATCAGAACACGGAGGAGCCCTTCAGGGTTCAGAGCCTTGAACCTTACAGGCAGGACCAGCTTAGGAATGAGCTCCTGCCTGTCATTTGTGGGAGGAACCTACATTTCAGCAGCAACATGGGGTTAATCTCCTGGGATTTCATCCCCACCCAGCAGGTGCTGGATCTCTTGTTCCCAAAACAGCCACCTTCTTCAGTCTTTACTCCTGGTGCCACTCCACATCCTCCAAGGGACAAGAACCTCAGGTTCTGGATGGATGTTGTAGAATGCCCACAGAGCCAACTGCCAGGCTGGGTGGGGTGCAGTTGCTGGGCTTTGCTGATGTTGTCATCCCCCACAGTTCTTGGAACCTTCTGTGGCAGTGGCATCCAGGACCCCAGCAGCTGTGAGTAGCAGCTCCTCACTGCTTCACTCCAGCGAGCAGGTGGAAGACAGCCGCGTTGTTCACGTCCTCCTAGAGGGACAGAGCCTGAGGGAGACAAAGCGCATCCCGGTAAGCCCGACAGCAGGGCTGCCTCCTGGGTGTCCACACAGTGGAAGGCAGGAGACACAGCCAACCCCAGGGCTATGGTGGGAAATAAAGAAGAGAGAGGTCCGTCTTAAGGGCTTGACCTGAGGAGGGAGAGCATCAGCATGCCCAGCTTCAGTGGTGAGTGGGCCTGTGTATTGTGGGTTTTGCAGGCCAGAAGTGCAGACGGAAGTGCTGTGGACAGATGAAGGCAGAGATATGTCCAGGGTGCAGGCTGCAGTGCCTAGAACTTGGTATTCTCAATGAGTGAAGTTGGAGCAGAGGAGGTGGCAGTGACTTGTCACATGTGTAGGAGGGGATGTGTTCCTGGTGGCAGGGAAGAGAACCTCCTTAGCATGACTAGGTGTAGGAATTTGGGGTCGGGATCACCTGGGGGGTCATGCCAAAGCTTCGGAATGTTAGGCTTTGCATGTATGTAAATACGGAGCTAAAGGGGTTCTTGGCAGAATTTCTATGGATGTGCAGTAGACACGCTAATGCTGCAGGTGTCCAGCTGCAGAGGAGACATGTTCAGTGACTGCCAGTGCTGAGTCAAGTACATCATGACAACCAGACCTGCACCGAGCTTCCAGAGGCCAGGGCCTCTCAAAGCTATCATGAAGCACTCAAGTGCACACTCTTGTATCTGAGTCTGTTTTGTGTCGTGGCAGTCAGGACCCAAGTTTTCAGTGCATCTGCCTCTTCCACCCACAAAGGCAGCCTGCATCCCAGATCACACTTGGTGCGCAGATCCCTGGCCCATTGCTCTCATCTCAGTGAGATGAGAGTGTGTCTGTGCATAGGCAGTTTGGTCCTTTGACATGAGTGGAATGTGGCTCCCCAGGGGGAGGGGAGATGGCAGGTACAGGCAGATATTTGTACCAGGATTGTTCTAGTAGCACATTGCAAGAACCCAGGTGGTATATGGAGGACACACTCAGGTAGCAGGATAACAAGATTGTGCCCTTGTATATGTAGCTGAGATTTCTCCTGAATGTTTGACCACAGTCTTCTGGGTAGCTCTTCTAAAAGCCATTCTCTGATGACATTTGTCCCACCCTGATCCAGGTGACCTTTCAGGAGACGGTGACAAGCCTCATCCACAGGGCCTTGGACCAAAATTTGTTGCAGCATGAGGATGTGGACAACTTTGAGCTGCTGTATATGATGTCTGAGGATGAGAGTAAGTAGGACAATCAGACAGTGGGGAGACATGATCCACAGTGGGCTCAGGATAACTGACAGCCAAGAGAAAGTGGGCCTTGGCCCCAAAATACCAAAGTGTGATGGGCCTGGCGGAGACTCTCAGGGGTTGTGGGTGTTTTGTGGTATAATCCTTGAGTGCCACCTAACAATTCTCTCCACTTCGCTCTGCAGAAATCAAGGTCTCTGACCACTCACTCGTGTGTCTGTCCATGAATCTGGGAATACAATATTTCATGGTGAGGAAACGCCCCCAGGTCAAGGGAAAGGAGGTAAACACCTACCTTATTCAAGCTGTGCATGTGCTGCCGTTCCACTCCGACCTGAGGAAATAAGAAGCCTCAGCACCTGGACATATTTGCTGGAAGCCCATAGAGCCAACTGACAGTCTGGGGTGGCTTTCTGTTTCTGGGTTTGCTGATGTTCCATCCCCCACAGTTCTCAGAATCAACCTGCAAGTCCTCCAGGCCGCTTTCCCACAAGCAGGTGGGAGACACCTGCTTAATTCGTGTCCACTTAGAAACACAAAGCCCAGAGATGGCCAAGAGTGTTCTGGTAAGCCTGGGAGCAGGGGTGTCCCGTGGTGCTTACACCTGGGTGGGGAGCAGACACTGGTCCAATACCATGGACTACTCATGCCCTCTTGAATTTGGAGCTTCTGGATGATCAGGAGGATAGATGGGAATCAAGAAGGGAGAGGTCAGTGTGAAGAGCTGGAGCTGAGATGAGCGAGTGCAGCAGCTTGTCCACTGCCATGTCTGAGGGAGTCTGTGTGTCAGGTGGCAGCATGCAGTCCAGAAGGGCAGGGACAGGTATGGGTGACAGATGAGAATAGGACAGGAACTAGGTTGCAGGTTCCCTTGTATGGGATGCTGACGTCTATGGATGAGGACAGCAGTGTGAGGTTCTCCATGTTCCTTGAACAAGGAGCTGAGAGAGTCTCTCTGCAGTGTCGATATGGATGTGGAGCAAGCACACTAAATGTCCAGGTAACACAATGACCACCCTTGCCGGATGAGGTGCCCTCCTACATCCCAGCCAGCACTGAGCCTCTGGAGGCCAGGAGCTCTTGTGGCTATCTTTCAGCTCTCCTGTGTGTGGTCATGTTCCTGGGTCTGTTTTTGGCCCTGGCAATCCAGACCAAAGCCTCTAGGTTTTGTGCCTAGGCCATTCCCAATGCCGCCTGCATTCTCGGGCAGACCTGGGATCTTGGAGGCTATTGTCCCATTCCTCCCAACTTGTGGGATGAGATTGCATCTGTATGCAGGTAGTGGGGTCCTTTCACTCCGAGAGGAGTGCAGCTCCACAAAGAGCAATGGCAGGCCCAGGAAGTCCTATGTACAAGGATTGGGCTAGTAGCCTGTGGGAAGAGCCCACACGATGAGCAGGAGGTCAGCCTCGGGTAGTAGGGTCATGGATGTTGCCCTTGTATTTAGAGTGGAGGTGCCTCCAGAATGCCCCTGCCCACTGTCCTTGAGTAGTCACTTCAAGGCCCATTTCCTGAAGGCCTGTCTCCCATGCTGCTCCAGGTGACCTGCCACGATAGGGCTCCTGTCGTCATCCGCAGCGCCCTCGACCTACACTTCCTTACTGAGGAGAATCCAGAGGATTATGAGCTGGGCCAAATCATCTCTCGCCGTCAGAGTAAGTGAGACAATCAGATAGCAGAGAGCAAGGGTCAGGATGTGGACTCAGGTCAACTCTTAGCAACAAAGAGTAGTCTCTGACCCCCAAGAACACTCCAACAGGTGTGTTGGGTTCGTGCACAAAGCCAACTGCACTTCTGCTGGTGGAAGGTCTTGAGGTCCAATGGTATACCCCAGTGGTGGATATTGCGGCTCCCCACCAGGTGCCCTCCCCTGGACATGAACAGGCATCCAAAGCTGACATCTTTGAGGAGTGAGGAGGAAAGCCTCTCTCCAGGAGCAGTATGTTTTCATGGTCTGGGATAGGAGTGGTTTCAAAGGAACATGGGAATGCATGGGCTAAAGAGGGAACTGGCATTTTGTGGACTGAAGCAGTACTATTGAAAGCCTTCTGTGTGACCAAAAAACCACTGCCTGGGCAGAGCATTGCCAGGATTCTAGCAAGCAGTAACAGGATGAAATTGGGAAGAAAACACAGCCTGGGAGACAGCCTGAATCATCTGTTTTTGCATAAATTCCATGGTCTTACGCACCTGAGTCCACTAGGCAAGGAGTGATCACAATAGCCAGGTTGTGATCCCTAACTAAAGTCAGATGAGGGCTTCCTGAGCACGTAGCCACAGAGCTCATCTGATAATAATGCCAGCGCTTTTTCGTTGGTTGGTTGGTTGGTTTTTGTGAGCCAAACACCACAGCAGCCATTATCCCAGCCTATGTACCCTGAAGACCACCATCCCTATGAGTTCTAGGATCACTTGTCTCCTATCTTAACCTACTGTTAGGTTAGTAGAGTCTATGGAAGAGGAAGTCTGTCTGGGGCCTTGGTAGCCTAAGAAATTCATAGCAGAGATCTCCACATCCAACCCAGAAGGGATGGAGAACAGGCTCTAGGTTAGAGGAGGGCGACAGGAAACACATGTTCAGAGGAAGGAGAAGCGGCTGTTGTATTCCCCCACTCGGGGTCATGGCACCACTGGGCCATACACCATGTTGGAGGGAAGCAGTCCCTTTGCTGGTCTTTGGAACCATTGTTCTCAGTAGGGCAGTATTTGGAATGTGGCCTCCATTCTCAGAAGCCTGGTTCACATGGAGGCGGGCTCCACCAACGCAGAAGCATGGCTCTAACGTGGTATCCGCGCTGGTCAGCCTGTCCTCACTGTGGCCATACTTGAGGAAAATAACTCAGAGGAGGAATCCTAGGCCTTTTTTCTCTGGGTTTCATAGCTTTCTCTTTGGTTGTGCACTGAGGCTGTCCATAAAGCTCTAGTGTGTGGCAGTGGAGAGCTCCTCAGCCCTTGCCACAAAGGCATAGACTGGGAGAGAGAGAACGAGGCTGGCAGAGAGGGAGAGAGAGAAAGATGGAGAGGGAGGACCTCTCCTTGGAGAATGAGGATTCAGTGGAGCCAACAGGAACAAGGTACTGTTGCCCAGGGCACAACCCTGTTTAGGTCTTACTCCAACCATGCTCAACCTTTCTTCCAGTCCCTCCCACCCCCCAGTAGTGTATTCATCTTGAATGAGAATTTCATGTTGACATCAGAGCACTCACCATCCAATGCTTCCCTCCAAACCCACCTATGAAGATGGCTCATGTGGGGACTGAATCTTCGGCACAGGAGCCTTTTGTGGGAGATTTCAGATGCAAACCCTAGTGGTGTGCTTTGGCAGATGCAAGAGGACCTGAGATATTCTGGAGTCCAAAGCCTTCGGTAGGAACAGACATTAGGTCTGTTGAAGTGCTCTGCCTAGTTCTTCCTCAGGGAGGACTGTGGAGGCTGTCTTTGTAGGTATTGGTGCTGAATTGGAGAGCTCTCAGGTGTGTGGCTCTGGCCTTTTCTGGCACAGGCTCTCAGATGTTGGCGTGTCCTAGGGAGCACCTCCTGAGTGCCACCTTCTTTTTGTACACCCCTCTCTCCCCAGAGCTGAGGATTCCAGCAGAGGCCAACGTATTTTATGCCAAGAATCCTCACAAAAAATCCAACTTTGTGCTGAGGAAAAGGAGCCTCTCCCAAAAGAATGATGGGTGGATCGAGCCTCAACCTCCCTCTCGTCCTGCAAAGAAGGCTCCTGCCCTCCTGAGGATGCTTGCAAAACCATTCTGTTGCTGTGTGCCTGGGCGGGGCTGAGGCAGCCCAGGAATATTTACATTGATTATTATTTTCTTCAAAGTTTGAATTTATAGTTTGCCATTGTCCTTGACCTTGTTTAGTAACACAGTTGTTACTCTATCCTGTATTTGTTGTTTCCATTAATATATTATTATTATTTTAAAATATATATGTTTTTGTTACCTGATCTACTGTGATGATTTGAGTATACTAAATGTAGCAGTGATTCCTAAAGGACACATCCAAACCAACAGGAAGGAATGTTTCATTCTATCAGCAAGAACTTTGGTTTTTAGGAGTTTGGCAGATGGCATTATCTGAGTCAGTTTTCCAATGGGGGCAATGAAGTATCAGCTATGATGGTACAAACACAAACAAAGACACACAAACACACACAAGAGCACACACACTCACTGAGAGATAGATAGACAGATGGAGTTGGTCTCTGCTGAAATACTTTGGAGACATGGTTCTGATTTCTCCCCTTTTGGAGTATTTTCAATTGCACAAGGTGTCTTGCAAATGAACCCATGTCTGAGGAAGACATGCATGTGTACTTCACATGCCACTTTTCACATAGCAGGAAGGTCATGTAATATTTTTCATGCAGCTGTCTTTTGACTGTGAACCATCCCATGAGGTCAGCTGTGGAATTTTCAACTTGTAGCATCACAATGGGGATCCACTCTTTGGATTTGGGGATATTTCCGATTTTCTTGATTCAGATTGGAATGATATATATATATATATATATATTAGTTTTTGATGAAAATTCTGCATTTGATGGTAATGAATGTCGTGCATCTAGGAATCTGTAGAGTGCAGACAATGAATGGATGCCTACTGTTGTCTGGACTGGTCTGAAAAGTCCTGTAGCATCTGAGCATGTGTGAGGGCTGTACAGGTCTTGCCAAAAGTCCAGGTCAGATGATCCTGCACAAAGCTGAACTCCTAGTGGTCTGCACAACAGTGTAAGGGCCAAGGAGAAACACACTTCCACACAGAAGTTGGGAAGCTACCTTATGAAGGTGATCATAGATACGGGATTATTAATATATCCAGGTTGGCATCTATTATTTTTTTAGCTTTTGACTTTCGCAGCTGTGGGCATCTTGACAACCATCAACTCCCTGTAAGCACAGACAACTCTATAAGAACCTGAGGATAAATTTCCCTGTGCATGTCCCCTTGTGAAACTGCTTAAGCACCGCCTGGTTTACACACAGGTGGAATTTCTAGGTCAAAGTGTGCATGCTTACTTCTTTGACTAAGCACTGCCAGGTGGCTCTTCTGCATAGCTCTACCTGTGGCCAGGATTGTATTATCTAGCTTACTAACTTTTGCATGTTGAGTAGATACATAGTGGGAGCACACTGTTTTTGTTGGTATTTTTCTTGGTATCTATTCTGATGCTTTTCACTGGGGGATTTTTTCCTGTGAAAATGGGCTTCCTCTACTTGACCTTATTTTCTTCTTTTTAAAATTTTTTCAATGTGACTTTTTAATTTTAGTTTTATTAAAGACATTGCCCCTTGCTTGCATAGTCTATATCTAAAGCACTAGTCCTTGCTCCAAGGCCCAGCTTGCTCTCAGCTGCCCCAGGAGGGGAACAGTCTTTGGCGGTAGACAAGAGACGCCCCTGCAGGGGGCACAAGTGCTTTGGCCCTCTGGTGTCTTGCCAGCAGTGCTTCCCATGCTCACAGAGGGTTTCAGACACTGAGTCAATGGTCCAGGTGGTCTTTTGTTCAGTCTGATCTCAAATGGAGCTCCTCTGAGAGGTCATATTGAAGTCCTTGTGTGTACCTGATCCATCATTTTAAACAATATTCCAAGTTCACTTTTTGTGTGTACGTGGGTTCTGGGGATTGAACCCAGGGCCTTGAGCCTGTGAGGCAAGTGACCTACCTGAGCTACACCCTCAGAGACCCCTGTAAAAGTATTTCCCCTTTGCCTCGGGGTCTAAGTTGCCAAGGCTGACCTCAAACGTTCCTCTTGCCTCAGCCTCCCTGGTGGCTGGCATGACAGGCATGCACCTGGGACTGTCACACTCGAGCCTGTGATGGGAACTCATGTGCATCTGTCCAGGGCTGAGCATGGTTAGGCAGAGCTGTGCTCCAGGCTCCCTGCAGGGCTGTGGAGGCTTCTGCTGCCCAGCAGCCCTGGTGCCATGGCCAGGGCTCCTCCCAGCCGAGGGCAGGCAGCTGCCCATTGCTGTAGGCTGACCTTATTTTCTTCTTATGGCACTCGTCCGTTCTCTGGAGTATGTTGTATGGTTTGTCCATTAGGAGTCTAACAGGTCCTCTAGAACCTTCAAACAATTAGTAAAATTCCTGAACAGTAAGTGAGCGCGCACAGAAATTGGGCTAATATTTTGGGAAGAACAATGTTGGATGATATATTCATGGCTTGAATATATCATCCAACATGAAGTTATATTTTATTACTTACAAAATAATAAAATAATGAAGCAATACCATGGGCTGAGCTAAAATAGATCCTTAGGATCTTAGGCATTCTGTAATAAATCTGTGTCACTTGAAGTATAGAGTTGATCGACTCTGAGTAATGAAACAGAAGTAAAGGTATCAAAGCCAATGATCATCTGTTTCCAATTTTCTGTGATTTGGTTCAAGTGGTAACGTGGTGATATTTATTAATAATGGATCGAATAGGTTCACAATTGTTTTAGAGTACAATTAGATGCCTTCAAACTTTAGGCTACATGGGCACATTTGAGAACGGTTCCAGCCATTCTCTCATCCTTTGGGTCATTCCCCTCCTATGTCCTGTGAGACATTTTCTATGTGAGGCTTTAAGAAGAAGAAGAGAATATTCTGTAAAGAAAACCTTGTGATCTGTGCAGTATGAAGTTGAATGGATTCATTCAGAAATCAGAAATTCTATTGAAAGATATTTATTTGCATGAGCCAAATGAAACCTATTTTTAGGCATCCTGGTGAAGACAAGGTTTTATCTTTATGTCTCATTTTCTATGTTTTGTTGTTGTTGTTGTTGTTAGAATGAAATTCATATGTTGCCAGACCATTCTATCAGATGTGTAACTAGATGCCATTTAAATTACCCACTTTTACATGGTAGACAGTTTTTAATGAACACTGCCTGTCTGCACCTTTTTTAAAAACAGGACTGGGATCAGAAGCCCAAATACCAATGGTTAGCTGGAGCATATTTTTCATTTGGCCTATCTGTCAGTATTCCCTGAGGTCATCTGTGCAATCAGCTTCGTTACTCCTGCTCCCTCACTGGATTTCATAGAAACCATATGCTATGTATGAATCAGGGACACCAATCCCACAACATAGCATTCTTGGAATATCCAAAGTCCCACTTTTCACTTCGCCATGCCTGAGATCAGCAGTAATATTTATCAGCAAATGTGAGATTTTCAAAGATCCAATTCTATGTGCTCCTTTCTCATAGAGCCTTAGGCAGGGATATAGCATACATAAATATTAAGTAAAGTCCATAGTTTTTAAAATGTCATCCATTGAATAGTTGACACATGTCTGAGATACTTTTTATTTTGGAATTAATAGGGAATTCCAACAGCTACCTAATAGTGAAATGAGAAGTCTTGCATCCATTTTATTGTGTTTCTGATGATTTTTATGAGTAAGGGTAAGATACTTCCTTGTTCTGATGCAGATGTTGCCCACTTTTGTGAATGGATGCGGGGTGTCACCTACTACTTGCATATCTGCATATTGGGCTTGACACTGCTATCGTACTTGGTAGTTGGCAAAAAGTCAATACTGAAGTTAAGCTCTTGTGTTCTAGCAGCAGAGCTGAAGATCCTTGATGTGCCACCTTCTGCAATCCATGCTGCTCTCTTCATGTTCCTTATTGACTTCCTGGTGATGAGCATCATGGTCTCCTGGTCTTGAGAATGGCCAAGCATTGCTCTGTGAATGTGGAAGATGGGCATGTGGAAGGCTCCAGGGAGGAGGGATCATTGAACATGTACTCGAATCCATGTGCCTGTTGAATGACCTGTTTTTTTTTTATTTTTGGGTTTTAAGGGAGACACTGCCCTAAAACACTTCTGTGCAGCTGGGGATGCAGGCTTCTGCTTCACCTTGCAGGAAGCATTAACGAATCCTTTCCAGAAGACATGAGAAGAGAGAAGTGAGCCTCTGGTATCATGCAGGTTCCTTGCATTGCCCATGGGCTAGAAGAGAGAAGAGTTGCTTCATGAGATTTGATCCCCTTTTTCCTGAAAAGTTCCACACAGAGGTGAGTCCCCAGCATGTTTAGAAATCATTTCAGACACCTTTCTGGACGGAATTGAATCAGAGCCCCTGATGATGTGGAAGAGCTAAAGATGGGTTTGCTATGAATTTTCTATTTCATTCATCAGGGCCTGAGTCAAGTCAGTCATTGTGCTGTCAACACATGAGCTGCTGGTCAAATGTGAGGAAGTGGTCTTGCTTTATGAAAACACCACCCTGATTCAGTGAGCCAGAGGCAGCCTGCAGTCCCTGTTTTCCTGTAAAGGCAGATTGCTGTGGATGGCCTCTGTCCTCGTCATGCAGCCCTGCTCAGAGTAGGGGATTGAGGGACCAGGCAGATCCCTAGTTCCTTTTGACCTTTATTGCCATTGGGCCACCCCAGGGTCCTTGGACTCTACCTGGTCTTCTGGCCTGGGTCAGGGGATGTGAGGTTTGGAATCCCCCTCTGTGGCAGGATCCCAGCCCCCCCAGCCACTTGAGGTCAGCACATCCTTCCCTAATTGTGTTAGAGTTGGAGACTTCTCCCACCCATCCTCATCCATGCTCATCCCACATTTTGTAGCTTGGCACCTGAGGACCTTTATTCATTGACTTAGTTGTTAGTGATGATGGTTACTAAGACTAAGTGACTCTTTCAAGTCACATCACTTGCATGGTAGGGCTAGAGCATGGATCTTCCTAATTGATTTCATGGGACTCTCTCATGGAAACTGTGACTGCTTCCTAAACACACACTCTACATTTGGAGTGTCAAAATTCTTGCCACTGCCTCCTTGGCAAGTGTATCTTGTCTTCTACGTGGGAATTTCACAAATATTTTCCTTTGGTTTGTGGAGGTCATGCAGAAGGGATTTCATTTGAAATAGCCCAAACAAGAAATACCAGTTGTCTTTTTCGCACATGGATGTGTGTAGTGAACACCCCTTTCTGTGTGCTTGCATGAGTTACTCCTTTGAATTTGTTGAAGAATGGTTGGCTGGGGAGCAAGTTAACGAGAGATGGATATCAATGGTTGTCAAGTATTCTGACGTGAAGAATGTATTGAGGATGTGAAGGCTTTTCTAGCCAGTTCCTATGGCTCAGTCAGGGATCAGTCAGAGGATTCTGTCTGGTAGACTCTTTGGCACAGATGTCAAACTGGCCTGGTCTTACCCTGTCCAGGACTGAATGCTGAGCTTGAGTGGGAGCTTCTTGTCATTTCAAGCATTTCCATGAGTCTGTCCTCTGTTCTCTTGTATCCAAGTGGTTTCTAATAGGAAAGCAGAACAAAAATTGAAAGTATGGTGATTGATTATTTTTACCAATGTTATTTCAATCCACTTTGTTTAATACGAAATTACCTTTATGCTAGTAAGATTTCATATGTGAGGAAATAATGAAAATATTGGGGTTAGGGGATGAGAATATGCAAATCAAACATTTTTGAGCACCAAGACCCGTTTTTTGTTTTTGTTTTTGTTTTTTTTTTTAACTTAAATAATATTAAGTTCCAGAGGACCACCGCTGCCATTCAGCCACAACAACCTCCAGGTCCAGCCTCCAGGTGGCCCATTTCACCAGGGTGTGTGGGACCACACTGTCCTGGGATGAGAGAACAGTACCCACGGATGTTGACATCTCACAGAGTAGATATTGCCAGTGACAGTAGGGAGCTATTGGCACATGAGGAAGGGAAGAGCTCTCAGGATGGGAAGAGGGGGCGGCTTCGAGACTCATTGGGTATGGCACGAGGCTGCTGGGTGTGGTGTTGGCCTGGGCCCACTGAGTGGGGCAGATCCGTGGTCTGTGTTTCTGTACCCTCCTCTGTAGTCTGTGTTGGCAGCAGATCAGGGAATTGCGATCAGAAGTGCTCCCAGTAACACAGGCACCAGCCCCCAGAGTGTGTGCCTATCCGTTTCCCCACCTGGCCTGACTTAGTGCCTGTCTTGCCTCAGGGCTGAGACCCTACAATCTCTGATGAGGGTGTCTGTGGTCCAGATCCAACCTGCATGGCCAACATGCTCAGACCTTCAGCTGGGTCCTAGGCTGCTGCAACCAAACTCTGTTAACTGGGTGGCCGACAACAGAGGAAGTGTCTTCCGTTGAGCTCCAGAGGCTCAACACAGTAGGTGTTGGGCTGTCCCAGTGCCATAACCCCTCCCAGGTTTCAAGGGGACTGTCTCCCCAACTCTCCCAGCCCTTGCCCACTCTCCTATTGCTGCCCACGATCTGTGGTTCCCATATGGGCATCCCGCCCTGGCTCCAACCTCACATATCCGGTATCCCCCAGTCTCCCTGGTATCTGGGTCCAGACTCTCCTCTTCCTACAAGAATATCAGATATTGGATTTGGTCCCAGTTGATGCTGTGTTCCATCATGTGAGCTCTTAGCTTCATCACTGTGCAAAGACTCTTTTCCCACACAAGTTCGCACGACTTTTGGCTGGCTAAGAATTTTCAGGCGACACTTTTCTAATGAGTACACTTTCCTTCCTTCCGATCTCCCACCAGTGAGCATTCCTCACACCCTTGTCCTAGTTCCTTTATGGCAGTTTCCCTCCTTATGGCTGAGAGGACCTAGTGACCCCTGAATTCACACGTTCTCCTTAATCACCAACACACTGCAGAATTCTCCAGGGGGCCATATATGCTCCTGGAAGTTGGTGTTGGAAATAGTTCTCCATCCATTAATCACTCCCTCACTCACTAATGTCCTTGTGTCCTTGAGAAAGGCTCTCCCTTTCCTGGTTTTCCTGAATAGAAATCCTCTTGCCTCTTGGGTGAATAGGGTTATGGGTTGTGCAGAGGGTGTTGGTCCACTGAGCATCTTAGAGACTGTCCTTTATGGAGCCTAATGATCCTCACTGGGGAATGAGGCCAGGGTCCTAACTGTGGTTAGTTAGAGAGGGAAAGAAGGACGAGGGAAACTCAGATGTCCCTTCATGGCCCCTGGAGTTAGAGGACTTACCCCTTTGCACCTGGGATCAGGAGACCTCATTTCCTCGAAGACACGCACACTCAGACGTTAATCTTGAGTGTGGGTTCCTTTCTGGGGTCCAGGGCTGTTGTTAGCCACCAGGAATGACAGTGCTCTCCATGCTGAGTGGAGCCATTTTTGCCAGGAAAGAGAGCCCATGGTCACGCCTTGTGCAAAGCATCCCACGCCAGGGGCTCCCGTGCCTACATTCCTGTCCTGAAAGGAAGCCACTCAGAGGCAAGGTGGGTCCAACCACCTCCCATGTGTTCACTCATCACTGTGTTCCAGCAGTCACCCCAGTGAACAGTCCTGATGGGATTGGATGTGGCTCAGAATGTCACCCTCATGAGCTCTACCCTGCCACAGCTGCAGTTCTGCAGTGGGAGAAACTCAAAACCTCAAAACACATGCACATGAAAGAAAAGAGCAAGAGCCAGAGCCCAAACAGGCCAGGTGTGGCAAAGACAGCTGGAGTGCCTAGGTTGGGACTCAGAATTATGTCAGTGGGGTGGCATTGCTGCTGGCACCAGCATGATAACCGAGAGCCAGCCCTGCTCATTTTGGGGAGCAGTGTGTTGGGGAAGGCAGCAGAAATTGAGAGGCAGGATTGAGTTTGGCCCTAGGAGGAGGTTGGGTAAGAGGCCAGTGTGGGTTGGAGAGCCTGGGCAGATAGACAGAGGCCAGGGCACACCCCAAAGCCTGGAGACTGCACTTGATGTCCAGGGTTGTGAAACACCACTTCCCCTCTTACTCACAACTGAGAGCAAGGGGCATTGATGAGTTCAGTTTGTGTGTGGCTGCATCCAAGGTGGCTCGGCTAGGAACCTCTGTTTCCTTGACTCAGGAGGCTGGGAGTCCAGGCTCCACTGAGGCTCGGCTGGGAGGATCGGAGTCTGAGTTTATGACTGTGTTCCCTGTAGGATCCATGTTGGCTGAGCCTCAGTGTTTTTGTAATGAGAGGATGGGTGACCGTCATGTCTTTATCACAGGACACACTTGCTAAATGGATTTGTTTGCTCTGAGGAGGAAAGAGAGAGGGGGGAGTGGTGCTGGAGACAGGGATGCAGACAGGGGTCATGGACTTGGCATAACTCAGTCTTGGAGGTGATATCCCATCACCTGTACCCACTTCAATTCCCATGAATCCAGAGGCTGAGCCCCCTTGAGGTGAGGGGTGAACCGGTTCTGGGCAGCAGGATGCTGTGGTACCTCGGAGTCTCTGTGAGACCCCAACACTAGACACACTTGGCCCTTTTGAAATCTTAGGAGAAGCCTTGGGAAGTTGTATGGCAGAGGGGAGCAGCCTCTGCATCTCAGTCCCCTCCAACTTGCCATGGTGTAGAGAGGGAACTGCAGCCACGATGGGACGGACATTGGCCATGTCCCTGTGTGGGACACAGGCCTGATTGAGTTAGGGTGCATTCTTTGTCTCTCCCTTTCTTGTGATTATCCCATCTCTACATTTGTGCTTTAGCCACCTGTGAGTCCCATCTCTGGTTTCAGAGAGAACAGAGGGTGTTATGGGCCAATAGACACAATAAACCCTAGAGATTAGATGCTACCCTACTTTCCAGAAAAGACTGGGCACACCATGAGTTGCACAATGATGGGACCAGGGTCCAAAAGCTGCTGAGAGGGAAGGACTGGTTGTGAATGCATTTTTGAAGGCTCCAAGCTGGAACTCTAGTGGCACCAAGCAGGGCAGATGCTGGTGGGGATGTTTGGGTAGTTGTTGGTGAACACCTGCGCACCTGAGATGGGTAGGCATGGAGGAGAAATCGGCAGCCCATAGGGCTGTTGAAAGTGGTCTTATGTGAAAAGAGGCTCAGGTATGGGCACAGGAAATGACATCATTGCCTTGACAATGGATCAAACAGAACATGGAACCCTGGTATCCAGGCACCCACTTCACTGACCAAGCCATCCGAGCTCACTTGGTTGGAGCCACTGGAGGGAGAAGGATGTTCTCCTGTGGTTGCAGACAATGCCGAGCCTCAGGCTCCCAGGAATCTCAGGGGGGCCAACTAGCCCTTTTGTGGATACACTGGGTGAGGCTTCATCTTAGACGCCACAGCCTCTGGCGATTGTCGCAGAGGAGCTCAAGAGTAACAGTGAGTAGCACAGGGCAGGTGAGCCCAGCAGGCCCTCTAGTCTGATCCCTGATGAATGGCCCAGGACTCCTATTCTGACTGTGTGTGTGTGTGTGTGTGTGTGTGTGTGTGTGTGTGTGTGTTTGTACTGATGGGAACTGTCCCATTGTGCTTTGACTCTAGTGTATTGGCACAAGTCATTTTTCTGTTTGTCACCATTTCCATTTTGAACCCACCATTCTTGGTCCCAACCCAGGGTGAAAATGATCAGAACACGGAGGAGCCCTTCAGGGTTCAGAGCCTTGAACTTACAGGCAGGACCAGCTTAGGAATGAGCTCCTGCCTGTCATTTGTGGGAGGAACCTACATTTCAGCAGCAACATGGGGTTAATCTCCTGGGATTTCATCCCCACCCAGCAGGTGCTGGATCTCTTGTTCCCAAAACAGCCACCTTCTTCAGTCTTTACTCCTGGTGCCACTCCACATCCTCCAAGGGGACAAGAACCTCAGGTTCTGGATGGATGTTGTAGAATGCCCACAGAGCCAACTGCCAGGCTGGGTGGGGTGCAGTTGCTGGGCTTTGCTGATGTTGTCATCCCCCACAGTTCTTGGAACCTTCTGTGGCAGTGGCATCCAGGACCCCAGCAGCTGTGAGTAGCAGCTCCTCACTGCTTCACTCCAGCGAGCAGGTGGAAGACAGCCGCGTTGTTCACGTCCTCCTAGAGGGACAGAGCCTGAGGGAGACAAAGCGCATCCCGGTAAGCCCGACAGCAGGGCTGCCTCCTGGGTGTCCACACAGTGGAAGGCAGGAGACACAGCCAACCCCAGGGCTATGGTGGGAAATAAAGAAGAGAGAGGTCCGTCTTAAGGGCTTGACCTGAGGTGGGAGAGCATCAGCATGCCCACCTTCAGTGGTGAGTGGGCCTGTGTATTGTGGGTTTTGCAGGCCAGAAGTGCAGATGGAAGTGCTGTGGACAGATGAAGGCAGAGATATGTCCAGGGTGCAGGCTGCAGTGCCTAGAACTTGGTATTCTCAATGAGTGAAGTTGGAGCAGAGGAGGTGGCAGTGACTTGTCACATGTGTAGGAGGGGATGTGTTCCTGGTGGCAGGGAAGAGAACCTCCTTAGCATGACTAGGTGTAGGAATTTGGGGTCGGGATCACCTGGGGGGTCATGCCAAAGCTTCGGAATGTTAGGCTTTGCATGTATGTAAATACGGAGCTAAAGGGGTTCTTGGCAGAATTTCTATGGATGTGCAGTAGACACGCTAATGCTGCAGGTGTCCAGCTGCAGAGGAGACATGTTCAGTGACTGCCAGTGCTGAGTCAAGTACATCATTACAACCAGACCCGCACCGAGCTTCCAGAGGCCAGGCCTCTCAAAGCTATCATGAAGCACTCAAGTGCACACTCTTGTATCTGAGTCTGTTTTGTGTCGTGGCAGTCAGGACCCAAGTTTAGAGTGCATCTGCCTCTTCCACCCACAAAGGCAGCCTGCATCCCAGATCACACTTGGTGCGCAGATCCCTGGCCCATTGCTCTCATCTCAGTGAGATGAGAGTGTGTCTGTGCATAGGCAGTTTGGTCCTTTGACATGAGTGGAATGTGGCTCCCCAGGGGGAGGGGAGATGGCAGGTACAGGCAGATATTTGTACCAGGATTGTTCTAGTAGCACATTGCAAGAACCCAGGTGGTATATGGAGGACACACTCAGGTAGCAGGATAACAAGATTGTGCCCTTGTATATGTAGCTGAGATTTCTCCTGAATGTTTGACCACAGTCTTCTGGGTAGCTCTTCTAAAAGCCATTCTCTGATGACATTGGTCCCACCCTGATCCAGGTGACCTTTCAGGAGACGGTGACAAGCCTCATCCGCAGGGCCTTGGACCAAAATTTGTTGCAGCATGAGGATGTGGACAACTTTGAGCTGCTGTATATGATGTCTGAGGATGAGAGTAAGTAGGACAATCAGACAGTGGGGAGACATGATCCACAGTGGGCTCAGGATAACTGACAGCCAAGAGAAAGTGGGCCTTGGCCCCAAAATACCAAAGTGTGATGGGCCTGGCGGAGACTCTCAGGGGTTGTGGGTGTTTTGTGGTATAATCCTTGAGTGCCACCTAACAATTCTCTCCACTTCGCTCTGCAGAAATCAAGGTCTCTGACCACTCACTCGTGTGTCTGTCCATGAATCTGGGAATACAATCTTTCATCGTGAGGAAACGCCCCCAGGTCAAGGGAAAGGAGGTAAACACCTACCTTATTCAAGCTGTGCATGTGCTGCCATTCCACTCCGACCTGAGGAAATAAGAAGCCTCAGCACCTGGACATATTTGCTGGAAGCCCATAGAGCCAACTGACAGTCTGGGGTGGCTTTCTGTTTCTGGGTTTGCTGATGTTCCATCCCCCACAGTTCTCAGAATCAACCTGCAAGTCCTCCAGGCCGCTTTCCCACAAGCAGGTGGGAGACACCTGCTTAATTCGTGTCCACTTAGAAACACAAAGTCCAGAGATGGCCAAGAGTGTTCTGGTAAGCCTGGGAGCAGGGGTGTCCCGTGGTGCTTACACCTGGGTGGGGAGCAGACACTGGTCCAATACCATGGACTACTCATGCCCTCTTGAATTTGGAGCTTCTGGATGATCAGGAGGATAGATGGGAATCAAGAAGGGAGAGGTCAGTGTGAAGGGCTGGAGCTGAGATGAGCGAGTGCAGCAGCTTGTCCACTGCCATGTCTGAGGGAGTCTGTGTGTCAGGTGGCAGCATGCAGTCCAGAAGGGCAGGGACAGGTATGGGTGACAGATGAGAACAGGACAGGAACTAGGTTGCAGGTTCCCTTGTATGGGATGCTGACGTCTATGGAGGAGGACAGCAGTGTGAGGTTCTCCATGTTCCTTGAACAAGGAGCTGAGAGAGTCTCTCTGCAGAGTCGATATGGATGTGGAGCAAGCACACTAAATGTCCAGGTAACCCAATGACCACCCTTGCCGGATGAGGTGCCCTCCTACATCCCAGCCAGCACTGAGCCTCTGGAGGCCAGGAGCTCTCGTGGCTATCTTTCAGCTCTCCTGTGTGTGGTCATGTTGCTGGGTCTGTTTTTGGCCCTGGCAATCCAGACCAAAGCCTCTAGGTTTTGTGCCTAGGCCATTCCCAATGCCGCCTGCATCCTCGGGCAGACCTGGGATCTTGGAGGCTATTGTCCCATTCCTCCCAACTTGTGGGATGAGATTGCATCTGTATGCAGGTAGTGGGGTCCTTTCACTCCGAGAGGAGTGCAGCTCCACAAAGAGCAATGGCAGGCCCAGGAAGTCCTATGTACAAGGATTGGGCTAGTAGCCTGTGGGAAGAGCCCACACGATGAGCAGGAGGTCAGCCTCGGGTAGTAGGGTCATGGATGTTGCCCTTGTATTTAGAGTGGAGGTGCCTCCAGAATGCCCCTGCCCACTGTCCTTGAGTAGTCACTTCAAGGCCCATTTCCTGAAGGCCTGTCTCCCATGCAGCTCCAGGTGACCTGCCACGATAGGGCTCCTGTCGTCATCCGCAGCGCCCTCGACCTACACTTCCTTACTGAGGAGAATCCAGAGGATTATGAGCTGGGCCAAATCATCTCTCGCCGTCAGAGTAAGTGAGACAATCAGATAGCAGAGAGCAAGGGTCAGGATGTGGACTCAGGTCAACTCTTAGCAACAAAGAGTAGTCTCTGACCCCCCAAGAACACTCCAACAGGTGTGTTGGGTTCGTGCACAAAGCCAACTGCACTTCTGCTGGTGGAAGGTCTTGAGGTCCAATGGTATACCCCGGTGGATATTGCGGCTCCCCACCAGGTGCCCTCCCCTGGACATGAACAGGCATCCAAAGCTGACATCTTTGAGGAGTGAGGAGGAAAGCCTCTCTCCAGGAGCAGTATGTTTTCATGGTCTGGGATAGGAGTGGTTTCAAAGGAACATGGGAATGCATGGGCTAAAGAGGGAACTGGCATTTTGTGGACTGAAGCAGTACTATTGAAAGCCTTCTGTGTGACCAAAAAACCACTGCCTGGGCAGAGCATTGCCAGGATTCTAGCAAGCAGTAACAGGATGAAATTGGGAAGAAAACACAGCCTGGGAGACAGCCTGAATCATCTGTTTTTGCATAAATTCCATGGTCTTACGCACCTGAGTCCACTAGGCAAGGAGTGATCACAATAGCCAGGTTGTGATCCCTAACTAAAGTCAGATGAGGGCTTCCTGAGCACGTAGCCACAGAGCTCATCTGATAATAATGCCAGCGCTTTTTCGTTGGTTGGTTGGTTGGTTTTTGTGAGCCAAACACCACAGCAGCCATTATCCCAGCCTATGTACCCTGAAGACCACCATCCCTATGAGTTCTAGGATCACTTGTCTCCTATCTTAACCTACTGTTAGGTTAGTAGAGTCTATGGAAGAGGAAGTCTCTGGGGCCTTGGTAGCCTAAGAAATTCATAGCAGAGATCTCCACATCCAACCCAGAAGGGATGGAGAACAGGCTCTAGGTTAGAGGAGGGCAACAGGAAACACATGTTCAGAGGAAGGAGAAGCGGCTGTTGTATTCCCCCACTCGGGGTCATGGCACCACTGGGCCATACACCATGTTGGAGGGAAGCAGTCCCTTTGCTGGTCTTTGGAACCATTGTTCTCAGTAGGGCAGTATTTGGAATGTGGCCTCCATTCTCAGAAGCCTGGTTCACATGGAGGCGGGCTCCACCAACGCAGAAGCATGGCTCTAACGTGGTATCCGTGCTGGTCAGCCTGTCCTCACTGTGGCCATACTTGAGGAAAATAACTCAGAGGAGGAATCCTAGGCCTTTTTTCTCTGGGTTTCATAGCTTTCTCTTTGGTTGTGCACTGAGGCTGTCCATAAAGCTCTAGTGTGTGGCAGTGGAGAGCTCCTCAGCCCTTGCCACAAAGGCATAGACTGGGAGAGAGAGAACGAGGCTGGCAGAGAGGGAGAGAGAGAAAGATGGAGAGGGAGGACCTCTCCTTGGAGAATGAGGATTCAGTGGAGCCAACAGGAACAAGGTACTGTTGCCCAGGGCACAACCCTGTTTAGGTCTTACTCCAACCATGCTCAACCTTTCTTCCAGTCCCTCCCACCCCCCAGTAGTGTATTCATCTTGAATGAGAATTTCATGTTGACATCAGAGCACTCACCATCCAATGCTTCCCTCCAAACCCACCTATGAAGATGGCTCATGTGGGGACTGAATCTTCGGCACAGGAGCCTTTTGTGGGAGATTTCAGATGCAAACCCTAGTGGTGTGCTTTGGCAGATGCAAGAGGACCTGAGATATTCTGGAGTCCAAAGCCTTCGGTAGGAACAGACATTAGGTCTGTTGAAGTGCTCTGCCTAGTTCTTCCTCAGGGAGGACTGTGGAGGCTGTCTTTGTTGGTATTGGTGCTGAATTGGAGAGCTCTCAGGTGTGTGGCTCTGGCCTTTTCTGGCACAGGCTCTCAGATGTTGGCGTGTCCTAGGGAGCACCTCCTGAGTGCCACCTTCTTTTTGTACACCCCTCTCTCCCCAGAGCTGAGGATTCCAGCAGAGGCCAACGTATTTTATGCCAAGAATCCTCACAAAAAATCCAACTTTGTGCTGAGGAAAAGGAGCCTCTCCCAAAAGAATGATGGGTGGATCCAGCCTCAACCTCCCTCTCGTCCTGCAAAGAAGGCTCCTGTCCTCCTGAGGATGCTTGCAAAACCATTCTGTTGCTGTGTGCCTGGGCGGGGCTGAGGCAGCCCAGGAATATTTACATTGATTACTATTTTCTTCAAAGTTTGAATCTATAGTTTGCCATTGTCCTTGACCTTGTTTAGTAACACAGTTGTTACTCTATCCTGTATTTGTTGTTTCCATTAATATATTATTATTATTTTAAAATATATATGTTTTTGTTACCTGATCTACTGTGATGATTTGAGTATACTAAATGTAGCAGTGATTCCTAAAGGACACATCCAAACCAACAGGAAGGAATGTTTCATTCTATCAGCAAGAACTTTGGTTTTTAGGAGTTTGGCAGATGGCATTATCTGAGTCAGTTTTCCAATGGGGGCAATGAAGTATCAGCTGTGATGGTACAAACACAAACAAAGACACACAAACACACACAAGAGCACACACACTCACTGAGAGATAGATAGACAGATGGAGTTGGTCTCTGCTGAAATACTTTGGAGACATGGTTCTGATTTCTCCCCTTTTGGAGTATTTTCAATTGCACAAGGTGTCTTGCAAATGAACCCATGTCTGAGGAAGACATGCATGTGTACTTCACATGCCACTTTTCACATAGCAGGAAGGTCATGTAATATTTTTCATGCAGCTGTCTTTTGACTGTGAACCATCCCATGAGGTCAGCTGTGGAATTTTCAACTTGTAGCATCACAATGGGGATCCACTCTTTGGATTTGGGGATATTTCCGATTTTCTTGATTCAGATTGGAATGATATATATATATTAGTTTTTGATGAAAATTCTGCATTTGATGGTAATGAATGTCGTGCATCTAGGAATCTGTAGAGTGCAGACAATGAATGGATGCCTACTGTTGTCTGGACTGGTCTGAAAAGTCCTGTAGCATCTGAGCATGTGTGAGGGCTGTACAGGTCTTGCCAAAAGTCCAGGTCAGATGATCCTGCACAAAGCTGAACTCCTAGTGGTCTCCACAACAGTGTAAGGGCCAAGGAGAAACACACTTCCACACAGAAGTTGGGAAGCTACCTTATGAAGGTGATCATAGATACGGGATTATTAATATATCCAGGTTGGCATCTATTATTTTTTTAGCTTTTGACTTTCGCAGCTGTGGGCATCTTGACAACCATCAACTCCCTGTAAGCACAGACAACTCTATAAGAACCTGAGGATAAATTTCCCTGTGCATGTCCCCTTGTGAAACTGCTTAAGCACCGCCTGGTTTACACACAGGTGGAATTTCTAGGTCAAAGTGTGCATGTTTACTTCTTTGACTAAGCACTGCCAGGTGGCTCTTCTGCATAGCTCTACCTGTGGCCAGGATTGTATTATCTAGCTTTCTAACTTTTGCATGTTGAGTAGATACATAGTGGGAGCACACTGTGTTTGTTGGTATTTTTCTTGGTATCTATTCTGATGCTTTTCACTGGGGGATTTTTTCCTGTGAAAATGGGCTTCCTCTACTTGACCTTATTTTCTTCTTTTTAAAATTTTTTCAATGTGACTTTTTAATTTTAGTTTTATTAAAGACATTGCCCCTTGCTTGCATAGTCTATATCTAAAGCACTAGTCCTTGCTCCAAGGCCCAGCTTGCTCTCAGCTGCCCCAGGAGGGGAACAGTCTTTGGCGGTAGACAAGAGACGCCCCTGCAGGGGGCACAAGTGCTTTGGCCCTCTGGTGTCTTGCCAGCAGTGCTTCCCATGCTCACAGAGGGTTTCAGACACTGAGTCAATGGTCCAGGTCGTCTTTTGTTCAGTCTGATCTCAAATTGAGCTCCTCTGAGAGGTCATATTGAAGTCCTTGTGTGTACCTGACCCATCATTTTAAACAATATTCCAGGTTCACTTTTTGTGTGTACGTGGGTTCTGGGGATTGAACCCAGGGCCTTGAGCCTGTGAGGCAAGTGTCCTACCTGAGCTACACCCTCAGAGACCCCTGTAAAAGTATTTACCCTTTGCCTCGGGGTCTAAGTTGCCAAGGCTGACCTCAAAAGTTCCTCTTGCCTCAGCCTCCCTGGTGGCTGGCATGACAGGCATGCACCTGGGACTGTCACACTCGAGCCTGTGATGGGAACTCATGTGCATCTGTCCAGGGCTGAGCATGGTTAGGCAGAGCTGTGCTCCAGGCTCCCTGCAGGGCTGTGGAGGCTTCTGCTGCCCAGCAGCCCTGGTGCCATGGCCAGGGCTCCTCCCAGCCGAGGGCAGGCAGATGCCCATTGCTGTAGGCTGACCTTATTTTCTTCTTATGGCACTCGTCCGTTCTCTGGAGTATGTTGTATGGTTTGTCCATTAGGAGTCTAACAGGTCCTCTAGAACCTTCAAACAATTAGTAAAATTCCTGAACAGTAAGTGAGCGCGCACAGAAATTGGGCTAATATTTTGGGAAGAACAATGTTGGATGATATATTCATGGCTTGAATATATCATCCAACATGAAATTATATTTTATTACTTACAAAATAATAAAATAATGAAGCAATACCATGGGCTGAGCTAAAATAGATCCTTAGGATCTTAGGCATTCTGTAATAAATCTGTGTCACTTGAAGTATAGAGTTGATCGACTCTGAGTAATGAAACAGAAGTAAAGGTATCAAAGCCAATGATCATCTGTTTCCAATTTTCTGTGATTTGGTTCAAGTGGTAAAGTGGTGATATTTATTAATAATGGATCGAATAGGTTCATAATTGTTTTAGAGTACAATTAGATGCCTTCAAACTTTAGGCTACATGGGCACATTTGAGAACGGTTCCAGCCATTCTCTCATCCTTTGGGTCATTCCCCTCCTATGTCCTGTGAGACATTTTCTCTGTGAGGCTTTAAGAAGTAGAAGAGAATATTCTGTAAAGAAAACCTTGTGATCTGTGCAGTATGAAGTTGAATGGATTCATTCAGAAATCAGAAATTCTATTGAAAGATATTTATTTGCATGAGCCAAATAAAACCTATTTTTAGGCATCCTGATGAAGACAAGGTTTTATCTTTATGTCTCATTTTCTATGTTTTGTTGTTGTTGTTGTTGTTAGAATGAAATTCATATGTTGCCAGACCATTGTATCAGATGTGTAACTAGATGCCATTTAAATTACCCACTTTTACATGGTAGACAGTTTTTAATGAACACTGCCTGTCTGCACCTTTTTTAAAAACAGGACTGGGATCAGAAGCCCAAATACCAATGGTTAGCTGGAGCATATTTTTCATTTGGCCTATCTGTCAGTATTCCCTGAGGTCATCTGTGCAATCAGCTTCGTTACTCCTGCTCCCTCACTGGATTTCATAGAAACCATATGCTATGTATGAATCAGGGACACCAATCCCACAACATAGCATTCTTGGAATATCCAAAGTCCCACTTTTCACTTCGCCATGCCTGAGATCAGCAGTAATATTTATCAGCAAATGTGAGATTTTCAAAGATCCAATTCTATGTGCTCCTTTCTCATAGAGCCTTAGGCAGGGATATAGCATACATAAATATTAAGTAAAGTCCATAGTTTTTAAAATGTCATCCATTGAATAGTTGACACATGTCTGAGATACTTTTTATTTTGGAGGAGGTATTATTTAATAGGGAATTCCAACAGCTACTTAATAGTGAAATGAGA